>NC_057927.1:2500000-3750000 GCF_017639315.1 Drosophila ananassae
TCAGGGACATAACACCGTACGGGGTCCAGGAGCAGAAGAACAGGAAGCAAATGGTTATGGCCGCCTTGGCGATTCGGATCTCGGCCGTCTCCTTGTTCTTGTCGACATTGGAGCGCAGCGACTCCACGTTCATCTTCTTGGCTTGATCCCTTAGGGCTTTTTCGTGGCTAAAAACATGGCCCACAATCTGCGAGTAGTAGTAGGTGATCATCGTAGTGGGGCACACGAAGCTGAAGAAAAATATGCAACCGACAAAGAGGCGCGTATCGAAGTTATCGGTCAGATAGTCAAAGGTGCATGAGGTCAGGTAACCCTCCGGCACAAATCGACCCCAGGTTTCCGTGTAGCAGGCCACCACCCAGGGTGTGGCGTACATGTAGATGAATATAATCATGGCGATCGCCTTGCCGTGGGTCATCTTGCCCTCCATGGGCCGAGTGATCACATTAAAACGATCGTAGGCGATGAAGGCATTTGTGGCACCTGCAGCGATTCCCGTGTACGATCCAATTATCCCGAAGATCTGGCAGCCCAAGTGTCCCAAGGCGTAGCCCTGGTGAAAGCTGTTGTAGATGAAGATAGGTGTCTTGATCATCATCATGAAATCACAAAAGGCCAGATTGATAACTAAAATATTCGACGGAGTTCTCAGCGACTTGGCCGCCGTAAAGACCCAGATGACGAGTCCATTGCCGATCATCGACATAATTGTGAAGAAGATGTAGAGCGTGCCCAGCAGATAGTTCATCGATTCTGGTGGTTCCGGATACGAAAGCCAATGCTCCGGGATGTGACGCAGTTCCTCCGGCGGCACATTCCAGCCCAGCAGGCGCGTCTCGGCGGAAAGACGCGCCTCCGGCCGCAGTGCGGTGGACACGTTGACAAAAACACTCGACGACACGTTGACGGACTCCATGCCCATGCTCCGGTCTTCGGGCCAAGACGGAATCACAGCCGGAACGGGCTCTGGCTTATATACGGCCAAACGGAATTGGATTAGCCTGGTAGCTGGGAGATTAACTGGTGCGGATTGAGCTAATCCCGTGTTGACATTTTCGCCAACACTGCAGTTGCACTGATTCTTTGCCGTTTGCCAAAGCTGGTCAAGCGAGGGTCATGGTTGGGGCCAAAACCGATTGACTGATTGCTGGCTTAGCTATTTTACATGTGGGGTTAAAGACAACAAGACGGATTGTCTATAACGTCTATGAAGTCAGGGAAAAATTAGTCTTAACATTTTACGCCCAATTTTATTTTATAAATTGCTGTAAAATAGGCCTCTGGTTTCGTTAAAACTTGAACTACAAGAATTTATTTTTCAAAACCCATAAGCGAGTGCAGCTCAGTCAACCGTAAAAAGAATTTTGCTGGCATCGTGGTACATTTTCTAAATTGCTTGCCCCAAAAGTGTACTTGTAAAAGTTTTGTGCTATCCTATCTGATCCGCACATATGGGTTTTTCGAATATTCCCCAATTGAGGCTGGGGTGGTGTCGGGGCACCATAATCAGGGTGTAGCAATTGGGCTGGGGCCACGCCTACTTATTAACTCATAAAACAAAAAGTGTAGCATACTTTGGCGCGCGTCCCAAGACGACACACACACACATACATACATACACGCAATGCTCAGAAATCCGCAAATGTAACGGGAGCGTGTGTTTGTATGCGCGTGTAATTATATGTGTGCGAGCAGCAACAATTTAGGTCATAAATCATATGGAAAAAGTACACAAAGGCATGCAAATATTCCCCAATTCCCCGCCACACACACAGACACACGGTGCATATAGGTATGGGCTGGTGTGAGTGACGTAGAGGGGCAAGAGGGAGGATGGGGCTATCATACGTGTGCATATGGTAAAAGTATGTACAAAGATTGATTTCCCTTTGTTTGCCTTTTAGTATGTGAATGTGTTCTTCGCTTATTCACCTCAATTCCGCAGGCCTACGCGATGCCATGCCATAACCGAACCCCTAATACCCGACCCTCAAAGCCCTAACCCGCCAACCCACCAACCCTGAACCCCAACCATCCCAGGGCACCCCAAAGTTTCCCTTTCCTTCGTTCATTTGCACCAGAACCTCCTGGGCCACGAACATCAACTACCTACATCGCCATGGGTGGTAATTCTATATGCAGAATGAGTTGCCTGTTGAAATAATATGTTATATGCGCTTCAATTCGATTTTCGACTTGGCCTCTTACTTCCCTTTTTAAATTATTGTATACTCTTAAGCAAAGGACTACAATTAATTAAGGACTGAAGGTTGAATACAACAAAAATATTATTTTACAATTAACATACTTAAGCTCTTCAATTGGCTAAGACAACACCACTAAAGAGTATTCGCAGCTTCGATAAAGCTAACCTTGTGTTGGGCCATTTTATTTTTTGTACTTTCTTGGTGGCAAGGTGAATGACTCTTTGGGGACTTGGGTGGGTATGGTGGGATCTAGTGTGGATTTCCATGTAATTAAGGACAGCTGTCGGCGGCCCACAATTCCCCAGTGTCAGTCGAACAGCCAGCAGAGGGAACCACTAACAGAGCCTGGCGGAGCTCGATGTGCCAAGTTGATTGGTGTAGAGCATAAATGGAACATGTGTTCTAAGCCGGGCGAAAGGCGTCGGTGGCACTGCCATTTTCACTTTGTCGATTGTCGCCGGCACTGATTAAATGATTTCATTAAGTGATTGCTGCCAAAGCCGACAGCGTCAATTAACGTCAAGAGGAAATCGAAGTTGCTTGTTACGTTAGTGAAAAAACGAGGGAAATTGCTTGAATTGGAAAGTAAAAAGAATGGAGAAAATACTAGAAAGTTTTAATTTACTTTTTCCTATAGAATGCCAAATGTGTTTAAAATATTTTCCTCGAATTTTATATCTTCTGGGCAGATCTATTTAAATTTATTTCCACAATCAAAATATATTCAAATTGCAATTGAAATCTTTTGCGTCTACAAGCCATAAATCCAAGCAACAAGGATTTGTGGAATTTTAACATAGCTATGGTTATGGCAATGGCAATTCATTAATTTGTGGATATATGGACACAGCCAGGGGGAAGCATCTGCATAGAAGACACAAGCCAATTTGCAGTTTGTAATGAAAAACTTCACCAAATCTGTGGGCATTTGAATATTTATTTGCCTTGCCACCTGCAACTCCGTAGCACCGTACATCCAAAGGCTATGACCTGCAATAGACAATCCCGCATATTACTCATACATACCGTGGTACAGAGACTAGAGTATCCGCTGGCATTTACTTGTGTTTGAGTCCCCTTTGCGTCTGTGGGCTGTCTGCAATCTGCAGTTTGTACTAAATGTGGCCCATATGTGGCTCTATGGACCCTCAAACTCCTACCCGCGGCAATGGCACGGTAATTGATTATCAAATTCAGCGTTGCATTTGGCCAAAACCCTCGTTCGCCATGGTTCCCGGCCCTGTGAAGGCTACATAAATGCAGACTCTCCTTTTGCCAGCCAGCTGCTTTTCGTTCCCGCTACACGATTACATTTTTTTTGCTACTCGTTGGCATAAAAACTTTTCTGACCTTTTTTTTTGGCAAGCTTAAAATGGGCTCATGGGAGGCGTGGCATGTGTTCTGGTGTGTATGTGTCCTTGTGGGAAATAGCAAGCTGGAGTAGCGAACATATTTTTAATGTGCAAAAATCTGTGAAATTTGTGCTATGTCGCTTTGATTGCAGTTTGGTGAACATATTTTATTATGCGTATGTATGTGTTTTGCGAAAGGAAGAAAAACTAAATTCACTTTGCTCAGACGCGGAATGGAAAACTTTTAAAAACTGTTTCGGGCCATTAGCTTAACTATAAAGCTACTAAGCAATATTAAACTTTGATTAAATAATTTAATGTGGATAGCGCTGTTCTAAAATATGATTCAATTAGAAATTCTAACGATCCCCTATCAATATTTCATTTTTCTATAAAAATCAACAGCCTCCAAAAATTTATTGTGCGGTAAGCATTTTAATTTGCAGTAATGTCAATACGATTAGCTCAATATCTCGACACTTTTAATCAATAATTATCCAGGCTATTCGTGTCATTCAATTGCCGCCATCACCCCAGTTTTTCCAATAATAAATTTTCCTGCAGGATCTCGATGTTGGCCCTGTATAATTGAGGTCCCCCGGCCTAGCACGAACTCAAAGCCATTAGGGCATCTATTATTTAAGAGAAAGCGAACAAAAAGTATGGAAAACCGTTATTGTTATCAATTCTAATTAATTAAAATAAAATTTTGGTTTCGGAGCCAAAATGGAACATTTTTGCAATCAATTGAAATTCAATTAAAATGCGTTGCCAGCTGGTATTTTGTTGGTAGCTTTTGTTCGAAGCCCACAAATGCAAATAAATGAAGGGTTTCGATAGCGGTAAGGGTTAAATGAGTGCGCTGGCTATGTATATAGGTTTATACATATAAATATATATATATATATATATATAGAAACATGAAAGCCATTAGGCAGAACTCCAACAGTAACATGACGCAAAACGAAATCCATTTAGTTCAATTAAATTTATTCATCAATTAAACACAAAAGCTAAGCAACGACAAGAGGAACAAAAGTGGACCGCGGCATAAAAATCGAATTTCAAATTGATTGCGCAGGGCGGAAACGGAAATGCGTGCACGCCAGTTAAGCCTGCCCCAGGGAGAAAACTTTCCATCCCTTTCATCACTCCAATTCTCTGCCCCCGCTCCTCCTAGGGCCTAAGCATAATAAACTCGGTTAAGCCGCAAATTATTCAAGCGAAACGCTTGACTGCATCATTTCCCCAACCGAGACATTGGCGCTTCGGGGAAAATGGAGTCCACCCACTCGCAGCTCGTGACCTTGAGCGCAACTGTACTCAAAGGCGGCAAGGACATGCCCCCACTTCTGGGCCATGTGACCATCAACTGCATGATTGTGTTCATCAATTAGTTATAAATCACACGCCTTTGGCCATGGCTATCGACTCGGACAAGTGGACCTCTCAAAGGCGATGGTGGTGCCCATGAAATGCCACCGCAGTTGATTTTGCCGAAACAGTGCTGAGTGAAAATATAAGCCATATTATTATTGATATACATAATATATATTAAATTCTTTAAATTTATCCCTTTTTGTAACATTATAAGGGAAAAAGTTTGAAATTAAATAAACAAACCTTATGTTTATCAAGAATAAATACATTTTTAAATATTTAGTATGTCTAGCCAGCCTCTTATACACACCACTGTAACCTATAGATCCTGTGTGGATGGTAACAAATTGCAATGTTTACAGGCAATTGTGTGCGGGCCTACACTGCGTATACGTCATTTGTTGGAATGACCTCCGCTTATCCGATTACGAATTGTACGATTTATGATGATCCTTAAAGTATAATGTTAAGCTTTTTCCACCACCGCAATAGCAAATAGTCAATAGATGATAAACTTTCATTTTGTATTTCCGTTTGGCTTCTGTTGCTGTTGCTTCCTTGGCCACAAGTATTTGCCCAAAGTATCTCTAATATGTTGTTGCCCTTATTTTTGCGGCATGTTTACTTGCCCTTATGCCAACTCATCACAGACCCATTGTGCCACGTTTGTTTGTGCTCGTGTGGAATACGTGGCCAGTGGAATAATCACGGCACAATTATTTGTATAACTCATTTAAGTGCTGGTCCAGATGCAGATGGCCATGGTTAGGCTGCCCAATGCCCGTTGCCTGTTTCGGTGGCTGCTGCCCGTTTGTTTGTATGCACTTTTGTTATGTAATTACCGTTGCGGACGAGCGTTGGGTTCGCATTCGGACTTGTATGGCCAACTGTTACAACTGTTTATGCTGGCGCTAAACAAACAGCCCAAATAGTCACCCACATGGCCAAGGACACCCGGTCAGATCCTGCCATTTACACTGGCAATTGGAAATGTAAAAAACATATGAATTCTCTGGAGAGCAGTTTTTTCATATACATATATAACGCATCAATATTTGGTAGAATTTTAGAAATTATAATAGAAAATTAATAATACATCAAATATTTATTATCATTTTTGCAGTGCAACTAGATCATTTTGGCTATTGTTGGATGTCCTGACTGTGTTTCCTATATGTTGTGACCACTGCACAGGCGAGAATGTCAACAGGCAAGTGCACAAATGCATTTTAGCCTGGGGATATATGTTTAAACACATATCTATAGAAAGGCTGCTTCGTCCTAGCTGTCACTTCCTGCGGGAATGTTTTCACTTTGTTACAGATTGTGTTTGGCTGGCCAGGATTTGCACAGAAAAGTGCGAAAAGCTGGCCATATCTGGATGAGCCTTACGGCTGCGACTATTATTCTACCGATTTGCATAATCGTCCACTTACGAAACAATTTCGCAAAAAACTAATCGCAATGCCAATTACGTTCCATATTCTGGGGAAACCAAGAGTAAGGCAATCAAGCCTTACTCTGTAAGCCCAGCCCAGGCCAGCCAACTAAAACTATTTAACTTGTTTTGGCTTGGTTGCTGTCAAAATTTATAGTTTGAACTTGGACGGGACTGTGGTCCCTGGTAAAATGAGATGGGAAATAGAGAAAGCGATAGAGATAAAGATGGAGATAGGGATAAGGATGGGGATGGAGATAGGTAAGGAACGAGAGAGCCACAGTTGCCGGCTGCCACATAATGTTGTCGTTAATTTTTACGATATTTACCAAGTTTAATGCATTTTGCCGATGTTTGCGCACAAGTCTAATGACGTCGGCAAATGCACGGATGGCTCAGAGGGGCGACAGCCAAAAGGGGGCGTGGCCATCCTATACGACTTTCTGCATATTTCTTCGTTTGCCTCCCAGTGGCAGGAGCGAGAGAGGTAGTAAGCCGCAAATGTAAAGTTGTTGACGGCACAAAAAGGCGAAAAGGGAGCCGTTGGCCCGGTTGGTCGGTGGGGCAAAATGCTTATCATGAAATGTTTCAAAAGCACTTTACAGCGCACCGAGCTAGAGGAGGACTAGACAACGCTAAGGTTAATGGCATAAAGTTTATCTGCAATTACGATATGGGTTGGCAATCAGCCACGCCCCCTGTCTGCAGAGCAACCTCGCCCTCGTACGGCTAAAGTAAATATTTATTGCTCTATTTTAAAATGCACTTTAATGCATTGACGTTGCTGCTCGATGGCAAGGATAATGGCACTGAATGGAGACATTCGGGTTATGTGCAGTTAAAGTTACACTCTCATCCTGCAAAAAATGCTTGAAAGCATTCAGGAAATTAAAAGTTTAATGTACTTGCCTGGCATATTACAAAAAGATTTAAGGATTTAAGTAACAGATATCAAATTCAAATTTCTGTTTGGCCATAATTCAATTTACAATTTCGGCACCGAACGAAAACGACAAAGTTGTCACAACAAACAGTCGGCCCTGCAGAGCAAATAGAAAATGAAATGAAAATTTCTATTTGTCTCAGAGTGAAATCCAATTAATCAAAAATGTGAATTAGATGAGAGGTGGGCGATGGGTGGACTCAGGGCAAGGGAAACTGGGGCTCTAAAGTGAGACTTCGTGCACAGCGGACGACATCATATTGCATCAAAAAGTAGACAAACGATAATTTATCATTTTCAGGAGCAGGAAATACAATTGCTGGGGATTCGGGTTACGGTGCTGGTTGCTGGTGCCGTTGATGGTGTTTGGGATTTTGAAATTAGAAGCCCGAATGAAAATGTGCGAAAAGGCTGTGGCCAGCAGGTGGAAGTGTAGGGAATGTCCTGACGCTGAGCCTGGGCGAAAATTCTCGTTACAAGCAAACTGGCTCAGCCTCGGGCCTTGTCACTTGAGCTGTGGCTGACACAAACATGTCTGCCCTGGATAGTTGGCTAAGGAAAACGGACACTCTTTTTGGGCCGGGTTGGAAGGGAAGCAGGAAGCTTGGTGGTTGGGTGGTAGGATGTCTGAGCTCCCTGCTTTCCCGGGGCTGGTGGTTGTCATGCAAACGATTATAAAATCATCATTTATCACATTATGTCACTCTCCCCCACTCTCCCTTTTTCTGGCGACACTCTGACGAGATATTCTAGGCTCTGACCCAGACTGAACTCGGCCTGATCCCAGATACCAGAGTATATGCATAAAATAACGACATCTTTTGATATACGACATGATGGCCCAGCCCTATGCCTTGACAATTTTATACTGCCTTACTAGGCGGTGCAAAAAGATAAATATTATATGTATGTGAACATTACTTTATGAGCTTAAGCAACTCAAATTTTGCTTTAAATAATAAAATATACCTTTAAAAATATGAGTTTGATGTTTCTTCGACTAAGCAGCTTCAGATTCTCTTAAAGTCATTATGTGCACTCGCCCAACTCTCTCACATATGACAAACTTTCACGAAAGAAAAACTTTCGCATTACATGGGAGTATATCCCATCGCACACACACAGGACAAGTGGTCCTTGAACTCGTATTCGTTTCGTATTCACAGCAAAACAATGCCGAAGCGAAACTATTTCACATAGCTGGGGCAGCGAAGGAAATGCAAACATAGCACTTAAAACCCTTGAATATCCTTGGGGAACCCTTGTGATAGTAAGTAAAAGTAATTTTCTAACTGCACCATTTTTTCCCCATCATCTCGTCTTTACCGCATTTCTGTCCATTTTTCGTTCTGCTTTTCGTTGGCAAAATGCAACTTTCACTTTTGGGTTTTGTGTGACATTAAATTTTACGTGAATTGCTTCTTCTGCGACTATTTTTTTGCACCTTGGGTCGGCAGTGCGTTTGTCTGTGTTTTCTCAGCTGGAAAACTGAAAATGTAGCCCGCTGGCGGTTGGATAAGTTTTCTGAAAAGGGGAAACCGAATTACGAGGGTCGCTTCAATGCCAGTATTGGATAGTGGCATGCAACACAAAAGTACTATTTGAATTTTTTCTCAGATTAATGATGTTGCCTGCTGGAAAGAAAAATCCTTTAAAATTCCTACAAAAAAGGTGTAAAGCATAGTTTCTGGAAATTTTATAGTATTTTTGAAGTTTTCAGCAGGCCATAGTAATTAGGTGTAAATTTAAACATTATTTTGATGCTTGGCTTTAAGCGATGAGAAATAAATTGCTGGAATGGGGAAGCGGAACAGTTGAGTAAGCCTGTCAACATGTCAGTCGTGTCCAAAAGCAATTTGTCAACCAGTTGTGATTGGCAGCTAAAGCGAGGCACTGAGCCATGAACACTCACACAGCGACAGATATCGAACTGCCAGCCATACACATATAGCCGAAAAGGACATAGAAGCACCTAGCCTTCTGGGACCCCGGAAATTCGCAGCATAAACAAAATAGTGACACATGAGCCGAAATGCCCTGAGAGCTTGTCAGGAGTCAAGACATCCAGAGATGCCCCAAAAGTAGGAAATGAATTCGAAATTCTAAAGCTAAAATGAAACGTAATCGAAGCGTACACAATTAATATATTCAATAATGCACACAATGAAGCTAGGGAGTTAGAAGGACTTAAGGTCCTTACATTTGATTAACTTTCATATTTGGGAATAGAATGTAATTTGTGAGTCAATTAGTTGCATGCTATTGATTTTTGGAGTAAATGGGCATAATTATAGAATTTTAAGGCTTATATTAAAGCTCACTAGAATATTTGAGTTGGGCATTCTGTTTGAAATTCGAAACTACACAAGATTAGGGAATTCAAAAACTAAATGGCTAATAGAGCATCTTTGACGACTTTGTTGTGTTATTATATGTCATAAGGCCACTAAATATAAACCATTTGCCAAGTAATATTCTTTTTATGGTAAACGATAAAACTGTCACCACCTCCAAGCCAACAAACCCCTATCCGTTGTTAACGCCTGCCATCCTGTCCTCTCGTCCCATCCGTAGCGATAATCTGAAAGGACTTCCTGGAACGCATCGACACCGGAGAATAGAGTGGTGTTTCTCAGGTGCAAAGTATGTTCATAAAGTCAAGTGGTCGAGGTCAAACGAAAGTATCGAAATATAATCAGAAAGAGATTTTCAGCTTGGCCGTGGAGGAAATTGAAAATCTTCAGAGTGAAACCCATTTCAAAAATTAATTTAAACTTTGCCCACATTTACTCATTAGCAGCAAGTTTTTGGTCATATATATTAGAAGAACGCAAACTTGCAGCTCAACAAGTTCGCCAGTGCGATCGGGGAGCGAAAGAGGTGGAACGAACAACTAATTTGCCTGTGATTTGTGTGGGTTCAGTAGCAGGAGCACACTTTTCTCGAGATTTATTGGAGTTGGCCAAAGTAACATAATTTGCGAATAACGGGAATGGGAGCGCGAACCCAAAAACGCCATTGTGAAAATGCAAAAAGCCAAAATGGCGGCCAAAGAAAAAACTTGAAAATGCAAAAGAGAGAAATGATTTAAAAACTCGACCCTCCTAGGTATTCGAGTGTTAGGCCTTAAGTCCAGCTCTACCTCCGCCGGAAGTTAGCCGTAAATAACTTTTTTGTTGTTTTGCCTTCTTGTGGCACTAGGAATGGGACACCAACAATGCCGTTCAGTTGCATTAGTTGCATAAACCGAGACGGGGCTTAGACTTTACAAAAGTGTTGTCCAAAACTAGGAAAAACAGTGATGCTTTCCAAGATAAATATTTTGTTACTGAAGTTTGCTTAAAGTTAAATACTATAGGCATTTATTTTGATGCAAGCTCATAAATAATGCATATTTCATATGTAATCTTTCTTAATAAAAATAGGGGTCTATATATTAACTTTTCACTGTATTTTTCCCCTTTTCGCCAACTTTGTTTTGGTTTTTTCGTTCAGCTGCAAGAAAACCATAAATCATGCAGGCGTTGCCTTTGGTGCTAGTCTTTAATTTTGTGTGTGTTTGTGTGATGGAGTAAATTTTAAGCCGATTTCCGTTACATGGCCAAAAGCCATGGCCGCAAGGATGTGTGTCAGTGTATGTGCGTCGCATGTTGGCCATCAACGCCATTGCGGTCATAAAGTTCACAATAACAAGCCGAACAAATAAACAGATATCGTGATCGTGTTGTCAAAGTTAATGGGGTCAAAGTTTATAGTAAGGAAAAATAGACCAAAGAAAAGAGGCCTGTTTGCTATGAAAAGATGCAAGAGGTCTGCAGAACAGTTTTCTTTGTTTGAACATTAAAGGCTTGGACAATTAAAAATAAATTAATTGTGGATCAAATTAAAATATGTATCTGGGTCCGAGGTTTTTCCAGCATTGGCGGGAAATGCCGGAATATACAACAGAAATTTACGGAATTTTTTTGCAAACACAATCCCCTGGCGTCATCAAAATCAAATAAATATCACACATACGCCGCGTGGCCCTCCGACATGTCAAGTGTCATATAATTTCGCCATTCCAATGCTCAATAAAAAAGTCTCAAGGAGGGGTCGAGAGAGCGAATGGACTGGTTATTTGGACATAAGAGCATAAGAGACCATATCCTCAAATGGGTCATGTGGGGCGGGAGAACAACAAAAATTTTAATAGAGCACTTAATGCATAAAATATGAGCGTAAAAAGTTGCAAAGCCCCCTGAGCAGCCAAAAACCACAACGTGCCGCGCAAAAAATGCCATAAACAAAGGGGAAACCACGAGAAAGTTGCGTGCATCATGGGTTAAGAGGGGGATCCCAGAAGGCTGCCGACTGCAAAGGCATATTGCGGCAGCCCCGGCGTTCCAATTAAATTGCGTTCCAAATAGTGTAAATTGAAATTTTAGCGCCACCTCATACTTTCCCCCATGTCCTGCAGGGACATGCATAGTTACACGCATGTGAACACGGCTACGGACTCTTGACTCCGGAGCTCTGCCTTGGGCGGAGCTAAACGGAAATTAAGTTGTTTCACACGCAGCCAGTCAAAAAACCACAACGACATGGAAGTCACTGCGTCAGCACCAGATTCACATTCAAGTTTCGAATCAGAGCCCTTTCTCTATAGACCTTCTGACGGAGACAGGGTCCAGTCGCGCTTCCGTCCGACATCTTGTTGTGTGGCATGTCGTCCACCATGTTTTATTCACATCCACCAAAAAATTCACTGTTTTATGATTTTTTTTAAGGAAAATCCACAAAAATCGTAAAGCCTTTCCGGCTTGAATACCCTACTTTTATAATTAAACAAAACATATTATTATATCGCTTTCTATATTTTAAACTTGTTTTACACCATTTATGAGGAGTGACTTTAATATTATTCTTATAAAAATTTATTTATATGAATTGAAAGCAAAAAATGTAGAAAAATTATTAGACCTTAATATAAAGCATTTTATATATATTCATATACTCCGAAAATCGCACCTTCCATTTGAAAACCCTTAAAAAAATGGCGTAAAAAGATAAAATCGCTGAAAAAATGGGTTTTATTTCACGCGCTTGACTGGCAAGTTCACTTTCCTCTCTGAAATATTTTTTTCTTGATGCCCTCGCCGGTTCAGCTCGCTTTATGCAGACAAATGGCCTTTTAAATTGCTTGCGTGTAGCCAGCTGTCTGTCTTGGCTGTCCTGCGAGTGCTGCGGCTCCATTTCTCGCTCCCTTGGTACTCAATCGCCTTCTCGTCCTTTCCTGGCCTCAACGCATTTACATGATGATTTGATATATGAATCGCTGCCACACTATCAATCAGCGCTTCCATTGCCGAAATTCCGAGGAGAGCTCGTCTATTCTCATCGATAGAACTGTAATTGTCTTTGATGTGGCCTGGTTGATGAAGGATACCCAACCTGGATACCAGGACGAGGCAACGAGGTGTCAAAGGCCTCACAAATTAGCCGCATATCAGATGACTATATTGTGTGGTTCTGAAATTGCCAAAGTAGAGGCTTAATTATCACTATTTAAGATATAAATCAGTGCTTATCACCATTGCTTTATTTATCATATTTGAGGTGAAATTTAAATAAATTTATCCAAAATATAATCATTTGATATGCTTTTGTAAACATGTACTGTAATGTTTGCTTTGCGCTTTCATTTACAGCTGAACAGCGAAAAACATTTAAGGCATCCGATTATTGGTAAACCTCGTTCTGTATGGGTAAAACCGATTTGATAGCTCATTAAAATTATGATCTGATGAGATATAAATTCCGTAAACACATAATTATTCCAATGGTAACACAAATCAAAGCACGGTCATCGGAGATGGCTGCCGCAGCACTGCACACACATCAATCGCGATGTGGGAGAATGCCCGACGTCAAATTGGTTGTCAACGTTACCGCAAAATGTGGCTCGATTCGTAATGTGGACGGGGGTTGGCTGGCATGGGGGTGGGGTTAAGGAAGGAAGCCTAATCCTGGCGCTGCTTCCGTTCAATCGGCTCGAGGCGTATTTCACAATCCATCCCAGGACACGCAACGCGCTTGATTAATTGCGCTCTTTAATGTATGGGCGGGACGGCGAAGTCGAGGCGGCACCCCGGTCACACCAATGTGCAACAAGACATTTCCCCGGCCTAACCGAATAACTAATTCCGGTTGAGAGAATTTGCCACTGGCTTGGCTTGGAAATCAATTGATCTGCTGGTAACTTTTATTTCGTGTTTTTTCTTGTTCTTTCTAGGGGTAATTTAATTTAAGGACCCTGGTCAAGCAAACGTGAAATGCCTTGGGCATTGAGCAGCTCAAATTGTGGGCGTACGAGTGGGGCGGATTAATCGGCTTTCGAGGACCCAAGGACATGCACACTGAGACACACACTCACCACGGAGATTATAGAATCCGAAAAGGAAGAAATTGAATGGTCTGAAAAATGTCAGAGGGGGAAAGCCATTTTTTCTTTGTGAGCCACTTCTCCCCGGCCCCGTTTTTCGACTGGTCACATATATATTCGTTCACAGCAAGACTTTTATTGCAGTTGTTGTTGTTAATGGCCAGTTATATGGCATTGTTATATCCAGCAATTGTTTCATGTTCGGCGGTTGTTGGAATAAAATAAAAGACATCCCGCAAAACAGAAGCCAGAGGAAAGGAAAACAAAAACCAATAAAACATATAAAATTGGAATAACACAGATATAAGCGAGTCGTCCTCTTGCACCTCGTTATTTCGATGTGCGACTATTAAAAATGGGAATAAACCAACATTTTTTTATTATTTTAACAGCATAATATATGTACATAACATTCTTTGAAGATCTTTTGTTTACTCTGAAAGAAGGTACCAAATTTTGGTCACAAAAGGGAAAACTACGCAAGCAAGCATAAGGAACGAGACACCCTTTACCCAATAATGTACATACACATATTCTTGATCAGGATCATCATCTTTCCGTCTGCCTGCATCTGTTAAACTTTAAAACTTTTAAACATGTTTCTTTTCTTTCCAAGTGTTACATAAGTCGGGACCGCCGGGCCACCAGCGATGGCTGCATCTTGGCCAATTTTCATCTGATTCTTGAGCGGAATACCTTAAACGATTTGTATATCGATTCTCCGTAATTCTGCATCAAAATCTAGAAACAAAATATTTTTTAGATTTTTAGCCACATTTTCTGGGGGATCCCCTTCGAATACAACAAAACACATGGAAGGTCAATATGGTCCCCAGCGATGGCTTTATCTTGGCCAATTTCCATTCGATCCTTGATTCTTGATCCCCTTCGAATACATCAAAAACGCATGGAAGGTCCATTTGGCCCCCAGCGATGGCTGTATCTTGGCCAATTTTCATCCTTAAACCTTGAACGATTTGTATATCAATTGTCCATCATTCTGCATCAAAATCTAGACAACAAATATTTTTTAGATTTTTATCCCCCTTTTTTTGGGAGATTCTCTTCGAATACAACAAAAACACATGGAAGGTCAATATGGCCCCCAGCGATGGCTGCATCTTGGCCAATTTCCATCCGATTCTTTAGCAGAATACCTTAATCGATTTTTACATCGATTCTCTTTCAATCTGCATCAAAATCTCAAAACAAATTATTTTTTAGACTTTTTGTTAAATTTTGTGGAGGGTTCCCTTCGAAATCATGAAGAAAGCGTGGGAGCCACGATATGGCCCCAGCGATGGCTATAACTTTGTCAATATTCATCCGATTTTTTAGCGGAATACCTTATTTATATTCCGGTTATATAACGATTTTTATATCGATGCTCCTTCATTCTGCATGAAAATCTAGAAACAAAATATTTTTTAGATTTTTATCCACATTTCCTGTTGGATCCCCAATATGGTCCCCAGCGATGGCTGTATCTTGGCCAATTTCCATTCGATCCTTGAGCGGAAACGATTAAATGTACCTTAAACCTTAACGATTTGTACATCAATTTTCCATCATTCTGCATCAAAATCTAGAAACAAAATATTTCTTAGATTTTTAGGCACGTTTTCTGGGGATCCCCTTCAAATAAAACAAAATCGTATGGAAGGCAATATGGGCCGTAGCGATCCAAATTTATCCGATATTTGAGATATGTACATTTATTTTAATATATAAGCTGCCACTTGGCTTCGAGGGTAAATTTAATTTTTCTTTCTTGTTTTAATATTTTCCTAAAATGGACCTTAATGTACATCATTCTTATAGTTGATGGTGCTTTTTTTTAAAAAGCTCCCTTTATTTCTTTTGTTTTCATCATAGACTTTTTTTCTGAATAATTTCCAAATTGTAAAACCCACAATATGTGAAACAGAACTCCATTATGAGAGTTAACAATAGTGACAGCATATGGAATGGTCATATGACGTGTTGTCCAAGCATATTCAATTCTTTCAGCTCACATTACATTTTCCGGATAGTCACTCAAATTTAAGCACTTGTGTCTGCTCAGTTTATCAATGAGAGCTGTACACGATCTCAAAAGCCTACCATGACTCCCTGGATATTTAAATAAAAGCGTAAATAATTCAATAAACGTAAAAAACAAAGTTAAGCAAATTCTGCCTCCACCAGAGGCCACCATCATCCAGTATAATGCAGCTGTAGATTCCACATTCATATAAAAAAATGAAAATGTATTTATGCATTTTTAATATTGTTTTTCCAAAAGAGTTTTTTCATGACTCTGAAGGCAAATTTGTCTATCCAATTGGTCAAACAGAGAACAAAAAAAAAAACTTTTGGGGGGAAAAACTTTTCCCCATTTTGTTTGTTTTTCTTTGTAACGCATTTTCCAGATGAACAAGGCAATCAATAGAAATGCATGGCCGGGCGTATTATTATTAAGCACTACAATGAAAATACAAAAAAGGGCATGGGTTTAGCGTGGGGGATATAGAGTGGAGCCCGTTGAAAAGCATATTACAAAAGCCAAAAAGTCTTCGGCCTTTTGCCGGTCAACATATTAAAAAACGCTTTTTGAAATTTCCACTCGACCAAACCAATTAAAAACATAAATTTTCAGCGCCTGTGGTGAAATTTCATTCAAATATAACAAGTCTTTTTGTATATTTTCCTTCTTTTAACAATATTGCAATATATGCAGATAAATTCTTGGGGCATCCGGTGGGGTTCTCGTACAGCGGCCGTGGATATATTTGCGTTTAATATTTTTCCGTTTCGTTGGGCTGGTGGGCGCGCCATGGGGCAACGACGGGCATGTTAAAATTTCACACAATATCGCGTAAAAATTGCGAGAATTCTGCCGCAAATATGAAATGCAACCGGGCACTTGAATTTAAACAGAATTTACTGAATGTTGAAAGCCGTATAAGCGGAATGCGATTATAGAATTTACTTTATGATAGGTTGCGTGTACATTAAAGAATAAAAATAAACTCAACTGAGGAATAGAAGGGTGTTTGATTGAAGATTTATTAGAGTTTTATTGGAGTTTTATAAAAAGAAATTCTATAACTAAAGCTGGTCTATAACAAAATTGGATTATCCAGCTTTAAGTCTCAAACTTCAAATAAAGACGAGTGCTAATAATAATGAACCATAGTTAAGTTACAAAAATCTATTTTATCGACAAAAAACGATGTGTGAATGGATCTATAAACACTGAAATTTGCTCTCAAAATACGTTTTTTTTTATTATTTTTCTTTTCCAATAAGTGTTTGGAAAGTTCACAGAGAATATCAGGTCCCAAGTGTTTGACCATAAAATTGCGACCTTTGACCTTTGAAGTCCACCCAATTACACATACCATAAACGAATCACCCCCCAAAACGTTTACGAATATGACTTCCCTTTGGCCAGAGCTAGCAGTTTGGCCAATACAAATTGTAATAATTGTTTGGAAAATTGTAGCTCTTAAAAATACATTCACATTCACTCGTTCGCTTTTCGCTTTTACCCTCATGGGAGAAATAAAGGCCTCTGTGTGTGCGTTTCTGTTTGCTACTTCCGGGTTGACCAGTGTACACGCACACATATACAGATGTACATATATATGGCGTATTGGTCGCCATATTGTTTTCGACATGTGCATGTTTTTGATGTCAAGTGGCCGTCTACTTGAAAACAATTTTCCCTTTGTGTGTGTGTGGGTGAGTGTGTGCCTTCATGCTCGTGTTTTTTTTCTTTGGGCCTCCGTTCTGTTGATTGTACGGTCTGAGCTGGATATTCTGGTGTAGTTGTTTTCGTTCCGACTGCGTCCATGGCATCCATTTTGTTGACGGCGTTATCAATTAAGCGACACGTTGCATAGTAGCCAGGCCACAGTTGGCGTCAATTGACTGAACGAAATGGCCAAAATGGGGCTCCTCCTCACGAAATTGTGCAGGCAGGGTCAATTGTACGGGCCGAGGGCACATTCATAAAAACAAGTTGCAGTTAACATGCTCTAAGCCTCATTCCACACTCTCCCACAGAGTTATTGTCCCAAAAACTGGACCGTGGTTGTTGGTCCTTGGCATGTTGGACAAAAGAAAATTATTACTCGTTTCCTAGAAATGACTCAGCTTGCGGTAATTGAAGTAAATCTTCGATAATAGTCTATTTAATGAGCATGATAAGGCAGCTCTTAATAAGTGCTCAAGGGTGGACCACAGTTGTGTGTTTAATTTATGGTCTTTTCAATTAATTTCTCTTAGCTTTCAACAAATGAACAATACTGTAGGGCTTTTCAAAACAAGATTGTATAAATATCACGCATACGCCGTGTTGACATGAAGAATATAACTTCATATCCTGTAGGTCTGAAACCTGTAGGGTATGCCATTTTATTAGGTGACAATAATTTCAAGTGATTACTATTTGCTCGATCCCAGTCCACCCTAATATAATTGTTAGAGTTGTTTACCAGTTAACTGGAAGTGTATCACCAAACACACGCACAATTATGCATGTCAAATTAAGTGTAACTACGCCCCAGTAATAGAATCTGTCGGGGGTAGTACAAGGCGAGGGTTGGATGATGGGGAAAGGGGGAGGAAGAGAGGGGCAAGCGAACACCACGGGCGGGCTATAAATCTTCAACGTATACTGGCCCAGAGAATCACCGAGCGGTAACTAATGATGTTCATAATCGGAGTGGCATGTAAAAGGATAATGGCGAAATGCTGATTAACAAGGAAAGCAAGCCACAACTTCATTTAAGCTCTCTCGTTCTCAGAACACTTGTGTATGTGATGGTGTGAGTATTTGCGCTTGTGTGAGTGAGCCGGAAGTGTCAGTAGTGGACGCCATTAATTTAGCGGAAATAAACAAACAAAATCAACGGGGAAACAGTAAACCGCAAAACCGGGGCGGCGGTCGAAGGGCCGAGAACGAGGCTCGAATCTCAGTAGTTGGCATGTGCTTGTGTTTGAACAGGATATTCTCGTGCTCTGCTTATAATTGGAGCATAAAGTGAAGCTGTAAGAAATGTGCAAGGCCGTAAAAAGGGCCAGGAAGTGGCAAAAGAATACAAACCGAAACCAAACTGAAGCAGATACAGCCTGAGAGCCAGAGAAGAAATGGCAACTGCAGAAAAGTAACATTTGCACACTCGGATTAAAATCAGGCTAAGCATTGTGTAATGCACTTGAAATATTTCAAAAATCTTTATGAAAATTACCACCCTAATAGTATTATTTTACTTCAACAGATATTAATATATTTTTTTTGCAAAGAACACTCATTTTTTTTATTTTAAAATGCATAATATATTATATGTTTTAGTGTTATTGATTAAAAATTTTTCTTGGTGCAAGTTGTCCTCGATATAAGCGTTCTACAAATAAAACCTATATGTGTGTCCTCCTATAAATAAAACCCCCTGAGCGACTCTATCCGGCTTGTAATTCTTTTTTCTTTTCTTTTTTTTTTCTGTATTTTGTTCTTTCTACCCGCGTAGAGTTAATTTATGACCTACAAAAATACACATACTGAAACACAGATTGTGCCTCCACTTAAGTGTTAGAGCCGAAAAGACTTTCCAATGCCATCCTGTGCCGAGTCATGAATTTTAAGTGATTCTGCTCAGATCTTTTTTGCCTTTTTCCGTTTGCATTCTTTTCACAATTAATGTAAAATTTAATTTGACTTGGCTTGAGCACACGTTGCGTGTGAAAAGGGATTGGCAAAGGGTCTTAACTTTGCGGCAGTAATTAAAAGCCTTTTCATATAAATATTTTACTTGTCTGCCTGGCAGAAAGGATTACTCGAATTTTGGAAATTTGGTTTTCCTTTAATCAAAAGAACACATTCTCATTTGTTTCACAAAGAAACACGTTACCAGAATTGTAATAAATGTTTGGTAGTACAATTCACATAACATTTTTATTAAATTTATGCTGGAGTGAATATTATTCAGTAATTTAATTTAGGGCCCATACTGCAAATACTATTAGTATTCATTCACATTTAGTATTAGCAGTAACTGATTCAGTAACAATCTCAAATGTGAAGGGCCAGGGGAGAGGATAAAATCCCAATTCCTATATAGACACACACATTTATAGTAAATTGAATGGGCAATTGTGGGTTTCTATTAAAAATGAGTGGGTTTCTCACGCAAAGTGCAGTGTGTGTATGGAATTCGCTCAAATGGTCTCCCCCAAACATAGTTAACAACAATTTTATGGCTCTGGCTATTATTTTAGCATTTTTTTTGTGTTTGGGGTGTGTGCCAGTGTCTATAAATATTTATTACAATTTTGTTATGGGCCAGAAGATTGAATAGGAAAGGCTGGTGGGCCAGTTAGTTAGTTGCAGACAGTAGGATTTATATCTGCCATGACAGCAAAGTTTGCCGGGACCTCACTCAGCCGATCCGATCAGGCTTCCCATTCAATTAGGCACACATAACTCTGAGTAAACCAAACCCACATCAGCGCCCCAAATTGCTGATTCAATTGCGAATGCGGGTCAACATTTTTTGGGGTAACAAATGGACAGACCCAAGATTTCCATTCAGATTCGTGCCACAAAAACTTTGTACAATCTTCTACTTCGGTAAATAAATTAGACCCCAACCAGGGGGGCAGAACGAAAAATCAGTTTTAATTATTTGCAAATAAAAAGTGTCCGAACTCTTGCAATTAGGAACCGAAAAGTACCCACCGAAAAATGAGCAACAAATCATAATGAATAAATGTCGCACCGGAAGTAAAGTGAAGTCTGGCCGAGTATTCTCGTCCTTCCTTTTCCGGCTTAACATTTCCGCTTAAGTAAAGGGGATTACCCGGAAGGGTTGGCGGCGGGTTTATTCCTAATGGAAAACGCTGTTTGGCATAATAAACTGTGTGTTTCTTTTTCTCCGCCTTTGTTTTTGCTTCGAAAGCGTGTTGACTTTGTTAATAAGTTTCGTAATAAGTTGCTGGCAAGGCTAAAGAATGTCCAAGGATATAAACAAACCGCAAGAGCATAAATAACCCAAGAAAACGGTTAAAAAAGTGTGGTGCAAATGGAATTTAGGGAGACTGATTAGTAGAGTTCAAAAGAAATATACTTTACAAACTGGGTATATTTCATCTTTTAAGGCACTTGGGAATTTTTAATAATGTATTTTTTGGGAGCTGTCTCAAAATGAAATATATAAAAATAGATGGATAACTCAACAAATATAAAACCTTTAAAGGTTTGGAATAGTCCTTGCATAGTTGGCCTGCAATAACTTCCTTCTTCAGAAGCTTTGGAAGGACGTATCATTCAACTGTCACCAGACCAGACCACAAAACCCTCCAGCCAAAACCGAAGCCAAAGTTCTGGGCTAGACAAAAACGCAGTTGAGCCACGAGAGCGACAAAAAAGATGATTAATTTACGCGTCCATTGGTCCATCCGTTGTCCTTTCTGCGGAGTTGCCTTCAATGGGACTCGGTCCTCATTGTTTGCGCAGATTTACAAAAGCAGCCGAAACTTAATTTGATTAACTTTGAGTAGGTCTTTTTTCGCCGCCTTTGTCTTTCCGGCTTCTGTTCATCAGCTGGTGGTGTGGTATGCGCGGGATGCGAGGTGGCAAGTGAAATGCGGGGCATTCGGATTGGAGTGGATTGATGTGGCAGGATGGGGTCAGAGGAGATGGAGCAGCTAGGAACGTTGATAATGATGTGGCCGGCCATCATCAGCGCTCGTCCGTTGGCCATAAAAAGTTACAGACTTTTAAGTGTCCTGCGTTGGCATTTTATTTTAGTTTATTGGTTGGCAATGGCAAATGAGAATGCCGGCTGAGAGGGGAGGTGGAGCCGCATCCTGTTTATGGCTGGGGCGTTCTACATAGATGGGGCTCGTAAATCGGTATTAGTGTACTTAAACGATGTCCACGGCACTATGCAGACAATGAATACGAATCGCGAAAAGACGGAAAATTGAATGCCAATTTTATTTGAACTTAATTAAATGGCTAAAACTTTTCGCTAAGACAAACAAAAGTGGGAAACAGATGTTGCCGCTAAAATTCATTCTCTTTTAACTTTAAGGGTGTATAAGGTTCGACATCGAGTAGAGTTTTCTTTCTCTTTTTTTTTTGTGTATATTTTCTATTATTTTGCTTTTATGTAGACTTTAATTTCTATGGATTAATTCGTTCGTATATTTCTTAGCACCTTGTATTGCACCTTGAACCTTGTATAACTTAATTAAGCAACTATCGAAACTAAATTACCTTCATATATGCATTATGTTGGATTTCAGTCTAGAACTGTAGGGGGTCTAATGTCTATGCTTTGGTAATATGGTTAAGGACGTTTTGCTCTTGTTCTTATTGTAACTGCCATACAGATGCGATCCTTTGTGCCTTTACAGTTTCAACTGCTGTTCTTGGTAATGTTTGTTTTCATTACCATTATTGTTGCTGTTGTTGCAACTGCAACAAACATTGACGCAACTACACTTGAATGCATTTTATACATAGAACGCCACAGAGAGAAAGAGGGAGAGTAGCTACAATAACACCATCCACAACAACAATAATAATTCCAAAGGCAACACTAACAACGCCAAAAGCCCCCAAAGGTATAATTTCAATTTCAACACTTTACAAACACGCCACAGTTGCGTCATTAACTGTAAAGTTTGGATCCGCGTCTCGTCTGCAGTTTGCAGACTATCCTATGTATACTGAAAAAAAAGTTCTAATAATATGAATATTAAAATACCAATAGAAAGTAATTAAATGTAGGAGCAACATTGGAGACAACAATATTTTTAACAACAGATAAAGTCATTCTACTTGAATAATGTATTTCTCCTTAATATTATATATTACATAATTTATTTTATTAAATTTTTGTAGTGCTTGTGGGTCTATTTGCCTCAGCAGCAGTAAGTGTGCTCGCTGACGGAAATGCCCGAAAGCAACGACGTCGGAGATGGGTTCAACGCAACGTCAGGTGCAGCAGCAAAAACTGCAACAGCAACAATTGAAACTAGTATCTAGAACAACAAAAGCAACAAAATCAAGCGAAACAACAACAAAAAACAATGGTTGTTGCTGCCGTTTCATAAAACTTTATTGTTGAATGTTTGTTGATTTGCGCCATTGCTGTCAGCGATGGATGTTGCTGATGTTGTCGCGGCTGCTGCAATGCTTCAAGCCATACATACATAAAATCATTTCAGCCACCCCAGCTCTCGAGCATTGACTAATGCTGACGCCCCAGCAACGCGAGTGCCCAACAGCACCACCAGCTACAGCAGCAGCAGCAACACGACAACGCGAACATTACAACAGTTGTGGACCATTAGGTTGACGCTTTTCCATTGCATTTGCCAGGGCGATGTGCTTGTCTGGTTGTCGGGGACGTTGATAGCCATCTAACATCTAACATCCGAGTGAACGAGAAGCCGCCAAGTAAAGTGGAAAAAGGCCACAGTTCCGCTTGGTTATATCTCTGCCACGTCAAGGTGAATGCCGACGAGCATGTCAATGGAATGCCAACGAGGAATCTTTAGTTCCAACTAAATCGATTTCTCTCTTGCCCCAAGAAAGAAGAAAGTGGCACCTCCTGGGAATAATTCCATTTTTATTACCGTTGAAAGCTATTCATCATTTGCTTATTTTTTTGCATAACAAATACAATAGTGAAAAGGCTATAATATATTTCCTTAAAAGTTATTAATTAAATGTTTTTTAAACATTTTCTGTTGTCTTAGATAATTAAGATAATTTTTAAAATTTCGTTTAAGCCGAATGTATATCTGTATCTCCGAATGCTGACATAAATATGTCATTTTTTGTTATGATTATTTTTAAAGCATTATTTTATTAACCACAGCTGTACATCCATAACTTATTTTTCTTCCTTCATTTCTCATCCACTAAATGCTGCCGGATGCACAAGCTGCAAAAACACCGTCAAACAGGATTGCACATTTCTTTTATGCAGTAATCATTTGCGGCACTTTATTGAATTCCATGCGGAAGCAGTAGCAGTGGAAGTAGTAGTGGTAGCTGGCAATGCAGGAGCGTAACCGAAAACAGCCCGCACAACAAGTTCCGCCCACATCCGCTGGCAGGTGTTGGCTTTTCCTCCAGCGCACTCGAACCGCACAACTACACACCCATTGGCAAGACGACCATGGTTTTTCGCTTTTCCCCCATGCGCTTTTCCTCTTGTTATTCCCTCTAACACACATCACATGCCTGCTTTTGGCTTCTTGCTTGCTTGTGCTCCGTGATGTTTGCCTTGCTTTGTTGGTCCAAAAAACTGCAGGAAAGCGTTGCATACTTTAAGGCAAGAGTCAACCGCAAAGTGAATTCCTCTTTCGACAGACGCCATCTTGTGTTTAATACCCTTTAGGATATAAATGTCGACCGAAATTTAGAGTGAGAATATAATATTCACATGAGTATAGTTTTGAAATTAATAACCCAAAATATTTTCGAGAATATAATATTCACATGAGTATAGTTTTGAAATTAATAACCCAAAATATGTTCGAAAATCTAGGTATAGACCATTTTCAGTTGATCCCATTCTTTTAAATTTCTATATATCTTCAATATTTTTTCCAATGACACAGTATCTTTCAGTCTAACCAATCCAGGAAACTTTGCTATTTTTTTGGTTCTTGCGAAGTGTATGTGGAGAGCTCGGGGAACAGTAATCTTGGGCAATCTTAATGCGGATATATTAAACTTATTTTTACAGCATTTCTCTCGGCGACCGAATCGCCTCCCCAATCTGGATTCTTTATTTTCATATACTTTGTATTACTTGCGCCTTGCCCCTGTGCCTTCCACATCCTGCCGGCTCTTCAGATTTAGTGAGCGCGATAAACTGCACCCCGCCCCTTTTCCTCTGGGCACTTTTCAACACTGGCAGACACAGGCAGTAAGTGGTGTGTAGAGTGTGTGTGTGTGTGCCAGCTAGTATGTATAGTATTTCTCAACTTGAGGCGCTTGCCACTTCCGCTGGCGGTCTATAAGAAAACACTAACACACTCCCTGTATATGTATGTGGCTGGAACTTTTCTTCTGGCTTCCATACATTTTTATTCTATTTTTGGTTTTTCTTGCACTTATTTTAGTTTTATTGCTTGGCATTTTATTGCACAAATTTTAATATTTATTTTTAGTTGGTTTATTTTGCACTAAGCCCGAAAGGCACTGCCAGTGAGTGGGATTGGAGTGTGTTTGTGTTGGTGCTCCTCCACACACACGCGGAATGTTTTGTTTGCTGTCTGCTCGCGTTTAGTTAGCGTTTTTCTATTGCAGCTCCATTTTAATGTTTAACAAACTTGAATGGCGCAGTTGAGAGCACCCAAACAAACAGAAAGAAAATACAAACGAATTTTTCATTTTTTATTTCTGCTCCTTGCTTGCCTCTTGTTTGTGTGGAATCTTCGGTGGAAATTATTTTAAACTGTTAAAGCTTTTTACTCGCTTTTTCCCCGTTTTTCTGCTTGGGGTTTTATCTTATTTACCAGAAAATACGAGTATTATCATTTATGCAGAACTCTGGCGCTCATCGGGATTAAATAAAGAGTTAATTCAAAGCGTTTAAGGTCGCCACAACTATAATGAATTACTTGTTAGCTTAGTTCGACAATTTTATTTTACATTTCATAAGCCACCACCGTATCTACTGTTAAATATACAAAACTTTAAATTTTTCACCTACAAAAAAAAAAAAAGAAGGGACAAAGACCGATTGTAACTTTATGACCGAACTATTAAGCGTATGGATTTTGACTTTTCCATTTATGTTAAAGCCAAGGATATATAGGTCCTGGTGGAGGTTGGTAAACGAAATTCTGGTTTTGAAATCCGTTGTAGTGTTGCGGTGAACTGATCCTTCTAGAAGGATATTCCGGCTTATAGTTTTGATAAGAAGGCGTCGGATTGTGGTCTCCATAGCCACAATTCCTCGAGGATCTGGCCGATCCATGAAAATTTCTAAATTAATTTTAATTTTCTTATATGGGCTTTCAGTGATATTTTTAATGAATACTTACCTTGCTACATGATGCGAGCTAGTTGTGCTCTTATTAACATAGTTACGGGGAAAATACTCAGTAGAAACGTGCGGATGGTTATATCGCGGCAGATCATACGGGTTAAGAACCGAGGACATAATAATTCTTTTGGAAACATTATCATTGGCGTAAAGAGTTGCAAACTGTTCAATGTTCTCCTTCGAAAGTTAACAAATTTTTTGTTTTTGTAGGAAATTGTTTAAAAATTCAAACCTTACATCCGGACAAAATATACCAGGTATCAATTCGCCGCTAAAAGCCATACTCAAATTTGACAAAAGAATTTAAAATAAAATGCGAAACTTGATAAATGAAATTTTGATGCGGACTTTGTTGTGGTGGCGACGGAAGTCCAAGTAAATTGTTCACTCAAATGTGAACCTAATTTCAGTTTTTATTTGACGTATTTTGCATGAGTAAAATCAAGATAAATTTCTTGGATAGCATTCAAACATATTTTTATAAACATATTTAACAATATATACAAATTGGTAAAGCAGCAGTACTTAATATAAATATTTATTTTGAGCAAGCCTTTACCTCAATTAACTGAATTATCATTACGCTGACCCTCGGGGCAACAACCCATCCGTAAAACAGTTGACAGGCAATTATTGCACCCTTATATGTATGTACATGAGGCCATCAACTACTCGGCACTTTTTTTAAATACCCATTTATTAATTTGCGCTGAAAATCTTTTGCGACAGCTTCTGGATTTTCAGAAAATTCTGCAGCTGCCACGTCGCTGTGGCAACCCCATTACAACCGACTTATTGTGAATAATTATTTGCGGCTTACAAGTATTTTTTTTTGCGTGCTCTTAGTGTATGCAGAATTTATGAATAAATCATTTGATCCGGATTCACCTGTGACTGCCTTTCGGGCATAGTGACCACGACGCGTCGTCCTGGGACGTCCTCTTCACAGGATATTATTCATTTCCGTAGCCTCGTTTGAGGTGGCCAGCTGCCAAGTGACGTTGAGCTTGTTGTTGAGTTTTTAATTAATCGAGAACTCATAAAAATATTTAAATGCAAAAATTCGAAGAGCTTATGGTCAAATGGCAAAGGGTCGGGGCCAGATCGTCGAGAGTCGATGACGAGTGGGAAATGCCAATGCATGTTTTATTGCCATCGACTCAATAGCAAGCCAAATGAGTTTGCGGTGAAAGGGAACATGTCGGCGAAATATTAAATTTAAAAAGCTTATTATTTTACCTTTTTAATTAGGGAATGCTCGGGCATCGCTTGAAATTCTCATTGGCGAGAATGCCAAAAAGCTTGTTAAGCACAAAACTTTATGCATTGGGGATTTTTCAACACTAGTTCATCACATTACCCTGACATATCTTTCATGTTACTTTGATACATTAGTAATCGATTATTTCACAGACATCATACTTTCCTCGTACTTGCTTTTGTCAAAGTGAAAATTTTCCTGAAATTATATTTGAGTGCCAAAATTGCAATTATGGTTGATCCCTCTGTGCATCGCAACCACCTCAACCTATTTGGTTTGTATACAATATGTGTAAGGAACTCTGCAAGGTAATAGTTATTGTCAATTATTTTTTAGGTTCTGATAGCGAGGAAAGCTCAATTGGCTCCGATCCAGGGTAAGTTGTCTGTTTTTTTTTTTAAATTTGTTAAATGCCTTACATAGCTTTATTGATCAAGCTTATCTATTGATTTTCTTAAACGAATGTCTTCGAGCTCCAGTGTTGATGCGGCTGGGAGATGTATTGACGGAAAGCCGCATCGAAGTCGCTCCCGTACACGCCGCCCATCGATCAACAGTGCATTCAATGTTGCTAGCCTCAAAAATGATAAGACGCTCGTGAAGAATAATTTGGAGACTGCATTATCAGATAGCAGTTCTAGTCCCAGCTATGTAACTGAAAAACAAGAAAATAAACAGCTGTCTAAGTGCCCAAACACTTTTCCATCTTCGAGCTTCCAGGGAAATCCCTCTCCAGGCAAGATTATCCCAGATTTGAAGGGAATTCAATCTCCGATACGATCTAGATTGTCAGAAAGCTCCAACTCAGATAGGGAAATTGACGCATTGTCCAAGATAGATGCAACTCCTTCGATCAGCTTTCAGCCGCTTGCCACTATCGTTGGCGAGGTTGATCCCATTGATGAAAAGTTTAGGGGCCTTTTGGGAGATAAGTTGACGGTGAAGTTCAAAGTCACTTTGCCATCCCCAGCTAATGACCTACTAAAGGGGCCGCAGCGTTTTTTACGAATGCCCCAGTTTATACCCGTCGAGTCAGGGCCATACGACGCCCAGAAATATGAAGATCAGATGACTCCGGGTGATTTAAAGGACGAACAGGCTCGCGGTGATTTCGTAAACCGTATGAAAACAACCGTTAGGTGGCGCATAGGAAAGGACCAAGTCAAGGAATCCAATGCCAGGCTAATACGCTGGTCTGATGGCAGCGAGACGTTCCATGTTGGCGAAGAAGCTTTCGATGTGATGCACCATCCGGTGACCGACGACCAGAACCAAATGTATGTGCGTCTGGAGAGCTGCTACCAGACCCAGGGTGCCATCACCGACAAAATGACACTGCGACCGAAACTGGACTCTACCTTTGGCCAGACCCATGTGCAGGGCATGCGAAATCGAGCTATGAACCGACCGCAAACGGGCAGTGTTAAGATCTTAATGGACATGGGTGCCAATCCTGTCAAGGACCGCGAGCGTCGAATTAAGGAAGAGATGGCCCAGCTGCGTCGGGAGGAGCGCGAAAAGCGTCGCGACTTGCAGATGAGCCAGAGGAAGCCTCGCATAAAGCCCATGCATCATTGTACTGCTGATGATTCCGACGAGCCGAACAGCGATGAGGCGGACGCCATCTCCATTCTGGCAATAAAGAAGGCAGCATCCCAGGGTATCCGAACCAATCGCAATGTGGACATCAAGCCACAGGAGTTTAAAAAGGTGGCGGGGGAAAGCAAACGAGCTAATTCCTACACCGAGGATGAGCTTGACTTCGACGACGATGCTTTGAAGGATCCCAAGCCCAGCACTTCGAAGCCAAGAAAGGACACTGAGTCCGATTCTGATGACGGTCCCCAGCTCAAGAGCTTCAAGCGCAAAACTAAGCACGTTGTTTACTCAGATTCCAGCTCGGACTAAATATATGTTAACTATTTCCCAAGAAGCACGAAGTTGCAATAAACATTATGCATTACCATGACTCCGACACTCTCTTGCTCGGGCTGATAATTAATTAAACATTTTCCCACTGCTTCTGCTTTTGGAGGGGGCTAATGGTAGACCATTGCCGTAATTAGTGGGCGCGGCAGCCGCACATATTAGTGCCCGGGCCGAAATTGCTTAAGGTCACAATGGGGTCGTGATTGCAGCGCGGAACACTCAACCACGAGTGCCATTGTCCGGCTGCCAAACTGAAAGCGACGCCCAAAGCAATTAGAGGACGGGTGCACTAGATTGCAGTCTGGTGGTTTCCGGATTAGGGGAAATTTCACTGCACTCGAGAGGGAAACGGGAAAAAGATTTTCTCCATTTTAGGTATTTTGAATTATTTTAGATATTTTGTATATCCGGAATAATTGGTATTTAAAAATAAGTGTATTTTAATGGAGTCATATGGTTTCCTCGTCCTAAGGTAAGAGAGATTCTAGAGATATTGTAGTTCAGGTAAGTATTTTGAACTGAAGGGTCTTACGTGTTAAGGGCCTTACTTGTGCTTCCTAACTTGGCTCATTAGCTTCGAAGGCACATAAGCTCATTATAGCACAATGGCATAACAGCCGCCTTTGTTGTCGGCGGCGTTTTCTGGGGCTATGCATTTGAATGTAACTGAGATATGCCTTAAGTTGCTGGGGACGATAAACTAAACTGTCACGGATTTTGGGGTCTGGGCCGTTCTATACGCCTCCGGCCAAATGTCTTGCACACATATTTGTCGACAAGTTTGTAAAGCGGGCGGGTAGGCCCCAGCAAAGCATGTCAGCCTTTGTGCTAATGCAATTTAGTGTCTCCTGCAGCAAGTGAACCCTGATTATGTGTTTATTAGACATCAATTCACGCCTGCTGCAATGTTGCAATGTGTGTTCCATTTAGTTGCCTCATTTAAGGTGGCTGGCCTACTTAAATTCCACTCCATTGTCGTAAATATAACTTTTCGGTTATACGTGAATATTTTCGACTGGATAGGAATTATTTAACAATGTGTAGCCCATTCGAAAACAATTAGAGCTGATTAGAGGACTGAGGACTAGTGTTTCACCAACTTTCACCAATATGGATAACAGTTCAAGTCTTGGAAATGAGTTTAGTCAGTTGATTGAAGGAAATTAATTATCCTAGTCTAAAATAAATGTTCATATCTTACAGGTTCCACCAAATCATAGGTCCTTAAAATTATATTAATTGCTATAAGTTAAATCCTTTAAATTAATTAAACTGCCAGTTAAACTGCTTCAATAAAGAAGAGCAACAAATTTTTTATGATCCGACCTATATCAAATTTTAACAATGTCTGATGAACCCTGAGGTATTTTGTCCACTAACGACCGTAAACAGGATACACTCATTAACCCGAAAGTCTTGGTTTTACGGCCAAGCATATGCTAACCAAAAGCAAACACAATTACACTTATGCACTCAAATTTATTTACAGGACATAAAGTAGATACTCGTTTTAGCACACTCCTGCAAACACATCGGGACTCACCGTCGGACAACCGTATCTTGTTAGTTTACATACCTCAAAGGCATTAATTATTTATGAAGAGACAGGCAGAAATAAAGCCCACTGGCATGCAGCGAGAGGGATATGGGGATTGGAGTGAAAAGTGCGAGGAAGGAATGTAATAAAATTACAAGCAGTGCCGTAAACACGAAAGGTTTTGAAATTCAAGCAAGCGAAAGCGGTATTAAGTTTGCCGGTCGTGACAACTGGCTAACTGGCCAACAGTAATTAAAGGCTATGAAAAAGCTAACGTTTCCATAGCCGGAAAGGGATAGTGAGTCAGGGGTATGAAAATGAGAGCGAGGGGACGAGGTGGATGCCTGGGCGACACATGTCAGTTGTCAACGCAGCAATTTGACAGGACCCGTACTGAAATGGCCAGATATATCCATTCAGACGGGGGCCAAGAAGGAAGTAACCACAGAAACTAAGCCAAATGCTGACCAAGACAAACCATTAGAGAAAAGGCACAAATAATACAGTCCAAGACAGGAGTTTCTACTGTTAGTTAATAAAGTTAAGATATATCGTTTTTTTTGGTAAGTATCTTCGTATGTAAATTTTGTTGTAATAAAGAAAATATGTTTGTAGACTATGTTTCAGAGGGATCGCAAAAATATTTTTATGTTATTACTTTTTGTTATGAAACGCACTGTATTTATCTGAATAGAATGCCACTTATGATCTGCTTGACTTGACCACTTTGGCTTTGTAGATTTAATGTCTTGCGGCTTGCATTATAAAATTAGTGACATACTCGAATGTGGCAAACGTTGAGCGTCTGGCAAGGGGCTGCGGCTGAGAAATTATAATCATTGTTAAGGGGGGAACTGTACGAAAAGGACTAAGGACACCATGGAAATCACACAAGTCAGTCTTACACCCCTTCAGTGCACCCTTTGTATCACTTTCTGTTTATGACAGTTGTTTAAAGTTCACAGCCTCTCATTAACAAATCGCAATTATGCCACAAACTTTCATGTGGCTGTGTATTGAGCCAATATTTGCATATATCAGTGAACGCTTAGGCAGCGAAACTATACCATTTAATTTTATTCTATTATAGGGTCGAGATGCTTTTAATGGCATTTCTATTTATTTCTCTCTTTCGCCATTGATTATTTGAATCTTACATGGCTACTATACAATCTATCTTACATGCTACTTAAGAAATGCCTAACCAATGAGACCCTAAACGCTTGTTTATCTGAGCCCCACTTAGTTCGGAGGCTAGGCGGCAAAGTATTAAAAAATGATAATGCTCTATCAATAGGCTCATTCAAAAGGTAATTGGCCCTACGACAAGCAATCCGAAAGGGAGCAAACGAGCGAAGATCCCTCTGGGGCACATTGAAGTTTATAAGCTCCAATAACATGGGGCAATCAATGCTGCTAATTACTAAGTTATTAATGAAAGTTAAAGCTGCCACAGTGCGCCGATCCTCAAGTGTACATATGTGGAGGAGAAGGCACCGGCTGTGATATGAGGGTAGAGGATCCACAAACCTTAAAGGGAGAAGTGCAAATTTTAAAAATTTTTTCTGCAACCGCTCAACTCTATTTGAACTTATTTTATTTGCGGGGCTCCAAATAATAGAGGCATATTCCAGCCTCGACCGGACGAATGCGGCATAAACACTAAGCTTCGCGTACGGGCTCTTGAATTGGTCTGTGTGCCGCTTCACAAAACCCAACATGGCATACGCCTTAGGCATTATAAAGTCTAAATGGCTGGAAAATTTAAAATTTGAGTCGAAAAGGACGCCAAGATCAACCACCTCCTCCTTGAGCTGCAGGTCATGGTTGCCAATTGCATAGGAGGTACATAAGTCTAGCGCCCTCTTACTGTAACGAATGAAATGACATTTAGCTAAATTTAGAGGAAGGAGATTGAGGGCGCACCAAGAAGAGACTCGGCGCAAATCATCCTGCAGTAGATAGCTATCCCTAATGCAGCTAATGGCCTTAAACACTTTAAGGTCATCCGCGTATAACAAAAAGTCCGAATAAAGAAAGCAAGAGGAGATGTCGTTGATGAAAATGATGAATAGGAGCGGCCCCAAAGAACTACCTTGCGGGAGGCCAGATGAGGCAATAAAGGGACTCGAGGTGGCATCACCAATGGGAACGTGGCATGGTCGGTCTGCCAAATAAGACTCCAACCAACTTAACATGGAGGAGTGAACACCTAATCTGAACAATTTAGCAAGTAGGGCTGCATGGCAAACTTTATCAAAGGCTTTAGAGAAGTCCGTATAAACGGCATCAACCTGACATCGGCGTTCAAAGGCTTCCAGGCAATGCTTAGAGAAAACCACTAAGTTGGTTGTGGTGGATCGCCCAGGCAGGAATCCATGTTGATTGTAAGAAATAAAGTTACGAATCAAAAAAGTTAGCTTTTTGGTGACAATACGCTCAAGTAACTTGGCAATATTACATATCTTGGCGATAGGCCTATAGTTAGTGACGTCTGCCCTGCTGCCACCTTTATGAATGGGCGAGATCGAGGTTATTTTCCATCGTGAAGCAAACTTACCCGAAGATAATGATAAAGTGAACAGAAGTTGCAGAGGTGTGGTTAAGGATGCAATACACTTCCTAATGAAGAATGGGGAGATACCATCTAAATCAGGTGTATGCGACTCATTAAAATGACTAGAGGCCTCAACAATGTCACAATCTAGAATGTCCAAGCATCCAACCTCAAGAAAATGCAAAATTTTTTGAAGTACCTCCCGCTCATCCCAAGAGACCTTCGGCTCAAGGTTTGAGGCAAAATATTTCGCAAAAAGCTCAGAAATGCCCTTATCGGAGTTAGCTGCCAGACCACCATAAGACATGGCAGAAGGTATATCAGAGGATGATTTTTTCCCATTCACAAACCGCCAAAACGCTTTAGGGTTGGATATGAGGCTCGCTTCAACATCAGTAATATATTGGTTGTATAGAAATTTATTAAGGAATTCAAACTCCCGCTTATATTGCCGGTACAACTCACCAGCCATTAGTTCCCCTGTCTTTAGAAATCGCTTATAAAATTTATCCCTTCTATTCTTTAAGTTTTTTAGACCCTCAGTATACCAAGGCAGCTTGAACGACCTTCGAACCCTAACGGAGGCATTATTGTCGATAATATTGAAAAGAGCAATCAGAAACTTAGTATAACAATCATCAATCGTGCCATCCGAAAAAAGGGAAACCCAATCAAAACTTACAATAGCGTTATTAATAAGTGAAAGGTTAGACTCATTAAAGTGATAATAAGAAATAGGTGAGGGGGAAGGCAAAAAACTATAAAATTCGATGTGTATCAACAATGGCTTATGGTGCATATCACACGGACTTAATGGTACATTACAAATTTCTACTTTACTATGAACTACATTACTTAAAAATATCAGATCCAGAATTTTCGATAAATCATTATAAATATTATTTACTTGGGAGAGGCCCATGCTAAAAATATCATCCAACACAACAATTTCATGCGATTGGTGAACATTGCTGGGTAACATGCCAACGGACTCCGGGTCCCAAGTCCAAACAATAGAGCTCAAGTTGAAGTCGCCAGCAACCATCAGAGCCATAGGGTCCTCCATGCTACCATAGACACTGGCGATATTTTCCATATGAGCTTGATAAGTACTGAATGCGCTGTTTGGCGGGATATACGATGCAATGATGATGAAAGGGCCCTGAATGCCCTGGATTGAGACGGCTAGCTGGTCCAGTATAGGGTCGCCAACCTTAAGGCTAACCACCGTGGCCAACATGGATCGGCGGATAGCAATAATCACACCACCTCCTCGCTCACAATGGGTGCTGGATGAATCACGGTCTTTTCTAAATACTTGAAACATTTTGGGTTCAAAGAACTCGGAGGAACTAAAGTTGCTATTGAGCCATGTTTCAACGAGGACGATTACATCAAAGTCACAGACTGAAGAGTTTAAAAGCACCATGCGGGATTTGGTCCGCATTCCAGATATATTTTGGAAGAAAACTCTTAAGCTCTTATTAGAGCCCAAGGCAGCACGATCCATGCAATCCACTGACGGAATTGGGCGGGAGTGTGGTATATGTGAAGGCACTGGCAGGGTCCTGATGCTAGAGGCCACATATCCCAAACGCATAGCTTCCAAGATAGCCAACGTGGACACACATAAATTTTCATTAATCTCCAGATTGGACATATGAATGTCCAGTCGCCCAACGAATCCAGTGGCAGGTACAGCTAACGATATAGAGCTCATAGAGTTTTGAGCATCCACGCGTAGCGATGCTCTACGCTCCAGACCATGATGTAAACAAACATTTCCTCCAGACGCCGAAAAGTGAGCACGAGTGGTCAGTCTCACAGTGGACCACCCATCCAAGAAAGATAAGATAAACAGAGAGGGGCTCACAATAAGACGATAACGAACCATTTGTTGTTGCTGGAGGTCCACAAGCGAAGATAATATGCAAACAGCCCACCTTGGGATCAGCTGTTGTTGTTGGAGCAAATAGTGCATTGGGAGCAGAATAACGTATGAAGTGACATCAACAGTATCCATAACTGCCAGCGCCGAATGTTGTTGGCGGCTCAGGAGAGGGATAATATGATGACCGGTCGAAGAGTATGAAGAGGGAAAAATAGCGGCTCCAGTAGCGCCGCTTACTGGGGGTTTTTTGACTCTCCAGGGTTTGATCGAGGGAGTCTCGCAGGGAGGTCAATAACCTTAGCCGGCTCTCTATGAAGAAAACGAGTGACTTTTACCGACATGGGCCAGAAATCAACCTTGAAGACAGCGGGGAAATGTTGCTCGGGAACTCCCAATTTAAAGTTGACGAATTTTAGTGCGTTGATATCAGTATCTTTTTTAACCAATCTAGCACAGGCTACATCACTGGGGTCCAGTTGCAACTTATCAGCGACGTATTTGCATAGCGCCTCCGGTTGGGTAGCCGTTGCAAATTTACCAATGTGCAGGTATTTTAGAGAGGGAAGAACTTGGAGCTGCGCACAACTGGGTGCATGTCCGACAATGCGTCTGCTAGGGTTATTCCTCTTATTTCTTGGGACGGCCACTTTTGACCCAGTGGGGATCTGGGCCAATGATGACTTTTTATTTTCAGCATTAGTAGAAGTAGTAGGGGGTGTCACTCTCTGAGACCCCTCTGAAGCAGCCATGGGCCCAGACGAACTTTTAAGAGCACGATCCAATTTCGCATTAATGCTCATGTAAAGGGATTCCAGGTCCAAGACCTTCATATTCAGCTCATCAATTTTTGAATGAGAGTCGTTTCCAATGACGCAACTATCACATTGCCACAGTAAGTTTGGAATGTTTATTAGAAGTTTAATAGCCTCGGATGGTAAATCCACACAATCGGTATGATAGGCACGGCGGCAGATCGATGAGCACCGAACGGCCTCACACCCACGAAGCTGCGTAGCAGTAACTTCCCCACTGCACTCCGAACAAACGAGCGGCGACATAGCAAAAAATAAACGTCCGAACGCAAGGAAAGCTAGACTGAGAATGAAAATTTCCCTGTAAATGTTTGCACTTTGTAAAGTGCCCGAAATTTGAACACATTTGTGTATGCTCTGGGGTCATTAGCTGGGTATGCATTACCCGACGTTCATAAATAACTTTACACTTAGTATGAACCTGTTTAAATCACAAATACATATGTGTATGAATGTCCCCGTACACCCTTTACACCCTCAATGCATTTAAGCTGTTTTGATGATCAAATTTGTCATTAAAGCCGCTTCATTGAATAAATAATTCAAACACAAATTCATGGCCGTAAATTGTAAATCGGCTTCATTTGACTAATTGTTGAAATTGATAGCAATAATTGATATATTTGTGCGCTGATTATTTGTAAATGGAATGAAGTACTTTAGAGCTCCATGGAATATTTAAAGTGTTGCTACTCGAAGACGACATTAAGTCTCTTATACTTGATGATCAATTAATTATTTTCAAAGGTATATGTTTAAGATGATTATAATTCTAAATAATGGTTAGGGGGAATCAAACTTGCATTTATTTTGATTCGCTTTAAAATCAAATTGCACTGACCCAGAGAATACTCCATATTCTCTGCGGTCACTTAATAAACTCTAATTATATAAAAGCCACAAAATGATGAAAGAAAGCACCACATGCCCCTGTGTCTATTTGTCAGGGGGCACATTCTTCATTTTAATGGATGTGGAAATGAACTTTTGCCACGTGATTTCGCTTGAACCTGGACCCATGATTCAGTCACATCAATAGATACTTTTTCATAATTAATGTGCTCCGGTATATGTTTATCCAGCACATTTTCTACGGGTCAAGTAATCCCCATGCTCGCTTTAGGTTCATTAGGGAACATAAAATATTTTTCGTTTTCATCAGGAAATGAATTACCTTGCGTCGTTGATTATGTGATGTTTTCTCTGGAATTTTCCTACACCTGGGAAATGAGTTCAAGCGTACAAACAATTTTCATGCAAAATTTACCTCTGATTTATTAAATTCCATTGCGATCCTTTTTGCCTTTTACACAATTTGCATACGTATTTTTAATGTATTAAGCCAATTAAGGCTGACACGCATACGGAAATCTGAAACACTGTCTAGGATCCTTTGACCGATGCCCTGGGACCTGGTTGCCCTTGCTGTCCGGATTATGTAATTTGGGCCGACCTGCTTTGTGTTTTATTAAACAGATTTAGTGTTATTTACTTAAGCACTTAAAATAAATGTGCAAATATTTCCATCGGCACCGAAATTTAATTGAAATTCCTTTGGCATGGCCTGGGCATCCTTTCTTGAGGTGACAATTTAAGCACGGTCGATGCCATCGGATAATGACGTTGATTGTGTGGCATCGCCTTGGTCTTTCTTTCGTCTCATTCTCGATTTTTTTCTGCCTGCAGCCATCCATCAATCGCAGGCTTCTCCGGGCTTTCTGGCTAGCTTGGGTGTCCTGAGTATCCTGGGTGTCCTCGGTATCCTGGGTATATTCTGTTAGCCTGGTGCGAGTAGCAAAGGCAACAAAGGCACATCATGTTGAGATGTTGCCGTTACTGTTCTCATCCCTTGTCCTGCATCGTACGCCTCCTGCATCCTTGTTTTCATGCTCGTCCTTCGATGCTCTTGCTGCACTTTGCTCTGACATTTTGAGTTTATGGCATATTTGCATTATAACTCTGCCGCCTGGCTCCCCCGAAGTCCTTTTCCGCCGTATCCCGTTCAGTGGCACATGTGTGCGATTGTGTGTCCTGTATATGGGTGCACTTGAACAATGACGTTGACTTTGTCGTTGAGGTTGCCATGAATGCATGGGCTCTCCTCCGGCTCTTCCGCAGGAGTCCTGCTGACGCAGCTGTTAACAAGGCAAGTAACAACGCTTGCTTGCATAAAAATTATGCAAAGCTTAACAACCTACAACTATTTCACCCGCACCCATCGCCTTTAATTGTTCAATTTGGGGGCATCCTTTTAACCCATCGTCGACCCTCCCAAAAACTGCATTTTTGTGGGCACATCCTTTATCCTTCTATTAAAGCCCAGTGTCAAATTTTGTCAATGGGCTGCTGCTGTCAGAGGGCGAGTGCGAGTGCATTTTGTCATCGTGACTTGTGGATAGCAGAATAAGGATAAGCTTGCCAAGCACTTGCCAAGGCCATCTGTCATGCATTACAGCCCGGTCTCCGGGGAAGATCTCTTTTATCTCAATTCAGGCAAGTTTTAGGCTTTTAAACACATGGAGAAATCTCAAATCTTACAATTTGTTTTGATTATTATTCAAGAAACTGTGTCTTTCAATGTCACTATCATTTAACATCATATTTTAACAAAAAATTTAAAATTTGTAATTAAAATTTAGTAATAGTTTCCACAGTGTATTTGGGATTGATGGCTAAAAGTTAAGCTCTGGATTGTCATTATGGTATCATGAAAAAATTAAAGTCAAGTAGAGTTAGCTTTGAATATTTGAAAAGCTTTATAATCGGTTTAAGTCGTCGTTAGTCCCGGCTTTTATGCACTGCATTTAAACTGCATTTGTTGATTTTACTTTTAATTGAAAGTTCAGAGATTTGTTTCAGATATTGAATATCATATTTGCAAACTTTTCATTGTTAGTATGATTCTTTTTTCTGGTTTAAAATACGTGTCTGTTCACCAAAATATCATGAAAAGTAGAAGGCAACTCGAAGGACCTTTAACTGAACCGACAGGATGATGATGTGAATGATGCCAAGGACTCTAGTATGCTGCATGCCTCATACAAATACATACACATATCCAGTTCATGGGAGGAAGAGAGTCAAACAAAGTTTAACAAAGGAAGGACCCACAATGTCTGTACTAAACCTGAATGTGTAGCAATTTGCTAAACAAGAAAATAATTGACTTGCCACAATGTGAGGCATGCTGGCCGCAAAGACAGGCATACGTACATATACGTTTTGCGCTCTTTTTGTTTTTTTATTTCTTACAGTATCATACAGTTAAACATTCTTAAAGTGAGCAAATTGAATTTCTACCGAACTGCGAACGGCACCCTTAAGTATGCAACACTTTTCCCGGCCCACTATTTTGACGGCTAATGGCGTAGAAAAACGGGTCGCGTGAAAAGCGCATGGCATAAAAATTTATGCCCTCAAATGAAGCTCGTGATGGCTGCCAGTCAATGTAGATACACTAAGAAAAATGAACATGCTAATCAGTAAAATTTACAATGGGATAGGTATTTAGTTCTCTAACAATATTACCTTTATGTGCATAATATTAGTTTACATTTAAGTATTAAATTATTTAAGTAGAGATATTAAAAGGAAAGAAAAAGCATTTTTCTTAGTGTTTAGTGCTGCTTTTATTGCTGTTGATGCTGATAAGTGGAACTTGAGCGTCAACAATGCATGATGCTGGCCCGAGTTCTTGGTTTTGGTCCATCCCTCAGACCATCGCCCTGGCATTCCCATCATCGTCATCATCCCGCTGCAGCCGACGATAAGATAAATTAATTCAAGTAGTTGCCCAGACACTAAGCCCACTCTAACGCCCACGATTCCACATGCGACCCTCGCTGATGGGCCAACAAAATTAGCTCAATTTTTCGACTCCCCCACTGCGAGTGCCATCAAAGGGCATGCATAATGACTTGACCTGCGGCTTATGAAATACGAAAAGCTCCAGCTCTAGCATGCTGGTGCCCAATGACTATCCCAATGATTGTCATGACGATGATGATGATGCCGTGTCAACAGGCCCGAGACACGCGTCGCCAATTGCCATCCCGTGATTTAGCATCCAAAAATTGCTCCGATGCCGCATGTCAAACAACGCAATATGCAAGAGCTCGTGGCGAATTTTCATTTTCATTCCGTATTCCAAAAATGGACGCGGGTGGCCCGCTCCTAATTGTGAGTGAGTCAAAATAGGCCGGTAACTACTTTTGAATGAGAACCAAAGCTTTCCAAATCTCAGAACTGACTAACAAAAATTTTTTTCTGCTCTGTTATTAGGCCAAATCTTGAAAGTTTGTGTACCAATTATTAACCTATGACTGAACTTGTTCTTAAAATTGTCTGACTGACGATCTAATGTCCTTAATTTGTAATTGAATGTAAATAATTGTAAGTGTATTAAGCTTCAAGATATTTTTGATGCCGTCTAAACGGAAATTGCTTTTGATAGACCGTGTTTCAACTTATGGCAATTTGTTCAAATTAACAGCGTTGGTACTATTAATTGCCAGTTTTGAAATTAGGCAAACTGAACGGAAGACCTAAATTCCACTGTAAACTACCTACAAGGTAGTAGCTAGTGCACTGGAAATTGAAAAACTAAACCTTCAACAATAAAACAATCGAAACAATGCCAAAATCCATGTAGTTGAATATTTCTGATTTGACTGGTTTTCCCCCATTTCCCAAAGCCCCACCATTCCGGCCACTTCATGAAAAATAAAGGAAGAGCTGAACTGGACAGGACATCAGTGAGGTCGATGCCTGCTGACTGATGCAGGAATAGCCCCTTCCACAAAAGAAGACGAGAATAACAACAGGAATTGAGTGGCTTGATTTCCTACGACGCACTTAACCCAGTTTCTACTTGCTAGCTTGCTTCACTTTTTTAGGAAAAAACTAAAAAAATATTCCGAATAATCGTGATGGTAGAGGTGGTCCAAACAATCGAAGTTGGTTCGTTTATGGGGCGGGGTCATTGCACCACTTGGTAGCTAGTGCCTTTTTCTCCTGTTTAATAATTGAATGCAGTTATGGTCCGGCATTCAGAGTGTCTGGAAATTTCATTAAAAAGTATAATCGAAATGTTAACAGGCAGTCCGGGGGATAAGAGCAAATAGAAGTTGAGGCAACGGAAAAAAAAAATACGGAAAAGTGGAAAGGAAAACATAAAATTATATTTTAAGCACTCTCCAAGCAGCAATGCCGGATCCATCCTGCCTGTCTAAATCGCTCGGATGCTAATGTCTGTGGGCAGCGTAGTGGTGCATCCTCGCTTTTGGCCCCGTTTTTGGATTCGGATTCAAAATCGGTTGGCTTGGCCCACTCGAAGACTTCTGCCCTTTGCACATGGCCTGCATAATGAATGGGAATGTGTCTAAGAGCTCTCCGCCCGGCGAGCTCGCTGCGGTTGTTTTTGCAGTTTAATTTTCCCTTCAGCTGCGTTTTATACTTCTTGTTTGGGCCCGGCCCTCGCTGTGCTGATTACAATGCGAAGTAAAAGCGCAATTTGTGGGCATATTGCGGGCAAGCATTATTCGGAAGCATCATGAAAGGGCCTTGCGTGTGCCAAGGATAAAAGCAAATACATATATATATATATATTATTTCTGGTAAAACAAATTTCATGAAGTTGTGTTTTGGAGTTAAGGCAAGTGAAAGAAATAAATGAGCTGCATCAAGTTACAAACATAAAATGGCTAATAATAAGCTCTAGCTTTTATATTGAATCTTTATCACAAAATAAAACTAATATATTATCAAAAATACTCAAATATCTTCCAAATGTAAAGCTTGATTTAAATAAAAGTTTCTTTAAGAAGATGCCAGATGAAATGATAGATTTCATGTAAATTTTCCAAAATTATGGCAAAAAGCCACCCATCTGCGTGCTAAGTAACATGTCGATGGGAATTGGCTTTTAAGTTTAGCCCTCTTCTTTCAGTTATCAGTCACAGCTTTACGCAGTAAATTCGAGCAAATGAGTTGAGTGTTTTTGGCTTTTTGTTCTTTTCGATTCATGTTTTGCTCGTTTTTTTTTCTCTGCTTATCTGAACTATAAACGCTGGCAGCTGAAGGCCAAGTTCAACGCGTGTGTGTGGCTACATCAAGGGCAACCTTTGGACACATCCCTCGACTGACCCAACTAATTTTATGCCCATTTGGAGAAGAGGGCTGCCTGCCGGCAAGAGTCCTTTACAATTTTGGAGGGGAAAAACCGAAATGTGTTAACTTTATCTAAATTGTTAAAACATTTACCAAATGACCTCACGTACCTAAACGTGTATGTGTGTTAGTGTGTGCCAGTTCTCTGTGGCTCTGTGTGTGTAATGTCCTATCGCTCGATAGTCCTGTGGCCTTTTGCATGTCGCTTGTCGTTCTTCCCGAAACGTGACTCCTACCCCGTATGTCTCCTCCCTCGCCGGTCCTCCTGGCGAAGTTCATTTAGATGTCCTGTACCGCTCTCCATTTGTAACCCCCTTGTCTACGCTTTATTGGCTGGCCAACATGTTCTTTATGGCATTTTGATGCACGATGCACAGCAACCCTTTTACTCGTCTTCCCATGAAGGAAGCCAGCCATTCTGACATTTATTATGCTTATTTGGGAACAAGCTCACGTATTTTGCGTATTAAGCATACGCCCCGTATGACGTTTCCTGTCAGTCACTTAAAGCATCACAGGAATCCCCAGCCCCGATTTAAAGCCAAGCCTCCTTTCATCCTCGAGTGAAGAGTACATGAAGATTAAAATGCTGAGAAGACCTAAAGGAGGGGTATTACGATCTTATTAAGAGTATAATAAGCTTAGAGAGATTTTTCCAAAGGTTTTTCAAAAGATTTTTTTTATAAGACCAATGTCTGGTATTTGGCCAACTTTTCGATTTGTACTTGTTCTGTAACAAATAAAATTTTTGCTTTTGAAACTATGCAAAAACATTTCAAACAAATTTTTTTAATATAAAATTTTAGGCAAAGAGATGAGTCAGTGTAAAAGTTGCAAAAGTCAAAGTTTGACAAACATTTGCATTTTACCACATTCGGAATTCGACAAATGTATTTGGTCAACCTTTTTCATCTGACCTATTGGATTCGCAACCTTCTTTACATATTTCCAGAGCCAGAAAGCATATTCATAGGACGCACATGCTTCAAAAATGATGGGTCCTGATGGTTCAAAGTATGCTAAACAAAAAAGCTGAAGGTTACTTTCTGACAGGATGAGCCGAGGAGAATGTATTTTTCTCTAGTCTGGCGACGGGAAATTATGCTTTGTAAATTGACAAGTTGATTTAATGGACGGCCATGGATCGGGGGACAGAGGGTGGCCTGGTGTTGCAGACACTAAAAAGGGAGTTTAAATTGTTTAAATTTCTTCGGTGGTTGCCTTTCATCATGTAAATGCAAATGCCACTAAATAAATAGCGGTCTGTATGTGCGAGGCTTATGTTTTTGGGTGTTTTTGCTTAATGTTTGTTCTTGTGCCGGGCATTTACAAAATGCTTCTGGCCTGGGCTGCAAAGTATGTTATAAAAATATTTTATGACATGTAAAAAGCATCAATAAAAAGGTTTCGGCCTGGTTTATTTTCCCCGCCCCCCATCCTTTTTCCCGCTCACCCCATTATTTTCTTTTCCTGCTTCTGTTTATCGCTGGATTCATTGTTGTTGTTCGTGTTTGTGTTACTGTTGTGGTCGCGCTTTATCCTTTTGGCCAGAATCTCGGGATATATTTCATGTGTGTTTTTGTTTTTTCGGCAGCGCCCCCTCATTTTTTCCTCGCCCATTTCTGGTTTTTGGCTTTCGGTCTTTGGGCTCTTTTACGGAAAATTACATTTAAGTATGTGTTAGAATTGACGCAGTAACAGGTTGTAAATAAAGGCAACGACCCAATTCGTAAAACATTCGACTTGCTTTATTTGCGATGCAAATGTCATTTGTCATCCAAGCGCTATGGTCGATTGGAAATCAAACTTGTTGGCTTAAATCCTGTATGAGATCACCCAAATTTGTAAGCTGACCAATGTAATTAATCCTTGATGAAAAGTAAATGCATTGGCTGACTCCGGCAAAAATTAAAATGGCTTAATAAACAAAAATTCGATAAAAGTTTGCAAAATACATTTTATTTACTCGAACGCACTGCTAATATGATAAAACATAAAGCGGAGTGGTCCCCAAAAAAAGGAGCACTATTTTGATAAGCCGCTTACGCCACACTCCCAACACTCCGCCCCTTTGAAGCTGATGTCCCAAACGGCAGTATTTGTGACAATTTTCCAGCGCTTTTCCTCGTCTTTTCACTCTCTTTTTGTTTGGCGAGCGGGGTTAGTAACTTTTTCATGTGCATTCGAACTTTTGTTTTCGTTTTGCTAATTGTCAGTGCAAAGCCGCAAGCGGCATAAAAACTTTTCCCTCTTTTTGCCGGCGTTTTAATTTTTTTTTTTTTTTTTTTTGGCTGTGTTTGCCTGCCAACTGTAAAGTAGAAATTAATTTCACTGTAAATGCACATAATCAAGTGTGTGCGTTACCCAGGGGGTGTTAAGTAAGGAAAAACCGGAGGGGTGAGGAGAATTTTTGAGTAAAAAAATGATAAAGCGCCTGCTCTTGAGGCAATCAGAGAGACGAGTGCAAAAACCGTAGACCAACTCCATCAGCGCCATGCAAAAACTTTGCACAACGAGCTGGCTGGGAAGCGAGATGCATAGAGGTCCTGTAAAAGGGACGGGGAAGTCATGGAGCCAAGGAGAAAGGGAGACAGAGTAGCAGATGAAGCACTTGAGAGCAGACATTCCGCGGCAGGACCCCGGATCTTAATGAAAAGGCAATCTCATCTGCTTGTCTACTGCACGCCTTCTATGCCCCAGACATTCGAATAACCGCCGAGATGCTGTTGGAGGGCAAAAGATTGAGATGGAGTGCAGCCGGAAAGCCTGGAGATGGAAGATGCGAAGTGCTTAATTGAAAAAAAATTATGTAGACTGCAAAATTAATGAGAATTACTTGATTCCAGCGAGAAGATTTGTCCAGACCACACAAAAGCAGAGTCGCTGAGTGCATCTATACGAGAGTGCGTGTATGGTTTATTAACAAGTATACGCCTCGTTGTTCGGGTCATGATGTTTCAGTGACACGTTAAGTAGCCCTTTCCCAATGCCACAGAGTTTAAGAATACAAGAAGAGATTTTAATTAAAGCCGAGCAAGCCAAATATAGTATTGGTAGAACTAAGTTGAGCGAGAAATAATGACTCTTTGGAAATGCCTACTAAAGAAAAGCAAAATAAACCTTTCTTGTAGTTATTTATTTTTTTTTAAGACACAGCATATCTATTGCCCTGAAAAATATCTATCGTCCGCTCAATCCAACCATTAAAATTAAACTGGAAATACGTTGACCGTAAAATAAGCGGAAGCTGCCACTATAACAAGCTCTTCATCATGGTCAACAACTCGACTCCAAATGCAAAACAAGGAAAACAGAATGCAGATGGCAAAGGGATCCGGGGGAAGCTGCTAGGGACAGATGAGAATAAGAACCTGACACTAGCTGTTCATAATCTATGCTAATTTTCGCCTTCTCTATGGCCAAGAGATTGTCGGACAGTTTCCTTTTCTTTATGCAACATGGAAAAAAAACACGAAGGCAAAAAAAAAGTGGCATTAAAATTAATGAAGTTGCGACTGCAACAACAACAACATCCAGAAACAGATGAGACAGTGGCCAGGACTAAAGTCCTTGGCAAAGTATGTTTCCATCGCCGGCTGAGGGAGAAGGAAAATCTTAATCGTGATCTTATTACGCGCGTTAATTACGAAATACAGTAAAAACAAGAAAGAAACGAGGAAGTAAGCAGAATGCCATAGCTTCACAGGATTCCGCACTGGTTTATGGTCAAAGCGGCAAAATTAAGATGCCAGACAGTGAAAAAAAATATTCCGAAAAATATTACTATATTTATTTATTAAAAAAATTAATTAAAAGCTTGATTTTGGGCTGTAGAAACATTTAACAAATTATTTATTGGCTTACAAACTATATATTTATTTAAAAGATTACGTTGCAGTGCTTAGCTTCTTGCGATGAAAGATGATTCCAGCGCCAAGGGATGGTAAAATTAAGAAAATAGACGGCGCATAGATAAGCAAGTGCAATGTTGCACATTTTGCGGGCTGTTCCCTTATCCCTTGTTGTTGCTGTTCCGGTTGTTGCTGCACAAGTTTTATGACCCGCTGAGCAACATTCTTGCCACTGGCCATTTTTCATTAGAACAATGCAATGCAATGGAGCTGCAATGGAGCCATATTACATGCATAGCAAAATGGTAAAGGGCAACAAGAATCTCCCACAAACAGCAAGTAACTTTAATCAAAGTAAAGGAAATAATGAAAAATGGAATTTGAGGGAAAAATGTATACAAAGCTTGGCTTAAAATAATTCAGAGGCGGTGATCAATGAACTACTTTGAGAAAATACTGGATATATTCTACTCAGTAAGCAACAAACTTCCTAATAAGTATAGTCTTAGAAGCATCAAAAGGTCAGAAACTGGAGAACGTATGGACTAGCAACTAGTTTTAACTTGTATCCTACATACTGACTAACTAAAGCAAATACGATGTAAAATAAAGGGAAAATAACACTACATAAAAAGTAGAACAATTGACTGTGCTTGAAGTATTTTTTGCTACCTTTAACAATGACAGACGGCGGGCAGGAAGGTGCGGGAAATTCAAATAAACCGCTGCAACGGATTACAAAAATAAGCGGCTTGGCCATCGCCACTAAAACAAGCAGTAAACCGAAAACCAACAGTGGAAACATCATAGATGCAACAATAAATAGGACAGATGGCGGAAAAAAAAGGATTAAATGGGAGCTTAGCCGGGTATGGCATTAAAGTCGCTGACCGGCGGCTTGCAATATTTATACGGCCAGTTACTGGAGCGTAAAGGATAGATTCAAAGTAGGCGAATAACTCACAAGACGGCTCTTAATGCGCCGTCCAAAGTCCGGGCCAAGGATATAATTATAAATCACAGAGCGGCGTCCGGCGTCCTAAGTTGCAGGCTTCGGTCCGCTTGGCCACACTCAAATAACTTAACGCCAAGTTGATGCATTCAACGCAAGATTTAATGCCAAACAGAGTTTGAAAAGCCATCATCAAGTGCATGTAACCGAGCAGGACATCGGGCAGGATATCGAGCAGGACGATTGCTAGAAGACCGAAGATATACATTGCCTGGACATTGAACGACAAGTATAAATGCTTGACCATCAATACCAGATACCAGAGTGGAGATGGATATGGAGCTGAAGCAACTGCAAAGAGCATGGCTCCAAAATGAAATTGGCGTTGACACAATGCATACATACACAAATATACACATACGAGGAAACAGGTCCTGGCCCAGAATAAATGGTCACAAAAAGCGCAACAAATGAAGCTGCCATGCCGAGCAATGTGATGATGTGTATCTCCAGCTCTTCTAATGTTTGTGGCTGCGGTCGAGAAATGTTGCGGCGGCCAGGACATACGATCGGGTCTGAATATCCGGAGCGGACAAAAGTTCATTTTACGTTTATCAAGGAATTCAATTAGGATTTGATTTATGCATGAAACTGAAACCCAAAAAAATTCTCACTCAAGCTATTCCACTTTAAATCGAAGTTCCCTATCATCGCCTCTGGAGATCCCACATTTCCACTCCTTCCGCCCCTAAAATTCGCCCCTCACCGGTATACTGTAATTGCCCCACAAAACTTTGCTATTTGTATTTATCTTTTGGCAACTTTGAGCCACACGTGAGGCGGCAAACGCAAAAGGGGAACGGAACGAGCATCGTGTGTGCCAGCTGCTTCACTCCACGGGGCGTATGCGTAATTTTGTGCCACACTCTGTTTTTTATTTTGGCTCGCTGGTAAGTTTTTCCCTTTACTCCGTTTTAAAAGTGGACGTGGCTACATTGTAGCTTGTGGAATGGCAACGAAAAATGAAGCAAGGGATAGTGGGAAAATTAATTTCTTTGACGCATATAAAAATGTCATTTTAATTGTCAGATGTCAGATGGTTTCTCTCTTTAATGAGTTTCGGAATGATACAAAATTTTTTGGAGTGAAATATTCTTAAGAACTCGAAACTATTGTGCATGGACACAATAAACGTTAAACATAAATAAGGAATTACTCAAAATACAGGAAATCCTAAAAGCTGTGAGAAATCACTGCAAGAACATTATCAGGTTTCATATTTTCTGCCAACGTCCTGCTGTTAAATTGATGAATGCGTCGCCATCGAAAAAGGCGGCGAAATGCGTCTATATTTTTTATAATCGTGTTGAATTGCAAAAAAAAAAAGAAAACAAAAATAGCTCTGCATGCGATTTGATAATCAAAGATGGAGGCACCCAAAAACGTTGGTGCTTTGCCATTGACAGGAAAAAATAAACACCGAGAGCAGCAAATGGAAAACACAAAAGTTTTTCATGCTATGGGAGGGGTCTGAGGGTGTGGTTGACAATTGTGATGCATGTAAACAATAAAATGAACAAATCAACATTTTATGGAATATTGACAAGTGATATCAATCACTGTTTCTGTCTTTCCCGCCCCTGGTGTTGACCATTTCTAGTTGCCTGTTTGCTTTTTGCTGTTTGCGAAACTATAGCTCGTTGTGGGTTGCACTTTTCCAACTTTTTCTAGTTGTTTTCCAGGCTTGCTTTGATTAGCTGCGAACTTGTTTATGACCTCTGGAATGGTCTGTTTGTGCAATCTTTGAACATTTGTCAATTGAAGCGAAAAATAACGTTTGAACGAGAGATTTTAAATCCACAGATTTCGAAGAGAAAGGATTTGAAGTAAAGCTAATAACAAAACACAAAGAAATATATTAAAAATGTAATGTTCTACGTGGAAGACTTTTTGGTCAAATATTTTCTGGCTAATTAAATGGTAGTGTGGCAGATCTAATCAAGTTTAAATAAAACAGCACACGTAGCTAGGTACTTGAAAGTTTGGTTAGCATTTTGGTAAATATAATTGGCAAAATCATATTGTGAACTGGTGGTGAGGACTGATACAGGAGAGAATGTGCACCTCAATTTCGGGCTCATTTGGCACGCACGGAACCATTTTCTGCCACAATGCGCAATTTAAAATTAAAAATACTTTGGTTTCTAACAGCTAAACACAAATATCGTGCGCGTGCACCATTCTATCTTCATATAATTAAATGAATTTTGGGAAAAGTTTCCCTTTGTTGGTTACTATTTGGTAAATTATGTTTGCGCGAAACTAATTGTTGGTTAATTATGTTTGATGGTTATATGAAAAAAAGGACAATGTGAAACCACAATTTTAAGTGGGAAAATGCAATATACGCGAAACTAGCCTTTGGTCTAATACAACCAGTTACATTTAAAATAATGTTCGCATGCTGAGGTATTCTAAATGCTAAGCATCTAAAATTGCTAACAATTACCATGAAAATAAAGCAACTTGAATGTAATGCTCTTGGGAAGAGAAATTGTATAAACCTTTTCCATCTGAAAGCGCGCCAAGCTGCCTAAAAATGTTGTGTAAATATTGTGCGAATTTCTGTTTCGAATTTACATAGTACTAGCTTAAAGCACACATCCACACACGGCCCATATACGCAAATGAATTGCTTCCGCCTGCGCTTTGTTTCCGTTTCCCTGCCGAAAATGGCCAAAGCTCTGCAGCAGTCGCAGGACCCCATATCCTTTGCAGGGATTCTGCCAGCCAGGCCACACGGGCTACACAAGCGAGTCAGGCCAACACCTTCCCCGGTGCCCTCTCTTGGACCCGTTTTCTGTCCCTCACGTTCGCTTTGCTGTCACTTTTGTTTAATTTTATTTGTTTTGGCCGACGGCGCGTATACGCAACGCACTGCAATATTGAAAAATTCCTTTGTTGTCATTTGCTCCTCCACCCGCTTTTGAGTTTCGTTTACTCTCATTGAAACTTGCAGGCATCTCAGTTCAGCTTAGCTCTGTTTGCCATTGTTTCCATTTGAAATACTTTATTTTTTTTGGGCCACTTGAAATAAGCCATTCAGTTTGGGATGAATACGTGTTTGTACAGTCGAGACTTTGTTGTTCAAAAATTGTCTATAAAGTAAAAATTAGTAGGCTCTTGGAGACTTTATCAATTACTAAAATATTTATAAACCGCCACAAGCGCATTAAAGCAATTAAATTTAATTGTCACGAACACTAGCTTGCAATTTCAAAGATTCCCGAATTCCCCAAAAAGCTGCGCCAGAAAAGTTCTATAAATACCTGTGAGCGAAAGCAAAGTTCACGGGGACAAGGACACCGTTCACGGCTCACCGTTGTGGACACCGTTGGCTGGCCCATTTGCGATCATTAATCATGCGGACTTGTAATTTATCTTGGCACTGGCTTTTTATTTTTTCCCCCTCAACTTGATGAGTTGAATTCAGTCCCCGCCACCTGCAAGGAATAAAAACTTTGCTACCCCAGGCGGCTGCCTCGAAAATACTTTCTAAATACTTTTTTAATAGCTTAAGCGCATTTCCTGTTTTTATTAAAATGAGACCGAGGCGACGTCGGAGACCAACACACCGAACCCGAAACATATGCCAAACATTTTTTTGCCGTAAGTAGGGAACTTTGTCACCGTGGAAAGTTTTAGCCAGGGGCAAGACTACACTACAAAAAACTAAATATTTATTCAAAAATGTAAACAATACGAAAATCTGTTTGTTTTTTTAAGAAACTGTTTAATTGATTCTGATTTCTCAAAAAAGACATGTCCCATAAAAGTTATATTAATTCACATTATTTGTCCTCCTACTTTTTATCAATGTCCTTTTGATGGAGGAAGCGGTCCTTGCACCTGCAGCCATATGCCCTGATAGGCAAGTTTTGGCTGCTCGACTGGGCACTTTTATGTAAATCTGCTAAATTAAGTGCCAGTCGCTTGTCATTCTCTCCTTGGTCGTCCCTTGAGGAGATCCTTGTGAGTCCTGTGTTCTTTGCCTTTTGCTTCCTTTTTATTCCCTTCTCATCTCCTTTCCTTTCCTTTTTTTTATATTAATTTGTTCGGTGCTGGCAAGAGAAAAATTTAAATGAAATATTTTGATGGTCTCCGACTCGAAAAATAGAGAAAAAAAGAAACTAAAAAGAAATTTAATATTACATTGCAAAAATATTTTACAATATTGTGAAAAGTGTTCAACGGTGTCTGTGTAATGAAAGTTTGACAGAAGAGCAAATACCTAGACTTTAGGTGGGAGTATCCATTCAGTCCGTCTGATTGTCTTAATCCCGGGGGTTCTATGTTAACCAAATTTCCTTTTAGTTGCAAACATTTCGGGCTTAATTCTTTTTACAAATTAAGGAGCCGTTTAAATACTCTTCACAATGCCGGCGGGCTAATGACTAAGCCAGGCCAAAGGCAAAGAGCGGAAATGCAACAAATAAATACAAAAAGGCGACTTAATGCCACCAGCCGCCGCAGTGGAAACTCAACTGAAATAAAGTTGTCACAGAACCGGGGAAGCCTTTGGGGCAGGCAGGCATTCAGGTTCTAGCCCTGGACCCTAGTTCTGGCCACATACTCATTTAGTTGCAGGTCCTGAAACAAAACCAACAAGAAAGTTCAGAATACAGAGCACAAAAAAAAAGAAATAGAGAACAAAACAGAAGCCATTAGGGCAACATGCACGGCTGAGTTGCAAGGCCAGCTTGGGGGGTAATCTCCAGCCATCCAGCCACCCACCCATCCTGGGATGTGGACAAACATGAAACTGTTTGGCTAAAGTGAAAATTTTATTTTGCAATTTTCTGTTTAAGGATTTCTATTTCCGCCGGGCTCTTGGCCAGACATGCTCGCTCTAAAAAAAACGGATAAAAAATAACAGAAGAGCAATAAACAAATAAGAGATAGTGAAAGGGGGTGGAGTGCGGGGAACTGGAGTAGGAAGTAGAAATAAATAATGTATGATGTCGCCGGCATTTTAATAGTTTTGTTAGCCTTTTTCCTTTGCCGCTGCCAGGCAAAGGAAGTAACTTTTATGCGCGGCCTTAAAAAGGGTTTCACCATGGGGCCGGCGGTACCGCAGCAACTTGGTTAGGAAGGAGTGTGGTGGAGGTCCTGCTGCCACTGGCTGTGTCTTAATGGATTTTGCGGCTCTTTTTATTTGGCACCATGCAGAGAGCTTAAATTTCCTGCGGCCATTCGCCGGCTTAAGGCCTATTTTCCGACGGGTTTTCCTTTAAAACGGGCTCAAGGGTTTTGGTTTGATATCAATTGGACTTCAAGTATATGTCTGGTTTGGCCGCTTAAGAAAATTGAGTTTTTTTTACCAATCCATTTTATTAGTTTTCCATTTCAAAATCTATATAAAACCATTTCCAAAACTAAAAATTTAGCATGTAAATCTTTTGTGAAGTAAATGAAAGTTTAAATGTGAAAACCATACACCACAATAAAAATGTAATTTTGAGACTTTATATCAAAATTTATGGCGATGAAAGTAGTTAGCAGATCGCCGGGTCAAACGAGATGGCAGCGGTAAAGTTGATCCTTCCGATCCAGACTCAGATTCAAAATCAAGTCTTAGGGACTGATATGCATCCGCGGGATGGAAAAAAATTTCTGATCTTTGGTCCACGTAATGGTGAAACTCACATGGTGGTTCTTCCTTTATGCGGAACTTTCGTATTTTTGTGTTCCAGTAGAGTCGCATTTTTTCCAAGAATCCCATACCAAAGTGGACCAATTTTTTGTTTTTTCAGTTCGAAATCATCAGATCGAAAGGAAAGTCAAAGGCATGTTACATGAGAAATTCCATTCCATGTCCTTGTTGTTGAGTACCACATTTAAATTTTGCTTATAAGATACAAATGTTATATACTAAGGATAAAGGCAATCCAAATGAAAGGAGAAACACGACACACACATAGCATACGATGTTGCCATTTTGACTTTAGAAATTCTCCAGGCATCAACTCAAATGACAGATTCAAATTCTTTTAAGAACATTTTATTTTTAACGTTTTTTTTAACGAATACATATTTGAAATGTATTTCATGTTCAAACAAAAGCAGCTTTTCATAATTTGAGAAGGTGTCGGAATTAGTGTTGCCAAAAAATTAGCTTCTTTTCTTAAATACATATGTGTATACATACATGTCTGCTAAGGTATATATATATATATATATATATATATATATATGTATATATATATGTCAAAATATTTTAATATTAAAACCTTAATAATAAAAACCATCTTGGAAAACCTTAAAAAATAACATCTTAGATTAGCTTTTAAGAGAACACAGTGAATTTTTCTTTACAAAAATAAAAGCCAAACCAACAGAACTGGTCTAAATGGAACTGGGTGGTGGCTTTTGTGTGGGGACTACCATTTGAAATGCATGAGAACCTGATGCCACTTAAAAGTTACCAAGTGTCGGTTTCGGAACGCAGTTTGTCACTCTTCGCGGCAGCAACTTTTCTAAGCGTCTTTTAATTAACAGCCATCAAGTGCAAGGATTTCAAGCATCCTGCAAGGCATTCACTCTCGCACACATTCGTCGACCGACGCCATATTGAAATTCATTAACATGGCGTCCTTTTTGCCTTCGCCTTCAATGTTCTTGCTGTTGTTGTCGGTTTTGTTGCTGTTGTTCTTGTCGTTGTCGCCGGCTTCTCATTAATATGGCAAGTTAAATATTTATAGCATAATTCTAGGAGCTGCTACATCACCAGCGCATTGTCTCGTTCATTGTTGTGGCTCGGATAGCGCGGAGAGCGTGTTAAAGAAATTAATTAATATTCTGTTCGCCGCACTCACACACCTACACCTACATACATCCACACACACACACACATATACATAGTGGATTTAATAACGGCGTATGTGTGGCACGATATTCTCTCGCCTTTCTGCCCCCATCTTTATCCCGTGCGGTTCACCGAGGTTTCATTGCCGCGCCCCCTTTTTCACGCCCACCTCCCCTTGCGGATTACTTGCCATTTTTCGTTATAGCGCCTCAAGTCTGACGTCGCTTATTGTTTTTGTCACTGTGGAACACACACCATAGTGTTACGGAGTGGACCTGCATTTGATTTGATTTTAAATAATTCGAAAATAATCATGTGTCTTTAATGATAATAATGTTATAATATGAGGATTTATTTGCCGTTGCTCACTTTCTCTTTATCTCTTTATTGGTAATTAATTAAAATTCTTTTATTGGAATCTGATGGTCATGGCTACCTACAGCTATATACATAGGTAAACTGAAAATAAATCTTTTTTGAGGTCCACCCCAATGTACATTGCCAGACATGTGTGTGCGAACTGCTTAAGGCTCTTTCGTGCTGTTCAGCTTGTTTTAATCGTGACATGCCCGCAATCCATTTTTATATATTTCAGGGCTTCCAAATTAAGTAATAAATTAAAAAAGCACTTTGTCTTTCGCTAGCTTTTGAAGCGAATTAGATGGCGGCATATGTACATATAAAGGTGTCTGGTAAGGGATTAGCAATTCCGGGAATGGCTTTCTTTTAATAAGCATCATTTTCTGCGAAGATTAGGATGAGAAATCTTTTTGGTGACTTTTGGGTTCCTAATGTGTTCTTACTTCTGCTGACAGTGTGGGGAAATGAGCCCATTTAGATTTTTGAATTGGTTTGGCCACGAACGTGTGCGTATTGCAGCAAAAAAATGTGTAATGGGTCTCTTCAGGTCCTTCCGCTTCCCCATTGAGGGCCTAATCCACCCCGAAATCTTTGAAAGCACTTGATCCGCACTTGACTCTAACCCCTTTTGAAAAAACGCCCCTTCAGAACGCTTAGGACCCTCTATGGGTGTGCAAATATGTATCCTTGCCGTCCTGGCAAACACTCCGCTCCACAAACAGTTTACTGTTTAAAACAGTAAAACTCAACGTGACGCAACGTTGCGCGTTTAAAAGTTTAAATAATATGTGGCCCGTCACTTGCTTTGTCGCTATTTTCTAGAGTAGAAAAATATAAATAAAAAGCGAATAGTAAAAAAGGGCGAAAAGTTTCGTGGCAGCCGCGGCAGTTGAAACATTGAAGTTGCCCGGAGTTGTTGGCAGCCTAAATAAAACGAAAAAAAAAAATACTCCGTCACATTTGGAATAAAGGCAATGAACAAAAAACGGCCGCAAAATGGCAGAGCGAACATACAAATAGCAGGCACTGTGGGTGTGTACCATTACACCGCGTTACCAAATTAAAACCGAAAAGGGGAACCACTCCCCCACAGGAAGTTGCATTCAAATGCGTTGACATTAAACCGTAGTTGCAGTGCAGTGTAAATAGGAATATTTTCGCACAGTTAACCCCGGTGAAGAGGTGAGCGCGAAAAAGCCAAACCAATTGCCCCGGGGCATCCGTAAACCCAGTGGATAGCAGTCGAAATTTGTTTTTGTGAAGCGTTTTGTATGGTTATTTGATATTCAACTGAATTATTCTCACAGCCAGGGGGTTAACTTCAATTGTTTGTTGATTTTTTAATACGAAATAAAATTTAGAAAATAAGATTACAAAATTATAGTATTTTTTATCTAAACCTTAAAGGTTCTGCCTTTAGATGTGTAACTATGGAATAATTCAGTAAATTCGATTCAAGGAAAATCTTCTTCTGTACTTTCACAGCTCCAGGCTTTATTCATTCAAATTCTTTTCACATCGCACAGTGGCTACAATCTTTCATCATTACGCACTCTAGGGTAATCCTTGGGAAAAAAGGTTTAGCATTGAAGATAGACGGAATAGGGAAACTTGCAGTTTGCTTATCTCTCGCTTGTTGCCTGTCGTTACGTGCGCCTGTCATCCCGGATTAAGTGCGTATCCTCGAATGCTCATTTGGTCCTTTGTTTGGCAGCGAACTTTGGCCCCCAAAAAGTTACCTTTCTTGCCAAAACACCGACACACACTCTCGCACACATTCTGGCATTTTAGCGGAGGCCTTTTCACACATACAAGGCGACGACGCGTGTAAAAGTTTTTGTTGCATAAAATTAGTCGCGGCAAAGGGGCCTTGGATCGAAGAGGCTTTGCATGGGAGCAGCTGCCTCATCGTCTTTAATCAGTGGCGTGCGCTCGTTTAACGCAAATTAAATTTCTGTTGTTCAGGGAAACTCCACTCTACACCACTCCACTCTACACGACTCGACTCTACGCTGCTCATGATTAACGCATTTTCCTTTTAATTTCCCTCAAGCCCACAGACACACGCACCAGGGGTAAACATATTAAAGCCCTGAATTGGGCTGCCTGCATTTGTTGATAAGATTTTAACACGCCGCGTAGGTTTCTCGCAACAATCCCCAAAAAGTTTTCCCATCCGCCGCTGGCTGTTTCCCTCTCAAGAACTTGGCAAGCCCGGCCCTAATGCGCGTGGAAATTCAGCAGCCAGAAGCATAAAGGTAGGGCGAGCGGAGACAGGGACTCGAAAACCGTCTAAAGCCTTTGGCGCTCATTCTTATATAAATTTTAGAGTCCCCAACGATATACTCTAAAATAGTATTTTAATACAAAAGTATTATTTGATTAATAGTATTTAAATAATACTATTAATAATAAACAATAATTTCTTGCCAAGTTATTATAAAAATCTTTACTACTTTAAGAGTATTACATTTTCCTGTTTGCCATCAAAATTTGCAAACTTTACTGGTGTTTTTCCCTTGGTTACTTGTGACTTCTTTTTTGCTTGTTTTCAAAGCTTGTGTGGAAAAATCTCAAAGCTGTCTTAAAATTTCACCCGAAAAGTTGTGTGAAAGTGGGAAAAAACTTGGTGCTGCCCAACTCCCGTGAACCTGGCCTGTCACACGAGCAGATCAACAGATTAAATGAAAGTTTTTCTTTTTTCTCGTATCATTCCGCTGGCTGTTTGTTGTTAATTCCCTTGGCAATATTTAGGTATGCACACGAGGCATAAAGCATTTTGTATTGTTGCTGTCATTTGGCATAAAATGCTTGCTGATTGCGGTTAATGATGACACCAAAGATAAACCTCAACGCTACACCAACACAGGCCGGAACAGGTGGGGTCGGATTTTGTGGCAGAATTGCTGCCGATAAGGCCTTTGACAAATGTGCACTTTTTAACACCTTACGGCACAGAGAGTGTGGTATGGGTTGATATGTCCTGCAGATTACACTCTTCGCTAAGCAATTAAGATTTATTTTAAATTGTTTTTTAGCATTTACCATATCTTGGATGACTAAGTGGTGCTTCCAAAAGGAGGTTTGCTTATATTATTTAATTTTCTTTTTTATATATTTTTTTAATGACCTAAAAGGCAGGAATGTGCTGACAAGACCAGATAACCAGTTTCTCAAGTAGTGTGATTTTTAACATGAAACTTAAATAATTTGATTCGATGATGATGATTTATGCTTTTTGAAATTAATATCCAAACACTTTGAGGGAGATTTAAGTAAAATAAAATTCATTTTTCATGTATTGAATTTCGCAATAAAAGAATTAATATAAAATGTTTATCGATGTAAACATATAACCTCAGCAAAGTAATATTTTCTTTCATTTAAATAAAATGAATTTTTTAATTCAGAATGTTGCGAAAGATTAATAATTTTTATATATTATTTTACATTAACTGGAAGCCTTTGAAACATAAAGCTTAATTTCGAACTGATTAAATTGGTAATAGGGTAAACAGTATATTAATTTCAATCAATAATAATAATTATTATTTGTTTATTTGAGTTACAAGCTGAAATATGTTTTCTGTGAATCGACGCTCAACTCATCAGCTGTCAAAACAAGAGCTTCTGATACGACAGGAAGCCCGCGAAAGGGGAGGAATATAACTAGCTTGCAACTAAACAGCGAATAGTGGAGTAGTGCCACCATTTGAACAGAGCCCGACACATGCCAAGTGCACTCCGATATGGCCGCGGTTGTTTGGCGGTAACATGCGAGTTGCGTTTGGTTAACGCCGACTGTCAGTGGCGTGAACAAGGCCCTTGTTATTGAAGTATCCCGTTCACGTTCGTATCTCCTCCGACCACTCCCCTTGTTTTAGCGCCCCCTTCACCGGACTACGTGTGTAACACACTGTGTATGTGTGTGTGCGTGAAGTGGATTATAATGTTAATGGGGGGATGAGAGCGCAAATGTCTGCTCATGACATTCATTTGGGCATACATACGCATACCCTTAGCTCTCTATATCTATTCTCTATCCTTGTTGAACAAGCAACATTATTGTCATTATCATATGGCTTCAAGGACACAGCCGAATGGTATAAAGAAAAAGTCTACAAATACGCAGATCCAAATTCTTGCACACCGACAGTCTTAAGTGTATATAATTAAGGAGTCGCTCAAATCCTGAAACCACAAGAACCGCACAATCAATCTCAAATTGTCTGAGTGGATGTACCTTCTTCGCCGCCCCCTCGAAAAAAGAGATTTATCACGAAAGCGTTTCGACTTGACTTGGTCCAAAATATATATAAATGTATAAATTTTATATATATAATAACTTCAAAGGCATTCAGTCGAAAGGCAAGAAGCTTTTATATTGGTACGTCAGCTGCGGCAGGACTCACTGAAATCACGTATACGCCGCGTGCGCACCGAAGTTGTCCTGTAATTGAAACTATATTCTTTTTGGCATTTCATTAAGGCCAATTTTCGTAATTTCGTAAAATTTAACGCACTTGACGGCAAATGTTGCCAGGCAGTGCTCCTGCCTGGAATTGGCATCGCCGGCGGGGGTAAGCGAACGGGTAAGGGGTGGCCTTCGGGCATTGCTAATTACTCGAAAATCAATTGTCGCAATTCATTTTGAGCTCGAATTTCCGGTACCCCGCGGGCGATTTGCTCTCCCTCCGTTTTCCATTTCTTTTGAGGGGTTGTGTGTGGGTATATGGCAGGGTGCTGTGGAAAATTAAGTATGTTAATTTAAATTTATCGTTCCAATGATTTTCATTTCCTTTTCGACGTTTCGCCGCCTCCCTTTTACCCAATCCAACTTGCATATTTCTCAAACGAACTTTTCCGTGGCCAGGACTGTCCCCTCGTCTCCTTACCACCTTAATTTCTGGCCGTGGATGGCAATGATTTTTGCAAATGGCCTTAATGAAGGCGTAGGCAGCTGCTGCTCTACCCTTGCTCCTGACGTGTAATCAAGGACGGCGAAGCCATCTCCATCAAATTAGCAAACGTCGCTAAATTAGTGAGTCGAAAAAAGGCGAACCGAGCTGATACCGGTGGCTGAGAGATGGCCTTGTATAGGGTTACAAATGAAGCCATAATTTGTGGAAGCAAAGGAGTATAATTGGATGTGATATATATGAGATTGGGCAATCAACAAAAGCATGCCCTGCTCGTGTGTGTGTTTGCTCATTTTGGGATTTTTCCGCCCCCCTAGGCATAGACAAAAAATGTGTTTCCATCTCCGAAAATAAACTTTTTTGCTAAACTTTTATTTCCATTTACTAAATGCTTTTTTCCTCCTTTCCTCCCAACGATATTTGAATCGGATGTTTTGGTTTAGTTTTTTCGTGTCCCAGTTGGACCCTGGAGAGTCACATACAAACACATGAATTTAGTTGGATTTCATTTGGCTGGAATAGTTTTCGTTTATCAATTCCTTAGTGAGCAGCTAGAAATTTACGTTTTATTTACCAGAGTGTTGCGATTTATTCTGATTTTACCGTTTTTTATACGAATTTAATCTAGCAAAAAATTAACTAGAATTTTAACTGCGAAAATCAACTGGGAAATCATAAAGAGTTTTTAGTTCGTTTTTTGAATATAAAAGTTTATTTTGAGGAACAAGTGATTTATAATTCGTGGTTCCTATAATTCCTAAATAATATATTAGGAGTTCATTTTCTTTTTGTGATAAAAATCATATTTTACAAATAATTGAGCAATTCTTGAATTACTCTTTTTCTTAGAAGAAGCCCTGCAGAGTTTTAAAGGAAAGAATTCGCTACGAAATAAGAGGAATTTGAGCTAAACAAGTTAATGACTCGGTTGAAAATCAATTTTTTATATTTTATGGCACGAATTTAGAGTGGTGTCACATTTTCCCACATAAAAAGACAAAGACGAGAAACAACACCAAAGGAAATTGGTGAAAAAGTGAAAGCTTTGCTAAGTGCTTAAGTTCCAAAGAAGCTCAGGAAAGGGGATTCCTTGCGGTTTCTTACTTTCACCCCACACACATCCATAGATACATATGTGTGGTGCGGGTGGTTGTGGGGCTATAAATGCAAATGGCTTATGAAAATAATTTGACAGTAAATTACAAATTTATGGTAAATTGCATATTGAGGGATTTTTCTTGTTGCCATCTGCTGCCTCTACATCTTTTTCTCACTTAAGCGCCCCTCATTATGGAATGGCGTAATAAAGGACACCTCTTACCTGCTCACCCACCTGCCCACTTACGTACATGCGAGTGTAGCACCACTGCCTATGCCTTCTGGCAGCTGTGAATTTTTCCTTTACTTCTTATCAACTTGATTGCGTTAAATGGAACATTTTCATTTTCTTTCTTTTTGATATAATTGGGTGTTTAAGGTGAACAATTTTCATTTTTCTTTATGTTCCAGGAAACGATTACTGTGGAGGAGAAGCCACCTGGAATTGAACGACTGTGCGGGCAAACAAAAGGTAAGAAGGCTTAAGTGCCACGCCTCCATTGGCAAAGATAATAATGGGAACTGTCTGTGGTTACAGTGCACTCGAGTGCTTACTGAAAAATGCCAATGGATTTCGTTATAAAGGTAAGTGCATTAAATAGTTTTTTCGTAAAAGCCTTTGAATGCATTAATTAAGCAGGTTCATATTTTTATAATAATTAAGGTCGAAGTAATGCCCCAAACTATGAAGGCTATTCATAAAGGGAAACTGAAAGTATCTTATAAATAGGATCACCATGATCCTTCTCAGTGCAACCATCTCATCTTTGTTTGTGTCTGCTCGGTTGTTTTGGCTCGAATCAAAAGCCAAGATGGAAAAGTCAATTTCCATTTGAAAATCCAATTTCTTACCCTCGAATCTCGTCATGAAAGTGTTCCTCATGTATCAACAAGAGCCAGCATCATTGCTACCCGGCTGTCGTGGCCAGTTCCATTGAGGAGCAGCTGCATCGGTCGTTCGCTGTGTTTGTCTATCAATCCAGGCGGCCAACAGCTGTTGCCATAGCTGGTCCTGTCGGCTGGCCCGGCTGCCAGGACTCAACCTTTCCTTTCCGCCTCTCATTGGCCTGATTTATCCAATCCATGGGAGCACCTTTAACTTTGTGTTTTTGCTGGCCAAAGTTTTGTGCAATTTTCCATGCTGTTTACAAAATGAACGAAGCAAGAAGCAAACAAAACAAATTGCGAGGGAAAACTTTGTACGTTTTTCTCCATTTTTTGTTTTTTTGTGGCAAAACGCAAAGAGCCAAAGAAATCCTTGTTTGAGCACAAGCAGGAGTGGGTGTGGCTGGGAGTGGGGTTGCGATATAACGAGAAAAATGCAATTTGGTGCAGCGAGTTCAGGTTCAAGGAAACCAAGCTGCAAGATGTGGCAGCTGACTTGGCATTGTTGCTCATGCTCCTCATTCGCTAAGGTGAAAGTATTCCTTTGTTGGTCATTAAATAACACTTTTTCTCTTGTTTTTATTCGGGCTTCATTTCACCCGTCCACTTTTACCAATTCCACCAGCACGTCCGAGCTCCTTTTCAATTGTACTTTTCAAAGTTGTTTAAAATTCAGGACATCTTATTCCCGGCTCCTCCAATTGCACCCGTCAAGTGTAAACTTATCTGTCAGGTGTTACTAAAGAGAATCTACCAGTGACTCGAATTACCTTCACGGATGTCGGTCTAAATGCCGGGCCGAGCATTTAGGAAGTTTCTGACAATGGCCAGGAAAGTGCATGCGGCGCCAGGCGGAAATGCAACATCAGGTGCAACAATAACATTCCGGGTTAACCAGGCATAAAATTCAGGCGACTCATTGATGTGCAAATATGTGAATGGTTTCTAGAAAATAAAAATGAAAAATCAATGACCAAATGGCTCCATATAATAAAAATAAAAGTTTCTTTAACGCATTATATTTTTCCAGGTGTTTTAAGTATCACTTTATTTCAATTGCAAAAGTATGAGAACTCCAGCAGTTGGAGAAAATGCCAACAAACCCATCTCTCAAGCAAAAACTTCGACCCTCCGCTCAGTTCTTAATTGAATACGGACAGAAATGATTAATTTACGTGGATTTCCAGCGAAAGCCGCCACCTGTCATTGTCACCACTTGATGTATCGATGGCAGCGAAAAGTTATTAAGCGAAATATATCCGTAAACAAGCGGAGCGCGTTGCAGATCAACAGTATTATTCTCCTCCGAACAAATTTCAGCTAATGAAATACGGCAGAGACTTTTCCAACACGTTTTATTACACAGTTTGCATTTCGTCAGAGACGCAATAGTCGAAAATAAAATCAAGCTTCGGAGCAGAGTGGGACAATAAAAAGAAAAGCATCAATTTCTTGCCCCGGAGCGACAAGACTCGAGGTTTCGAGTCGTTAGCGTTTGTTTACCTGCTTTTTTGACTTTTTAAATGTTTTCTTTAAATTGCGTATTTTTGTGTTTCTCTCCTGTTCGGCCTGGATGCCTTTTATTATTATATCCGGTTTACGTGGCGTATGATGAACACGTCTATTGGTTGCCAGGCAATCGCATCCCGTTTGCCCCCCGATTTCGTGTGTGCGGATGTGTTGGCCTAACCTGGATGTTATTGTTCGTATGCGTGGGTGTCTGCATGTGTGAGTTGCCTTATTGAGTTTTCAAATGCGAAAAGGCACACGCACACGTGTGTGTATGGAATTGTTTGTTGGATTTTGAACTGCTTTAGAGCGGAATTAAAATCGCACAAAGGGGCTTTCAACCTACCTGTACCGAAAAGCCAGTCGTCATAGTAACAAATCAAAACTAAATATGCTTTAAGTTACAATCAAGCTTTTTGTTGGTCACACTTCTTTTTAAACCTACCTTAGAGAAATATTTTTGATTGCAAATTTTGGCTACTAAAAAGCTTAATCATTTTGAAAACAAAACTAAAGTTTCCTTTCTTATAATTGGAAAATAATAAAGTCATTTGTTGTAGAAAATACATTTTTACTCAAATTATATTAAATTTCTTGCAGGAAATGTAGAACTTATGCAGTGATTAAACTAATAAAGCGTTTTTAACCTCCATAGGTAAGCCTAGACTTTTTGAATCACACATGCCACTTAAAAAGTCAGGACAAGTTTTATGGCCACCCAGTTACGGTGACGAATTTTTGAATTGTAGCTTGGAAACTTGGCTGACTCCGCTGGGAAATGTTAAGCTCGTTTCGACATCCCAAAGACATGACGTTCTATCGTGTCAACGGCATAGACAACACATAAGCTTAACTTCTGAGTGTCAAGGGTCACACGGATGAAGCGGCGATAAAGGCAACAACCCAGGATGGTGGGGATATCAAAAATGGAGGCCTAAGAAAATCCTGCTTGACGTTGGCATTAATGCCACGGCGATAACTTTAATTTTTCATTTCGCCGGCAAGGCACATTGTCGCCATTTCCGTTTCCGGCTGATGGTGACACACGTACACTTCCGCGTTGATACTCGACAATTACAACACGTGCTGAGGATTTTTTTGTTGGCTTCGCCTGAGTCTTTGCTTCGATTTTTTTTACCTTTTTCTAAGGAACATTTTGGGCACAATTCAGTCGACAAGTTTTCTTCAATGGCGTCTTAAATCACACACAACCACATGAATTGACACACACCTTTTGAGACTGTGTGTGCTTGGGGGAGGGACGGATGGCGGAGGCACCTAAGTTGCTACCGTAAAATATTCAAATTAAAAGGACTTATGTAGGCACTCAATGTTACCGCCATTATGTTACATTGTTGTCTGCTGTCAGGATGGTGAACAACGACCAAGAGCCAAGACCAAGACCTCGACCTCCGCTCGCTTCCTGTTTTCCTCGTTCTCCGCCCCTTTGGGAAGCAGCCTCACACCCAAGTTACTGCCACGCCCCCTATCCCCGGGCAGCTGTTCCACTTGCATTGTGGGGGACGGCTTCCGTTGCTTTCAACGCTCAACTTGCCATTTTTTTACACTTTAGTTGACAGCGGGAGCCATTTGTGGCAACAGCCACGCCCCAATTTTGAAGCTCCCCTTACCCATCTTTGGTCATATAGCTACAATGAGAGAAAATTTTTCTTTTTCTTAAAAATATTTTTTTATTTTGTTATATTTTAAACAAACTATTTTAGTGCACAAATCTAATCTATTCAGAATCTCATTGAAATGTTTTTAATATCTTAGGTATTTTTATATTTAACTTTTTAGACAAATTTTTCTCACCTGTATCCTTGCCAGTTGGCCTTGCTGCTGCTGATGTTGTAGCTGTTACTGTTGCTGTTGCTGTAAATGTATATATGTCGCATTTTCCGGGTAATTTACATTCTCATCACAACATTTCGAAGGAGTGAGCAGCCAGGGCAGCAGCTCACCTATACCAGAGCACGACCAAGAACAACAAATGACAGCCGAGAAATTTCTCCTTCGCTGCTCCTAGTGACTCCGAAGGTTTTAAAATAATAAAACAAGCATAAAGTATGCCAATGTGTTTTTCGAGGCCCCGACGACCAGATGCCCTGCAAGCTGGGATGATGAATGGCCCACAGAAAATCCGAGTCACCTGAAATAATAATAGCAACTTGACCCATTCGCACAAAAATCAGCACGACAATAACTCACTGCGGTGTTTCATTCAGGGTATGAAGATGTAATTGCTTTTTATACGATGGCTCGTTATTTTGTTTTATTATTAGTTGGCGTAGTTTGACATTTTTATTATTACAACGCATCTGGCTCGGCTTGCTACACCAGGTCTCTGAATTTTATTACCGTAAAATTAAGCGCAATGAGAAATTTTGGGGAAGTCCAAGGAATTTGATAAGTTTATTGAAATGGCTTGCATAAATTGCAGCCGTCGGCGAAAGTTTAAATTGAAGTCTAGGAATGCGCGGGTGGTCCTGGGGGAAAAGTAAACGCAATATTCGCGTTTCATTTCCACGAATGTCAAGTTCTCGGCGCATGTAAGCCAGAGAAGTGGAAAATCGGCATATCACATTGGATTCATTATAAATACAATTTCACAGCGCATAGTCCTTCACCAGACAGACCAATACAAAATGAAAGCAAAGGAATAAAACCAAATGGAATATCGGGTTGGCTGGACGTACTACATAAAAGACGATTCTCAAGCGATGGTCGGTCTGCACTTTCCAACTCTCCACTTTTTATATCAGTTGCTTCTTTTGTGTCCACTTTTCATGCTTTTTGCCCGGACAAGTGAAGCGCACTCAAAAATTTATTGTCTGCAACTCGAAGTTCGACATGAATTTTATTTATTTGCATGTAAATCGGATTTGTGTGACCCCAAAGACGTTCGAGCGTGAAATATACGAGCAAACAGCCGCTGACCGCGTCGGCTTTTCCTGAGCCTTCTTCTTCTGCTTGTTCTCTTTCTCTGGTTTTCCTTTACCACCCCAGTGGTTTTCCCAGGATCAGGACCATGACTGTTTGAAAGGTGAAAGGTGCAGCATTCGACGCCCGAATGAGTCGGACCAGAAGGCCTGCTTCTCATCTTCCGAGCTGCTTTTGGGGCAGCTTTTGTTTTCCATTTCGAGTCTTGGCTGTCTTGGCTTTATTGTTGAAGCATATCAACCTTTTTTTTCTGTTTTTTTTTTTTTATTTATTTCCCCCCTGTCTTTTGGCTTGTTGCTGGCTGTTTTTTGTTTTTGTTTCGCTTGGCCCGCCTTTATCATTTTAAATGTAGTCGGACATGAACACGTCGGTTCGGTTAGGCTTGCATGATTCCGAGGCGTTTTTCGGACGGTTCGCTCGGCTGGCCACTTTGGTGTGTGTTTTATTAGCTATTATGCCTAAAATATGGCTTACGTTCCGTTTATTGTTATTTATAATGATTCATTTTGCACGTTTTTATGGCTGTCATGGGCTGAGTAGGGACCCCTCCGAAGGCATCCAGGATAATGTTGTGCGGTTTGTCTGCCATTCGCATACTTTCTACGCAAGTTTATTTGTTTAATGGGCTTGTTTGCCTCAAAGTGGGTAAGCTTCATGGTCTAAGTCGGCCTGTGATGGTTATTGATATGTTGTCAAATTATCTCCAAACATTTTTAATGGATCTTTAAAAATTGTGCAACTTTGCCATTAAATATTTGAGTAATGAATATTTTACTATTAAAAATTCATAATAAAAATAAAGTTTGTACTACCATACATTTATGTATGTTTCAAAAAATCAATTTCCAATAATTATTCAAGTTCTGACTCAGAATTCTGAGATTTCTTCGGATACAGTCACCGCCTAGAAGCATGCTATCAATTTGCAATTCAATCAAGCAGTATTCCTTGTGCAAGCAGTGCTTCCGGAAATTTGCAATCATTTTCCTGCTGTCTAAAGTTTAATCCTGCACAATCAATTAGGAAAGTAATGTAATCTGCCAGGGACACTCACTCAATCCACAATCTACCTCCTACCTCTCCACCGATCCATCCCCCCTTAGCAATTTCGTAGTCAGATTCCCTCCTGCTGCCATACATCATGGCTTGCTTATGTTTTGAATAATTTAGACGGGTTCTCCTTGCGCTTTTTGTGCCATTTTGTTAGCTTTTTTGCATTTTGAAAACGATTTTGCCAATGTAAAACGTGAAATGCAAAGCTGCCAGCTCCAGCACATGAGACTCATACTCGCACACGCACTGGCACGGGCACAGGCACTCGCATGTTGCATGTTGCAGCTGCTGTTGCCCGAATGCTGCCAGGATGAAAGCTAGAGAAATTGTCGCATAATGATGCCTACGATAAATTTTACAAATCCTTGAGCAAGTTTTTGCAGTTCAGCATCTTGTCCCTGGACTGTTTCCCTCCTTTTCTCCATGCTTTAGTTTTATTTCATTTACTGACAGCCTTTCTTTCAAGGTACCACACCATACCAATCCCTGAGAGCGACGTGGCTGTGGCAACCTTTAAAATATTTTTGCAATTTATTTACGTACACACACACACACACACACAGTGACGTTGGTACTCTTAACTCGGTTCACATATGCAAAATAAAGTGATTACAAAGATACACACTCACACATTGGCTCAAGATGCCGGAGGTTGGATGGGGTCCATGGCTCATGCATGTTTTAATGCACTTGCTTCCAGGAGACAAGAAAATTTCATTTGCATTTACATACAAACAACACAGCTTCCTCGCACACATCTATACATTATCCTTTCCGTTCTTTTCGAACTGTTTGTTTGGCCTCGTGTTAGTTGATTTTCCACCCAAATATTTATACACTGTGTTCCCCAAACAGACAAACAAACACGTTCAGAATTATATTTTATGCAAAATTAAATGATGTCGAATGGTAAAAAAACATGTGAAATGTGTGAATGAAAATCATCAAATTAGCCATAAACAATTTCCCACGAAAACAATTTTTTATTTGAATATTTTTATAGTCTACAACTTTGTGGTGTGAGTATTTTGTTTGGGCATTCACGAGTATTAATGTGTTTTTATTTAAAAAAAATCGTAAAAAAGTAGACAGCTCAAAACAATAAATATAGAAAAATCTAGCAAATATTAGGCATCAACGAACAAAACACAAAACAAGCTTTGGGAAAATTAGCCACATATTAAATATGTACAAGAGAAAAACACTTGAGGTCATAAAAGAAAATATTTAATCTTTCAAGTGGGTAAATTTGTTCATGACATGACATTCAAATTAGCAAAAATATATCATATGGCGTTTTTTTCCCATCAGCTGGTTAAATTTAATTTTTTACGCTCAACGTTGAGAATACAAAAATATGTATAATTTACTGAAAATTCTATTATTTAATCCGCAATTGTGTATATTGAAAGGTACTGAATGAGCTTCCAAGTCGATGAACAACACATGCTGTCTGTCATTAAATTTGCGCCGGAATACCAAAAAATACAAGTCCTAGCCAAGCTGATGAAGATTTTTGTATCCCACGCCTACCGGAAATGAGTGGCAAATTTTGGCTCGAATATAGACAAAACACTGGGAATACAGAAATACAAATGTTTACTAATAGAATAGAAAACTGATATTCAGAAACTGTTTACAAGCTGCACACGTTGCACACCAAGTGTGAGCTGAATCTACAATTCAAATCGGGGGCACGATGGAAATGGGTGGCTTATTAGTAAACAGGCCTTAGGTAAAATATGCTTCGGAAAAAGATAGCAACCATTGCGAAAAAAAGAGAAAAATAATAATAGCAAAATAGAATAGAAGTGGGAGGGAAACACCCTTGCATATAGAACAAATATACTCTGACTTTTTTTTGTATATAAATTTATGCATTTTTATGAGTTTATATCGCAAATTGTTTGCGTGTTGCCTTTTAATGCCAGCGGCTAGAATATTTTTACGCGATGCCTTTCTTCCTTCCATATTTTTGCTCTTCTCTCCTGCCTTTTGTTTTTAATATCTATTCAACTATTTTTCCATAGACGAAGAAGTACGAGAAGATGGCCAACCGTTTTTAAGATATGCCGAGAGAATTATTTAAATTGAAAATTGTTTGTTTTGCATTTGTTGGTGCTGGCCAAAGATAAATTTTCGGCTGCATGACCAACGAGGGGAGTATTTAGTTGCAGGACATAAAAAAAACTGGAAAGAAAAATTATACAAGGAACATAATCCTGAAGTCAGAAGGAAAGAAGAATTTTTAGATGAATAGAAGTGAACTCGACTAACCTTTGGGCGGAGGAGGGCATTTATTCGTAATTTACAACTGGCAGTCGAGTGAAATTCATTTATATCTCATCCATGCTGCTCCAACTGGGGGCATTCTTCTAAAACTTCAATCTTTTAATGGCCGCCATGGCACATAAAATAGAAATAATCGCTTCTACATGTCTGTTGACTCCTTGTAAACAGCAATTTTTGTTGGATAACTGGAACTTGAAACAAAAACGGGGCAAAATCTCAAGCGGAGTAAACAAAAAACTGCTAAACCAAATATACATTTCACTTATTTTGCATACAAAATTCATTTACGACCATGTTCGGAGATAAAGCGAGGAGAAAAATATTTCAAGTTGAACTGAAAATTTGCTGAGCTTTGGGGTTCCAAATGGCATTTTTCATTTCAGACTGGTTAGCTTTTTAGGGACACAGACAAAGCATTCTATATATTTTAGATGTGTATCCGGATAAGTGGAAAGTTTATTTGATTCGTTCCGAGCGGTTGCCCCTGATCATTATTGCACCCCAAAGCCATAATGCATAATTAATTACTTCATTTTGCACAGTCCATGTTTGTTTCTAATTAAATTGGAAATTGTTTCCACTCTGTCCAGAAACTAAAGCAGACTAACAGAGAGCAGCCAAGGCTCACAGGGAGCCCATCGATATGATTAAATATATAATTTTTACGTAGTACTATATTATGCTGTAATTTCTGGCAGGCAGAGCGCGCACATTTAAACAAAACAAATTAAATTTTTGCTTTAATTTGGAGGAAAGCCTGGCTGTTTAAGCATATAGGGAACCAATTCCTGGAAAAAATGAAAGAAATTCAGGCTAAGCCAAGCACAAAGAATTAATTAGCACAGTTAAGTGGATGGCAGCTGGAGCCAGGGTAAAACAGAATGGCATTCGAAGGACGATGGCTGGAGCCCAATCTTGGGATACATTTTAAGGAAAAGATAGTCGAACAAATTGCTGGATGTATCCAGATATATACACAATTGACCTCGATTTCTGTGCGGTCTGCCTTGAACATAATTATCGACAAGTGTTCCGCCTTAGCTTGTGGCAGCCACAAAGCTGCTTATTTCTGTATTTTTTTCATTGTATTTTTTTTGTTTTGTGAGAATTGACCGTTGTTTTTAAAGCCCATTTCTGTTGCTTATTTATGCGCAACAGTTGTTCGGTTGTTTCTGGCTAAAAAATGAAAGTGAGCCGCCTAGGCTTTGATGCTTCTTATAGTCCCTTGAGTATTTTATCTGACTGTGAAAATTTTTAATAATTTTTTTACGAAGAATTGTGCTAATTATGAAAAATTGTTATAAAAAGCATTTACGGTTATGGGTTAAAAAATAATAACTTTGCAGGGTATTTTTTATTCGTTAATGGTGAACTGAAAGACTCTGCCATCTCCCCCATCTTGTACTCATAAATCGGATGCTTTTTACACAAAACGATTCGATTGCCAGATCTTGGCAGCAAATGTTGGGGCTCTGGGCCACTTTTTGTGGGTCGCTCTGTGTGGTGGACAAAACGCCCACACTGCTGCCTTCACTTTGACATAGACTCATACTCAAACATCAGCAAATAAATAGCAAAATGTTGGAAAATTCATACCCACACTGGCATATTCTGACACTGAGCTCCGAGCTGCTCAATTAATTTTGATTGCAGCCTTGGCAGCTGTTTTTGCTTTTTTCTCGTAGGTGTGCGTAGATTATTTTATTTGCCTTGCCTTTCATCGAGGATTTTCACTGACACAGTTCATGGTGAAGTTCATTTGTCCATAAATTTTCATATACACTTTGTTCCCCCATGGTAGATAAATAAATATGAATATTATTCATTTGTTTGTGTGAAATAAATTCATTGAGCGTTTTTGAGACGAAGCGTGAAAATTTTCCTTTGACTTTTGAAAAAAACTTTGCGTAACCACAAGGTAGAGAGTGTACTAAAAATTGCAAATTTTAATTGGATGTTTAAATCAATTTGATTTGCTTTTAAGCGACAAAATGTTATTCATTTGAGACGACACTGAGAATTCCACGGACTACAACTGAACAAATACGAAAACGAATGTGGGAGATGCCCAGATTTATGGACTTCAGGTGTGAAAAGATATATCTACGCCCCTGCAGTTTGTTTATTTTGACGAGATTTCATGGGGCACCACCTTGCCATGGCCAATGTCAGAAACTTAAACTTGAACTTGTCGAAATGTTTATCGAGATAATTTAATTATCGTTTCGCAAAGTGCACTCAAATAAGCAAATGGATGCTCCAATTATTTTGCCAGGATGCGCTGCTTTTACCCAAATTATTTTCAACGAAAAACTTTGTCATATATGGAAAAGTTTTAATGAAATTACAAATTGATTTTTGTCTGATGACGCTTGCCGAGCAAAAATATAAGACAATTAAAACTTTAATTGATTAAAAAACGGTTTAGTTTAGCTATTACACAAATATGTATCTTTCAGATACCTCAATCAGCTCTTGACTTAACATAATATCTGGCAAATTGCTGAAGAATTCCGTTCGGCCATCAGAAGCCAGAAAGCGAAAGGGAATCGACTTCAATAACAGATATTTGGCAACTGGCACTAGGCACACTTCTGTCTGCGATTCGTTTCAGTATTTTATTTTCCGCTTTTCACCCAGTGACGTCATCAAGCTTTTCCGCCGCCTCTGCTGGCATCTAATTCTGTTTTTTCGCCCCCTTTCCGGCTCCCACATTGACTTTATTTTGGGCGATTTTGGCATCGAACGAATCTATATCTGCCCGCTGACGTTGAAGTCGACGACGACGACGACGCTGGCAGTGGCAGCGGCAGAGGCATTAGCCTAACCTAAAAACATTTTCAGAATTTTCGTAAATTATCTTGGGGGTCCGGGCTCTTAGGCTAAATGGAAAACTGTTTCAACAAACTTGCGTCAGTTGAAATTTGTGTTTCAAACGCGCCACACACTAATTTGCATTTCACATTCAAATCAAATAAAATCTAGCATAATGGCTGTAAGTTTTTTTTACAAACTCTGTAAAGGATAATCAAGTGTCCTGCCTAAATTAAAAACTTACAAGTGTCAAAGCATTGGCTGTCCTTTTGCTTATTATTGCCTTTTGAAGTGTAATTCATAATTGAATAGTTTTCTAAATTAACAATTTCCGAAGCAAAATTAAGCCTTTCCGTTTTCATGAGTGAAAAAGCACGGATCTGGGTCAAAAATAAAATATTTTTTAATGTTTTTAAAAATATATTAAAGCACTGAGAAGTCACGTACTCGTTAAGACACTCAATCAATTAATTTGCACACTCGTTCACAAAGTGGCATCAGACAAAATAAAAAGAAAAATCAACAAATTAACTTTGCGCATAAAAAAGATGAAAATAAATAAAAAATATACATTTGAAAATGTGAAAAATTGGCATATTCATTTAATGTGAAACTGCTTATTAAAACAATAAATTGCCAGTTGATTTATGCCAGTAAATTCTCTTAATTCCGTGAAGCGAATCATAACAATACCCGATGCAATCAATGTTTATATGTATTTATAATTAAATAAGCAATTAACAAGCAAAATATTTAATTGCAAACAACGTAGGCAGTTTAATTAAAAATTTCTTAAATTGATTAAATATTGAAATAGTCAATTAACAGTTGGCACATGCCCGACTCATACAAACGCTGATCCTGCCCGAGGGCCTAAGTTGAATTTTCTGGCAAATGTTTTCGAAAACGCCCACTCACAGCAGCTGCCGGATAATAATTCATTCTCATATATCGCGTATTTGAGTCATTTATTTTCGTGTCGTTGTTTGTTGTGTAAATTAAAATAAAAAATCACTTTGCCGACAGTCTGGCCTAGGGCTGACCCTTGGGCCAGTCGACCAGTTAAAAGGTTATAAATTTTGATAGTTCTTTTAAAAAGTACCATTTCGAGGATATCATTTAGATATTCCCTAAAGGACTCGAAAATTTATTTAACATTTTAACTCGAATGATGAATGTAATGATTGTCACAATTTGCGAATTCCTTTGCCATTTCGATTCATAATTAATTTAAACTATATTTTCCCCTGTTGACATTTGCTTCTCAATATCGCTGACAACTTTTTGCGACAGACAGTCACAGCCGCCGGAGCATAACTTTGCTTTTAATTGAAGTGGATTATTCGTTTGAATTATGGGGAGAAATGTCACAGGTGCATAAAAAGCAATTGATGAACTTTGTCATAGGACGTGTCGCTTTTTTTCTGCCACCATTGTCCCCATTCGAGTTATATGAATAATATGCTTTTTATAATTAATTCACACTGGCTTGGTGACAATATTTTCCATAAAAACTTTTCAATTTGTGTATACAAATTAACATGTAATAAATTCTCTTAATGGTCCAATGAGTTAAATATGAATACGATAGCTATATTTTTTCTGTATTATTGTTTTAATACATGCCATATGTTTATAATATATTTAAAATCTAGAGTATCCTTTTTATGTCGTTTTATCATATTTTATGATATAGTGACCTTCCATTTTTTTCGCGGCAATCGTGACACAGTTTAATTAATGCCTGCCTATTTGGGGGATCTGATTTATTGAATTCTTGATGGAAACTATTCCATGATGCAACGATGACTTCATCGGCGTCAAAAAGCTATAAACAGTATTTGATTATTTCAAACAATCTAGCTATTTATTGCTGCAGCTAAGCAAACTGTTGAGCCAAAAAGTAATCAGCCAAAAACCCAAACAAATTGTTGACGTGCGTCTGCTGTGCCGTTTTCTTGGCAACAATGCAAAGGCCATAACCATAAAGTCCAAGGAAAGCGGCGAAATTTTAGTGCAATTTTGCATTCGCTTTTTTACAATCCACCCAAGGCCATAAGACGGCGTCTGAATAACATTTTTTTTATACAAAATAAAACTGATATAAAAGACGAACAAAAAAATTTGATTGTCAGCCGCCCCTGTGTTTGGGCAAAAGTTTCATCCCGTTGGCCTTTGGTTAATGTTGGTCGGCATCCGCCAATTGGCAGGAGTCCAAATGACAAATTGAAATAATAGCAGCAAAAATGAGCGTTTATCTTTATGTTCAAATGAAATTTTTATTTATGCCAGCAACCGGAAAAAGGCAAACAAACTAAAAAGAGGGCGCCATTCAAGCACAAAAAAAATATGAGCAACAAAGTTGAGGGTTGTTTGAAGGTCAGGGCAAGCAGACAAAAAATGCCTGAACAAAAAATCGGTTAAAATAATTTATGACAAAAATTAGGACAAGCTTAAAGGGGTAAAGAACTCGAGGATAAATTCAAAAATTGTGACTTTTACAATTTTTAAAGCTTCGGGGAAAAAGGACCCTGGCATTGGCTGACCATAATCGATATCACTTAGCTGTTCATCACCTACAGAATTATTTTTTAATTTACCAAACTGGACTCGGCCAGCGTTGGAAGAGAAAAACCAACTGTCAAGCGGCCAACCAGATAAACCAATTAATAATGAGAAAACACTGCCAAGAGCCAAACGTGAAATGAGATTCTATCAGAAGATCATCAACAATTCCTGGTTTGTTTGTACAATCAATTAAAAAAAACAGAGTAAAAATGAAAAAATTGAGGGAAATAAACTCGGTTGCGAAATCGAATTGGAATCGAAGCAATTGCGAACGCAAATTGACGTACAATTCATTAAAATCCCCCCGGTTCATTGGAAGCCATTAAAGCGTGTCGATGGCTCAGTTTCAGCTTCAAGCTCCATTTTTGCTGTAAATATGTGTATCCTATACATACTTTAAATAAATAAATAATTTCCCCTTTGGAAATATGGAAATAAGGCAACAGACTGCTGTTTCTGCGCCCAAACAATAACAATAAATAAATAGCAAACAAAATTGCAAAAGTAACATTAATATAAATTTCAATAAAATGCAATTCCGATGGCTTTATGCCCTATAAAGAGCCACTAAAAATAAATTCAAAACCACCAATAAATGAAACAATTAAACAATTCAAATTTTTGAGACCGAAATCTATCAAATGCATTTATTATATAAACATTTTCCATTTACAAAATCAAATAAAACCAATATGCTTTCGTATTCAATAACCTGAATAACCCGACTGAATGTGAACAAAATTAAATTGTTAAAAATTATATAGGCGTGCGGAAAGTATGGATGGCCTCGCCTTTTAGTAGTTGCTGCTATTGAGTTTTATTATTTTTTAATGTTTGCACTTTGTGTGCAATTTGACATTTTGCGGGCATTTGGGTTTTGCGGAGCATTTTTGAATGAAAAAAAAATTATTCGATCCTGAACGCTCGGCCGCAAATCAAATGACAGCTTAAAATGTACAAACAAAAAGCCACAATTGGCCAGCAAAGCAATAAAAATAAAATGAAAATAGCCATGAACAATGCACGATAAATTAGCAGAAATGTGCGAAATATTAATGAGCCCACTCATACATGCATACGCATCAGATTTCAATTACGAAAATATTTCAGTTTGGTAATTGTTGCGTATACGCCATGGTGGCCATTGGATAAATAATTAAATGCGCAGATTTAGCATTGTTTTTAATTAGCAATACTTGTTCTCGGGTCAATTAGATTTGTGCCAGCTCACAGTTAATAAGATGAAAGTGTGAGAGGGGCTCGTCGCTAATCAAATTTAAAAGCCTACCATCCACTTTTTCGCCATTGGGTGAATGAACTGCGGGCCCGCAATTGACCCGCGAGTGAATTTATTGCCTTCACGTAAATTTCAATTAAACAGTTAGTGGCTTTCCCTGTCAACTGTCCCATTAAATGCTTGACTGCCCGGACAGGACTCACGGTGTCGGAATCAAAATTAATTAATTGGAAAATGAATCTATTTCGGGGACCCCAAAAGACAGTTCTGGCTCTTCTTCGCATCTTTGGCGTAGTCCGCTTTGATTTTGGGCATTTTCCAAATGGAAACACACGCACGCACACCCCAAGAACACTGAGAGCATAAGGTCTCTTTGTCTGACCTTTGAACTTCGGGCAATCTGTGCTGGCCAGGGATTTAGCTTGTTTATTTTTGAGACAATTTCATGGCCCCCGGCTAACCATCTTGGCCCTGCAATTGTCTACGATTACAGCAAATTGATTTGCCTGGCACTTAGACGCTGATATCGTATTTCCACCTCCAATCCCCAACCTGCCAGAGGCTCATTCTGACAATTTTCGGATCTTCTTACATTTCGCCCACAGCCCCGCAACAAGGAACAGGAACAGGAAGTGCTCAACTGGATCTTTGCCGTGTTGGGCGAGAAGGTGCCCAGCGGACAGTACGAGGATATCCTCAAGGACGGCATCTGGCTGTGCAAGCTGGCCAACAAACTGGCCCCCGGATCCGTCAAGAAGATCCAGGAGCGTGGCACCAACTTCCAGCTGATGGAGAACATCCAGCGCTTCCAGGCGGCGGTAAAGAAGTACGGTGTGCCCGAGGAGGAGATCTTCCAGACTGCCGATCTCTTCGAGCGACGCAACATCCCCCAGGTCACCCTCTCCCTCTACGCCCTGGCACGCATTGTAAGTGTTGATTTTGTCTTAAAAGAATAACTGAATATGTTCCTAAACATGTATATACTTTATGTAGACGCAAAAGCACCCTGAATTCACCGGCCCCACCCTAGGCCCCAAGATGGCCGACAAGAACGAGCGCAGCTTCACCGAGGAGCAGCTGCGCGCCCACGAGGGTGAGCTGAACCTGCAGATGGGCTTCAACAAGGGTGCCTCCCAGTCCGGACACGGTGGATTTGGCAACTCCCGCCACATGTAAGATGATAGCCCCCACCTCACACTTTCCCATTAGGAGGGAAATCACAACACACTCATTGCTATCCACAAAAACAAAAGAGGAAACACACAAAACACAGAAATCTAATTAGTTCAAACAAAAAATGGAATTTGTATCTCGTGCGTTCTTGCGTATGATTTAAGCAGTGCCAAGCTATAAATGTAATTTATATAATATGAAACAAATAAATTAATTAATTTTAATATAAATGTCAAGTTGTTGTTTTCGTCTGCCGTCTGCCATCCGCTTACCTCCTTGGATTAGCGTCGTGTTATGTTGTTAATTACTGCGAGGATTCATGCGGCTGTCGCCAGTTAGTCGAGCGGTTAAGTGGTTTTCCCTGCCTCCCAGAACTAAGTCATTCGAACTCCCTCCTCCTCCTGCCGGTAACCTTTGCGACCTCGCATGAGACACCTTTATTTCTTTGTCAGACCAAGGCGAAGGAGCTTTCTGCGGTGGTTTCGAATAGAAGCTGTTGCTTTTCCGTTGCCTGGTCCACCTGAGATTACACAAATTACAATTTCAACGCCTGCACTGACAGCGATAAGCGTAAGAAATGTCAAGGCCATTTGTATTTCAATCTGGGGGTGTGGAGACAAAAGCTGAGGGTGAGCGCAGAAAGAACCTTGGAACTATACACTGGGAAAAATTAAGAAAAAAGTTCAGCTTGTAATATTTGGGTCAATTAAATCATATAAAATATTTAGAAATTCAAAGTTTTTTTTAAAAGCTTTAATAAACCCCTCCTTTAAACTATATATTTTTTTTTAATTTTTTACCTGTAACCTGCAACCATGGCAAGCGTTTATCTTTTCTAGCCTATGTTACGGACAAAAGAGCAGACTGAATGAAAGAAGGAATAGAAGTAGCTGGCGAGAAATGTATATCTATATAAGAGCCTGAAGAAAGAAACTGTGAATATAATGATGGCGACCAAACAAACATTCAAAGAAATAGGCCAAAGGAAAAACTTTTCCGACGCGTCGGACAGGCAGAGAAGCCAAAATGGCGAATGTGCTTGCTTATGCCAATGATCAGCCGAAACGGAAATGGTACACACTCATACTCATACATGTGTGTGTGTGTGAGAGTGTGTGAAGCTGTGTGGGCGGTGGGTGCGTGTTTAATTTCCACTTGTCGAGGGCACAAAAACAAAAACACAAAAGGCCAGCATGGCGAGCTGACTGTGTCTGTTTGTATTAAATGAAATGGTCACTTTGACAGTCAACTGACAGCCAGACTATGGCTGTGTATTTGAATGGGAATATGTATGTATGTATGTGTCTGAGTGCGTTTATTCTTATGCGTGTGTGCCGTTCCCTACTCCATTAATTTAATTTTATTTATGTTGACAATTGCTGTAACAAACACGCATGTCAGCATACCCACAGAAAACAAGGGGCCCTGGTTAGAGACACATTCCCTTTCAGCAATGCTGATTGTATTACAAATACTTTTCCGCCCCCATCCCCTTGCACACACACTCCCACTCACCCGAAACACAACAACAATCACAAACTCTGGCAGAAGAGCATACTCTAATAATGCAATTTATTGGCAACTATAGTTGACAATGACAATTGTTGACTTTCCCTTTCTAGCTGTCTCTTTATTTTGTTTGCTGGTCTATTTTTTTGCTGTGCAGCTTATGCATGCCATGGAAGGGTATTTCTATGTCCCTTTTCAGCTGTTGTTTTATTGAATTTATTTAATTTATATTTATTGTGGTCAAAATGACAATTTATTGTCATTTGTATTTATAGCCAGCTGACTGCACATCCATTCCAGGCATTCGCCGCTTCTATATTTCTTTTCCGCGGAATTTTTCCTGAATAGGTATGCGGATTATTATTATTTATTCTGTGGCCCAGTTGAATTGATTTCTATGTTTTCCCTTCATTTTTTGTTGTCAGTTACATTTAATTGCTTGTATTGTGATTGGAATGCGATTATAATTCATAATGTCAATTATATTGCATATTTAGGGAGATTTTCAGATTTATTTGTCTTTTCGTAGAATCGTTTTGTTTGAAATCTATATCATTTTGCAATTATTTCATGTTCCGATTTTAGACCAGAGATACCCTAATGGCTTCTGGCTTTGTTTGCTTTCCACAATTTTTGTACCTAATTGAGCGAGACGGAATTTTTGTACCTAATTGAGCGAGACGGAAGCCACAAACTGCAGAATTAAAAATAAAACCAGGAACAGACTGAAGGCTTCCCAGAGAGAAAAGTACGATTTCCTTTATTATTATTTGGCTTGAACATGCAAGCGCATTTATTTTGTTCCTGGCCAAGTTTGCCGGCTTGTTTCTGTTTGGTTTCTGCTACGGTTTCAGCAGGCCAAGTTGTATAACATATTTCTACCTAATTGCTGAAAGTTTGTAACAATTTATAGCTGCATTGCAGTGGTTGAATTTTCCAGGCTCCTGCCCTAGGCCCTACCTTCCCAGTATCTGCGGTTGAGTAACTAAATGAAAGAGTTGATATTGGGCATAAATTTAGAAAATGGCAAAAGGTTAGTTTAGTGGAAATATCCAAGGTGTGTCGGGGTCTTTAGTTCCATGCATCGCGCATCTGTAGTGCAACTTTGCGGTTTACCCCGCAAACACTTCAAGCATATTTCATGCTCAACTGCACACTGAGTCCGACTGTAAACAAAGAAATGTGGCAAATGGCACCAAACCCAAGCGCATTAGGTTGCTCTGTCTCTCTCGGTTCCCATTTCCTGTCCCTGTCGCTTCCTTCCTTCATTTCGTAGCAATAATTGCTGCCAAACCGCTTGCTGCAATCATAAACAAGCCAAAAAGCAGCCAGCTCAAGCACCAGTAGAAGCACAATCCGAATACGAATCCGAACCCGTAAACCAAACGAAACGTAGCTGAGCAGAGCACGGCAAAACAGACTCCGGCAAATGCCAGTTGAGAGGCGTAATAACAAAGCCCCAAAACCGGACAACAGTTAACCGAATCACAAGGTAGAACAATATCGAACTCCAAATACTTATTAGGGACTTTAGAAAAAATACAATTTATTTAAAGACTGATTCAAGAATACAAGTTTAATAGGCTATTTTTTCAAAACAGGGCTGTTAAAAATAATAACAATACTAATAATACTAATATTTTTGGATGCATATAAATAAATAACCAGTTAAATAAAATAAATAAAAAACTAAACATAAGATTACTTTCAAAGTTCAATAGAACCATAAATTTTCTGTGAAATACTCTAATGTATATAAGCTTTAATATTTCACAAACCATGAATCATAACAATTATTTCAGCTTTTTGCGCGGAAAAAGGTCAGAATAAGTTTTATAATTGCACTCTGTTATTTTTCGATGTTTTATTTTTCTTTACAGGGTATGTAAGACAAGAATTACAAACAAGCTAACAAACTTAGTGCATCTGCTCCATTGCTGCCCCAAACCCCCAGCCTCAAACACACACGCTGCTTGGAAGCTTACTTCATATTTATGCGGATAGTTTCTCCCTGGCGGGGGTCATTACGATGCAGTCCCTCCACCTGCCACCTGTCCTAGCATTTTGCGTGGTCCTCCGGTTCTTGTGAAGAATGATTTGTACCGAGCTGCGTGAATTCGCAGTACAAATTGACTTGTTCCAAGCACACAAAAATGCACCTTCCTCTGCGGAATACACCTGTGCTCATGGGTTTGTTGTAATCAGCTTTTGGCTTCACCGCCTGCAACGCTTAGCCCGAGCTAATCCCGATTCGAGTTCGAGACTTTGGTTTCCTAGAGCCGCCAGCGGCCATAAATCATCAAATACTTTTGGCTGGGCATATTAATAACCAAAAGACAGTTGCTGGGGGCTTGATTTATGCACACTGTGGATTTTTTCAATAATCTCACGGTAAGCATTTTGCTAAGCCGCTTACCGCTTTTTGCGTTTATCGGTACCTGTCTCCCCCACATGTGTCAGATACGTATGGGAATTTATTCAGTGTTCCTTGGCCAATATCAGTGAATAAAGCAATGGACCAAAGAAAAGTATTCCGGTAAATCAGACAGAAAACTAAAAATCCATTTATCTGACTGATTCTATTTGCTAGAAAATTTAAAACCGAAATGTAATTAATTACCGTTTGAAAGTGCGCAAAACTAATTTACATATATTTACTAGGAAAACCAACTAATTACATTCTGAAGACCCCAGCCAAAACTGAACGCAAAACTATGCCACTCGTCCCACTTCCGGCACCCTTCTACACATATAGTTATGCGAACACAACGCGGCGTATACGTAATCTGCATTTTGCGCTGCCTCCCCGCACAAAAAGTTATCGATTTAATTGGTGTTCAAATTTATGCGCACCGACAAATTTTGTTAGGTATTCGCTATTCCCTTCATTATCAAAACAAAAACAGTTTGTAAAATCCCTGCAAATCACCCAACCAAAGCAATCCAAACGCGCTGCGCCAACATTTTTCAAATTTTTGATGCAAAAAAGTCTTTTATTCTACGATCCAAATAGGTACCAAACCAAAATGAAATGCCACTAAATAATGGGTTGCAGGGAAGTTAAGTGCAGGTTTATAGCTAATAACTGGAGTACGGTCGTTTTAAATGAGAAAATTGCAAATTTTTTTAGCAATCGGCATACCATGTGTTTTGAAATGTAAATACTCTCATTAACATCTTGCCAATGAATCAACAATATTATTTAACTGAAAACAACTTTAGGCTTTTAAGATTATGTCTGTGATCAGCCTAGAGAGGCAGCCAGACCGGATCCGAATAATTTATCTTCTCCTAGTGGGCGAACAATTCAAATTGAATCCCCGGCCATCCGACGGGTGCGAATAGATGCTAATCCCTGTAACTGCATCATTTTAATGCAGCTTGAAACTCTGCTGACATTTATTGCAGTCAATAAATTTGCAATTAGCGCCCTAGACGGGCTCTCGCCATTTGTGTGGGCGTGGACGCACTGCCAATATACATATATTCTAATTGTAATTGCATTTGCGACATTCGAGGATATTCTCTGCCTGTATGCCTGTGTGTGTAAGAGAATTTAAGTGGGCTTTCGAAGGGGATTTCCATTGAATGTCAATGCGCCAACGGCTTTCGTCGGCTGTCACCAGAGCGGCAAGTGCTAAGGTGCAGTTGTATTAGTCGGTAATTGCAGTTGTGTGAGTGGGAGTACGGAAGGGCCTTTCAAATATATCGCAGCAGCTAATGAATATTTAAGTATCATTTACAATTGAAGCAGATGGAAATGATATGTCGAGGACGAGACTGCGAAGGAGAGAAGGCTGGAAAATTGGAAATGAGCGCACTTTGGCTCCTTACGTTGGTCTAGGTCCTCGTATTTTGTTTTCTAATGGAATCTGTATATTTTGTATAATTAAATTTCCATTCGACTGCCTATTTGGCGTAAATGTGTTTACTTTATCCTTCAGGCCCTATTTCGCACTGATAAGTAGGCAGTACATTTAAGACGGAGTAGCCTTGGATTTTTCGCAGCAAATCATTTTTGGCATAGTTTATTGGGTATTATTTGATACAATTTTAAATGAAGAGCTCTTACTTACTTTCGATTACTTACTTTTCACGCTCTATTTTTGCTAGATTTCTCGCCTGATGACAGTCTATTATTTGTGCCATCAAAGGCCATCTGCTCGGCTGCACAATAATCACCTTAAATCGCATCTGAAACTATTCCATAGTTTTAGCCAGCCACGTGTAGGGGGGAGAAGCAAACTCTTCTAAAGGATTTTACGTTTATTTTTGTGCTCCTTGCCACTACTTGTGAAACTATTTGCGAACACCGGGCGCATACCAAAAGCGGCGATAATGATTCCTTTAAAGATATTTTCGCGCCATCGTTCGCCTGATGGCCCAGGAGAATGGGTTCTAATGTGTTTGCCAGTCAGTCTCGTTGAGTGTATTTGTGTGGTGCGGCTTGTGGGTTCGATTGCACTGCACTGCTGAGGTCAAAACTTTTCCAGGTGCAAACGCGCAAAATCAGCGAAAATATTCGCGCACAGAAAATGAAATGAGTTCCCCAAGCATTCTGCAACCTCAATCCGCCGACTTTTCCCTAGTGAGATGATGGGAGTTGTGGCCCCCTCCTCCCAATATGCGGTCTTTGGTCCTTCTGGCAAACTGGAACACTTTCCCTTGCATTGCACCAGCTTTTTCCATCATAATTGCAATGAGCGTTGATGATTCCCAGCGCTTATTGCGTTTGCAACGCAACTTTGGCTCCGGGTGTTGGGTTATGCAGATTTCCACAGCACAACCTCAAAGCAAAACCATCGAAACTCATTTGACTTAATAAATGTTAACTGTTTTTTAATCTTTGGACTCCTCTGGCAAAAAAGAAACAGAATAAAAAAGATTCCTTAGTTTTTAAGACGTTGGTATTTTCTAGCAATTTAATTCTGACTGACAAAGTCAGTTTAATAATTTTAAAGTCCCCCGTGGATGTTGTCTTACAGCCACGCCCTTTATCAGGAACACACGAACACACACGCTGGAGTCGCGTTGAGAGGAAGATGAATGGACATGGTCTTAAATGAATTGTCTGTGTCCTGAGACAGGACAACAACAACTGCTCACAGCAGCAACATCAGCAGGAGCAACAATCAGCAGGGGAGTTGCCACGCCACGCAGACGTCCCGGGCAATGACAGCTGTCAAAATTGCTTGGAATAAGTCGTTTGGCTTGCCAAAAATTCCACTACCTATGCTCATATGTAGGTATACAATACATCAGGGTGTCTGGCGCTAACTGCATGAATAAGTGGCCATATGTATGTATATAGGTGTACCACCGAATTGTCTCTGCTTTCGTATTCACACCCATATCCAATTTGCATGTTGACTGTCAAGGCGAGAGGCATTTTTTTGTGTCCGTAACTGAGAAGCCTGACATTGATTGGCGCCATCTCTCCATTTTTCGAGGACCCAGAATCCCATCTTCATTTTCGAACCGAAATCGAACCGAAGCCAAGAGACTAGGAAACTCCAATCGGTTCAATCTGTTCGGAGTGTCCATCAACCGCATACAAAAAACCATTCCGCAATTACTTAAGAATATGCAAAACATTTCAAAATTGCATTCCGCAAACAAAGCACATATACAAAAAGAGTAGCAGTGTGTGTAAAATACTATGTATGTGAGTGTGTAGACAGCACGTACAGATATCCTTTATCCCGTATCCTGCTACCTGTAACCTAAGCCCCACAACGCTTGTCCAGCTCACGTGCCAAAGTCCTGGTTCGCATACAAGAGATCGCAGGCGTGTTGCATGCCAAGTGAAAAGCCAAGGCGAAAGTCAATTCAATGCCTTTGCCTTGAGATGCCAGGACATGTGCTCCGTTCACCGCAAGTTTCAGTTTTAAACATGACCAGGGGGCGACACGTCAAGCGAAAGTGCAGTAGTTCTCATTGTCCTTTTTTTCGTTGAATCCTGCAAGCCAGAACAATGTCCATTGTCGTAAAATGTCGTGGAGAGCTTTGATGGTTATTGCGACTGAAGTGCAACTGAAAATGATACGACCTATTAAATAAGTTTTGATCTTCATTGGGTAACCAAGTATCTATTCAATAAAAAAGATTAAAGGGCTCACAGTCCTTTCATTGCTATACAAAAGGACAAAAATTCAAATAAGGAATTTGTATGCTAGTATTTATTGAAAATGCATCAAAAGAGCCTGGTGTACTTCATTTTAGTAAATATAAATTCCTGTGTGATTTTTATTTGGCTTCCAGCCAGACAGAAAATATTTAAATAATCTGCAAACCGCAAAATGCAAATTGAATGAAATTTAAGCAAGCACCGCACGATGGCATGACTTGATGGCTTGAAGATTGCACAGGGGCATACTTGAGTTCTTTGCTGTATGGATGGAGCAGGAAGGATGAACAGGATTCCACCGGGCTATACCAGGTAGTCTGATGGCCGCAAAACAAATTACGCTGCAAATAGACAACATTTACATTGCCATGGCGATGGAATAGATGACTGGGATGCCGCCAACGATGGTGGCAAGAAAAATTGGCATCAAATATTTCACGCAAGCTTTTCACCAAGTACAAAAACTTTTTGAGGGCGATGGCAGCTATATACCACATACATTTATCTTAATTTGGTAGCTAGCTGGAAGTTCAGGTGTGAGACTGTGAGTCGGCAACCAGTTGAGGCTTATAGGCTATAGGCAAGGCTGCTAATGGCGTTTGCCATCGAATCCTTCACGTGTCCTTGGCATGTGCCCCGAAACCCCAACCATTGCCGAACCCACACGCCCAAAGGCAACACCAGCCTTTATGTCGGCCAAGCTCGAGTGTATTTACCCCGAAAATTTGTCTCGTGTGTGTATTTTACACGCACACCCCGTTGGCCCTCGTCCTTGAGTCTCACCTGCATTTATAATAGAGTTTGAGCAGCTTGAGGCACGAACGGAGCCGCAGAAAGTTCGATGCCTTTGTCAGCCGCAGGCAAACTGAAGTCGATGCCTCACCATGTGTGCCACTTGTCCGACACAATAAGAAAAAATCCATTGCCAAGATATTTTTATTATTAAATTTTAAATTCAGAAACTAGAAAATACATTTTAAATGAATATATTACATACTTCCTTTCTTTAGATATCTTAATATATTCATTACAAAATTTCCTTCAGTGCTCAACCGCACCGCCTGCCCGAAAATTAGCTGTGCTGTGTGGAAATTGTATATGCCACACATGATTGGCATTGCAATGCAGTAGGTTGGGGCTGGCAAAAGTGAAGGCCTGGGGGATGGGGGCCGTGGGAGCATCCACACACGCACACATAGATAACAATACGGGGCACAGGACACGTGTAGCCAAGCAGCTGCAAAAAAGGAGGGCTTTTTGTGCAAAAAGAAAGGGGTGTGGTTGTGCGAGTGTGGAACAATTTTTATTGATTGCATTGATTTTAGTGCTCGATTTCCAGCGTTTATCCTCCTCGAAGGAGTGGCCTCATTATTTTTCCTTTGCGTAGGAATTTCAGTGATTAGTTACAAACAAAACCGCAATTATTTCTCACTTAACCGCAGCTAATTTAATGAATTTTCGGGAAGCCATAAAAAATGTATTTAATTAACTGCAACAAGATATTAACTTGGTCAAGTTTTGGTAACAAATTAGACCGCAAAGCCAAATTGTTTTGTGTTTCTTGCAACTTTTGGCCTTCCTTTTTTTTCAAACTTTACATAGAAAAGGTGTTTGCCTCTAATTGATGGCCAGAAAATTAATTGAGTGGCGTTTGGGAGCCAGTTGGTCGGTACGCCCCCTAATCGTTTTCTGTCCCGTGAATTTTTTTTGTCAAGCTTATTCTGTTTTTCCATGTAAAGCAGATTTGTTTAAAAAAGTTTTTTTTTTATGTTCAGGTTCGCTTTGAAAAGTTTTGCCCTGCATTTACATTTTTTTTTCAAACTCTAGCTGTAATTAACTTTATCGATAAACATTTTTTTTTTGGGTTGTCCACGGAAGGCCGGACCACCTATGAGTTGTAAAATTTTTTGGCTTTACGGAAGTTTGTCAGCCACTTTAGAGCACTTGCTGGCATTTGTTTGAATTATTAATTAGTTTGTTGGCTGGATGGCTGGTTGGTTGGCTGGCTGGTTCAAAAACTTTTGCCTTTCAGTTTGACAGATTGCACAAAAGGCAATTCGAGCGACAACTACTACGGCAACGACAACAATTCGGCGGTTTCGTTTGTGAAATTCGTTAACAATTGTTTAACAAGAGTGCTGGTGGTGATGGAAGTGGTGGTTCCCTGGAAATGTACCCCTTACCAATCCGGCGCCAAGGACATGCAGCGCATTGCAATTTACGGTTCCCATAGCCATTGCCAGACCCCAATCCAAATCCCCCATGGCAAAGTTGCCTCGAAAGCAAACAGGATGGTGGACAGAGGAAGGCGGAAAGCGGAGGAAAGTGGCAACTGGAGCAGCGGTAAATACTCGGGCGTTTGTTGTATAATCCCCTGGCAGCTAACAAATGTGCGCACATCCGTATCCCGGCCACTAAAGCCCCGCTTGGAATACCCCTATTCCAGCTATCCAGCTACCCACTTGTTCCACCTCCCAATCCCCTGAAATCCCAAGCCCCAACCTCCAATCCGAACAAACAACCCAGCTCGAGTCGACTCGACTCGATTCAACTCGACTCCACTTTCCTCGCCTCGACACGCAAAATGCAAACATACGCATTGCAGTTGGGTAAATGTGTTAAGCACACAAAGCGACGGTTGTTTCTGGTCCATTGCCATCACCTGGCTATAACTCTATCTGAGCTATCTCTGGCGGGGCATCCCCAATATCTGGAGGAGGGTTCGCTGGTCGGGCGCTGCTCACTGCTCCTCAGGTCGGTACCGGCTTGTTCCTGCTGCAAATTGCTTAGTGAAAGCAAACAAATTAATCAAAATCAACTGGAAAGGTGTGCCACAGAGCCGGCATCAAACAATGTCGACGAAAGCTGTTCTCCTGTCCGCTCCTTTCGATATGGTACCTATTTATGCGCTGAAAAAAAGTTATTGGAATTCGTTGATCGAAAATATTAATAAAGACAAGAAATAAATAAAATTAATAGTTTTTCTGGCACTCCAACAGCTATTTTTCTAATGGAACTTTAATATTTAAATGGCTTGTTGGATTTTAGGTTTCAAATTACTCATCCCCGTATTATGAGATCCAAACTAATATTTACAAACTTTAAAAAATATGTAAATACTTTACAATGTGAAAAATTGCATTTCCTAATTCGTAAAATGTGCACTGTAGTTGAAACTGTTTTTTACACGTGTCCTTGCATGGAGTCATCAGAGGCCAAGACTCACAGGTTGCATTGCTCTTGTTTGGTTTCGGCCAAATGCAGGTGGAGCCCGGAGTTTAGCTCGGATTGCGGACGGGAGTGAAAGGTCTCCGGAGAGCCACTGACACGGGGCTAACTAACACAGCGATTGGCTTCGTTAGGCAAACCGAAAAATTGAGGTTTGCGGGGGTCATTCTCTGTATTCCGGTACCCATGTTGGCACCAGCGTAACCACAAGGTGCCAGAGTTCGATTAAGACTCTTTCTAAGCCGTTGTCCATTTTGGGAGTTCAAGGAGGAAGTATTTACGAGCATTAGTAAAAAGGTTTTGGATTGGATTTACAGAAAAGTAGGTTCCTAAGTGGTCTTGGTGATTTTTGTAATGGTGTTTGAATAAGAATTCGTTGCATGAAGCATGAACTTTTTATTAAACATTTATTTCTAACTATTTCTACTTCTATAAATACAGATTTTAAATAATTTTTCATACCAAAGAAAATAAATCGAAAATTAAAATAAGTGTTAGGGAAAGTTCATACCCTTAATCATTGATTCCTCGATTTCTTACTGCCTTCGAAACATTAGGAAGCAAGTGCTTCCATGCAATTACCCCCTTGGGATTGCCACAAAAAGCAATCACTCCCTGAAATGAAAGTCTGTGGCAAGTGGAACCGCACACATGATTTCGGGGAACGAGGCCACTTCTCCGACGAGGCCAGCACATTATGCTACGCAATTACGTCATTTTCTCCACCTTTATATTAGGCCCGTGCAAAACGAACTCATATGATGGGTTAAGGGCTGTCTTCCGACCCGCATTTTTCCGCGTAAATTTGTTCGCATGAAGCGGCGACTGCCGGCGGGGCACATTGATTGTGCAACAATTGTGCACAACGAACCGAAAGCAGATACAAAACACAAAAAACAAAAAAAAATTGGATGAGGTTAGGTCAGGCATATTGGCTCATCCTCTCACCTGACTTTACCTTCACGCCGTCTGACGTTTAACCTATTTTGATAGACAAGGGGTCACGGGGTCCTTTTCGGGAGGAGCGGCGGCATGGCAAAATTAAGCTGGCATGTCGGTCCAGGTATGTAGCTCGTGCCTGCATGCCAGCTTGATAATACCCTCTGGCAATTTTTCGCATTTGGCGACATGTCACTGCCGCCGATTCGATTGTTTTGCTGTGGAGCTCTGGCCCTCTAAAGGGTGTAGGGACATGGCCACTGGCAGGGTTCAAAATGCAAGAAGGGGCTTCGGTAGTAACGGGAAGGAAAAAGAGCGGCCTGGCTGAGCCGCTGACAACGCACGCTAATTGCCATGTATGAAACAATTTTTGTGTTGTTGGCGTTTCCTCCTTTGGGCGCTACAACGGACCCAAATGGAAACGTTGCCCGGAACACAAGTGACCTGCGGCCAACTTTCTTGTTACTACGGATTCAATTTTTGGCTTTTTTGAATACGCTGTCAGTCAGGAAGTGCTGCGTGTTTTGTAGCTTTTCCAGCCTAAAAGGACTTTTAGGTTAGTCTTGGTACGGCTTTACTCTTAGGAATTTTTTGATAAAAATAACAATCATTTTAAAGTAATACAATATTTTTTGGTAAATTTTATACGATATGTACCATTTTATATGGTTAGTTAAAAGTAATATCCTTTCTTAAAGCCTAGGACTTCTTTCTGCATTAAACCCTTGGGGCTGCATACCTAATTTCCCAGATGGGAGTGTCGCTGAGTACCCTCGGCTATACAACCTGACCGCATTAAATATGCATGACCAGAGAGGATCTTAGATGCCCGAACCAGAACCAGACAGCGCATCAACTCATCATCTTCGGGGGATGCGGATGCGTGCTTGCATAATGTGGATCCGGATGCGGATGGGTATGGGGAGATGTGACGAGAAGAAGCCCGACACATGCTTGCTTAATTAGTCAATTTAATAGTTGGCTTTCTTGTTTATGAGGCCCGTTGAGAATGTGCCAGGATTCTGAAAGAGAGACCCATCAGGAGAGGGAGAAACTGCTAAAGTCGCAGGCACGCATGCCGAGGACATGAAATTCTAATTAAGCGACAAATATAAAAGTCTTCTCTGCGATTATTTATTATTTGCCATTGGAATAAGAATTCGCTTTCGCTACAGCCCCCTGCCGCATGGTTTTTGGCTCCAAATATAATGCCCCAAGGAGCAAAATTTTCTAATTAAGCTGAATGCAGGAACAAGAAAAAAGTAAAGAAAATAAAATGAAACGAGCAGAGCGGAGCACAACAACCCGAAATGTTTTCTAATTAAAATGGAACACAATTCGAAACATGCAAAGAGCGAAAGAAAAGCCAAAAGAAAGCAATTTGTGTGAGAAAAATGAAAAGTTAGCAGCCGAATAAAAAATAAGTGAAAGCATGCTAAGAGAAGTAAAAGTAACAAATCATTAAAGAAGGTAGGCTCGTACCATTACCCACAAGGAAGTGGCAGCAGAGAGGGCCGACTGGGCAGGGACCATGCCCACTCTCTCTCACACACATACAAGTGGTCAAAAACTTTCAAAATTAATTTTCAACTTTATTTTGCTGGCAGAGAATAAAAAAAATATAATAAACAAGTCAGCAATCAAAAACACGCATACCCAGACTCAGCTTTCCTTTGTGTCCTGGAGACAATGTGTGTGTAAGCGTACAGAGAGAGAAAATATTATGACAAAAATACAACATATATAATAGCTATGGCAGGAAGTTAAAATTAACTTTAGAGAAAATTTTGTTTCTCTGTTTCATTTGGATGTCAGGTCGGTTCACGGAACACCACCCACAATAACCTTATAGTAACACCAAAGGCACAAAAATATCAATTAAAATGGCAGCTTGACTTGGAAACTGCTTCTAAGCAGTTGTCGGCCTTGTTGTAGTTGCTTCTGGTGTTGTTATTCTTGGGCTAGTTGTTGACTCAACAACCACACAAAGGCAAACTCCGGAGCGAGGGAACGAATTAGAAATGGTCGGGGTGCAAACTTGGATGAACAATTTCAAACAGGGGCAGGGATGGAGGACACCCATCCTTGCCTAAAGTTCTTTCTGCTCCTGCGACAGACAGTTTTGATAGTTGCCTCGGCTCCCTCATCTTTATCCATCAGCTGGCCAAAGTTGAATGGCATCTCAGGCAGAAAGTTCAAAATGCAACTCCTGATGCTGAAGCATTTTCCAGTCTGACATGAACAAGATGACTATCAATAAATCCAGACATCTACATATATATAGACAAACATATACAAACGTAAGCATATTCACAGCTTAAGTTTTTAAATGGGGAATATATAATTGGTTAGGTATTCACCTACAAATATATTTAATGAAGATTCAAAATTATTTATTATTAAGAGATTATTTTTAGGACTATTTTTATAAACACCGCTGTATTCGCCATGCAAGAGAAGAAAATTGCCGCCATTGGCCACATGGCGTATGCGCAACGCACAGCCGGATACTAAGTTAATTAATCATACGCACCGCATGCCAAGAATTGCCAATAAGTTAAATTGAATTTTCAATAAAATCTGCGCAAAACAGATTCTGTAATGGGGCAGAGCTTTCTGGCAACCTCGAGTGGAATCAATCGCACATTATCGGAAGTCAATCAAATAAACGGAATATTTAAAAGCTATTCAATCAAGTAGCTAGTCATTAATTAGGCAATAATGACTACACTGAAGCAATTTTGAATTCATCTTTCTGAATTTATTAATTTGCAAACTAAAGTATATAACTAAAGGTAGATTTTAATTGAATTGCTTTCTTGAAAATTTATACAAATTATTGAAAATGAATCCTATTTATGTGCAAAGGCTTTGAGTAACAGGGTCAAGGCTATTCAAAAATATTTTCCTCCAGGTTGACTGTGTTAAATTTACGTCGTCTGTCAACGCATAAACCCCAACATCTGTGTCACTTTTCATTTAAGCCCTGGCCGTGGCTCTGGATATAGCTTCTCCTCAGATCCACCGACTACGGCCGTGGCCCATTTCGCCCTTGGCTGCTGCTGGGAGTACCCAGCTACATATGTATCCCCCGATGTGATTTACTCCATACAAATTGTATGCGGCAGTTGGTGCCCCAGCAGTAGTGGCAAGAGCAATGCTGAAAACGGAAGGTTGTGCCATGGCAACAGCAGCAGCAGCAACAGCAACAGTTAAATGAATCAAATCCATTTCAAAGCAATTCATCAAATGTCAGCGCTTTGGCTGGCCAACCGCGCACCAAACGTAAGCCGCATCTAGTTGAAACAACAAGGGCAACAGCAACAACCAAGACAACATGGCAAACAACAAGAACAACATTATGTAGATTTGGCATGGAAAGCATCGGAACGGTTCCGGTAGCCGGGTAGTCTGAATCCATCCACTAAACCGGGTCGCCCAGCCGCCCAGTCTCGGACGTGGAGCTCTGGGTGAAGTAAACTCGTTTTATAATTGAATTGATCCCATTATGTAGATGAAAACGTTTTTACGTTTCGTTTCGTTTCGCTTCGTGCAAAATGGCGGCCAGTGTCTGGCAGTGCAACTTCCGGTCAAAAATTGAGGCGGAGGCAAGTATGAACGGCTTGTAGTGGGAGTTCGAGGGTGAAAATGGCGGAGTTGGCTGCCAAAAGCATAAACACCGAATGGAGTTCCTGCCCAGCTAAGAGCCAATGACGGTCGCTGCTGTTGTGGTTGTTGATGTTGCCTTTATTGGACTACTCTGACCTAAATGGAGTTAATCTACTAAGCAGAGAATTGTACTTTTCTGCTCAAAAGATCTGGATTTGTGAGAAAACTAGATGAATTCCATTTAATAGCACATTTTGCATTGTTTTTAAAACAAAATGGAGACTAAAACTCGTAATATACCTGCATTTAGATAGTTTGTTTGCTGGTCTTAGTTGGAATATCAATTAGTTCAGAGTAAACAACATTCCCAGGAACAAACAATTACCCGAACCCTTCTAAAGCATTTGCTCCTCGCAGTTACAAACTGAGGGAAAATCCTTTTCCCTTCCATTTTGCTGTCTTTGTTGCCTTAAGGCTTGGCTGGGGCAAATGCAAGGCGAGGCATGGCAACGAAAGGATACAGTTTGAGGAAAATAAATTGAATTTAGTGCTTATGTCCTGACATTCGCTTTTAATTTCATTTGGTCTTAAGCCAAGTCACCCTGAAAACAAACGCACCGGGCTAAAGCGGGAGAGAGTCCAAATGGGTGAGAATAGTGCCAGTGAGGAAAATGGCAAACGATCTGCTGGTTCGCGTTTAATTTTCCACAGTTTCCACAGCTTGGCCGCCAATATTGTTGTTGTTAGTCTCATCTGTAGTTTTCCCAACTCGTGTTCGCTTAGTTTGTTTGATTGCCTTGGTTTCGACTGCATTTACACAGCACACCGACAGCCAGACACCAACATATACACACAAGCTTACTCGCACCCTGAAGGCAGGATATCCTTTTTGAAATCCGTAGCAGCTTAATTACAAATTAGCAGCCGGTAATACTATAACGGCTGTCTGGTTATGATTTCAAATTAAACGTGAATCTGAAAAAATCTCTGCGAAAATCTTTTTCCTAATTTACATGAAAGCAATGGTTTTTGTGGTTGGATAGAAGTTGGATAAACTCTTAGTGGTAATAGGTTAAAGGGTTGCTTTTTGGCTATGAATGGCATTTAGTTTTTTCTGATAGTTTCAGAACTGTAGCGTTAATTACCTAACCTAACTACCTAAAAGGTATTACTTAGATTTGGTAAGGGTTTCAAAATTTGGAGAAGTGAGGACCAACGGAGAAAACATTTCTTCCATGTTAGTCACGTATTCGGACACCGAAATACTCTTGTTCTCGCCAGTATCGATATGTGTATGGGTTCGGTTTTGTGCATTGCTACCGCAGACAATACACAACTCAACTCTTTCAACAATGTGGCACATTGGAAGTACAAAATGCATAAATCATTTTGCCCCATACCAATCCCATAGCAGGCCCCTTCATGCAGCAAACTACTTTTGCATGCGGGCACCCAAACATAAATGTTTAAGCATGTTTTGTTCGGTTTTGTTTTCCCCATAATGAAGGATTCGCACACACACATACCACCAGAACCACCAGTAGCAGAACCACCCATGCACTTTGCACACATCTCGAAACAATGTGAAAGAGGCTGAGCAGCCTCCAACATTTTGTTGCACAAAACTTTCAATGGGGGCAAAATCTGTTCAACAAAATCGATGCACAATAAATTTTGTTGCAACATTTTTGTGACTGCCATAAAGTCTATCTAGTATGTGGAATGGCCAGAAAGCAGTCCTCCATCAATGCAAAACAGTGCAGTGCTGGATGCACTGCAGCTGTCCTCCTTTCCAGCACGAGGTCTCAGGATTATCAATGTGGATTTTGATGTATTACAAGCCTTGGCAAGCTCATTGATATGCGGCAGCAGTAGGGTCTAAGCTGCTCTGTAATCGGAATCATAGGGCCGATGGGGATAGGGTCGAGATAGAATTGGAAATTGGGAGTTTGTATTAAAGTTTCTCTCTTGTCTGCTGGGACCGGCATGGCACTTTTCATTTTATTTTTATTTTTTCTTTTAACAAATTAATTTGCAAAAAATTTAGCTCTCAGTTGCAGACCTTACTAGTGGCTTGGGATCTATTAAAAATGTGTCAAAAGTTACAATTAAGTTGTCAAGTTTAATTAATATATAAATTGATTCATAATTAGTATGATGAAACTAAAAACTTCATATAAAAAGGTTTAATTAAATTTTAAACGCACTTTATCTAAGAATTACAAATTATTCTAAGTATTTTTTTGAGGACTGTATCACAAATTCAAGTTGAAGGATTATATTTCTACAAACAACCATATTATCCTCTTAATAGCGATGTAAAACTAAAATGAATTTAAATCCAATTTTAAAGTGCATCTGACAAAGTACGAGAATAGCTTTAATCCACTTACGAAATAATCCTCAATTTGTGAACTCGCTACTGTAAGGTACTCTTTTTATTTACCAACTACCTTTCATATATTAAATAGAATTCATTCCATCTCCATGGTCCCGAGCACAATAAATTTTTAAAATATTTACATATTCCAGCTGAAAGCTGGTAGCCAACAAATCATGGTTTTGTTAGCTCCACACCCGGATTCCCGGCTGATGGCACCCTGATTGGCCTTAAGCTGCATTTTCCTTTGACCGAGTCACACGGACACACTCCCGATGCACGAATGTGCGGGTAGATGGGTCCTGCAGGACCTGCAGATCGTCACGCGTTTTTGGCATAAATTATCTATGGCATATGTGACATAGCGATGTTGCTAACACAGCCGGAACAACTTTATAAAAAAAACCCCTGCCACCATGCCCCCATACCACATCCACATGCAACCACTTCCCCAGACTACCACTGTTTCCACTGGGAATCCCCTGCCAATCTATCGTGTCATGTCAGCAGCTGCTGTGTTTAATTTACGTTCCCCTTCACCCCTACTGAACTAAAACACAGGTAAATCCCGTAAAGCGTTTCCACAATGCAGAATACAACGCTCCCCACACACCGGACTGCATCCACACAAATGGCTAACGTGCACAGCCGGACATAGATATATTTATGTACCTTCGGGGAGCTGGAGATGGAGCAGGGGGCTACGATATATGTATATATGCATCAAATATCAACGCCATTATTTGTGTTTTGCTTCCACTGATGTTGTTACTGTCGGTGTTTATCTTGGTTCTGTTGGTTCTATTGAATAAGCGAACAACGTAACTGGGTTAATTTATATATATCGCTTGCGGGCTAAGCTGTTGATATATAATATCGGGTTATAAATTGTAAGTACGGTGCAGCGTGATCTGGGCAAGAATAGTATTGAAACCATCTGTACCGTGGTAGAAACTAAATACTACAACTACTACTTTAAAATGGGGTTTCAAAATCTTGTTTTTAAAGCTTTAAAAATAAGTCGGTCAGAGTTTGAAAAGAAAACAAGTAAATAGACAAAAAAAAGGAGGCCGAATGTCAAGTGCTGTAAAAATTGCATTGCTTTTTTGCCTCTCCTTCTCACTCAAACTATTGGTTAGTTTTTCATCCTTGGTCCTGTGCTTCTTTTCTATCCTGGTTCCTTCTTATTGTGACAGCCCAAACTGAGTGACTGACTATAAAGAAACGCGGCCTGCAGAACTGAGACTTACTGAAAAGAAGCTTTTTAAATCTATGGTATAATATACGAAATCTAAATACCTTAATTAAAATGGCAAGAATTTTGTAAAACTTGGAGGATTTTTACGTATAAATTATGCCAAGTATCAATTAATCAGTTTAATTTTTAGAAATGAACACCCATAGTTACGCTGTAGAGTATTCAGAATGAAATGCCAATACTGGCTGGGAAAGAAGAGGCAGCTTTTCTCTACTCTATACAATAAACGGGCCAATTTTCAGCGCTGCCCAGACAGACAGAGATGGAGTAAGATAGAACCGACAGGACGAAAGGACGACGGACGGGCAGATGAAAGGACAGGCATCTTGTCACATTTAGGGCCAGAGTCCACTTAGGGCAACTACAAAAACGAGAATGAAAAGCGCGACACAAATTGAAAACGAAATACCCCAACTGATGCCATAGAATAAAATTGTTTGCTTCTATTTATTTTCACTCTAGTTTTTGCTCCCCTAGTTTACAAAATATTTTGATAAATATTTAAATGCCTTAAAGTGCACAGTCCAGTTAATTGAGAATCCAAGTAGCCATGGAAATGGGAATTTAAGTAATTGTCGTGGGCAAGAAAGGGATACCCAAATCAGCAAAGGGCCGAACGGCAGAGAGCCCATGGAGTTCATTAATTTTATGCACATTGCCCTGCCAGTTGCCCAGTCACTCAGTCATTCATTCAGTCACTCACTCATTGAGTCGGATGCAGTTTCCTGCTCAAGTCACTCGCTCCTCACAGCCCAAGTGCTCGGGCAATCAAATTAAAGTGTTCGACAATTCCGAAAACTGTGTGCGGTTCATTGGGTCTTCACTCCGCTTTGACTTGGCCCCGGAGTGACTTGGCTCTCTCTCTGTGCCAGCCATTACCAAATGGAAGTGACAATGAAACTTCAGATGCATTTTTCGTTTTGATTGCATTTAATTTGGTTTAAAGCCGATTGAAATGAGCTTTCCAATTGAGCGGCAATCAAAGTGTCAGTGTCGCCTTTTCAATGTAAGGACATACACTTTTCGATCCTTTTTGGAAGAGATTACATAGATTAAGAAACATCTTCGATGGTCTTGATATAATCAATTCTGTGAATTAAATACTAATTGATTGAGAATTTTTATATGGATATATTTTATTGACAGTTTAAAAGGGTACAGTTACAAAAATCAAAAACTTATTCATTTAACTGGTTGAAAACAAATCCCAAACTTCTTTAGTCTACCAACTCCAATGAGTATATCTTTGATGAGGGTTTGCATTGAAATCTCGGGGGTATTAAATTAACAAGTTGCCAACAACAGAAGGAGGCGCGAACACTTTGCCAAGATTTTGACCAAGGCGGAAACGCAACTGGGACAACTCTCAGCTTCCGTCTCTCCATCCGCCATCCGCTATCTCCCATCCTCCGTACTCCGTCCTCAATCCTGGCAGTGGTGGCCTCCATTTCCACATCCACTTCCTGCTGCGTTTGCCAAGATTAGAGCCGCAATGGTCGCGACAAAACAGGCACAAACTCAATCTGAAACGTATATACACAACTTGAACCTATTTCCGTTTCCGGTTGGCTTTCTGAATACAATTAACGGTTTGCGGCCAAAATGGCCTGCCAAAAAGGTTGCGATGGAGTGGGGTGATGGCTTTGCTTAAAATAGCCTTTGCATAAATTATGAGCAGGGCCGCCAGATAAACGCGATAAATTATCGGACAGACATCGCCAAAAGTGTACTGAGATTGCAATCTGCTGCGTTTCCACATGCTTTCCTTTGCATTATCTCGGGCTTTTTGCCTTTGTTTGAGTGTCGGGAAAAACTACACCCTCTTGTAAACATATACATATGTGCACTGCAAACACAGGCAAACACACACACACCTACTATGTCAAAAGCACCCACACATGGTCTTTGTTTTGTCTTAAGTAGCCTGGCATGGTGTTGTTTTCGTTGAATTTGCCGTTTGCCGGTTTTGGTTCGCTTTTTATGGGCAACGCCTGACAGGAAGCGGAAGTTTCAACGCGCAGGCGGAAATTATTGTTCAGCTTTATTGTTTAGACTGCTTTAGAAATTTGTTTGCCGAATTATTTCTGTTCAGTCATCGTTTTTGGTAGCAACTGCCATTGCGTTCCGCTGCCACACCCCCTCTTACTCGCACTCCCATTCCACGTCCGCCCTAATTCGCAGGGCGTGTTTTATGCTCGCCAAATTTATGGATAGTCCCGAAATGTCTGGTCTCTCATTGCGTGTGTGTAAATGGATTCGCATAGCAACACAGCCACACACCAACAGGAATAGCAAAAACTCGTACAGACAATGCTCAGCTCATAAAATAACAGAAAACACAAGCCCAACTCAGATGCAGACAACAGTTTTGCATTCAAAATAGTTTTCTGTGGACAAGTTTTCGGAAAACGACAGAGATTTTTCTCAAATTCCTTGGCAGAATGAAATTTTAAAGCTTAAGTTTGTTTAAGTAAAGTTTAAGTTCAATGCCAATTTGCATAAAAAAAGGTTACTCCCTCTCCACTCTGAACCAATCAATTTATTTAAATTGGAATTGCCTCTTCAATGTTGCGCATAATTTAATTAGTTTTCAAGCCCCTTAATAAATACAAACTCATTTAATGATAAAAGTTATGTTTGGCATTAATAAAAGTCTCAAAAGCTTTCAAGGTAATTAAACATTTGTCACGCCAGAAACAAGGCCGTGGCGAAAAGACAAAGCAAATGCTCAAATAAAGTGTGGCAAGCCAAGGAGCCCCACAAAAAATACACATATATATATTATATGTTTATGCACGTATGTATGCAAAAGGCATTCATAACATTTTTTAATGCATTTTAAAGGCACGCTTTCCGGACGACAGGCAGGTAATGCAAAGATTATGAGCGCAAACAAAATGACACGGAAAACAAACCGGAAAGCCTCGCGCTTTCCTTTTAAGCAGAAAGCCTATTAAAATAAATTACAGTGCACATTTTTTTTCTTGCTGCTGTACGAAAATTAACAGCAAAAAGAAGAAGTGGCGTGCAGGACCAAACAAAATAAAAAAAAAAACAAAAAGACAAAAGCCAGGGAGGGAAATGTGAGGGTGAAGCAGAAGGACTACGCACTGAATAATTCATGAATGTCGCCGGCGCAAGCAAAGTATAGTGTTATATTTAATAAGCTACGGGAATGATGGGTGGGCACTGGAGGGCCACAGGATGCTGAAATCAGACACAAAAGGCATGACTATCAAAAATTCAAAAGTCTCGTCGCCGAGAGCGGCCAGCTGAAATTTGACAAATTCGTTGCGTTGCCTACTTTTCAGGGTCCTCGCCCAATGCTTTAACTTAATCATTTAATAAAACTTTTATGCTGACGATGCCAACGCCGTCGCCATCGATATTGCCCCCACCACTCAGACCGCGTGGCTCATTCTCGATTACTCTTGTTGCCATTTTTTTTTTCACAAAATGTCCCTGGCGGCAGGCGAAGGACACTTATTAGCCCGCTGCTGTCCTGCGATGTTCTGTGGTGGCTCGTTTTTTGGCATCTTTGCCGCCCTTTTTGTCGCGCTCTTATATTTTAAAATTATGTCAATTTCTTTTGAGCATAAAGCGCGAATATTCAGAGCATTGTCCTATGAAGGACCGCGATAATGGCTGGAAGGAAGGATCAGAGAGAGGGACTTGGGATGCCAGGCGGCAGACCCGACTTGCTCGGCTGCAAAGGGTCGAACGTTTAAGCTGATTGTGTGTTAATCGCGGTTAACTTGACGGTCGACGCCATAAAGAGGACAAAGTTTAATTAGAGGCTGTCGCTTCTTGAAACAACTTTTGTCATTATTATTAAGTTGGAAAAACTGTAGGCCCCTTGAAACTCTGAATTAGTTGGGAAAAAAAATGGGGATGCATAAAATAATAATACAAATTAATAGATCTCTTGAATTTGTTTGTGTTCTTAAGAAACTTCCATAAAAGAAATTACAGTTCCTTCTCATAAGTTTGCTTACTATTCATCAGACGGCAAATTCAAACATTTTCTTCAATGAAATCACTTAATAAAAAATTAATAAGTATTTCAATTACTTGGGAGTAAAGCTCACTTACTCCTTGCATTTGCTGTTCTTCTTTAGCCCGACATCGTAAACTGTCGAAAAAATGTAAATGCTACGAAATTCTCAACATTGCAAAGAAATTCTCAAAATCCTTGCAATATAAAATATGCAAATCCGACTCACTTAGCTTGCAAAATGTTCTCCACCTTCCCATGCTAGTTTCCTCCTCTAGAATTCCTCCCCAGTGAGACAGCAGAGAGACACACCTGAAAATAACTCAATGACTGCCACAAATTTTCCATTTTTATGTGCCTCATAAATACAGGCAACCTTCAATAGCCCCGGGGGCAGAGTGGGGCAAACGGATGCCAAAGGACAAGATGCCTGGTCGGGGTTAAGGGAATGCAGACAGGACTTACCCATGCAGGTAAATGTGTGGAAATAAAAAAAAAAAGCAATGGCGGAAGGAGAGCATCGTCGCATGTACACATCACGCATACGCACCGTGGCACTTCGTGGACAAACATATGCAAAATCATCGACTCAGAATTTGCATACAAATGTCATACATATGCCTCAATGTTTGCGAGCGTATATGGTAGTGTATGTGCGGCAAGTATTTCTGTTGCAATTTCCGGCGACTGTAACCGGAAGTGAAGCTGCTCAAAAATTCATGCAACCGTAAAAGGAGCAAAGTGCGCCAATAAGCCCAAGGAGAAGCCAACGCTCTGGTACCGGGAGGCAACAGTCGGCATTCTGCCGGTTGGCATTTCATTTTTCTATTTTCTATTTTCCATTTCTTTTTCCATGTTTTGTTTTCCCCCGTCGCCCTTTTTTCAATATTTCGCCTTGGCGATACACGCTTTGCATATTTCCCAGCGTCGCCAGAAATCGACGGTCGTCTTGCGTCTTTCTCCGCAATTTGCATATAAAATATTTTGTGAGAATTGCACACACATACGAGCATCAAGTGCCGGCATCACATAAATCGTATTTGCTTCTGTATTTTTTTATTGATTTATGGCAGAATTTTTAATAGTTTGGAAATGACTGTCGATAAATATGTTCTATTTATGCATTATTGCATTTTGTGCATCGTAAATTCAACATCTCACAATCTGTGAAAGTGGTTTACATTTTATTAAATATAACGCTAAAAAATCACTCCTTTAGATTTAAAAAAATACATCATACATCTCCACAATTTTTTCCAATAAAATTAATTCACTTGTGAGCCGAGCGACAACCGATTGAAAGAGGAATGTTTGCTACAGGATTGGGTGGGGCATATTTAAATAGCTTCCCATTTTTTTCAATTTCGGTACCAAACAAATCAGAGAAACGGAAATAATTAAATTTTTGGAGGCACACACAAACCGACCGCGCAAAAATACAATTTTTCGCACAGCTGACATGCAAAAAGGGTTGAAAGGGAAAAACATTGAAAAATGCATCGGGCATCCTGCCGGTGCGGATCCCTCATGCTGGTGTCTCTGGCCTTTGGCTCCTTGTGCCATGGATACCGGATGCCTATGAAATGCAGCTGCCGTTCCCAGTTGCTGCTGCTGGATGCCGTATAAAATGATTTTTGCTCCCTCATTCATTAAAAAACAATTAAATGTGCGACACGCGAACTTAATTACACTTTTATGTGGCCAGTGCGGATGACAACAACCATGATGCCAATGTCGGCTCCTCAGACCCCCCATTGTCCTGATACTCTCATCCTGGCAGCCGTTTGCCTACCGTTTGTGGTTTTTAGTGCGTGCCCATCCTGGAAAACTCTTCAACTTGAATATTTTATGGCCTTGCAACGGCCCATGGTCTGGCATCAAACAATTTGTATAATCAACAATTAAAGTGCGGATCGGCTCGTGGCCACGCATTAAGTGAGCATTGTCTGGTCTTCCTTGTGCCACGCCTCCTTCTCTCGGCGTCCGCCAGCGCTAAAAGGGAAATTTTCCAATTTGTACTCGCAGCAAATTGCAAAGTTTTGTTTCGCGGTCGCTTCCATCTCTCCCAGACACATAGACTGTCTGACAGACAGACTGACACTCGGACACACGGACAACAAACAGGACAAAGGCTTCGCAATTCGGGTTCGCATTTCGGACGCCTGTAAACTTCAATTGCGCGTTAAAAATTCCCAGCAGCGTGTCGTCGTTTTTCCAGTCTTAACCCATTAAAACATTCCTTGCTCAGCGGCTGCTGTTGTTGTTGTTGTTATTAATGGCATTAATTAAAAATTTAATTTGTTACAAACCCGTTTAACGCGGCGTGCTTTGCGCCTCTCTGTCTGGTCCATCAAGGAATTTGTATAAAATAAATTATTCGCGATGCTGTCTGAGATTTTCTGTTGAAAATGATTTTCAGCTCATAATTTCGTGTCTTATATTCGATGTTAATCCTAAGACTTGAAAATATGCAAAATTTAAGCCTTTTCTATTTTATGTTGCAAACTTGGCGATTAAAATCCAGGCTCGTGGCATTAGGTCTATAAATTAAGGCAGCCCACACATGCTATATTTAACCGAGAATAATGGCAGATGTCCGTGGTGGCAGGGCTAAACATTTCATAGAATCCACGGACCGACAACTAAGCTTCACGGCTTTTGGTTTTTGTCAACGCAAGAAAGCCCAAAATTAAATAGAAAATAATTTGATTTATGTTTTGTGTGTGGGTGGCGTTCAAAGTTATCCGATGTATGTATATACTTTCTATAAATTATATCTGATTAGCTTTTGTGTGTGTTATTTTTGAAAATTCACCATAGCGCCAGAGAATGGGAAGGAGTGCATCAGCCCCACATTAATCCAATTAGGCAGGAGACATCAGAGATCACGCATACGCAGTGTTGGACTCAGCTTGATTTTTACTGCCGCTTCATTAGACATCTCAGCGCCTATGGTTATTTATTCATTTATTTATCGGACATTTATCATGAAATTACTGTAATAACTTGGCGTGCCATGATTTATGCCACAGAATTATTTCCACTTGTTTTTCATCCCGCCCCGCCATGCCCGCCTCTCGCTTTCAATTATGTTGCGGACAGGCAGGAGCCTGTGTGGAAGAAGCCTTGTCCTTCGCCTTGGATATGGATTTTCAATGATGGAATCACACCAAGTGCGGTCAAATCTCACGCACGCCTGGTCCTTGTCCTGGTCCTGGTCCTGCTAACATTTAGCTAACTGATTTGTCGCCATTCATTGGAGTTGTCATTGTTGCTCTCAGGGTGGTTTTCGGTTTTTGGTTTTCTCAGCATTTTTGACAATGACAAAGGAGCTGGTAGCTGCTGATTTCGCTGCCAGGAAACTGCTGCTAAACTGGTAAACTGATTTGTCTTGTTAGCGTTCAGTCTGCCGACATGTGTCTGTGTGGGGATGCCAGGACTAAGAGATATGGTTAAAGTTTATCAAATAGGTCTTGATTTTGTTTCGTGGCTTTAAAAAAGAAGATTGAAGATTTAAGCTTTGTTTTGGAATTAAAATAATTTATATTTAAATTATAATTAAATGTTTAATAGGTACTGAGTATAATTTAATAATACCTTGTGGAATATATTAAAGCTTAAATATATAAATTCAAAGTATGTGACTGTTTTTTTTTTTATTTAATAAAATTAATCCCTTTTGAATAACTTTTAAGCCACAATTAATTTATATTCAAGATAAAAATGTTTGAAAAAAAGCGTCCTAGCCATCGAATAGGCAATGCCATCGAGGAACCATTACCTGCCCCAATAAAAACTGAGTGGGGCTGTCGCCATGTGACTGCGGCAATAACGACGGCATAAAATTCGTAGAAACGAAAATCAAAGGCGAGGAGGCGGGGCTAATGGGGGCAGAACACGAAACAAAAAGAGAAACGCCACCAAATTGACTTAATTCCTTATTGTTGTTTTGTTTTTAATTCTTTTGTTGTTGTCTTATGCCGATTGCAGGTGAATCAAACAGCTGATTGTGTTGAAGAGCGAAAGCTTTGAGGAACAGGATACGTTCCACTTCCAGAATCATACTTTCTCTCGCACTCTCTTTGTAGAGAGAGTTCAGTTTTCAGGAGCTTAACCCACATCGACGACGACGAGGTCTGAAGCCTGGCCAGCGACGAAGTCTGGCTTCAGTCGTTGGAATACACTCGTGCGTCGTGGACACAAGCCAAATCGCTTCAGCGCCGGAAAGTTGCACGTGGCAGCGGTACTGAGTCCATTACTCTCATCCGTTCTGCATTTCTGTGTGTCGGTGTTACAGTGTGTTCGGGTGCCGGAGTGTATCTGTGTGCGGGAATCATCACAAGCCGTAAATGTGAGCAATTGAAAGTGTGTTTCTGTTTCAGACCAAAGATGTCCTTTTATCTATGAGAAATTAAAGCGAATCCACGCCAAAGTACACATACACAAATAGAAACTCACACACCACTGTATATATGTATGTGGAAATGTAAATGTGTGCCATGGCCCCGAGACGCTCAGAATCCGTTATGGAGCCGCGTCATCGTCTTCTTTGTCTGATGCCCTACGGCATTTCTCCATCTTTATTTATTTTATACTTTTTCTCATTTCATCTCAATTTTTTCATCGTTTTGTATTTCTTTATTTCTGCGTAGGGCAGACGCTCAAGTGTTTGCAGAGTCCCAAATAAATAAAAAATTGAAGTATAAATAACGCTTGCCACATCGCTCACATTCCACTTAGCGGTCATTGACGCTGGCGTTTTTATTTTTGGTCGAGAGCGGTTGCATGGCTTTTACGAGTATTTGTCCCGTTGTGGCATGCCTTGCATGCAATTAGGCTCTTGTAAGTTTAATCGCCGTGGATGGAATAATTAAGTCAGGCAACAGGAGCAGAACCAGAAATGGCACCGTAACCCCCAAAAAGTAGGCAACGAAAAGTTTCAATTGCTTGCCAAAAGCCATTCAAGTCAGCTAAGGCCATGGCTGTGATTAAAACGCAGTATTTTAGTAATCTTATGGAAATTCTAGCACAAAGTGTAATTAGTATATAAATTAGAAAGGCATTTTAATATGATTTTTTTCAAAAATGAACATAAATATTATTACTTAAAGTACTACGCAGACTATTCAAATAATATTTTAAACAAATAAAGTTTTCACTTCTTTGAAGCTTTATTATTATTGTTTTTTAATTTGAAGCAATACCTTAACAAAACTTTCATCAACTGAACATAAATAAAATGAATATATTAGCCCAGTAAGCTAGCTTTTTTGGAGTCTTTGCAAGGAACCTGATTTATTATTTTACCAAACACCCAAAAAAGTAACTCAGAATTGCAAACATTTACAATTTAACCGAAAAAGAAGTGTGAATATTTAATAAATTCATTTGAAGAAAAACAAACCCAACTGAATATAATATAGGAAATACAAAAATATTTGTTTTACTTAAAGGAAAATAAACATAACGCGTCCTCATTCATAAATGAATAAAAACCATCTCGATACAAATATGTAGAAAAAAATAATATAAAAGGAAGAAAGCAATCCACCAACAAAAAACCGACTTGAAAAGAAATCAAATAGAAGCTGAAATTGTGAAAAGTGCGAGCGATTGAAAAAATTAAATGAAATTATTTGTCGTTACGCGATATATGAAATATCAACAGAATCCAACAATTTCAACCAAACGGTTTCTCAATGGAAAATACAAACAAGTGTGTGCGTGTGCAATTGTGTGAACACCTACAAAGGAAATAAAAAATACATAACGAATAACAAATAACAAATAACGAATAAAGAAGGCAAAAGGATACGCTGGCTTAAAAGAAAAGGATTATCGATTGTCCCAACTGACCGACAAGGCCACGGGAAAAAAAAAAGAAAAACGGAAGCACCAATCCAGAGTCCGGGATTATTTTCGCATTCAGCCAAAAACAATAAAAACCAAACTGCCAGCAAGCCCAATAAAAAGAATCAAAGGATACAAATACATGGATGCGTGTATATAGATTCCTGACTTGTACAAGGTAAGTCGAGCAGAAATACCAACAATAGCATTTCTATAAGCTTAAGTTGTCAGTTCGGCTAAGCAAAGATATGTCCAAAATAAATAGTAATGTTCGCTTGCCCTCCCAGGGCAGATCACCGTACGATTTAGCCATCACGGAAATATTGTGCCACTTGAGCAGAAGCTCCGAGTTTCCGATCAATCACACTGCTTCCTAATTTAGCCAAGACCCGACCGAAATAAAATCAATTCAATGAAGATAAATGAGTTCAAAGTGAAAACCGAAACTCACAGCATCTTAAATATATATTTTTATATATAGACGGAGGATGGAGGCTTTAGGACTTCCACTTTCACTGCCGTTTGGCAGCGGTAATAAGCGATTACAATGTCATGAATCTAAATCCAAGTCACAGCAAGGACGCCGCAGTCACGTGCGCGGACTAAACGAAACCGCAGGACCACAATGGGACGCAGGTGTTGCCCTGTTCGAAGCAGTAGGAGTAGGAGTAGGACCATGAGCCATTGCCGACGACAGCGCAGATCATAAGAGTTAGGTGGTGGATTGGCAGCCATAATTTATCCAGCCATTCCAGGGCCTGTCATAAAAAAGTTTCAGCTTATTACTCATACGCCCCCGCGGCCGAAACTCTGATGAGCAAGGAAATCAAATTAATCATTCTGCCAATGATTGGAATGATTTCTTCTCTTCACATTTTTTGTGGCTGTGATAGCTGCCTACATATATCCTATATATATCGATTTGGATACTTTCTATGACAGACACGCACACCCACAATTGCGCAAAAAAATTCCCGGCTGGCACTTAACCTGCTATTTTTAGTTGCTACAGCTGTTCGGTCTCACTTTTCCGGGCGGGTGTCTCAATTCCGGGGTTGGGGGTGCATAAATTAACGCAAATAATTGTGCAGATTTTTTTTTCGTGTTTTATTGCCGTGCAAATAAGCGGCGGCAGTCGCTGAAGACGAGCTTGTTTTTGAACTTTTGAATATTTTAGCGCTCCATAATTAGTCGACGGGCAAGAAAACCATTTGAAAATTCTCTCTTTTCATTGCCGTGTTAGAGGTGAACATTTGTTGGACAAAGTTTGCTCCTTCAACTTTATGAACTTTTCCTTAAATTCTGCCTACACAGCGTGGGTCGTGGTTTAAATTAAATGTTGATTTATTTTATTGATTTTGGTTTTCTGTCTGTATTATTATCCATTTACATTCTTTGGAAAAACAATCGGCTTTTTACGTGCAAATATTTATTACATCCTCTTTTTATTTAATTGATTATTTAGCCAATTTTAATACTAAACAAATAATGGAAATGCGTGTAATCAAAATTCAACGCATTTACGGAATTTAATACTTCTGACAACGGATGTGTTTAATTTTTGTTTGTTCTTTTAATCAGCTTTTCATGATTTTCCGTTTATGTTTAAGTACTCAATAATCTGTAATGACGGGGGTAATAAGTGATTAGCATAATGTGGCTAAAAATGACAAAAAGAATAAATTTATATTACTATTTTTTCTTTTTTTTTATTTTTTACATTGTTATTTCACTTTTTTGTTTTGTTTTTTTAACATAAATTGTTGAAATAAAACTATTTTTATTTTTTTAATTCAAGTTAAATAATTTATACTTAACTATGCGTATTAAATGATTCAAACCATATGTAATTCTTCGTGATTATTTGCTTTTTTTGAGGCAAACGATGGCAGCTGAGAAATTCCCTTCATCTTCAAGGGTGCAATCTGAAACTTTTCGGCCAACTCTCCAAGGACACTCAAGGTGCAAGGCGTCATTGTAAAGCCGCCCTGGTCATCTACCATCTTCATGTGTTGCATCTCCTTGTCCCCCGGGACGAGAGCTTGATTCCCCGCCTTATTGGGAACCACTTTTCGCAAGAGGCGGTGAAAGTCCCCCAGTCGATCCTCGAATGACGAACAAAACCGCATCGGGTCGATGGCTATGTAAACTTGGCCCAAGTCGGCCGGAGCGTTGGCGGCACTGAAAACTCCACGCCTCTGAATTAGGTTGGCATACCGTGCCCCTGTCATAACTCCGCACAAGATATCCACCATGGCAGCCAGGCCGAAGCCCTTGTGTTCCGGTTGAAAGGCTCGAATTCTCTGGGCCTTCAGAGCCTCTGCTGTGGATATTGTCTCCTGGCCTTCGCTGTCCAGGGCCACTAGCTTGGGCACCTGTTTGGACCAGCCATTGCAGTACGACAGCTCCAGTTGCTCCACCGAACAGGCGGCCATTCCAAAGTCTGCCAAAAACTGTTCATGGGCACCCGAAGCAGCACAGGCTATGGGATTCTCGCCCAGAATTGGCTCAACTCCGCCACAGGGCACCAGAGTTGGGGCACCATTCGTCATGCACAAGCCAATCATACGTTGTTCCAAAGCCTGTTGAGTAAAAATATGTATTAGACTTCTATGTTAAAAAAATATATATCTTTTAACCCAAAACAACCCACCTGACAGGCATACCAGGATGCCATTCCAATGCAGTTTGAATGGCAGGCCGAGACCCAGCCGATTCCCACCTCTCTTGCCTTTTGTATGGCCAGGTCCATGCAAAAATTTGCCACCACGGGGCCAGGGGCATTGTGGCCATCCACCAGACCTATGGCCTCCAATTCGGATATAATGGTGGGCGTGGCCGTGCCCACGACTGTGCCATTCAACAGATCAGCGGCTATGGCCGGCAATCGGTGGATGCCCATGGAGCGATGGCCCATGTAATCGGCGGCAATCAGGACATCGGCCATTTCGCTGGCCGCCTGTTTCGGGACATCCATGGCGGCAAAAGCCTGGCTAACGAAACGTTGGGCCTCCAGGACATCCACCAGCCGACTGGCCTCCTTCACCCTTATTTGTTCCTCGATACCCGGCAACTTTTGACCTCCGCACAGGAGCAAGACCCGTTTAATGTTGTACCACATCAACTCTTTCTCCTCTGGTACTCTTCCATCGAGTTCCAACTGAGATCTCTGGGTCCAGCCCCATTCGCTTGGCGTACCTGAGTAGCAACCTCGCCCTCTCACGGTCTCATCACCGATTGTAATTCCCGCGTTGGACGATGACTTCGAAACGGATTTGCCAGATGGCAGGTTGTGTATGGAGGTGTTGTTATTCCCAAACGTGTCCATCGACAGCTTGAGTCGGACTTTGCGCAATGCGTCCAAAAAGTTGAGCATCAGCCTCATTTTTCCAACTTTAATGGAGGGTCAATGTCAACAAACTGTGTGTACAACCATGTGTTTGAAGTATTTAGAAAAAGTATATGCGTATAGAAATTAATATGAATATCTCATACACTCGGCTTAGAATGATTTTAAAGTCTAATGGCATAGTTTGTATTCAAAGGACCCGTAGTTCGCTTTGATCTTAATTTTCCCAATGGATAGCCCTGGGACACAGCTCATAAGCTTGTGTACAAAAATAGGCATTTCTTCTCAAATAACCAAACACACATTCAAATGAGCTACTTGTGCAGCTACCACTCGCTGGGCGTACTTGAATTGTCAGAGCAGACAACAAAAAAAATCACCACACAAATAAGCAGAGTAATATCAAAAAGCTACAGAAAAAAACAAAAAGCTACCAACAGCAATGCAAAGGCTTAAAAAAACGCACACAAATTGCACTGGCATAGTTAAGGATGTGTAAAGTAACCTTGAGGCGTGCACAGGCACTGGCACAGATACAGATACATTTGGCCCACAGATACATCCACAGCCCAGATACCAGATGCACATTCCATTTTCAGTGAGTGCAGTGCAAAGAGTGCCTGCGACCTTGCTGTTTTGTGTGTCCAACCATTTTAATTCATACGAAAATAAATTTCCACTAAAATTTAACTCGTTCCCTTGTTGACGGCACTTTTTATGTGAAAATGTGAAAAATTGTATCATGTTTGCCCTCGGATACGTGCATATAGAGCATAACAAACGACCTATTAACAAATATGATTAAATTAGTGGCCGCCTGAGGTAAAGTGGCATAAAAAATCAATTTAGTATTTATGAAAATTTCATTATTGTTTTTTGTAATCAACTTTGATTGTGATGAAGTGTCGGACAAAGTGAAGGGCACTACGTAATTTGATTAAATATTCTAAAAAAATATATATTACTTTTTAAAGGATATTATAATTAATATTCAGCTTTACGAATACTTTTTTTTAGATTTCTCTACATAGTTGATTAATAAATAATACTTCAAGAATAAATTAACATGTAATCTTTTATGTTAAGCCTATCTAATTAAAAAGTTCTAACAGATACCCTTCTTCTCCTTTCAGAACAAAATGATAGCCAGTCACCTGGCAGCTTGTCTTGTTGCTCGAACCCATCATCATAGATAGTCTAAATGACCAGAAAGAAATCTAGTCACTCCAAAACGATATAGAAATCGGTACTGAAAGCTTAACAAAAGCAGCTGAGCAGATCACACAACTGAAAGGAAGATCCGCTCTGCCAGGATGGGGGAAAGCCAGCTGTTGCTCTTACTGCGGCTCCTGCTACTGCCTGTCGTGCTTCTCGGCTGGATTAGTGTTGCCGATGCATCCACCTCGGACATCTATAAGAACGCCCGTCTGGGCCACCGCATCGTCCAGACGCGCTACGGCCGCCTTCACGGGCTCATCCTGCCGCTGGACAGTTTCCGGTTCCTGCGATCCGTGGAGGTCTTTCTGGGCGTACCATATGCCACTCCGCCCACCAAACAGAATAGGTAAGTACAGACTTTATTTAAAAATAAATCTGAATAAACATGAAAGGAAAGAAACCTTAAAGCACTTTACAGACAATTCTAAAAAGTATTCTTGGAACGGATAACAAAGAAAATTCATCGTTAAATTAATTTCCATTAACCAGGTTTAGTCCCACGCGAGCACCAGCGCCCTGGGACGGTATCCGCATCTCGGACAAGTATAGTCCCGTCTGTCCCCAGAGACTGCCCAACATCCAAAACGAGACAGCAGCACTAGAGAAGATGCCCAAGGGCCGCCTAGAGTACTTGAGGCGACTGCTGCCTTTTCTGGAGAATCAGTCCGAGGACTGCCTTTACTTGAATGTCTTTTCGCCGGTTAATGGTAAGCTAAAAAAAACATTCAAGAAATTCCATACAAACTGCTAGCTTGCAAGCTATTCAAGTCCACAGAGCTGGCACATAAATCTCATTTAAATTCAATTAATTAAGATTAATCGTACGCCACGTAATGCCAATATTTTCTACGCAAAAGAAAACCCGTAACCACTGCGCAAATCTTATCGCAAGTGCCACCCCACTAAGCTCCCAATCCCGGACTGAGCCGGATCCGTTTGGAATCGCAAATCCGGAGCGATTTCTACACGGGAGCGGGAGCGGGATCAGGGACGGGAGCACTGGCGAAATCCGCTTTGCACGCAAACGGAAACGTTTAATGGGTCGTGGAGAGCTCTTCGGGCGCATGCCAGTTGTGTTGAAAAGGCAAAAAATATGCGATACTACCACTAGAGCCCTCCAAAAAAACAAAACTAACAAAAATATTAGATTCATGATTCTTGATACACTAACAGCACTTTGTAAATTTTCATTTGTACTCTATTAGCCGGAGCCAATGAGAAGAAATTGCCAGTGATTGTGTTTATACATGGCGAGTCCTTTGAGTGGAGCAGCGGAAATCCCTACGATGGCAGTGTCCTGGCCAGCTACGGAGAAGTGGTGGTGGTGACACTCAACTATCGTCTGGGGATATTAGGTATGACTTTGAAGTTATTCTTAATAAATGGATTTAAGAGAACGGAAAAATACTTACAGGTTTCCTGAATGCCAATCCCAATCCCCATGCCCACGCACGGGTGGCCAACTATGGCCTGATGGATCAGATGGCTGCCCTCCACTGGATTCAGCAGAATATCCAAAAGTTCGGCGGGGATCCAAATTCGGTGACCTTGGCGGGCCATGGAACTGGCGCGGCATGCATTAACTACTTGATGACCTCGCCCACAATGGTCAGGGGTCTCTTCCACCGGGCCATCCTGATGTCGGGCTCCGCATACTCCTCCTGGGCCTTGGTGGAGGATCCAGTGCTGTTCGCCATCAAGCTTGCCAAGGAGGTGAACTGCACCATTCCCGAGGATCTGAATCGCCATCACGAACAAATTGTCGACTGCCTGAGGGACGTGCCACTAGATGACCTATACAGTGCCGACATACAGGCCCCCAACTTCCTTACATCCTTCGGGCCATCGGTAAGTGAGACTTCATATTTAATTTCCATGTTTAATCCATCTCTTATATTTTAATTGTTTATGTTCATTTAACTAAATGTTCAAAAGAACTAAAAACGCCAATTAGGCTTAAGGCAAAGCCTTCAATTTTAATTAAGCAATCGGAAAAGGCTTCGGGCACAGAGGGGTTCTAAAAAATCATTAGTATTTATGCATGAAAGATTTATGAATTATATATTTTAATCCCTGGGGGCAGCCTTTCAAATGCAAACATATTTGCAAACATATTTAATAAAGCCATTAGAGCACTCCAGTGTCTAAATAATCCGTTTTAGTGAGCCTTAAGTCTTTTAAAGTCCGATTTATCCTTTTTCTCCTAACATTTTTCATTACTCTCTCTGCAAGATTATTTCAAGTGTCTGAAAACCTTCAGGATAACCGCTTTTGCTAAAAGAAAATTAAATGCTATCTTGGGGAAAGATTCTGTCATTGCTTCCAAGGCATTCATTCTGGTTTTTTGTTGCGTTTGGTCCTGATTTTACTTTTGTTCAGTCAATGCTTCAATGGACTTTATTACTTACTTACGCCCTTGCTCCTTACTTTGGCCGGTCCAGTAGTGGTGTCATTTACTTGCGATTCGTTCTCCCTTCCCCGATTTCAATTTAGGTTGATGGCGTTGTCATACGACCCGGGCATTCCAATCTCGATATCGATGATTTAATGGCGCGCAACTCGAGGCGTTCCTCGGCGGACTCCGGCTACCAGACATCCGGCGGTGGAGGTGGTCCTGGCGGCGGATCTGGCGGGGGCCCCGGGAATGGTGGTGGCTCCGGATCGGCATTCGGCGGTGGATATTTCGGTGGAGGTGGCGGCGGATCGAATACGGTAAACATGGGCGGTCACTATGACGTCCTGTTTGGCGTCGTTACGGGCGAATCGATTTGGCGCTTCAGTGCCCATGATATACAGAACGGTTTCGAGGGCGAGAGGCGCGATAAAATTATCCGCACCTACGTCCGCAATGCCTACAATTATCACCTCAACGAGATATTCTATACGGTAAGTTGGACTATTTTTGAACGGCAGGAGAAATGTCGACGGTTTTGGGCCATAAATTATGCCAATCAGATTTATCCGCCGAGACAGCAGACTTTTGCGGTCTGATAGTCTGTCGGTTTGCTTCTGGCATCAGTTAAAGCTTAATTATTGCCTTTATCTTTGCGTTTACTTTGCGACTTGAAAAGTTTTTCGAGCGAAAAAAACTTTATAGACACTCGCCAGATGAAAGAAATAGCTTTCATTTAAACTTAAATCCGGGAAAAAATTTTCGTTACCAATTGAGTAATTGGGGGCCGAAAAACACCAATTGCAGCCAATGCGGCTGACGGTGGAAAGAAGTCAATTAAAATGTTGCCACTATGTTGCTCTGTGTGGTGCTGTAATTATAGTTCAACACGGCGTATGAGTAACATTCGCCACTCGAACACATACATTTATGAGTCTGTCTGCGTTTCATTTTTGCGCTCATGTTCTCGGGCATTTGCAACTTTTTAATAATTTTTTTTCTTATTTTTACATTTAGCCACTGCTGCTGCTACTGCTGAAGCTGATGCTGATGCTGTTTCTACGGCTGTAATGCTGTTGTATATATTTATTTTATGCCCTCTTGCTGGCTTTTTGTTTTTATTTTTGTATTGTGCAAGCGAGCGAAATGGAAGGCAGTTAACACGCCATTGCTGCCAAAACATTAACACGCTTTATTTGGCAAATGTGTGCAAGGACATAGACATACACACCCGTACATACACTTACACACGCATAATCTGTATGGATGGATGTATATTTGTACACAGAGTCGCACATGTACCTACTTAAAAGCGCACAAGCAGCACTTAACCCAAATCACAGCAAACAGCAGAGCGGAGAAAGCCGAGAAGCATCCAACGACAACCGTCAACAGTCAGTGTCTGAAAATGAAACTGAAGCTGATTCTGTAGCTGTATCTGTAACCGTAGCGTGTATCTGTATCTGAACCTCAGAACCTGAACCACTAGCCGCATTAACACACACATACACACACTCTCCACAAATGCAATGGCCGGGTGTGAGTGGAAAGGAGCAGATATACCCATACAAACAGATATACATTACATATATATCCAGAAGTCGTAAATTGCCAGCGCATATATCACGATTATAGCGCTTAAATCCGTATTTATTTTACTTAATTATGCTTTTGTAGAATCGCCGAGGCGGCTCACTTTTTCATACTTCATAAAGCTCAATTTTTATAGGTCAGAGGTCGGGCACGAGTTGCAGACGGAACCAAGTGCCGGGCTAATGATGACTAATCAAAAGTTATAATTGCATAGCATTTTGTAATCATTTATATATGAGCTCTTGCTATTCCCTATAGAACTTCCACCAAACAAAAATCGATGCTGGCCAAAAATAAATTCAAAGTTGTAGTTGTTGAAAGTACAAAAAAATGTAAATGTATTCCACACACCATTGTTAGAATCAGTTTCTGTTCCACACACCATTCTTCCTTTTTTTATATTGTTTGCATTTTTTGATAGGGTTTGTAAATTATGCATGACATCGATTTTACAGATGCATTTTGTGGTCGTTTATTTTTCACACACATGCTGGCTAGAAATAACCATACTGGTGGGGAGCGAGTCCTTCCCGGCACTCCTTCTGCCCAGTTTGCGGTGGTGGAATGGCCACCGCAAACAAGGACAGCAAACAGTTGCAATCCGCTTGTAATCCAGCCAGGATTTGACTTGGCACACATGGAGCCAATGCAAATCTAATCCCCCTGCCTTTTCTGCACTCCGACACAGAAAAATGGCGAAAATCACAATTAAATCAAAGGATTCAGCAGATTAAGCTTTAATTGAAAAAAGCGGGAATTCTTTTATTTAAGTTTTAACTATTTTTTAAGTCAACATACTCCCAAAACCTATAGACTTTTTTCCAGTGCACAATAACTATGCTTCCTGAAGGAATTTAATCGAAATACCACTTCTCCGTATAGATTGTGAACGAGTACACCGACTGGGATCGCACCTCGCAGCATCCGATCAACACCAGGGATACTGCTGTGGCCGCTCTATCCGATGCCCAGTTTGTGGCGCCAATTGTCCGGGCCGGCGATATCCTGGCCGCCAATTCCCCGCCCCCTGTGAGCTCATCCTCGCCATCGGGCTCCGCGGGCGGAAATGCAGCTGCCTCCACATCGGCAGGCTCTACCCAGCCCTCGGGTCGCTGCTACTTTTACGTATTCGACTACCAAACCAAGGACGGGGACTATCCGCAGCGAATGGGCACTGTGCACGGCGAGGACCTGCCCTACATATTCGGAGCCCCGCTGGTGGACGGTTTCAGCCACTTTCCCCAGAACTACACAAAATCGGAGACAGCTCTGTCCGAAGCGGTCATGATTTTCTGGACAAACTTTGCGCGCACCGGGTGAGTTTTGAAGAGGGCTTTTTGGCGCCGCAAGTGGCCCTAAGAAGTCTTAGGACACCTGCTGTCCAGCCCGCATTTTAAGCTTCACTTGAACATTTTGCTAAGCATGGCACTGGAAAAAAAATTAAAATAGAAGCTTTCAACAAAAAGTCATTAAAAATTTACTTTTAAAAGGGAGATCTTCAAGTGTATTTTTAAAAATGTTATCCTCCTTCAGCAATCCCAATGAACATCATCGCCAGGACTCTTCGCTTCCCGTTTCCAAGGAGCGGAACCGCTTTCGCAGCATCACCTGGGAAAATTATGATCCGCTGCATCAAAAGTATTTGGAAATAGGTGAGCCACCGGAAAAGTTTTCCCATGCTAAGAATTGCATCTTAAGTTTTCTCATTTTTCCTCTTTGTGTGAATGGATTTTGAGAGTGGTTCAAACAAAAATCTTTTCTAAGCTGCCAAGGAAGTGCTTGTTTGTATGCGGAATAAAAATGGAAAGACTAGTTTTAAAGTTAAAATGCTATTGCAACATAACCATATTTTCAAAGAGGGTCACGTTAAGTCATTAATATGCGAGTAGCTTTCTTTTAAATCCCACTCCCACCACAAAAACTTTCAAAACGTTGTATGGCTATTTTGGTATCCAGTAAAAAGAATTCATGGAATTCATGCCAAATAAAGGCTACAAATTTCCCGTATAACAAAAAATAAAATGAAATCTAAGCACAAACACACACCCAGCTGAAAGAAAAAAAAGAGGAGAATCAAATTTAATTTGAATTTTAAAGAAGGAAACGCCTGTACATGCCTTGCCTGCTAACAACAACAAATTGAGGGGACGTTCCCCGGGAAGGACTTGCCAGATGAGCAAGGGTGCGGCGGGGAGGGGCCGGTAAAAAACGAGGGAGTTAACACACAAGTACTTGAAAATGTGAGTGGAAAAAAATAAGCATCGCACCGGCGAGTGTCAGGGTATTGAAGCAAAAGCAACAGCGCCGCCACCAGGAAGCTCCACCAGGTAGCTCCGCCAGGTAGATGAAGGGCAATCAAAACGCCCAGAGATTGTCGAAAAATCGTGGGGCTGTGGGCTAAAATCGGAGTGGGGTGCATAAAGCTTTATGTGAGCGTTAAAATGGCACCGTTGCTTCATGTCAAATGTACGAAAATGTTATTAATTTCAAATTTTTCGCACCTTTTGTGCTCGAACCCGACAGGAACATGGGAAAAACACACAAAGTCGATAGGGGGTGGCTTCTGAACACCTTATTTGCATAATGGGGAGGATTATCAAATACCTTAAATAAAGTAGAAATTTGTATGGAGCACTAAATATTTAATTTTAATATCAAAACTTTCGTTTTTTTTTATTATTATTATTATGATAAAGTCATCTCAAAAAGGACAAAAAGTTGATGGAAAATATTTTTAAATAAAATAAAAGAGCTACGAATAAAAGAGAGTTAAATTTAAAAGAATTTAATATATGTATTTATATTAAATAGATTTATCTACTTCTGATAGAAATACGTTTAAAAAAAATCCTTCTTAACTGAAAAAATTTCTTAGGAATTTTCTAAGATACTTTTTTTCTATAGAAATATGTATGTAATATTTTGATTTCTTTAGAATAGATATACCCACTTGACAATAAAATAGGCCACCACCCACACAGGCACACTCAATTCATGGAAATTCTTTTGAAAAGATAGCGACAGATATGCGCGCTTAACGATTTATGAAAATTACGAACAGGTTATGGCAATGGATTGCCCTTACATTGTTGTCGTGAGGCGAATGGCTTTTTTTGTAATCACATTTTTTTTTCAGTACCCGTAAGAGGTAACAGAAATTGCCAGGGCAATGCCTGCTGACACGCACTTTACGCACATGTAAGCACTGAAGGACGATACGTATCAAAGGATATGTATATGTCTGTGAGCAGATACTATATCTCACCCTCTTCCTTCTTTACTTTATCCATTTTATATATAGTATATATATGTTTTTTTTTGTTTGATTTTAATTGAAATGACACACAGCGACAGCTGACATTCTATACATCTCCTGCTGCACTTTACATAAGCAAGTTGAAAGGATTCCGCCGTGGAGAGTTTTTATTTCATACGCCGGCAAGCTGAAATCGAAATCAAATATTGTGGGCGGAGGCCAGGGCCGGGGAGAAGGAGCTGCTCCTCGGAGCCGAGAAGTTTGGCTCACACAAAAGGATCTCGGGCACACAAAGGCAGCTGTCACACAGATGCGCCGCATTCGTACAATACACTTGCATATAGTATATCGAACTATAAGGATATCTTATGTACACATACGACCAGGAGCCGCCATTGTATTGAAAGTTGTGTTGCGTAAATTATGCACCGTTCCGTAAGCCTGCAATATTTATTTAGGTTTCGGATTTGCACTTGCGACTGTTGATTGACGAGGAGGGGAGATCAGGTGGGGGTGAAAAGGTCGTTTTCTCGGCAATCATACTTCCTTATGAATACTCCCCAAGGATAAGGAGCGTGCTGCTCAAAAGGTGTGCGAAAAAGGCTTTCTGAATATTTGAGAATCATTCTCGGTACTTTTCAGATATTTATAAATTCGTCCAGATATGAAGATATTCTGGTAGCCACCTGTTTGCCTCCAAAGGAAGTAGGCTATCCAAAGGATATCCGCATTATTTACCAACACTTTAGAAATAAAAAAAAGTTATATGTATTAATAATAAAATTATTACTATAATCGGTTGTGATAGGTTATATTTTATTCAATTTCAAGTCTTTGGTTATAGAATCCTTTTGTTTAAATATCCTTAAAACTGGCAAACTTTTTCTTTCCGTGCACTTGACTGGCTCTTAGCAGGAATAGCTGGGGGCATCAAAAATTAAACAGTTATGTCGCTTTCACCCTGCCAAAGTAAACAAGACATTCGGGGCGGACTGAGGGCGCAAAAATGAAAACCGAGGCACTGAGAAGCCAGTCTGGCCTCAATTGAGCCAAGTGTCTGTCGCTCACCTTTTTGGCATGCAAATGACTCGAAAGTAGCCCAAAAGCAAAAGCTTTGCCAAAATGGAATAGTTTAGCATTAGAGCTATTTGCATGCATGTTTCGTGTTAGGGACGAGTGTGTGTATGAGTTCTGGTATCTGTCACATGGAAATGAAAATGAAGATGTTTACACTGGGGCCCGCCCCTATTTGTTTTGTTTTCGTCGACTAAGAACCCTCGAATAAGATTTTTGCATAGTCACACCCTCTATTCTACAACCGGAACTCTTTAAATTCCAGGAATGAAGCCGCGCATTAAGAATCACTTTCGGGCCCATCAACTCTCGATTTGGCTGCGCCTGATACCGGAGCTACATCGCGCCGGAATGGAGGATGTGATAGCCCGGCACAATCTGTTCCGCAATCACGACGATATGGACCTGTACGAGGGACCCGTTAAACCAGATCCATTCGGCATATCAACAGCCAACGCCGGCTCAACATCGTCCTCGTCGTCGTCGTCCTCGCGCCTCCTGCTCATCGATGAGCAATTGATGATGAAGAAGGGACGCGGTCTAAATGCCTCCGCCTATTTGAACGGCATATTGGGCGGTAAGTAGCCCCAAAAACAAACACAGACATCCAATCAGACATCCAGTCAGCGAGTCAGACAGTCAGTCGGGTTATCATACGCTTGCTCTGCGGCTTGTCACTGTCACTTAAATACCTAAAGACAACAAATAAGTGGGCAAAAAACGGCAAAACGGCCGAGAGAGCCCAAAGGAATAACGCCTATCGCCTTTGTAGATTGTATTCTGGCTTCGTCCCTTTTGGCCCTTTGTACAGTCTGCAGTTGTCATTTAATACAGTTGACAAAGGCCAGGCCAAAAGCCCACGCTTGAGTGGCCTTTGGCTGTGGCTTATATTTAATTGCAGATTCTGCTAAAGCGAGCAAATTAAAATAGGAATTGCTTTAACCCTCTAGTGCCCAAGACCGCCTCTAGACGGGTAATGTTAAAAATACCGTTATTTTATTCTTTTCAATCCTTTTGACTCGGTTTTGCATTGTTTCTAATTTGGGAAAGCCCAAAAATTAAGTTGGTTGCTTTAGGAATACATACTAGAGCTTGCGCAAGCTGCTGTATTCATTTGAAGAAGAAAATTTGTGAAACTCGAATGAAGTAATTATTTTGTAAAAAGTGCAAAATGTAAATATTTTTTTAAAATATTATAAATAGTTTGCCGGTGGAATAAAAAATTGTACCGTGTTGTTGATAGTCTCAAGGACGCAAAATACGAAACCCACACTAAAAATAAGCTTTCGTTAGCTTTTTATTGCATTTATAAAATATCCCGTCTAGAGGCGGTCTTGGGACAATTCGGGAAAAAAAATTTATAAAGTGATTTAGAAAGGGAAGTAACTTATGACATATTTAAGTACGAATAACTGCTTGAATAATGAATTAATTGAATAATGTTAATAGGTTATCAGCTCTTTTCGACGTGGAGATTACAAAATTATTAAATTCTATTGATTTTGGCATTGATACAATGACATTGGTCTATGTTGGGTGGAGAGATTTGTGTAACTTCAAGCGGAAGTCCTACTCCTTTTGCAAAATGGTTGTCACCCTCAAGTTCGATTGCGTCCAATTCACCTCAAGCATAGAAACGCAAACGTAAAGCGCCTGCTGATCATAATACTGCTCATGTTAAAGGAAACACAATAGCTGAATGTGGATCTGTTTGGACTATGGATCCAAAAGCACCGCTTTTCAAAAAGATGTTGTGGTACCAAATGAACCTATTCATGGATATATCTGCAATATCCTTTAATGAGCCTGACCTCGGAGAACTTCAAAATCTGGATACACTTGAATAGTGTTTTCAATTTTTATACCCTTGCAGAGGGTAATAATTTTGGTCAAAAGTGTGCAACGCAGTAAAGAAGACATCTCCGACCCTATAAAGTATATATATTCTTGATCAGGATCCCCTCCTGATTCGATATAAGCATGTCCGTCTGTCTGTCGGTTTCTACGCAAACTAGTCTCTCAGTTTTAAAGCTATCTTTGAAACTTTGCACACATAAGTCGGAACGGCCGGGATCGGGCGACTATATCCTATAGCTGCCATATAACTGAACGATCGAAAATGGCACAACTGCAAGGGTATATCAAGGGTTCGGCTCCGCCCGAAGTTAGCTTTCCTTTCTTGTTTTTTATTATACTATTATTGAACATATCACTTAGCAAACAAATTTGTATGCTGTCCAAAAGGATCCAATACTTCGTTTTCCTCAACAAATTTAGAAATTTGCATTTTAATGACAACAGTAAGTTGCCCTCCAAGGATTCTGACGACCACGATCCTTTATACAAAATACGACCGCTCACGACTCATTTCAATGACAAGTATCAATTAGTTCCGCTGCGCTAACGCTTATCTGTGGACGAACAAATGTGTGCAACAAAAGAATTGATTACCTAATTTTTTGTTGGCCTATCATCCCAAAGCCGCCTCTAGGCGGTCCAAGGATATAGTCATATAAAACTCGATCCGAGCAAAAATAAATTTTTTTTTAAAACAAACATTTAATTTTGATACATACTGAATCCAAAAATAATTTTTTTCTTGGAAAAGAAAATTTGGGCACTAGAGGGTTAAGCTACTGAAAATGTAGGTTATTTGATATCCCAAATGGGCAGTCATATTTCATGTCAAATCTCTTTGAATTTTATATTATTTGGAAGTCAAAGTTGCTTAGCGAGTCAATTGACTCCCATCTGCTTTTCCAACTTGACCTCAATTACTTAAGCCCTATCCCAAATATCACTCATACGCCATGTATGCTCATATGATATCAAGCTATTTGAAGCGAGTCGAGAGCCAAATATTTAAGATGCGACCACAAATTTGTACGCACATGTGCACATTTGTTTAATAACTCGACGGAAAATGAAATAAATTCAACAAACACCATGTGGGGTGGTATCCAGCACAAATAAAAATCAAATTCAAAAGAGAAAACTCTTTCTATTTATTTGGCTTTCGGTTTCTTTTTTTTTTTTTTCTTTATTTCATTTTTGTTTTTTGGTTTTCTGGTAGGTTTGTTTGCTGGAAACGAGCTGAAAATCAACACTTTCGGTAGCAAAGATTTCTGTTTACACTCGGAGGCGCTGGCCTCGGCCTAGTCGGTGTTTACTTCACTTTGTGGTCCCGCAGCAAGTTAAATTGCAAACTTGGCATTTTTGTGAGCCGAACCCATCCCCTCCCATCGTGGCAAGGGGGATTCCATCCCAGGCATGACATTTCCATTTGACCCAACCCGAACTTGGACCTCCAGCTGGGGTTCTCCGGTTATTGAAATTGCGTCCGGCACCCGGGATACCCGGGTTTGGCTTTTGAATTTATATTGTGTCGAGTGCTGACTTTTGGAAATGCACTCAACTGTAATCTCTATAAGTATTAAGTGTGTGTAACCTTTTTTCCCCTGATGGGGGCCTCCGCCGGGCTGGGTGTGCCCCGCCCTTTTCTCTCTATATACTTTATCTACTATCTGTCTGTGGCATACATTTTCTCGTTTATATTCGCCCGGGTGGAAAAGTCAGGCATGCGATGGGATGGGATGGGGCGAGTCTTCTGTCTAAGATGCCACAAATGTAAATAGCGCATAATTTTAATGCACTTGCAACGCTCCCCCTGCCGGTGCGCTTCCCCTCGGCTTCGGTCTCAGATGGGAAGTCATTAAACCAGTTTATGTAAAACTCGTTGGCGGAAACTTTTTCAACACTTACTCTAAATTAACAGCAAACTTTGCTGCTTGTTTTTTCCTCCTCGTTCTCTTTATGTTTTTGCCATTTTTAATAAACTGTCCCCGCAGCTGTGGCAACTGCAGCTGCAGCTGCCTTCATCCACAAGAGACTGATGGCGCGGGCGTGGGGGACGCCAAAGCGAATCCAACTCAAACATCAAATGCTTGTATGAAACGGTGACTATATAGGGGACAGGATCAGGGGGCGACGGCTTGCACTGCCTCGTGGGCGTGTCCTTGTTTCATGGTATAGCCCCTGCTCCTGCTTACTTCCAGCCACGCTGGCTTATCTCAAAGTCAAAACTAAGACAGTCAATTTCAGGCAAAACTTTCTCTACTTCCCTCTAACCAGGCAACTAAATACAGCACCCCTACCCTATCCTTTCCTGCTGCCAAGTTGGCCAATGCAAAATGGATTAGCTTATAGGGGTTGCAGCGTGGAGCGTGGGCGTGGCACGCTATAGCGCTTTCGCTTCGCAAAGTCGGGAAAATTAAAAATTATTGAAATGTTGACTCTATTCCCCCAATAGACTGGATGAAAGGAAAATGTACTTTTAAATGAAAAAGAAAAATTTGAAATTAAAGAGAAATGGAGTTGATTATTTACTCGGATACGCTGATACTCTAATATTTGGTAGTCCTTCAGATCCTTACCAAGACCGCATTTGAAACTTTTTCCTCTATGGGTGCCTTAAATCATGATAGATACCAGCTGCTCTTAAATTTAATCTCTCACTAGTTCGGTTTGGAGGACAAACAACTAATCTGTGACCCAAAACAAAGTGAACTGGAGGTGAAAGGGCGACTTGCGGTGGCTAATGTAGAATCCTGATGAGAGCCGAGTGTCGGACCACAGACAACAAATGTTCGTTTCAATTAGTGCTCGGGCCAAAAATGCTGCAAACTAAATCCGGCCATCAAAACAAACTTACAGCCTGGGCAGGGATAAAAACAGAAATGGAAACGCAAATTCGAGTGGAAATGGAACTGAAGCATGGTAGTGCCGGTGTTGGGGGAAGCCAGGAGTAGACAGATAGAGAAAAAGTGGAAATAGAAGATGATAAAATGGCTGAAATGCGACAAACAGCTGTCAACTTGACAGCCGACGACGAGGCAGCCAGGCCACAAAGCAAAAAAAAGGACGAAAATTCAGGGGAAAATCAAGGAGCAGGCGGGGTAGTGGGAAAATCACAGAAGACTGACTGGAGGAGGTGCCACCAAAAAGTCGCAGACTTCGCTGGAAGGCACCGACCGAGCAACCGACCGACCGAGTCACAGTGTCATATGGACTCGACATACTTTGACATGCTTTTCATTTAAGCGTTGACTTTGCCAACTGTGCCGCCTTGTCTTGGCCTCTCCGCACTTTCCCTGTCGTCACCTCAGCCGTTGGTTATACAACTTGGCCGGAACGACAGGAATATGCAGCTAAAAGCCAAAAAATCTCCAAGCCAAACGAGAGACTTTGCCGTAAACAAAGCAACCGCAACAATATACAAATCGAAAAAAGTGCAAAACTTGAAAGTTGAAAAGCTCTAAGAAGTTGGGTTGGCAAAGTGTTGGAGGACTTGGATTTCTGTTCCCAAAGTTATTCCTTGTTACTTTTATTTAATTTTTTTCCCTTTGGCAAAATAAGCAAGTAAGTTTTTGCCAAAAAATAGATAGTCTAGGCGCCAAAGTTGCATAGGAGTCTGAAAGTAAGGTTATAAGCTGCTTACTCTAAAGGTAACTCTTTATATTTGTTTATTTGTTGATCTTATAATTTTATTATTCGAAATATTCAAGATCAACAACCTTATGATAATTATGTGCTAAGCAGAAGACTCAAAAGTCTTAAGGCAACTGCCTTTAACTCATTCCCAATCCGGTAGAGTACGCTTTCAATGTCGTTTATCCCATCATCCCGTGCCAGGGCCTTTGGTTACCATTTTTCCAAAGCCAAAAAAAAGGTTAAAAAAACAAACAAGCCACATCCTCCCACACACAAAAATGGAGAGGCACAAAGCCAACTCTGTGCTACTTTGCCTGACCTGGATTCCGGCGAAAAATGGAAATAGAAAAGAAAACCAGGTAAGAGTCGGCTCACCTGAGTTATTTGGCAACGAGATGGAGATAAAGCAACATGTGGAAAGAGACTAAGCCGAAAGCCTACCAAGAAAATCCCTTCCCATCCTCCGCTCGGATCATTTGCATAATTCCAGCGATTTCTTTTTCGGGGAAGTAGGGCTGATTAAGCTGGGAAATGTCAAACTATCAGTGAAAATTGAAATGGTTCACTTAATAAATGCCCGAGTGTCCTTAGCCGAATGCCTGCCAGTCAGCCAAACCAGCCAGCATCAGCTGATGCCGTTGCCCTGCCTAATATCTAAATTATGCAAGGACATTTGAGCCTGGCTCACCGACTCCCAGCCTGTCCGCAAATATTTTTCGCTTTCGTGGCACAAAAAGCTGCCAGGCGACGCCCTTTTCTCAGTATTTTCAGTTTGATTTTACGGCTTGGGGTTGCTCTACTTTCTTATTATTATTTCAATTCTTTTTTTTTTTTTAGCCCGTCTCTGTGATTGCACTAATTAAAGCCACATTAAGCATTGCTTTTGGTCCCGCCCCTTTCTGGCTATCTGTCCATGTCCTGGCTGGGGCCATGTGTCCTCGTAACATAATTATCTAGGGGTCCTTGAACGCATGCGGCCCTGGGAAATTCAAATAAAAATAAAAAGGAATTAAAAATATAGAAGGAGGGAGGAATGCCAAATGCTGCTGCACACCGACCAAAAATTATTTGTACTTGGAAAATTAAATGCAAAATGGAGCGGAATGATAAAGAGCTTAGTGGCCAGGGTCGAATCTGCTCAAAATGGGGGGATCAAAATATACCAGGTTATGCAATTTAGCAAAAGGGTTGTCCTTTCCACACAGACACACTTTCACACCGACACTTCAGGACCATAAGAGAGGAAAAAAGGGTCTTAAGAACTTTCCCGAGTGAACTCAAGTGACAGGCTGAGAGTTTTTGAGCCGAGCTGCCTACGCCATCATGATTGATGGCCGAAAGTTGGTGAGAAATTATTATGTATAGATAAGGGCTAATTCCAAATTGGATTCCCTAGCACGCCCACAAAAACTTTGGTTCGTTGCCCACTCACCTGATGCTTTTTTGGGTTTTTGTGGCAGCCAGGCTGGCAGGCATTTCGTTAACCAATTCCGTCCAAACAATCTTGAGTAAATTAAATGCCACACTTGAATGCAAATTGAAAAAGCTCTCAGACAAAGCATCGGCAGCAGAAGCAGCAGCAAGTGGTTCTTGGATGACAGCTGTAAGTCTTCACACGATTATTGACACCCAGATCCTGGGCAGGAGTCTGCTGGCATATGGCGGCTAACGTGTAGCCTTTTATTCCCATTTATTACGGCAGATTTATTTCTGCGAATATTTATGCAAAATACGTGCCAAAGTCTTTAATCTTGAGACAATGAGGCAACTTTGCCGAAATTGTTTGATATGCAGAAAATTGTGAAGCGAAACTTTACAGACAAAGCACCCAAGTAGTACATGCCTTCCATGGCACCCACACTCGGTACAAAACAATGCCAAGTGTAGAAAGTGCTTAAATCGCTCGCCCAGACAGTCAGAGCAGAACAGAACAATTCCAAGACACTTCTAGCACAATGACAAATACATTTTCAAGGAGGGCATCAAAGGCAGGACGAAACCCATTTGTTTTCGCAGACATTTTCGCTTCCGACTCCTTTCGCCGCGCACCTGCCCTCCTCCCAGATACAATGGCGGCCAAGTGGAGTGCAAAATGCTTCCACATTCGCCTAGCGAATGGAAATAATTTCATGTATACACCGGACAGTTGAGACAAAGGAGTTGCTAGAACGAATAAGTGGCTCACTGCAATGCCAAGTGCCAGAAATCAAACATATTAAGTTTTCCCTTGCAATGCAATTAATTCAAGCCCAAAGGGAACAGGTTTTTGGTACATTGCTTGACAAGGGAAAAGCGTCAATTCTGTGATCAATACAGCTACTGGCAATATTCGGCCTTTAAAATTGAATTGTTTATTTATTTGGTGAATTATGTGGTTCACAACATATTGAACAGCTGAAAATAGCCTCAAGAAATTAGTGCTCGAGTGGAAAGTGTGTCGCAACACAGAAACAATCTTTTGCTGGACATCTGTTGGTGGCCTCCTGAATACATTTACCCCAGAATCGCCCGACCCAACACCCACACCGTACTCATGAATAATTTGAGCTGCCAAAGGACATTACTCATACGACCCGTATTCGAGTACACTGGCTGTCGACTCCCGGCGAGCAAAATGAACTACACCGAGCCAGTACAGTCAGAGATTAATATGCAACCCACTTCTCGGTATTTTCAGTTACCACGGTGGAGCCGAACAACATGTACACGACCTGTATACCCATCGGAGGAAATTACTCCGGCAGTGGGGGTGGTGGTGTTTTTGCGCCAACTACCTTAGCCAATGCCTCGTCGGATACCCTGGCGTCCGGTTTCGAGGCGGCCGGCTATGCCGCCTACTCCACGGCCCTCAGCGTGACGATAGCCATTGGCTGCAGCCTGCTGATCCTGAACGTGCTCATATTCGCCGGAGTCTACTACCAGCGGGACAAGACGCGTCTGGAGGTGAAGACCCTGCAGAAGCAGTACCAGCAGCGCAGTCTCCACCAGCAGGTCCCCTATCCGCCGGAGCCCATCAAGCACGCCCACTACCACATGGGTCACTCCCAGAGCTCGGCCAACGTCATCGTGGACGTGGAGAGTCACCAGGACCAGGCCGGTCAGGCGGCCATGTTGCTTCAGGCAGCTGCCGCGGCGGCCGCTGCTGCCGCCAACGAGAAGCCGCCCCCGCCACATATCTGCTCCAATACAGGTGAGTGCAATTAAGCAACCTTTTATTTTAAGTCAATTTACTTGAATTTTATTATAATTAATATATAAACCAATGAAAACGAAATATTTTTGGGGTAATGGGGGATTTTATTAAAAACAAGTATAAGCTTTAAAATTGCGAATAGCCTGGAGACTCTAGCTTTTCTAGTTATTGATTAAAATCATAAAATAATAATTATTTCATAATTAAGATTCCGTTTGTATAATTTTACAAAGATAATTTAAATCCTTTTAAAATAATAACAACTTTTATCTTAAGGCCCTCGATTTCAGGATTAAGTTATTCACAGAAATTTCCAAATATTAATTAACTTAATTAAAATTTCTTGAGATAAATAAGAGATCTTAGACATATCTTGGCACCTAGTCCTTGAGACAATTGAATGCTTAATTAGCTTCTATTGTAAAAAGCACCAAATAAATAAATATCACTTCTAATTAAGACTCTGTGCATGCCTCTATGGAACTCTGAAGAATCAACAACAATTTTTGGCTTATACCCGTAGGCATGCAACAGCAGCAGGTGGGCGGCGGCAGCGGTGGGGCACTGAATAACGGTGTGTTAGATGGTGGCAAGGTGAGCAGCGATAACCTCGGCAATGTCACCTACAGCACCAGCAGCAAGCAGCAGCAGCAACATCAGCAGCAGCAACAGCAACAGCAGCAGCGCGAGCACATGCAAATCAAGGGAATGTCCGGCACGCAAACATTCGGCCGGAATGCTACCGGTTCAGCGGGTGTGGGCGGAGTCGGAATCGGAGGTGGGGCAGGCGGCGGAGGCGGTGGTGGCGGTGGTTCCGGTGGCGGCGCCTCCGTTGTCGTCTCCGGCAGCAGTGTGAGCTACAATCCCGGAATGATGACGCTGCCCAAGTCAGGCGGGCTGCACCATGCGGCCACTTTGAATTATGCGCGAAACACGGCCGCCTTGAATCTAGCCGGAGGTGGCACCGCCCTCGTCGACAGTCGCGGCAATGTCCTGCTCACCAGCACGCCAGTGAGTGGCGGAGTCTCCGGTGTTGGCGGCTCCGGGGCCGGTGGCACCTCTGCTGGCGGCGGTGATTGCATGACTCTGCCACGAAATCTCAGTCTGGCGGCCGCAGGACGACACAATCCCACGACAGGTGAGTGCCACATTGCTATGACAGCCAGGTGCAAACATACAAAAAAAGTATATCCTGCGAGCAGAAAAGGATGCTGCTGAATTGAATTTGGAGATTGCCAAAGTTGCAAGTTTGTTTTCTCACTTTCTTCGCTTCTACCACTAGTTTTCCTTCTACCTCGTCGTGGAAGGAAGGCAACAATATTGCGGCAGGCAGCAATCAAGCTGAAATGTGATAAGATTTCATTTCATTATGAAGTGCTTGTTTCCCCTACTCCACCATCCACCGTCAGGCATCCAACAGGATTATCTGTTTCTCTTAGCATTTTCCCTGTCTCTGGCTTTCTCCGAGTTTGCTTATTCGATTTCAAGCAAATGAATTCGAGATTGAAAAGCTTTTGTGAGAATTCACACTCGCCGAGCTCTGCAAATGGTAGAATAAGGTTTGCATTACAATCATCCAGAAACTTTGATGCGGTTGCGAAATAAGAGTTTATTGAGTTTCGAATCAGATGGAATATCAAAAAGTTGCAAATATGGTCACCACTCGGAAACTCGATTTTCCAATCGATAATTGCAATGAAATTGAATATAAACTGCAGAGCTTGCCGGAGGCTTTATTTAATTAGTTAATTCATCTCAAATCTTTGAAGTCCTTAAAGCCCAACAATGGGCTAATGGATGTCTGAAAACTTCTCCATCAACGCCAAACTGTCAGGATGGAAAAACAAAAAATGAAAGGAAAAGCATGACAGGAGCAATGTTCGACCTGTCACTGGGTACACCCATATACACATAAACTTCCTGCTAAATCATCCCAAACAAACGAAAATATTGCTTAATCAAATTGAATGACCTTCGTGCCCAAAGGTCTGACGTTGCAAAAAGTCAAAGGCACAGAAACCAAAATATAAAAAAAGAAAAACGACAATGTCCGCGTGAAAATTGAAATTGTTCTAATCAGACGACGAGGAGGTTTGCTTCTTGTTCATGGTTTGTGTTTCCATTTTTTTGTTTGGTTTTTGGAGTTTTATTTTTTTGTATCCCGACTAACACGTGTTATTGAATCATTCGAAAGGAAAAACGAAGCACCATGAGAAAAAACAAGTGGATGAGGACCGTGGACCGGGAAAAACATTTACGCTTCGCTGGGGTTCAACGGACTTTTGACTTTTGACCAGACACCGAAAGCCAAAAGGCCCAAACCGTAATCCCGCTTTTGTGGACTTGGCCGGCAAACGGAAATTGTTGTACAAATTATGCTTCGTTGATTGCCAACGTTTTTAGAGTGTATTCCATTTGCTGCTGCTGCTTGGGCTTCGGCATCGGCATCGGCATCGGCTTCTGTTGCTTGATGAGCTGTTAAATGCGAATGGGAGGAATATTTTCCAGACATCCACTCACCCATCCATCCATCCAACTAACCACCCAGCTATTGACAGTTTTTCCCAACCATCACGCAATGGAATCATTATGGGCCACTTCAACAACAAAAATATACCCTCCTAATAAATCTCCAATATAAACGGAAAATAAAATCAAGATTCGTTTTGCTGCACTTAGCCCATTACCATTTTCCCAGTCACGACATGATTTTTATGATAAGATTTTCAATTTCAATTCGAGAGAGACACACAAATGTAGCGATAACGATAAAGGAGATCTAAAACAGCATTTTTCTACTCCCCACTATAAGGTATAACTACTCCCAATCCCATTCCACAAAAGGTAGCCCCAGCCGGCCGTAAAACAACTGGGTATATGTTTGTTTTTACATTCCCCATTGGATCCCCGACAAGTACTAGGCCAATAATAAAAATCGCATAAAACTGTTGGTTTTAGTTTAGCATAATAAAATGAAAACATTAACCATACCGAACCGGCGATGCAGAATGAGTTACGGGGAAATCTCTGCCAGCGGAATTATTCGAATTTTATTACGAGACCCACACACAATACCTGCCCCTGGCCAATGCCGCTCGAAAATATATATTTTTTGTCAATAAAATTTTAGCAATCGATGGTAAAAACGGGACAAAATTGTATACCAATGAGCTGCCTGCTCTGGTCGTCAGACCTCCATTGTTTTTTTTAAATAAAAAAAACATTTGTTTGTGTTCATTTAATACCTGAACCTGACAGGTGAGGCAACTCATTTTAATTTGTCCTTAAATAAATTAGGCTTTAGCGGGGGGAATGTGATGTGCGAACATTTTATCACGAGATTGACAGATAAATTATTCAAAAATAAATTGGGACAAACTTTTAAATAGAATTTTAACCGGAATTCGTTTTAAAATAGATATAACCATTTTGTAAAAGGTTTAACCAAATGAAATATATTTATATTTGCTTTTATCATCACCCTCAAGGTATAAAATCCCATTCAATGAGACATTTTTGCTTTCGATCCACTCCAAAAATGTGATTCACTCCGATAACCAATTCCAATTTTCACTCGTCATAGAAGAGAGCTTCCTGGAAATTCAATTTTTAGCTACTTGAGCAGGTTTATGCACTTCTATTTCTTCAGCTTGCTCTAATTGCTGGTCGATAATGGTGAAAATCTGAGAAAAAAATACAGAAGAGCCGAATCGAAAGGAAGGCCAGTACCAGGCCAGGACTTGAACCGAATACCCATTTTCCATTGGATTCTGTGTGTTGGTTTCTTTTTATTTCGCATTTGCATAGAATATTTTGTTGCTGATTTAATTTTACGCTCGCGCCTTAACGGAAGCGGAAATTTTGTAGTGGTTAAGTAGGATGGCGATGGGCAATGGGCGTGTTGCGATGGGCGGGGCACTCCTGTTCTCATCCTGTTGATTATGACGATGATGACGTTGTTGCCGTCAGGTGGCGGCGTTGTCGGAAGTGGCGAGTGCTTTTCTGCTGGCATGTTGAGCGCTCTGTGCATTATTTATAATTATTGCGAATTTTTATATAATTATGCGTGGGCGCATATTTTCAGCATCCCCATCCAGCTCAATTTTCTTCTCTGCATAAATATTATTATTTTTTTTTTGCATTTTTCGGTATATATAATTTCGGTCCGGCGTCAGTTATTTATTTAAGCAGCAAATTTTTCTTCCTGGCTGTCCGACGAGCCTCGAGAAGAGACTATAAATATTAAAGTCAACGGTAGTTTGTGTCTGGTCGAGAATTCTTGTGTAATTAATGTTTGTTCTGAGATTCTTGCCGTTCTCCGGCTGGCCGTCCGCTTAAGGCACTCAAGTGGCACATTACAGTTATGGCGGTTGCTGTATCCCGTCGCCATGGCCTTTGCCCTTGCCTTGCCGCCTTGCCGTGGCTTCTGTGTTTGCCAAGGCCTGTGGATTATGTGAGTTTGCTGACATTGTTGAGCGGCAGTTAAATGCCTCATTAGCTTAAGTTGCTCTCACTTCAATTTGTTTCCGGCTCAAGTTTTGATCTTGAAGATTGGTAAATAAATAATTCATTTTATTGAAGGAGGTTGGCTCAGTTTTTACTTAAATTTTAAAGTAAATTATTTAACAACTCTCTTGAAAGTATGTATATCTTCAGTTTCAGTGGCTTTTATACCCTTTCATTTGAAATGGGATATGGTATATGGGATATGGTTAACCGATCCTTATGAAAGTTTTATTATCAGATCCATTTCATATAAAATGAAGCCTGAAACTTATATTCTCATGTATATTTTTCTGTATATGACAGCTGTAAGACAGTCAGATATAGTCTTCTGATCAGCAGTCTCAACCTTCTAACTTAAAGATCACCAAAGAGCTGGCAGCATGCTATAGTATAGAAAGTAGTATATTAAAGAATAAATATACTTTACGCCTTTAAACAATAGCGTAATACCTCCTGAAAGGGTATAAAAACAATATAAATAATACCATGCTTAGGCGCAAAACAATTTATTTTCTATCCACAGCTATGATTCATATAAATACAGATTAAAAGTTAAATATTTCTCTGGCTGGCTTACATACCAACCATTTCTCTTACCATTCCCCATAAATCATTTCGAAAAAAGCTTTCCACACACAATTTACAGACTAAGCGTTCAATTTACGGACTTGCAAAGTGAATTGGAAAATGTGTCGGCAACTTTTGGGCCAGTCGGAATTTTGGCGTATTATGCTCTTGGCTGGGGAGGGAAAAAAAAACTTTGTTTGGCAAAAATTTTGATTAGAGAGAGAAAGAGACTTAAAACTAAGCTGCCTCGTGCATACATGAATGGGAATTGGAAACTTTGGTCCGTTCAATCGATAAAAATCCCGAGTCAGCCTTTTCAGAGGCCTTAATCATTTTCGATACAATTTTTTAGACATTGTGTGCAATGGGCAACAGATTTGAGCTCTTTGAAGCCAGCGTTAAGTACTCAAAGCGAGGCTCTTCCATATCTGAGCTTCTTTATTTTTTGTTTCTCATGCAAGTTTTCAATTTATTCAGATGTACACTTTTTCAGGGCGCCCAAAAATGGGACACAACAAAATACAACCTCAGACAAAGGAACCTAAAAAAACGACCAGCGCAACTGAACGAAAAAAAAATCAACAAAATTGAGTAAAAACAATGAAGCGTAAACGATTTTTGCTGACATGTATGTGGAATGGGGTACGGAGTAGAGGGTATGGGGCATGGGGCTGCAGCATAAATATAATAAAAATAAGGCAGCAAACAAAAGGCAAACGCGAGTTGCCTGTTAAGCACCCCAAACACGGCAAAAAAAAAGAGAAAAGCAAAAGAGTATATTACTGTGAGGTGCAGGGGCAAGTATACATTGTATATGGAAGGGAAAGCACCTTATCCATGACGTGACATGATTGTCATCCACATTGTCAACGACAGGCAACCGCAGAACGGCAGTTCCCTCAGCCACCGGGACATAAACAGCTTCATACAAATGTTATTATTGAAATTTCGGCAGGAGACCCAGGAATCCTGCACAAGAACCCTCAGAGACAGAGAGAGATGGGAGGCTAAAACCGAGTGCAAAAAGTGTTTATCACACATACGCCGCGTATGACAAAAAATGATGAAAAATCTATTTGCAAACCAGTTCCCCCGCCACAAAAAAACCCAACCAACCCGGACGACTCTGACCATATTTCAGCCCCATGCCATCACCATATGTTTGCCGTTTGTTCTCAGGACACAAGGAAAAACAAAATTAAATGGGGGTCCTTGATGGGAAGAAGACCAAACCAAACATTATTCGAAGCCATCGATGCCGTCACATTGTGTGCGGTTTCCCCAGCCCCCCAGTATTCATTCCCCCCTGATTCCCCTATTTGTTCCCCTCTCTGTGTTTTCGTTTCACTTTCTTTGGTTTTATTATTTCGTCTAGGCTTTGACGATTTCCCCCTAAAACGAAAGGCTCTTGCCAACTGCCGGCATACAAATAATACCCATCCCCGGCCTGCGGAAAATAGTTGGCGCACTTTTTTCCATTTGTCCTTTTGTTGTTGTGCATTGCGCACATAGTTAGATAAGGCAATATTATTTTATTGTCCCAGGGGCGGGGATATGTGGTGGAAGAGATTCTCTATCATTGTGGTCAGTAGGATTTTAGTCTAGTAGTTGTTTGCTACCAGGCATCGAAATGATATAGGATCAATAGGATATAGGATCAATAATATCATCCTTTATTTTTAAAGCTTCAACACAAATTTATGATTTCTTACCAAACCATTTGTCATCAATCAATTAGAAACATTTCCCTTGTCAAATGTGTCAAACTATTGCATAAACTAGCATTAGACCGGGCCAACTAAGGGCATCCAGGGATGGCTAATAAATTTTTCAAAGCCCGCCCAAAACGCCCGGCTAACATAAATCTGCAAACATCCAGGCTACTCATACATATTTCATTCGGGCGCTTCGTTCCGATTTTCAGATCAAATGCTAGCGAGCGAGCGAACTTATAGTTGAAATATATTGTATTCGATGGCGTGGAGTTTTATTTCCTTTGCAACTTCCTTGACGGCAGGATAATACTTTCCCTTTTTTAATATGCTCATTCAATTTACTCCACTCCTCGATTATTGATGACATGACAAACAAGGTACAATTTCCGCCAGTCTGCCCGCCCTTCCAAGAACTTCGAGAATCATTTTTCTTTCAGCTCGATTGTATTTGTATGCGCATTAACTTCATTTTGCAATCATGCGCGCCATAAATCCAATTTAATTGTGCTGCTCACTCGCAGACACACACACACATACACACACAGCCATAGTTACATTCACACACACGCAAACACCAATGCGAAGAACACACGCATGAGCTGCTTGAGTGCACGGTGCCGTATACTTAATTTTTGCTCGTTCGTGCGCTCAATTCCGCATCCTCGCAACTCCTAACTCAATGCTAAATAGAAGCACATAAATTTCCGGACAGGGACCCACCCCGGTAACTCCACCTTTCCAATCCCCGACGATATCCTGTTTGATTTCTTTGGATTGCATTTTGAAAAATAGATTTTTTATACTGTGCTGCTGGCAAGCGATCTGCTCTGCTTTGCTTTGCTTTCCTTTCCACCTCCATGTATACACATGTATTCCCGCTATTTCCGTCTCTGTCTGCCGGGGTTTGTCCGTCTCTGTTCCTCTTTGATTTACTACGCACAATTTCGTACCTTTCGCAAGGACCTCGACCTGAGACGGCCGGGGTCCGGGTCCAGGTCCAGTTTGAGTTGCTGGCTGTTGTGATTTATGTTTGATTGAAATGCTCTAAATTGTATGCTAATCTTGACTTTGACACAAAGCTCATTTGTTGTTCCTGAAGCTCCACTTGTTTCTGCTCCTCGTCCAGTCGTCCTCCAGTTCGTTGTTATTGCAGCAATCAAGTTTAAATGTTCTGCCCGGCATTTGGCAGCTCGGCTAAGCGCTTGCTAATTTGAAAACCATTTCGGTTTCAAATGAATCCCATCAAGGGGTTCGCCTCTTCGACTGTTTCGAATCATTTGTCAGGCTTTCGGGTATCCGATTAAGATTCTACTCAATTATTTCGGATCTAGGTGGACGACTGCTAGGCTTGCTCCTAGAAATTGGTTTCGGGCAATCGAATAGTTAATTAAGGTGAAATGTTCCGAAGTCTCAAAATGAATTTCTGAAATCTGAGTAATTAAAATTCGATTTGTGTCGATGTGTCATGTTCTTGAGACTTTTGGTTATAAAACATATCGCGGAAAATCTAATCTGTGTATCCTCGTAATCACGTTTCCCCCATCACAAGTTGATTTGATTGCAACCATTAAGTGCAGCTGCTAGGCCGCAGTAACTTCACTATCTCCGGCCCATAAATTCCCACGAATATCCTTCTCCACGAATATCCTGTCGCATGCGCTGCTAAGTATGCTATACATTTTTTTTTTTTCATAAATCCAACAACTGTCAACTGGGATGGGGGAAGAGTGGCTGAAATTCAGCAATATATTGGCGTGAGTCAGAGTACAGCTCGCCTCATTAATGCCACCCCTTAACCCCTGAACCAATCCACACGCACACACTCACCCATACTCTGATGCTCTCACACAGACAGACGGACAGCACAATTGGCTGCACTTGTGTGTCCACTTAGTTGGGCGAACAAAACCCACAATATCCACATGTCCGAGTGGTTGCACTCACGCCCCCCCCTCCATCCTTCCATCCCCCCGCCATCGTTAACCCACCACTGGCCACTATGCAGTGGCTCTTCATGACCGTGCGGTTAAGTGTGCTCCGTGCCGCTGGCAGTTCTGTTTTATTTTCCCCTTTTTTGAGTTATGCACGGCATTTCCGGTCTTGTCATTTCAAACTAATCAACATCCGTTGAGCGGAATTTGGGCGAGCAGTTTCGACTGCATTATTATTCGCGAGATTTTTTGGCCGGCTCTTGGTAATATTTGACTGGGCAGCATTATACACATTTGTTGCCGCATTTGCATTGTAATTGCAGCAGTGCGTATAAGTGATGTGCATATAAATTAGATTTGCTTCGTTGCGGCGTGTCGGTTGGGGGCAAAAAGTCACGGAAACTATGGAAATTGAAAATTTATTGCATACCGAGTGGCCACCACTTGGTCTCGGGATGTGTGGGTGAATGAATGAACGGAGTGTGTGCGGATGCGTGTGTGTATGTGGTTATGGTTTTGGTTTAGCTTAGCTTTCATCACAAATTACGCATACGCACCGTTGTTAATTTCATATTCATAAATGATGGCCACTGTAGTCCTTGGGGATTGCATAAAGCACTTCCAGCTCTGTGGTCCACTTTTTGTATTTATGTATGCAACACAAAAAAAAAATAAATAAAAAAAATTGCCTAAATTATGCGGTAGTTCAGGGTGCCCCTGGTCGACTTTGATCTCGACTTCATCCCAAGAAAATCTCTGCCTTATTCTGCTCTAACTAGCCAAATCCGGGAAACATAATCCGGTACATTTGACTCTGAATGCTCTCTTAGGTCCAGTCCATTGGGCCACTTGACTTGCGCAAAAAGGCTGGCCATCAAATCCCCAGAAAGTCCCAGTCATAAACATAAAAACCAAAAGGGCACAACCCTCGGTTGGCCAGCTATGTTGGCCAGGCCATCAAGTATTTTGTTGAATTAAACCTCTAATTAGTGAAAGCTGTTTTTGGAAGGGATTATAGGTTGCCCAGGGACATCTAGAATGGCCAATGAAAATTTCTTTGAATATCCTTTTTTTTTTTAAGATTCACTCCACAAATCTCAAAAGAATCTGGAGCTCCATGATTATAAATATCCATAAAGAAAGCTCAAGGAAGGCAAAGAGGTCCACAGAATCTTAAGGGGCTTACTAAATTAATAATGACTCAAAATATAATTTATTCAAGGCCTGAGGAATGGTACAATCAAATTGCAGAGAGGAAGTTATAGAAATTGAAATGTCTTCTACCATTTTTGGTGTTGAGCCAACTTTATTTTTCTTATTCTATATGTATAGTTCTGTATTCTATTTTTTGCCAACTCACCAATAAAACTGCATTGGGTGCTTAGCAGCAAGGCAAACAAATTAGTTTCCCACAGACACAGACAGCCGCAGTCACCGGGCGGGGCATCAAAATATTAGACGCGTCAATGGCTTTTGCACTTTTGCATTCGGAAGGCAATCAAGGCGACAAGTTGAACGACACCAGAAATGGGGGGAGTATGTTGGCGGAGAAATTGCGATGTCAGTACATTGCCAATCCAAAGGAACAAAAAGTGCAACCAACTCCGATGATACGAGAATGTGTGTTTAATGGTTGACATTGTTGTTTACAAATCGACTGCCGCCGCAGCTCGCCGATAAACATTATGCCAGCATATGCATAAAGTACACATAAGAAGCTTACCAGCCCATACCACGTCTATATACATTCATATACATATATTCTCTTTTTTCCATGATTTTCCAGCAGAACTCCAGCAATACCAACAGCAGCAGCAACAGCAACAGCAGTCGAGCAAACATCAGGCCAACGGAGCTGTCCTTACTGGAATGCAATCTCACCACATACGCGGTCCACGCCCACCGCTGCGTACCGCCTCTTCCACGACTACCAACAGTAGTAGCAATAACTCGGCCATGGGCGTGGCAGTGGGCGGTGGCGTTCTACTAGACCAGACACCCTCCGGCGGCAGCAGCAGCAGCGGCGTTAGCAGTGCGCCGAGCTCATCGAAGGGTCACCACACCCACTCGCACTCGCACACCGCCCACCTGGTCCACTCCCATCCGCATCCACATCCGCACACCTCCGAGGGCATGGTCCTGACATCCGCCTCGCCCGTGGGCGGCCAACAGCAGCAGCAGCAGCAACAACAACAGGTGCCCCAAGCCGCAATGGACGAGATGCGCGTCTGATAGGTATCGGTCTTTGAGTTGGATTTATAGTCATCAACAGGGTAAGTTTAAGGATTTTAAGTTCTTAATTCTTAAAGCTTTCAGTCTCTTTTAAATATATGATTTTATTTTGAAAAAATATCAATTTATAAAATACATTTATTAAGATAAGATAAGCCTTTAAGATTTACACGTTCTGCCATCGTCCTGGCTTTTAATTTTCTCAAGCTCTTTCTTCTCATCCTCGTCGCTCTCTTCATCTTCTTCAGTATTCTCTTCATCCGAGTCCTCTTCTTCCTCACAAGTCTCAGGACTCAAAGGATTTGAAGTGAATTCATATGTAATTTCCCCGCTCGAGCTTATTTTCGCATATTCATACAAATAGTATTTATTATTCATCTCGCGTATTATGCCAAAGCGCAGTCCTACCTCCAGAGCCTGCGTCAATTTCTTTGTGTAGTATTTATGACGGATGGGACAGTTCAAGGTGGCCAGGACGAACTCGAGGACGTCCTCCCAATCTGTTGGCGGTTCTAACTTGGTCAGGGCCTTGCACAGATAGTCAGCTATAGTTAATTTTGACATTATTTCAGTAGTTTCTAATAGTTTGCTTTTAAAATCCCAAAAAACGACAAACAGAAAAAAGTATGTTGATGAAATTTTTCCAAATTTAAGTTCAATGCAGCATGATATTTCTTTAAAACATATTTCTTGCTGCTGCCCAGGCAAAAAAATGATAAACATGCGGAACCCTTTGCAGGGGTCGTGCTCCGACATCCGAAAAAAAAGGTAAAATACAATTTCTGTGCACACAGACTCTGATCAAAAATAACAAACGGCATGTCAAACATGCGGCAGCAAAAAATTGTGCTCCTTTATTTGATATAAAACAAAAAATACAATAAATAAAAATATATAAGTAAAAAGATATGCATAAAAACACGCGCCACAACAGAGTTCATGGTTCAAGGTAGACTGAAATGTCGCAGGCACTCGGATGGAAAAAATCCACAGAGTGGGCGGCGGCCAAAAGTTTTGGATAGGTGGAGGGGCAGCTTTAATGGATTCCTTTGGGGATGAAGAAAAAGGGCGAGTGGCGAATAAAACATAGGTACTAATGCCCCAGCAAAGAGAAATGAAATTATAAACGAAATTAAAAATAAAGCCACCAGACCAAACCATAACAAGTGGCAAGGTGCAAGGCAATTTGTGGCATGCAACTTGAAACCGAGCGCCCAACTAAATTATGAGCCCAATGTCGGACTCGGCAAATTCGAGCTCAACCAAACCAAATTACAACTGCAATGTGGCCAAAAGGAAAATGCAAGAAATCCAGTTTCGTAATTCAAGAAAATCCTTTAAAAAAAATGTAGTGGAAACTTAAATAAATTTACGATTTCCTCTTTCACAGTAAAAATGGTTTTATTTAATTAGCAAGATCACTTAACTTAATGAATAATAATAACCCCTAGTCAAGTTTAACATTTTTTTCTGAAAGGATCTAGCCACTTTTGCTGGCCATTTGCAGCCACTTGGCCATGTTCTCATGAATGTATGATGTCTGTGGGTCGGGACACTATTTCACCTGGCATACAATTAAATTTGCATTTCTTTATACATTTTTTTGTTGTTTTTATTTTTATTTTTACGCTGCCTGTGCCTTGGTTTCCTTTCCTTAACTTTTAGCTGATTAACATTTCTCTGGTGTTCTCGGGGAAAATGCAATTTCGCCCTGCGGCTAAAGTGAAAGGGACCCACGGCGAATGGCAACTGTTATGTAAATTTACACCCACCCGTGTACCCACTTTCACACACATATAGACGGAAGCCCGGACACGGGGGCGTGCCGAAGTGTATATGTGTTAAAAGCGCAATAAACATTAATTTCACATTCTTTTTCCTTGAGCCACTCCACTGCCAGTATTCGACTTTCCCCAACTGGTGTATATTTTTGGCACTTTCTTAAATTTAATATCAAAAGTAAGAAGCCTCTCAAGCTTTTACAAGGAAACTTAATCTAAAGACTAAACAATTCGGCCAACTATTCATCCTAAATAACTGGATAAATTCATGACACACATGAATAATTGAAATATACTTGTTTGCATTCGAAAACACAGTCCATTTGCTCGCCTAACAAATTCCCAATCAATTAATTCAGCAGATAAACGAAAATTAAACTTGAATTTCTCCAGCACACACCAAATGCGGTTTCTTTGTCTGCCATTAAAAGTGATTAGTTTTGAAATTATTTAGCAAACAGAATATTTACTGCGGCTCGAGGGGCAGGCCAGCTGGGTTAGGTTTCTTGTGGGTTCAGCAAGTTTGGAGATGTGGCGAGAAGTTTGAAAACATTTGCGTTAAAATTACATGACTTTGTTTGAGCCCAAAAAGAGAATCTCCCGGCACTTATGCTTCCTAAAGTGTTGAGTAATTAGCTCACAACTTTTCAAGTTGCATGCAGCCTTAGAGAGTTAAGTGGATAAGGAATTTAGAAGAAATTTTAAAACATAAAAAGGCTAGTCTTTCTAAGCTTTAATTTAAAATATTTTTATAGTTAGCCCTAGCGCTACCTTTAAGTATTAAATTGGTTAATTAATAAAGTTTTAATAATCGCTGTCCATTCTCTTCCCCTCCTATCTTGCCAATAAAGAAAGCTTACAAGCCTGAACAATTTTCCGTCACTCGAGTGTTGTTTATTTTTTTTCAAGTGGGGTTTAGTGATCCCACCCCCTTTAGACCTCCAACTGCTCCACCCCATTGCCATTTAGACCCTTCTTGAGCTGCACAAGATATGCAAAGTGGCTGCACAAACATGCGCGTAATACGTTAATGATGGTCTCTGCACTGGCCCCCTCCTCCGTTGGCATTTTCCCACACCCACACCCACACCGCTCCACCAACCCACCGCCCCTGGAAAACTTGCACACATTGTAGCCGCGATTTGCATTACGCGCATTACTCAGTTCACTCATTTTGCTGGTGCTACGGCTTCTTTCCTTTTAGTTTCGGTATCTTGCAAGGCAAGAGTCTAAGCCAGCATTGTTGCACCGCCCGGTGGCACCGCGGCTGAGCCCCTTGGAACCACTCACGGCCACCCCCAAGCCTCCACATCCAGCTCCCCAGTCAACAATCTGCGCCAAATTGTGCGCTCAACTGTGCAGCAACCCCTCTGCCACGCCCTCATACCTTTTCCTGCAATCCCGCGACCCCCAAAACGTCCTAAACTAACTGCTGCCACCCACTACCGCCTAGCCCGCCTGCCTGCCGGCCAAAGAGCTGGCAAAACAAAAGGCAGCCGCGCATTTTTGCAACTGCACTTTACTTTGCACTTTTCGCTTTCTTTGCATAAATTCTCGCCAGCCCGAGTTTACTGTACTGCAAAAATGGGCACGCATAGCAAGTAAAAAAAATAACAAATAAAAAATAGAAGAAAGTGATGCTAAATTCGACTTAGGTTTACTCTACAATTTATACAAAAAAAAAAAATAATTCAAAAATCAAAAAAGCAAAGACTTTAATAAGAAGCTTTTTAATTTCTGCTTTATTATGGACTAAATTCAATCAAAATTTTAATAAAATAAAATTAGCAAATAAAAATTCAACTTAAAAAAAAATTCTCTCCAAAAGTAAACCAATTTAAATATACCCTTTAACCTTTTCGGGCAAACCCAAAACACTCCCCGATAGAGTAAAAAATAAACGAATTTTCGAAATAGAAAAAAAAAGGAAAAGCTGAATAAATATGGGATGCAGCTGCTGCAGAAGTCTTCCCGCTGAATTTTAAACTAAACACAAAAGCATAATGGAAAAGTGGAAAACGCCAACAGAGCGCAATGAAGTGTACGGCCCCGGGAAAGGCGCAAAATCAACGATTCTGCGACCAAATGGAGCCGAGCTTCCCGATAGGACAGATATGCATAAGTCTGGCGATATAACGCGGCCAACTGAGTGGCAGTGATGATGGGGCATGCACTTTCAGCAGGCACTGTGTTGTAATGCTTATGGGTTGGGAATGCAGAAGGCAGGATGTTGCAGGAATATATGGGGAAAGTGTTGAGTGCAACTGCTAGAAGAAGTAGCTGCTTATCTGCATGAAATGGTTCATAGAAAGTAAAGAATTCCAGATCAAACATAGAAAAGGACTCAAGAATGTCAGAAGAGTGAAAGTGAGTAAAAGTATACATTTATTCTGTATGTGTACTATTAAAGCATTTTATTTATCAATCAAATAAAGTTCTATCAGCAATTCTGAAAAGTTCATATTCAAAAAATAACATCGATTTCCTAAGGATAGGAAAGAATACTTCATACCTAGCTAAATTTTCTGGAGGGTTCCTTTCAAAAGACTGAAAATGCATTTGAAGGACGATATGGCCCACACCGATGACTGTATCTTGGTATCATCCGACTGTATCATCCGATCCTTGAGCGGAATACTTTGATCGATTTGTGGATCGATTCTCTTTCAGTTTCCATCAAAACCTTAGAACGAAATATTTTTTGGATTTTTCTTCAAATTTTAATGTACAAGTCCATGGGAAGGACAATATGGCCCACAGCGATGACTGTATCATTGCCAATTTTCATCCGATCCTTGAGCGGAATACCTTGATCGATTTGTGGATCGATTCTCTTTCAATTTCCATAAAAACCTAAGAACGAAATATTTTTTAGATTTTTCTACAAATTTTCCGGGGGATCCCCTTCATAATGTACAAGTCCATGGGAAGGACAATATGGCCCACAGAGATGACTGTATCATTGCCAATTTTCATCCGATCCTTGAGCGGAATACCTTGATCGATTTGTGGATCGATTCTCTTTCAATTTCCATAAAAACCTTAGAACGAAATATTTTTTAGATTTTTCTTCAAATTTTCCGGGGGATCCCCTTCATAATGTACAAGTCCATGGGAAGGACAATATGGCCCACAGCGATGACTGTATCATTGCCAATTTTCATCCGATCCTTGAGCGGAATACCTTGATCGATTTGTGGATCGATTCTCTTTCAATTTCCATAAAAACCTAAGAACGAAATATTTTTTAGATTTTTCTTCAAATTTTCCGGGGGATCCCCTTCATAATGTACAAGTCCATGGGAAGGACAATATGGCCCACAGCGATGACTGTATCATTGCCAATTTTCTTCCGATCCTTGAGCGGAATACCTTGATCGATTTGTGGATCGATTCTCTTTCAATTTCCATCAAAACCTTAGAACGAAATATTTTTTGGATTTTTCCTCAAATTTTCCGGGGCATCCCCTTCATAATGTACAAGTCCATGAGAAGGACAATATGGCCCACAACGATGACTGTATCTTTGCCAATATTCATCCGATCCTTGAGCGGAATACCTTGATCGATTTGTGGATCGATTCTCTTTCAATTTCCATCAAAACCTTAGAACGAAATATTTTTTGGATTTTTCCTCAAATTTTCCGGGGCATCCCCTTCATAATGTACAAGTCCATGAGAAGGACAATATGGCCCACAACGATGACTGTATCTTTGCCAATATTCATCCGATCCTTGAGCGGAATACCTTACACGATTTGTGGACCGATTCTTCTCCAATTTCTTTACATTTATAAAAAATATATAACATTTATTATTTTGTCGTATATTATAAGGACCCCTCTCAAAAGTCTATTACAAAGAAATATGAGGTATTATAAGATCCCCAGCGAGGGCAATATCCTTGCCATTAATAAAATATTTCATATATCATTATTTTTTTGCTTTAAGCTTTAGAAGCTGTGTCATCTTTTCTTATTGGTCATTAAGTTAGGAATCCTTTTGATTTATGAATTTGAAAACTGTAATTTGGAAAACTTTAATGTGCAACCCTAAAAATTTCTCTTCCAGCTCCATAGAAACTCTGCGAGCGGAAACACCCGAGGAGTTCTATGCTACGAAGCAGGCGGATGACGGCCAACTCAATGGGACACCACCGGCGGATGGAGAGACAGAAGCTGATGCAGATGGGGTTGCCGAGCGACGAGGGGCAGGAGGAGATGGACGCATCTCTGCCGACGACCACAAACAACGACAGCTGAAGAAGCTCCGTTTCAAGCGGGAGATCCACGCCCTGGCCCTGGAGGGTGGCGACGTGGCCAGAGGATATTGCTCTTGCGATGAGCAGTGGACCAACTCCTCGTCGCCGACGTCCACGACCACGTCTGCTACCATGTCGCCGACACTGCCGCCTGGTAGCGCCACCGGCAGCTGTCATCCGACCGGAAGCGGAAGTGGAAGCGCTGAAAATGGAAGGGGGAACGCGTACGGGTACGGGCATGGACACGGAAACGGGATTGTGAAAATTTCAGCTGTGGGAAAGCGGGCTGGCAGGCTCAAGCAGCAGCATCATGTGCGTTTCTCCGATGAGAAGAATTTTTCGGATTGATTCTGAAAAGCGTAAAAAAATAAGGAAGTTCGAGAAAAAAAAAACTACTAGACTGCACCTAATCTCTGTTTAGTCTTAGGATAATATTTTGTCTCCTATGCGGAGTGAAAATGATACAAATCATCAGAAAACCAAAACAAATTACGTTTAGATTCCATAGCTAATTAGGCATTTAAGAGGATCTTGTAAATATAGTTTGGAAAGTGTTAGTTAAATATCTGTGTTTAGTTTCTCCGCAGGGATCTGCTGAGGACTATATATGCGAGTATAAATAATATACGTATATGTGTATGAATGGGTGTAATCAAGTTAAAAAAAAAAATACATACAATGTAACAATTAAGTGTAGCACAAATGCATTTTTCCACTCTTCAGCAAATTATTCGATTTGTTGGAAACAGTATCCTGTTAGTGGCTTGTAAATATCCTAGTCAAAATAATCATAACATGTGGTATTATTTACTTCAAGTAAAGCAACACGAAAAATAAAGAACATAAAAGTAAACCAACTAAAACTAATGAAAAGCTCAAAATAGATTAGACGACCTAACCAGTTAATGGATACTTAAATAAATAGCTAATTATTTGAATTAAAGTTTCAAAACTGAAAAAAATCTGACGCTTTTTTGGACTGTGTACAAAGCAAAGAAAAAGCTCATCAAGAAAACTAAGAAAATAAATAGAAAATTTGTTTATTAATTAAGAATTTTTCAACACAATTAAATAGTTATTTCACTCACTGGATAAATGTGAATTACTGTACCGGGTCCGTTGAACATTCAAGTTTCTAAAAGAATTATCCTTTTTAATTTTTCCTGGAAAAATGTTAAATAATTACCTCAACCTAACAAAAACTGCCAATTTATTTAAAAATAATGTTTAGTTAAGAGCCCCACGCCTGAAGATTCTTCCACTTTATTTAAAATACAATCCTGATTAACAAAAAAAACCATTTAAAGCGTCGCCAACCAGAATGAGACATAGTATGATATTTGTATTTTTAAGAAAAAAAACTTATAATCGTCTAGATTACAATGTGAAGACGAAACTGCAAGAAACTAAATTAAGGGATTAATATGATCTTAAAATTAATAAAATGAAATATAAACAAATCATAAAACTAAAAACAATACTGATTTTTTGTTTTAAAGATTAAAGACTGAATGACAAAAAAAGATGGAAAAAATCTTCGAAAAACTACCTATTCTGGCTGAAAATTGTTCGTTGCAAAATTTATGAACTTTCGGAATGCCTGCTAACAGCTAATAAAGACTTTAAGACCCCCAGTGAACCCGATCTAACCCGAAGGATTGCAGGATTCATTTCGTTTTAAATGCTTCTCGTTTATGGGTGGAATTTTCGGTTCTGGAGAATTTTAATGGCTAAAATTTTTACGGCAGCCAGCAACGGTTCAACGGTTATTAAATCAAAATTTTATGTCTGGCCACGCAATATGCCACGGAAAACCAGACTCGACCTCGAAGGAGAAGGGAGAAAAGTTTGTTAACTTAAACCGGAAATTCAAGGTTCTTGTGGAATTAATTTCGAAACGTGGAAATAAGTTTCGGGCAACGAACACATCAAATATGTGACCACGCCCCCACCAGCCCCACTATCTATCTGCTCTTGCTCTTGAAGCTTCTTTATATTTTTCGAAAACTATTCCAATTAACTTCCCCCAAAAAAACGACAAAAAAAAAATACCAAGAATGGAGGAAAAATAGAAAATGAAAGCCAAAAACAAAATGGCCGCTGGTCATTTTGAAACTCTTTTTACAGAACCACCGCAACACCCTCGGAGTTTCCAGCCAGTTTGTTTGCTCAGTTCAATGTGTGTTGCATGCAAAATTTTAGTATTTTTGTTTGTGTTTTTTCCTTCTTTTATGAAATTGCAAAAAAGAAAAGTTTTAGCTAAAATTTAATTATTTTAATTTTCACGAAAGGATGTAACTGTGTGAGCTCGTGTAACGAATTGAGCTTTCCTGGATAATTAAATAACATTTAAGCGCACATTACCTTCCCTAAATCATTTGGATGAGCACTTACATGGAGAGGAATATTTTTTACAAGTCCCTGAATTTTTATGCATTTTTTGCTTGTATTTTATCCTTTTTTTTATTCAATGCACTTCTAAAAGTGTGAATAAAGTTTTTTTTGATGAATTTTAATTTTATCAGCTTATTTTTTGTTAAACTTTAAAACAAATGTCTGTAACAGGTGCAAAGCCATTAGAAATCCTCAGGCTACAAACCAAACTCCATTTTGGCGCACAAACCAAACTTTAATAGCTCCTCACCCCCGCTTAATGACAGGTTTTAAACTGAATATTAGTTTTTAATGCTTGCTTTTTATTACAAACTAAATGCGAAAAATGTGTATGCCGAGGGTAAAGAGGCTAAAGAGTTCTTGCTTCACACTTGCTTCCTTTTTATTATAAATGTTTTACGGCTGCAAATTTTACAAATTACTTTTTTGTAACATAAAAACTTGATGACAGGTGCAGTAAATTAGTATTATTATTTTAAATACTTGACATTTTTTATTACCATTATTTTTTATTAAAGCTTTAAGCTAATTTTATGTTTGGAGGTAGTTAGGTTTTAAGTCTTCGGGATCTTGGCATAAATAAAAAAGAAAACAATTGAAGAAAATAAGTTTCCTAACCAATTAATTAACAAAAAACCATCTTTGCGTGCTTCCCGCGTCATTAAACTTCAAGTGTTAAATTTTCGATGACGAGGAGGTCGTCTCGCTTTGACTCGACTGCTCATAAAAGTCTAAAGTTATGGCAATAATAGCAAAAGCAGCAGAAGGTACAACAATATGTTTTTTTCCCCCGTAATTGTAGAAGGAGGCAGCCAACACATTTATATGTTTTCCCACGGCTAACACGACGTATGCGTAATTTATGTCGCTCTGCGGCAGCAGGTGCACGGGTCGCATAGCGCGGTTTTCATATTTCTAAAGTTCCAGCTCCATTTTGATGAATGCTTTGCATATTTTCACGGCAACACCCCACCCCTACAGGTCTCATTTGGCTGTTAGATAGTGAATCCATTAATATTCGGTTTCTGCACTTAAAAGGATTAATCAAAAAACAATTTAAGATTTAGATAACATTTGAAATTGGCGGTCCTTTTTAGTATATACTGGTATACACTTTCATCTAGGACCACCTGTGAATTTATTTTTTTCTTTATGTTTTATAAGAATATTAGTTAATGTGGTCGATGCAATGAGTTCTAATAATTAATTAAATAATGTAACAACCAAGAAATAATATTTTTGAATTAATACTCAAATTCAAATTTGCAATCTGGCAACGTTGCCACCCTAGCAGAAAAACAAACTAAATCATAGATTATCTAAAATTTTGTTTACCTTTAAACTATGATAAGAAATGTTTAACTACAATATAACAAAACCATTACTTTAATTATTAATAATAATAAAATGTTTCATATGTAAAAAAAAAACATTCTAAGCATTTGAAAAGAGCGCCACATTTTCACTGTTAACCGCTGACTGCATATAACAGAAACGGTTAACAGAAAAACGTTGCACAACAGTTTTTAAATTTAAGCCATCTCTCCCATTTAGCCGATTATCTTCCACTCAATATTGTAATTTTAAATATAAATTAATTTTCACATAGTTTTTTTTATTAAATAAGCTAACAGAATATTCAGTGTGCCCAACTTTCGTTGTCAACGATAAAAAACATCGATAGACACCGATTTTGCTGAGCACGGGGGGAACGCTGGGGCACACGAAGCTGAGCGGCCGTTTTTTTCCACACAAACTGTGCTCCGTGTTTTTTTCCCAATTGGAACTCGAAGCTGAGCGGTGCGCCGTACTCCGTGGCGTGGCAGCATTTTGTTAACGTAAAATTAGTTTTAAAATTCATTTTTCTCTCGGTCCGAGCGGTCATGTCGCGGGTGGACACTTAATCGTGAGATTTTCTGGTTCCCGTACCAAACTAGAATCGGGACGAAAATAAGATTTTGTGAATAAATCGGTTCGTGGCTAGTTTTACTCCTCGCGAGAGCAAAAAAACCAAAAACCAACGGAATTTGTTTGCAATACAACGCACACGCACACAGGCGTGGGTGTGAAAACAAACGAAACGGGAAACACATTCAGCTGGTGTTGGTTTTTGATTTTTACTTACGGTAGAGATACTTGCTAAAAATATTAAATTAATGAAAAACAAAATAAAAACAACAACAATCGAAAATCGAATGCGCGTGTGAATAAGATTGTGAGGGGGGGGCGGACGGACGGAGAGCAGGCACGCACACACGCACGCACGCAGAGAGCAGTGTTGCCAACTTCCAGGCGATGTCAGTGGATCTCAATTTAATAATTAATCTGGCCCAAACTAATTTAAATAAAAACCCATCCAGAGAGCCAATTTATTCTTGAATCTTTTTATATTTCGGCTTATTGGCATTGGCTGGCTTTTCGCCATGAAGCTGGCAACACTGTCAAGACAGAGAGAGAGAGAGACACAGTGACTGAGAGAGCGAGCGCGCGCGGGAGAGAGTAAAACACGCTCAGTTCGGTTTTCCTCAATGAATGAACACTTTTCACGGCTCTTTTGGCTCGTTCGCGTTTTCCATGGGTCGTGGAAAAGTTGTAACTTCGCAGCGGAATACATAATGTACTCTTTTGCTTGCAGTGCATCGCAGCAGCCGTCGAGAGTTGAATCATTTTAAAGTGTTTGTGTTTTTAACGTGTACAACCAATATTTTATGCCTTTTGCATAACAAAAACAAAGCAAAACAAGAAAAAGTCGCAGCAAAGAGAGGCAAACACGCACGCACCCACACACACACACGAGCTGCTCGCCATACACACTCATACACCGATACGCACGGACTACGTCAATAAGTAAAAACGGTAAGCGTAGTTCGAGAAATTCTATTATTTTCGCCGTCGCTTTTGTTGCTCTGAGAAATTTACATTAAAAAAAAAAAACACAGATTTATCATTGATATGTTAAATGCGAAAAGTTGAAATTCAAATTAAAATTAGTTGTGTGCTTTTGTTTGTTTGTTGTGTTTTTGTAAGCTGAATTAGCTACTGAAATTAGCTGGCGATGGGTTCTACTGGTTTTTGGTTAGTTTCATTATGGGAACCGTGATTTGTTAAGCAGTAAACGAGTTGAGAAAATTCCCACTGTGCCCTGTTACTAAGTTAATCCCCCTCCTTCTAGGCCCCCCCAACTCACTCCCTCACACACACACGCAGACACACTCTGAAATAAAAACTCAGCTGTGTAGTGGTGTAATTAGCAACAAAACTCTCACTGCATCGAATGAGATTCAAATGATGTGCTGCGTCCCGTCCCCAATTTCTCTCTTCCTCCGCCTCTCAGAGCTCCATTAGTACTCTTTCCCACTACCCCCACACCACCCCCCTTGTCTAATTTACATTTGAATGTGCGTGAGCGCGCTTTTGTTGATAATTATCGGCAAATTACTAGAAGTGGGAGGGAGGAGGCAACAACAAGAGCACAGTTGGAGAGTAATGCATGTCGTAAGTCTCCAAAAGAATAACTGTCCACCTAAAAAGCTACAATCTGAAAAGTATCTATGTATCTTGTAATTTTTTTTTAGAATAGAATTAATTAAACTGAAAGAATTACTTTGCAGATAATTGGCAAAGAGTTGTGTGGATTAAACAATCGCCCGCCCGTACAGAAATAAACCCGTTGCCATGCCTACGACTCTGGTGGATAGTATATATCGGCTTATACATATATTTCATTTAATGGCTGAGCCAGCTTCGGTGGCAGAAACTTAGTAATTCAACCACACACGCACACACGTTGATTGTTTATTAATTTATTTTATTTGTACAAATTTGGTTTATCGTTAGCGGCAATGTTTCTTTTTTCATTTTTGTTATTAACTTCATTATTCGAGGCATGGCACGTTTCTGGCTTGCCTAGTTATGTTTTTTTTTTTTTTTTTTTTTTTTTTTTTTTTTTTTTGTATTTTATTGCATTAGCTTGATGGTGTGAGTGTGTGCCTTTTATGGCCAGGACAATGAGCCAATTTTGGTATTGAAGCTAGTTTCTCAATTAGGCCGAAGCACTGAAAGAAAATCATTTAAAAATTGTTGATGGTCTGACACTTACAGATCTTGCTTAATGATTTTAAAACACCACCATCTGTCATTAGTTCCAGCCCTAAGCATAATTCCCCGAAAATCGTGCAAGAACCTTGAAACTATCATCTTCTTTTCGGACTAAATGATACATGTATCTCAAAAAGATCTTTTGTTTACATAACCGAGCGGAGAACCATTAAAAAACTGAAATAAGCCCCAAAAGCTGCCAACAACAAACAGAAAACTTCAATAACAATCCATCAAAAAGTTGAAATGGCCCAAAATCCAAAACAAAACGAGATTATGTGGAGCATTAAAAAAATACTAGAAGACTAGAAGGGCGGAAGACAGCCAGCAGTCATGCCCAGATCCAAATATATACGGGGTCTGGAAGGGAAGGCTTTTGTAATGGATGGTCTTTAAGATACATGTACTATATAGTCATAGATATTATAGTAACTTAGTTATAAAGCTAATTATATATCTCAAATATTCAAGATACTAACTTTCAAATGTATTTCAAAGATAGTTTATAGATTAAAGATAGTGTTTTAAAGGATAGGACACTTTAAAAAAATTATTAAACAGAAATAATTAAACAAACATATACCCTGAGTTCCTATTTTTCCATTCTATCTGATTAATTTATATTTTTTAAGGACTGATAATCTTATTCCTGTAGCCTGTATCTCACAGATAGATTCCTTACTTCTGCGGTTTCTGCAGACTGCACAGATGACGATCGTGCGCGAATCTTTCAAAAAAAGAAAAGAAAAAAAAACATTAGTGGAAGAGAAGAATAAGAAGTAGGGGATGGGGAGGAAGAACTGGGCAAAAGATAAGGCAAAAGGCAGGCGGCCAGAAGAGACGTTGTTGTCAGCCAGACATGGCGTATACGCAGCGTTGTACGGTCGACTATATACCGAAGAAGGTGTGCCTGTGTGTGTGTGTGTGTGTGTGATAGTGTGTGTGGTGGCTGCTGGCGGCAGTGCCGACTGCCTTACTACTACTATGTACTACGGTTTAACACCAGTAGCTGTCTGACAGCTTGACTGGCTAGCCCGTTGTTTGGTTCTTTTCTTTTCATTTTTTTTTTTATTTGTTTTATGCTGGGCCTCAGTTCGATTTTGTTGTACTTTTTGAAGTTCAAGAATATGGAAAGAGAAAAAAAAAAAGGGAGGTGGAGGAGGAGGAGGAAAGGGAGGTAGGTGTTGGTCTCTGTGAGAGTGTGGGGGCTCTCTCCCCTCTCCTGGCCAGATCTGTTATAATGTCTTCTTCTTCTTGTTTACACACACACACACACACACATAGAGACACTTGATGGAGTATCTGTGTTTTTTGTTTTTGTTATCCGAACCGGTTTCCATGTTGCGTTAGCTGTTGCTGTGTATCTTGTAGTACGTCTTGCTGTCGTGCAGACTCGCCCCTCAACATTCTACAAATACTACAAACATCGAGTTGTAGTACAACTTCTTATGGCATCCAGAGTCGAGCCATCCAAGACCATTCCACACAAATACAAATACAAATACCATTCAGCCTGATAAGTTGCCAGAGCAAGTCCTTTATTAAGAACACGCCGTGAATCATTCTGATAAACTCCTTAAATTGGTTTTTTTTTTCTGCTTTATGATTCAATAGCCGGTTAATCAGTTGATTTTTTTTTTTTTAACAATTCATTTTTAAGAAATATATCTTTATCTGAAGCACAATTTTGAGCCATTAGTCAGTGGGTTTTAGGCGAGATTATTAGTCTTTAAAAAGAATAAAAAAAACCTTTTTGAAATTCAAAGTTAAATCCAGTCGATTTTTGGGCTTTCAGAGCCATGATGACCTTAATCCGCACCTGTATTTCATCTGTCGGTCCAGTCGAGGCACAAAAAACATGCGTTTGCCCCTTCATGGGTTGCTGCCGCTGCCGCTGCTGCGCTGCTGCTGTTGCCGTCCGTCGTCAACGTTTTCGGGATCATTAATTACGTCTTCTGGGTCTCTCTTTCCACAGCCTCTGCTCTGCTCTGCTCCCCTCTCTTTGGCTCCTGGCCCATCTCTCTTTTGGCTCCCTCTCTCTTTGGCTCCTTTGCCCCTCTATCTCTTTGGCTCCAAAGAACCGGAATCTTGAAGAAGGAAACAAGAAGTTGTCTTTGGAGAACTCTCTCTGGTTCTGATTCTGATTCTGCTTTGCTTAGCTCGAACACCGAATCAAGCTTAAAACTTCTTTTTATTATTATTTCGTTCATGTTTCATATTAGAGATGTTTCTTTTTTTTTTTATTGTGTGATAATAATAGGTAGAAATATGGTAGTCTGAACTGGTTTTTTTTCACTAAAGATTATACCTTTTTGGTTGATATATTGGTGGGGGATTTGCATTTTCTTCTACCTCCTGTCTTCGTAGAATCACCACAGTCTCCACCTCCTTTGAAGTCTTCGATGAGTAAGCCATCGTCTTGGCCCCATTAGGGTTACTGGTATTACTCATCCGTAGCTCCCAGTCCCAGTAATCATCCGATTTCCCCACCGAGTCTGCTTTCAGTTTCTGTGAAAATGTATGGCCAATGGCCATTTATATTCAAATGAGACTTAACCGCTTATCCTGTCTATGAAACACGTTCCAAATAAGCCGGCAAATGTTTGTTTGTTGGCCCCAACAATACCGCTCGCCGACTAAAAACAACATCAATTTTGGTATTTGTACGAGAAACGTTCCCAAAACCGGTTTCCTTCACAAAAATCTATGCTGCAATAAAAAATAAAAAAAAAAACCACAAACAAACCGGAAAAAATTTTCAAAATTTTTGTTGTATTTTTTTTTTATCTGTTTTCTGTTTTAATGTTATGTGCAGCAGCGCTCTAAATGCTGCTCGGGGGCTACCGTTCCAGTCTCGGTTTCAGAACCGGCCTATGGGGCCAAACCAAGATCAAACCAGATATTCTTTAGCTTTTACTTTTAAACGACAAAAAAATGCAAAAAAAATGTTCATAAAAGATGTTAAAATGTATTTTGTTATAAAGTTTAAATGGAATATAAGGAACTAGAAAGGAAGTACCAAAAGCTATCGTATAACTGTCGCAAAAAGATCCAAGATCAAGTTCAGATAACACTTCAGAACTGCTTAGTTAGTTTATTTACTTTAAAATAAAATTAAATGCAAAAATTGGCTATAAAAGATATTATAAATAATCCATACCAAAAGCCAAGATTTTTAAGTGATTTTGAGCACTATCGCCAGTAAAACTATCGTATAAATATCTTAAATATGTCTTGGGTCTAGATTAGATTGAATTTACGAAGTGCTCAACAGGCTGCCATTACTTTTATACTAAATAATATACAAAAATGTTTTATAAATAATATTCTTTATGCGAATTAAATCAATATCGTCACTGAAACTATCGTAAAAACACTTTACATGCTAATTTAAGAACTATCGCCACTACAACTATCGTAATATTAAAATATTTTTCTAAATCAATAGTCCATACCAAAAGCTTGCCATCTCCGGCACTATTGAAACTACAACTATCCCATAAATATCTTTAAACTAAAAAAAAAACATGTTCAAGATCAAGATTATATTAAATTTAACAACACAAAAAATAATTATAATGAATATATATATATTTTTTTATTTTAACTTAAACTTAAAGAGAATATTAAGATCCAGAACTGAAGTATCTTACTTCCTTATTTTACTTAGAGAATATAAGCTTGGCAACCGATTTCAAGCCCTATCGCACAACTATCGTATAACCATCGCAAATATTAAAATATTGTTCAAGATCAAGATAAGATTATATTTCAGAACTGCCCAGCCAGCCAGCCAGCCAGCCGGTTCGTTTCAAAATAATGTGTATTATGAAAATGCAAAATCGCTGGCGAGGTAAACACGGCAGGGGCATACGGCATGAGGTATAAGGCATACTATAGTACTTATCAAGAACTCTCACACAATCAACTTTGAAGAGGTGAAAAGAAGCAATGGAAGCAAAAACAAGCTAGGCCCTCAGTCCCAGTTCCAGTTCCAGTCCCAGACCGAGTCCATGGAAAGGAAACACATGGACTGATAAGTCAATATGTAATTTAAATTTTTGTATTTTAATAATGATAAGCCGGCAATGTGACATACGCTCGTACATATTATATGATACTGTTTGTACATTTTTATTGATTTTCATCAAGCGGGGCAGGGCAGGGCTGGACTGAACTGGGCTGGGCTGGGCAGTCAGTTGGCTTGCCAACTGGAATCGCTATCAGTTTTGTGAGGAATTAATACTTTTATACTGATATTCGTTTTTATAGATATATTACGTTTATACGATTCTATTCTATGTGTTGCATCTGCAACTGGGATTCAGATTACCAGAGAAAGTAATACTTTATAGATACGTTTCCATATAAAAACTACAAATAGATACTCGGACAACTACTGCTCTCCAACTAAGCAAACAGAACCAGATACAACTGATGAATTCATTCTTAATGAAAAGCACATACACACACACACACAACACACACTCAGACATGCATCTGCGGTTGCCTGATATAGTATCTCACTGTGTATATAGTATCTGTGAGTATTTGTTAACAAAAAAAATAACAAAACTTTTATCTGCTTTTGTGGCGAAATGAATGAAAAGGCAATTTAGCTATAAAATTTATTGCTTTCTGACAGTTTCCTCTAGTTGTAGTTGAATAGAAACACTTCTTATAAAATACTTATGATTAAATAGTATTATTAATGATATTTTATTTCAAATATAAACTTTAAATATTTTCTAGTGTGGATTTGGAATAAAATTGTTACTAAAATGGGGTTTATATTACCATTTTTTAAGGTTTATCTCTGGGATAATAATTTGTATTTATTAATTTTAATTCAAAATAAAAAGTTAAAGTATTGTCTAGAGTTCATAATCCACTCTAGACACATTTTTTTTATTAAAATTAGGTTTAGAATACCATTTTTTAAGAGTTATCTTACAGTTATCTTACTTATAAACCACAAATTATTTATTAATAGTATTATTAATGGTATTGTATTCCAAATAAATAGTTTCAGTATACTCTAAAGTGGATTTATAATAGAATTTATAATAAAAGTGGATTATACATTTTTGAAGGTTTATCTTGTAAAAACACTCATAAACCGTAAATGGTTTATTAATAATATTGACAATAGTATTATTAATGATATTACATTTGAAATAAAAAGTTTCAGTATTAGAAGAAGAATTTGTATTAAAATGGGGTTTATTTTGTAGGAACACTCATAAACCACAAAGTATTTAGGATGAAAAACCCAGTTGCCAACTCAACATGTACTTGAATATTATTTATTATTATGATGATTATTTTTTTAAGTCCAGAATTACCAGAATAGTCAGATCGCCAGATCATGATTTTCATTCCGCACTTTAAGTTCAAGTTTCAAGTCGTTTCCTTGACAGAGTTGTGGTGCGTGCTTTTGTGGGTGGAGCGGCGGCGGAGTGAGGTCTATACAGGTCTAGATAATCTATATAGTTATTACTCACGGCACGTCACAACAAATAGTATATAAAAAAAATAAATAATAATAATAAAAAATGCGAAACAAAGCGAGACGAAACGAAAACTAAACTCGAAATAAAGATATGCTAAAAAGGCAGAAGAAACTCGGTTGATTATAACTGATAGCTGATAGCTGCCAGCTGGGGGTACCAGTACCTCTATATATATATATATATATATATACGATATATATCGCTAACTGTGTGCTTGGCTCGTAAACTTGTTGACAACAACTTTTGTTCAAGTGTTTGTAGTGCTTTTTTGGGTGCTATTGCTGCTTGAGAATCGCCTGTTCTTTTATCTCCACCTTATATAGTGTATATAGGTATGGGTGTGTTGTGGTGTGTGGGGGTTGTTGTAATTTGTATTCAGCATTTTACTCGTTTGGCTGTTGCTGATATGGCATTTAAGCCATTACTACTAAGAGTAAAAGGTGCGTTTCAAGAGTGTCAAGTTAATAATTGTTAGAAGTTTACTTTATCTCTTTAGGTTTTGGCTTTATTTTTTTGTTCTCTAGTGTACGGAATCAAGTATACGACCAGGGGTCTCTGATTAATCTTAACTCGTCTGGCGGTCGCACCGATCGCTCATTCCCCTGTTTGATTGGTTGCTCAGTCAGTCAGTCATTCAGTCAGTTAGTCACTCAGTCAGTCGTACGCAGTCATGTCATTCATTTGCCATTTCAAGTGCTACTCATACTCACGATCATTGTGCTTCACGAACAGAGAGCGAGCGAGTCTATATAGTACGAGTACCTCTCTATACAGCTACATACGTATAATAAGTAAGCTCTAAAGTGGAGCTGGAGCTGGAGCTGTTCATTAATGAGCTGTTTAGCCGTCAACTGCCTCGATTGTCATGCTATAGATGCCTGGCTCTATAATGGATATCATTATTAGTTTTAATTATGCAAGTGCCTTGTGTATCTGGTATCTGGCCATTATATAACCATCTATTGCTTATGCAACCCTTAATTCGGCTCAGATCCATTCCGTTTCTACACTTATTTTTTGTGTTTTTTGTTTACATTTGTGGTCGCCTGCTGCTGTTAATCTTAAATTTGTAATCACAAGTGGGAGCAGGTGTGTGCTATAAATAGCTGGGGGGGTTTTCATTGGCCAGGCACAAGAACAAGAACTTCATCAATCAAGCTCCCAATAAATCAAGCCATAAATTATTTGATATCAAGACAGAGACTTGTCACTTCTTAACTCTCAACTAACATACAATAAACAAAAGAAAGTCAAGACAATTTCTGTCAATATATATCTACAAATATTAACTATTTTTTAGATCAAGAGTTGGTTAAGTTATTTTCCATTAGGCTGATTAATATTTTTATTTTTATTTGAAAATACGCTTCGATTTTTGCTCAAACACTCGCATACTACGATAGATAGTAGTATAGTAGATAAATGCCCCCCTTTTTTGGGGGGCTACCTGTTAAATTGTAAGGCAAATAATCCACATGAGGCACACTTTTGAGTAAACTACCAAATTACACACAACCCTTCCCCGCTGCTCCACTCGAAAAGCAAATAAACCTGAAGAGTGTGCCTCCTCCTCCTACTACCTTGTGGTATAGGGTATCACTGGACTACCCAGCACCCAGTCTTACGATGAACTAAACTATTAATAGACCAATCAAGTAGTTATCGTAGATTATAGTACCATCTCTACCCCTTAGATACTTGATAATTATTTATTCCAACCCCTTAAATAGAGTATCTTTTAGTCTTCCCCTATAGAGTGTTTATCGGAAGCACCTGTTTATGTAATGCTCACGAAAATTCACTTAAGAAAGCGTCGGTAAATACCAAAACAAAAAACCAAAAAAAGTGTGTGGCATGAAGAACAAGTGTAGCATTTGTTAGATACTTTTCGTGGCATTTCTCTTCTCATTTCACTTCGGTTTCAGCTTTTTTCGAAATAATATTCCTCCTGCGGTTGTTTATTATTCAAGCTTTAATGGCTAGGAGAGATAGAGATACACAGTAGCGGTGGTCTGCCGTCTGCCTCTATTTGTATCTCAAAGTTTGTTGTGTATCTGTAGTAAACAAATGCGCGTAAAAGAAAAACATGCACGTATGTATGAACGGAACAGCGAAAAGCGAAAAAAAATTGGCCTGAAAGAATGGACTCTGAGAGTGAAAAGAACTCTCCGAGCCTCCCAGAACGTAATGAAAACGATGTGTGGCACAAAGAAGTTGAGATACAGATACAGAGACATCGTTAGCATGGCCCGTTGCCCGTACCCGGTGCCCGATGCCCGATGCCCGTTTCCCGGTCCAATCCAATCCCATTCCATTCCATCCAATCCAATCCAAAACAAACTGAAACGAACCCCGCTGTCAGTCTGCCTATCGAGGTATGTGGTAGATGCGGGCTCCTCCTTTAGAGGAGAGGAGGCTAGGTGGGTGGATGGTGGTGCTGGAAGTGCTCCGGGGGGTTGGCAGGACTGGTAGCTTCTCCACTCACACAACTACATAAGCGTAAAAATTCTTTGGGCAACCAAAAAAAAGTAGAAACTGAGAATGAATTGGGAAAAATATATGTACTTTTCTTATACAATTCCGCAATTTTCTTATACAAAACTTTATATAAATAAAAAATAATAATAAAAAAAGGAGGAAAATGAAAACAAATTGTTGCTATTCCTGTGGAGAGTCGAATATCTGGATTTTATATTCATTTATGGCAGTGTCTTCTGTTTATTTATTTTGTGTGGTTTTCCCGCTCTCTAAATTGATTTTCTGGGAGTTTCTGTCCAAGAATTTTGATATTTTTCATTTTATTTGTTTAATTTAAATCCCACAAAGGAAGAAAAACATAAATGTTTATGCAAATAAATTACTTATCGAATTGAATTCAAGAATAGTTAGTCAGACGAGCTATTTATTAATAAAAATGATTTATCTTCTTCCAGTTACTTGATATCTTGTGGTTTGCTTTTCTCATTTAAGATTAAGTATAATTAATGTTTATTGAACACTTTTGAGCCAGAACAATCTCATTCCACTCACTTTCCCCAGGGACAAAAGTCACTAGTCCGACAGGAAATCCAAGAAATACCAATCGGATTACTTCAATTATGCGACATTGTCCGATAAACAGTCCGAACAAAAAGAACAAACTGTATAGCATTTATAGAATATATATGTGGATATTTTAAAGGCGTACAGCGAACGCGTAGTACGTGTGCACATTGCCAATCTATAAGCAGAAGATGAGTACAAGTATATAACGCCAACGTACAACACGTTTTGTTCATTTTTAATTAATGAAACTTATTTCGAGCCGCCGACGCCGACCGACCGACGAGCCACAGACAGAAATAAGGCATCAGAAGCGACCAAAACAAAAAGTGTACTAATGAAAAGTAAAAATAAATAAAGCAAAGAGCTTCAAGAGTGATAATTCGACTTGAAGATACTCTTATTTACGAAAAGAAAGAGTAATTGTTAGTAGAGTAATTCAAACAAGTCTATTATATTAGATTTTTAAGAACTACTGACCTTTTAAACTCTTTTTAAATAAAAATCAGTCAGAAAATAGTTCCTTTTTATAGAAAATATGCCTTTTATTAGTGATTTAATAGACAGTTCTATAGACCCTCTCCTTATACTCTACCACCAGATTAGTTCTAGTTGGTCTGTGTTATGTCTGTCGGCTGTCGGCTCCTAGCCCTAGCCCCCCCGATATACTATATAATACCAAACATATAGGAATATATTTTTATTTTTCCGTATAATCACGCGCACCACGCCAGAATCGGGTTTTATCTCTTTTTTTTTCCCCCAGATAAAGAGCGGGAGAGCAGAAATCAATTTAGTGTGGTTTTATTCCAAACACCTACTGAGTATAATCAGGGAATTTATTAAAAAAAAAAAAAAGAGGCCTCGATAAGGCAAAAAAAATAATAATAATAATATTTTGCCACTCAGGGACCGGCCAACGTCGTACAATTTTTTCATTCATGCGCTAATCGTTCGACAAAAAAACACACACACACCCAGTTATTTTATTTTTCTTATAAATCTTTGAGAGCGTATGTATGTGGCTTGTATCTACACAGCCGTAGTACCCGATAAAAATATATACATATATTTACACACTTTTCGGTCGGTCGGTCGGTACGCTCCACACGCGTCAATGCGAAGGCCTCTCTCTCTTCCGCCAGGTGCATGCCACATAAACGATTAAATCTTTAAAGTTTAAACACATTTTAAGACTAATGCCGCGTAAATAAAGCAAACAATCTGGGCACTATTTCTTATACATCTTGGGGGATTATTTTTGCAAATATTTTCTCATCAACAGGGGGGCTGCCAAGGAGAACTAATAAATATTGAAAAAGTATCATAAAACTTGGAATCACTTCTTGGAATAACAATTAAATAGAAACACTAAACTTGATTATTTATGGGCCCATAAAGTGACAAAAAAGTGTCAAAAAATGTACATATATTGCAAGTTTTTAATCAGATATGTATTTAATGTGTATGAAAAATGTGTGTATTTTGTTGACTTTTAATTTGTGAGTAGCAGCATTTGCATAGGTAATTCGCACAACAAATTTTTGCACACATCATAAACGATGATGGTCTGCGGTTCTCGAAAGTTATTAATTCGCTGGCGCCACTCAATCAGGCCCCAAATGGTGGCTTTTGGCTTGGCGACGCGGTGTCGCCGTCAGTCAAAGTTCTTGTTTGATTTACATGTTTATCTTAATCTTCTGGGGGAATAAATTATAAAACAAATATTCAAACATATCCGTCTATCTGAATTCTTTCATTTTGTCGCCTTTTTTGTGTTAAGTTTCACAGCCAACAGCTGCCTGATTATGCAAAAAAAAAAATAACAACAAAAAATACAACATTGGAGTGCTGTTGTAACTAAAATCCACAAAAGGCAAAAAATATGGGCTATAAAGTCGATTTCTGGGAAATCCAATCGAAACCCCATCCGTATCAATAAAGAGCGACCTTTAAAAGTATTTCTTACACTCTTTATAGTACTCCCCAGAGGGATATTATTTTATCGTAGGTCTGGAATGGTCTCTGGTGCTTGTTCATTGAAAAGAAATACCTAGAATTGCAGCTGCTTATTTGTATTTATTCATTAAAAAAATAAACAATTATCCGTAATTCCAAATAATTAAAGCATACTTTTCTTTACTATTATTTGCAGGTATGTGGCCAGCAGAGAAAGATGATACTCATATTGTAAAGGAGTTAAATGTAAGCTATAAGATGGGAAAATAATATTTAATCTCTATAATATACATTCAGAATTCCTAGATGCTGATTTGTTTGCTTGTTTGCTCACAAACTTTATGAGAGTCTAGACTCTAGACTTTAGAGTCTTAGCCAAAGTTCATCTGGAAGGTGTATAGCACTACTGCACTACTGATATGATATGTTTTTTCTCCCTGAACTTGTCGCATTACACCGGCACGTTTCTTATAAACCACAACCTTGATTTTCCAAGCGCATTTTTTTTGTCGACTTTTTTAAGGTCTGGTCATCATTTTTCATGTTTTTTTCGATTTTATTTTTCGTTTTTTTTCACATGCCTCAACAAAATTCAAAATGCTTTCTTGTGAGTATAGTATTATTTTATTTTATTTCATATTTTCTGTCATTTTTTTTAAATTTTTTTCCACCCAACCTAATCAGTTATAAAAGCCACTGACAGAGAGACGTGCTTGGGTTTGTCGTGGTTGCACTTTTCATTTACTACGCTTGTAGTATGATTTTATATATATATATTATGGTATAGTATGTGGTATAATGTGTAGTATAATATATAATACAATGTATGTGACTGCAAACCGGCCGGCCCACGCGTCTACATGAAATCGGGCTGCCAAGTCAAGCTTAAGCCCAAGCCCAAGCCCCAATCTCATTCCAATCCTACGACCCACACAAAAAAGTTTATAAATATGCTGGTTCTCTATTGACACGATTCCCGGTGGCGACCCTGCACCGGAAAAAAAACAATCAACTTCTAAAAATACAACAGATCCTGTATGAAAAAGTACCAGATGAAAGGAAAAATATTAATAATAATATGAAAAAATAATAAAATAGCATGTGTGGGTGGGCCATGGGGCTGGGGTTGAGATTCAATGAAATTAATTAGTGTCTAGCTGGTGGCCCCCCTCGAGCGTGGGCTTTACTCGTCTCTTTGTTTAATTTTTTTGATGAATTTTTGAGTAGGCGCATTTTTGGGGCTCTGGTTTATTGTTTTTACTTATCGTCTCGTGAAAACGAGGGTCTTAAAAGCTTTGATTGTGAATTACAACTAACTTAAGTTGTCAAAACGATCAGGCTGGGTGATTCGGGGCGATTAGGAAAGTGATTTTCAATCGAAGAAGCCTGGATCTGATGTGTTGTGACATGTGATATCGGTTTGTAGACACCAACAAGTATCTGCAGGCCAAAGTGCAAAGTTACTGAAGGTTAAATGGTAAAGACTGTTACTTATTTAAGGAGATATCTGAATCATTATCTCCTAAAGGCATTACCCAACTCATCACCGCGGCAATCCGTAATTAATTTCATTAATCTTGATGCCAACCCACACACATCCCCAATCGATTTTCATTCACTGGAATTTCCACTAATTGTGAAATCAAAAAATCAAAACAAAGAAATCCGACTCCGACTCTGGCCGGGGAGGGGGAGAGATTTCTCGGATACTATATATTAGGTAAAGTCGGTTGTGCAGATGAGAGCTTCAGACTACGCACCTGACTCTGACTGACTCAACTCGGCCACCACCTGCCTAACAAGTTGGCGGCGGAAAGCTTGTGAAAAGCAAACCACATCATGAGTCAGTAGAGCAGACCATAGAGGGTCAGGAGCATTACCAGCCCAAGTGGCAAAGAGTCTCTGACATTATCCTTTTTTTGTTAACACCTTTTTTGTTTGTTTAGGTCGCTTGGTCCATCAGCGAAAGGGTTAACTGGCCAGGCCTTGTTTAAATAAATTATTTTCGAGGTTTATTTTTAGTTCATTTGCTCCCCAAAGCTTCAGTTCAGAGCTCTTTAAATGGATAGCTTTAATCTGACTTTATTAGAACGCTTATTTGAAAGCTATTAGAACTAAAAATAAACAGAATATCAATTTCCAATCGTTAGAAATAATTGAAAGCATATTATTTACATTTTTTCATATTTCTTTTTGTTATTTTTTTACTGGCTCGTCAATTATGAGATGTCTTCCACTTTTCTGATTTAAAATTTCAGATAAAGCCAGCAGCAATTAGGCTGGCTCTTCCCCAAACATTCTCTGGTCAAGTAAATAAAAGCGACAAGCCCCGGCCCGGCCGCATGTCTTCCAATTCGGGGTCTATTTATTTGTACTCGTGCCGATGTATATTATTTCTTAGAGTACCTACAGGTTATGGCTATGGGAATGGGCCTGAAATAGGGCTAGACACGATGCCACGCATACACGCACTTCGCTAAGTGGTGTCAAATATTAGCATAATATTATATTTCCATTTTCTATTTGCCTTTATGCCAGTTCAGTTCACTTTTGAACGTGCCTCGACTTCTAACTGATTCAAGGCCTAATGGATTTATTCCAGAAGCTAACTATAACCACCTTTAATCGCATTTAGAGTCCTTAACCTCCTTCTAGACTTCTATGCTCGCCATGCTATCGCTTATCAAGAGCAATTGCTTTCTCCTCGCTACCAATTCATTATTTCTATACGGCACTCTGGTTATTTATAGTTAATGGAGGTGTTTTGCTGGCTGGCTGGATGGCTGGTGGAGGCCAATTGGATTCAGCTAACTCGGTTAGGACTCTCAGATGCTGACCGCCACTCGAGAGTCCATCTCTCTCTCATCGACATCCTTCAACACACGCCTGGGCCCTGGGCCCTGGGCCAAAAGGTGAAGCGTAAATTGGAAAAGGGAATGGGAATGGGAAGCCACTTGGCCAACAACTGACGCACATAAAACTCTCCCTGTTGGATCTGTGGGGCAGCAGCATCCTTGAGAACGCCCCCAAACGGCCAGTAAGCAAATGAATTGTGGGCTTCGGGTTGAGTAAATCAATTCGAGAACCCCCATGCCATGTAATGCTAAGGAAACGACTACAAAAGTGTTGTTCACAGTTCATTCCTCCGCCCCATTCCAACCATCCATCCATCCATCCTGTATCCAAGGAAGATGATGTGCATCAAGTCCTGGCCTGCCTTTGACACTTTTGGCCATAATAGTTTGCTCTGTAAGCCAGTCCCCTAATCATTCTCCCTTACTTGGGGCCAAAAGGAAAGCTGAATTCTAAAGATTTTCCCCTCATATTTTGTATTTCTTTTCTTTTTTTTCGTCCTTTATACATTTTCTCAGGCCAGCAGGAGCAGGAGCAAGAAGCTATTTTTAAAAGGGTTAATAACTAAAGGGCTATGCAGCCTCTATTTTATGACTAAAAGAATTCTAAAAGAATTTATTAAAAATACTATTTTCTCTTAGTGTATGCAAACGTTGTTTTGTGACACATTTTGTATGTATTTTTTCCTTTTTTTTCCGTATTTGAGCTCTACCCCAACACAAATTTTGTTATGTACACATTACTTTTGATATCCAGGTGGAGGGGCGTCACGTCATCGCTTTTTTAAATATTTCTTCCACAATATTGCTTTTCGGGCTCTAATTAGGGTTACTGAGCCATGCCCCCATGGCTTCTTAAATCGTAAAATCTATTACGAAGTCAGTAGTCCAATTCTCTCCCACTCAATGACGGCCAAGTTGGTTTCCAACAAACTTTTATCACTTTACTAAGCCCAGAGCCCGGGCAGAGTTATCGGAAGAAAGTTTTCCTTTAGCCTCATTAGGGTTGTTAGTTGGGCCAAAGTTGATGATGGAAGTTGGTCCGAGTGAGTTACCTTTTCCAAATCCACTAATTTCATTGATTTTTCTACCAAAGAAACTTTAAAAAGAGTATTATTTCATAATATTACTTCAGAAGCCTAACAAAAATACATTTTTGTTTTAATTTATCTCTAAAATTTTATTAAAATGAATCAGAATTTTATCTACTGTTTTTTTTTTGCCATAACTCAATTATCGCTGAAATGCGCACTTAAATGCGTATTTCGGTTATGAAAGCCATAAAAAGTAAAGTATTTTTAAGCGATTTAATACATCCCGAATAACAATGAAATCGCATTTGCATTTGGAGCTCAATCGAATGCATTTTTCATAGAAACTGCGAAAAGCAAACAGCCATACATGTTTGCTTGCATTTTTTATGCAGTTCATCGGTGTTTTTTTATTTTTGTTTATTTTTCTGCTTTAATAAATAATTCGATAGTGAAAATTGCATAAGAGGAGCTGCAACGGAGTTTCATTGTTGATTGTTTGAAGTTCTAATGAAGAAATGATACTTATTTTTATGATTTTTAAATGGTATAATATAATATTATTAATATCCTACATCCTTACTCTTGGAATAATCTCATTTCGCTTTATTTATTATTCCCGCTTCGGGTAATATTTTTTCAATCCCTCCCAAAACCATAAACCCTCAAAGTCGGTAAGCCTAAGCCGCAACAATGTTGCCTGCAACATTTCTGTTTACGCACAAACGTTGCTAGCTAGCTAGCTCCTCCAAGGCAAATATACAAAGATCCTTTTTTTTTTGTTTTTTAAAGATAGAACCCCCCGGGACTCTATCCTAAACACAAATAAATAAAATGTGGGGGCAAAAAAAAAAGAGGCTGACTTAGGCATAGTTCCAATTTCTTTGTGGACAGGCCAACCGAAAGCTATTGACACGAACGAGATGCCGACGCCCATAGCTTTTTTATATATATTTTTTTTGTTTATTTTTTAGTTATTTTTTTTTTTAGTTTTTTTTTTTTCATCTGCAATCCATCCTTAAACAGTAGCGGGGCCTAAAGCATAGAGCTTTGCCTGTTTGTTTATTTTCATACTTTTTTTTCTGCTTAACTCTTTGCTCATGCGCCATCTCGCCCTTCCCTTGCTTTATTTTATATTTTTTTATTTATCATCCCTCCCCCCCAACCCCCACACACTGAAAATATTTTTATATATCTTTTCTGAGAAATGTTCTGAAATTTAGAAGAGTTATGATTGTAGAATGTTTGTGAGAGGAATGGATATGGATATCTTGTTTAAAAAATAAGAGATTTATTTTTTTTTTTTCAGTATTATTATCATCATCCCTCGGCGGCACCGTCAGCGATGTCGGCATATTGCATTGAAATTTGCAACACATTTTACTTTGTTGATTCTCGGGCTACCGTTTGACGTTTAATACGGGAGTGGTGGGAGGGGAGTGTGCCCCAAAGAGGCGGGGCACAATCCACAAAGAATGAGAATGATTTAATGCAAATTTTATGCGCCGTGTCGTGGTTTGGTTGCTGCTGTATCAGTTCTGCATCGTCTGGTACACATGTAGATACGAATTTTCATACGACATTTATGCAGATACATAGGGGAGTGTGTGTATATGAGTGTGTATGGCAACGATCATGATCCACAACGGCTGTCATTGTTTGTCACCCGAAAAGCAAAGCATTCGGGGAGCATTTCAATACATTTTGCAACAGAGTTACCAAAGAGAGTTTTGAATTGCATCTGGATTTGTTTATTTATAAAGAAAAAGTGTTGGCATTTATTTGTAATTGAAGAGCTAAAAAATAGGGTTTCTTATAGATTTAATATTTTAATATTAATAGATTTTAATGGTACAATAATAGATATAAGATTTAAAAATATTTAAATATTTGCATTACTTTTTAAGGAGGTTTTTGAAGTTCAAAGATACATAGATACAGCCTTCTTAGCTGCAATCATTAGTTCAGTGATCTCAGAGACGCACTCCTCAACTGCAATTAGTTGCAATTAGAAACACCAGGCGACACAGAGCCTACCATCTCTAGCATCTTCCCCAACTTCAGAGTGGAGTCTTCAGAGCATTGGCCAGAAAGAATTCTCCTCTGGCGCTAGACAGCAACTATTTTAATTAGTCTCTGGGCCAACATCGGCAAATTAATCGAAAGGCATTAAACCCAATTAAAAGACGGCAAACTAAATGTGCTTGGGGAAGAAGTCCCCAAGAAGTCATCTTGTTGTTGTAATCAAGAAGATGTCTGGCTACCGTTAAAAGTTGAAATCTTTTATTTTTATTTTTATTTTTGTTGTTTGTTGTTTGTTGTTTGTTGTTGTGTGTTTGTGTGCAGTTGCTGCATGAGCTTGAGAATCGAGTGGCGAAGAACCGGAGAAACTCTCACACCATCGCCCCCAACTTTACAACAGATTACAGTGGAGCTTCAATAAAATGTCAAAGTTTTAATTATAGAGTTTGAAATTAATTAAAAAAAAAAAAATCAAAAATAAAATTCAAAATTTAACAACAAAGAATGTTAAAATTTTTTTCTTAAAAGATTTCTTTCTTTATGAAACTCTTCTGTAGCTTCATTCTTTTTTTGTTCGCCTTTTTGCATTATTCGCCCCGTCATCTTATCGTTGGACATTGCAATCAGTCGTCGTCGCCCGCGCACTGCTCCACATTTCAATTTTTACTCATAGCCCCCACCCCACCCCTTGGTAGATGGGGGGAAAAAAAAAAAAAAAGAAATGCTCCTGCCTTGGCTGCTGTTTTTCGCGCGTTTCGTGTTGCCAGGCGGACTTTGAATGGTATTGGTTTTGTGGCCCTACGTGTCTCCAGCACTCGCACTCGCACTCGCACTGAGTACACACATGTCTGAACTATGTATGTATGTGTGATATGTAATATGTATGTATATATTTATATAAACTAACTCATCGTATGCACTCGCGTTCTTCGTCTTTACAACTCAACAAACGAGCGCAAGAACCCCGACCCCCAATGCGTTGCCCTTCCAAGCACCCCTCCAGCATCCAGCTTTCATTCTTTCCCATTGCATTCTTATTTCTTCTCATCCTCTCGCCCCCTATAGTACAGAAGCCCCAACAACAACTGCACAGCCCGGCGCATACAAATAATTTACGGCATGCTAGAGCGAAAAGCTAAAAATGAGTAAAGGTTGCCGCAAAAATATACACAGGCCGAGTGGAGCATACAAGTGAGGGCATTCTAGTAGATACGACTAAAGGATTTTTTTAGTTTTATGTTTGACATGTTTAATTATTCATTGAGTTTTTTAAGTAAAAACTTTTTGTTGCATACATTTCAGCGTTTTATTGCATTCTTTTACAATCCTGTTGTAATAATCATTACATTTTATTATATTTTTTTATAAAATAAATATATTCATAATCTCTCTTATTCTCATGACCTCTTACATCCAGCACTGTTAGACGCATCCATGTAACAGCAACTACTGCAGCGTATTGCATTCATGCATGCTCGTGTGTGGGTACGCAAGCTTAACTGTGTGTAAGAGTATTTTTCGTACGAGAGGAGAGAGCGACTCTACGCAAATGAGCGGCATTCTAGGATTCTCCTGAGGGAGCCAAATGTGGGTGGTGTGTGGTGGGTGGCGACAGAAAGGGGAATGGGAGAAAGCTCCCTAGATGCAGCCAGCCTCTCTCCGCCAACTCACTCTCACTAGATGCTGCCTGCTTGAATGACTATGAAAGCTAGGATGTTCCGGGGGGAGGGTGGGTGTTGCAGGTCGAATAAGGACTGTGTTGTCGAGTTGGCAACAGCATAAAATTCAACGTAAAAATAGAGAGAAAAAATTCAAAGAAAGGCACATAAAATCACAGCAAACAAATTCACTACGCTAACTGCACTCCTACCACTCTGTCTCTCTCATTTCCTCGAGTGGGGTTACTGACATTACAGCAGCCAGGCAGCAGTACGTCGTTGGGGCTGCTCTGCTCTGCTCAGCTCTGGTCTCTGTGTGCGTGCAGTTACCGTTGCTAGCCAGTGTTGCCAACAAAAGTTATTAAAAATTCCAAACTTCTAATTGCATGTTTTTATTTAAATAAACAATGCAAATGACAAATAAAAATGATTAAAAATATATAATAAATATTATTTAAATAAATATGATCATCACTGAGGAGTTTAAGGAAAGATATAAGACACGGAAAGAGAGATTAGTAACTGCACATGCCATCTTCTCTTAGTGTGCACTTCTCTCTTTAATTTTATTTTCTCCTCCTGGGTTCTACACTTTTCGTTTCATTTCGATTTGGCGCCAAAACAAACGAACACTGTCAGGGTTCAAAGAACTCTTGTCTAATTACGATGCATTCGGCATATCCATAACAAATGCACTTTACTATCGCATTGAAGTGTGTATGTGTGTGTGAGCACACTTTGTACATTTTGCATTCAATTTAGTGCAACTGCATTCGGATTGGAGGCATTAGTGTGGGTTTGTGAACATCATAAAAATGAATATGCCAATTAACAACAGCAGCCAACAATAACTAACTGCAAAAATAACAACAAATGATGCAATGAGAGCACAAGAAACTGACATGAATGCCAAATGCAGTTTGCGACTAAACCACATCATAAAAAGCAACAATGGCAAGAGAATGGCATCCAATGCGGATGGAAATGATGGCCAATATGAGCACTCCCCGAAAATTGCAACACATTTTAATTAAATTATTATTTTTATAATATTATGATAAGAGGAAAGTAACTATATTTAAATTTTTTATAAAGAAACCATTACTCATGAACTTTATCTGTGTAATTTTTCTGGCTTATGGCAAGTCAGAGGCTGTGACTTTGCAGTTAGAGCCAAGTTAAGCATCTCCCCCTCCCTCCCCCTTCTTAGAAAAAACATTTAAACACACACACTACACTAGACTACCAGCTCTAGCCTTGTGCTGCAACGCATGAACAAATACAGAAGATATGCAGTTATTTACATAAAAGCTTTATAAATATGTGCAAAAGCCACTGCCACTGTGTATGTGGGTGTGTCACGTGTAGGTGTAGGTGTAGGTGTAAGTGTATGTGTGAGGTGTAATGGTGGGTGGACCATGTGATCCATAATTCTGCTTTCTTAGGATCTTAGGATTCAGATTTACTCACATTTTGACAGAGATCCTTTTTAGACATCATTCTGGGAAAATTTTATAATTGCACTGAAGAAAAAAAAAGGTGTTTTCTAATGAAAATATTGTAATAAATTATTTTAATTAAATTCAAATTCTCAAATATTTAATTTCACACTTTCAAACCTTTTTTCAACATTAAAATCTTCCTTAATTTTTTTTTAAATTATTTTATCTCAGTGTACTTGTGGCACTTTCCACGCTCTACCTAACAACTGTACCAGACACGGTGTCTGCCACCTTTTAGCGTCTCGTTGCCACTGCAACGCCGCCTCTGCGGACTTTTCCTAACAATCGCAAGGCGCTTGTGGCAGCCTAGCAACCAAGCCCCACTCCCAGTCCCAGTCCCAGCCCCAAATCCAAATCCGCATCCAAAGCCCGCCCCGGCCACAGTAATGAAGAGGCAGAGTAGCAAAAAAAAAAAATAATAAAGTCTAGGGAGGAGGAATATAGCAATCATTGCACTTGTCCCGCGCAGCAGCAACAATATGGCCAAGGCTATGCAATGAATTTTTTTTTTATTTTTAGTCTTGGTTGCTACGATGCTTCAATTTAGCTTCGTTTTAACTGTATTTTTTCTGCATGTATGTACGTATGTGTGTGTGTGTGTGTGCATTGGTATGTGTATGGATTTGAGTGCTCGCCCACAATGGGCGTGGCAGTCATTTCCCGCAATTACGCCAACACAGAAGCCCAGCCCTGGCAATGGGCAATATGGAGTGCGATGTAGAGAGATGTAGTGGATAGATGGCTGAACGGATGAAAGGTTAGTCTAGGAGAATGGAGAATGGAGAAAGGCAGAGAGGGAGGGCCTGGCCGGGCCGAGTTGGTCCTTCGTGATAAGCCGTAACTGCAACCAAAAGCAGTGTGGAAACACTGACAGCCACAGACAGAGGAAGAAAACACGTATACGTCGTATGCCCAGAAGTATGCAGCAGTTTTTTGAAGAAAGTGCTTGGCTTTTTGGATGACAATTTTATGAAAAATAAAATATTACTTTCGTCCTTTTTGAGCCACAAACGGGCAACTGTTGATTAAATATTTTCCCAAAATCTCTCCAATTTGTTGAAGATTTCTTGGTTTTAAGCTTTCTTTAGAGCTACTGCCATTCAGAGGAGATTTAAACATTTTTTTAATAATTTTTTCTTGACATTTCGTTCAACTGTGCATCTGTCTGGCTTTGGCATGAAATTCAAGTGTCATTTATATTTTATTTGACTCTTTTTTTGAAAAGCTTTTATGCACTTGAAGAAATTAAAAGTGACCTATACATTCCTAAGAAGAATTAGGGCTTGTAGAAAATAATATATAAAAAATATGATGAAAACAAAAGGTTAAAAATATCTTTAAAATTGGACAATAATATTTACGCTTTTAAAATATAAGTCATAAAATTGTTCTCTACTTTTCAAAACGAAATAAAACCCATTCGCCTCAGACCGCTGGACGTCTGTGGAAATGAAAATGTTTCCGTTTTCCAGACCAGTCACTACTCCCCCCGGGGCGGAGGGAGACCTGTATAGTTGAACGAGATTGAATTTTATTGCTTGTCGCCGGCCGAACGCAGGTCCTGGCAGCCTGGCAGGACAGGGGGCCGTTTCGGGGCTGTCAGGATGCGGATTACACTAATTATGAAATGACATCGGCAATGGCAATGCCAACGGCGGCGTCATCGTTGTGCGCCAGTGTGGACTTTAATGGTTTTCTGTTATCAAGTTAATTAACAAGTTTTCTCTTTATCCGTTTGCAGGAAGGATGCTGCTGATGTCACCGCCGTTGCAGTAGCAACAACAATACCAACAACAAGAACAGCCAGGAGCCCAATAACAACAAGAACACATACACATGTTGCTGCCACGAAGGGAGCTGCTAGTAAAATGCTCAGCGCTGCCAATGCAACTGCAACAGCAGCAGCAGCAGCCGCGATTGCCACAGTCGCAGCCGAGACTTATGTCATAACAGCAACAAACAAACAGCAGCAGCAGCAGCAACAGCAACCGCAACAACAGCAACAAGTCTTTGTTGTTGCCCCAAACAAAATGGTGATACCAGCAACAGGAGCAACAATCGCCGGTATACCAACAGCAACAACAACAGCAGCCGCCGAGCAGCAACAACAACAACAGCAACAGCCTCCCCAACAACAACAGCAAAATATATTGTTTCAACCACACCTACAAACAACAACAACAGCAGTAACCAGCACACCTCAGCAACAGCAGCAGCAACATCAGCAACAACAACAACCACCTCAGCCGCGGCAACATCCCAAGAAGCGAAAATTTGATCCAGCAGAGCTGGACAAAACAGAACAACAGCATCTCCCGCATCCCCATCAGCAGCAGCATCATCTGCAAAGTCTGCAGAAGCAGCAGAAACCCGCCGATACTAATGGCAATAGCAATAGCAGCAGCAGCGATGGGCTGACCAATGGCAATGTTGCTGCCGTGCAGCAACAGCAACATCAGTTGCATCGCATGATCGGTGCAGGCGCCGGTAATAGCAGCAGCAGCAGCAGCAGCAGCAACAACAGTAGCGATATTAAGCAGCAACAACAACGCATTATCATTGCATCCCCACTGCAACATGGGAGCAGTGGCAGTGGCAGTACTTACAAGCAACATGTTGCAGCCAGCAGCAGTAGCAACAATAGTAGCCATGCACCAACAATAAATCATCAGCAACGCACACACACGCCCACAACGGCAGTTTACTATCCACAACAACAACAGCAACAACAACAACGTTTTAGCTTTAATTCACACAATCAGCAACATGTACAGGAGCAACATCAGCAATCCTTGCTCGATCTCAGCGAGTGGAACAACACGCGTGTCCTAGCCAAAATCCACAATCACTATGCCTCCGGCATTATACGACAAGTGCAGGAGGCGGCAGCTGATTCAATACTCGTGGAATTCGATTCCGCCGATCTGGGGTCACGCCTATATCCGGACGTGTTGCATCAGGGCTGTTGCCATGTGATACTCGACGCCAGCCCGCCCATGGCGGATGTAAGTACCACATATCACTCTCACTCTCACTCTCACTCACCCAAGGTGGTAACAAAGTTCAACATATCACATTTTTTAATTAGATTACACTGGATGCTCGAGTTTGTGTGCGCCAGAGGGTTGAAGGACGTGGCGGCGCTGGGAGCTCCGGAAGTTTCGTTTACGTGGAGGGCGTCATAACTGGCATCAATCATGCCACGAAGCAATATACGGTGCAATTGATGGGGGAAGAAATGGTAGGTCATTTAGATTCTTAAACAAACTTTTTCTAATAATTTCTTAATTTTTAGAACACCTCTAAGGTGGTGTGTCGCGCCGATCTTCGCCTGCTGCAGCCGCCCTGGTGGGACGAGCTTAACGAGCTAACACCACCGAGTGGAGCAGCAGCTGCCCCAGCTGTCGTATACAAGCGTAAGGTTTCCGCCGGAGCATCTGGCGAGGCGATGGGCATGCCAAGTGGCAATATTGTTTATCCCAAAACGGCCAGCGGAACACCATTGACCTTTGTGGCAACACGTTATGATGGCAAGTTGCCCACAGCTCCGGCCACGCCAACGAACCAACAACAGCAGCAACAGCACCTCGTGAAACATGAAGAGTATTATCGGACGACGGCCACGTCGCCGTTCCAGACGCGTCCGGCACTCGCTGGCCTGTCTCATGGATCAGCGGATCAGTCAGCGCAGTCGCATCCCCAGCAGGCTAACGGCCTGCCGGACATCGTGATCTCCCCGGGCAGTAACGGACAGCACCTAAAGATACAACACCAGCAGCAACAATCGTCACGGGGCTACGACGACTATGACTCGGACGATGAGCTGAAACGGGTGGGCATCGGTAACTCACCGGCTGCCGGCGACCTGGACACGGAGAAGATGAGCGCCTGCAGCAAGCGGAGCAGCATGCAGAGTCGCGGCAGTACGTCCAGTTTACTCGACCAGAGGCTCACACCAAGATCTCATCCAGCAACCCCAAGGTTGGTCTACGAAACCTATTCCTTAACCTATCTTATAACCTGTCCTTGCCATCCATGACAGATCTCAGGCCACCACGCCGCACCGCTTCAAGAAGGGAGACATTGTGGAGTCGGAGTCCGGTGTACGTAAAAAGTATAACGGTAAACAGTGGCGCCGCCTGTGCATGCTCTGCACCAAGGAATCTCAGAGGCGAGGCTACTGTTCGCGACATCTCAACCAGAAGGGCAACAACAGCGCCCTTCCCTCATCCACCGGACCAGGTCGACTGCTAAGGTGAGCCTGAAACTCAGTATTATTTTTAAAACAATTTTAATTCATTATTTAATAATTGTTTTTAGTGACAGCCGATCGAGCAGCAAGACACAGATCGACGAGGACACCTCCCGCGACTCGGAGACATCGCCCAATTACAGGGTCAAAGGTCGCTACGATCAAGAGGAGACTGATGCTGCCGTCATGCTGGGTAAGTCACCAAATATTCATTTCTGGCCCATCGATAGTCACACCTCTCAACCAGCCGGACCAGCCATAAAAGCATTTAGGAATCTGTTGGGATTTAGACTCTCAATTTATTCATAGTTTTGGGTGCAATTCACTTCAAGGCTGGCTTTTCCAGCGCCTCGTTCTGGCCTGGCCAGCGCCAGTTTAACCGTTAATCTGTCTTTAGGCCAATAGAAGCACATGGGCAGGTAGGAGTATCACCTACCTTCACGGACTCTGTCACGGCGCTTCTGGAAAATATTTCTTTGATTTCTGGTATAGATCAGGGTGATGGAACTCTTTGTACACCCTACCCTTCCAATCGCTCTTCTACCTTTAAGCCATAAATGGTTCTCCATAAAAATATTCCTTAGGAATGCCGAAGAAATAAACTTCTTTCATTCAAGCCTGAACCGGATTTCTTCTCCACAAAAAGGGTTTGAAGAAAAGAACCATAAAAAAGAGGCTTTAAGAAAGGGCATCCCAGCATCTTGGGATAATTTAAATAAAATTATTTTAAAACTATCTTAAAAAATAGTTATACAACTACTTTTTTATACTTAAACTTAAAATTTTATAAAAAATATTAAAATATTATTTTTCCTTCTTCAAATCATGGGTAGGGTATCTCTTTTAGTCGTTGCAACTGATACTTTCTCGCCTCTTGTTTTCTGGTTCGATGCATTTCCAATTCACCATAAAATGCATATCATAAAGTTTTATTGTGGCAGCGCCGTCGTTCTCTCTATTCTCCCCCCTCCTCCTCCTCCTCATCTATGTAGCTGTCCTTTGGCCCTTGTCCATTTTTCACACACCTCAATAAAGGTCGTTTGTCCGACCGTCCGACCGTCCGTCCATCAGCCGCTTTTCATAAAAGGTGTTGCAGAGGAGAGGTCGTGTCCGATTCCGATTTCGATCCCAAAAACGAATCAAGGGTCCCATTGTCTGAGGAATCTCTGTTCTCCCTACCTCCTCCCTCCCTCCCTCACCGTCCTCTGTCCTCTGCCCTTTGCCACTTGAGAGTGTGACCGCAGTGTGATTTACACGCCAGACGCAGCGACGTCGGCAGAGGCACCAGCAGAGCGACAGAAGGAAAGGTAACAAGTGATGCTCAGGTGTAGAGCTAGAAATTACTAAACTCTAAAAAAAAAAATATTGTTATTTTATGCTAGCAATTCTGTCATTTAAAAAAGGACAAAATTTTAAAACTAATTAGATGTAGGCCCTTAAACTCCAGCCATAAAACATCCACGATGGCAGCACTGTTGCTTACGCATTCCTAAGCACCTGCAGAAGGTAGAAAGACGCAATGATCGCGCAGCAGCAGAGCCACTTGAGACGAAACAAAGCGAGGCCAGCGCTGGCGCAGCGGCAGCGGCGGCGGCAGCAGAAGCGCAACAGATTCTTTTCTTTTATTCCCTGCTCATTTCTTGTTATTTGCCCTGCCTTTGATTCGTTTTTACCTAAACAAAAAAATGCACTTGAGAGCGGCGCACGCATACCCACACACATACACTGACAGACAGGCAGACACCTTCTTCTCACCTACATCACAGCAGGTAAACAAACATGGCGAGCGGTACCAAAAGGATAGAGATTTATGAGAGTGAGAGAGTGTATGAGAGCGATTAAGAGAGAGATTTTGAAACTATGCTGCTGACGTCGCTGCCCTTGGCGCTGCTTTCGGTTGATGGCTGCCGCTGCCTCGATCTGCCGCATTTATGCTGAGAACCGAGAACTGTCGAGAACCAAGAACCAAGAACCCGAGCAGAAGAAAAGCCAGAAACAGCAAAGCCATGCGAATGCAGCGCACAAGGCGAACGTGACAACGAAGGCAGAAAAGTGCATTTTGAAGAAATAAAAACAAAAACAACATTACAAGAGACACAATACACACACCCGCCGCCGCGTTGTTGAAGAGCGAGAGTTCCGTGGAAATGCTCAAGTGAACGTCATGAATGCGTTCCAGGACTTCGAGTTAGGGGCCAAACTATATCTACAGTGCTTATGTAATTCCCCCATAACCATTTCCCCGGGGAGAGCTTTCGAATCAGGATCCTCTTCCTCAGTTTCTTTACTTTTCAAAAAAGACAAGCAGTGTTAAGTTTTTTTGTGTTTTCCTTACAATTTCAGTGTCGCTGAGCAGCTCCCGGTCCGCCACGCCATCGTACACATCGCCCGTGAACCACGCCGGAGCCTCTCCGTTGAATGCCATTGCCCACTCGCCGGTGAACGTCTCCACCAGTCACAGGCAGAACTTCTTCACTCCCATCGCCAATCAATCGCAGCAGCAACAACAACATGTGCCACAACAGCAGCAGCAGCAGCAGCAACAGCAGTCACAACAACAACAACAACAACAACCTGTGGCCATACCGCTGGATGGCAAGTGGAAAGCAACGCCCAGTCCAGTGCTCTACAATCCCAACAACAATAATAACAACAATTTATGGGAGGCCAGCAGCAGCAACCAAATGGGAGGCACTGCAGCATCCAATGCTGCTGCTGCTACTGCCCAGCAACCACTGCCGCCACAAACGACGCCCGTATCGCTGGTGATGCACGCCCCACCGCCGCACCACCAGATGCCCCAACCTCACCAGCAGCCGCAGCAGCACCATCTTCACCATCACCACCAGCCGCCACCGCCACCTGCCGCTCATCACAGCCAGTCGAGCCTGCCAGCCCCCACAGCCCCGCCCCTGGGCAGCGGCAACACCACCAGCGTCATTCGCATCTCCAGCAGCCAGCCGCCCCAGCAGTCCCATTCCCATGTGGTGGTGTCCGGCAGCCAAACGTTTCATCCGGTGATTGTGGATGCCACACAGCTGGCAGTGCAGCCGATGCCGCCCGCCACGGTTTCATTTCATCAGCCCAACACGCCGACACCCACCTCAGTGGCTGCCTCGGTGGCGACTCTCAGTGGCCAGGAGAAGGTGATGCCAAAAAACGGTGAGTTCCAGTTCCAGTCCAAGTCAGGCATCAAAGGGAGCAGGCATAATTATGAATAGAATTCATTATTATTAATTTTTTAATCGAGTTATTCTTAAAAAAATAGCAATGTTAGTCATAAATTAATAAAGATTGGGATTTATTTTAAGTTCAAGTAAGATTCAGGCCTTTTTTTATCGCAGTCTTCTTAAATTCTTTAGTGGTTAGTGGTTTGCCTATTTTTTTAAAGAAATATTGATTTAAAAATGAATAAAATTAGTACTTGGAATAACTGTTTCATAATCTTCCCTTTTTAGGATACAATGCGCCTAGCCATGCCTGGTATAAGCTGCTCCCACAGATGCCACCAATAACAAAGGTGCCACCCATCGCATCGGCTATACCAACCTCAACCGCGGCTGGTAGTTACAACGTGGTCATGCTGCAACAGCAACAGCAACAGCAGCAGCAGCAACAAGAGCAGCAGCAGCAACAGCAGTCGCCGCCACAGATGCCGCTCAACCACAATAACAACCATCTGATTGTGCCTGGTCCACTCACTTCGCCCAACAAGCCACTCAACTGCTCCATGAGCGATGCCAAAGCGGCAGCTGCAGCAGCGGCGGCCAGTCAGCAGCAGCAGCAGCAGGAGGAGCCGGATGACCAGCTGGACGACGATGTGTTCGAGACAACGGCGGCAGGAAGCAACAGCAGCAACAAGAAGCAAACGGCAGCCATGCGACTGCCAACGTACAACAGCAATATCCGGAAGATTGAGGAGTGCCACGATGCGAGTGATGGGGCAGCTGGGGCACCAGTAACCTCGGCTGCCAAGAGGCGGAGCCAATCGTTGAGTGCTCTGCAACAGCAGCAGCAACAAGCGGCAGCTTCTGGAGCTGGTGGTGCAGCAGCAGCCGCAGCGGCAGCTGGGCAGCCGGCGAACAAGAAGATCCGACGGCCCATGAATGCCTTTATGATCTTCTCGAAGAAACACCGCAAGATGGTGCACAAGAAGCATCCCAACCAGGACAACCGGACTGTGAGCAAGATTCTGGGCGAATGGTGGTACGCTCTGAAGCCGGAGCAGAAGGCCCAGTACCACGAGCTGGCCAGCTCGGTGAAGGATGCCCACTTTAAGCTGCATCCGGAGTGGAAGTGGTGCTCGAAGGATCGTCGGAAGTCCTCCACCTCGACGGCTGCCGCTGGTGGCAAGGGGCAAGGAGCCGCTGGAGCAGGTGACGCCAAGCAGCGCCTCGTATCGGTTGATGGCTCCGACTCCCTGGAACAGGACATGTGCCCCTCGACGCCGGGCGGTAGTGGCAGTGGTGGCGTGGCATCCGAAATGCAGGGCGACATCATACCGCTGACCATCGACAACTACAACAGCGCCAGCGATGACGCGCCCACCACGATCTCCATGAAGGGAAACAACGGAAACGAAAAACTGCTTAAGAACGAAATGCCGTCGGATGAGGACGAGCAGATGCTGGTCGTGGAGGACGAGCGCCCGCAGGCGCAGCAACCTCAAGCCAGGAAACTCGATCTGCACTGCCGCGAGCGGGTGAACGACTCGGACATGGACGATGCCCCCTTCGATTATCGCAAACAGCAGCCCGACACGGATCAGGTTGGTTTCTTCTTCTCCAGAAACCTTCAATTTATTTATCAACAATTTATATTGAATTTCAGCGCCAGCCGGAGGAGCACAGCACATCCGGTGCCAATGGCCAGGCCATGGGCGCACCACTGGCCGGCGGAAGCGATCGGGAGATCACCCTCAAGCCGAAGGCCATCAAGGCCCACTCGGTGCTGGAGAACACCATGCTGTCATATCCCTCGATGTCCATCTACAAGAAGTACACTAGTCCCAAGAACCCAATCGGTGTAACACCATTCCAACCAACAGGCGAGAAAACCCTGCTATCCTCTGGCTAGGCAACCAGTACTAAACAAGTGCCTCTTTGTTTGCCTTCCTTTGCAGGCGGCGCCTTCAAGTCGATGCCCATTAGCCCCAAGGGCGGCAGTGGCAAGCCGGAGGACTCTGCCGGTCTGCAGGCACATATCAAGCAGGAGGACATTAAGCAGGAGCCGCCATCGCCCTACAAGCTGAACGGTGGCTCCGTGTCCGCTGGACCGGGCGGCGTGGTTGGCTCCCAGCCACCAGGTAGCAGCGGGGTGGGTGCCATCTTCAACTTCAATGTGCCAACGGCGACGGCTTTGAGTCAGAAGCAGTTCCACTACCCGATGCATCATCCCCACCCGAGTCCGACCGATCTGAGAGGTGAGTGATTGGAAGAGTATGATACTTTGGACTAAACCTTACCCTTACTTAGTTATTTTATATTATTTTGTTACTTTTGTGATAATTTTAAGTTGTTTTTTGTTTAGAAGTTCGAATTGGCACTACTTCTACTATGATTTGATTGGTTTGATTCCCAGTATGATTTGGTTTTGAGTTGAGTTTTGAGTTCCTTCCTAAGTTGGCAACCAAAGAATAGAATCAGAAATTGAGACATTATCATCATTTGCATTGATCGCTCCAGCTGCTCCTCCTTTCCACACTCACGAGTCGCGAGTTCACAAGAGGCTTTTGCATAACCACAACCATGTTTCTCTCTATTTCTTTCAAACTTTCTCTCACACACCACTAACACACGCCCCCTCATTCATTCATTCGATAAACAATCACTCCAAACTATAACCATAAGACCAAGAAACCACCAAAGGGACCAAGGAAGCAGATAGCTCCGTTTTGGAGGAAAGAGATCACTTGGAGGAGCACTGCGTGAATGATGACGAAGAGGAAGAGGAGGAGGAGGAGGAGGAGGACGACGATGACGAGGACGATGAACAGTTCATGCAGGAGCTGGCCAGTGTCAATGCCAGTGCCGGCTTCGATGACATGGCTCAGTATCCTGTACCAAAGGCAGCGGTGACACCTAATCCCACCCCGCCGCCAGTGGCCACAGCCACCATTGTGGCGCCGATCAAGCGGAAACAGTTCACCATTGTCCGCTCCCTGACACCGCTGCAGCCGGCCAACTCGCCGCACCAGCAGCTGAAGCATCTCCACCAGCGACGCGTCGAGACACCGCCGACGGTGATCACCCGCGTGCCCACGCCCACCATCAATCACTTCACCATCATACGAACGCAACAGCATCCAACACAACACTCCCATCCACACAACACACCGCCGCCATTGTTTTTCAAACAGAAGGTTCAGAGCTCACCAGTGATAGCCACCGTTGCCCCATCATCCGTCACAGTCTCATCATCCAGTCCAGCCACTAACGAAGCCCCTAATAAATTTTCCAATTTTCCCACACAACACCAACAACAACAACAACAACAACATCAAAAACAACAACCTACAACAATAACATGCAATACGAACAATAATGCCACGCCCATAATACGAAAACTGCTCACCCTGAAAGAAGGAGGCGGCGGAAGTAAAATAAACAAAGGAACAGGACGAGCTGCAATCCTATACGATGCCTTAGTTCTGGACACACTGCACGGCCAGGACGAGGAGGTCGAGGATGATGAGGACGATGCGGAGCGGGAGGAAGGCCAGGAGCGCCTGCCGACAAAGAAGGAGCAGGTTGCAAGTGGCCAGCCCGCCACAATGCTACTCATCACCGATGTGAACTCGTACAACCAGCAGCATGCAGCCGTGACTCCCGTGACAGGAGCAGCCACCCTCAGACCCGTGTCCTTCATCAGCATCAACGCTTGCAACAAGATTACATTGCCAACCAATGCCCGCATCCTGACGGCAGCCACATCGGCGGCAGGATCAGTAGCTACATCTCAAGCCGGAGCCGCCACTCTCACGGTTCTGACCAAGGCGTCGGCCACAAATCATAGTAGTACCAATGCCAACGAACTAACCATAACACCCACAGCTGCCCCGGCAGTGGGGGCATCCACCTCCAGTCATTCTGCTGGAGGGACCAGCAGTGGCAGTGACGCCACTATTGTTATGATCAACCCTAGCACTACACCCTGTTCATCATCCAATTCCAATTCTTGCTCCGCAGCTGCCCATCAGGCGTGTGTTCCCTCGTCGCCGGCGGCCATGGGATTGGGTCATCCGGCCAGCATCGCCACGCCGCCCGCCTCGGCGCCAGCTCAAATAATGGGAGGTGGTCCAACGCCCGGACAGAAGGTGTTCTTCGCCATGAGCAATCCCGTAAGTAAAGAAACCAGGTTTCAGCTCCCTTGATTAACTATCCACTTGCTTGCAGTATCAATTGCTCCAGCGTTCCCATCAACCGGGCACACCGAGCCTCGAACAACTGCAGCTGGATGCCTTCGCCCCGGGCAACTACATCTTCAAGAACCACAACGGACTTACCCTACCACCGCCGGTCAGTGCCCAGCCCACAATGCTGTTGCACGGATATGCGCCCAGCCATAGTGCCGAGCCACCGGCCAGCTCGCCGTCCTACAAGTCCATGCCTTCCACACCGAAATCGGCCACATACCTCATGAGTGCGCCACCGGAACGGGGCATGGAGGGCGGCATGGGTGGTGGAGGTTCTGCCGCGGCAGCGTCAGCTAGTGGTGGCGATGAGAGTGACATGGATGCGGATGGCCAGCAGTTCATACTGGCTCCGACACCGGCTCAGTTGGGACGAGCTCCGCTTCAGCGGCGCAAGAATCTATGTAAGTTACAGATCCTTACTAGGAAGGAAGAATTACTAAAAGAATTCTGCAACCATTTCAGCGCAAAGCAAGTCGGAGAACAATGTGTCGTTTTCCGGCAATCTGGGAGCCAGCAATGGCCAGCACATCGGCCGGAAGATGCACTCGCCCACGGTGATGGAGACCTCGTCCCCCATCATCGGGCATGTGAACAACAGTAGTCTCAGCTCGGCCCTGCCCACACCCACCTCCTCAACGACCACGCCCAACAGCGACGAGCAACTGCCTCTGACGCCGACCACCAGCTCCGTCACCAGCACCCAAACGCCCAAATCTCCCATGAAGGGAACGCCAGGATCGACAGCTGCGGCCCTTAAGAAGAAGAACGACGAGATGAACAAGTAAGAGTTGAAGGAAGCTCTTCCCAAAAGGATATAACATTAAAATCCCATCCATTTGCAGTAGTGTTCTCAAACAGGTGGACTTTGAGAAGAAGTACAAGGCCCTGCCCCAATTCCAGCCGGAGGACTGTCAGTCGCCCAGTGCCATAGCTGTGCCATCTTCGCCGCGAGTCTACGGCACCAATTACCGGAAAAAGAACACTGCTCCGCCACCGGTGCAGAAGCTAAGTGAGTTAACAGACAAAATATGTATTTATTCCTAAACTCATTATCCTTTGATTGCATCCTTTAGTGAGTGAGGACGATTCTATTGACGAGCCAGCTTCAGCACCACCCACCACTACTCAGCGCTTCTTTGGCCCTGATTTTACCAATGAGTTAAAGGGTAAGTCTAACATGATCTCTGATTGGAGGAATCTGATTGATTCATAATATCCTTTCAGAACTGGAGAGTTCCGATCAGACGGGTCGCTCTCCACGCACCCCGAAGACACCACTGCAGAGCGCTCGATCCGATGCCAGCGAAAAGGGACATCGCAAGGTGCTGGAGACCCGTCGCAACCTGGTCATGAAGCTGTTTGCAGAGTACGGTAACTTCCCGTCTGCCCAGGCTACCATTGCCTTTCAGGTTAGTTATTTAGCTAGAAATGGAAGGTAGAGTTATATAATTATTATTTATTATATTACAGATCAGGCACATTGATGTGTTTCCTCGCAAACAAGATTTGCAGTTGAAGATCCGGGAAGTACGCCAGAAACTGCTTGGCCAGGCATCCTGCACACCGCACTCGGCCGGTCCCAACACCCCGTCCGACGCCAACCTGACAGCTCTAAGTAGCGGTGGCCTAAGTGCCCAGGCAACCAATGCACCACCCACCACAGCAGGTACTTTCCTCCAGTCTGATCTATTGAGATTTTTTTTCTTTGAGAAAAAAGTTTATAAGATTTCTGTTAACTGTGAAATCCACTTAAAATAAGTTCTACTTTTATTTGCTTTTTAATTTAGTTTCAATTTCCTAATGAAAACATTGTAAAGATGTTTTTCAATATTACTAAACTACAGGTGCGCACCAATCACACCCACATGCCGAGCAACAAAAGTCACATGTTGTGGGAAAATGAATGGATTGTGATGCCAAGTACAAGTAGAATGGGGAGGATCGACTGTGGCAACCAGGACAAGAAATTAAATTGTTTGCTGCAAGTGACAAAATTTACTTATGGACAGTAAACGACAGCAACAAGAGGGAAGAATTGCAGCAACGCACACTCACAACAAACAGAAACAACAAGGAGATGCTGACAAGCTCACACTTAGCTAAAGGTCATGCATGAGATGCATGTCAACTAGTTTTTATTATTAATTGCAACTTGTAACGCGAATTAACGCCAGAAAATAGAAAACAGATACAGATAAATTTTATAATTTCAATAGGCATATACAATATACATGAAATCAAAGTAATTTGAAAGTAGATATGCGATACTGATTACGAATGAATTTATTAAAGCGCTTAATAAATCAGAAGCATGAGCAACCACCCACACATACAATACAAGTTGAAATAAGTGAGGAGGAAATTTTGAAGAAAAATTGAAACTTTTGAAGCACACATGAAGTACATGCATGAATGCATACATACATTATAATATACATTGTATAATCCCCGCGTTAAAAATTAGGTTTTATTTACAGGCTAAAATGCAACTAACAAAAGGGAAGAGCTAAGGAAATAGAGGTTAAGCTTTAACTTAAATTGCACATTAATTTTGAAGTGTATTAAGCACAAGCAAATGCAAAGAATTGTATAAAAAAAAAAACACATCAAGAAACTTGAAATGAACTGTAGTTGTATTGTATATTTAGTCATACATTTTTTAAAAGAGAACAAATCCCCTAAAAAACAAACCCCCAAACTAACACCCCCACCCACTCGCACACACCTAAAATGCTTTTAAACTGTTTGCCTTCGTTTTGTTCTCCCAGATTGTGAGAAGACAAGACCCTTTTTAAATTGTATGTAAATTTCTTTTAATTGGCTTTTTACACTGTTGTCTAATTGAATTATAATTTATATTTATATATTTTTAAAATTTTATTATATATTAGCCTGTTTTTAAATTGTACACACACACACACCGAAAAATAAACCATCAAACAAGAATATAATTGAAAACAAATTTATTACAGACAAGATTTGAAAGATATAAGAGAGAGAATGAAAGAACTAACTGTCTTCCACTGTTGCTGCAATATTTTATTTAATATATTTTATCATTCGGTTGAATTACATTTAGTTATAAATTGATTTTATTAAGCTATGATTTTATTATGTGACTGCAATTCGTTTGAAAAATCTGTACTTCGTGAATTGTTAATTATTAAATGTTGTCCCCAATTTGTGTCTTCTAAATTTAAGTATTTCTTTGCCTTTTCTCCCCAAACATGCCAGTCACAGATCAAAAATTTAATTTAATTTTTACCCAAAGGGGCAGCAGTTTCAAAAAATTATATATAATCAATAAAAATTCAAAAACTCTTGAAAGCAAAAAAAATTTAATCAAATAGTAAACAATAATCATATGATAGTTAACGCGATCCTTTCAAAACACGCAATAATTAACATTAAATGAAATAAATAAATGGCACCTCCATTTAGGTTAATTCTTAGTGGATGGAAGGTTTAAAGAACAACTGATTTGTAAAATTAAAACTCACTCATATAGCTGTTTTAAATTTTTTAGTTTTGTGTTTAATTGTAACTTAATTATAGTTTTTTTTTATGATGTTTAGTTGATAATTACCTATTAGTTATTTGTATTAATTAGTGAACAAACGAAATTTTATATGATAAAAAGTAAAAGATCGTAACTGTAGAGTGTTAATGTTAAAAAAAAAACAAATAAAAACAAAAATAAAACCAAGTTTATAAGCAAATTACAACAAATTACTGAACTTCATTGTAGGCAAAAAGAGCACACTGAACTTTTCTTTATTTAAAAAAAAACACCTCACCACCATGCACAAAGTTATAAAATTTATAATAAATTGATGGTGCATCCACCAAATAAACATTTTTGGCAACAATCCTTTCGGACTATGAAAATTAAACACAGAAAACGGAAAATTAACAGGAATTACTATACAAAAAAAGAACCTTTGGCAATTAAAAGAATGATAACAAAATGGGAAACAATCTCAGTCAGAAATCACACAAACAAAAACGGCGTTTCGGATACAAAATTCTAAAATTCAGGTATTAAATAAAACAAAAAATACAGATAGAGTTGTATAATGTTAAAAACAATTTTTGAACAAATTAAAAATAAAAGATGAACTATTTAGCTATATATACAAGTGAGGCAAGTGAATAGGATGAAAAACTTTGCAAGTACGTATACATTTATAAGGTGCTTTTATAACAAAATATTTGGTAGAGAAGCTAAAAAATCAGCGAAAAGGCCTCCTCCTCCCACATACATATATATACATCTATTTTTGTCGAAAGGCATTACTGTATTTTAAAATGCTTTTAAAATGAATAGGAGGAGATTTAGAAACGAAACCCAATGAAAGAAAAAGGGTACAAAACTCTCGTAATTCAGTTGTGAGCGATTCGCACATTTTGATGATAAGGGAGCGTGTGTTTTTTATAGTTTTTAATCGAGGAGGGCATTTTATCGTAGCTGAGAACCCCCTCAAAAATTAGAGCTAAAAATATATATATCTACATAAATCTGATTGATGACATCTCTAGTGGCAATCGAGGTTACAAAATGTTGTTTGCGGTTTGTTTAGTTAATTGTTAAAAGTTAAACGGAACCCAAAAAAAATTATTCTTAAGTCTTAATGATTGATTGCACAATTCTAAATATATAAAGCGAATCTTCGGTTTGTAGTGAAATTTCCCAATATATTATTTGCAATTAAATTCAAGGCTTTGTAAAATATTAACAAAGAAGTTAACTAATAAGCCAGTTATTGTGAAACATATTTTGTAAGCCACAAAACACTTACGACAAATTATGAATATTACAATACAATATACAAATACAAAACCATATACAGGATAGTGTTAACAAAGATTATAGTAATTACTCATCTAAAGAAAGTGTCTGAGATAGGGGCTATGGAAGCAAAGAATTTAATTTGTCATGGCGGTCAGCCCATGACAGCAACAATCGACACCCATACACAAAACCACTTGGATAAAACCCATACATAAATATATGTATAAATAAAAATATATATATGATGATAAATTTATTGAATAAATGAAAAATATACATTCATAAAACGAAAAGTTTTGTACATTGGTTTTTTGGTATGGGAAAATGGTTTTGGAGTTCACTCATATCACTCATACGCACTGTTGTCTGAGTACTTGGGATTGATTTTATCTTTTTTTAAATTTAACATTTAACATCTAATTTAAATTTCGATTTTATCATAAAACAAAATATTTTTAAAATGCATGTTAACATAATTAACTAGCTTGACAATGGAAGTGAAATTCGGAACACGGGGCGTATGAGTAATTTTCCCCCAAACAGACCATATGAAAAGGTCAGCACCAGAAATAAAACTAATTTTTTTTATAATAAATATAATTTATTGAGATTAACATAGCTTTAGGACTAAAAAAATTACCAGTCTTTCTAAACTACATCCTGCACCTCTACAGGCAGTTCGTGGAAAATACTTCTGGCTGAGGAAAGTACACTAATATCCGCACAGTTCTTAAAAGTTTCCTGAGCTCCGCAGCCCATAGCTCCCGTTCCATCCTCACAAACGCCCCAGTTGTTACCAGCCGTGTAGGTCCACCTCAGGACACAGTGGATGCAGTTTAGACTAGAGGGCAGTTGAACGGTTACCGGAATATCTCCAGTTGTGGAGTTAATGTAGTACTTTAAGGTATCATCGGTGAATTTCAGGGGATACTGATTGAAACATTCTTCCGATTCGCTTCCCTGTTCGTCTATATTGCAGAGGTGGAAGCTGAAGTAACCGAGATGGTTGGCAGTGATTTTTACATTAATTTCAGCATTGGTGGTGCCAGTGAAGGTCTGTACAATCACTCCACTGCCATATTTTCCACCCAACTCATTGGGACGCGGCTGCTCCAGACTCCAATCATCACCACACAGACCACATTGACCATCGTTTTCGGTTTGTTTCTGAAAATAATCATGGTATAAAACTTTTTAAAGACCCATTCTGTATTTAAATTTGTATAGAACCTACCCAGAATCCGCCACAGTAAACTCCACTATCGTCATAATTTGTGGGAGCTGAAGAATCGTAACGCCATCGCGAGGATCGGCTCACAGGGCTCAACATCATGCCGTGGGCTTCCAATTCGCCCAAAAGGCAAAAGGAACTGATTGCCAAAATGAGAGCAGTCTTGAAGAGTTTCATTTTCTTTCACTTACGTTTATATTTTGCCAAATCGTAAGCGGCCCGAAGGCTTATATAGTATTCCCCAAAAACTTATCAGTTGTCAAGCCATAATTGGTTGTTTTTGGTTATGATTTTTTGAACAAATAACCGTGAATTCCATTATCGCATTTTAATCTCAATTCTTTTTTTATGGTTATTAGTAGTTGAAATTTTGGCGAATTGTTAGTATCTGCCCTGAGAAATAGCCAAAACACCTATGACACATATAAACAATACCCCAAATGTTGGTAATGGAATCACTCCAATTTCTTAGACTGGTTTATTGGACTATTGGCAGTTTTAACCCCAATGCCAGTTTGATAACAGTTCATTGCTTGGAAAATACTCAACGGCAAAGTTAAAAATGTTAGCCAAGGTTAAAAAACATAAATATAAATATGCAACTAATAACTATTTTAAAAAATTTGTCACAACGTAACCATCCAGAGGCATCTAATGGGGGAAAAGACAAGAAAGGAAAACTTAATATTTTGTTCTTAGATTTTTGTGTTGAATGAAGAATAATCGATCCAAAAATCGTTTAAGGTATTCCGCTCAGGAATAGGATGAATACTGGCAAAGATACAGTCATCGTTGTGGGCCATATTGTCCTTCCCATGGATTTCCACATTTTAAAGGGCATGTCCCAAAAAATTTGAAAAAAAATCCAAAAAATATTTTGTTTCCAGGTTTTGATAGAAATTGGTAGAGAATCGGTCTCCAAATCGATGAAGGTATTCCGCTCAAGAATAAAGAATCTTTGATAAAATTTGATAGTGAATCGGTCCAGAAATTGTTTAAGGTATTCCGCTTAAGGATCGGATGGAAATTGGCCAAGATAGAGCCATCGTTCCTTCGATGTCCTTCGATGCAATTTTGTAGTATTCGAAAGGGGTATATCGATGTGAGTAAAAATAAAGTAATGGAAACAAGGATGTGTTGAAAGTTTGAAGTCGAACTTTTTGGCTACCAAATATTGTTAGAAAATACATAAAAAATCTGCGAGGTAGGCTGTGGTTAAGACCACAGTAGGCCATGAAATTCGGACTTGTCGTCGAAATTCCGTTGTGGTCAAGAGCCTTTCATCTATTATTCAGTCTACAACTTTCATTGGCACGGAACAGTTCAAAATTTGTATAGCTACATTTTAATTCCTTTTTTATTTTGGAAATTTTTAACAAAATTTTTTTCGTTACTTTTCTAAAATTGGATATAGTGTAAATATGTCGCCGCGCTCGGTATTTGCCTTAGGAAAATTTTCGAGCCTTTGTGTCCGTAGTACTAAGCACTTCTTCCAACCAATAGCCTGTGTTCGTTTCAATCATTTGGCTGGGTTTCTGCAACAGCAAAGAGTCCTGCGAAGATTGGACTCTTCCAAAGACGTTCCCGATGTTCACCAAAATCTACCAAGAATTCTGAAAGAATTCATTTACCCAGATGGTAAGTATAGATTAGGGCTCATGTGTGAATTCTTAAAAATGTATGGAAAATTTCGAATAGGACCTCACCACATAAAAACCATACCCGAAAATGCCCCAAAGAAAAATCCCCAAACACAGGAACAGTTCATCAAAGATCTGGAGGTCCAGAAGATAACCTGCAAGGGAAAGTGTGGAGGTGGCGACGATATGAAGAAAAAATGCGCCGAAATGGAAATGAAAAAGAAATGCGCCAGTTTAAAAAAGAAAAAGGGAAACAAATGTGGGAAAAAAGGTGGTGAAAAGGATATGGAAAAGAAATGTAAAGAAATGGAAATGAAGAAAAAATGCAAAAAGATGGCTGAAAAAGACAAATGCAAAAAGATGGCTAAAAAGGACAAATGCAAAAAGGGCGATAAAGACGCCAAACTAAAAAAGAAGTGCAAGGAGATGGAGATGAAGAAAAAATGTAAGAAAATGGCCAAAAAAGCGGAGGCAGATAAGCAAAAGAAAAAATGCAAGGAATTGGCCATGAAAGAAAAATGCAAAAAGATGAATGAGAAAAACAAATGCAAAGGTAAAGGCAAGAAGGGCAAAGGGAAGGCTGACCAGCTGAAGAAGAAATGCAAGGCTATGGAAATGAAGAAGAAGTGCAAGAAACTTGCTGATAAGGACAAAAACAAGAAGTGCTAAGAGACGCGGCAACCTTTTAATAAATTGTATAAACGTAAAAAAAAAAAAATTAAAAAAAAATTGTATAATCTTAGTTACATTTTTCACTGCATATTTCTGAATTGGAATAAGTTAATAATTCTAGTTTCTAAAATTTATGCTAGAAACTCTCGAAAGATAGTTTTAGGTCACAAAGATAGACCCAGATTGATTGATCTCGGTATGAATGAGTATTTTATTTTAAGCTCCAGAATTATGAAACATACTGGATGTTAACTAATACGTACTGTGGTCCACGTAAGGAAAGCAACATTTGTGTTTCAAATTAAAAAGGTTAAAGTTTATTTAAAAAAATTACAATATTTTGACTGTCAAACTAATAAATGCCGCAAAACTGAAGTACTAGACAGCAGCCTAGCACTTCTTACCACTCTTTCTCTATTTGTCCGCCAATTTCTTGTATATATATACTTTCCAATTCAATTCACTTTAATTTTTCCTTCGACTTTGAATCCTTGCCCTTTTTAGCCTTTTTGGCCTGTTCGGCCATTTTTTTGCATTTGGCCTCCTGGGCCAATTTTGCGCACATCTCTTTTTCTATGGTCTCCTTATCCTTTTTGCCCTTGCACTTTTCGTCCTTTCCTTTGGATTTCTTTGATTTGACATCCTTTTCTTTCTTGCTTTTACCTTCGTCATTGGTATTCAACTTTCTGCATTTTTTTAACCTGGCAAATGCATAGCATTTCTTTTCCAATTCTGATTTGCCACCTTTCTCACAAACTACATTTTTTTTCTTTTTTTTGGGCTTGGCGCATTTGTCTTTAGCAGCTAGTGCTTCGCATTTTTTCTTCAAATCATCGCCACCGCCGCATTTTTTTGAGCAAGTTGGCTGTTGTACCTTGAGATCCTTCAGATAAGCATCTTGTCCTTCAAGTATGTTCGGAGTTCGGACCTCGGGTACCGCTGTCTTCCAGACAAGTTCTGGAAAAAGAACAGATTTAATATGTCTGACTAAACAGGAGTCTTCAACTTACCACCAGGGAAAGTAAAAAGCTTGGGTAGACAGGGCGACATTTGAATGCCATTTTGATCCTTCTTTTGCGAATCATGGGGTTTTCGGAGGATTCGTATCTGTTGTTGAAGGGGCTTGGGATACATGCATGTTGAAGGATGAAATAGACGTTTTGTGGCACGAAAACATAATTTCGAGTACTTTCCTAAAGAGAAAGCGGTTCGCGATGACATAGCGACACTGTAAACACAATTTCAAAATTTGACAACTAATTTAGAATTGAAGCATGCCGAAATTAAAAAAAAATAATAATTTTTTTTTGTGGAATCTAAGAACTTTTATGTTCAAAGATAATTTCACAAATATTCATATGACGGAGGCATTGGGCCCTGCTGTTGTTGACGTTTAAATCATGGCTTATGATATTAAATAATTTAAAACGGATAAAAATAACTATCATGCCTCAGAATATCCTCATTGATACCTACTCTTCTGGTAATATTCATGTGCCCAATCTATGCCCATATTTCAACAATCCCTGAACTCTTAAATTGCTCTGCTAATTAAAATCCCATAATTAAAGAAATTTTATGTTTGAAACCAATGAGAACCAAACTTAGTTTATTATATAAACAATTATATGTCAGACTTTACAGGACTTTCAGCACTTCTTTCCATCTTTTCCATCTTTTTTCTTCTCGTCGGCCATTTTCTTGCATTTCTTTTTCATTTCCATTTCCTGGCATTTCTTCTTCATTTTCTCTTCTTTCTCTTTTTTGGCCATTTCTGCACATTTCTTTTTGGCCGCCATTTCTTCGCATTTCTTTTTGGCCGCCTGTTCTTCACATTTCCTCTTGGCCTCCATCTTTTCGCATTGCTTCTTGGCCTCCAACTCTTGGCATTCTTTTTTCAGCTTTTTGTCTTTTCTACTCATTTTTGTTCCTTTGCACTTGCTCCTGTTGGCCAAGTCCTTACATTTCCTTTTCAGTTCCACTTCTTTGCAGTTGACTTTTTTTGCACATTTTCCCTTTTTGCCACCCTTTTTCCCTCCTTTACAGGCTTTCTTTTTCTTCATTTCGGCACATTTCTTTTTGAGTTCCAATTCGGCACATTTCTTGTCCTCGCCACCTCCTTTTTTTGCCATACATGTCACCTGTCCCAACTCTAGATCCTTAAGGAACTGCTTCGAGGCCAGGAGCGTTTTTGGTACTACCTCCAGAGTCGTGGGTTTTGGGACATGATTTAATTCGAAACCTGGGAAATTTCAACATTTAAAGAAAGGTTGATAGGGATATGGATACTAGAGGTATCACTTACCGGCTCGGTAAAATATTTCTTTTTTCCAATTGGGCAGGATCTTTGAGACATCCTGGTCGCCTTTCTTGGACGGGTGAAATCGGCGCAAGACTTTTTGCTGCTCGGAGAGACCGCCATACTGATTCGAACTTACACTAGATGCGGGTGCGAACAGGCGCTTTGTGGCTTGCAAACAAAGTCTTGAGTACTTTCGTAAAGCCATCGCGGTTGCCGTCGACATACTGAAACAATTGTTTATATAATTTAGAATTTTGAATAGAAATTTAAATCCAAATATTTGGATAAAAAAATTAGAAAAGAATAGAAAAAGTGATCTAATAAGTTTATAGAGAATTTAGAGACTGAAATATTGTAATGGCGATGAGTTCGAAATATATTTAAAATTCATAGTTTAAATGACATTCATATCATGGCCAATTACACAGATAACGGTTAAAGCATTAATGAGTTTTTATTTGTTGCATTTTTCCATTATTAGCCATTTTTCCAAACTTATTATTCCCTTATAATAGTCTTCTATTATTTGTCTCACTCTGCGTATACTTAATATCACGTATACGTTCTGAAGATGTATATTTGGCGCTCTTGCTTACTATTTCATGCGCCATATTTGGCTTATATTTTTTCGCAATATATAGAAAAAACATATTTTTCTTATGCGTAACATATTGTATCTTAAAAGAAAAATCAAATTCGAAGGGTCAAGCCAGTGAGTCACCAAAACTTCAACTTTTCACCCACTTTTTAGATAATATCTAAAAATGGGTTCCCTTTTCAGTTTTGGTCAGTAGGCTCCATTTTATCCCTTGCTATGGAATTAACGTCATTTAATATACAAATTATTGGAAATAGACATACATTTGGATTTTAGTTCCGAAATTGTAATGGCCGAAACGGTGCCACAATTTTCTTAGCCTTTCCATTATCTTAGCTATATCACTTTAGTTTCAAAATTTCATGTTAACATTTCGATATCAAAATTAACCATATTCCAAATTAAGCTAAGTAAAGATGTTAAAACGGGCCTCATTGGCACTGAGCCGCTTTCCGCTGGCTTACTGCCGCACTTCGGGCGGACGGACACGGGTAACAAGGAGTATCCGGACTTTAGCCAAGATTGACTGGCGCTGGAAAGCAGTTAAAAAATCGGATGCGGATAACCAAAAGCTGCTAAAGCTGCGAAGCGATTTAATATGTCAGGCAGGTGGGTTACTAAAAGAAATATATATATTGTGCATTTATTTCGCATCGATTTTTTAGTTTTATTCAATTTATTTCTTCTCTTAACTGATATTCAAATATTTATTATTAGATGTCAGCTCGAAACCAGATTGCTTGCCTGACATTCGTCCTGGGAAGACTGCAGTTAAGCAGGGCGAAGGCCATTCGGAGGGGAACGAACGCGTGCAGGAGCTCGAAGGCTCGGTCGACGTTCATCCAGAGCGAAGGCCGTTCCCGGGAGATCTGCGCTTGGAGCAAAGATTCCTGGAAGAAGAGATACCCGGTTTTGAGCTGATGAATCACAAAAGCCTTCGAGAAACAGCCAGCCATGGCGGAACGTGCAAGTCCAGCAACAAAAAAGGCCATGGAAAGGGTAAGAAAGGTGGCAGGCGGTGTATGGCAAGTGGGGGCGGGAAAAAAGGCGGCGATGGCGACGATAAGGAGCTGAATGCATTTTGCGACGCCATCGAAAAGAAAAAGCAGGAAAAGTTCGCCGAGGATTGCAAGACAACAGCCTTGAAGGAAAAATGCAAAAAAGATGCCCAAATAAGGAGGTGCAAGGAAATGGCCTTGGCGGAAGAGTGCCGGAAATATAATTTCGCTAAGAATTGTCTCAAATGCATAAAGTTGGCAAGGGGTGAAAAGGAGGAAAAAAAAGATGAACAAGATGAAAAGGAGGAGAAAGAGAAAAAAGATAAGGGTAAGATTTAATAAGTTATAAGATTTATATTAACAAATTTAATATATATAATATTTATCTCACGAACTATTAAAGACGATGAAAAAGACGAAAATGATGAGGATAACGATGAAAAGTGTAAGGAAAAAAAAAAGGAATTATCCGAGGACGAGCAAATAGCCAAGCTTAACAAACAGTGCCAGGAAATGGCTGACCGCCTCGAATGTGAGAAGCGGGCCAAGATCGAGGCCATAAAACAGGCTTGCCGGCTCCAGGAGATTCGCGAGGCTTGCGAGAAATTCGAAAGGGAGGAGAAGAAACGACTGGAAGAGGAGGAAAAGAGGCGAGCTGAAGAGGAGGAGCGTCGCCGGGCCGAAGAGGCAGCTAACAAGCAGCCCAAACTATCCGAGGAAGAGATTAAAGAAGAGTGGAGAAAAATGGAGGCTGAGGCCATGTGCAAGGCCAGGGAGGTCCAAAAGGTACTCCAGGAGGCTGCCGAGCGGGCCAGGGTCCGAAAGGCTATACTGAAGTGCCAGGAGATAGAAGCCATGGAGGAGTGCCGCTTGGCAGCCGAAAGGGCCGAAGCCGCCAGGCAACAGGCCGAATGCGAAAAGGCGGCTGCTGCGGCTGCCGATAAGGACGCAGCCGAAAGAGCTGCCAAGGAGGCTGCCGAGCGGAAAAAGTGCGAGGAGCTGGCCGAGGAGGCCATGTGCCTGGCCTACAGCGAAAAGATCGAGGCCGAAAAGAGAGCCCGGCGAAAGGCACAGTACGCCAAGGAGGACCAAGAATACGATCAAGAAGTCGCCCTCGACCCTTGTGCCCAAAAGCGCCTCTCGAAGTTGTGCAAAAAGTTTGCTCAAGAAGACGCATGCGAAAAGCTGGCCAACAAGGATCCTTGCGCCGAGGAAGAAGAGAGACGGGCTGACAAAAAGTGCATGGAACTTGCGCTAGAACAGCAGTGCGAAAAGTTAAAAAGGGACGCCTTGTGCCGGAAGCTAGAAAAAAAGTATAACATCACGCCAAAACCGCTAGTGGCTCCATCTTCCAATGAGAAAGGTGAAAAGCCTGCCCCCGGAAAGGAAGTCAAAAAGACCGCTGCCCAAAAAATGAAAGAGGCTATCGTGGCCAAATGCAAACTAATGGCCAGAAGGAAATTAAAATCAAAGAAAAAGAAGGCAGATGCTCTGAAGAAACGGTGCAAGAAAATGGCCGCTATACAAAAATGCAAATGCGACAGGCTTAAGAGAAGGAAGGAACGACTCGAGAAATATTGCAAGAAAATGCGCGAGGAAAAGGCCAAATCCAGGACCAATCCGAAATAATAAAAAACGGCCAATTATCCTGGTTACCCCAATTTTGGTCCCAACATAATAAGGGAAACTCGAATCAACTTTCTCACAATCAAGTCGCACATTTTAATATCCGTTGAGTTCTCCCATTTTAAACAAAGCCATGGGCCCTTCAAAGCCTTCAAATTTTGTGGCCCCGTAACAACTTTGCTTTCTTCAGTGTGTTTTATTACGAGAAGTGTCGTATATTGGTTTTAGGCACTATTGCTGGCATATTCAAAATTTTAAAATAAACATTTTTGAGCACAGAATTTGATATAACCAAATACTATTTTAAAATTAGCCTAATTGTGCGCATTTTTACTCATTTTTTACGTGGCCGTAGAAACAATGGAGCTCACTTTCTTTTCTTTAATAATTATATAATATTAAAAAAAAAGCAATAAACAAACTTTTCCTAAAAACCAACAAATAATTTGCAAATAATAAATATCTCTTCACATCCTTTCCGCACAAATCGATTTTTAAGATTCAATTATTTTGGACGGGAAACTTTTTTCGTATAAATGCGAAGCAAAATAATATAACAAAGGGAAAGATAAGTCTTTCCGTAAAAGTATTAGGGTTTCTCTCATGTTAAACCCATATAGTGATAGTTCAATATAGTGATTCAATAATCATGAAAAAATTTAATATCATTGCGCGTCTACTTTGGAGATTCTTTTAGTGATTCGCTGGCGGCGCTGTAGCATTGTTGAACTGGAAGGTTGGATAACGAGGAGCAAAGTTTCCGTCGCCGATAATCTGAGTGTGCTCCGAGTCATCACGTCCGGCAATGGTCGGTGCACGGTACTGGGTCTCCACAAACTGCGGGGGCGCTGAATGAATAAAAAAAAAAATAAAGTTTCATTAAAGTTTCTTTAGTTTCTGTTAATTATTTGATTCTTACGTATATTGGGATACAAAGAGCCACCTCCTCCGGTGCTGTCAGCTACGTTCCAGCCCAATGCTCCTCCAACACCATCACCCGCCGGCGGACTAGCCGGACTTACTGGTTGAGTAGGTGCCAGCGAAGGATCTTCGGACTGGACGGCCGGCGGGCCCAGCGGCTTCACGCCCGATAGTGGAATAGTGCCTAATGTGATAGGCACCTTGCCAGTGAGATTTCTATGTGGCCCACTAACATCACATTCTACATGCAGATCGTAGTCAAGGGCGATGATGCCACAGTTGAGAAGGTTCGTTGGCGGTAACGCCGGAATCTCCAGCTGCTGCGTGAACGTACGATTCTCGCTGCCGTTGACCGGGCCGACACTGAGATTGGCGATTATGACCTTTGACTCTCGTTTTTCGCTACGTGGCTGGTTTGTGTGGAAAGTGACGAGTTTGCGAAGCTCGAACTTAACAGCAGTAAGGTTGACATTGCTGGCATTATCCACCTCGCAGGTGATGGGCAGAATCTGCCCCGAAACATAACCTGTCTGCGGTATGCTCGTAATTACGGCCAGCGGTCCCGAGCGACAACAGAAACAGCAGAAAGACTTCTCTAGTTCCAGCTTAAAGGGCTCCTTGACGCGTGGATTGAGATTCAAGTCAACTGGGGCAATAACAGTAAAGGCCATCTTCATATCCTGATCAAACTTCCAGGGCCGATCCAGTGTTACCTTGATGGTGTAGCGCACATGGCCGAACTCACCCTCGAAGGAGGAGGGCAAGGTGGCCGGCAGGGCGCAGGTGAAAGGGTAAGTGTGGGTGCCAGGCGGCAGTTCCGTTTCGGAGCCTATAAAAACAACATCCATTAAAATATCTTCATTTTAATATATATAATTATGTACTTACTGTTTTTTCCGCCCAACAAATAGTATTGAATCCTGAAGTACTCCTCATGACCCTTTAGCACGGTTGTCTCATTCTCTGTCTTCCCCTCACTGCTGGTCACCGAGCGCTCCTCGGTCCACTCCGTGTTGGCCTCGCCCAGGAAGCGAATGATGATGCCTGAGCGGAATAAGAGTCTCGGTTTATTGAATGACAATCTACTGCGTCACAAAAACTAGCTATAAATAATATGAAAAGCCCCTCGCTCTTGCTATAGGAATGCCGGCGGATGACATCATCGCCCGTCAGCAGCCAGCATCGCCCCAATGTTTGATGGCCTCCAAATTCCATTTTGTAAAGCTATTGTCGCATACTTTCTTTTGTGTCGTATTGTTGGTTAGTTATATGCTGTTATCGGAGAAAGTGCATTTCTTGATAAGGTTCAATAACCCCTGGGTGTGAAAAACAAGGTCGTTAACAACCCCTCCTCCACTACGTGGGCGGTGCACCGGCCAAATGTAGCCTCAAATGTAATCATGAAAATATTTAAGTCTCGTTTCCAAACGCATATGTCACGCAGTTGTTTTACGGCTCCCTAAGCTACAATTATTCACAACTTATTTCAGAGGTTTCGTCACTTTCATGACTAATAGTACACAGTTGGTTTTTAATTAACAATCCACAAAAAAAATATTTAATTTTGGACTCACCTCGCACTTTTTTCGGCGAGTCGAATGTGAATTTCACCTGGCCGTTGAGAGTCTGCCCGGCATAGTATGTGTTCCAAGGATTGTCGAGCTGCACTTCACAACCTTTAAGGCCCATTTTGAGATTCTTTTTTAGGCACTAGCAAACTAACGACAGTTTCAGTCTGTTTTTAAACTCGATTTGGTCGCCGAATTCAGAGATTGGTGATGAGCAGTATTGAACAGTGTTGGAAAATGTTAAAGAAAACTGACGATAGAAGAGGAATAACATTTACCTTTTAAAATTTCAATAAGAATACAAAAAGTACCTATTTTAGTTCTGCATGTTATAAATTAATTTGTTTTAATGATAAATTATCATTTAAATAGAATAATTTAAATTCAAAATATAAAGCGAATTTCTTAGAGTGCCTTAGGCTCACGCACACACCAAAGGCATGGTGTCATCTCTAACTCAGGCAGCCAAGAAGAAGAAACTTTTGCAAAATTGGCTTTTCTCCGACTCCATTGATTAAACAATTGCCAGACTAGGATAAAAATGTCGCTTTTTCGTAAGCCAAAGAAAATCCAGCGTCGTGTATTTTCCAGCAATGTGGACGAGGACGGAGATGGGACGTCGCTGGATCCGGACGCCGAAATGGAGGCGCCTTCGCCACCCATTATCACTGGGAAGCGGGACAAAGAGAAGAGCCGAAAGCCAATAAAAACACAGGATGATACCAAACCGAAGGCTCTGCTCAGCTTTGCGGATGACGGTGAGTAGCCCCTGAATTTCTCCGAAGACTTAGTCACACATTATATCCTTACAGAGGACGATGGCGAAGTGTTCCAAGTGCGAAAGTCGTCGCACAGCAAGAAAGTGATGCGCATGATGGACAAGGAGCGGCGAAAAAAGAAACGCGAGGAACGGGCGGAGAACAGCGGGCAAGCCGGCGGCGAAAATGGTAGTACACAGCATTTAGAGTCGTCTTCGGGTTACGCCAATCCACATTCAGATGTTGGCATTGGCCGGAGCAAGGGTGCCAGCGATCAGAGTAAAAGTAAAAAAAGTGATAATCATATGATCCAAACCGAAATACGCACAGACGACTTTGTGGTAAGGTTATTATTACTCAATTTCTTCCACAATATACCGTTTAACGAAATTTCAACATCAGAAATTAAAATTACCATTATCTTAGAGCGATTAGAAGCAATGATTTTGCAACTATATATGTTAATAGCGTTTGTGTTGTTGTAGCTTCAATTAGAGAGCTCTTTACACTCTATATAGTTAAATAACCGCTTAGGTTGCCTTTCTAACTAAGAGTAATCTGTGATGGAAAGTGATTAGGTATATTAGTCGTTACACAATTTAGGGTATCTGTTCTTGAATCATATCTTATCCAACACCGATTACGATTGCATGTCTTTACCAACAGCATGAACATTTTCTCATTTTATAAAAATGATTCGAAAGATCCCAATTAATATGCTCTCTTCCCTTGTTCCCCAGCTAGTGGTAAAGAAATCAGAGACTCCAGAGGGAATATTAAACGGACGTGCTGCCCTCTGTGCGGGACGGGATGACATGAGCGATGAAGATAACCAATCCGAAGATGGTGGCCAGGACAAATCGCATCATCGTTTCTCTAAGCCGGAGCACCTGAAGCAAATGTTGGAAAGCGGCTCTATACCTGATGCAGCTATGATCCACGCCGCCCGGAAGCGACGTCAGCGGGCTAGGGAGCAGGGTATGCCAAGGCCTATTCAATATTTAAGTCTCCAATTAACCTCCCTTTTGTCAAAAAAACAAATCAGGTGCCGGCGACTTTATTCCCATCGAGGAGCCAAAAGAGCAACCCAAAATCAGTACACGCCTGCCTTGTGAGGATGTAGAAGGGGACCAGTCTGATGACGAGGAGCGCATGGACATGAACGACATAACTGGACGCAAGGAAAGAGAAGAGCGACGCGAGCAATTCTATGCTGTCGAAAATGATTGTATGTAGAGGGGACCGGTCCGACCCTGGGCAGTTGCAGATGCAGTTTTTTTTGTTTATGATTATCCTTTTTTAATACTTATTTACCTTTTCACAGCCACGGATGAGGACTCTGACCGCGAGATGAACGAATGGGAGAATCAGCAGATTCGCAAAGGCGTCACAGGTGCACAGCTAGTTCATGCCCAACACGAGACGGTGCTTTCCCGCTTCATGATAAAGCCATCCATGACGAGTGGCGGTAGTGGCCTGGACGATTCTGAGCCTCCACCACCACAGTCTACCTCCACGCTGCTGGAAAAGGCTTACGCCAAAAACGCTTTGGAACGTAGCAATTTAGCCACGGCAGTTCGGGCAGCTTCCAAATCGAAAAAAGAAAAGGGAAAGCCCGCCTCATTGCGGACGCCACAGGAGATCTTCGAAGCCATCAAGTCACGACTCGCTGAACTTAAAGAAAGATCAGCGGATCACAGTGCCAGCATAGCCAGAATCAGTTCAGAACTCAAGTCCTTGAAGCTCCAGCAATTGGAATGCCAACAGAATGCTCCCGCAGCAGCGGCCAAGTACAAATTTTATCAGGAGGTAAAGTGCTACGTTAACGACTTGGTCGACTGCCTCGCCGAGAAAACGCCACTGATTAACGATCTGGAGAAGAGGGCCCTGCAGCAATACGGAAAGAATCAGCGATATTTGGTGAATCGAAGACGTCAAGATGTTCGAGATCAGGCAAAGGAAATCGCCGAGGCTTCAAGTAATTATATACCATGAAGTTGTTAGTTTCAGATTATTCTAATTTTCAAATTATTGCTTTTTTCAGAACCCATCTCAGCAGCTGCCCGTCGAACCCCCGAATACGAAGAGCAAGTCCGGCGCGCCGCGGAAAGGGAGGGTCGTCGGACGCGCCGGAGATGCGAACGCGAACGTAACGACCTCCTGGCCTCCCACTTGGACGGCATGTCCAGCGACGACGAGATCCCCGACCAGCAACAGGAGCAAAGTGTGGCTGCCTCGTCACAAATTGAATCTCAATCTTTAGAGGCCTTCGAGGACGTCACGGATGATTTCTGTAAAGTGGAACTAATTTTAATGAAGTTCTATGCTTGGCGGAAAACGGACATGTCCTCGTATCAGGACGCATTCGTTAGCTTGTGCCTTCCTAAGGTTTTGGCGCCAATTGTCCGACACGAAATGCTGTTATGGTCACCAATGCTGGACGAATACGCCGATATTGAGAATATGCGGTGGTATCAAGCCTGTATGTTATATGCCTGCCAACCTGAAGAAACAATGGAGCAATTAAAGAACGATCCGGATGTTAATTTGGTGCCGGCGTTAATCGAGAAAATTGTGTTGCCCAAACTAACAGGTGAGCACATCGAATATGGTTCAATTTCTAATAATAAACCTGGAATCTGATTTCAGTTCTAGTGACGGAGAGTTGGGATCCGTTGTCCACCACGCAAACCCTACGCCTGGTGGGCTTTATTAATAGACTGGGGCGAGAATTTCCTCTGAGTGGAACCAACAAGCAGCTTAACAAACTCTTCGAATCCATTATGGAGCGCATGAGATTGGCCCTCGAAAATGATGTGTTTATACCCATCTTTCCCAAGCAGTAAGTGTGAAAAAGGATAAACAATAGAACCACTAATTGAATTGAATCTATAATTTCCAGAGTACAAGAAGCCAAGACCTCGTTCTTCCAGCGCCAATTTTGCAGCGGGCTCAAATTGTTCCGCAACTTTCTTAGCTGGCAAGGCATCCTTGCTGACAAGCACTTGCGCGAATTGGCCATTAGTGCTCTATTGAATCGTTACCTACTTTTGGCCATGCGCGTTTGTACCCCAAACGACGCCATCAACAAGGCATATATCATTGTAAATACACTTCCAACGGTTTGGCTATTACCCAACAGTGATACCCTTAAGAACTTGGAGCTTTTTATTAATTACATTAAGCAAACGTTAGAGGGCTGTGATGCAACCAATCCAGTTTTTATGTAAGTATTCTAATTGTTAGTAAGAATCATAACTAACTTTTCTCTGTTTTTTGTTTTTAGACAATCCAGCGATAAGGCCAAGCAAATTCTTCAAAGACTTCATAGTTTATAAAAAGTAGCCACCGCCACTAACTGTCAGAACACATTTCAATCCTATCAACTCGCTTTGGAACTCATCAAAAGCACAATGTCCGGTTTGTTAGCAAATATAGTAACTAAAAGAATCCCCTTAGGTAAATACAAATCGCTCAACATTTTCAACAAATCGATGCTTGAGCTTATCGAAATCCAATCAATCTACTACAATGTTTTTCTATTAACTTTTAAACCTCCAAACCAAAGTGATAAAGTGGGGAACTCTGTTTTAATGCTCAACCGTTTTGTACATTTACTGATTGTATTTAGGCGACTTTCATGCATAGCAATAATAAAAACAATTTATAAACTATGAAAATTTAACAATTACACAATCGACTGCGGACCATAACCAATTACTTTGAAAATACAATGGCTCAAATGCATGGTGAATTAAGGGGGAAATTAAATGTCAATTAATCAGCCTTGGAGACGGATGCGCGGCTATAGTTTTGCGCCAAGTCAATGACTTCCGTTTGCATAGCTTGCAGTTGTTCGTGGGCGATCTTGGACTCGCTGCTGTCTGCCGCTGACTGCAGCACTTGAAGGACCAGATCTGCAAAATTATAAATATCAATAGTGCACAAAGGATAAAATATCGAAGCAAAACAAACCATGATAGCGTAGAAGCAACGCATTCTGAGGATCGCTTAAAGATCCGCGAATGTGTTGCAGAATGGCCGAGACGAATTTTCCGGAAGCGTGCAGGATACAGCCGCTGATTGTTGTGAATAGGATCAAGGCAGCCAAATGCAGTAGCAGCGCAGGATCGTTACACTCTAGCAGCTGTTCCTGCAGCTTCTTCTTGTGGTCGGCAATCAAGAGACGGTCCTTTTTCTTGTCCACTTTTTTGATAATCATACTGCAGGCCTTAAGCACAGCTTCCGTGGCTAGTTCGAATTCGTCGATTGACTTGTTCAAGGCCTTATTTTGCTCCAACAGAGCTGAGCGGTATTGGGCATCGCACTCCTGCGCCAACTTGTTACGTTGATCCACATTCAAGTTGCTATTTTTAACAGTCAGATTGCACTCGGCGGCCACGTACAGTGATAGTTCATTGCAGATATCATTTCCAAGGGATTTGAGCAAGTACTTGACCAGTTGGGTTTGCGTGTCTTGAGGGAGAAGCTTAAGGCCTTTTTCGTAGAGCCGAATATCGACAAGCAGCGTGTTAATGCGATCTTGGATGGCAGCATGGGTCTGGCGACGATTGGTCTGTGGTGTGGCTTCGAACAACTCCTGCGCACGTGCCAGCGCCGTTTGATTAAATTGGCTTTAAATAATATTTAAGATAAAATTAAAAAACTGTGGAAGTACTATTATATTTCTTGACCTACCTGGTGTATAGGGATGCTATGGATTTGGCCAGATGCTCGAGGCCTTCTTCCTCCAGGGTGGCCGTAATCAGTTTCACAATATCGGCAGTCTTTACAAGTTCCAATGGCTTTACAGTCTTTTTATTGCCACCACCACCGCCTCCTTTTGTATTCTGATGCACATCTTCATCGTCGTCACTGTCATTCTGAGCTGCTGCCGCCCTACCCCTGGCATGCTTTTTAGTGGACTTTGTCTTGGTCTCTCGCCCCTGGGCTCCTCCACCCGCTTTTCCAGAAGCAGCCTTCTTTCTTCGCTCATCGCGCTTATCTACCTTGCCATCGTCCTCCAGATCTTGTGCCGAGGAGTTTCCTTTCTGGGCCAAAGTCTTTTCCACGATATGCTGCTGGTAAATACCACTGTCGATGGCCGCCTTGGCCTGAGTTTCGGCCAAAGCCTGGCAGGGTTGGACCAACTGCTGGAGGTAAGGTTGCGAAAAGACTAAACGAAAACATAAATTAGGCGACATCCGATAAAATCACAAGAAGGTACAGACCAATGCTATCCAAGTACACAAAGTTGCTGGGGTTGCTTTGCTTTTGGGCCATAATAGCAGCGAACACCTCCTCAATGTCTTCCTCCGACAGATTAGAAGGCAAAATGCTGGAAAGGTCGAGATATTGCTTGGTGGCACTGCACTCGTTCAAGGCTGTCACCACCGTTAGCTCCACCAGTCTGGCACCGAGGGCAACGCGCTTTAGGAAGAGGAACTCCTCGCTGGGAAACTGCTTCCTTATGTAAGTTTTAGGGTCGGATATGCCCAGTTTTTGGATGGCATCGTACTCTAAGAAGCTGTTTTGCTTATAGAAGGAGCTCACCCAATCCGATTGCGTTTTGGCATAAACGTGCGGCACATACTGGGCGTTGGCCATCTTAGATGTAACCTGACCGGCCGGAGCAATTTCATCTAGAAGCGAATGGAAGATTTTCTCCTGCACACCAATCTGCTGCAGAATCACAGCAACATTCGTGGGCCGGGTGATAGCCGCTAGTGCTCCTCGAATCTTGGCCTTGCAGCGCTGAATATAGGCTTGAGTGAAAAACACTCGCGGATTTGTGGTATCCTGCCGTCCCTTGATGATCTTTCCCAGGTGCTTCTCTACCACCTTATGCTGCAAGAATTCAGAAGGCAAATCGAATTGGGAAGCTAGTTCCGAAATGGAGATCTCTCCTCTCAAAGCTAGTTTCTCGTTGATCTCCTGAGCGATGTGAGTGATGTATTCCTCGTCAATGAGCTGGCCTAGCTCAAGATGAATGCTCGGGTTTTCGGCAGCAATCCGTTCAGCCAGACTGACGACACGGGATAGGTCCACATTCAGTGCTTTGCTGACCTCCACCAGATTAGCTCTACCTCCGTTAACGTAGAGTTCGTCCTGGATTTCTCGCTCCAAGTGGTCTGGCGTAATGTACTCCTTTCCATCTACGGTGAACACCACGTCAAGGAGTTGTTTTTCCAGAAGAAGCGTCACAATCTCCACACAGTTTCGTTCCGAGAGCCTTACAAGAGACAAAACAAATGAAGCAGTCGATAAGGATTAGATTTCAGCAATTACTTACTTTTGCAACGTTGACGTAAGCTGCGCTTTCTGAAAGTCGGCTGCCAGCCGCTTGATCTCGTCCCAATCACTACCCATCCTCGTTATTAATGACAGAGATCCTTTTTATTCAAATAGAAGCCTGTAGATAATAAGACATCAGGATAAGATTACAGATCATGAATATATATACATATATATTTTACATACGTTATCGGGTCAATGAGGTCTTCTTTTGCAGCGTTGAACACTTGACGAAAAGTTATATCCTTTTATACGAAGGTAAGATAAAAAATCGAATGATATGAGTAGAAAAACCACAAAGTCCACCTGTAGTGCTTGATTTACGGATCGATTTTGGGTTTTACCTTGTTTTGAGTTATTCGTTAAAAGTCTTGAAACGTCAACAAAAGTGCAGCAAGTGTGTACACACCAAGATACCACCATTTCCAACACAAAATTTCACGTTTCCCAACACTGAAATTTGGCGCATGCAATGCCTTATTACTGGGGACAAATTAATTGGGATTTGAATATTTAAAAAACTATTATCTTTGTTTTAAATTTTGCCTCCCATTAAATTCTGCCATATATCGACCGAGGTCAGCTGGACTGTTTCTGCCGGAGTACTATTTACTTCTGCTACCGTCAAGAATATTGGCGCGTGGATTCAAAAAATACTATTTTTTCCCTTGACTTATAGATTTGTTTAAGTCTACACGGTAGATATAAAATAATATTTCAATGAACTTTAAAAATAAACAAAACAACAAAATTTAATCGTAATAAAAATATCTGTGACTTGGTGTGACCAAACAAAATATATTTCCAAATGAAATCGATATATTCGTGGGAAATATTTCGATAAAAATAAATATTTCAGGATCCCTGGCATCTCTGTTTTCAAAAAATCAACGGTTCATCGTCGAGGGTGCGTCTTTTGCGTCTCCGCGGACAATTTTCATACATCTTCCATTTTCAAACAACGCCGACGGTGTTCAGGTGTTCCCAAGTCTTCTCATAGGTAAGCATTGTCAAATCAGTTTAATAAACTACCACCTAACTGTTTCATGGAAGCAATAGATAAATCAATAATTCCCACAGGCCCTCTGTGAAGGCACTTTTCGCTTGTGTCATGGAATTTTAGCCCCCAAGCGCAAGCGCTTTGTGTGTGTGTGTATGATTCCGAGTGCAGCTGCCTTTAAATTTAATTTAGCACAGCTGGCATAAAGCATACATATGCATAAAAATAACACATCCTCTTGATTCCCAGTTTTATGTTGGACAACTCGCTCTCCCCATCTGCCGCCAATGTTCGCGGTGTATTTTAGTCGAGAGAGACTGCATGGGCCAAAGCAGCCATCTAGCTGGAAGCGGTTTAAACCGAATTTTGGCCAACATGCACGGCAACCTAGTTACTGTTGTTGCTGTTCTGCTCGGCCAGTTTCCGTGTGCATCACCGTTTTGGCTCTAATCGAGTCGCAGATACATTTTAAGTAGGCCCCGCCGCCGAAACTTGATTTCCGTCCGTCCTAATGTGCTTTTGCCTCATTTATTTACTTATTTAGCGGCCAGTCTATCGAGTAAATGCCGAAACCATAACAAAGCAAATAAAAGTTGAAAAGAGGAATAGCGAGGGCCTACAATTTCAAGTTATAGCCAGATTTCTCATTACTCATAATTTCTAAAAAAAAAAGGAAAAAAAAAATTACTACCAATACCTAAACACACGGTGATTTATATGTTCGCCGAAAAGATCATGGTGTGTGTGAGCCGGCAATCGCCAAAGGGCAACCGCAACTGCACAGACAAAAACAATTACTAATTACCAGTTTACCAGTTACTGATTCCTATCTCATGTCAACCCATTAACCATTTCCTCCGACAACAGGCAGTTGTCTGCAAAAACAAATTCATTTTTTAAATATTATCGAAACTGAAAATCTTTTCAGTGTAAAAGAAAAAGGTAGAATAACTGCCGTACTTCTGCCTTCTTTTTTTTTTTGCTGCCCTAGAATTTGCCCAGGTGGAAAACGTTTAACTGTGGGAATAGCCATCCATAGCCGCCACGCCACCGATAGAGGCATCTAATCTGGAGATCTTTGACTCTGCGCGGTCATTCACATTGCTTTGTTTTTCCATGTGCCCCAACATACATAATTGCCAGTGTGGGGTTTAAGCGATTTTTTTTTTGTGTTTGCCAACAGGCGGGCATCTACCATCCACCCCGAGTGGGATACACCCCCGGGGACTGGTTGGGGCATCGGGTTGACAATGCCACCCCCCCAGCGGATGACGCATTATTACAAACATTCTACAGCACTTCTGGCAGATGTCATCGCCTCTCTGGCGACCTCTTTTCCACTTTCCCAAGTACAATATAAGTAGAAAAGTAAACTGCCAACGAGGAGCATAGCTTACTACCGTGGATCTCAGTCAAGTGGTGATTATAGTATTTTTTAAAATATATTTCAAATGCAAAATGGAATAGAAAACCTTGAAGTATTATTAGTTTGGGGGGGGAAAAAAACTACATATATATTTTTGTTATAAAAAGTAAAATTTTAACATAAATCTTTCAAGCTTAACCCACTGTCACTTGACACCAAAACGAAAAACGAGTAAAAAATAGCAAAAACAACAACAAAGAAAGTGCGACCGCCACAAAACGGCGCAATTTCAGTTAACGGCAAAGTGCAAAAGCGCGGACCAGTAAAAATAGATAGGAGGTGGGGAGCATGATGAATTTTTATGTATAGAGAGGCCCAATAAATGGGGAGCCATTGGCTATAGAGGGAGTCCAACAAAGAGGTCTCATTTTCACTCCAATTTCCCGAATAAGTGTCAGTGTTTCTGACATATCCACATCCGCACAGTGGCGTGTCTATATTTCCCCAGTCCGTGCTAGAATTAGAATCATTTGTATGCTATTGTGTTGCCGCTGTCAACCACACCGCATTTGACTCACTTTTCATTGCTATTCATTGCAGCCGAGTCGAGTCAGTCAGTAAGCAGAGACCAACACAATGACATCCACCGAGCTTAAAATTGGACTTACCGGCAGTGCTCGTCCCTCCAGCCGAGTGCTGAAGCCACCAGGCGGCGGCCATACCAACATCTTCTCGGAGCCCGAAGTGGCAGTCAACGCCCCACGTCCCAAGTACAATCAGCAAAACTCCTCGAATCTCAACGCCTGCATGGGCTCGACCGATGCCAACCAGGCCGTCGAGAAGCTGCGCGAGGAGGTGGCCACCCACAAGGAGGAGGCCAAGGCGCCAACACCCAGCCAGGCAAAGGAGCCGGCGAACAAGGCTGCGGCCACGAACGGAGAGTCACGTGGTCGCGTGCCACCAGGCGGATACTCATCGGGCGGCTTTTGGTAAAAGAGGAGGAAAGGAGCAGTTCAAAGAGGAGCAGCTGCCAAGCATTTAATGACTCACCACACCAACACATCCTCAGCATCCTCAAACATATGCATACATAAACCTATAAATATAATTCGCTTATAACATACATACGTATACACAAATACCCAGAGGCGCATAAACTATACTCGTACGCAGATCCCCTAAGAAAAATGAACTTTTCGATTATAATTTAAAAAAAATCTGTCATAAGTTTTGTTTGTATTTCTGTCAACTATTCTTGTTCTCTCGCCTAAGCCAAATCTTTAACACGTCTAACGCATTTGTTAAATATTAAATTAACCGTGATTCCGCCCCCAAAATCTAAACAAAAAAATTAATTCTTAATTGACGGCTAAACATCTACCACCTAGTTTATCATATGTACTTAACGTGTCCAATCGAATCGATTCTAATAGTCTGTAAATCAGTTCAAAAATCAAATCCTTTTATAACTATCTATGTATTCCAAAATAAAAAAAAAATTAATTATAAAATTGGGCTTTGTTTTTAATGGTTTTTTTTTTTTATTGGTTCTTCTTCAGAGTTTGCCTCGAGGTTAAAAATGCAATTCAACCTATAAATATGAGTCAGAAGACACGCCATTTGGTCACGAAATTAATTCTAGTATTTATTACACTTCAGTTTAGAGTTACAGGTGTCCATTAAGTCGTCGTCGTCGTCGTCGATCCCTTTGTTAAAGCATATAACTATTTATAATAAATACAGTATCAAGTGTATTTTTGTAGGCGACTTATCAACTAGCCGCCGTATCTATAAAACTAACAATTAGATGAATGTGTGGACAAACGGGATGCGACTCTTAGATGTCTGAAGTTCTCGCTAAGAACTTCTCTAATGTTTTCTCTTCGATCCGGATAAGTATGTTGTACCATTGAGAGACTGTCCATTCGTAGACCTTAAAATTAGGGATTTGTTTTTTCTTGAATTTTTTTCTTGTTTAGGCTATTCAGACTATTGGCTATTTAGATCTTCATGTCGTTGATGTAAGAGTCCAGTTCGGCATCCAATTCTTCGGCAGTGGGTGCAGCCTTTCGTTCACGTCTCTGGCCACCACCACCAGCTGCTTTGCCAGCAGCGCCTCCAGCCGGACGTTTGAAGCTGCCACGACGGGAAGCACCTCCAGCTTGGCCACCTGAAAAATGAAAACATAAATAAGATTACATGTCCATCCATATGACTTTCTCCTATTCGCAATAATAAAGTTTATAGTAATTAAATATTCATTTGAAATAAACGCATATGGATATGCAAAATAGAATAATCTGCCGCCAAAAATGGTCTTATACAATAAAACTAGCTATTCATGGCCGATGATGAAAGTAAACATTTGGATACGCACCACCACGCTTGAATGGAGCTGATGCACCGCCGCCTACGCGACGCTTGACATCGACTGCGGCCACGGGGCGCGACAAGGAAGCCACATCAGAGACGGCCAGCTGAATAGTCATGGGGCGTCCGTCCAGGGGCACGCCGTGGTACTGTTTGATGGCCTTCAAGGCGTCGCCTCGACGTTCAAAGATTACATCAGCGGTTCCTGCAATGATCAATAAAAGGAAATTAGTTGTTTGCATGGGGAAAATAAAGTTTTTAAAGTGATTTTATTCATTTCTTCAAAATATGAGACAATTTGATGGCCTAAAAATACTACTGCTTACCTAATGAACGGCCGGAACGATCATAGTGTACGGCTGCCTTCTTCATCGGCCCGAAGTCGTTGAATAGCTCCTTTATATCCGTGTTCGACACGCCGTAGTCCAAGTTGCCAACGATTAGTCGGGTAGGGCCGGTCCCGGGAGCACCCCGCTTGGGTCCGTCGTACATATCGTGCTTCCAAGCGCTGTTCACATCGCCCTAGAGGTGGGGGTAGTATTAGGTAGAGGGTATGTTGGTTGGTTTGTTGGTTGTTTGGTTGGTTCGAGTCGAACGCGAGGAGGGAGTAGCAGTGACAGTGACAGTGGCAGTAGCAATGGTAGCAGTGGTCGTATCCTAGCCTCAACGACTGCCATAAGGTGCGGAACTCTAGAAATGTTTTGCTTAGAAAAACGTTAACGGGAAAAGAGAGTGACTCATTGCCACTATGGTAGCGCAATGCTGATGTTTAACTTTGGTTTTGGTTATAATTTTTTGTTTTTCTATTTTTGGTTTTAGTTTCTGTAACGTGAAAACGAGGTTAAAGAAAACTTTTGTGTCGAGGTCGCCTCAGATTTGAACTGCGAAGAGATCAAGGTCGTTTCTGTTATTGGTGTGGGTGGGGGTTCTATTCTGCTCATAGAACTGCTCTATGCCCTTGGAAGAGCGGAGAATGGATCTCAGTCTATCCTTGTCCGTCGCTAACGAATACGATTCCCGTAATGCCAGGTAATGCCAGTGGCACCGTTAGCTGCGGCCATTTTGATTCGCATCCGCGTACTTTTCCTACTCGAACTGGTGTTAGTGTCAACGGACTAGCACTGTCCTTGCAAGTGCCAACATGCAAGTATGAATATTCTGCTCCGGCTGCTCCATAGCCCCGATGCCAATTCGACTCTGCCCGAGGCGAAACGTTTCAATTACCCTTGGAAACTTGGACTTCTGCACCGCGCCTGGTGCGCCGCCCGGCCGGCGACCCTTCAGCACGCCACCGCCAGCGCTTCCACTGGCCGGTCCTGGTTTTCGCGGAGATCCACCGGCGGCGCCACGTCGTGCCCCAGCGAAGCGCTGCGGTCCACCCGGACGGCGAGCACCGCCAGGACCACCGCCACGACCTCCCTGCGGCTTTTTCTGCGTGCGATTGGACTTGATAATATCATCCAGGCTCATTTCGATTTTGTCCACCATTATGCTGCTGATTCGTTGTTCTTCGGTCGCTATAAATATCCTTTACTGAGCTGTCTCACTAAATTTAATAATCCGTGCAGAGTGCAAAAAAAAAGCGCGTGGAATTACACAAATTTCTGTAAAAACGACGCACGAAAAATAATTTCTTTTTTCAAGATGGCGATCTGGGGAAAAAAGTGTTGAGCAATGTCACCAGTTTTCTTATCTACATCTGATGTAGATAAATTCTTTCGACAAAACTCAAAAAGTTATTTTTGTGATGTTAATTTTGGTCACACTGCCGTTTTTAATTCCAAAAAAAAAAAAAAAAAAAACGATTAACATTCCGAAAAATATTGCATTTTAATCATGTTTATTGTGGCAGTTACTGGTGGCATTGCCTCAGGGAAAAGCACAGTCAGCAAAGTATTTCAAAAGCAGGGTATCCCCGTAATAGACGCAGATAAAATCGCCCGTGAGAGTGAGTAATAGTCGAGTGTATGAAAAGTGGAGCACTTCCTTTTCATGATTTGTAATTAACGACAATTGGCAATTGTTATCGTTACACTTTGAAATAGTTGTGGAACCAGGTCAGCCCTGTTGGAAACAGATTCGTGAGATCTTCGGCGATGAGGTGTTGTTGCCCAGCAAAGAGATAAACCGAGCCGTTCTCGGCAAGATGATTTTTGAGGATAAGGAGCTGCGGGGGAAACTCAATAAGATAACCCATCCGACCATCCATCGCAAGATCTTCTGGCGGGTGTGCAAGTTGCTGGTCTCCGGACACGCCTGGATAGTTTTAGATCTGCCGTTGCTGTTCGAAACTGGAGTTCTCATGGATTACATTCACAAAATTGTCTGCGTATCCTGGTGTGTTTCGTTTCATTTTAAGAGTTTACAAATATTTGTAAGTTTTTTGGAACGTCAATAACTATGAATTGTATTTTTAGTGACCAGGATAAGCAACTGGAACGATTGATTGCCCGCAATGAGCTATCGGAGACGGAGGCTCGGCATAGGGTGAACTCGCAAATGCCCCTGGAAAAGAAGTGCGAGAAATCTCACTTCGTCATCGACAACAATGGCAGTGTGGAAGAGACGGAGTCATCGGCCATGAGCATATACAACATGATGTGCGAGTCCAAGCAACATTGGCTTAACCGCATCTCCTTCCTGGGCCTATTTCTGATCGTAGGCTTCTCGATCTACCTTCTGTTGAAGGTGTTCAACAAACTGCCCGCATCCTGGCAGATGTAGAAGTATTTATGCCATTGGACGCTACTTTTCGTGTTAATGCAATTGAAACCAAACAAACAATTATGCTATTTTAACGCTTGCTAGGGAAATATACGTACATTGAAAAAGAAACTCAAAATTATTCGAATTGTTCAGACGTTCGTGCTTGTTGAAAGCTAACTTGGTGAGCAACTTTTATTTCCAGCAGCAAATGGCGGCTGGTGACAAATCCTCCGCACACAGAAAACTTTCAAAACTTAACAGACGAGCCACTGAACTGTCTTGCGAATGGAGGGATGGGATAGCTAAGATTTATGATTTCCTGGTTTTAATAAGTACTTCGTTGACGTTAATTAGCCAACGGTTCCTAAAGTAAGACAGCCGTCTGCTGGCAGAAATCTACAAATGTCTGAAGTCCGTTTCGGGTCACAGCTTTCGTAACGTTGTGGTTGAGCTGTATCGGATCCTGGACCACCATCGGTTTTCGCAATTGCAGCGAGCAATCGGGATTCTCGAACACATAACTTGAATATCTGAAAAGCATGATTATAAGTATGATTCTTCGACGAATCTTCACTATAATTGTATTACCTGTTCGGCAGGGCTTTCTCAATATTCTGGATCTCAATGCTGCCCCGACCGAAATATGGACAGACCATGAACTGTTCATAGTTAAAGTTGGAATAATACAAAAAGAAGGCCCTGAGATAGCCTTTCACAACGGGCACAGTCGCCTCTAATTGCTGCAGCCCCAGCTCACTTGGCGCCTTCTGAGAAAAATTGACTATCCAAGCTAAAAATTTAAGTAAAAAAAATTAGTTCCATAGAATTTTTGAATCATTCTGTTTTACTCACGTCCCACGAGCTGCTGGGAAGACTGATCCTGTTGCAAGGCCGTGATAGGAGGCAGTAAACGCTGCAGCTGCAAGAAGTAGATTACCATCAGAGTAATGCTGTACGTTGAGATCTGCTCCGTCAGCTTGCAGCGCTCCAGCCAGTTCTTTACATAGATGCACATGTATTGAGCTGCAATAAATCGCAAAAATATTACGTGGCCCTGCGCAGTCAGCTATTCTTACTTAGTGGCTGTGATTCGAACAAATATTTCAACAGATTCGTGTTGCAGAAGCCCAGACTGTTCAGGCAAATGTCACACTCGATCCCGGTTGGCAGATGACAGGTCTTAATTATAGGGACCCGAGCCTGCTCGATGACCTGCTCCAAAAATACCGGGATTAATGGCAATTTAGCTTTTGCCCTTTTAACATTTAATTACATTTATGATGCGCCAATCTTCACTGCCACAGAAAACGGGTCGCATCGCTCGTAGCTTGCTAATCGTTGCCTTTGAGGCGCGATGCTCGAATGTGTGAAATGTATTTCCAATGTCTACAAATACATCCAAATCGGACGATCTCGTCCCGATGCCTGTAATACGGGAACCAAATTTGTAGATACGCAGCTGTTGGGCCGGAAACGCCGGTGATAAAAGTTTCCACAAATCCTGTTCGATAATGTTGTACTCGGGAATCACCTTCAACTTGTCCGCTATTGGGTACTTGTCTTTGAACACAGTAGTTATCTCTCCCACAATCATGGCCTTGGCCTCTGGAATAAAGAAAGCAATTAATAATATAAATGTATTATTTGAAATAAAAGTCTGACTTTCGCGCAAATGGTAATCTCGCGACATATGTATTACCATGGAAGTAATAATTTTGTGAGTTGATTCTTGGAATCAAGTCAAAAAAACTACGTAGCATAGCATAGAAAACTATGAGTAAAATCCCTATCTTCATAGCCAATATCAATAGCCTATTCTAGCAGTTGACTCCACCTACTTTTAGGTAACTGCACCACCATCTCCTGACGCGCCTTAACCTGAGCTCGCTTTTTCTCTTGCTTTGTTTGTGGCTGCTGCTGCTGCTGTTGGTGTTGCTGGTTCGGAAGCGGTTGGTTATTGGGATTGGGATTCGGATGATTTTCAGACAGATGTGCCACCGCTTTGGCGATGGTAGTACCAACGATTCGATTGGTGCAGGCGGTGCAGCTGAAGGTACGCTTGATTGTTTGCAGCTCTTTAGGCTGCACAAAGACCACACCCTCGCCTGAGGCAGCCGGCTCCCGGGGTAACACATAGGTTGGATTCCTGTCCAGATATTTTTCGATGCCGACAACAATTCGCTCCAGGAGCTTGGTCAGATACGGATCTAGTTGCGGGGGGCAGCTCTTCTGACTCATTGCCGTCAGGGTTTCCAGAAAGAAGTTCGCCTCCATGGTTAGGGGATTCATCTGCAAGATCATCAAACGTAACTTGAGTTTGAAAAGCTTGCGAAAGTTTACTCACGTATAGCAGTTTGTTTGGATTATCCTTCTCGGCCATCGCCTTGTTTTTCTTCTTGTTCTTCTTAGCTGGTGCGGGGGCGGGCAAGGATCTTGGCACTGCAATGGGTGCAGTAACCTGTGCGGAGACAGTTACCTGTTCGGAGATAAGAATGAAAGTGATTTGAATACAAGAATTTTCAGCCACTCGACGCGACGGCACTGGGCCTTTGTTTGGTGCAAAAGATGTTTAAATAAATGTGGGAAGCGTAGTGATCGTATTATCAGCTGATTTTAGTAGGGTAGCCAGCTCAGTCAAAACTTGCCGGTTAATCAAAAGCGCCGTGTGAGGCTGTGTGCGTGTGAATGTGTTAGAGTGGGGGTGAGCAACACATCCACGTTTTATATGTATGTTTGTATATATACAGCGGACTGTCTGTCGCTGGTGACTGAGTTAAAAAAAAATAAATACAAAAAAGCTAAAAAACATGTTTATTTTCCCGGGGAAAACCCGTGTTCAAATTGAACCATAATGTAACGGTAATTCAAAAAATGTCGCCAGCTAGCCCTGGAAAGTCAGCTTTTACGTACATTGCTCTTTTCCGTTTTTATCTGGCGTTGTTGGTAGTACAATTTCTCGGCATTGCTGTAGGTGGCCTTGTCCACCCAGAAAAACCTCGAGTCCTCTAATTCGATTCGCATCGTCACACTGAAGTCGATTTTCCGTTTCAAAGTAAATAACAACAATAAAATCGTGTGCGGTTAAAACAGCGTCACGTAAATATGCGTTATTTGCAACAGCGGACGAATCATCTGTTTTTGGGGGGTTGCCGGATGGGCGAATTTACAAAACCAAATCTTAAAGGTATAATATAAATAAATATAAATAAATAAAAAATAAAAAATATACAAATGTGTCAGTAAAATTTTAATAATAAGGGGAATTGTTTTTTTGTAATGACACACAGGAATACCATTTATCATGATTCATGAGTTCTAAAAACCAAAATCAACTGAAGGGACTTTTATATTTCACATAAAGTTTACATGTTTAATTATAATTATATTTATACAATAATATTCGTTGAATACTACAAGAAATGCAATGTATTATACCTTTTTGAAATGCCCTCCAAGAAATATAAGAGGTAGAAATATAAAAATTATCGTGAATAGCAACTTTGCGACAACAACGATTTGAAACTCTACAATGTGTTTCTTATATTTCATACCAACACCATGTGTTAAATTATTATTAATTAAAGTAAATTTTTTTTGAAGTACGAATTAACTAAAAAGCACAATTTATAAACAATTTTACGTTTGATGAAAAGATTACAAGTTGCGCCAGGTGACAAGACGAATAGTGTTGCCAACTAATATTCGATATATAAGTACTAAAATTTAGATCTTTGGTATTTTTACAGATTATAGTGTGCGGGCACCACAAAATTTTCTCAAATTTTCTCATATAAAAGCAGGCCGTGACTAACAATTTTCATTACCTACGTTTGTCAAGCCTCATAGCCGGCAATTCGAACGTATTCGCTCTCCGAGTCAGACCTAAAATCAGCTCTACACATTTTTGTGAATTTTTTCCTTTGTCGCGTGTGAAAAAAAAAAACTAAAAACTCAATATGGTAAGTTTTAGCAAGTAAAAATAAAAATTAAGTGAGAAGTGAATAAAAAACGGGTAAAATTTTTCGTCAACCAACGCGTTCTTTCGACAAGATGGCGGCCGCTTGGTTGCTAATTCTGCTTAAGTGGTGACGTCATGGCACCGCTGCAAAGAGAAAATGCCTAATAAAACTGCAAAAAAATGGAAAAGAAATTAATGCGAGAGTACAGGGAAAAACCGGTTTTCCGATTTTTTAAATTTTCCTGCAATTTTCCATAAATTTCCCGCAAATTGCCTGGATGTAAAAGTAAATTGTCTGCAATTTTCTGTCAATAATTGTACTTTCATCAAAATTATTCATGATTCCTTCGTTATTTTAAAATTTGCATAGAAATTTCAAGAGAAAATGCCGACAATTTCCGGCGTTTTGGCGTTCGAGAAGTACAGCAGCATAAAAATGTGTACACCAACATGTTGTCCCTTTCGCACGCACTAGTACATAAGCCAGGGCCGCTTCGAGTTGGGCGCGGCTCTGAAAATCGATTTTTTTTTTCTTGGGCGTGGAAATTAATCATTGCTTTTCTCCTTTCTTCTTTCCCCACAGCGTGAATGTATCTCTATCCACGTCGGACAGGCTGGTGTCCAGATTGGTAACGCCTGCTGGGAGTTGTACTGCCTGGAGCACGGTATCCAGCCCGATGGCCAGATGCCCTCTGACAAGACCGTCGGCGGCGGTGATGACTCGTTCAACACCTTCTTCAGCGAGACTGGTGCCGGCAAGCATGTGCCCCGTGCTGTGTTCGTCGATCTGGAACCCACTGTGGTTGATGAGGTCCGTACCGGTACCTACCGCCAGTTGTTCCACCCCGAGCAGCTGATCACCGGCAAGGAGGACGCCGCCAACAACTACGCTCGTGGTCACTACACCATTGGCAAGGAAATCGTGGATCTGGTCCTGGACCGCATCCGCAAGCTGGCTGATCAGTGCACTGGTCTGCAGGGCTTCCTCATCTTCCACTCTTTCGGTGGAGGCACTGGCTCTGGTTTCACCTCCCTGCTGATGGAGCGTCTCTCCGTGGACTACGGCAAGAAGTCCAAGCTGGAGTTCGCCATCTACCCAGCCCCTCAGGTCTCCACTGCTGTGGTTGAGCCCTACAACTCGATCCTGACCACCCACACCACCCTGGAGCACTCCGACTGCGCCTTCATGGTCGATAACGAGGCTATCTATGACATCTGCCGTCGTAACCTGGACATTGAGCGCCCGACCTACACCAACCTTAACCGGCTCATCGGCCAGATTGTGTCTTCGATCACCGCTTCCCTGCGTTTCGATGGTGCCCTGAACGTCGATCTGACTGAATTCCAGACCAACTTGGTGCCCTACCCACGTATCCATTTCCCTCTGGTCACCTACGCTCCAGTCATCTCCGCCGAGAAGGCCTACCACGAGCAACTGTCGGTCGCTGAGATCACCAACGCTTGCTTCGAGCCAGCCAACCAGATGGTCAAGTGCGATCCTCGCCACGGCAAGTACATGGCCTGCTGCATGCTGTACCGCGGTGATGTTGTGCCCAAGGACGTGAACGCCGCCATTGCCACCATCAAGACCAAGCGTACCATCCAGTTTGTGGACTGGTGCCCCACTGGCTTCAAGGTCGGCATCAACTACCAGCCACCCACCGTGGTGCCTGGTGGCGATCTGGCCAAGGTGCAGCGTGCCGTGTGCATGTTGTCCAACACCACCGCCATCGCTGAGGCCTGGGCTCGTCTGGATCACAAGTTCGATCTGATGTACGCCAAGCGTGCCTTCGTCCACTGGTACGTCGGTGAGGGTATGGAGGAAGGCGAGTTCTCTGAGGCTCGTGAGGATTTGGCTGCCCTTGAGAAGGATTACGAGGAGGTCGGCATGGACTCTGGAGACGGTGAGGGTGAGGGTGCTGAGGAGTACTAAGTCAACAGCCCTCCAACGCTCGAATGGGGGCGTCATTGGTGGGCGGGCCTCTCCGTCGAAATCAATGCCTACGCTTCCAACCCCAACCCCAAAATACATTCACTGCAACACTGGAGGAGAGCGATCGAAATAATATGAAATGATAAAACGAGCAGAAAACCACGAAAGTATTTTATCCACAAGCAGACACGTACAGCAGAAAAGCCAAGCTAACTCAGCGTTAAGTTGTGTACAAGAATAAAATCGGCGAGACATCGGTGTTGACAGTAGAAAAGAAAATCCAGTCTTTTTTTTTCTCATTTTTCCAGCAATTCTGTGGGGCCATTATCCATTCTGGCGTGAAGAGTTCATTGAACGTGGTGTGCTGGTAGCTGTGGAAAAGCAGAGCAGAGCACAGAGCTGAGCGGCTGCCGTTCACTTGGTCTATAATTAGTGCTTTCTATTTTCCACCAATTCGTGCCGCATTTACTGCTCTGCTTGTTGCAAGTGCGGACTGTACCCTGGCCGCACTGTGTGTGTGGCATGATGCTGCTGCACTTGAGTTTTCTCCTTTCTCCCAGCCCAGCCCAGCCCAGCCCCCCCTCCAAAACAGGCAGTGGGCGGGGAAACCGCAGTATTGATTCTCTGCGACTGATGATGAGTCATGCCCGTTTTGAGGTCGCAGCATAATATCATCGCCATAGAAACGCCAACACAGCACAGCGATGACTTCATTTCTTAACTGCCATTGTACACGCCACTTTTGAATCTACTTTTGTGGGTAAATACTTGATTACAGCAGTGGGCAGTATTTGAATAGAGATTTATAGTTAAATTTGATGTTTTTTTTGCAGTAAAATAAAGTAATTTGGTCAATAATCCAAGCTCTTCTCTGCTTTCATATTCAAAATATATGTATACTATAGTTGATCCCTATTTCCTTGACCTTAGCTGTGTATATAATGTATTTATATACTTTGTTCCGGCCTTTGGCAGGGGTTGCTTTGCCCAAAATGAAATTCAAGCCTAGGTAAACCGGCCCGTTGTTGAAAGTGCCGCCTAATGCGGCATTTTCGAGAAACAGACCGAGGAGACAGCTGCTGCAGCTGCTATTGAATTTCCAGAAATACCCGAGATGTGGGCAGGAAATGCACCAAAGGAGGGCCACATGGCCTATAAATATGTACTGTGTGCAATGCCAAGGCACTTTCACAGACATACAGAAGTACATATATATAGAGCCGGCGCCCTTAATTGAGGTTATGTCTGATGACATCAAGTACACTATATGGCTATATCTTCCACTTAAAACCTGGCTAGAATGATCCGACTTTTTTTGGTCATTAAATTTACGCCAAAGCCCCTTTGTTGGCCGCAATTTGAAACACAGTTGTCATCAAATGGTGTTTTTTTGGCAAATATTAAGGCACAGCTGGGCATCAACATGAAATCAGAGCGCCGACAATACCAAATTTGTACATAAAGGTGTGAGCCAACCATGCTGACGGTGTCTCGAAACCGGCTTGAAAGGTGATAGACAGCCTGGTGTAGGCGGATCAGGTGGGTGGGATGCAAGTGAAATCCACCCAAGCAGAAATGTTTCATTTATGGTAACTATATGAGTAAAGCCATAAAAGTTGATGTTTGATCAATAAAACAAAGAGTTTACCAGATGCTTAAAAAGGTTACTTTGGCTTCATGTATTCTAACTATGTATATTATTTTTTATTGCAAAGGAAATTATGAAACCTAACCACTGGAAATAGTCATAGTAAAATAAGATACATCTAAGTATCTTGTTTAAAGATCTTATATTTTCTTTCTAACATTTTCAACAAAAATTTTATAATGCTAAAAAAATGAAAACAATTAATATTTAGCTAAAAATATTTATTTTATGCGTAATAGTCCTTATCTTCGTTTATTAAAAACAAAAAAGCATTAAAATAAAACTAAATTTAATTATTTAATAAGAATTAGTCTAAAAATATCGATTACCAAGAAGTGCTAAAAGTTTTATATCGATAGTTGGACGGCGTTGCCAGATGCAGACCGCCAAAATTTGAATTAAAAGAACTACCCTAAGTTATTTATTATATTGTCTCTAATTCTTTAGGTTAAAAATAAATATTTAATTTTGATTGAAGGAAGACAGTGGATTTGGGAAAAATTCAGTCTTATTTCATTAAATCAATAATCGTGCGATAAATATGAGCACATGTGAAAGTCATCGCATATAGCCAACATTTCATAAAAAGTGTAAATTTAGGCAGTCAAGACTTATCACTCACTCCTTGTACATTGACAGTCTATCAGTTTGCTCGTAAACAACTTGGAAACATATTACTACAAATTTAAAAATACAAATTTATTTATCTGGTATTACATTGGTTTCAGCCGAACACAGTGATGACGGACAGCAAGGAAACGGGAACAGATGCCAATCCATTGGAGAATGTCAAGTTGTCCAACGATGATAACATCGCGTAAGTTTCAAATTATTCTTTGATCTGAAAATAACAAGAGTCCTACCAGATTGAAGGACTTGCTGCACCAAAGACTGTTGGAATGCGGCTGGCGCAGCAACATTGAGAAAATGATTCGTCAGACCATCCAGGAGCGTGGAGTGGCCAATTTGACTCACGACGAACTGGCAGCGGAGATCGTGCCCCATGTAGGTGACAAGGGATAACTGCTAAATGCCTTCAATTAACCCGAATTCTGTGTCCAATAGGCTAGAGCTTTGGTTCCAGAGTTCATTCGCAAGGAGATGATAATGCGCGTGCGCAACGCTTTGGAAACTTCGTTGCCCCCAGGACAGAAGTAAACCTGACCCCAATCCGCATCCACCAGTGGCACTTTAATCGCCAGTCGCCATGCCATTATTAAATTTTAGATCTTGTTCTTGTGGTTTATTTAAGTAGATATAATATTTACATACTTAGGCTATATGTATATGAATTGCGCCATTAATCATACAATATGCATGTAATAAATAAACAACCTAACTTTAATTAGAATACGCTGTTACTATGTTCACGTTACAAGGGTTTTTTCGATTGGCTAAACAAAGTTTGTATATTGGTTTCTTTTGGGTTGGAAATTAGGAACGCGGCTCGGGCTCTACTCTTTATACTATTTATACTTTATACTTGTGTAATTATGCTACAAATAATAAGGCTAATTGTAAGTCATTTCATTTTGTGTGGGTCGTTACAGTTTTACGATTACTTATTTAATAACGAGTCGATGGAAAAGTCTTTGAATTTGGCGTTGGAATCGTCATTGAACAGCAGCGATGGATGCAGTTGATCTTGCTGTGAATCCTGTTGTTCCGGATTCCCTGCTGTGGTTGTTGGCAGCATTTTCATTAGTTTGTTCCGCGGTTTCCGTAAAAACTTTGTGTTGATTTGAAACTTGGCTGGTTTATGGCTAACACCTGGTGGGGCTTGAATCAGCGGTAGAGCTTGGTTTTCTGTTGCGGCCTGAGATGTGGCTATTATGGTGGTAACTAATGTTGCTGCCGCTGTCCTTGGGGGTATTGTGCTTCGAAAATTGTGGCGCCAGGCACGCAGCTCTCCTCCGGTGCTCGCTGGCTTCACATTGGCCAAGGGCTTAATGGGATTAACGGCGGCCGGAGTGGGAGTTGGCGCCAAGCTTCCTGTTGTATATGCATTGGGTCCGAAACACTTCAGAAAATTCTGTACATGCAGCAAACTCTCGTTCTCGATTTTGTGCTTTGGTTGCCTCTGTTTGTCCTCGTTCTCGTCCTCCGCCTCGTAGTCCACCGAAGACTGCTGCTGCGAGGAGGATGAGAAGCTCGAAGAGCTGCTATCGCTGCTGAGCTGGAATCAAGATAGATATTAGAGATATAGTTGCAATATAAATCATTATGATACCCACATCATCTTCGTTATTGTCGATCAGCTGCTGAAAATCAAGCTCAGTTGGTTTCAGCCTACCGTGGCTCCGTGGCTGTTGCAATTTATGGCTGCTGCGACTGTTTTTGTTGCTAATATTCGGTTGATGGCGTCTGTCGCGCTTGGTCAGGGATGGCTTCTTCTTCGACTGCAGTTTCAGTTGCTCACGGTACGACTTTCAGCTGGTTTTGGCGAGGTTATCGTCGCGCCTTAGTTGGGACTGCAAGGACAATACCATACATTATTTATTTACTTTCGAAGAAGGCAAGGATATAGGTTTATTTTTTGACTTTTTAAGGATTTTGGAATAAGATATTCTCTCTCAGCCTAAAACACACAGAACAACAAACAATTTCGGGTGGACTGCCAACAGCAATGGACTATTTATAATGAACTAGATGGACTTGGCTGGGCGGCAAAGCAAGTGAGATTGATTTCGGTGTGAGTGTGTGTTGGAGTTTGATTGGGTTTTGATCGATTGATTGATATTGGCGGAATGATTGATTGATTGATTGATTGAATGAGTGCGTGGGTGAAGAAGACATGACATGAGGCGCAAAATGAAAAAAAAAAAACGAAATGCACGAACAACGAACGAACAGACATTTAGTCCTGGGAACAGATCATGCACCCACAATTTGTCACACACATAGTCACACACTGGAACACGCTCGCACGCACACTACTACCTGGTGATGCGTGCCGTAGAGCGCTGCGTGGTGCGCCGCGTACGAGGAGGAGGTGCTACTTAAATCGTCAACGCCAACGCCAACGCCGCCGCCACCCACTTGAACCTGAATGGTTGGGTGATGGTGTGGCTGGTGGTGCGACTGGTGGTGCTGATTCGCGCCCGCTGTTGTCGTAAAAGTAGTTGTGGTTGTGCTTGTGGCTGTCGCTGACCCACCTCGTCCAATACCAGCGGCACTCCCACCGCCCAGGCTCATTCCCACGCCAACGCCACCGCCACCGACTACGCCCACACCCAACATGTGTGCCGCGGCCACAGCAGCGTTGGTATGGTGCGACTGATGGAGATGCTGCTGCTGCTGCTGCTGCTGCTGCGAGTGCTGTTGCTGGGATTGCTGTGAAGGATGCTGCACTGATTGCTGCTGCTGTTGCGAGAGATGCTGGTGGTGCAGGCTGTTGTTGTTGAGGTTGAGGCTGCCATCACTCCGATTGTTGCCTCCGGCATTCGTGTATCCATGGGATGCGGCGACGTGCCTGAAAGTGAATAGAATTGTTTAGAATTCTTCCACCCACTGTGGTCTTCTTAAGAAAGTCCAAACCTGAGACCCAAATTGGCGGCATTGTTCATCGTTAGTCCAGAGGTAATGGACATCGGAGCTGCTGTAGGTCCACTGGAGTTCGAAGACGCTGTCGGATGGTTGCTATTGCTGTTGATGGCATTGCTGTTGGTGTTGCTGCTACTGCTGGAGTTGTTGTTGTTGGTGGCGCTATTACTGCTGGTGTTTCCTGCCCCAGGACCACGGTAGTCGAGAACTCCCTGGGAACTGGAACTAGCCGGTGCCACTGTGGGTCGACTGTTGACCATTGTCGGGATAGTGGTGTTGATCGCCGTGGTGGCCAGGGAAACTGCTGTGGCTATTGTGGTGGCTGCACTGAGGGAAATACTGTTGCTGTTGCTGTTGCCGCTGGTGCTGGTACTGGTGCTGGGAGCTAGTGTGGAAATGACAGAAGTTGTACAAGTTGATGTTGCTGTTGTTGTTGAGGTTGTTGTGGCTGAAGATGCCGCTGCTGTAAGCATTTTTTTGTTAGATTGTGAGTACGCCAGTTGTGTTCCATCTCCACCAAAAGGATGTGCGAGTGCGTTGTGGTATTAGTTGGTGAGTGTGGTGTGTGTGGTGTGTGTGTGCGGTGTGAGTGTTTCTCTTGCTGCATGCAACAGACGGCAACACAACAAACTTAAGAATTAAAACTAAAAGAATAGCCTCTAGTCGAGAGTCTAGTCTAGAGTCAACCAAAACCCAATTTTGTGAGAAATCGAAAACTTAAGAAATGAATTTAGAATTTGTGTGTTTTTTTGTGTTTAAAGTTTTAAACATTTTATTCATTTTTCAAATAAATAAAATCGAAAGTAAGTAGCATTTAGTAGAATTTGTGGAGTAACTTAACTATTAACCTGGCCAAGCAAATATATTGTATTTCTCGGTACATGAGTGGGTCTAAGGATCTAAAGTAATCTGTATTTGGCCTTAAATACATAGAACTATCTTAAGAGTGTAGTCGCCGCGTTTAAAGTACAAGACTAATCTAATAATGGGATGATCGATGATCTAATAATGACAGAGAAGCATTCAATATGGTTGGTGGTCTTAGTCTTCTTCTCTTGACAGAGTGGTTTGTTGGTTGGTTGGTTGGCTATTATGTACATATCCTCCTTATATACACCACCAATTCAGTGTTGAACTTAACTTAAGGTACTTAGAGCTATCGACACAAACTAGATCGTCAAATGCAACAATTCTGATAGTATGTACAATGCGAACATAAGATAATTGAAACTCAATTGTAATAAACGCAAATTTTGGTCTGTGGTCTGTAATCAGTGGCTGTGTGGATGGGTGGGATGTAAGGGCACTCCCAGCTCCAGGTGCTGGGTGCTGGGTGCTGGAAGCGAGCAAATGCCGACACCAAGTTCAAGAGAGAAGGACGCGGACGCGCGCCTCCTCTACTTACCGTGCGCCTCGGTCTTGGCACTGCTGCCAATCGTATTCAGTGGAATCTGCAGGCGCGCATTAACAGCCAACAGATGATCCCGGCGTGCAATCAAACTGGTCACATGCTCCTCCAGTCGCAGATTCTCACTCTGCAGCTGATGCAGGCAATTCAGCAGGGAGGCAACTGCAACAGGAAGCGGCAAGAGGTTAATATTCAATTTCAAAGCCAATCTCTGTCCCGAAGTACGACTCATACTCACTGTCAAAGTGCTGCGCCTGCTCCATGAGGAACTGTGAGCCCTGCTCCCACTGTCGCTCCAGCAGCTGCTCCAGACTCTGGGGTATTGGCATGTTGCCGTTGATACCGCCACCGCTAAACATCGACTGCAAGGGATTGGGAGCTGGTGTGGCATTATTAGTCGCGGCACTCGAGTTGCGCTGCAAGGGGGAACCAAAGAGGAAGTATTTATCAATTATTTGAAATGAGTAACTGGCTTGTACGATAGCCCTTTCTTGCTAAAATGTCTTATCAAGACGGCACTACAGTCATCGCTTTTGTTCATTTCCAAACTAAACTTAATGCAGAAACTATTTCGTATTTTATTACCTGCTTGCCGGGGAACGGCACTCCGGCGTACTGCGAGTTCATGGAGTCGGGTGTGTAGATCGAGTGGTCCTGCACTTCCATGTGCAGCTGCTCGGACAGCTTCTGGGCCACGCTGCTGTTGGGGTTGATCTGGTTGCCCAGCATGTGGGCGGCCGTGTGGGTGATTATCGAGCTGGCTGATCCGGCGGATGCAGCCGGAGTGGGCACAGCCGGCGTGGCGGGGGGCGTTGGAGTGCTGCTGGCCGGATTGCTCGAGCCACTGGCTGCACCGTTCTGCAGGATGCGCACGTCCTTGAGATCTTGCTGGGTATTGGAAGCAGCTGCCACCGCCGCCGCTGCTGCTGCCGCGGCTTGAGCTGCTACTGTGGAGTCCTTGGCCTTGCGTCCCCGCTTCCGTACATTTCCGGGCTGGGCAGTTGCCGATGCCGGAATGACGGCGTTCAGAGAGCTCACCGCCGCTGCTGCCGTGTGTATGGCCAGTCCAATCTCCGAACCGGGCGAGCTGGGCGGCGAGTCCTTGATGGCGCTCACGGGCAGCATCTGGACATCCAGCTGGGTCTGGCTTTCGTAGGTGAACTTGAGGCCGCCGCTAGACCCGCCACTAGCCACCGCATTGAGGGGCAACTGGTTGGTGAGGGTGGCCAGGGCTGCTGTTGTTACCGGCACCAGGGAGGACAGGGATGATGAGGAGGCGCTGCCCAAGCTGAGGTCGGGCGTTCTGCTTGGTTTCGTCGTCGGAGTAGTCGGGATGGAAGAAGGATTGGGATTCAGATTAGTGAATTGCAAAATCTCTAAGTCTTCGTGCTGATGCTGTGCCTGCTGTGCCTGTTGCAAGTGCGTGCTAAAGTTAGTTGAGTTCGAAGCTGAATTGGAGCTGACATTGGCGGGGGAGTTGGATCTAACAGAAGGTGTAAACTGTTGCTGCTGTTGCTGTTGCTGCTGCTGCTGGTACAGCTGCGATTGCTGAGCCCGCAGCATTTTCTTATTCAAGGGCTTGGCCTGGCCACTGCCACCAGCTGCTGGCAACAGGTTGCTGCCACGGTAATTCCCAGATGCTGACATATTCACCGGCGAGTCGATCAGATTCACCACAGCCCCACCACTACCACTGGAACTGACACTCGACGAGGAGGACGACGTGGACGAACAGGACGAGGACGTCTGCTCGCCGTTGTGATTGTTATTGTTGTTGCTGTTGCTACTGGTGTTGTTGTTGCGAGTGCTGCGACTAGCTGCTGGTGTGTTCGCCGGCGGGGAGTCAACCGAGGAGGAGGAGAGGGACTGCAGCATCACCACTGGCGAGGACACCACCGGTGGCGGTGCATTTGGTGGCGGCGGCGTGGGCGTGCCTCGATAGTGGGGCGAACTGTGGCGACTCTGTTTCTCGGCGGTGGTTGCAGCCAAGTTACCTGCCGCTGGAGTCCCCGAACCCGCATCATTCTTGCCCGGAGCAGCCCCACGTTTCTTGCCCGACCGCGAGGGGACTTTGGCGTTTGAAGTGGAGGAGGAAGTGCCGCTGGGCAGGATGGACGAAGAGGTGGAATTGGGAGTGCAGGAGGAGGAGTTTGCTGAGGCGTTGGCGGCGGCGGAGGAGTGCAGAGCATGTGGCTGCTGCTGCTGCTGTTGTTGTTGCTGCTGCAGTGTCGCTGCTGCTTGCTGGTGGTGGCTACTGTGGTGGGTGGGGTGGTGATGGTGGTGGGTGTGATGATGGCTACCGCCACTCTCTCCCGATCGCGATCTAAATGTGATTGAGTTAATGGGCGGGTGGTTGGGTAATGTTGTGTGGTGTGGGAAGACATTAAGCAAACGAGAGAGAGAGACAAAGAAAATAGATTGGTTTCAAAGATTGCCGAACTTAGGAGCATATGTTCGCTTTCCAGTACAATAACACATAGACGAGGGCGCTTAAGGATAAAAACCAAAGGATACTGAACCATTTGAAATCATAAACTGCTCTAGAAATCGAAAATGGAACGAAAACTGGCCGCCAAAACAAAACTACTCATACACAGCAACAGAACAGTGGTTTTTATGATCAAATAAAGGCACATTCAAGCACAGGCAACAAACACGAGCCAAAGGATGGGGCGCCAAGGATATCGCCTCCTGCATACCTGCTGCGTCGTGCTGGCGGTGCCTCCTGGTCCTGCAGCTGCTGCACCCGCGTGGTCTGCTTCTCAATACTGATCTTCAGGTAGCCGCTCTCCGTGGTGGTGGCCGTTAGGTTGCCGCCGGCGGAGATGATGCTGCCACCGCTATTTCCACTAACTAGGGTGCCCAGTGCCGGTGACGACTTGCCGCTCTGGTGCTGAATGACCGACGAGGACCCACCGCTCGGGCTACCGCCTGTTGCTCCGCCATGGAAGGCACCACTGATCGAGGTGGGATTGCTTTGGTGGCTCTGCTGTTGCTGCTGCGACTGAGTGCCATTGCCGCGAGATCCTGCTGCATGGGTGTCTACTGGACAGAGATGGAAAAGCATTAAAAATATGGCATAAACAAAGAAATATATTCCTTACCGCTGCTTGGATTGTTGCTGTTACTGTTGGCGGGCAGATTGATTCCAGGTACATTGGCCGTTGAGAGCGGCACGGAGACATACAAGCTGGGGGCATTGCTGCCGCTTCCGCTCCCCGGCTGCTGATTGCTGCTGCTGCTGCCGTCCTTGATGTTGCTGCCGTGCTTGCTGATGCTGGTAGTGCTGCTGCTACTGCTCCCAATACTACTTCCTGCCCCACTCGCCTTCGCCGCGTCAGTCTTTGGATAGCTGCTAGATCCCACTGCTCCGGCTGAAGCTCCGCCGGAGTTGCTGCCACTGCCCGTGGAGCCCGCATTGTTGCCAGCACCACTCCCTGAGGCACCACTGCCCGTTGCCGGAGATGCTGCCGCTGCCGTAGCACTCGCAGCTACTGCAATGGATGCACTTGTGGAGCTGGACAGTGGGGCATTCACTTCAGCGGTGGCGGACGTTTGGTGGGTCGGCGGACTGAGTTCAGTTCGTTGCTGTAATGGAGAGATAAGGTTCAAGAGTTAGTTGGAATTTAGTTTAATGATTTTTGTGGCTTTTATTGAGATAATAGAGACCTAATATTGTCAGGGAGAGATAAGCTCCGAAAAGGCAACTGACCTTAATGGTCAGCTCTAGTTAAGTGGCTTATAATATAATTTTCATAATAAAATAGAATATTTAAGTATTTAAGATGAAAAAATTCAACAATCTTTTCACAAGAAAATATATTATAAATTTTTTATTAAATTTAAACAGATCATAGTGTATTCTATTAGCGGTGCTAACATTTGTGCGGTTTGCCTTTCTGATTTGCTTTTTAACTCTGCGGTCATTAGCAACATCCGGTCGGTGGTGGGACATGTAAACACATGTTTACAACACCACCGGGTCTGAGGAATAACAAAATAAAACACACACAAGTCGAAAGAGCGGTTCTCGCCTAACATTTCATTAACAGTGTCATAACAGTGACTGTTAACAGTGGGCTGTTAAGTTAGCAATCACTGCAACCACTTTGGGGGTGGGTGGTGATGAGGGCGATACATATAGAAAGGGGATCGGCGCAGCATGTGTTCCATATAGATTAAAAGCTACCCAAGGGACTGGAGGCACATTAATGCAACTCCAAAGCTCTTATCTCAGCACACACACACACACACACACTGAAAATAAGACAACAAAATTCGAACGGAAAACGCTCGTGAGTCAGAGTTACAAGAATGCAAGGCACCACTCCACTGCAGCTGCAGCTGCAACAAATGTTGCTGCAATGCTGGTTTGTGGTTTGGCTGTTGGCTGTTGGGTATGGCTGGGGCATGTGCTGCGCATATTTATGTGTATCTGTGTGGGGCAACAAATGTTACATGCACCGAATGCACAAAAAAAAACAATAAAGAGCAAGGCCTACAAGATTGGGAGAGCCACTCAGCAGCAGCAGCTCTGCAGCTCACCCACCCGAGCTACTCTCTACTCCTCCCCATCTCCCTTGCTCTTTCTCTCCTCACCTCAATCAGAGAGTAGATTTGGCCTTTTTGTTGTTTTATTTTTGGGGGTGGGGGGTGCAGAGAAACACAAACACATCTACAAAGTAGTTGGTCACGTAGACCAAAAACAGACAAAATAGAGTTGCCACCTTACAGAAAGTTTTCCAATTGGAAATTCAATTCGAACAAGTTGAAACATGAAACAGCAAGCAAGCAGGCAAGCAAGCCTGTTGCACGAAGAACATTTCAGGAAGCTCTCGAATTTCAGGAACACCTTTATGCCTCATTAGATTTGGGTCAACAGGGGCAGGGGAAGAAGAGTTATGTATCTCCAAACACCATCTGCCACACAGAATTATTGATTTATGTCCTTAATAATTCAATTAAGAGACTGGAGAAACAATTTTCATGGTCATGTTTGGAGTGTACTTGTAAAGTTAACCCTCGCAACTCGCGCTTTTTGTTGAGGCAGCTGCCGGAGTTGCGATTATCCTGTTGCTGCAGCTAATGGCCTGAAGTCGAAGCAGGACACGAATTCAACCCTCTTCTTATATACACTACATATGTATGTATAAGTTTTATCCCCTCCTCCTCCCGCGACAAACTTTGCATTTGGGAGTAGTAGCTTCCGCGACATATTTCAATTTTATTTCCATTGTGCGACAAAACAAACTCAATTCAATGAAAGGAGCCGCACCGCGCCAGCCGGAAATAAAATACCAACTATAAATATTATATTGGCGTGTCTGTGCTTGTCTGTGTGCGTACTCCTCCTACCCTTTCTCGGCCTCTCTCCATCCCTTTCTGGCAGACAATGCAATGGGTTAATGGTCGCATAAAAGGGTTGTCCTTGTCCCCTTTTGTGAAAAAGAAGTTTGCAAAAAAAAAAAAAAAAAGAACCATCCAAGCAAACAACAACAACAGTCGTCAAATAAACGATAGAATTATTCAAATTGAATTGAACGTTATTTTTTGGGGAATGGAATATAGAAAGAATGGCGAATAGAAAGCGAAATCAAAGGAAGTTCACAGGATTCCGGGGAATAAACAAACCGTTTCATGGCCTTTATCGAATTACGGCCTAAAGTGAAGCAAATCTGTTCAGGTCCAAAGGATAAATTAAGGGATCAAAGGGAATAAAGTACTTATGGAGGGATATTTTGGGGGAAATGTCTTTTGGTTGATTGGATAGGAATACCTATTTTATCTATTATAGAGTAATAGTGGAAGGGTCATATTTTATTCAATATTGTAGTTTTGATTTAAGGAAGAGTTGAAATAAATCACTCGCATTGGAAGATAATTCCACGGAGATTATACTAATCTAGTATTAAATCTGGTATATGTAGTAGTAATTGAGAGGATCAAACGGGATTAAGTACTTATGGGGGGATATTTTGGGGGAAATGTCTTTTGGTTGATTGGATAGGAATATCCATTTTGGAAAAAGGGTAATAATAAAGGATGGGAAATATTTTATTAAAGTAAAGTACGCTTAAGACTATTAAGTTATTGTAGTTTTGATTTAAAATAAGTGGAAAGCAGTCACTTCCATTGGAAGATAATTCTAGGGAGATTATACTATTGAAGGGATCAAAGGGTCTCTCTCTCTTAAGTCTCTATTGGAAGATTATACCGTCTAGTACGAAATCTAGTATATCTAGTATAAAATCTAGTATATCTAGTTTCTAAAAACCAATTCCCAAAGAAAAGCAAGAACTGTTGTGTTTGCCAATTAAAATAACAATTAGGGGAGCCTCAGACAAAAAAAAAAAGAATACTGACTGAAAAGCAAAAAAAAAGGCTCTGTGAATAAATACAGGACCCGAGCCAGGACAACGGCCCGGCATACCTGGGAATTAAAAATACAAAGAAGAAGACCAAGACAGAAGCAAGGCGAGGCAGCTGTAACCAGATCGATCCAAGGATCAATCAGCCGCCAGGAAGCAACAGCCAGCGCAAGTACAAAAAAGTAAGGGTAGCTAAGGGTAGCGAGGAAAGAGACAAGAAGGACACACAGCACACAGCAAGGAAGATGCTTCGTCGGCAGCTGTCGTGAACTAGGCGCAAATGTGGCATGTTGCACAAGGTCTGCTGCTGCAGGATACCATACCGGTGGCCTGTTTTGGGATAACTTTTCGGCAAGGATAAGGAATAAGGATAAGGCGAACAGCTGTGTGCTCTGCCAGCTAGTCACGTACTCCTGGGACAGGACAGGGACCGGAGCAGGACACCCCTTAATGGCACTTACACTAATCAATAATCGAGTACCGAATACCAAATACCATGTGTCACAACTCCTTATGGGCCAATTGGAGCGGAGTGGAGTGGAGTGGATTGGAGGGGAGATGTGTGTGGGTTAATTGGAGGTGTCTTCTCCCCTCCTAGTATTTCTTTTGTTTTTCCAGCCGTGCCGGCCGTGCAGGTGTATCGTTCTCACCGTTGTTGCAGGTGCAAGACCATATACTCCGGTTGCACATTGCACGCTGCTGCCGTGTGGTTAAGTTATTGATGGAGTGTCAAATAGGGTACTCCGATAATCAAATATAATCGGGGGTTATATTCAAGGGGGTTGTTTTGAAATATAAGCCATAATATTTAAATGTAGATCCTTAAAAGGTGGTGAGGACATGAGAAAAGATCTTAAAATCAAGACAAGGCTGGGATTCAGTTTCTTAGCCACAAGAAGGCTAAAGATCGGATATGATAGGGACCTCTCTATAGAGTATATTTGGGAGTCCTATTTCTGGGATAATCCCACAGTGAGAACAGATCACTCCTGACAAGTTTATTCTACAATGTTTTTTGAAAACTCTTTTTCTAGAAACGTGCAAACACATTTTTCCGAGCTCTTCCAGGTTCTCTTCCCAAAATAGACCACACCACACCAGCCCAGGGATTGGCAGGGACAGATGGTGGCCCAGGGCCACTACTATTCTGGATAGCGCCGCCTTCCAGTACAAGAGGGGGAAAAAAATAGATAGTGTCTCGATAAGATGAAGTCTTACCCCGGAAAGCAGGAAGCGTATTTTTAAATTGTGCGGATATGTGGTGGTGGCCCCTCCACCACTCCCCGTAGCACCTCCTCCACCGCCGCCTCCTGCCCCAGCAGCGCCCAAATATGATGGCGAGGCGGATGCCGACCCACCAACATACTCAATGGTGGCCGACGGGGTGGTGGACGCCGATGACGGCGATGACGAGGCGGAGGTCGAGTGCTGGCTGCTGTTGGGGTGGTGCTGGTGATGCTGCTGGTGGTGGTGGTGCGATTCCCTTTCCCGATCCCGATCTCTGTCCCTGTGCCGCCGATGCTCCCGGTGCTCTCGGTGTTCCCGATGCTTATGATGGCGATGCTCCTTGCCCTCGCGTCCTTCTCGCTCCCGCTTCTCACGCTTCTTCTTCTTGTTCTTCCGGTGCTCCTTGTACTCGGCCATGTCGATGTGGTTGTTGTTGCTCTCGGATGTCCCTGTTTCCGCCTCGGCGGTGGCCGCCATGCTCACCATGGTGGCGGTGAAGTCCACGAGAGCAGCACTGCCCACAGTGGTGGCGGCCACAGCGACCGCAGGCGCCACGTCCATGGGCTGGGACTGTTGGGATGCGTCCATGGTGTCCATCATCATCATTTTCGACTTGGAGGGAGGTAGGGAGGTAGGGAGGAGAGCCTCAGAGGAGCAAGCTTCGAATTTGTTTTCTCCTCTGTAATTAACTGGACTTGGTCTCAGATTCAGACTCAGACTCGGACTCGGACTCTTGGTCTTTTCTTCAAGTCTCTTGTTTTCAGTCTTGGCTTTCTTCCTCTTCACCTTTCTGATACACTTTTATTGTTGTTCTTGTTGTATTTGTTGTTGTATCGTTTTCAATATTATTATTTTGTATGCTGGCTTTGCTTTTGCTTCTGTCTTTTGTATTCTCTTTCACAGACACACTTTTAGAACACACACACACTTGTAGAAAATCACAGCGCATACGTGAGAACCACCTCCAGCCCCCTGTCCCACTCTGTACTGAGTGTGCTGCTGATGATGATGTTGTTGTTGTTGGGGTGAATAACTTGCGTGGCGGCGACTGGGCTGGCTCGCTCTCTCTCACTCTCTCTCTCTTTCGCTTTAGCCCTGCTGCTCTCGACGTTTACCTTTTTCCCCTCTTCTTCTTCTTGCTCTTTACTCTTTACTAAAAAAAACTTAATTTCTTTTAAACGGAAACTTGATGTTTTTTTTTTTTAATTCTTCTCAAAAATATATTTATTCCAGTGTGGCCACGTTTAAGTTATAAATTTTTCACAGGTGAGCAGTATTCAGTATTCACAGAAATAAAAACGATACACCGAAAACGAACCGAAAATCAACAGACGGAAAACAGTCATCCGGACTGCTACTTCTATGCACATGCACACGCATGGCCGTGCGGAGTTGGAATAAACTCGATGTACTCGACGGCCTCGACGGCCTGAACCCATAGACGGGGGAGGGCTGGCTGGATGGCTGGCTGGCTGGCTAGCTGCTCCGAAGTGCTTTCGAGAGAGCTCTCGGGCTCTCTCTCACACTCTCTCTCTCTCTCGGTTGGCCCGTGCATTGTTGTTGGCTGGCAGCCGGTTTTCCGTGGGGGGATTATTGAGATACACGTCTGCATGTATTGTTACACCCGAAGAAAGATGTAAACTACAACATATTTCTAAAAATTAATCTTTACATTTATTTTTCTATTTTTTTTAAATCTTTTCTTTGTCCGAAATTGTTATATCTTGACACCAACTCAAGAAGCAACTCTGTATCCTTCAGAACAAATTTTTTCGAGTGCATTATTCCTGTCTGCACGTAGGCCAGACACGCACACCATGCCACCAACTCTCAGACGGTAAAAAAACACAAGAACTCACGGGACAGCATAAAAATAAACGTTCAAACTTACGTACCGACCGACCGACCGACCGAGTGGAGTAGCAAACGGAGGCACAAAAGTTAACTGGAAAAACGTCACCCAGCAAACATTTGACAGGAACAGGGGCAGGGACAGGGAAATGGGTTGAAAGTCTTTAGCGGCAATTAGCACTCACCTGCCGAAGTTGCAGACGCATCTAAATTTGGGAATGCACCAATCCTAACAGTTAAAAGCTTCAAATCATACAACATGTTGTCTACACAACGGGTTTACACATCAGAATTCATAAAAGTGAATCTTCCAACACACACACACACACACACGACACTCACACTCACTCCCACTCGCTCGCACTCTCTCGTGAACACACAAATGTATCTGCAAGTTGCAGTAACATATACAGATTCAGATACAAATGTAGGCAAAAGCAACAACAACAGAACAGCATTAGCAGCAGAGACTGCAGCTCATGTCGTAATGCTGTTGATGTAATAAAAAAAAAAAAAGAGCGCAGCAGCAGCAGCAACAACAATGTTATCAACAGTAATGACCAGGAAAACACAATGACGAAAGAAAAGCTTAGCAAAACAAAAATGTGACAAGGAACAATAAATTAACGTGAGACTGAGACTGAGACTGGCCAAGGCGATAGAAGCGGTAGGTAGGATGAGGATAAGGATGGGAAGCGAAGCAGGAATTTATGGACGAAAAATACCTGTTACTCGAGACGAGACTTCTGATTATAGCCAGCAATCAACAATTATGGTGTTTGGCTTTCATGAGGCCCATTAATATTCCCTTATTTAATATTCCCTTCAAACTCCATAAAGCATAATTTATTTAATTAAAACAAACAATTGTAAAAAACTCAATAAACTTAAACATTTGCTGTTAAAAGTATCTGTTCCCAGTCAATTTAACTGGGAACAGTTTAGCGCTCTGAGAGAGCAACTAGGTGAGAGCAGAACAAGAGAGAGAGAGAGAGCAGCATAACAGCAAGAAAGCTATATACGCTTAAAGCAGACGTTTCTATACCCTTCTAATCTAACAGATTCAAAAAAATTTAATCCGGAATTCAGGTAATTAGAAATGAAATCAATGGGAACAATTTTTCTGGGAATAAAGTTTATTTTTATTTCTCATGCCTTAAACCTTATCGTTTCTATGACAGCTAATCCGATTTAGTTTTTTTTTTTGGAAATTATCCCTCTAATATCTTGATATTGATATTTAGGGTCAACAGTTATTCTCTCCAACATCTGGTCAAAATTGTAATAACTTAAGAGGGCATTACAACAATAACTGTAAGCGGCGTCTCTTTTGTTTTTACATCATTTACATACATACGATGTAGAGGCTTTCCCAGTCGGGCTTTTTGGTGCATGCATCGTGCCGCAGTCGCCTGACGCGCGCTTTTTTGCACCGTTTTCCGCTTGCATGCAGACATCAAGGAAATTTTTTCCCTTTTCAAAGCAATTGCTCTGAAAAAAAGGGGACTTAGAAAATTTTCATCTCGTTTGGGACTTAGAAAAATTTTTGCGTGGGACATTTAACTTAGAAAAAATTTATTCATGCCAAATTATTAATATTATATTTTATATTATTCATTGAATACTTTTAAGTTATAGAAGTGTCAATTTAAACAAATTGTTTAAATACAAAATAAAAACAAAAAATTTTAAATTGAACTAAAATAGTTTAATTTTATTATTAAAATAAAAAATAAAGGAGTAAAAACAAAAGTTACACACCTCAAGCAAAAAAAAAAAAATTGAATAATAATGTAAATCTTAAAAATAAATACATTTCTTAATAGTGAATTGTGTAAATACAGAAAACAAAAAAATATAATATAAAAAATGGGTGAAAGGGTTGCCATCGCGTGGGCGATATTTTTCTAAGTGCGGGAATCGATAGTAGCTTTAAAGTATGGCAACTCCCCCACCCTATTTATTCTAGTGCATTTAGTTGAATTGAACGTGTTGAATTGCATTTTAACAAAAGAAATGTAAGTATTCATCTTATTTAACTAAACTTATAACACATATATTTGTAACATTCTAGCTACTAATAATACTAATTATAATTAGTGGGTAGAATTACTAGAATAAAGAAGAAATTGTCGCATTGTTTTTATCGCATTGTTTTGATGTTTATGTATGTATGTTAGTATGTATATCAGCAAAATCAGTTATGCACATATCAGTTATGCACATATATGCCATGCTATATTTGGTAGGTATTTTTTTGTTTCTGTTTTTTCATTATAATTTAATTCACGTTTCTTTTTATTTCACAGAATCAACAAGGAGTGATTTTTCCACCTACGACGACTTCATTAGGGCCATCCGGGATGGAATAAGGAGAGCCAAAAATAAAAATTATAAGGAAAAATAAAAAAAAAACAAAGAAAATTCCCCGCCATTACTTGACAATTTAAATTAAGCAGAATGTTTAAATATTGTTTACTTTTATTTTTAATTTTTAGTTTTAATTTGTAGTTTCAATTTTTAGTTTTAATTTTTAGTTTTAATTTTAGCAGTGTATTAATTAACAGTGTAACTTATATTTAATTTTAATTTAATAAAATAAAAACGAATAAAAGCAAAAAAAAAAGCAAAAGCAAAAAAAATTTTTTCTTGAATAAAAATTTCCCTTGTCGCCTTTCGGTCACTTTTTCTCGGGCAAGGCTGCGTACGGTGTGCATCCTGAGTGCATCTTTTTCTCGTCGCGAGGCGCGCAAGTTTTGATGCACGTGCTGAATTTCCCGGCCACGCTAATGTAATTTGGAATGATGCGTTTCCTATGTTGGGAGTGCGCGGCGCACGTCAATGCTGCACGCTTTCAGCAAGAAAGCGTGCACCAGGTCCGACTGGGTTGTCTTTATGCAATGCCAGAAGAGGCGAGGCGGGGGCGGGTGCTGATTGCAGGTTAATTCTACTCTCACCGATCCCATTGTTGTTGTTGGTTTCGGCCAAGCCAGACATAGACGGCGAGCGAGCAAGCGAGAGGGATTGAAGAAGAGCGAACAGGAAAATGAAAAATAATTGAATTGTAAGGCAATGTTTACAGGAGAGGAAGAGAATATCCGGACCAGCAGACAGACGGGTGGACGGAGAGGGGAATCGCCGCCGCAGACGTTTGCAATTGGCAATAAATACGGAGAAAAAAAAAGAGGAAGGAGCAGCTGGAGCAGCAACAGAAGATGTACCAGCCAGAGCATAATTTGCGATGCAAATAAACGGGGGGAATGTGCAAAGCCCAAAAAATCATGGTGCAGAAAAACAGAAATGAACGTTAAGTGGCATTTACCTGGCGACGGAGCAGGAGCAGGAGCAGGCGGGTGGGGGTGGGGGCGACTTGGGGCAGGTGAACGTGCCCATTTTACAAAACAAACAAAAGGAAAAGGTCGTCGGCAAGGTGGGTGGCAGGAAGGAGGGGGGTTATGGCGGGCCACAAATGTTGCCGTTGCAACATTGCGACCAAAACGTAATCAAATCATAAGAAGGTGGCAAAAAGGAACAATAGCGTTGTCTTGGCCGTCTAACCACAGTGAAGACTCCATAATTAAGGGCTTTAGGGGGATAGTTTAAAAAAAAAGATTTTAAGAAAGAAATTAACAATTTATAAAATATATTAAGTTATTAAATGGTAAGTATTTATTTTATAGTTAAAATGAGTTAATACTGTAATTAGTTAATGACATTTCTTTGTCATCATGCCCTGAACATAATTCAGTTTATTTTATTTTAGACACCCCCTAAGCATAATGCATTTATTCCACTCAAGTATCCATTAATTAGTGCAATTCCCGGGAGCAGACAGGTTATGGTCTCGTCGCCCCACGACAGTTCATTCAACCCATTAGGAATATTAAAAAATATATAAAAAAAAAGGGTTTCCCATCCAACCAGAGGGGCGATTGCAAGGCTCTTAAGTCCTCAAATGAATTGCGCAAATATTGGGCCAGGCAGCGTTTTTAACTTTGCACACGCCACTAAACAAACCCATTTCGAACGCATTATTGATTGACAAGAAGAGGCTTTAAGGGGGTAACTCTATGCGTTTCAAAAGGCAAATTAAGAGAAAAAACGTCAGCAGCCAAATATTTGAACAAGTGGCTGTCAGTCCTTTGGGTGGCACTACAAACGGCTATAAAAATTATAAAAAAAAAGGAATATTGAAACCTCTATTTAAGATATATATCTATAAATAATTGTTTGGCAAATTAGTACCGGAAATACCATTTTACTTAACCCTCCACGGCTATCATATTAATTATGCTGGCTTATATATGTGATTCCCATAAAATAAAACACATTAAACGCATAAACTCCACTGCAACTGTACTTCAGGATCAATGTTAAGACATTTGGGCCAAGAGTCACCGACAATAAAACGCAATAACAGGCCACGTGTCAGAGCCATGAATATGACAAAATCAGGCAACACGCGACTTTCCGGGGGGTTTTGGACATTATATGGGAAAAGAAGGGAAACCCAACCGTCGATCCAACCACCCACGGTCCAAACAAGGTGTTTGTTGCTCGGGTGACCTGCCTTTTTTTTATTTCAATAAACCAGCAACTGCCTGGCGGTGGGTGATTCGCGGGTGAAAATTAAATGAATTGCCGGAGGAAAAAGGTATTTGTCCAAAATGATTTTTATGGTCATTTTAAAGGAATCGCTTAGGTAAAAATGCACTCACAACACAACACAACACGAGGGTAGGAGAACCACCAACCATACAAAAAATAGTCATCACAGCACGTGTGCAATTCGGTTTCTCTTTTTTTTCATCGACTTGTGACAACCGGTCATAATTGAAGTATTCAAGAGGAACGGAATTGGAAATTATCACCCACCCACCATCGACGGGTAGAATTTCAGCAAGTTTCCACCACTATTGGGATCAGAAACACAGCACCACCATAACAATATTGTAAAGTCAGCATGATGTCCTTCTGTTTGACGCTCAATTTTTTTTTATATTTATTCTCAGGCCTGGGCCAACCCCCCATGGACTCTCTATTAAGGAGCAGCAGTTGCAATTTGAAACTAACAATCGGTGGCGAAAAAATTCAGCACAGCAGTGGCCCATTGAAACTGTCAAACTGTGGCCAAAACGGTTCCGTTTCGTTGCGGTTCTATTCCCCCTGCTGCTGCCCTGTAATTCTGTAATGCGAAATCAATAACCTGACCATTAAATGCAATCGAGTCACGTAATGCAATAGATATGATGTTTGTTTCGTTATGTAGACTGATTACCACTCGAATTGAATGTGTCATTTCCTGATTAAATCAGTCATCCATAAGGGGCCAGTTCCATTCCTTTTCTGGGAAATCTCAAAACAAGCCCCAGGAAGACCTTGCACTCCGACTCTTCTTCCGTAATCCAAAAATCAACACAGAACCACATGTTCTACATCGTCCAGTTTTACGAACAAATAATAAATCTATTCGCACCATTGAGCGGCAGAGATTGAACATTAATTAAAGACTATAAATATATAGATTCCCCCCTTAGCCATAGCCAAGTAGTATATTCAGACATAATCGCATGTGTCATATTCGAAACAATTTGAGAAACGAATCACTCGAAAATAGACGCTGACTATGAAGGTCTATTAATATTCGCATCAACGCAAAAACCAAAACTAACATAAACACACCTGGGCGGGGCGGTGTTTTCGTTTTATTTTGATATTTATGACTGAGAAAAAATATATAAATTATTTGGTCTGGCCTAGCCCCCATGGCCCATGGCAACATATTTTCGTGGTCAACGTCACGGAGCAGAGGATAATCCCTGCGAAGATGCCGCCAGGAATTGTTTTTAGAAATGTGAATAATAGTTGGTCGAATAGTGGGTGGTGGTGCAAGACATTAAATCGAGGGGCTGGGGCCAACAAATGCATTAGTCGAATAACTTAAGGTGCTAATTCACTCGACAACAAGTCCATTTCCCCAATTATTCTCTTGAGCGATTCAGACATTATACAACATTGTGGGGCAGTGGCACGTGTAATAAACAATTTCAATTTTCAATTTTAACAAAACAAGCAAAAAAGAAAACTCCTTTCTCTTAATTTTCGCTCTTGAGCGAATTCTGCAAGTCTCTCTTGAGGCGAGAGAAGAAAGCTTTTGGGTCAGCTGCTGGGGGGATATTAGCATCATATTTATATTTAGAAAATCATTTGGATACAGTTATGGAACATTTCGAATGTTATTCTCAAAAAAAAAAACACAACACATATAGAGCCCCAAAGGATATGTATTTTGAGAAAACTTTTGTGCGTATGTTGGGCAATTATTTGTGCGATGTTTGTCGGGCGAACATGTCGCTCTATATATAGCCCAGATGAGGTGGCTCAATTGGGTAGCCGACAAACCACTCACCCAATCACCCACTCACCTACCAGGTAGGCCAACCATCCAACCATCCATCCATCTAGAAATCTATATTCTAGATGCAGATGCTCTCAGGTATGCGAACACCCAATTAAATCAATTAAAAATACGAAAAAACAATTTCGAAATCAGTTTTGTTTTCATGGAACCCACTGGGGCATATATATTATTGGATGTTATGTGAGTGTTGGATGAATATGTATGCGATATATAGTATATATATATAAATATTTAATGCCACATATATGCCATGGCTCGCATCCGAATCAGAATGCAAGAGATTAGAAGAGTGCGTGTGTGAAATCGTTGAAATATATCATTATAAATAATAAAGATTTCGTAAGTATATTATATATCGTAAGAACTAAATCATCTAAATATACAACACATCATATCATTCAATATCGTACAAGAAAATTATCAATTTCGCACAAAGTATGATTTCTGGGGGTATATTTGGTTTGGAGCAAAATACATACTTGTCTGCTAATCGAAAATAGAGATATATATTTTGGATTTTATTAAAAAAAGATAATAGATAATAGACGACTTGGCTCGCAATAGTTTCTTCCTTCGCTTTCTAGGGACTCTCTATATATATCTCGTGGTAGAAAGTGGTAGTACCTGTAGAAAGTTATCCTTTTCTTGGTCGTTTTTGGGGGTTTGTTTGTTGATTCGTTAGTTTGTGTGTTCGATGGTTAGTTGTTTGTCGCTTTGAGTCGTAAGTTCTTTTTTGGTTTCAAGTTTGTAAGTTTTCAAAATTTTTTTTCCATTTATTAGGTTTTTTTTCTCATATTTTTTGTTTTTTTTTTGTTTCAATATTAAACTTATTCTCACATAACCTAAAGAAAATGATTTGCAATTCTATAATCGTACTGCATCGTTGATCAAAAATCGTTGGAACGAAGACTAAGTTAGCTAGTTTTCTGGGATGGTTTCTGGGTTCTGGATTAGTCATAACAGACAGGTCATATATTATTAGAGAAAATATATCGGAACGGAACGGTTCACAGACATGGATGTGGGTTGTGATATTCGGTTTCGGTTTCGGTTTCATAAATTAGAACGCAGATTAGAATTTAGAATTAAGAGTTTAGAAGGTGGTGAGAGCGCCCGCGCCCAGACCGTAGCCCACGCCCTTGGGCCCGAAGTTGCGGCCGTAGCAGGCCCGGCAGTAGATGTCGCCATCGGGTCCATCGTTCAGATTCGTCGAGTCGAGCGATTTCCGGCAGTCCGAGCAGTAGAAGCACCTCTTGTGCCAGATCCTGGTCTTGCTGATCATCTGCTCGGCGGCAAACACCGCGAATCCGCAACGCGGGCATCCGCCGGATGTCTTGGGTCCGTTCAGGGGACGGCCGTCGGGGAACTGGATGGTGCTCTCGCCACTGGTCGACACCAGAGTGGGGGCATGGCCGTAGCCGAAGCCCTTGGGTCCGAAGAGCTTGCCGTAGCAGGCGCGGCAATGGATCTCGCCGTCGGGTCCGTCACAGGCCAGCATCGAGTCCAGTGGCCGGTGGCAGTCGGCGCAGTTGTAGCACTTCTTGTGCCACACCTTGCCCTTGGACAGCTGCTGCTCGGCAGCGAACACGGCGCCGCCGCATCGGGGGCATCCCTCGCCCTCGCGGGCCTTGATCGAGGTGGTGTCCGGATTGTAGAACGGCCGGTTGGCACTGATCTGATCCTCGGTCAGGCCATCGGTCTGCAGGAAGCCGGAGCCGCAGGCGAATCCATAGCCATGGGGACCCCACTTCTTGCCGTAGCAGGTGCGGCAGTAGATGTCGCGATCGGGTCCATCGCTGGCGTTGATCGAGTCCAGGGTCTTGTGGCAGTCCTTGCAGTTGAAGCACTTCTTGTGCCACTCGCGACCCTTCGACAGCTTCTGCTCGGCGGCATAGACGACGCCACCGCAACGCGGGCAACCCTCACCGGGACGGGCCTGGATCTTGTCCACCTCGATGGCGGCACGGATCTGCGGAGCACCGTCATCATGGGCATAGCAATCGGACTGGAGGGCACCGCCGCCCTGGCCGTAGCCATAGCCCTTGGGACCGAACTTCTTGGCGTAGCAGCCCTTGCAGTAGATGTTCTTGTCCGGAGCCTCGCAGCACAGGATCGAGTCGAGACCCTTCTTGCAGCTGCCGCACTTGAAGCACTCCTTGTGCCAGCTACGGCCGCGGGCCAGCATCTGTTCGGCGGCATAGACATAGCCGCCGCAACGCGGACAGCCCTCACCCTCCGGGGCACGGGCAATGGCACGGGGCTCCAGCCTGGCACCATTCCTCACCGACGGCCCATCGCCGTTCTCGCGCAGGAACTGTGATCCATTGTCCATGGAAAGAGTGCCGGCACCGGTACCGAAGCCATAGCCCTTGGGTCCAAACTTCCTGCCGTGGCAGGTCTTGCAGTACAGTTCGCGCTCGTGCTCTGTGCAGTTGGTGGAGTCCAGGGATTTATTGCACATGCCGCACTTGAAGCAGTTCTTGTGGAAGACATAGCCACCGGCCAGACGCTCCTCGGCGGCGTAGACACTTTTGCCGCAGCGCGGACACTTGGGGGCCTCGATCGGTTGGAAGGAAGGCATTCTGTCTGTGTTTCGGATTCGGTTTTCGGTTAACACTATCAAAATGATCTACTCGAATACAAATTACTTATTATTATCTGAAAGTGCAGAAAGAGAACACATCAAGTGGGCAGTCGTGGGTGGTTGTGGGTGGTGGGTGGTGGGTTGTGGGTGGATCGATGAAAGCGATGGGATGAGGTAAGCAAAGCGCACCTGCCAGCTCCAGTGCCAGAACGTCAATTGTTTGGAAATTATCCACTAATTACCCATATTTTTGTATAGAATTTGGAGGTAATGCTAGTGTTCTAGTTCTATAATTAATTTTATGTAGTTTATGGAAGCTAAAATAAACAATATTTTTGTTTATTGAACTCTTTGGGGAATAATGGGAAATAAAATATTGTTTAGTTGATCAGATTTCTCTCTAATTTGGCCCCTCAGTTGTCATTATGTAGATCATCTATCAAATAATCCAATCCGTCCGTCTAAACGTCATCGCCTGTGCTAGAAAATTACCCAACCGGACGTATACGTAATACATATACAAAATTCCTATGTTAATGATCAGCAAAAGAATATCTTTCTCACAGCTTTCATACAAAAAAAATTGGGGATAGAATTCTTTTGAATCACAGAGGAAAATCGGAGGAAAACATGAGCAATAAATGTGTATCTATACAGAATATTTTGTATAAAAATAACACAGACAGGTAGAAAGATATGGCGAAAACACACAAAAAATGACCGCGACTATGACAGATATAGTATATGTATATATTTTTGTATATATCTCTGGGTGTAGCAAAAACTGAGTCACTGTTCTAACGACACTAGACCACTGGGCCATGATCTATCTGATGGATTAGTTGGATGCAATGGAGGTATAGTTTAGATGCAATATCGGTGATCGGTGATCGGTATCTACCCAGAATAGACGGATATAGCTACACCTATGTGGCGGACAAGAACGGAACTAAAACCACACACGGAAGCGCCGAGTACTGAACTGGAAGATTGCTCAAAGCAAACTAATCTATATAATAGTGAGTGCACACGGCACGGCACGGCACGGCAAGGCGGACGGTTGAGTTTTTCCTACTCAGATCTATCTGAGTTGAGAAACTCTAGATGCGGCAACAGAAACAGCAAAAGCATTAGCAACAGAAGCAACACAAAGCACTTTTTCCTCGATTTTCATTTCAGTTTTTTTCATCAAATATCGCCAGAGAGTGGAATGGAAATATGATTGTGTTGGTAGAGTCTGCGGTTTTTCAACCAAACTTTTATTCTTTATTTTTCTCGAACAAGTTTTTCATTTCACATTTTCTCTGGTACTGAGTACTGAGTACTGAACTCTATATCCGATAAGTTTTTGGGGAAAATGTTGTGTGAAAATTGTGTTTCCTAGCGGGAAGCGGGAGTATCTCAAGATCGTAAAGTTCGAGGTGCATGAGAGACCTCATCAAAGAAAGTCGAAGAATTTGTTTACAGTCCCTAAGAATATTAATAGATATTCGATTTTTTAAAAGTAACAAACTTAGTACATAAGACAATTTAGATTTCATTGAGACTAACAGCTGCGAAAAATAAGAAAAACTGTTCCACTAAAAAAATCCGAAATCTATAAATACGAGTGTGGAGCCACACATTCCGCTCACTTTTTTTTGGGTCAAATTATGGGCCAAATTACACACAAGTTCTAAAATTAAAAAATAGCCAAAACGGTTGACAAAACTTCAGGTTGCATTTTTTTAGACGAGCACTGGATTGTGGAATTCTTATTGTTTTTAGGTTCAAATGATGAGAAGAGTCTTTGTTGGTGGAGTGGAGTGGAGAGGTGATATTTACTTTTCGTTCGTAATAACAAAATTCGCTAAAGAAAAATGCTTAATTTTAGTTTAGCTTCGATTAACAACGATTTTCGACTGATCGCGCTGCGAAATTTTTGTCAAGCGCTTTGGGTCTTTGTCTGCACACGGCACACGAATGGGAGGAGGACGATGTCGCCAGAGGCGACCGATAGGGATGACTATATGGCCAGTCGGCAACAACACTAAACACATTAGCCATTTAGCCATTAGCCATCACAGAATGCCCACTCTCACGGTTATAGTATATATGTGATTAAATAAATTTCATTTATGATCGAGTCTTCGGACTGAATTTTCCAGGTGGAGGTGGTTGGTCATGACAAGGCGAAAAGAGTGTTGTTTTATTGGATCAACAACACGGTTCAACTGTCTTGTTCAAAGTCAGCCTGGCCAGTCCATCTGTCGGCCAGAGCATCGGCACTTCAACAACATCAATAAATTAACATGCGCATTTGCATTTAATTAAAATTCGATAATATTTTGCCATGCATTTTTGGTTCAAAAGAAAATTAATGGGGCATGGGTACATCATTGGGCATCAATCAAATCGCCCAAATGGAAATGGGCAAGGAGAGACCCCCAATCGAATGATATATACCCTTGAAGATCATCAAGAGCAGTCAGGGATAAGAAAGATACTTAAATAAATTATCAACTAATAATAATATTAACATAAAAAAAGTAATATTTTGTTTAAAAAATAAACCATTCATCAAAACCTTGTACAACCTTGAAGAATCATCAATCTAATTCGAAGAAAAACACGGAATTCTTTCGAATTGCAACGGATGTGGAACACCTTTTGTATAATTAACGCTCACCTTGCGCTTCAGACAGAATATTTTACAGAATTTGGTTAAACATTTCTACCATGCATGTGTAATTGCATTTTCCACTTAAAAATATTATACAAAAGTTGGCACGGCGCCTGCGTCCAAAACTATAGAAGTACCAGGAGGTCTCTAGTTCTATTCGCTCTCTGGCTCTATAGTTTAGAGCAGAAAAAAAAAACAAAAACTATATGACATCTTGTACACAAGTGTAAACGATTATTCAGCCCATCATTCAACCTGCAACATTGTATACAAAGAGTTCTGAAATTCTCAAGAGATTTTTGGAGATATCTCAAGAGATATACCACCAGAACTATATGTGCCTCAAGAGCCAGAAAGCTTTTCAAATATTTTTTGATACTCTTTCAGTGAGGTAATAAAGTTGTTTATTATTCTATTTATAGCTGGATTTCTTGAAAATAAACATTCAGTCGACTTACCCGTTTGGAACTCTTCTCGATTTCCTTCTCAAAGTCCGTCAGCGGCGTCAGAGTGACCTGGACATCCTTGATAATGTCCCGAAACGAGCTTTACGAGGAATCGAAAAATACGAATTACAAACAATATTCCAGTTTAGATAATTACAATTCAGAAAAATATAAAAATAACTAGAATAAAAAAAAAGGTCTCATACAGGGTTAGTGGTTAGTAGTCTCTACAATGAAATGGTTTTCAACAATGGCTGTATGCTAAAATCAAAAATATATACTCTTGGCCTGGCTTTTAAACTTGTTCTATTATTTTACATTTATATTTAAAGTTTGAAGCAAGAATTCATTTTAAAAGTCAGACCATCAACTCTAAAACTACGAATTTGGAAAATTGTAAATTGTAAAAGACCTTTTCTTTCCCATTCTCGAGCCCCACCTATTGCTGTCGTCCAAGACGGACGCCGAGATGGCACCACTTCCACTGGACTTGGCCGAGTCGGCTTTCCGCTTCTTCGATACCGAATTCGATGATGAGCTCGAGCTGGAGGCCAGGTTCGTTGATATGGGATTACCACTAGTCGACGACGCCGAGGAGCCGCTCTTGCTAGTGCTCAGATTGGTGGCCGCCGTGGACGAGACACCGCCCAAGCCCATGCCGATAATTCCGGACAGATTACTTGCCGACGAACCAGCGCCGGCAGGGGTATCCCTGTCTAAGCTTGAATTACTGCCAGCACCGAAGGTCGATGGCTCGTTGGGAGCAGTGCTGGATGAGCTGCTACCCGATCTTAGCTCTGATCCGAACCCAGAACTGCTGGGGTTCAGCTGAGGCCCCAAATTACTGGCTAATTGCAACTTTCCGGCGGTGCTGCTGCCCGATCCTCCACTAGTGCTCAAATTCTGGGCATGGTTCGAGTGCTCGTTGCTGGAGTTAGCGGTGGAGCTGATGCCACTAGCAGTAGAGCTTGTCGAATGAGTGCCGGTGCCGGTGGCGGTCGCTGCTAAGGCACTGCTCGATGTCGTTGTAGATGAAGTGGGCTGGGTGCTAATGCTGGTGGTGGCGCTTGCGCCATTGCCACTCGGCGCCTGTGAAGAGTCTTTGCTTTTCGACAGCTTCGATGACGACTTATCCCGCGAGGATGAAGAGCCGGACGACGTGGAGGTGGCTGATGAGTTCGAAAAGCTATTGTTCGCTGAGTTGCTGGCGCTGTCCTTGCTATCCTTCTCCTTGCTGGAAGTGGACTTGCTCAGACTCTTGCTATGCTTGTCCTTGTAGCTGCTACTGCTGCTGCTTGAGCTGCTAGCCGACGACTTGGTGCTAGTAGCTGCCGCGGATGACTGACTGGTCGTCGACTGAGATGCTCCACTGCCAGCAGTTGGTATGTGTGCTCCACCGGAGCCTCCGCTTGCCGAAGTGGCAGTGTTGGTGGTAGATCCGCTACCGCCGGTCGGATTGTTGGTTAAATTATTGCCAGAATTGCTGGTGCTGCTGCTGCTACTTCCAGGCAGAAGGCTACCGCCAGCCGGTGGGTTACCAGAACCTCCTGTGTTTGCAGAACTCGATGCGTTCGCAGTCACGCCCGTGGATGAAGATGAAGAGCTGCTGCTGCTGCTGCTACTCGATGACTTGCTCGAGGCATTGCTCTTGCGCTGTTTGGACGACGACGAGACGCCGCTACCGCTGCCGGAGATACCCGCTCCGGAGTTGGTATTGAGGGCACTGCTGGTGGCGCCAGTTCCGCTGCCACTGCTGCTGGTTATCTTGATGCTCGTCGCTGAAGTGGCCGAGGAGTTCATGGTGGAGTCGATCTCCTTTTCGGGCGACGAACAGGAATCGGAGGAGGTGTCATGTTGAATGGGTTTGTACGGCGGAATGGTTTTGACGTTGCCGCCCTTTTTCTACAAAGCAAACAAAAATATAAACGAACGAATCACGAATAATATCCCTCACATACGCACCAGTTTGCTGTAGTGATGCTGGCAATAGCCGCAGTACTTGACGTTGTCCAGATAGTTGCCGGCCTCCTCGCAGAGCAGCCCCAGGCTCTGGGCACAGGTCACATGAAACTGCTGCTTGCAGTTGGACTTATTGCACTGCATACAGGCGCCGACATTGGCCCGGTTGGGCTTTCCAATCTCAAGGCAAATATAACAGGCTGAAAGGTAAAAAGATTTAGATTATTTTGTGCATCCACGGATGTTGGAATTTGTCTCACTCTTCGAGTACCGCTCCTGCGGTATGAGGGTTAAGATAATGGGCTCCATTGTAGTCACATTCCCGAAGCGCACCTCCGGGATGTACAACGCGCAGACGACATGTGCCCAGCCGCTGTTGTCCGTCTTCTTCAGAGCTCCATCCCGGGAGGGACACAGCTCGCAGCGAACACGTGAGGTTCGCTCCTGGGATTCGCATTTGCGGCAATACCAGGGACCCGTGGGCACGGTGACAATACCGTAGCACGCCTGGTGCACTGCCACCGTACAGTTCTGGCCGTCACAGTAGACGAGCGGGTTCTCCGGCCACCCCCGCTCGTCCGAACATACACAGCAGCCGCCCACCATCTCCTTCATGTCGTCCAGCTTGAACTTTTTAATCTTGACCAGTTTTTTGTTCAGGCTTGCGGAGTGAATGGTGTCGTCTTTGCTGGAGTCTAGCTCCAGTTTTGCATTGAATGAAGATGGAATTTTGTTGGAACTGTAAAGGGGAAAATATTTAAAAATTAATAAATTTAGTTAAATATATTTTTTTGCTTGGAATAACTATTTAAAGACGACTATCAGAAAGGACATCCTCAAATACCTCCCCATAAAAACTCAATAATACGATTTCTAGATATGTATTTTATTGGAAAGAGGTTCCGGCCTTTCGAGTTATCGATGCAGGTGTCGGTTTGCAAGGTCATTCGCACTCGTCAACAACAACAACAACAACAATAACAATAACAACAAACAACGGGCCGGCCTTTTGCAATATTACTTAATTTGTGCACATGTTTGTGCATATTTACAGTTTTAGCCTTCTGTGCGAGTGTGAGTGAGATAGCCAATGAGCTCCATTCGCAAAACGTTTACACGCATACATAAACACATACATACGTACAAACATACACACAGATTCTATCTTTCAATGTCAAGGTAATTTCGCCGCTATTTAACAAAAGCATGCGAATTTTTGCGGTAAACTTTCGGTTTAAATGACTGCAGTAATATTGATATTATATATTTATCGCCGGTGATAAAAAAAAGGCCACAACAAATGTCTTTAACGGGTGACAAGAATGCGAGAAGCACACATACAACGAAACACGAGGCATTCCATAGCTGGTTCATTGAACTTGAACAAAATCGGTTCCCAATATAAACAAAAGGCAGCCGTAAATAAAACAGGAAAATGCTGCATTACAAGAGCCCATTTCCAATTGGGAGTTCGAGTCAGTGTGCGAGTGAGAGGGCAAAGATATGTGGGTCGCAGCATCTGCAGAGATTTCTCAACAACAACAACAGCAACACTAATAATAATAACAATAACGGCATGCGGGCGGGTGTGTTGTTCTCTTCTCCCCATTCATGCAATCTCGCGCATCTCAGAAAGAGTGCGGGTTTTGTTATACCGTTATTGGGTCAGCATGTTGCCAACTACCGAAAAACGCAGCCGTGTTACCAACTGGGCGAGAGCTCCATCTTAACGGTGTAAAAGCACTAAAAAAGAAAAAAACACAAACACACACACACATATATATGTACACTACATACGCACGAACATGAAACGAGGCCGTTTTATGTTTGCATTTGAAATGAAGAGGCGACGATGGAGCAGGAGAGGAGAGCAATGCACTTTCCACGAGCACGCCTCAAACACACACACACACACACAGATATATTTTAACAGTTGGGTTCAAAATAATAGAATTTATAATTAATAAAACTAATTAAAGGACAAAACTGATAAGAGAATCTCTGTTAGAGTATCAAAATTTGATCTCATCACTTTTATAATTTCATCATCAAGACACTATTGATTTGACCGCAACTGTATATACCCGTACACATACACGAAATGCCGGAAAAGGGGGCGCGTTTTTGGGGGAGGATGCCAGTATGTACTCCATATATTTCCTTCGCCCACAAGATGCTTGCATTTGGGGGAGTTTTGGGAGGTTGGGGACTACTCGGTTCGGTTCGGTGTTCAGCAGGGTGGTTTCCCAGTTCCGCTTTCCCATTTAAAGCACACAGAGTCGACGTTAAATTTACATCACATTTCGGCGTTGAGATATTGTGTGTATACCCGTGGCTTGAATTTATTGATTTTTATGGGCAATTGCTTTAATTTCACTCCCGAGCTGGGCTTTAAAACGCTTTAAAAACTAGTTTCGAGCCGAGAAAAATGCGCGCGGTCGGTCAAAGTGGTCAAGCAACGCAGCAGCAGCAGCATACAACAAAAACAGAAACAGAAATGGAAAAAAAAATAAAGAAAGAACTATCTCTTTTTTTCAGGGCAGGGCGGCTGGGGGTAATGGGGTCCACCAAAAACTTGAAATTCTTTGGGTTTTTGTTTTTTGGTTTATTTTCACTCGGTTGGTTTCTTATTGGGCGCTGCTGGCACCTTCAGAGAATATTGATTTTCTTTACCCGAATTGGCACTTGTAATGAAATTCTTTCAGCTCGGCCGATTGGAAAGCTGAAGGGTTCGCGTTTCTTGAAATTTTTTCTTGGATTTTTCCTAGCACTTTCTTTTGCTTTTCCTCAAGCAGCCGCCCACGAGCAGCAAACGCACGCAAGTAAAATAATCAACACACGAATCGAAGCGAAAAAGGCGCTGAACATCCACCAGCGCAACAACAACACTGTGTGCGCGAGTATTTACAACACCAACACACACCTTGTAACTTGTTTGTTGTTGTTTCGTTCGCACATCGAAGCAAGCTGGTGACCAGATCGGGCGTAAGAGAGACAACACCACCTGCTGTACACAAATGCAGCCAAGACGTTTTCCAGGCTATGCGATTCTGGCCGAAAAGCACAGGTGCAGCACGGATTTTTTTCACGTTATGGCAATCTTTTCAACGGCCAAAATACTTCGGAAGCGAAACTACTCAAAACTGGGTGCTTTTGGGCACTTAAATTCTAAATAAGCGACCGTGACATAGAGGTGCTCCAAAAACGGTGGCCAAACGATAGTTCGATTAGTTAGCGGTGGCAGTGGAAATGGGTGGCCGTTCAGGTTTACAGCGTTTTAATTTTTTTTTTTTCAGACTTAATTAAGAAAGCAAATAATTTAGGAAGATTGCTTACCTTATATTATTAAAATTTTTTAATTTGAAATTTTTTGACTTTTTTATACGTGGTATCGATAATTTTTTTTTTGCAGCCAGTGTTGGATAACATCCCACCCCAAACAGCTGTGGGAAAAATCAATTTTGCAACTCCCTCGTCGTCTGTGCATTTTTTAGAGCTTCGCGAGAAAACCCGGAAAAAATGTCCTTCAACGGAGACTGCTTTGTTGTCCTGCCTGCCAACTGTGTCGATGGTTCGCTGATCATTGGTCGCAACGCGGAGGACCCGGAATCCCTGGGAGTTTCGTCGGAAGTATGCTTTTATGATGTCAGCGAGGTGCTGGAGGGGAAGGTAAAAGAGGCTGAGACTCAAAGCCGTGGCTCGATCAAATGACTCACCACTTTTCCAATTTTTAGACTGATGGCGGTGCATCTGCCGAAGCAACTGGAGATGCCTTGCGTGTCATATTGCAAAAACCGCAGCCAGGCCTCTGGGGCGGCGACTTTGGGGCCAATGAACGGGGTGTCGCCGTGGGATTAACCTGGACTGCGGGTGAAAAGGAGGCTAAGGACAGTGACAGTCTCCTTGGTACTGATATTGTGCGGTGAGTTAATTATTTTTTCGACATTATTTCATTTCAATGATTTAATTTATTTTTTTTTAGCTTAACCGTTGCGGTTGCCGTCGATGTAGATGCTGCCGTGGATCGTATTGGAGACTTAGTGGCCAGTCATGGCTATGATACCTCTAAGCTGAACTTTATTGTTTGTGATTCCAGTGCAGCCTGGTCGGTCAGTTGCGCCGGAAAAGTTTGGGCTGCCGAGAAACTAGAGGCTAGTTTCTTGCGTCTGCCCAGCGGTGGACTGGTGGTAACCACAGGCTTTAGTAAATCCAGCGAAGGATTGGAGGCAGCTTCTAGCTTTGCAGCCGCTCACGATGCAGAGGCGCAAACGCCAGCTGAGGAGTGGAGTGGTCCCAAGCCGGCTGGTGATGGCAGTTACACCCAGCACGACATGTTCGAGACACTGCGTGCCGCCAGCCAAGCGACAAGCTCCCGAGCGGCCAACGTTTCGGTTCTGTCGGGTAAAGGAATCTCGTGCCACTGGTTTACTGGAACGCCCAACGCCGCCGAGTCTGTGTTCAAGCCGTTCGTATTCGCGCCCAAGCCTCGCATCTCGCCGTTAACCCAAGTCCAGGCGGAGGCAGAGTTGACCCTGCTGCATAAGCTACACTCTCAACGAAAGCCGGCGGCCTTGGAACATTTGCGTAGCTTGGAGAAATCTTGCGTGGACGAACTGAACAACTACTTCTCGCTGCAGGACCATGCCAGTGAGGAGCTGGACGAACTGCTCAAGGACTGTGTCGAGGCGGAGGTCAAGTTCTATCGTTAGATGAACGGAAACTCTTCATATTTATATTCAAAAACTAGCTTGCAAGCTCTATTGGGCTTTGGAATTTGACTTGAGCATTACCAAAAAAGGCAACCATTTTCTCGTGCAATTTTCGAAAGATTTTATTTTCCTTTAGTTTTTATGCTTTTGCGTGATATTTAAAATATTATTTATTTTTCTCTCTATCTCAGTGGGTAATCTCTGACTTGATTTGAAAGTATTATTAGGTGACATTCCAGGCTTATGTTAGTTAACGATTTACACAATTGCATTAAAATATATACGAATACATACATAAATATACCTTATATATGCCTCTCAAATAAAGCGCATAAAATCTGCATTTATACGAAAAAGTAACATAATACGTGTTTTTGTCTTACAACGTTTGTGGGTTTATTGTTGAGTTAAATAAGTACTGTGTTGAGAATCAAGGTAAAATAATCCAGCAAGGATTAAACTATATGCCAATGGTATTAGTTTGTTCGTACTGAATTGACTTAGAGAAGTGACTTTATTCCTACCATTATTTAACTACAATTAAAATAAAACACCTTTATCCAAGTCTTAGACGGACTCGACAACCAAATTTGTCTTAAATATAGTATTCTCATTGTGCAGAGCCTCCAGTTTGGTGATTTCGAAGGCCTGATAGATCTCGCGGAAGTCCATTATATTGCGTGGATCACTCTCCATCCAAAAGCGGTCGAATTCAAAGAACAAGTAGCAGTATAACTTGTGGAAGTCCTCCACCGTGCTAAAGTCTTGTTTGTGCTGCACCACCTGGTTGTAGAAGTGCGTCTTGGCGGCTCCAGTTTTAACGAGATTAAAGGCCATCGAGGTGAGATTGATGCCCACAATGGCGTACGTGTAGCCCAGAGTAGGATGCAACGAGTGCAGGAGTACATGCTTGGCGGCATCGTTGTAGGCCGTGGCAAAGTAGAGAAGGTTCTCTAGGCCCAGCATGCCCATACCCCGGAAGTCGGTCTTGGGGTCGTCGCCTTGAAAACCAATATCCTGCCACTGTTTGCTCACCCGTCCAGTAAGCGGAGTGTCGGGCATCAGAAGCTGCCACAACCTTAGCAACTTATGCTCGTGATCCAAGTTGTCTGAGTCGTACCGCTCGGCCCGCAGCTGCTCCACCTGATGCATTAGCCGCCGGTAGCCCCATATGCTGGTGACGCAGCTTCCAAACAGCCGGGCGAAGTCCGGATGCACGTTGCTCTTGATGCGTTTCGCCTGCATAACAACCCGAGCTGCACGAGGAGCTGGATATATTCAAATGTTAATACATTAATGTTTTTGGTAGATCATTTAGAAGATTCTGGACTCACCAAACTCCATCAATTCCCGATTATCCACGTATGGCGCCGCCTCATCAAGGTCAAGTACGAGCCGCCTTATTTGCGGCGTCTTTGACAAAGTCAAGGACCTTTCCACCTGGCTGGTTCGGCTGGCCCCAGCCCGGGCTCCATAGCAGATCCTCTGAAGCTCGGACAGACGGGTGAAGGCGTGCAGGAACCACTTGATGAATGGCCTTATATAGCCAAATATAAATGGCAGTATTCGGTCGAGTAAAAACATTGTGCCAGCTCAGTGACTTTCTCGGTGGAGATATCCTTTGTTTGGTCCGCTTCTGGATCCGTTGCCTGGGCAACGTAACAATTGTTTTGATCACAGCCTTTTTATTAGTTTTCAAATAATAGGATGTATGAGGTGGACCTTAGTTGGAGGTGGGCAGAACAGGGAAATATCGATGTATCGATAAATGCACAGCGCCATCTGTGGGAAAAAAAATCATGGCCTAATTTTCGTTACAACAAACGGTCACTTTTAAGGCCTCACAAATTGTAAACAATAATAAACAATATTTTAAAAAATAACATTAAAATTACCTAAAACTTAGCTATAAAACGATGTACTCTTCATTAAACACAAATATCTAATTGATTGGAATTCATGTACCCAATAAAAACATCAGAAAATGGAATAACGACCCTACATACTTGTTCATCAATGAAGTAATTAGTTCCGAGGACTCTGCAGAAATGATAGCTAAAGTGGATTTAATCAAATCCCCCAACGCTGTTGGGGAGAACGAAGAACCATTTAATGCTAAAAAAGAGATTCATAGATTAAATAAAGAAATGGATATGGTTCTTGAGAATCAGAAAAAAATGCTAAATGTTTTGCGGAAGCTTGTCAATGAACCTGTGGATACGCCGGCCCTCGATACCGTAGCGGTAGAATCTCTTATGGACGCGGAGGATAATGACACGGCTCAGTGGAAACCCCAAGAATTTCCCCTTTCAAATGTGGAGCAACTTCAAACTGTTGAGGATGAACTGGCTGACCAATTAAAAGCCATTTCATACGTAAGTAATGCGAAATCAATTTTAATTCTTACTAATTTTCAAACACTTTTTAGTTAAAAATCTTGAAGATAATGATGAAACCCCATGGCACTCTTCGAAGTGGTGGACTTCAGAAAAACTTTAATCTCATACTCGAAATGGAGCTGCTGGTCGACATGAACTACAATGGCATTCACAATAAAATTCCTTTGAGGAAATTTACAAAGTTCAACAATACTTTATATGGTATTGGATAGATAAATCTTAATTAAATTTAAATTATTAAAAATGTATCTTCTTTCAGAGGCTTTGAAAACGGATAGATATCTGAAAGATGACTATATCGCAGATATAAGACAGGCATTTCGTATCTGTAAGAATCGAAGAAATAAATACGCCTGTACTGCTCGAAAGAAAATTAGAGAGGCAACCGCCAATGCGGAAACTGAAATCAAATTTGAGGAGATTATGTATTCCACTTTTAGTTCGTAATATAATAATAGTTATGTTCATTTTTAAGTTGATTTTTTACCGTTATTTTATTGTAGTGTTAAAGTAAAGAAAGTCCAATGTTTATTGTAAATAGCTACCTAATAAAACATACTTGTGGATAAACGAATATTGTCAATACAACTCGCGTGCCGAAGCGATTAGATAAATAGAATAGGTTCGGTTCTAAAGCTTCGGCTAAGTCCGGCATTTGAGTATACACATGTTGCCTAGTCGTAAACCTGTATCGCTCAGTAATAGACCGACACTTGACGCAGCTGTTTCAATAAAAATTTGGTGCCCTGCCTGACCGATAAGAATTCTATAATGCGGCAGCAAAATGGAAGAGTCTGGGGAACGCTCCATGATGGTATGTAGCTTAAATATATGTGCGAATGTGAATTTTTATGTTTGCAATGTTAATATGACTTTTTTTGTGCTTTAGGAAAATTTGAAGTGCGTAGCGTCACTCAGTCCGATTTGGAAGAAGCTCTAGATGTGAGTAAAACCAAAACTAGTTATAAAGGTGTTCTTACTGCTACCTTCTTTATCATTTAAGCCTTGAACTTGTCAATCTATTTTAAATCTGCTAATTAAGTAAATAAATTCTCTAACTAATAGCTTCTCCGAAAGCATAAAACAATATTTGTGTCTAGAGTACAACGTGGCGTCGGTGGTGTAATGGTTAGCATAGTTGCCTTCCAAGCAGTTGACCCGGGTTCGATTCCCGGCCGACGCAGTTCGCTTTTTTGCTATTTTTTATTTTATTTATTTTTGTTATTTATGTTTTTAGGTTTTGGACAATTCATTTTTTATTAATGAGTCGGTTTGCATTGCTTGCGAAATTAATGTGCCACAAAATGTGCAAGCTAGACAAGAGCTGCGGGAACTGTGCAGAATAACAGCATTGGATGGAGTATCTTTGCTGGTCAGGGAGGTGGAAACTGGACGTGTAGTGGCTGTATCGTTTAACAAGATTCAGGTTAGTTAAATAAAAAATGTATTATTTTAGTTTTCTTATAAATTTAACATATTTTTAGCCCTCCCCACCGGCAGGCGAAGAGCCTTTCTTTTTGAAATTCCGCAATGAGAGCGCCAAGAGTCCGCAAGCTAGGCGCCTAATGGACTTTATGATTGAAGTGGATGAAAAGATTGACGTGTGTGCCATGTACAACATGGATTGCTTCTGCGAATTAATGTTTCTAGCCACCCTACCCAGCCATGAGCGACTGGGTCTTGGTCGTGCCTTGTCCAAGTTTACCATAGAACTTACCCAGGAGCTTGCTAACGGCAAGGGTTTGGAGGACATTGACGAAAAGCTACGATCACTGCGCCCGGCAGCTGTCACTGCTCTTTGGACTTCCAGTTTCTCCCAGAAGGTTGGAAAGGCCACGGACTTTAAGGTCATCAATACGGTTTCCTATTCGGATTTCGAATTTAATGGCAAGCGTTTCGATGAGCGAATTAATCCTTTGCACAAATTCTGCCAACATGTTGTATATAAATTTTAATTTGTGTAAAAACTAAAAAAATTAATTAAATCAAAATAAAATAAAAAAATTGCAAAAAATTTGGTTGTGCGTCGGCCGGGAATCGAACCCGGGTCAACTGCTTGGAAGGCAACTATGCTAACCATTACACCACCGACGCCATGTCTGGCAGCTTATACTGGTTGATATTTGAGCAATAGACAGAGTAGTGTTGAACAACATTTTCAAATCTGATGTGGGCACACTTTAAGTGGCGCGTAAATTTGAAATATTATATTTCAAATTCATTATATATACAATTTGTAGACACTTCACGCCTGATACCATATACGTAACGTAAAATATACGTAATATATAAAGTAGTTGAGTTTTATTTATATGCTAAAATAAAATTCTAAAGAAATCTTTCAACCTTAAATAATTATAATGACACAATTTAATAGGCATGTCTGGGGAAATTTTGAAACTTGTAATATGAATTAAGGTTTATTTAAGCCAACCCTTTTAATGATGAAGGACTGCACCGCCATTTTAGACGGTGAATTTGAAATATTAAGAGTGACTCCAGATTTGTATGATGACACTGAAGAGGTGAATATTAAATGAAAATTAAGTTTGTTAATTCCTTAGTTATTTTTTTCCAGATATTGGCAAGGATTTCCCTGGATCAGGAATTCGGGTGCCTGGCTACCAGGCTGAAGGAATCGCCATTGGCCGTAAGTGAGTTCCGCATCTTAATTCGGCACATCCTTACCCTGGGCATATCCTTTGCCATAAGGCACGTTGAAAGTGGAAGGATTGTGGCTGCCATTGCTTGCCTGGTATACGTACGTCATATGGAAACATTCTGATTTATTTATTATAAAATTCCACCCTGATAGAATCCAAGTAGGGAATCTTCCTATGACAATCTGGAGAAAAAGTTCAGAAGTCCGAGTATGCTGAACTATATCAGGTTATTTGATGCTATCGATGAGAGTTTTGATCTCTACATGGATATAAATAGCTGGATGGAGGTGGAGTATTTGGTGACCTTACCAGAGTTCAGATGCCGGGGTCTGGCATACTATTTATGCCGGCATACCATGGATTTTGGAAAGCTCATGGCTCATGGAAAACTACCTCCGGAAGTGTTCCATCAACTACCGGTGGAGATGCAAATTGAAAGACCGGAGGCTGTTAGCACATTTGCCACATCCTTTTACTCCCAAAAATGTGGCATTAAGGTGGGAATGCAAGTGGCGCAAAGGTGGCACATTTCGGACTTGCAATCTCTTGGTGTCAACATTATAGATACAATAGAGGGATTGGAATACGCCGAGCTGCAAATAATGAGCCTGTAATAAATTTAATACACATTTTTAACCATAACGAAAAAAATTAAAATAAATTTATTTAAAAAACTATTTAGGTATCGCCGTCAGGCTTTTATTTTTGAGCAGTGGAGGAAGAGCCTTTGGGATATGTTTAGTTACAAACAATCAGATCCTATGATATTTAAAAGATATGTGATTTTAATAATATACCCAAGAGTAAGCTTAACAAATTCAAATTGGTTTTATATTGTTAAATAATGATTGAATAACTTTTCCAGTCGTTTGAAAAGTTTTAATCCAGTTTTGTGCTCACCCCTTCTAAAAAATCTATCCTCATTGTTGATTTCATTTTTATCACTTTCGAAAAAAAAACTTTTCAAATGAGATTAAAATTTACACTCGCACACACATCCAATCCGGCAATCCTGTACTCTTTGAGGCATAAACTCGAGAGGATTTCCCCGACGTATCCCTAATGCCCGGTGTCAACAGAGTGAATGAAAAGGACGAGGGTTTCGGACGAGCAGTGTGATAAGCATTTCGATCCTACTTTGCCTCTACCTCAACAATGCACTGGGGTTTTTAATTAGAATCGGAATAAAAAAAAATTAAAGTACTTTGCCAAAAGAGGAGGGGGTTAGGGCGAGGGTGAGGGTGAGGCAAGATACCCTTGCGGCAGGGCAATTGCGTGTAATGATATCGGAGTGCATACAGGACTCGTATATGTTATTTATATACCTGTGGTATAGGGTTGTCTGCCAAAGAGGCGGTTACGCTTGATTGTGTTCTATGACGTGTTCATAATTCTCCGGTTGCCGGCTAATTTTAGAGTTTAAATTTAGACTAGGTAGGACTTGTTTTTTTACAAAAAGGTTTAAGAATTTTAAAGTGTACAGAAAAGTGCCTAAATTTTAGTTTCACATATAAATACTTTGATCAATCTCCGATTTGTAAGACTCATAAAATATATGGTCTTATCGAGTCTAAAAATCTCCTATTTAAGGACTTCCATTCAGGACTATTTTGAAAGCTTTCAGGAAGCAAATTGCCGCTGCAAGACAACTTGATAAAATTGAAAACTAATTTGTTTATACAGCTGCATAAAACGAGCAGCGCCGGCAACGATAACAACTCCCAGAAACAAAGGATACAAGAGGAGGAGAGGCGGTACGAGGAAGGCTCCTGGCAGAGGCAAAACAATTTGTTTATCATGGTAGCCTTAGTGAGGTTGTCTGATGATGAGGCAACACACACACACACACACAAACTCAGGATAGGCACAGGAAAAAGGACAACAAACAAACAGAGGTCGGGTGCGGCGCAGGATGAGTTGAGGCCATCACCGCATCAAGGGTGAGGCAGAAAAGGGGGGGTGCATTAAGAAAAATATTTTATAAATACATTTTTTTTATTATATTTTTTGAAACTTCATTACTTATAAATTCTAATACAAGCTTTACAATACAATGGTAATAGTTTCATTATACTTTCACCAAAAACCCCTTTTGTGTTAATTATTTTTCTGCAATTTCTGGGCATTTTTTCAAGTGTAGCATATTTTGACACCCCTGTCATTGGTGCGCCCCGTAAAATATGCAGCATAGACTGCAAGCGCCTTTTAATGGAGTTGTAGTCAAAAACAAAGCAAAGTCAAAGGACATGGCAATGGCAGGCAGAAAAAAGGAAATCCCAGATTGTGCAAATATTTGAATTGTCCTTAGCTAATGCTTAAAAATTATGCTGGTTGACAAATTCCGCTGGCGCTGCCATCTCAACAAAAAACTATTCTGGTATTTATTTTTTATAATGTTTGCTCAGCTCGACTTGGTTGAAACAAATCATTAATTAGACTTAGGAGCTGCTAGGTTAGGAGTGGTAGATAGTAATTCACATGGTGGCAAATGAAACGAAATCATTATTTCAACACATCATCGTGGAACTTTTGCAGCTGGCTTGCTGCCCCTTCCACCAATTAACCGATTTCTGTGCAACAACCCCAACCCCGTCCGCGGATCGAAACACTTGTCTACATCAAATCATCAACACCTACCATTGTCAAGCACTTGGGCAATAATTCCGCTTAAACAGATAAACGACAGCCCGATTCGAAAAACAATTGAATGGGATTTTAGTGTGAACTGTAGAGGGCAGCCCGAAACGTACCCTAACTCACCCCGTTCAATGGGTAAAGCTTATTAAGCTTATTTCCACCCCCAAAAATGTTCAGCTGCCATTTCCCGATTGGCGGAAGCACTGGCTCCGCCCCTTTGGCTGTACCTTTTGATGTAGCACCGCCATTGATAGAGAACACACGCATCTATATGATATAAAACCACCCCTCGCCAAAAACTTCTTATCAGACAAGTCCTGCGATAGTTCCAGGACCAGGGTACAGGCATTCGCTTTCCGGCAGTCCTCGAGTTTGGAACAAAACGCGGTGTTCGGTTCTGTTTAAAAAACATATTTTTAAGAGTGGGCCTATTGTTAATAGTGTCATAGTTTCGGATAATTTATTGATTAAAAAATATGTGCAATTGAAAAATATTTTAAGTTTTATGATAGTGTTTGAAAATAAAAGTGATTGCTTGTGAATTTTTGGAGGAAATTCAAAGGATTATTGGAATAATAGGATTATATTTGAAAAAGTTTTAGGAAAAGGTAAAAAAAACTTTAAGTTCTTTTCTAAAATTACTGATAATAAACAAATATGTGTTTGGTAATAAGGATGTTTAAAAGCAAATAAATGAAATTAAATAGGGCAACTACCATTACAAATGCCTTTAACAAATTTTTATTAAAATTAAACGATTAAAAGGGATTTTTATGATAATGTTTATGACAACCACTACATTATTTTTCATTATTTATGAAGATGTATAATTTTTGTATGTTATTGCAAAAAGTTTGGCTCAAAAGTCCTGAAACTGAAAATACCTTACCAAATGAATGGTTGTATTATCTTTATCCTTTAGTTAAACTTACTCTTATGCTTTATCAATATTATATTTATCATAAATATGTAAATACAATTCCGATATCCACAAACTGATGGTAAATCAATCCTTATCTAATCGAAAAAGTGTTCGACATGTTTATTATCAGTAATCCAACAACTGAACAAGTACAACAAAAGGCTGATAAAAATCGTTAACACTTCACCCAAACTGCTATATCCAATTTCAGAAGCAAAAGTCAAAGGCCGAGGACACGCGTTGCACTTGTCAGATTTGTTGCTTCCCCCCCACGGAAACCCAAAAGTTTGCGGCACGTGCTGGTCACGCGTCGCCAATTAGGAAATCGGAAGTGTTAGCTTCACCGTTATGCACTTAGCCGGCAATTCGCAACTGATTTAAAAATAGCAAATATCGAAATTGGGTGATAATGTTTTCTATGGACAACTTTGACTTGGAGGCCACTATGGCGCGCCACTTCTTCGAGGGCTCCCAGGCCACCAACGCCTCCACCTCCAGTTCCGAGTACTTCTTTGGTGATGAACACAGCTCGGAGAGCGATGATGAGGACGATGCCTATAGCAGTGGCTTCAATAGCGACCAGGAGAACAATGAAAAGACGTAAGCTTGGATTTGAAAATTATCTTAAAGATTTTAATATTAACACAAAAAAAAAATATCTTTATTTAGCCGGCGGAGTCACAAGCCGAGGCGCTTGAAGTGCGCCTCCCAAATGGCCCAGCAACGGCAGGCGGCCAATCTCCGAGAGCGTCGGCGGATGCAGAGCATCAACGAGGCCTTCGAGGGCCTGCGAACCCATATTCCCACACTCCCCTACGAAAAGAGACTCAGCAAGGTATAATTTAAGTTATTTATAGACAATAATTTAATTTTTGATTTTTGAATTCAACCCTGAAAATTCATTTCATGTATCATGTATTAAAAACATTAGTCCTCTAATAATAAAAAGCCTTTATTTATTTAATCTTCAGGTCGATACACTCAAACTGGCCATAAGCTATATAACCTTCCTGAGCGAAATGGTGAAGAAGGACAAAAACGGCAACGAGCCAGGACTGAGCTTGCAGCGAAATTACCAAAAGGAGCCGCCCAAGAAAATCATCCTCAAGGATCGCAGTGAGTTGTCAATCAATCAAATGCCATCTATTATTCTATTACATGTGTGGGTAGTAAGTGGGCGGATGGTCAGCGGGTCCGTGGAATACATTTAATAACATAATTCATCAGGGGCAGTAACCTTATTTAAAGGCCATTCGTGGTTAGGAGAAATATTTCCGATTCAGGGGGATGCTGAGCTGCATCCTGCCATCGGTTCGGGGTCTGTCGTGCTAGCCTAAGTGTAACTAATTAGAATTTTCACACTTCTAGCCCGGTGGCTTAGTTGGGTTCGCATTGCGGGCTTTGCGTGACTGCCAGTCAAGTAAATTGTTTTGCTCATTGCCGTCGCATCGATCACCGAGGATGCGGATGTGAATGTGGCATGGATGGGTTTTCACAAGTTTCCCTGGGTTACAATGGTCCTGGATTAGGGGTTCCGTGTGCCAGCTCATAAAAGTTGCTTTGGTCACGGTTTTTTGGTTAATAATTTTTCTATTCAAAATGTATGATACTGCAGCCTGCAACGAGTTCCTTTGCTTCAAAAAGGGATCGTATTCAAAAGCATCTGCATAACTAATATTCTGGGTATTCCAGGGTGTTGATTTTGAAGTTACGCGAATTGGGTACCCCTTTACCCTTCTCTATCAAGTGTTATGTATGGTCCTTAAAAAAATTTCTACAACTTTTTTTTACCATTTTTATTCATGTGTGTCAAAACACTAATTTCTAATGGTTAGAGGTTGGAGAGGAACTGGTTTTTTTTTATAAAAAAAATAAGGTAGATTTTTTAATGTAGTAAATTAAATTTAAATTTACTGCTTTGGGAATTAAAATTATTTGAAATATTTTAATAAGGCTTGTTAATGTCTACAAAAAATAGTCCCTAATGTATTATTTACTATTAAATTTTGTCAAATTATAATACAGTTTAATTTTTTTAGAAAATATGTTCAACACATGGGTGGAGGCAGTATTTGGCTTCCTGAGAAGTATATATCTTTGCCAATAATTATCCGATTTGTAAGCAGAATACCTTAAACGATTTCTACATCGATTCTCTTTTAATCTGCATCAAAATCCCAAAACAAAATATTTTTTAGATTTTTTGTTAAATTTTGTGGAGGATCCCCTTCGAAATGATGAAGAAAGCTTGGGAGCCACGATATGGCCCCCAGCGATGGCTATAACTTTGCCAATAATTATCCGATTTGTAAGCAGAATACCTTAAACGATTTCTACATCGATTCTCTTTCAATCTGCATAAAAATCTCAGAACAAATTATTTTTTAGATTTTTTGTTAAATTTTGTAGACGACCCCCAAATATAATTTTTTTCTTACGCTTGTTCCTCTTACTTCCTTGGGACCCAAAAATATAAATTAATATTTATCCTGGGCTTCCTGGTATGGCTTTATTTTAGCCATTTATCATTCGATTCATGATTTTAAGTGACTCTGCCGAATTAATAGTTATTTTCTCGTTAGAACAAAATTCAATTGATTTTGTTTATAATTATCCTCCTTTTGGATTCGTTTATCAGTCCAGTCGATAAAATGAACATGCAAGCTCAGATACAAAATGTATTTTTGCTCGATAAAAAGCCCATATGCATGCACCTTGCTCGATTCCCTTGCCAGGGCCCAAACAGTGGCGTGGGTGGTCGGAGGTGGTGGGTGGGAGCTGAACAAAATAGTAACAATAACAGAAACAACAACACACAGCCCAATCGACATAATCATAGCGTGAGAAATTCGTTACACTCGAGCAGATGGCTGCTGTCGCTGTTGCCGCTTAAAGGCCAAAATGGAACGGAATGGCATGAAAGGCGACCGACCTGGTCGAAAGGGGCCAAGTGAGAGGAGATGGCCCGAGCTGATGGGAAAAGCGTTTTCATGCTTAACGGGCATTAAAAATGTTGCAGCAAAAACAAAAAATACACCCAAATACATATAGATACTCTTGCAAAAAGTAAAACGAAAGCTCTCTTTCCAGAGGCAGAGAGTCCCCACAAGGATGAGGCACGCGCCTGGCATATGTTCACACCAACTTGCGAGACAAGGATGCTGTGCCGCATGACATCGGTGGGGGTGGGGGTGGGGGTGTCGCATATTTGAGTAACACCCGCATCAAGCACTCGAAAACTGCCAGTCCTACAAATTGCCCGACTTGGGTGGGACGTCGAATCTGGGTGCAAGCCGATTGGATGTAGCCAAAAATGCAGAAATCGGGGTGGAGGATACGGATTTCGGTTTGGGCTTTGGTTTTCGGTTTTCCGTTTTTGTTTGTCCAAGGCAAATGGCGGAGCACAGCGGGGTGGCAGCTGCAACAACAAACCGCCCAGGATCCGGGGAGAGGGTCAGGGATGAACCCTTCTATACCATTGCTTGTTTGCTTTGGTCTATGATGGACCCTGTAATGTGGCTGCTAATGGCATTTGCTCAGTTTTTCGGCAACAATTTTAATTGTTTGGGCGGCGCTTGACTTTTGATTGGAATGTGTGTTTGTCTCTAGTCTTGTAACTAAATGTTCTTTTCTAAAATTAAATATTGAAATGACTGTTGGCTTTTAAAGGATACATTTTAAAAAATATTTGAATTATTTATACACCAAAAATCCAAATCATATTAATTTAAAAATTCGTATCCTTTTTTTGATTAATTTCCAGCTGGCGGAGTGTCGCACTCGTTGTCCTGGTACCGCAAGGGCGACCGATATCCTGGCAGCAAGCTCTACGCCCGCACCTGGACCCCAGAAGATCCCCGGGGCCCCCTGTCGCAGCCCCAGCCCCAGCACTACAACAATAGCAACTCCAACCAGAATCAAAATAGTAACCAAAGCAGCGAGGACTTCAGCGGTAGTGCCGATATGTCAGATCCTGGAGCTGCGGCCAGCATCTTTGGCAGTGGCAATGGCATGTGAGGATCCCGTAGGGATAATAAATGAGCAAAGGATTCATTGGAAACCAAACTAGTCAAGCTTTGCTAGTCACTACATCTAACATATATTAATCAATTTAATAATTATACGAAGAAAACATGTTCTGTGGTATTTAATTGCTCTAAGTTTGCTAATATCTAAATGTTATACTTAGTCGTTTAGTTTAAATCGAATAAACATCTCAAGCAAATCAACTCGACCCAATCTAATTGCAGTTCAAACGGCCGGGGCAATGGGAGCAATTTGAAGCTAAATTATATAGTTATCAGCACGGTAAAATATTGAACACCTGGTCCTGTTTGTCCTCGTGGCGTCTGCCTCGGGTTCGGTCGGGGTCTCGGCACCCTGCCTGTTGTCGATATCATTAAAAAACAGCGACAACGAACCGTCAGAAAAATATCATAAAGTGCAAGTGTAGTTTATATATTTTCCACTTTTTGGGGTGGGTGTGCACTTATAAAAAAAATATTCATTTTTGAACTATAATAAACATCTTATTACAAAAATGGGTTTTAATTAATATTATCCATTTGTGATTTATATTTATTTGTAATTTATGTTTATTTTAAGAAAACAGGATAGTTGATTTCTAAATATCAGACTTTGAGGAAGTTGGTAACCTAAGAAAAAGGTGAAAGCTATTCAGGATTGGCTTCAATGTATACATTTCATTTATTTAAATAATACTTTTTATTCAAGAATTCGCAATCTTTAGAAAGTTTTTAAATATTTTTCAGTGTACTTTACTGAAAACGGGTCAGTGCAACTAGAAAATTATTTCCGGTCTTCTGACATGCATGCCACACTTGCATCAAACTTTTCCTGTATAAAAAGAAGAAAAATTATTATTTTTAATCGCTTTTATTTTTCACCAAAAGCGTGTCATTTAAAAAATCATTAAGACTGTCAACCAAAGGACGGACAGCTGTTGTCCTTCTGACGCGTTTGGCTGAGTAATTTAGATGTTTATCTGTAATTAGGATTAGCCCGTGGTTCAAGGGGGTGTTTCGAGTGATGACGTGATTGAGCGTTTTGATTGTTTGAGGGCCTAGTTGATCTATCAATTCGATCGTATGTAAATGAATGCCTTCTGTTGTGGTCAAAGATTTAATTAAATGAAGGCGGCAACAGCTGCAGCGGGCTATAAATCAAAGATCTAGATATCCCAGCATTCACAATCGGCTTTCTATTGGATTAGTTTTGTGAAAAACGATGTACGGCTGAAAGTTTAATACATTTTGCACATCTTGTAACAAATGCACTGTATTACTACATTTATTTGGAAGACGCCTAAATATAAGAAAGCAAAAAAAGAAACTCAAATATTTGAAGCTTTTAAATTTTAAATTTCTGTTTTTAAGTATGGCCAGACTTGGCCATGGAAGAAGACCTGCCAATGTGCTTTTAGAAAGTATGGCAAAATATGCCATAGCTTTAAGCGGATTGGCAACACTATATTTGGACCGCACGCTTCAAGAATTTGTTTTGCTTTTGGGAATTTCATTATTTCTTTCAAAATATGCGTTATGCACAAATAATTGTGGGGCCAGCTGGCAGTGGGAAGGTGAGACCAGTAACACATAGCCTTTTTTTGTATGATCTTGCCAACCAAAGTCTTTCCAGTCGACGTACTGCAGTAACATGCAACAATATGCCATGGACTCTAAGCGAAACATTCAGGTTGTAAACCTAGATCCAGCGGCAGAGCACTTTAATTACACCCCGCTCACGGATATACGGGAGCTGATCCACTTGGACGACGCCATGGAAGACGAGGAACTTCACTATGGCCCCAATGGAGGCCTCATCTTCTGCCTGGAATTCCTCATCGAGAACCAAGATTGGCTTAAGGATCAGCTGTGCGGCGGCGAGAATGAACTTATGGTCGGCGAGCCGGACGATGATTATATACTGTTTGACATGCCCGGTCAGATAGAACTGTTCACCCACCTAAAGATGGGCAAGCAGCTGGTGCAGCTGCTCGAGTCGTGGAACTTTCGGACGTGTGTAGTCTTTTGTCTGGACTCCCAATTCATGGTGGACGGTGCCAAGTTTATATCCGGCACAATGGCTGCGTTGAGTGTTATGGCCAACATGGAGCAGCCGCACGTCAACGTACTTACCAAGGTGGATCTCCTTAGCGCTGAGGCGCGAAAGCAATTGGAGCTCTATCTAGAACCGGATGCCCACAATCTCATGGGCGAGCTGACCATTGGATCGACCTTTGGAGAGAAGTATCGAAAACTTACAGAAGCGATAGGATCGCTAATCGAGGATTTCAGGTAAGCTATCCTGTTTTTTTCCTACCATTAGTTTTTAAGCTTTGGATTATGGGGTGATCTTTCCATTTATTGTGAAGATGATTAGATTTCAATCCGAGTTCTTAATTATTGCGTTTTATTGTATACATTTTAAAGGAAAGCGTGATACAAATTTCAATTGAAACATTTGGTGTATATTAAGGATGTATAGGTATATTTTAGTAGTCGGCTACTCAATAAATTCCGTTGATTTCTCTAAAACTGATCAATCATCGATGCTTACAATTTCGAGTCCAGCGCATAATAGTTTATAAAATTATATAAATGTAATATTATATATTAACTTCAAGAATTAAAGTGAAAATAATTGTACAACTTTGCTAACCAAAAAGGTCTTAGGTTCTAAGCATTTAGGCTTTTGTTTTGCGCGTCGGGTGAAATGGATGCTCCATTTGGGACAAGTCCGGAGGATTCTGCTCGAACGCGCTGATCTCCTGCATTCCGCTGTTGGCTATTTCCCACAACTGTGGATACTCCTCCTTGAAGGTGTTGTACCACTTGGCAACCGATGGATACTGCTGCAGATCGAAATCGATCGCCTCCAGGCACAGTGTAGCCGAAATAAGTCCAAAATCGGCAATGGTTAGGTTGTCGCCAGCAGCGTACTTGGTTCCCAATCTCTCCAAATACGTTTCGAACACCTCGAGGGCGTTCTGAACCTTCTTCAGCGACATGGGCGTACGCTCGTAGTCGAAGAAGATGGGCGCCATGCTATGGGCCGAGATGGGTGCATAGTAGAAGCCCATGTTAAAGCACAGCCGCTGGTTAATCAGGGCTCGCTGGTTAACTTCCTGCGGGTAGAGACTCGAATCCGGTGCATATTTATCGCACAGATATTGCATAATGGCGATACTCTCCGACAAATAAAATCCATCGTCATCCAGCACGGGTATTTCCTTTTGTGGGTTCATCTAAAAAGGGATTATTTCCATTAGTTTTTCATTATTTTCGCGACTGAACTATGGTTTTACCTTTGCATAATCCTCAGTTCGGTGCTCCAGGGCACAAAAGTCCACGTTGATCAGCTGGTATTGGATGTTCAGGGCCTTGAGGGTCATGCGAACGGCCAAGGAAGGCGGTCCATCGGATACGGCGTACAGTTTCATGGTGTATATGGGTCTGTGGGCAGCAAAAAATTTATATTAGGTTTGTGGTGAGCCTCTGGTTCGACCGGTTTACCGGCCCTCTAGCTCTAAAAAGTGAAAGCAATTTGCGTCTGGTCTCTCCTACAAATTTTTCTATTTTTGGTTCAATTTTTTCTCTTGTTGTCTTTTTATAAGTATATGAGTAGATGATGTGATGTGTTAGTTTCCTTCCCTGTCTGATATTTTATTATTAAATAAATTTTAAACCTACAAAGACGTTGTGCACTCGCGCAGCTCTGAAATTCCACTGACGAAGTTTGAAAAGCTCCCACAGATTGCAGGTGTTCATTTCAATGACAATTCAAGCGAGTTTAATTATTTAAATGAAGTTGAACGACTACAGAATACCCTGTTATATAGTTATTTTTACTTACTCAACTGAGCCGTAGCCATCTATATCATCGGCCGATTCCTCAACGACTTCAATGATGGCATCTGTGTTCTCCATTTCCATGTACTGCTGATCTTCCTCCAGAGGGATCTCCTCGCCGTCTGGCTCCATCTCATCCATCTCTATGACATCGTCATCCTCCTCTTGCGCTTCAAGCTTCGTGGAGGCTGAACTGCTGTTCTGGCTCCCAGAGACTCGTGGCTTTTTGTGCACCACAATATCGTTGCTGATGTTGGAGACATTGAGCCGCTCGATGGCCAAGTCGCCGTACTCCTCCTTGATTTGATCCAGGGACTTGCCAATGAAATGTAGGGGTCGGAACTTAAGCTTCTTGTTGTTCTTCTTGTTGATCTCGTTGAAGAGGCGTCGCTTGATGTCGTCCTCGCTGAACGGATGGCAGTGGTGGTTGTAGACACGCAACACGCGGATGGAGCCATCTTTTTGGGTGGCGGTCGAGATCCGACTCTTACAGTTGATCTCCGGATCGCGGCCCTTGATGCAAACCCAGTAGTTGCGCGATATGACTCCCCGGTTCTTGGCGTGGTAGATGTAGCCATCGACGCAGAGCAGCTCGTGCCCCTTGGCCGAGCGCAGGGTGCAGATCTTGGTCAGATCCATATCTGGTTGAGCGCCCTTAACGGGCTCCACCACTTCCCTTTTCCTGCGGATGTTCGTGATCTCGGGCTGAGGCTTCGGCAATGGCGTCGACGTGTTAAGCCCCACCAGCGCGTCTGGTAGAATCTCTATTTTGGCACTTATGTTGTCGGATCCATCCTTCATGTACTGAACAATCATGTTGGCTTTGGCTTCTGGTTCCATTTTAATGGCTCCGTCAATGCCAATGACCTTCTTCATCACCACATTGCTCGTCTCCACTTGTTCATAGCTGCCATCGATGCTAGCGTCCGCTTCGAAGGCGTCTCCCGTCTGACTTGTTGCATCCTCGTTGCTCTCATAGGCCACTTCCACCTCGTGATCCGTCTTGACCTGCTTTAGGTCATTGTCCAGCTTGGCCTGTTGCTTGAGGCGACGCACGATCTCCTTTAGGTCCGGCAGATGGGTGTGCTCCCCGTTGATGCGCAGCACCAGAGGGCCGTTCTCCACCGGATCCAATGTGATGCGAACGTGGCAGGTGTTGATTTTGTCCCGTCGGTTGATGCACGTGAAGAACATGTGGCCATTGGACCTGCTCTGGGAGTCGAAATGGTACAGGTGTCTGTTCAGGCACAGCACCTTCCGTCCTTTTGCCGAAGGCAGGAAGCTGAACTTGGTCAAGTCGGTTTCCGTAAGCGGATTGTATCCGGGAGGCGCCTCATAGTTGGCAATTACTTGCAGAGCCGCCGGCCACTTGGACTCCTGCTTCGGTTGCTCCTCCACTTGGGACACCATCTCCATGAACTGGTTGTCCTGGACTTCGGCCGACTGGGTACCCTCAGCTCCTACATACACATCGTAGTTCTCCTCGCATTCCTCGATTATGATCGATTCCAGATCATCGCATCGCTGTCCCACATCATAGGAGTTTTCGGGATCAAAGTACTCCAGATTGGGGCACTCGGATAACACTTCGGCTGTCTGCTCATCCTCCACCAAGACAATCTGGTGCTTGGCGAACATGTGCATCAGCTTGGTGGCGGAGTAGTGCGGGTGGATGTGGGCATCTGTTTCCAAGGCGTGCAGCCGATGGGATCCTGTCAGCGTCGCTTCCGTGCAGATGTAGGCTGTGCACTCTATGTCCCGCTTCCGAACGCACGTCCATCGATATACGTCGCCTCTGTAGGACTTTCCGTCCAAATAGTACAAGTGGCCGTCGATGCACACCATCACGCGACCATCTCGTCGTCTCAGCATGAAAATACGTTCTTTATCCTTTAAAAATAAGGAATTAAAATTAAACAGGGTTTAAATATATAAGAATTGTACAAGAAGACAACAGGAAGAGGGAAATCCCACCATATCTTGTCCCTCAAAGCATATGTTAGATTGGAATTATTTTTTTTATCCCTATATTTGTATCCTATATCCTGTTCCCTGTGTCATTAAAATCCTGGAATGAATAACCTCTAGTAATGTGACCATTTTTTGGTAATCTTGGAAAAGGTATTTTGGAAAAAACTATCCATATTTTAGTCATAAAATGAAACCAATCCCTAAAAATTTACCCTATCACCCGCTTGAACTCTGCCCAGCCTAGAAAAAATATAGTCTAGCCTCGTTTCGTATTAAATTTATTAAAATGCTGGATGCTAGCTACGAGATCCAGCAGACGCACCTCAAAGTCCAGCTGGAATGAGGCCTCCAGGGCGGCGTTGTCAATCCCGCCCTGGATCCACTCCGGCGGATTCATGCCCTTGTTGGCCCGCTCGTACAGTCGCGCCCGTTTTGGCTGGGTGGTGCTGTAGGCGTCGTCCATTTTCATAACAGATAGCCGCTTGCGTTGGGCCACCTTGTTGACTTCGTGGTCGCTGCAACGTGGATGGATGTGTGGTAGAATCACTTCCACCACTACGTGATCCTGCTTATTCATGGGATTGGGAAGAATGGTGCATATTCGGGATTTGCAGGGAGTGGATCGGTCTTTTCGCCGGTTGCATAGCCATCGGTATGTTTTGTCTTTGCCGATGCGATCGAAGTGGTACAGATAGTCGTCCACGCAGAGCATGTCAACGCCCTTGGCGGACCGCACCACGGACACCTTGGTAAGGTCCATGCCATGGTCCTCCAGAGATTCCATCTTCTGTTTGACTTCGAATCCCTCCATATGTTTCGGCGTTTTTAGCGTTTTTCGATTTTCCAGAAAAGTGTTTCGTATCGTAAATTAGGCGATTTTGTGTGTGTGGCTTTAAATTTGTTGGTTGGGATTTTTGGTGGTATTTCATCAGCTCTCCGGTTGCGCGCCTTTCCGCCCAATCACCGTAAACATTAATTAGGACACTGATAGTACACGTTTCAAATCACTTTATAATGTTTATATTTGGTTTTTCCTTCCAAATTAATAACACAAGCACATTTTTTTCTGCGACGCGATGAAATAATGCTTTTGTGAGAATACCAGGGCTGCGAGCGTTTTGATGGCGTTGGGGTTGCCACTTGTCAACTCTATTCTAATGTTTACAGAATATTATTAATCTGTTTTATATTTATATTTTTATTTTGCAGTTTGGTCCGTTTTTTTCCTTTGGACTCGCAGGATGAGGAAAGTATTGGCGATCTCTTGCTCCAAATCGACAATGTATTGCAATACGGGGAAGATGCTGATGTCAAAGTAAGGGACTTTGATGAGCCCGATGAAGAGGAAAGGGATACATAAAATATATATTTATTTTTAAGCCGTTTTTATGTTGTTGTAAGCCTAAAGAAAAAGGATAATTTATGAGAAATAAATACATTAAAATAGAATAAAATATTTGTGATAAATAGCTGGCTTTTCAGCCCTGGCTGCAGCGTTGCCACCCATCTGCACTTTTGCAGCTCTGCTTCTATTATTTGAAAAACTGCCCTACGCGTTTTCGACGCTATAAACAAATAAGCAAATAAGACGCAATTCGATGCAAAATAAACCATGCAGGAGTACCCCAACGAGAGTCCCGTGGGTCTAACCATCAGCCAGGAAGCCATCACCAAGCGCCTGGCCGCGCTGAATCGATGGCAGGACGAGCAGAGGAGACTCTTGGCGGAGCGTCAGAACAATCAACGCATTTTGTTGGGCTTGGAACAGCGCAATATGTACAAAATGCTGGGACTACTGCATAAGGATGCGGATAGTCTGGAGAACAGCGCCCTGGAGAAAGAGGAGGTGGAGGAACCTTCCATTCAAATGCCGAGACTAATGGAGCACCCTGAAGATGAAATGAATGATGTGGAAAGAACCAGTCCTCGGGTGGCTAAACCGAAGCGGCCGTTTCTGCGGCGGGGAGAGGGTCTTAAGCAGCGGTTTAAAATCAATCCGGATGAGTTGAGATTGGACAATCTGCCACGCTACAAATACGCCAACGCACATCCTCAATATCGAATGCCGCCTCCGAAAAAAAAAGTTCAGAAAACGCGCAAGGAAGTTGTTCCTGTGCCTGCTGCCGCACCTGTCCCTGCCAAAGTTCCTGCATCTACTCCTAAAACCCAACCCCAACTCGACCTCAATGAACAGCGCTTCCAGCAGGTTCTCATCAGCTCCAATAACGTTTTCAGCTCGACGCCGGATCTTAAGTCTTCCCACATATCTTCCACCACAGCGTCTAGTATTTCCCCGAAAGTACGTTTTACAGAAAACCGGAACAAAGCAGGGCTAGCCGACGACGAAGCTTCTTCGGAGGCAAGTCCGTTAACAGGTGTTTGCTGGGCCCAGGTGCTGGATACTCAAAGAATTAAGCCAGTGCCCCTCATCCAACGGCGTTCAGCCCAAATCCGGGTAGAGGACGATAGCAATGTCAGTATCTTTGAGTTACTGGAGCAAAAGGCCAGTGAGGGTAACTTCGATATGAATTCCAGCTGCATACGTGCCTTTATGGCACGCAAGGAACAGCGTCGTAACCTCGCAGATGACTCTGATCAGATTGTGGTCACGCAGCAAGTAAGGCAGATGCGACTGCAGCCGGAGGTCGGGGAAGTAATTGTTCAAGAAATTCAGGAGGAAAATAAGGAGGAAAACGATGAAGAGTTGGAGGACGAAGAGTCCACAGATCAGACCATGACCATGACCCCAATTCAGGTGGGCAAAGCCCAAGTGCGAGTACGTTTTTCGGACTCCAATGACACCCACGAATACTCCGATGCCTCAACACTTAACGATGGCTCCAACATCCATCTCTTCGAGCAGTTTAAATCCGCTCTATTTCAGGCTCTGGAGCAGAAAAAGAAGGGAGCTGCAGGCAGCCAGCCGGTGCAGGAACCTCTCACCCAAGATCTTCAAGAAAAAGCGAACCTTGTACGCACGCGTCTCGAAGAACTGGAGGCTGAGGTTGCCACTTTCAAGGAGAAGAATGTTGAGCTTCTGCGTCTCAAGCAGCAGCACGAGCTGGAGAAGGCCAGGGTCGCCCAGGAACATCAGGAGGCAATGGAACGGGTCCACGATGAAAAAATTCAAGCGGAGATCTACCTCCACGACGAGCGAATGAAGATTGAGGAGGAGCGTCGGAAGTTTGAACAGCAGATGCGACTTCAAAAGAGCAATGCCAACACCAAAGAGAAGAAAGAAATAGCCGCTCTTAAGCAAGAAGTGGAGACGCTTCAACTGCAACTCAAGCAAAAGGAACAGGCTCATGTTTCTGCCCAAGCTAGACTGCGAGCTCAACTGCGAGCCAGCGAAAAGGAGCAGCGCAACTACCGCGACGAGATCGAACTGCTGGGCAGGGAAAACAAGCGCTTGGAACAGGAACTGATAAAAATCGGTCGCGAAAACAATAGCAAAATGCTGAAGGAGATTAACAGGAATATTGCCCGACTGGCTCCCAAAGTGGTGCGTAGGATACATATTGCTCTTTCAATAACCTTAGTTTAAAGTTAGTTCTTACTCTTCCTTATGCTTTAGTTACCTTCAGTTTCCGCTGCCCAACCTATGGATGAAAATGGACGTCGTACTCAGTCTTTGGATGGAAATGCTTCGACAGTTCAAGGGAAGCAACGGAAGTCCTCTGGTCGCCGCCAGAGTAGCGGCAGTGCTCAGGCGCGAAGTCGAAGCCGCTCTCTAGGCAGAGCCAAAAAGAAGCCAGAGGCGCTAGAAGAGAGTTACGCTTCTAGTAGCAGTTCTGTTGAGGTCGAAGAAGTCGAAGCTCCACCGGCGCCAGTTAATCCTCCTGCGGCTGCCAACTCCAGTACCGACTTTAAGCGTGAAATTGTGAATGCTGACGGGAGCAAGGACATTTGGTATCCCAACGGGAATCTTAAAAAGATGAGCGCCGATGGCATGAATGTTCGTATGCTTTACTTTAACAAGGACATCAAGGAAACGGATATAAGAGAGGGCACTGTGAAGTACTATTACGCCGAAACAAATACCTGGCATACCACATACCTCGATGGTCTGGAGATATTGGAGTTCCCCAACGGGCAGACCGAACACCGTCGTAAGGACGGAACCGTTGAAATTCATTTCCCCAACAATAGCATCAAAGTGGTGGATCCCAGCGATGCTGAAAAGCTGGAGGAATGGCGCTATGCGGATGGAACTCATTTGGTGCAATTGCGAAATGGCGACAAGATTCTAAATCTGCCCAATGGCCAAAAGGAGATTCATACGAAACTGAACAAGAGGAGGGAGTACCCTGATGGAACTGTCAAGTTGGTTTATCCGGATGGCAGCCAGGAGACGCGCTACTCCAATGGACGAGTGCGCCTGAAAGACAAAGATGGTAAACTCATCATGGACACTGACTATGCCAAGTATTAGAATAAGAGGGTATCCCATTTTTATCATTAAATATAGTTTTTAATTTATAAAATGTTTTTTGTTTTACTTATTTAACGAATCATTAAACAGCTATAATATATACATTTTTTATTGGATTTACTTTTAATCCTCCTGGTTGTCCAGATCTTTGGCCATCTTTAGGTGGGAGTCGAAGTTAATAGGATTCTGATTGAAAAGTCTGGACGCAAACTGGACGACTTGTTCGTAAGAGAACTCGGCTTTAGACCGCAAGCCCCAGAGGAAGTAGACCTTGGCGTCGTCGTAGGCACTCAGCTGGGAGCGTTCTCGCTTCAGGTACTGCTGCTTAACGAAAGTCTCCTCGATCAGCTTCCGAATGTTGGGTCCAAAGTATCCATGTTCCTCATCGACAACGATGTTCAGCATCTCCAGCATGCCGTACAGTTTCGTGTCTTCGATGCGGTTGCCGCGCAAAAAGATGTACATGAGGATGAGATATAGAAGCGTATACTGTGGCCGCTGGGCAGGAGTCAGTTCGTGAATGGAGGCCATCGGTGTCTCCGCAGTGCAAATAAACGTCTTCCCGGAGGCATCGATCGGTTTCAATATTATGCCAAATTTTCTGGCCAGCAAATTACCCACCAGTGGCAGGCGGCGTACCAGATCCCTTTTGTCTCCAACAGTGGCGAGTATGTCCTTTTCCTTGATGGGAATCTTTTCCGCCGAGTGATCCAGGATATAGTTCAAAATTCCGCGCACTTTGTCGTCTATTTCAGTAATGGGCTGCGAGCCGTCTGGCTCCCATAGGTTCCCATTTTGGCTTCTAGCAGCGCGAGATGTGCTAGCCATCTTAGCATCAAATTTTCCTTAATATTCGGGAAATATAATATTAAATGTGACAACAGGAAAATGCGAAATATTATTTTAAGAAGTAGTGTGACTGCAGATAAGGCGCTTAAATATACCAAAAGTCTAAAAGGGTTCTGCCAATCGATAACAATTTGGTATTTATATACCATCTTGGCGCCAAAATCAAATTTTTGAATAGCTCAATTGGCCACTTGACATTGTACTGCACTTTCGCCTGCGTCGTTTCCGTCCTGTCTCACTTGATTGTCGTTTTTGTGGCTTTCAAGTGCGAATGAGCACTTTATGCGCTCGTTAAATCGCACAAACTGGGCCAAGTGTGAGCCTGAGTGCCGACTTTAGTGGGTTAATATTGATTGATTTGGCTTGGCAGGGCAGCTTTCGTATTGTCTCTTTCGATTATCCTATTCAGTTTACGGCCAGCCGTTTAATTGAAATAATTTTCTATCGCTGGAATTTTCAATATTTTACAACCGAAAAGTATTAAAAACGCACTTTGGTGAAGACTCCTGAGGTGATGTGTTTTTAATTAAAATGGCAAAATCACGGCGACGTGAAGCAGCAGGAAGCAAACAACTTTCGAAACTAAACGCGAATGACATGCACGGTCAACATTCCCCACGGAGACTCAAAATAAACAGGCCTAGAGCAGAGCCAAACAAAACGAAATGGAAATGCATTTTGTGCAGGAGTAGGCACTTTCAGACGCAATCGCAGACGCAAACGGAGACGAGAAGGAGAATTGGCCTGGCCTGGCCAAACATATTTTATTGCCTTGAAACGTGTGTTTTAGGTGGCGGTGGCTGAGGTGGTTGAGGTGAAAACTAGTTACCTGCGCCTGCGTAAGCCGGCTGAAAAAAAATCCATAAGTGATAAATGTATAGGCGGAAGGTAGACCAAAGTTGACTGGCCAGGCGGAGCTGCTTTAATTGATTTGCCATTGTTCCGGCTCAAACAAAAGCCAGACTCAAGCCAAATCTCAGAGGTCAAAAATTTATGAGAGTCTTTTGTATTCGACCGAAATGGATATCCGTTGGCATGCGCAATTTTATGCTCGACCACTGGCTCTAATAACATAAGAATTTGCATACCACACCTGGCCAAGACAAGTGAAATGCCTTGGAGTCCAAAGAAACCGCGAGTGAGTGAGTCAACAAAGCGCATTGTCAATGCTTTGACTTTGACTTTCTACACACAGACGAACAGTTTTGCTTTCAAAATGGGCACTTGTGACGAAAACTTTGTCAACTCCAGCCCCAACTTTTTTATGGCCGACTAATTGTAGACACATCCCCGCCACTCAAAGTCGAAAAGCGAAGAAATGCTGTTCGTACTTACATTATTATACCGCCTGCTGAAAAGAAAGTCAAGGTCTTTGCCGAGAGACATGAGCGGTGAACTTGCTATGCAGCTTTTGGCATTTTAGTGGCCATAAAAAATTAGCAAAATGACATGAGCAAGCTATTTAGAATTTTCATGATAAACAGAAACCCATGACCAGCCAATAGAGTAACGACAACGGGTTTTTGTGCTCGTCGTGGTGGCAAAAACTATTAATAAATTAATAACAGAATCTCAAGAGAAGCCAACAAATACAAAACAAAAGTGTGCACAAAAAAAAAAGAAAGCTAACACAGGAATGTTGAAAGATTTTATGCTCTTTATGAACCGGGTTTATTGGTTTTTTTTAATGTTATTTTGTTAACCTATATAATTTTTTAAAAGATTTATAAAAAATGGATAAAGTAAAGTTACTAACGCTTCTTGATCTATAACTATTTATCCTTCCATCCATCCACTAATCTTTAAATATTCATATTATTATGATTTAGCAGTGGTATTTCAAAGGAAACATAAATATATATTATTTCCTCTTTTTTACTCCCACCTCTTTGAAAAAGCTAATAACCCCGTTTTTGATTACGCTAGAATAAAATCAAGAATCTAGCAACAATAGCCGGCTTTTGTTGACTCAGTCTGGTTGCGTGCTGTTCCCAAAAGTGGACTGCCTTCAGCGGAGTGGTTTGGCATTCTTGTCGAACGGTGGCTGCCGCTCGTGGCTGATCTGGCCGATCTGGCGATCAGCGATTGCTCCCGAGCAAAGACCGGCACATCGATTGGATTATGATTTGCACCTCTCCCGCTTCGCTTTTTCCCCAGCGACCAGTTCGCCGCTAAATGTCAATGGGGCTCACAATTAAAAAACTTGGCTATAGTCATTAGTCGGCTCGGATCTCAAAGTTAAGTTCTAAAACAAAAGACTTAGGCAACAAACTTGTTAGGCAGATGTCGCTGACTGCTCAATTAAGAGGTCAATTTATACACCCAGGCCATGGCCTAAAATGGACGAGCGGATTTTTGTTGCTTTTGTTTCTCTCTCGACCTTTAACACTTAATAAATTTCGATGCAAACTAGTTGGCAGCGCCAGCCCTGGCTGATAATCAAATTAAACGCTTATCAGTTAGTTTGGCAAACTGCTGCAACAATCGCCGCAATTAAAGACAGACAAATGAGCAATGACTTGACTGACTCCACTTGGGGGCCAAGTTCATTCGTGCATATCGAATCGCGTATACGCACTGTGTGCTCGGTCGGCCCACTGACGACATCGCGAATATAGGGGGTCTCACAAATGGTTCGCATTTGTACAAAAATAATTGATGGCAAAGCGGATCTAAGCCGCTTGAGAAAATGCGATTTTTGCATTTAAAGGAACTAAGATTTCGTTTATTCAAATTACTAATTTATGTGCGTTTCTAAATATTCACTTTTTTTGAAAATATTTGAAGGTCATCGGAAATCAGTTTATTTATTTCTATGCAACTTTGTGCGTCTTCCAACCTGATCATTTCGCCTTCGTGGCTTTTTTTATTGCTTTCAAGATTCACAATCTCTTGGTTTGCTTGCCATTCTAAATGGTTTATTAATTTTTATAGCTTTCGATGACTTTGAAGTGGGCTAGGCCAGCATATATCTGAAGCCCACATCGCCTTAGTATTTTTTTATAAACATTGGGTAATTATTAATTATGTCATAAATAGCCATGCCGTTTTGTAAACAATTAAGCGAAAAATTCAGTGTCTGCCATTGGTCGCGGATACCCAAATAGATCGAGACAACTTGGTCAAAATTAATGGGGTTCGGCTGACGCTTGAAAAATGCCCAAATAATGAGTCATTTAAGACAGTAGCTGGTCCACGTTCCAAAATGTTCCACGTAATTCTCCACGCCTAGCTAATGCTAAATAGTTGTTATATAGTACCCGGCGCCAGTTTAGGTTCATAAAAACTCAATTAGGGATTTCTCGAACACCATTTTTTTGGTGACGTTTTCGCCGCTTACCTTGTGAAGGTCGATCAACAACTTTTAAAGCCACCGTATCACACGAGGCGAAATGTGAATCACATTTTCGCATTTTGTATGCAGCCGGCGACGTTGTCACAACAGCCTTGAGCGCCAAACACTTTGCATGAGAGAGCGGACCCAAAAATAAAACACAAACAATATATTGTTGCATAAATCTTGGTCGGCTTCCTGTGTGAAAAACTTTCACAAGCCATTTGCCAAAAGCAAGATTTTATAATAATTATTATTGAGCTGGGTGTCATGTTATACATGCATCAATTTTATGGATTTTATATCGCAAATGGTGTTTACCTAACAAGAGTCATGTGAAGATCTGCAGTTTGAAGTCATGGTCAGGGTCGGTCGGTCGGAAGCTGTCAACGATTCAGATTAATCCTACGCATAACTACTCATAAAACAGCTATAATAAATATTTATAAAAGTGTTTATTTTATGTGATCAAAAAGATACATAAAATATTAATTATAGCCTACCAAATTTATGCCTTAGAATTAGCAGTAACAATTCTTATTTTTCATTCTAAGATTTATGTTTATGATTCTCCAAAGGCAAGTTGTAAATTTATTAGAAGTCAAGCTTAAAGAATTCCCAGGGTTTTGAGTCACTTAAAAATACCCCTATATATATGTAGGATTATTCAAAGAAATGCTGCTAAGCCAATTTAAATCCCGCCAGAGAAGATTATGCATCCGAGTGGCCCGACCTATGATGTCATGTCTTCGAAATGAATTTTTCGGTTATTTTTGAGCTTGAGCTTGGGTTTTGTTTTCTGGTTGTTTATCAGTATCTGGGTATCGGTCCAGCAGGCGCAGCGGCCTTTTTGAACGCATTTTATTAGCTTGGTTATATACGCATATATATATGAATACATATCCAGGCTTTGGGCATATTATATGGGTATAGTTGTCTGAGCGGTGTCTGCATTCACAACCGGTGTGGCTGTCTTCGCACCGGCTTGGCTTTTGTTTGTTTTATATAGTCGCACATACTTACATATATGTGTGTACATACGAATACATATATCCCTCGTTCAGTCTCGACATGTCTGCATTTAAATGCATTTTGTGTATATATATAACACACAATATATGTGCATATGGATTTGCTTTACTTTTACTTTCATGTGCAACTGGTTGCTGACTGCAATGGGGAAGTGTTACCCGAGTGCTGGTAAGTGTGTGGGGGTTTAGTTTTTTATTTCAGTGTATGCGTTTTTTTTGCAGTCGACTGCAAAGAAAACGGTTTGTAAAGTGATTGTCAATCATTTTTGGTGGCATGTCGCTTAACTGCTTTGACAATAAAAAGCCAACAAAGCCCCACAATGGCAGCTGCTACACATTTTTTCGGGGCTTTGGCCACAACACATTGGCCGCCAGAGTTGGCTCAATTAAGCATTTAGTGCTTTTAAGCATTGCGAAATAATGAGGTAATAAATATCAATACATCCCTCTAAATGCTGCTTATTAGATTAATTATACTTGGTAGATCATTTTACTCAGAATCCCATTGCTCACTGATCATATCAGTGGATAAATTAATGGCGGGCTGAAATAAATTAATTTTAGTAATTCAAACAACGTTTATGCCCCACTTTTTTATCCTCTTATGTACCTGCTTTGATTTATTTGACTTTAATCATCCAATAATAAACAATAAAGCTTAGACAAAACAGACCCCGAAAATAAGCCAACAAAATATTGACGTAATATTTGGCTGCGGTGCAGAGCAAATTGGCTAAATGTTTCGGTGAACAAATAAGGAAAACTAAACCAATTTAAAGCGCACCGACTTGGCTGCTTTTATTTGGGTTTCGGTATCTTTTGAAACAGCCCCGAATCGAGATTAACTTGAATGAGATTTCTGGGTATTTCGTGGCCTTCGTTTTGCCAACTCTCTTTTAATTTTTATTATCGTGAAATTTTCATGTGTAACTCGAATGAAGACATTACAAGCCAAAACAAAAATAAACTGGAAAAACGAAATGAGAAAATTTTTGGCTTCTCCCATGTAACCGTGGAATGGCATCCAAAAAATAAATTTTTCGCGTTTTTATGTAAGGTGGAAATGGCTCTGGGATTTGATTTGGCATTTTCGCTAATTTTAAATTTAATTTCAAATTTCTATGTAGATTATACTCTTAATTATGCCAATTATGATTGAACAACTTTCCCTGCTCCTCATCTCCGATCGAGTTGCATGCGAATGGCTAAAAAAATCACACAGGTATCGGGTTTTAATTTTTCTCGGCCCAATGGAGGAGGGAAGTGGGTGCTTATCTTTGTGGCCATTTGAGTTGGCAAATTGGTTAAAGTAATCATGAGATATCTTTTGAAGTATTTTTGTTAATTAAATTTCGGAGTGTTTCCGATGGCTTACAAAAATAAAAAATAATTCAATTCACCTTAAAAAAAATTGCAAACGGTTGCCTTAGCTTCTAAAATATTGCCCCATTCAGAAATGGAGTGCATAAACTAAAGTTGCATTATTGTTACTATCTTTTTTGTTTGTTTTGTATATAATTCCGTGGCAGTAGCAGCCTCTCAATGACAGTGCGATAAGCTTTAAGAAAAAAATCCAACAAACAAACAAAAAGACAATGCAACATTGGCAGGGTTTGTGCAATGCCACAAGCTCAGATCTGCACTATTCTTATATTTTTGCATTTTTATTGTATATGCAACCACAAGAGGCACCGACAACAGCCCAAAACCCCAAGAGACTTGCTGCACATTTGATACTTTTTGACGGCTCCGAGTTGGTTTTGAGTTGGATTTGATTTGAGTGGCGCGAGTTCTTTGGGCACACATTTCTTTTGGCTGATGTTGTTGGCCAACTCAAGCCATTGATGTGTGCTGACGGTTTCTGGGCGCGTCTCCCGGCCAAGCCATTGGATTGATATTTGCATCGATGGCATTTGATGGCGGTTGATCAGCGGAATTCATATTTCGGGGAGCAGCCCCGCAGATAAGGCCTTGCGGATGATTTTGTGGGTAGTCGGTTATGTGGGTTCACAAATTGGAATTCGTTGTATTTTGCAGATTTTATCTGTCCCTGCCCCTGCTCCCTGTCTAAGGCACGGTTTAAATGAAGAGTCATTTTTTGGGAATTTTATTTACAAATACATGGGTGTTATCGAAAATCTGAAAATCTGTCTTAGAAAAGGTAAGACTTTTATTTGAAAATCGTACAAAGATCCGTTAAGAGGCTGTGATCCGAGGTATTTCTGCTATAATCTTATTCGACTTTTGGGCCCGTTCAGCGACCCAGACAAAAAGAAGTAGAAGAAGCCAGAAACCGAGACCGAAAACCGAAAACGTGGGCGTAATCGGAACAATGAATGCCAGCCTGGTCGGGCTTGGGGTTTTTCAATGAGTCGTACCTTTTCCCCGCCCAATCAATTGGACAGTTCGAATAGTTCGCTGAGTTCACTTGTCAAGGAATCGACAATTGCAAGTCTTGGCCAAAAAGAAAAAATGTCGAGTCTTGTGTATGCATCATGGTCGTTTGCTTCTGATCCAACGACTTCTGGAGAGTATACGTACCAGCCTAGACACACCTGAGTGTGGGTGCAAGAGCGTTCAACTATTATGTCAAGCCGAGCTCCCGCTCTCTCACCTGTTGCGCGCTCAGCTGACGGAGTGGTGGAAACCCAACACAGTGAGCGTAGTGGCCTGTAAACCAGTTACCTGTTGGACGTGGTGAATTCACCGAACGATCCATTCCAACCAAGATCCAATCCGCCGGAGAGATCAGTTGCTGGTCGTGCCTCAGACGGAGCGGTCTGAACGATCGTATTTGAAGAACCGCGTTGTCCGCAAACGTGGCCAGAGATAACAGAGGAGAAAAAATTAAAAAAAATAGATATCTTTTGCCGGGTTGGTGCTAATCTTAAATCCTAATCTCGTTAGCGTGTGTGTGTGTGTATGTGTTACCGTTTTGATACGGTATATGCAAATCGACGGCTTTCCTACTGAACAAACACCAAAGTCAAAGAAGTGAAACATGCAGCATGGCAGAAAAATAAGAGAACCACGACCAAAAACATTCCATTGAAAATACCAAAAACAAGTTTTCTCCTTGCCCCAACCATCCCCCGCGGTCGCTCTTTCTCTTTTCTTTTCATCTGTCTCGCTCAGTTGTTTGCTTTCGACCATTTGCCATTTCTACATAAAAGGAGTGAGAGTGAAATGTGAAATGTCAGTGCAAATAGCACAAAACTTTTACAATGACATCATTTGCCAAAAAAACAAAAAAATGAACAAAATAAAATAAATATTAAGAAAAACCAAGTCGAACAAAAAACTGAGTTTAGCTCGAGTTTAGAACCCGCCTGGTGTCTAATTGTCTTTCAGCTAACTTGGCCAAAAAGGCCGTGGAGCGCATTCTGCGGTCTGCAGCCGTTTCCAGTTGCAATTGTTGTTGCTGCCGTCGGAACCGGTTCAAATATTTTCGCTATTGCAATTTGGGTCTAAGGTTTTTGTTGCTGTCGTTGCAATATAGCCTATTGCATGAGCATCGCATCGACTGCCTTGCATATAATATGGCACTAGTATGTCTTTTTCCTAGAGGGCAATTTGTTGCCTTTGTTTTTTTTCTATGCTGGTTTATTTGCCTACTTTAGTTTTTTGTTTGAATGGTGAGAAGCGGCTTCGGTTCCAGAAACTACAAATTATGTATGAGATGCTCTAGGGCCATGTTCGGGAGTTGTAAATTTAAATTAAATATGCTAAGTTGCATTTTCATATCGTAAATCTCTAGAGCGATTTCCAAAGTCTTGAAATTTCAAAGAAAAAAAAGTAAATCGAAAGACTTAGGAAACGAACTTGCATAAGCGGCTATAAACTAGGGGAGTTTTCTCAGACAAATCAGTTTAGAAGCTTCACATACATCACCTAAATGATTTAAATGACTAAATAACTCCAACTTGAAAGCCAAGAAATAAACAAGCAAATATTATATGCAAAAATAATACTTAGTAGAGCTGTCCTGAAAACAGATATTTCATTTAAACTTTCCAAGTAACTCACCGACTGACCCAGCAAATCACTCCACAAATTGACGACAAACTATAGTCGCTTGACACTTGGGGGATCATTATTCAACCGACTTTCAACGGAAATGACAGCATTTGGGGTTACCAAACCAATGACAAATAACTGAAACCGCTGCCGAACAAATGTCGTGTGAACTTCAACCACCGCAAAGACAACCAACAAAAAAAAAAAACCAAACTAAATAAATAATAGTAAAAGAGAAACTTTAATCAAATCCAGTGAACCAAAGTCAATAATGAGCTATCGAGACCTTTCCTATACCCCATATGTAATTTATTTAATTCCATATTTATAGAAGATTACTATAAATTAACTATAACAAGTGCAAACGTGTGAGAAAAAATCGAAAAGAAGGGAAACAGAAACAACAACAACAAAAAAAAACAACAGCGGAAAAATTAACCAAAATGCAGACGTGCAGAAGAAGAAAAGCCCGAGGCGACCCAGCCACGATCTCTTGGAGGAGAATGTGTTTGGCCACTCTCTGTGGATTTCTGCTGCTTGGCATTCAAATTGAGCATGCGGCGTCTGCGCCTGCAGGCGAGGATGCAGCAGAAACAACAATGCCAGCGTTGGATACAACAACAGACTCCCCAGTCGCAGCATCGCCAGTAACAACAACAATTGCCTCAGAACAAAGCACCAACATCAGCAACAACAACAGCAGCAGCACCACTGAGGCAACGGATAGTTCAACGACTTCCACGACAACAACAACTGAAGCTACCAACAAATCGAATGCGGCCGAAGCTGGTGAGTCTCAAAAGCCAAAAGCCATGAAAATTATATAGATGCCGGTAAATCGCTTAGACGCCCGACTAGATGAGGTCAGTGGCTTAGGCAGGATTTACTAAGGGGCTTCCATCATATTTAAAACGTTAATTGCCTTTTAAGAATATTATCTTGTCTCATTTGCTACAATTTTTGGCATAAAGGATTCAAGAAAAACAAAATTTTAAATCTTATTCTGAAACTGACTCCTTATCAGACTAATATAGACTCTATCCTAGGCGTTACATAGGTAGTGGATACATGCACAATTTGTTATAAAACATGATGGCTTTATAATACTTCTTAGAAGTTTATTTTTATAAAACCTAAATTATTAGTAAGTAAATAAAAACAACGCTATTCAAAATACTTCGAATTTATAGGTTTATTGTCTAACAATAGGAGAAGTCTGATTTGCTTCTTTCAGTATCTAAAAAATATATATATTTCAAAAATAAAAAAATGAAAATTGAATAAATTTTTTTATAAAAGTGTACCCACTTAAAGCCCCCTTTGACGCCACTGAATAATGCATCTCATCTCGGGTCTGGAGCACTTCTCCAGACACCTTAATCTCGCCCCACCTTGGCTCTGGGCCGTAATCAAATTTGGTTCTCTGAGATACCAATTAACGCCGAGCCGGTGCGTGACTTCTGGGCCGCCCTTTTTCCCCGATTTCGTTTCGATTTGTAAGCCATTTCTCCGTAATTATTTTCCGATTCGGTTAAATGGAGCGGACAAAAGAAATTTTTCGGGTTTATTAATGAGCGAAAGAATATTCAAAGATACGAGTCGTTTCCTGTTGAATTACTTAGTTAATTGTGCGGTATATCAAAGTGAAAATGTGAAAATCGTTAGACCTTAGGCCAAATCAAAAGAAAAGCTTCCTTAGGCTAGATAATTATTATAGAATTTCATCCAGGAGAAAATTGTTATTTAATGGGGAACTTGGTTTTAATTTATTTAGAACATTCAGACATGTTTGGGATCATCAGTCGAATGATGAACTTTCATCTTTTTTAAACTACTTCTTTGGTACAAAAGTGAAAGGTTTTATTGCTCGGCGTTTGTCAAAGCCAATCGAGTTTTGAAAAATTAGGTTGCCGGTTTAATTGTCGAGTTCTTGGCAATAACAGTTTTATAATTGGCTTCAACGTTGTTTTAGGTTTAATGTCAGATGCACATCAAAGCACGTTAAAACTGAATTTTGTTATTGTGTTTCTTTGTTGTGGTGGTTTTGTACTTTTTCATCTGGTTGGTCCATTGATGACTTGATAAAGTAAGGTCTGGCATAGGCCACACACAGCCCAGATCAATTCAGTCCAGATTGTTGGCTCAAGAAAATGGTAATACACTTCAACAATGAGGGAACTGGCCTTTTTTTGGGCCGCCCCAAATGCCTCGGCGAAGTTAATGAGTTTTGACAACAAACATTGGATTGATGGTACGGTAAACCTTCACAAATTACTCAATTTAAATGCAAAGCACCCAGCAGTCATGACTCATGCCCTTAACCTACGTACCACAAGCCACTTTGTGTCAGATTTGGGTAATTTAGGGAGTTGGCATTTGTACGCCAACATGGAGTGTCTTCTCGCGGGGGCTAATTTAAACAAAAAATAAAAAAGAGATGTACACAGAAAATTAGCAAAGAAAAATAAATGGCAATTAGTCATTGGATGGGTTTGATAAATGAAACACCCACCTGTTTTGTGAAGACATCACACCTGATTAGATGAAATACCTGGAATTTTGAAATAGGAATTGGTTGGGGCTTAATTAATTAGCCAGTGAGTGGGCAGCAAGGGGATTAATGATTTAGATTATATAATTAAAACAAATACAAGCACTTACAAATCAATAATTGGGCAAGACTTTACACAGTTGATAAACTGGTTTCAAATATAGTTGTAGCAACTGAAACAAGTCTTCAACTTTGCCGCAAACTGTCAGTCAAGTCTGGAGAAAAATAATCTATAGTAAAAATAGATACCGTAACATATATATAAAAGGATTATAAATGGAAATAAAATGCTATTGTTGATCTATAAATTTCTTTTCAATAAAACGTCAACCCCAATGATCATGAAATATCCCATAATTACCAACTATTTTTACCGCTTGACGGTGAACTTGTTTTGTGGAAAACCCAAAGCCAAAAGAAACACTTAGGGGCTAGCAAATTGTTTGCAAAGCGAGGAAAAAATTTAACAAACTAACACTAATGAGTTGGAAAATTGCACACCACCACCGCGGTGGCAGTTGTACTTGAAAGTCGAGTACATAAATCATTTATGTTAATTTTCTGTTTTGCAGCACCCAATTGAGTGCTAAATTATGGCCTTGATATACAAAAAAGAAACAGAAAAAACGACAGAAAAAATGCAGAAGAAATCCTATTGAGCAATTTTCAATGCGTTGGCATTGCAACTCAGGGACTGCACTTAAAATGGCTTGCCAAAAATAAATAAATATTTATAGAAGGTCTCTTGCCCAATAATACGCATCACGAAATCTATAAACTTCAATAACGTAAATGATATGAACGAAAAAAGTCCACAGTAACGACCTCAATTAACGGACCAACAGGTCTCGACTCACTTTCTTCAAGGGAAAATCTACAGCAACAAAAGAGTTGATGAAAAAATTATAATAAAAAAAAAAATAATAATAATAATAAAAAGTGACGAGTGACCTGTTATTATGTGGACTCGTTGATTGTTTATTATTTTTACAAATCATAGCAAAGTGAAATTTACATATTTCTTGCACGTTTATCGTGATTTTTTGGTAGTGAAAATATTCCCCATCATCTGGACTATGAGAAGGTTTTTTCTTGTTATTTTTGATGCGGGGGATGACAAGTTAACATTTATGCGAAAACATCAAGTTTTTCTGAATGGAATATACCCAAGCCAAGTTCGTTGCCTGAGTCTTTTGTTTGCTGCGCCCATGCGAGCTTCATCTTCACAGCCCTCTGACCCCTACCGCCCTTGTCTCTTTCGCTTCTTGTTTATTTTTCTGTATTTTTCATATTTGTTTGTCTGCGTAATCGAAAAATTCTTCAGAAAAAGGCAGGCAGACAAAACTTTTGTTTGTGAATTTTTTCAAGGATAAAAGTTCCAGTCGAGTGTGAGAAATATGCCAGGAGATATTCGTACATATGTATAAGGAGGGTGTGGCAATTTGGTGCGTGATATGCGACATGAACTATGCTTTACCTTTCGCTTTGGGGTTCATGCTCGATTAGCTGGCGAATTTCAAGCGACCGCTATAATGAACCGATAAGTAAAAGTAGCTTACAAAAAAAGCGCTTTTCAACAATCTAGCAAGGTAAGAGTTTGAAAAATACATTAAGTGTTATGAGTGTGGAGTGACAAACACAACAACACGAAGCGATTGTTAATTGTTCGCCGCTAGCCGGTAGGTTGCTTTTTTTCTATTTTGTTACTATTATAGCTTTTTTACATTGAAACTCAAAACAGCATCCCATAGGCGAAACATAATGGAGAGCGGGGGATGCGTGAAAGTGCAGACAGACACAATTAACATTTTGGCCATAAATATGGCTTTATAGATGTTTGGAACTCTAGTGTCGAAAATGTCTCTATTGGGCTTTGAACTTTGAGTGGGATTTTCACGGTGTCGCCTCGCTGTAGGCTTTCTCCACAAACCACACACTTTTCAAACAGAACCAAACGGGTTGAGCAAGTGAAAACCCGGCCTGGCCCGCGACTGATCTCAATCCGATCTATGTGTGTCAGGGGCGCAAATCAAAATACATAAATAAGTTCGCAAAATTAAGTCTAATTGTAACTAGTTTTCAAATATGCATTAAGCAATGGCATCAATTCCACTTAGAGTACCAGTATCATGCAATTCCTACTCCTCCTTCTCCGGTCTAAGTCTTGCGGTCTGGCTGTCTTGAATTTTTTCAATTAGATAATTTTTCACGTCGTTTCTTTTTTCTTCTCACATGCATTGGGAAAAAAATGTAGCACAGAAAGGCAATGTGCGGCTAATTAATGCATTTTAATTGCGAATACTTAGTGGCCTGGCCAACTAAGTATGAGTGCTGGGGTACACTGAGCCAATTATCTGTGTCATTGAACGGTGCCGAGAGTAAGAGAACGTGGACAGGAAGTTCCAGCTTAGAGGGGTAGCTGCAAATAAAAGAATGGAAATTATTTTAATTACCTGTTATGAATAATTTCTACTGTTAGGTGAGCTCAAAGATTAAATAAGAGGGGGATTAGTGTTGCATAAATGCGGAAGAAAACTCCATATTTACATAAATAATATTCCTCAAATTTCTGAGAAGCTGGTTTACGTTGTAAAATACTTCTTCTGTTAAATTAAAATTCACACATGCTTATCCTCTTATGTATCTTCATGTCCGTTGTTGGTTTTGCCAGCTTGTGCCATTCAATTGACCTTCAATTTGGACGCACTTTGCCACAAGTTACAAGTCAGCCAGCCCGCAATGAAAAACAAAACCGCTCACATGGCTTTGTAGCTCCAATTCCAAACCAAACTCCACTTCCAATTCGATTTCATGGCCGGCCAAGCAACTCGCATTCACTTGGCTAACAGTGTGTGGTGTCATTCCGCTGAGATCAGATACAGATACAACTAGAGCTGCAACTACACAAGTTAAGTGGCGTTTGTGTTTAGTCATATTGTTGTTTATATTTCTGCCAGAGGTCTTTGTCTTTAGCTCCTTCAGCTCGAACTCCAAATGGACAATGACACGCGCTCTTAGCAGCATTCGAAACGTGTCTTGTTTAAAGCATTAGATGCGGATCCCCCCTATCTTTGAAAATAAATATATATATCCCCCCTCGTCCACAGCGATCCAACTGCATTTTTGTTGTTGTGGGATGCACATGAACTTTCGAGTTGAAAAAGGTCAAATACTGGTTGGGAAATAATTTTGCTTTATTGCCGAACAGTTTGAGTCGTCTTCCACTTTTAGCTGGCTAATGATATTGTTGTTTCTGGCGTTTTTTATGGCGATGAGGAATCTGACCCTATCGGAGATACTCTTACATACCTGACTGACCCACCGGACATTTGTTTGTGTATGAGAGTTCTTTGTTTTCCTTTCCTTCCACGGTCTAAGTTCATTTTTATGTCATTAGCCAGATAGAAAGGCCGATAAAATGCCAAGAACTATTTGGGTTGGAAGCGAACTCAGTTAACTGCAATTGAGATGAATTGATAAGTAAGATGAAGTGATAAAACTGTGTACTTTAAACGTTTCTTTTCTGATGATGTCTTATGACAGAAACCGAAAAAAGAACAGGAAACAAATCGGATTCACTTCTTTGATGTGTTTCCGTCGACAAAAAGATGAAAAAGTCAACGTAACATTGAAATTTAACACTTCGTTTCACAAATTTCCATATTAACCTTTTGTGAATTATCAGCTCTGCGGACAAAGGCCGGACAATTTCATTAACATCAGCAAATTTCTAAAACAAATACGCACAATAGGAAAAGCCTCCAAAATCTGGCTTTAATTAAAAGCAAAACTATAATCTAAATTAACACCCAAAGAGAAGCGGACGAATTCGAATGCAAGCAACATCATAAATTGCGTAATCAATTCGAATTTTGTTTATAATTCAAAGTTAAAACCGGACCACCGCCAACAGCTGCATAATACGGTTGAATATTCGAGAAGGTATAAAAGTAGCTGCATATATGTATGTGACCAATGTTTTGGATTCATGGCACACTCTCAGGCATGACCGTTACATTGCCCAAAACCCAAAATGGTCAAACCTTTCCCCTCTCGGTTTCCTTCTTTCCGATCGGTAGTCCCCGTTTTATTATGTTGACACTTTTTGCGCATTACAAAACCCGGCCAATAGAGCGGTGCAAGGTGGGTAAGCAGTGCGACAGCGAGCGGGGGTGTCGGGTGGGTGGAGGCAATCAGGGGCGTGGGCATGGAGTGGTCATGGAGTGTTCATTACGAAGATCTGCTTCCGGTTGGTTGCGTCAAAGGCTCCCATACACTCTGCGACCAATTTCTAGATACGGAAATGGGGAGAAAGAATTTCTAAATGGATGTGCTTAGCGGAAAAGGTAATCTATTGGCTTTGTAATGTTTCTGGGTCAAGTGTAAGGTTTCTCTGTTGAAATGAAGTGATTAATAGCGGAAAATAGACATTAGAAAAAATTACATCATTTTATTTTCAAGTGGTTCTATGCTTTTTTGAAGTTTAGAGCAAATAGAACAATATAGAATAGAATGAATGAAGTGAATGCAATCCGAAATAAATAAAATTGTTCATATGCTTTGAGAATTTAAAATTTATAGAAAATTTCTCAAATGACATCACTTTTTTTTATATTCTACTAGAATAGAATCAATAATTTAAATAAATACCCGTTCTTCACAATAAATTATATGCATATCGTTCAAGAAACATGCCTTTATGAAGATTAATTGAGCAAGAAGCTCGTTTTTCCAGCCATTTAGCAAACATTTCAAACCATTATCATGTGGAGATCGGTGGTGCCCATCCTCGGCCCAGAACAAGTACTATTCGGCCTAACAAAGACATCCGGTTTGCATGCAACGCTTCACGGCAGCTTGTCAATTCTAAGCACATCACCTATGGTCTCCTCCGTGCCTCTAGTAACGCCCCCTCGAATGTTAACCCTAGCTTCCAACCGCTTTGACAAGCTGTCTGTTCATTTGTTTGTGGAGCCGCAGAACGTGCGGCGACTTAGAAAAACCGCAAATGAGTTTGAACTACCGGACAGCATTTTTGCATTTCTGCATAAGTGGCCTGTCTTCGGGTGATTGTTTGTGGTGGTGCTGGTGGTTAGCATTCGTTTATATATACATATATGTGTGTATATATCATAATCAAGCTGACTGACCGGCTTAGGGACTGAGTCATAAACTCTGCTAAACCAAAAACACATTTTGCATGGCCAAGGCACTGAAGCAGATACAGAAACTCAAGTTCGTTGTCTGAGTCTTTTGAATGCACTCACAGAAGGGGATAAAAACACAAAGCAAGAACTTGCATAACGGAAAGACAGACCACCAAACAAGTCCTATCTTTACCCCAAGCTGGAGTGGTATACATATATATATATATATTTGTATATTTGTAATACATAAATTGAAGAAGAGCCAGCCGGGTTCGCTTAACGAGTGCCAGTGAAAAATGAAAATCAATGACAGTAAAAGACAAATTGTGCGCCAAGTAAAAAAAGACAAAACAAAAGAGTGGGAGAGCCCCCAGAAGAGGCTCGAACGCGAACAGTTCGCGTATTATAAACGACTAACCATGACAGCAAAAGCCAAGATCCGAGAACCAAGAACAGAGCCCAACAACAATTGCAATGGCAGTCCTCCTAGGTCTGGATCTAGAGTTTAAACTGAAGTTGCTGGAGCTGGAGGCTGCCAGCCGCAGCATAACGAACTCAAATTCAAGGTTCATGTCAGTAACCTTAGGTTCTGGTCCCGACACAACAATAAAAGCAACAGCCCAAACATAAAAAACACACATATAAAGGTGTTCTCTTCATATAGAAATCGGCTAGGTTCCTTTCCTATAAGCTCTACTACTTTTTAATGACCAGCCTATGTACAAATTTATCTTACATGGAGCTAATTAATCATCTTAATGGCTGAAGAATAAACAAAAACATGTGGAAATTAAATTTGTTTTTGAAAATATATAAAGTTGGCATTGCTAATAAATATTTACAAATTATTGATTTAAACCTTTAAAGAGAGTATTCTTTATTCGAAGAAGAAAATTGTTTATTTTTGTACTTTTAACGCTAAATTGGCGTCCGTTGCATGTTGACTCTCATTCTGATTCAGACTCTGTTCGAGTCTTTGACTGTCTGACTGACTGCCTCCGAGCGTCGAGTGTACCAAAGCAAATTTCAGTTTCCTTTTTTTATTGAAGCGACGACAACTGTTGCGTCTGCACTGGGGGATTCAGGGTCTAGGGACCCAAAAGCCGAGACCCGAGACCCGGACCCGGACCGCTTTAATGTCTATTACCACGCATGCATGACAGTTGCCCTCCCCCCGCTCGGAAACCCTTTTCAAAAGCCCTCCACCCACACTCCCTCCAGGCCTGTCTAGGCTGAGGACTTGGCTGGATAAAAGCCGTCCCCATGGGGTCGCTTTTTAGCCCATTCTCCGGCCCCACGCCCCTGATACCTCCTCCATGACATCCATGAGTCAGTGGTTTATTGTTGTAATACCTAGAAGAAGGGCTGTCTACCATTTCAGCTGCAATGATCGAATGCTCGGGTGCGTCGAAAATTGCAGCTAAACTATTTAATGGTTATTACTGAAATGAGACCGATGAAATGCTCTTGGAAAATTTTAAATGGAAATTTTTTGAATTCTTTGACAGCCCGGGCAATCAAACATAATCAAGTCCCAGCTAAATGGATATTGATTGACTAATTTTCGAATTAAAAAATCTGAAACGAAAGAGCCAGAAACGTAGGCTCGTTCTTCTTCCCATCGTATTGGATGTACTCTGAACTGAAGCAATTAGCGATCAAGTTCCAGTTCTCATTAATGAATTAAATCTTAATTGAATGTTCAGGGCAGAGGAACGATCTTTAATCTCTGGTGGCTTCATTGGCGAGTCAAGTGTTTTTGTGCCTGTTTTAAAAGGCGAGTCTTAAAGACCACCTTTAGTAAGGTCGTCATTTATTTATGACATGAGTGAGACATGGGCCCCCAAACTATGCCCTCAAAGCCCGGGTAATTACATAAGAGAGAAAAGAAATGAAAATCACAAAGAACAACAAGTTGCCGGCTCGACCTAAGCATCCAAAAAAAAGAGCTTTTCAAGCCAAGAAAATAACAAAGAAAACGAGAAAAAAATTATATCATTAAAGATGAGGCCTGCCTGATATTTTGGCCGGGGCTTGTCCTCCCGGGCTTCCGAGAACGGACCGACCTATGGCTGATGATTCAGCCATTCAGGCAGAAGACTCTGTACCCGGGCAGACAGGGCTTAATGAATGCCTTGCAGATTTTGCGGAATTGATGCTGTTGCTATTGCTGTTTTATGGCAAAAACCGAAAACCAAAAAAAAGAAACAGAACTTCAAAAAAAAACAAAAAGCCGAAAACAGAAATTACGTTTCAATGATGGCGTTGCCAATGAGAATTGCGGATGATGCTGCCGGTTGGAAGGCGATGGCGGTGATGATGAGGCGCGTGAGATATTTCCAATACGATTTACGTGGTTTCCGCTAGAATTGGGCAAGAATTTTTTGTTGATCTCTAACTGTGAATGTGGGACAAAGCCTTTGAGTTTATTTACCCCTTAGTCAGGTGATTCATGAATGTGGGAGAATTAAAAAAAGAATTCTATAAAGCTTACTAATAATACATATTTTTCCATTTTTTTTTTAGAGATAACCACCATCTTGCCACCACCTTCAAGCAGCATTCCCGAAGAGTCCAGTGTGCGGTCGACGAGCATTGAACCTATTACCTCCACGGAGCCAACAACAACGCCCCGCCAGGAGACTTCGCCTCCAGAGCAGCCACTGATCTTCTCCCACACGGAGCCGGATCAGAGTCACATCCAGCACATTCCCCTGCGGGATGAGCACGCCGAGAATAGCGACGACAGCACCACCGAAATGTTAAAGGATCAGCAACTAAAGCTGGATCGGGAGGATCAGCAGAACGAACTGAATCAGATATCTAATGAACAGGACGATGTGGTCAAGGATCTGAATAATTTCCGGCATCCGGCTACTCTTATAACCGCCAGCAATAGCAACAGCGAGGAGAATAGCGAAAGCGAAAGTGAAAAACAAGTTGAGACAACAACAGCAACGACTGCAGGTACTCCGGCAACTTCTACAGAAACACCAGCAACATCCAGCAGTACAACAACTTCAACAACAACAACAACAACAACAACAACAACAACAACAACAGAGCAGAATGAACGCGAAGAAGATCCCTATCATGTGCATATACTGTCCGAGAATCATGATCGCCTGGCCGAACACGAAGATTATCAAATGCTCTCGACCAGCACCGAGGAATCGAGCTCAACAACAACCACCACCACCTCAGAGTCCGGTATTGTTGTCAGCGAGGAGAACAAGGCGACTGCCGAGCCTTCAACTGCAACAGAGTCAACAACGACAACGACAACAACATCAGCAACAACGTCTGGTGGGGCAACAACATCGCGAGCACGCGCCATGCATATGAATGAGCCAGAAAACGAAAATGAAATGGCAACCACTATAATGCCGGACAGCGAATCGGGCCCAGTGATTAACATCGTTGAAGGACAGCACAGGCAGCAGGAGACCGAATCCAGCTCCACCACCGAGGCCGACACAACCACAAGTAGCACCACCGACAGCAGCAGCACCACCATCACCACCACGACGACCACAACCACAGAACCATCGCCATTTGTGGCTTTTGCGGGAGAGGGAAGGTCAGCGGGTGGCAATGACGATGTTGAGCTCTTCCTGCATCACAATTCCAACGCGACTCATGAGCAGATCATGGATCTCAGTGATGTGAACATGGAGGAGGATCAGAACGAGAGTAGCAGCAGCACCACCACCACAACTACGACAACAACGTCGCCAACTACAACTGCACAACCGGAAACGGAAATGCCCAAAATCGTGGAGATCACTGCCAGCGGGGATACCATGCAACGGGAGTGCCTTGCCAATAACAGGAGCTACAAGGTAAGAAAAAATGAAAAATCTAAAAAATATTTTGTTCCTAGATTTTGATAGAAATTAATAGAGAATCGATCTACAAATCGTTTAAGGTATTCCGCTCCAGAATCGGATTGGAATCGATCAAGATACAGCCTTCGCTGTGAGCCATATTGACCTTCTCATGCAATATCCACATTTCAAAGGGGATGCCCCAGAAAATTTAATGAAAAATCTAAAAAATATTTCGTTCCTAGATTTTGATGAAAATTGATAGAGAATCAATCTACAAATCGTTTAAGGTATTCCGTTCAAGAATCAGTTGAATATTGACAAAGATACAGCCTTCGCTGGGGGCCATATTGACCTTCCAATGCAATGACCACATTTCAAAGGGGATGCCCCAAAAAATTTAATGAAAAATCAAAAAAATATTTTTTTCCTAGATTTTAATGGCAATTGATAGAGATTCGATTTACAAATCGTTCGTTCAATCCATTTAAGAATCGGATGAATATTGGCAAAGATATAGCCTTCGATGGAGGCGGTATTTTGGTGGAGATCCCTTAGAGATTTGACAATAAAAACTAATATTAAATTACAAACCCATTGCGGAAACATACCAAAATCAGCAGTCCAAATAATTTAAAATTTTAAGGCAAAAAGTACCCTTTTGCAATCGAACCAAAACTCAATCTGAATAACCCACACCATTTATTTGACAAAATCAGTGTAGAATGTGACTTAGATCCTGACAGGGGAGAAAGCGGTGGCCGACGCCTCCATCTCCCTGTCGGCCTGCCCACTTCCTGGCACGCAACTCCAATTTGCCTTGTCGTCACCTGGATTGCATAATGCCAACGAGTTTTGGAGCTGCTGCTCATAATAATGAAACCGGTCAGACTTTTCGGCTCAATGTTTCCAGCTTCCAGCCTGCAGCTGCTCTCGGTCCCAAAAAAAAAACCGAAATATTGACAAAATTTTTCGGCGAGCATTTCCCGGCTGCTCGCCCAAGCAGCAATTATGCAAATATTTTGCGCACCTTAATATTAAAAGAGTGAAAAAATGTTCGGGAAAGAGAAGGCGGTGAAGGAAAATACCAAGAAATTGCTGGGCCATGATTGATGTTGACATCGTCTTTGTGGCCCAATCACCCTCAAGACAATTCCTAATTTCCAGCAATCATCATAAAAATGTGACAATTGCCGGCATTTAAGATAAGCCCCAAGACAAATACATAAATTATAGTAGAATGGCCCTATCTCTCCTCCGATAATTAACACCCATCGTGCAATTTAAAATTTCAATAAATTTCTGCACGCTTTTGTGCGTCTGTCCGACTGTGACGTGTTCATCAAACATTGCACTCCATCTTGCCGGGGCGGCGCGAATAATGGCGCCCAGTCATGTTCGTTCCACAATGGCCATATCTTGGCTTCCATCGGCTGTTTCTTGTCGTCAAATATATACATTGTATATATGTTTAAAGAGAGGCGTTTGTGTATGTGGTGTTGCAGCTGGCACTACTGACCAACCCATTTTCTGCTGCGATGCCCAGGCAGTCTGGTGTTGATATTGCTTTAATTAAACGATCGTTGGGCTTTTCATTTAAGCATACTCTAACTATTAGCAAGAGGATGGTAATTATAAATGGTTCAAATAATTAAAAAAAAAAAAACAAAATAAAGAAATAAAATTGTGTCTAACTTTCTAATTAATTTTATTCTGCAGAAGATCTTTTTAATAAAATAATTATCTATTATATGATTTTGAAAGATCATTCAGTAATCGTTGCTCTCACACTTTTTCAATATCGAATTTTCTTAATCTTTTAAATTGTTTGTGTTGTAGTTTTCATAATCGAGTTTGCGGTTCGCTTCGATATGAAATAATTTTTGCTTTCACTTTTAATGAATTGTTGTCGGTGGCTATTCGTCCCTCCTCTCCAACTCCATCAGCCCTCTTTCCATCCACATACATTTTTTTTTATAAATTGCTATCGATCGGTGGACACGTGCAACATGCCAAGCCGCATGCCACAAATGTTTTTCAAGTGAGCAGCCAAATGGCCAACAAAAAAATAATCAAATAAATTGCCCAGTTTACCAAGTGTTTTTTTCGGCTTTTCTTTTCAGTAGTTTATTGTGCCAAAGTGGGCGGTTTACGGGGCGTTTAGGTTGTAATTTTTATGGCCACCAAGGCTCAAAAGTTCACAAGAATTGTGCTCATTAGGTGTGATTAAAGAATGGAAGAGAACGTGGCCACTTCAAACAAAGGGGCGTGAATTTATGCACCTGAGAACCTCATAAGCGATTCGGAAAACTATTCCAAGACTTCAGAATTTGCTTAATTAAAAAAATAAACAAACTGCTGTTAAACAAAAGACTTTGGCCACGAACTTCCTTAGTTCTCAAAGACGGCGTGGGTCGAATCAAAATATGACATATTTGGTTATTGGAGCACCAAGCAGGAAATCTCAGTCCATGATTGCCTTCAGTCAACAGGCCAGATGATTGATGAGCTTCATTCCACTCCACTCCAAGTCACTCTCCAGTCACTTGTTTAGTTAGCTCCGCAAATTGACGTAATTTTTCCGCAAATAGCTTTCTCACTAAGCAAAAATGAAGGAAATATATTTTGACAAAAACAAAAAAAATATAAAAGTGGCTCAGTAGGTCGAACTTTAGTCATTATCCATACAATTTTAGATTGTTCTGAGAGTACAAACTGCGGTTTTGAAGGTGATTTACAGGTAGGTGCTTACAGATAGTGAAAGTCGTGATCATAATTTCCTGCTGCGGGAGGAAGGAAATTGAAAGCTATCAGAATAATTGACTTAAGGGTTTAGTAAAATATATATTTTTCAAAAATAATAATCTAAAAGTATAAAGTCTAACCTGTAGTTTAAGAAATTTTTAATAAAATTTTCTCCGTATGCAAATTTAATGCCAGATACAATGTTTTTACTTATTGAAACCTTAATTTTTTCAGCACGGCGAGTTGATGGATCGTGAGTGTGACGAACGTTGCACTTGCAACCGTGGCGACTGGATGTGCGAGCCGCGTTGCAAGGGATTAAGTTATCCGCGTGGCAGCCAGCGCAGCATGGCCAATCCCAATTGCCGGGAGCGCGAGGTGGAGGAGGACTCATGCTGTCGGGTGATGGAGTGCAACGATCCGCCGCTGGAGCCCACGGTGGTAACATTGGAGGGTGCCGCACCATCGATGGTGGGAAAACAGGAAGACGTTGCTGCTACCACGCCACCATCCAACGAAGACGAAGGTGAGTTGAGTTTAATTTAAATTTTAATAGGGAGAAGCTTTTAGTGGCTTTGCCGTAGTCGTAGCTTTTATCGCATTCCTGACACATCCAAGCTTTAACATGCCGTGTGTTCTTTGTGCCTTCCCATATCCACCGTGTACCCATATCCGCCGCTCCCTCACGTCCATCCCGCCCATTGCCCACCACGCCACGCCCCCGCCACATTGTAGCCACGCCCAAGCCACGCAGCGATTGCCACTACATGGGAGGAGTCTATAAGTTCCGGGAACGTCTGGAGATCGGCTGCGAACAGATCTGTCATTGTGCCGACGGTGGCATCATGGATTGCCGGCCCAGGTGCCCGGAGAAAAATCACACGCGTGCGGACAAGTGTGTGTATGTGAAGGACCCGAAGGATGTGTGCTGCCAGTTGGAATTGTGCGATGTCACCTTGGATGACCACGAACAGCAACAGCCGGTGCTGCAGAGCAACAACAACGAAGACCCAGAGGAGCCATCCCATCAGGAGAATATCTATGGCTTCCAGGAGCAGGCTCGGGATGCGGGTGGTGCTGCCCAGACCTGCACATTCAAGGGCTCAGAGTACGAGGTGGGCCAGCAGTTCCGCGACGGCTGTGATCAGTTGTGCCTCTGCAACGAGCAGGGCATCCATTGTGCCAAACTGGAGTGCCCCTCGAACTTTGGCCTGGATGTCCAGGATCCGCACTGCATCCGCTGGGAGCCTGTGCCGGCGGACTTCAAGCCCATCCCACCAAACTGCTGTCCGGAGAGCATGCGGTGTGTGGACAATGGCACCTGCACCTACCAGGGTGTGCAAGTCGACAACTGGTCACCGATTCCCGCCAACCTGACAGGTAAGAGCTCATTTGGCTTAATCACCTCCATGGAACATCATCATATACATTTACATTCGAAAAAAAACAGGCTGCGATCAACACTGTTACTGCGAAAATGGACGCGTGGAGTGCAGGGCGGCCTGTCCCCCGGTTCCGGCTCTGCCCCCGGCGGATCTGCCCTGCCATCCGGCCTTGGCCCGCCTGCTGCCCATTCCCGATGATGAGTGCTGCAAGCACTGGACTTGTGCCCCACAAACCCCGAAGACAGGCGGAGAAGAGAAGGAAGAGGAGCAGCCGGCATCCATGATCCCTGGAAATGGTAATTGAAGATTGCATGAAAACTCGATACTCCTTTCTTTATTTGCATGCCATTGCTAAGAAAGCATTTTTCATTCAACCGCCATCACATACATTTCGTCAAAAATTGAAAGAAAAATCAATTTCAATTTCATTTGTTTATTAGTTTGATTAATTAATTTATTACGCTTCTGCTATCTGATCTCTCTATGTACTACTCTTTTCCCACCTTGTATTTATGGCGCTGACATGCTATTTAATTTCGTTTTACTTTATTTTATTTTCTACGCCCATCACAACCAATTTCAATATGTTGTTATTCACGCTATGCATTTTGTAAATAATAAACAACCCAACCATCCAACATGCAACCGATAACAGAAACAGCAACAACAACGACAGCGACAACTGTAGCGACAAGTACAACTAACAAGGTCCCGCCAATGAAAAAGGACGAAGACAAGAAGTCCTCAACTGGAGCATTCTATCCTACTTTGGATGGCAAGCCACCGAAGTCTCTGGGTGGCCTCGGCATCTTTGAGAAGCCGGAGAAGCCCGAAAAGGGTCACAAGAAGGTGCAACATCAGCAGCAACACCAGCAACATCTGCAGCAACATCATCAGCAGGAGCAGCAGCAGCATCAAAACGATGTAATATTCGATGGCGATCGCCCAGAGGAACAAGAAGGACCACTGCCACCAAATGGCGGGTTTGTGCCCTTCCCATTCAGCCACCAACATCCTCATCAGCAACACCTTGGACCCTACGGCTTCTACAATCCTGTCAAGCCCGTCTACGAGGACTACAATCCCTATGAGCCCTATGACATTAATCCTAATGGAACACCTCAGGGAAAACCGCCCCCAGTGCCCACTAGTCAGTCGGATTTGTTTAATATTTTGGGTGCCGATCAGCCTGGTCATCCAGGTCAGCCAGGTCATCCAGGACATCCTGGTCATCCAGGGCAATCGCAAAAGGACAACCACAATTTACCCTCGCAAGTGAGAATCGAGCAGATATTGCAACACCTGCAGCAAAGTGTTCCAGGAGGACCTACCCACCAGCAGCAGCAACAGCAGCAGCAATCTTTGGCATCACAGCCCCAGCATCCAGGACACTATGTGCCCATTGTGCACAGTGGAGTCCCGCCACCCCCACCAGCTCATGGCATTGCCATTGTGGATGGACAGCCAGTGGCTTATGAGAGTTATCCAGTGATACCTGGACTGGGAGTACCTCCATCTACTCTGCACCACCAGCAGCAGCATGCGGCTACCACGCAACATCAGCAGCAGCAAACAGTCCTGCCCAGCTCGAGCACCACATCCGGACTATCCACTCAGGCCAGTGAGCACAGCTTGCACCAGAATCAGGACAAACTGGCCAAACAGCCACCACCATCGCCGCCGCAGTCAGGTTGATTACAATATTCTAATCACAAATACAATCCTTTTCGAAATCCTATAGTCTGCTCTGCTCTACAAGCTCTACCAACCACAACAGATACACTGCGACAGGGTTCTACTGTACTAACTGAGACCACACACCTACAAGATAAACCTCCAACAGACACTCAGACACATTCGAAAGACACCTCCATACACACTCATTTCGCACCAAAGATCATTCATCATTGTCATGCTTGCCACTAATCCGCAATCTGAGCGATTTCCAAATGAAATTCGTTAATTAATATTAATATATTAATAGGAAAACTAAAAATCCACTAACTTCAACTAAAAATTTAAAACAGAGATGAACAAAGAATGTTTACAGAAGAGTAATCCCCGTGAGATAAGGTTTTAAAATCTCTCTTTTATAAACATTCTTTGCTCAATTCTGTATTAGCAGATTAGTTAACCTTTACTAATATATATTATTTTAATCGTTTTAACTAGGAGTTAGTAGCCTGCAGCCTGACATTGAAGTCCACACCCTGGAGGCCATCGATCCCAAAACCATTCGCATCGTTTTTACGGTACCCCAGGTCTACGTTAATCTCCATGGACGAGTGGAACTGCGTTATACGAACGGTCCTAGCAACGACACTTCCACCTGGGAGCAGCAGATCTTTGCCCCTCCCGAGGACCTCATTGCCACCTCCCAGATGGAGTTCGATCTGCCCCAATTGGAACCCAACTCCCTATACAAGGTGAAAATCACTCTCATCCTCCGGGATCTGAACTCGCAACCCACAAGCAGTGTTTATACCGTGAAGACGCCACCGGAGCGAACAATTACACCGCCTCCACCATTTACGGACTACAGACCCGACTTCCAGGACATTTTCAAGAACGTGGAGGATCCAGAGCTGACGGTTAGCGAAACAAACGCCAGCTGGCTGCAGCTGACCTGGAAGAAGCTGCCCGATGAGCAAATGGAGTACGTGGATGGTGTCCAGTTGCGCTACAAGGAACTGACTGGCATGATCTACTCATCTTCGCCACTGATTCACCGTACTCTGACTAGCTACACCATCCAGAATCTGCAACCGGATACTGGTTACGAGATCGGACTCTACTACATTCCACTGGCGGGTCACGGAGCTGAGCTGCGAGCCGGGCACATGATCAAGGTGCGAACGGCCCCGAAGGTCGATGTTTACGGCTTCGATGTAACCGTGAACGTTACAAAGGTCAAGACCCAGAGTGTGGAGATCTCGTGGAACGGAGTTCCCTATCCGGAGGATAAGTTTGTGCACATCTATCGGGCTATTTACCAGAGCGACGCTGGCAAGGAGGACTCCAGTGTCTTCAAGGTGGCCAAGCGGGACAGCACCACGGGCACTCTGATCATGGACCTGAAGCCGGGCACCAAGTACCGGCTCTGGCTGGAGATGTACCTCACAAATGGCAACACCAAGAAGAGCAATGTGGTGAACTTCATCACGAAGCCAGGTGGCCCCGCCACTCCCGGAAAGACTGGTAAGGGGGTGGGATGATGCCTTTTGGTGGGAAATCTTAAGAAGCTTAACTTTTCTCTTTCAAGTCTGTGAATTTTTTGAAAGGATATGGCGGGGATTTAAGTTATTTGGTAAAGGCTTTGCAGATATTTCTAATAGAATCGAATTTTTCAATAGATTAGTTCTTTATTTATTTGAAAATCCTTTTTTGAAACCAAAATTTTGACATGATCTTTGTGATTATCCAGGAAAACTCCTAACCGCGGGCACCGACCAACCCGTAGGCGACTACTACGGTCCCCTGGTGGTGGTTTCCGTGATCGCCGCCCTGGCCATCATGTCCACACTGGCCCTGCTCCTGATCATCACCAGAAGGCGAGTGCACCAGACTGCCTCCATCACTCCTCCCCGCAAAAGCGATGCCGCCTACGATAACCCCTCTTACAAGGTGGAGATCCAACAGGAGACTATGAGTAAGTGAATTCCAGACCTCCAGTTGCCTGATCTAATACCTTCTCTTTGCAGATCTGTAACTGAATCGCAATGCCCTCCAAAAACCACTAGTTTAAAGACAGATTCTTGTAAATATTTAATGGAAAGAAATGGAAAAGAAAAACTCAGTGTCAGTAAAAAAGAGAGTTCATAAGTAACAATCCGACCAGAATCGAACAGATTAAATATAATGGAGAGTATATAATTTTCTTAAATCGGCGCAAGATCAGAAAATTTGTTAAAATCGCAATAGCCGCCATGTTGTATGTAGTGGTTAAGTAATCTAAAAAAAAACACACATTTTTTGTTAAACAATTTGTGACTTGTGTAAATAGAGAGAGAGTGAGACAGAAGGCGAGGAACACCCTAAGGATGAAGAACCAATTTAGAAGAGCTCCAAAAACTAAAAATTTCTAGCGATTTCGAAATGCCCGAAATACGAGTTTAGTTAGTTTAACTTGTAAATTTTAGCTTTACACTTATCGTAATTAAAAGGCGCATCCGCAAACGCGAACAAGATCAGCTGCGACCACGGGAATATTTGGCTCCATGATGCGTTCTCCGATTAACAGTCCATAAATATTTAAATTAGCTTGTAAAAACCAGAGATATGCATATGTATGTATGGATAAATAAAGATAAAATAATAAACAATTAAATAATCAAGTTGTTTTTCCAGACTGATTAGAGTTTTTAGATAAAAGTAGTTAACTCATTCTAGCAAGTGTTTCATGGAAACTACTCTAAGCGTTTAAACTAAACTCTAAAAATTGAAAAGATTTTATTTAATTCCGATTGAATGAGAGCTTTAACGAATCAGTTTTTTTCTGGTTTAACATTTTTTGAAACTCTCCACAAAATAAGCTCAATATTTTGCTGCTACGAATATGAATTTCTTATTAATTTGGATCAGAATAAGTCATGGCAATTAATTCATTTTTATACACATTTCAAATTTATCGGAAGGGGGCTTCAAGCTTAGTCATTTTTTTTATATGAAAGTGCATTTTTTAGTTTTTAAAACAACAGTGAACACATTTAATATGACACATTATTCAAAAAAAAAAAAGATAAATTTATATATAAAAATAGATTTCACAGTTTATTAGGTTTTTTTTAAATATTTTTTTGGGACTTTTTCGTACATTTAACTACAACTCGTTATAAGACGATAAATTTTTGCCAAAAAATCCAAGTTTCCGTCTCTGGTTCAGTTTTATTTCCACTTCCATTTATTTCACTTTTTTTTATTTGTTTTCATTGCTTGCAGCACCAACAATATCAATATCTATTTGGATTTAGATATATGTGTATGTATATACAAAATGCACAACTAGATTTCGCTTTTCAGAATTCAAAATTCAAATTTTTTCGTACACTAATGTCATTCTAAATGCTAAAGTTCTGATTTACTCATTATTATTACGAAGTTATTGTAGAGCAAAGGGAAAAAATATTCAAATATTCTTTCGCATTTGGCGTGAACAAATCTTTGAGTTTGCTTCTTACTAAATTATTGTACATTTAAGATTTAAGTAAAGTTTTTTGGGTTTTTCGTGTAAATTTACATATTTCTTAATTTTGTTTGTTTGTTTTTTGTTTTTTTCGTTTATATTTTACTTTCAGTTTTTAATGGTAAAAGAAATCACTGTTTAGCCTCCGTTCTTTGACATTAAGTTGGTTGTTACTTTTTATATTATTTTTTTGGGCAAGGCTGGACGTGCCGCAGGACTGGTTGCGGCGATGTGGCGTTTACTTATTACTGCTGGTAGTGCTGGCGGCGGCTTCGCTGTTGCTGCACTGTTCTATAACGCTGTTCCCCTCCGCCTCGCTGCTTGTGGTAGTCGACGAGACGCTGTCCTCGTCGTTATCATCAGCCCCCTCCTCGTCTTCATCATCGTCCTCGTCGTCGTCCTCATCGTCATCATCCTCGTCGTCGTCGTCTTCGTCATCATCCTCGTCGTCGTCATCATCCTCTTCGTCCTCGTCATCGTTCTCGTCCACGGCATAGACAATCTCGTTTTCGATCAGCCGCATGTCCATGTCCATGCTGTCGAAGGAGTCAGTAATGACACTGTCGTCGTCAGTCGTTGCATCGTCGTCTTGGTCCGGCTCATCGTCGCCCTGACCAAGCTGTTGCTGTAGGATTGAAGATCCGCCGCCGCCGGCTCCGATGCGCATCTCTTGTACCAGCTCCTTGATCATCTCAGTCTCTATTTCGGTCACCCCCAGTCCCAAGTGACGCTTGTTCACGTCCATCAGAACGTTCTTCAGATTGCGGGCCAGCAGACGCAGGTGCTCATCAGTGCAAGCGTTAGCACTGCTTACATACCGAATATAGTCCTCCAGGTAGTACTTGTTAAAGCTGTCGCGACAGGGATCGCCACTGGCGAACTGCTGGTGTGTGAGAAGTAGTTGATTGATCAGCCAGTTGCGGCCACCCTTCAGCACCTCGATAGCATCTCGGACGCAGGTGCGTCCGAGCTCAAAATTGCGGTACAATGGGTATGTTATTACTCGTCGTAGAAAAGCTACCAGAACATCCCGGTAGTTGTCGAACTGCTCGTAGTAGCAGTACAGCGGACACAATATGCTCCGCGTCCAACCCGACTCGCATGTCGGATCGTTGTTGGTGGTGCGCACATCGTAGCAGATTGCCAGAAGTATACTGATGAGTCCGCAGTCGATTTCGTTCTGGCCCAGGTTTTCCAGCTCTGCTGGTTCCTGTTCCCGACTAAGGTTGTGCAACAGATGCGCCTGCTCTTGAGTCATGGATGTCTCAAAGATCTTGGGCTTGTAGCGCAGAGGATTTTGGTGGCCGGACGGAACTTGCAGCTCAACAAAGTTCATTTTGTACTGTTCGCGCGAAAAGCGCTTCATCTCGTCGACAATACGCTCCTGCTTGCGTTGTATAGGACTCATGCGATGCGGCTCTGCCACGCGGCAAGTGGCAATGTCCAGCTGAGGAGAACTCTAAGCAATTAGATTGAATACCGAGGAAATTGCAAAAATAAAATAAGACCCACCTCACTGGCGCTGGGAGGACCCCTATACTTGCTGGCAAAGCCGTAGCCAAAGTGATTTGTCAGCTTATAGGTGCGCTCGTTGCCATCGAGCTGTATTTGGCACTGATCGGTGATGCGCTTAAGTTTCCATTCCTGGACGATCGGCTCTTTATCGGCTAGCTGGGAGGCGGAGGCACCCACCAGCATGGGAAGGTGCAGGAAGGTGGCTATGTACTCCTTTCGAAAGCTTTTCGGCTTGGCCGCATCACCAGTTCCGCCACCACCAGTTCCTCCACCCGAGCCCTCTTGTGATCCTGCGTTTAGGGGCAAGCAACGCAGGCAGAGATGGTACTGATTTTCGGCTGTGTTGTACCTTATCAGCAGGGTCTTCAGCTCGCGCAGGTCGAAGGTGCGGCGACTGTGGAATCTGAGGAATGGGGAATACGAATGCGTTATATCTGTGGAATGCGGGGAGCGAGTACAACGATTATGGAGCGGATGCAATGACTCACTTGTATAGCTTAACATCTGCGTAAAAGTACAGATCGTGTGCGTCCACGAATATATCGCAGTTTCTTATGCGATCCACATGTAACGCCTCCGCTACTGCCACAGCGCACGCTCCCTCCCCCGTGCCAGTCACTGTTCCCTGACCATCGCCCGCTGCCGTGGAAGAAGAAGCACCAGCAGCCGAGGGAGCAGCTGCTCCGGGCTGGGGCAACTTGGAGCGCTGCTCCCTGGCATGCGGGTGTGGTATCACTAGGTTGCACGAGTTCTCCAGATAACTGTGTGCGATCTGTCCATTCAGCATCTTCCAACTTTATTCCGTTCCTTTTGATTCTGCTAACTACTGTTTTTAGTATAATTTTATTTATTTTAATGACCAGTGTGACCGTCTTCACGAAACTAAAAAAAACTGTTAATAGCTAGAGCTTACGTTATGCTTAGGACCGTGGAACAGAAGTTTTCGACAAAATCCTGATAAGGCTAAGGAATTTCGTAAGAATGATAAGATTTCGGATAAATGTTTATAAGTTCTAATGGCTTACTAAAAATTTAGAATTCTAATTTCAAATGATCACAAAGAATTCACTTCCTACTTGGATCTAAAAATTTTATATAAAGTAAACAACTTCTCAATGAAACTGTATAATTTAATGGTAAAAACAATTGTATTGAAGATTTGTTATCTGTTTAAATTTCAAATATTGAAAACTCATAAGTTGAATAGCCATTAAAAAAGACATTTTTGAAATTCGAAATGTATGAACGTTTTTAGGCTTTCTTCCTTACGTTTCACAATCGATAACTTCATGTTACGTCATTTCCGCTTGTCGAAAACCTGTAGTTAGGATAGCTTTTTGACATAGTGGCTGTCTAAAGAAGCCCCAAAACCCCAAAGGTACAGAATTCAAACGGTAACACACGAAACTACACATTGTATTAACAATAACTTAATGAAACCCATTGAGAGTCCGACCAACTATCGATAACAGGTTTAGCTTTAAAGCTTATCAGGATAACAAAATCAGTTACAATTTTGTTAATTATAGAAAAATTTATGATCTGATTTTATTGAGCATCAAAATTATGAGGCTTTAATTGTGAGCCTTTAATTGAATTCTCAATTTATATATCACGAATTATTTGTTTATATATGTGAAACACATAAATACGAATAATTATAAGAGGAAATATAAACTATTAACGTTTATAAATGTATAAAATATAAAATTAATTGATAAAACTTTTAAAATAACAGTATCTAGCCAAATAAAATATAACTTAAAAAAGCTAAAAATGACGGGAAAATAGCTAAGCTGACAACACTGATGTCAGTCGCCATTATCGATTTGTGGCAGAGGAAAAATAGAGACTTAAAAAATCGAGTAACAGCGTTAGGCACCGGTTAGAGAGCGCATCAAACGCGGCGTTAAATTGTGAGGAGCTTGTGAAGTTAATACCACCATCCGTTATCCGTTTGATTTGTCGTGGCAGGGCTCGAATAAAAGTATTTTTCCCTTAGAAATTCTCAATCAATCAATACCAGCTCTCTGGCTCGCTCTGTCCGTTTTACGTGTGTGTGTGTGCGTCGTGTCTCTCTTTCTCTTTGGGTGCGTGCGTGTGCGTGTGTGTCTCTGTTTCTGTGTGGCTGTGTGAGAGTTTCTGTGGTCCGTTCCTTGGGTGCATAATTAAATTAATCAAGTCAAGTAAATAAAAGCCAACGGGAGCAGGAAGAAGAACAAAAACAACAGCTTCATCATGACTATGGCAGGGCAAACGATCAACGACAGGCTGCTGGCCGCCCGTCACAGCCTTGCTGGCCAAGGACTCGCCAAGTCCGTCTGCAAGGCCACCACCGAGGAATGCATAGGCCCGAAGAAGAAGCATTTGGACTGTAAGTGACCTCCACACCCCCTCTACCTCCTCCCCCTCTTTCGTTGCGTAAAATCACCGTTACACCTCTTCCTAGTTACCACGCGAAAAAATATGTTCATTCACTTACACAGTTACATACAGCAGCGGTCAAAACAATAGTACTAATTTAATTTACTTTTTCTTTTATTTTTTTTTCTGAAAGTACACTTGTTAAAACAGTAAAGAAATCAGCTGTCTGCTATATATTTAGCTTAATGGAAATGTTTCAGGTTCTAGATATGTAGCAGGCCATAAAATAAAGTTTTTATCGCTTAAAGTATGAAACTTTTAGCGAATCAGTCGAGGGTTTCTGTTACTAACTGAAAGAAGCTCTTATTTACTACACATACTAAACTAAATTCATTTTAAATAAATAATTCAACAAAAGTTCAAGGCCGAAGTTTTTGGATTTATTTTATCAGAAATTCCTAGCTCTGTCGATAGTACCATAAGTGTACTTCACAGCTTCTCTTTTCTTTGACATTTTTGCGACAAGTTTCAAAGTTTTCTGTGAAAAAAAAAGGAAATTGAACCTTGCTGATTACGATCCACAACCCACCTCCCCCCCGGGTGCACCTGAGCCAGCAGCTGGCTGCTGTTTGTGGGCTCCATTCGTCATTGATGGCTCTCTGTCTCTGCCAGCTCTCTCTTTCTAATGTTACGTCACTTTCCCACGGCTGCACGTGTGTGGTTGTGTTTGTTTGGGAGCTCCTATGGACCTGGAACGCCTACGCGAGTGGCAATATTGTGGTTGCGGTGTCATTGTCTCCCTAATTTATGCAAGAGCTACATATGTATGTATGTTCACTAATTCGTTGGATTTATTTAAGCCATTATTACATCGGGCTTACGACCAGGCCAATACGAAGCATGGCACTCCTGATGGATTCTGGTTTGGTGACCCGCTTTTGGCACATTTGCGAAAAGTTTTCTGATTGCGAGATGACTCATCGGTTTGGCAGTGGGAGAGAATAAAAGAGGGCCAATACCAGCGGTCGCTGCTTGCCACATAAACAAGTCTTCTAGTCTAGTTTGTGGGTATTTTGGGTAAAAGCATACATAGTAGTAGTAATAGTAGTTGAAGTCTATGAAACTTATAGTTCTGTAATCAATGGAGGTGATTTTGAAGCACCTCTTTAGATAAACCTGATCTCCGGTGGAGTTCAGAGGCCCACAACAGGTAGAATCCAACCTTAGTCTTAGCCTTTTAAGCTTTCTTTCTTTCTAACGAGTTTCGGTTTGTAAATAAAACGAGTTGTGAGTTCATAGAATCTCAAAACTAGCCCCAGAACACAGCTGAGAACAGTTGCTATTAATTAACCAGAGAAATAGGCAATCACTGGAGGAATCAAGTGCCAATGGGCCTTTTGTTACAAGTACAGTGGATATTCTTGAACTTAAGTCGGACTTTATCACTTTACTCTATAGATTCTCTTAGCCAGAGAGTACTGTTTGTTTGTTCACTTGCTGCAATCAATTTTCCACATTTAATGTTTATTGAAATTTGTTTCTATTGGAGCTTGGGAGGGGAGAGTGCCGCCCAAACAGACCATCTGTGTTGCCATGTGCAGACGCCCCTTGCAAACACTCCAAAATGATAATGACCAAGGGTTCCGGCACTTATCAAGTCCCTAGCTTTGTGGCAGCTGCGAAACTTGTTGCAAGATAAGGCCAACAATGGAGAGTCGCTAGTGATAAGGAAGGGGCGGTTTAAACAAGATGACAGTAAGAGTTTTAATGGAAGAGTTCTTGTACAAAAGAGTTCAGTACATAACAAAATATTTATGTTTTTCATCATTTTATCATCACATTTTATAGAAATCTATTAATTTGTTTTGTTTCTCTTGCAGATCTGGTTCACTGCACCAACGAGCCGAATGTGTCGATACCTCATCTGGCCAACTTACTTATCGAGCGTTCCCAGAACGCCAATTGGGTGGTGGTTTACAAGTCGCTGATAACCACACATCATCTGATGGCATATGGCAATGAGGTATGTATCTGTATCTGTGACTCTGTGCTTAGGGGCGTATTACATTCTTATCAAGTATACTGGAGCCTCTTCCTTTTACTTTCTTTGGCGCAAAGCCTAATGTGCTAATCTATTTAATTTCATTTCATTTATGGAATTTTGTGGCCCGTGCTTATACGTAAAGGTCACGTACATTACGAGACTCCCATTATGGTTGTTCTTTATTTGGATTTTGTTGACTCTTCACTGAGAACTGGGGCTCATGCCAAGTGATTACTCCGTCGAAGCTTATCTTCTTTTGTTTTTCTTCGACGGTTCTCCGTTCTCGGTTCTCGGTTCTATTTGTTCAGCAATCGTCTCTGTAATCTCTATGCCTCACAATTGCAAGCTTCCATGAATGAAATTATTTGGCCAGAAATGATTAATATTTTAATATTAATGTTATTTTTGAATATTTATTTCAGCGCTTTATGCAATATCTGGCGTCAAGCAATTCTACATTCAATCTCAGCTCCTTTCTCGACAAAGGAACTGTGCAAGGTATAAACCAATTACCCCACCATTACTTAATTTATTTAAAACTAATGCTTAAATTATATCCATTTCTCCCTCTCTCGAATCTCTCTCATGCGAATGCTGTGATATTTTTTGGCTTTTTCATTTATTCTATTTTAAAAAACTTAACAATTTCTAAACCAAAAAACAAAAATTAATAACGAATTTCGCCGCTTACTGACACATCTACCATACATCATGCTGACTAACAACAACAACAACGACATCAAAATATATATCTAAACTTGATATTGAAAATCGAACAATGTATACAGATGGTGGCATGGGCGTTCCAGGTGGCAGAATGGGTGAGTATTATGCAGAAAATGCTATTGGAAATTGGAAATCGGCTATAGCTCCTCCTCCTCCTCCTTTCGGCCTGTAGACGTTGCATTCTTTCCTGGTTGTGACTAAACCTTGTTCTTAGCTAAACAAAAAATCCAAATTTGACTAACCCTGAGAATTATTGTTATTAGTTGACTGTGCCGTGTACTAAACCCCTTTTGGAGAACTCTTTCTAATGCATTTCCAATCAACAGGTTACGATATGTCGCCCTTTATACGCCGCTATGCCAAGTATTTGAATGAGAAGTCGCTCTCCTATCGGGCCATGGCCTTTGACTTTTGCAAAGTCAAGCGAGGGTAACTAGACCCCACATTCTATATACGTATATTTGGCCTAATTGATTTGTTTTGGTAATCTGTAATTTAGCAAAGAGGAGGGCTCATTGCGCAGCATGAATGCGGACAAACTTCTGAAGACTTTGCCAGTTTTGCAGGCACAATTGGATGCACTTTTGGAGTTTGATTGCCAGTCCAACGATTTGTCCAATGGTATTGTTATACATCTCTGCCAGTCATTCATTATTAATACATTTCTGATCCAATAGGCGTCATAAATATGAGCTTTATGCTCTTATTCCGCGATCTCATACGTCTGTTTGCTTGCTACAACGATGGCATCATCAATTTGCTGGAGAAGTACTTTGACATGAACAAGAAGCATGCACGCGATGCATTGGATCTCTACAAGAAGTTTTTGGTTCGGATGGATCGTGTTGGCGAATTCCTCAAGGTGGCTGAGGTGAGTAGAAGAATATAACTGCCGATTTCTGCCGATATTAAAAGGTTTGTCTCTTACAGAACGTGGGCATTGATAAGGGAGACATTCCCGATTTGACCAAGGCTCCTAGCTCATTGCTGGATGCTCTGGAGCAGCACCTGGCCACGCTGGAGGGCCGAAAAGTATCGGCGGCCAATACACCCACACAGTCGTCTAGGTTTGTGGTTCTTCCAAGTAGTGTTTCATTTGTATTATGGCATTATGTTTATTTGCCCTCTTTTTAAGCATAATTTTTGTATTATTCTTATTTTTTAGATCATTTATTGATTTATTCTTTGTTTTCTATTATTTTCCCTTGTATGATTTTCATGTATGATTTGCGGTTTGATTTTGAATCTCTGGCAATCATTAGCAATCAGCGTAACTTTAAATCCGCTGTCTCTGCACTCTCTTCTACCAGCTCGGCCTTCGGAACTGCTGCCGCTTCCAGCAAATTCGATACCAGCAATGGCATCGACGAGCAGCTCAAGGCCCAGGTCTTGGCCGAGGAGGAGGCTGCCATGAATCAGTACAAGGTGAGTTCAATCCTTTTATCGTTTAATGTCCTTTTATTAATTGATTTTTTCTGCCTATTCTTGTGCTAGTCCAAGGTATCGTCGCCCACCAGTAGCGGAGCTGCTGGCGCTGCACTAACAAATCCATTCCTATCGTCACCGCCAGCCGCCCAGGCTGGCCAGCCGATAGTTGATCTGTTTGGTGCCGCGTCGGCGCAGCCCGCTGCTGCTGCAGCAGCCCCTCCGGGCCAGGCCACCAAGGCTTCCGACGATCTGCTGCAGTTGGGCAATCCGTTCGCCGATATGTTCGAAGCCAGCGGAGCTCCGGGAGCAACAGGTGCTGCACTCAATGCCAATAATTTGTGGATGCATAATAATGGTAGCATGTTATAATTTCACTTTATTATTTTCGCCTAAGTTTCTTTCGAAAACTAGAGTTTATAATGATTTCGATTATATATTTACTTTCGTGCTGTACATATATGTAAGATTATGTGTGTAAGTGTAGTGACCCGAAAAGGTGTTTGTTGTCGTATCCGTAGACCTCAGAGCTAAGGGGAGTGCACTTTTCCGGCGCCCTAGACGCCCCTCTCACCCCTCAGTCTGTCTCTTAATCTCACACAGGCTTAGTCCTCTGTCTGCACCAGACTTTCATGCACCATTCATAGTTTTATCATAATCTATTTTTTAAGTTATCAGTTTAATTATTTGACTCTTTTTAAAGTTTTCATTTCTTTTGAATTCTTCTCTAATTGTTGCTCTTAATTTTTTTCATCAATTTTTCTTTCCAAACCCGAATACAAAAACAACAACAACAACGATACATCTACGATAACGATAACGATACTGAATACAACTTCTCGATAATCAAAATAATACGAATCGCAAATCTTCCAAAACACGCCTACGTCCATCGCCCACCGCCCACCGCCCACACAACACCCAACAACAACAAAAAATCCACAAAAAAACAAAAAAAAAATATATATATATAAATAAAAAAAAAACAATAGGTTTCAATGGCGCTTCAGTTTCCTCCGCTGCTGCTACAAATGCATTCGTTTCCGATAGTAATTTCTCATCCGTTTTCGGTAATACGGAACCGACAGGTAAGTCTCTCCATTACCGTCTTCATTCATTCCTAACTGCAAGCTATATTTTATAATCGAAGCAATCAAAATTAATATACTAAGCATTAAGCAGTTACTAACAAAAGTGTCAAATATCTATCTAAATTAAGCTCAAATCGGATCGGTTTTAAATGCTACCTCTTATATACAACTTTGGTGTGATTGCAAATACTATAACTAATTAACTATTAGCATGCATATTTAATAAATATTATATATTAATTTTAATGCAGTTTCCCCAGCAGGCTAGGAAATATTATGTTTTGAGGTTCTTATTTTCATTTATGCGTGAGAATTAATTCGATTTTTATTATCCCCTCAGAGTAATAATGATTTTGATTAAGAGATGTGATAGTTTTGTTGTTTTTCTCCCATATTTATTTAATCTGTTATCCTGAAAATGTTTTGCGTTGAAATCTACACAGCGTCGATGTCGTTGCCAAATCCATTTTTTGATGAAATGTCCCAAGCCCCAGTCGCTGTTGCACCTGTTGCTGCGCCCCCCTTTGCCAACAATATCAATTTCATGGATCAGCAGTTGCAGCAACAACAGCAATCGGTGTTATATATGCAACATCAACAGCAACAGCAACAACTTCAGCAGCAGCAGCAGCAACAGCAACTGCAACAGCACCGCCAGCAACTGCAACAACAGACTTCCTTGTCAGCAACGACGGCAGCATCTAACTTTCCACCAGGTGAACCACCAGGCTTGTCGCCTGCCATGCCAACCAACGAAACCCCAAACCATAAACACCTTTTCAAAGCATCTCTTTCTACGCGTGCTTTGTTTCTGTACAAAGCTTGCGCCGTCACCTGCTTGTAGTGTTGCAGCAGACTTCCTTTTCGATGTCCTGCGGGCCTGGTCCTGTGTCACAGATACTTCATTAACACCAGCCAGAACATGCTTCGTCCACTGTTGTCTGCTCGTGATTTGTAACCAATTTTTATTCGTCCAATGTAACAATGTTTCCTATCGCTGAGTGGGATATTTTTGCTGTCGGCTGCGTTGATATCTTTCATGTGTCTTATTATTTTGTATTTGGATTATCTATTTTGTGTTGAACCCGGTTTTTATTTAGAAAAAGTGTGCTAAATGTCATAAGTGTGTGATATAACGAAGGAATAACGCATTGCTTACGGGCTTTCAGTTAGTCTTTTTGCTTTTTGAGCCTAAAGTATTTCTTAAAACGTATTACTGTTTGTTAAATGTCTCTTATACACTAAACTACATACTACATTTCCACAAATACTCTGTCTTGGGATGCTCTTGTATATAATCTTACCATCTATCATAGACTTGTAGCTAACAAAATACGTTTAATCCTTTGTCAAAAGTCATTACAAATATAACCAACTATTAATATATTCAATACAATGCCAATTCATGTTATTTATTTTGTAAATGTTATTTTTTCTCTTTTTCTCTCTCTTATGTTCTTATGTACTGAACGTAAAACAAAAAACAAAAACAAAAAATATTATGAAAACTATAAAAAATACCTCACATTGTCTCATGTTAATGTTGGTGGCACAAAACCATATTCAATCTATATACAAAACGCTAAAATTATCTATGTGTTTTATGGTTATGCTGGCAAAATAATAAAATCAAATAATTATAAAACCGAAACATTCAATTTCGATGGCAAACAAACTCAACGCTAACTCGACAAACATAAAAATCAAACAAATCTTGGGCTTCATCGGCTTCATTGTTGTTTACGCACACCCTCTATACCCATCATAACCAATGTGTTTGTCTCTGTGTATAAATGTCTGGTATAATGGTGTATTGGCTAAAAAATAAAACAAAACAAAACAACACCACAAACATGGCGTGTGAATTGTGTAAATGAAAATGAAAAGGCTTCGATGCTTTGGGTGATGTTCTCAAGCCGGCTTCCGCCAGCAGCAGCAACAACAGCAATCAAATGAACGTTGTCGCCACAGGTTACACCGGCAATAGCAGCTCGATCCTCGCGTTACAACAGCAGCAGCACCACCATCAGCAACACCACAACCTGCAGCAGCAGCAGCAACTGCAACAGCAGCAGCAACAGCAACAGGCACCGGCCAGCACTGGAAAGATAATTACCGGCGACTTGGATAGCTCACTAATGTCCCTAGTTGATAACTTAAATATAAATAAAACGGCAAGTGCAAAGTGAGTAATCGAGCCAATGTCTCTCTACTAATGTCTGACGATCTCTGTACATAATGTGCGTGCGTTCGAAAGTGAAGCCAAAAAAAACCAGAATGTTGAACAAAAATTCATGTTGTCACCAAGATCATGCTATCAGTAGTTGGTTGAATCCTTAAAGGGACTCGACTCCACTCGACTCCACTCGACTCGACGAAGTTCAACGACTTCAATCGACCAGAATTGCAGGGATCCTATCCCCAAAATCGATTCCAATCCATTGCCATCCTTGCCGACCTTGTGACCTCCCCGTCCAACGTCCAACGCCCACACCAATCCATTTATTCATGTTCCATATGTGTACATAAAGTCCATCCATAAAATAGTTCGAAATCACGCAGAAATCTGTTTAGATAGAAAATTCAAACCCAAAATTCAAATGCCGTGTTCATTGATTTCGTCTATATATCATTACTCTCTTACCCCATTATTCTCATAGACCCGTGCAATGGAATTCACCTAAAAATACAGCGAAACCAGGTGCTAATTGGACACCCCAACCAATGGCGGCTACAACTGGTGCTGGCTATCGTCCAATGGTGAGTTTTGCCTACTCTAACTCTACTCTCTACTGTCTACCCGACTACTACTACTACTCTACTCAATAAAAACTACCACCTACTACTAAACAAATCGAATAAATTCGAACTCGACATAAGAAAAGCCAAAACTGTCTAAAGAATCGATTCAACAATTCCGCGTTGCCTCGAATTATCTATTATTCGATAAGGGAATATGAGACATAATTTGAATACACTGAGAGAGTCGCTAGAGAAATTGTGCCGATACAGATAAAAAAAAAACAAATGCCAGAAAGATAACGAATGACATTTTTTGTAATAAATCCAATTTTTCTCTTTGTCTTTTTGTAAAACACATTGATTTAACTTTTTATTTTGTACAATTTTGTGTCACCTCGATACCTTAGGCTACACTTCATGTACAATACACTGTTTTCCTTATTTCATGTAATTTTTCTTATTCAAAATTAATATTTGTTTCCCAATCGCACAAACTGTTTCCGTTTATTTCCAGTACTCCATTGATCTGTATGAATTTTAAATAAGCTTGCTAAAAATTTTCTTAAAAGATACTTGAATTATTCTATTTATTATCATAATTCTCAATGTTGTCACTATTATTTAAAAAAATATTTGAACCCAAAAACAGTTTGTGGGGGTCGTAAGTGGTTCTTTGTTTCTCTGGACCTGGATTTCTCGTACACCCCCTCACAACACTAATCACAAGCAGTAATCACAGTAACCTGCACCAGAACACAAGCACTAGGGCTAACTTTTGTGGCACACCTCGGCGATTAGGTCTCAGAGTCTCCACACACCACACAGGCCAAAGACTACCAATCCAATCACATGTTTCCATTTTATATTTTTATTTCATTATTATTTAAATTTTTATTTTGCATTTATATAAAGTATATATAACTATCACTTACTTTCTTTTCTTTATTTTATGTTTGCTTTATATCTCAACTATCCCAACGCATACCGCAAAATCGAAAATCGCAAACGAATCCAATTGAATCACAATTAAATATATATTGAATTCGATCAAACAAACAACAACAACAACTGATCACGAATGACAACTCACGATGCGCCTGTGTTAATGCTGTCTGTGTGTATGTGTGTTTGTGATTTATCAATATATATTCTATCAACCTACCAATATATATAACTATATATATAAATATTAAAAAAAAACGTAGGCACATGGCATGACCGTAAGTCCTGCGCCAATCACAATCAATCATCCGTATATACATGCTAGTTATCCTGTAATGCCAAATTATATGCAGGTAAGATGAAGCTAAAACCAACGAAATCAAAACCGAAAAACCAAACAACTTTCCAAACTAAATGAAAAATTACAAAGTATAAAAAGTGTATATTTTGATTTAAACCTGGGTTGCCGTCTTTTCCTTCTTACAAATTTTCTGTTTCTGTTTTTGTCTTGAAACTTATGATTTAACTTGTTTAATATATTTGTTTATCAATCGATAATCTATCATCTTCAGCACTATAACGTATAATGCGACATATACGCCAGTTACCTTTCTTCCTCTAACTTTCAATGAAACCGATCTCTATCTATTGGTTTTTGGTCCCCCCAGCCACAAAGCGTGTGTTCTATCTGTCCCCACCTCTCTCTGACTCTTGTCCCCCCGATCTAAATTGCATAATTGAGTTGCACCTTTATGGTATTATTTTAAGAAAACTTATTCTTTGTAGATTTAAACCGAGTTACTGTTCCACTTGTCTGTAGACCTCACTAACTTCCTTCGTATGATACCATGTAGCCACTGTTTTTAAAGTCCCAACGCGGTTGTCCTCCTAAAAGTAAAAAAAATGAAACCCAAACCGACAACTTTTCTTTTTAAACCATTGATTTTTTGTAGCATTGCGTCTGTCATAGTAAAAAATTATTAAAAGTAACGCCCAGTTTCTACCAGTGCATGAATATGACCTCATCATTTTCTTTAACGATTGTACTAACTCTTATTTTATGGACTCTTGTAGGGAATGCCGGTGATGGGGCAGCCAACTATGATGGGGCAGGCAGCAGCCCCTTTGACTGGGGTGCCACCGACGATGATGGCGGCGCCGCACAGTAATGCGTCAACGACAGCGACGGGCATCATGCAACCCATCCAGCCCACGCAGAACGGGGGCAATAAAAACGTCCCGCTCGATCCATTTGGTGCGTTATAAGCGGCCCGCTCGGAGCTGATACGTACAATTACAACTCAAGAGTTACATGCGACACCACACACACCACCCACTCACTCACCTTTACACACACTATGCGCTCTAACCTCATAGACCACATACACACGCAGCAAAAAAAAAAAGAAAAAACTATAATATATGAATACTTATATATTTGCAAACGAAACAAAAAATTAACTTGAAAAATGCATTATAAGAGATGTTTACAGAAACTACGCTACAGAAACAATATATTAAAGTTTATGGAAATAGCAGCAGAAAAAAGCAAGAAACACAAATGAATCAGATAAGAAATTATATTATAATGTTGAACATTGAGTAAACGCAAAAACAAATGCTATATACATACATATATATACATATATATATATATTTATATTATTACTATTTAAATGAAAACAAATAAGTTTGACTATTTATATGTATACACCAATTTATATACTATGCTAAAACGAATGATGAGAAAGCGTGAAGCGAAAAGCAAAACGAAACAATTTCCATGAATAGCTAAAGGAAAGTAGAATATGTGAAATATACCTATGAACTCTAAGATAAGTCTAAACAAAAACCTGTAGTTGTGTCCTACGCCAATCACTAAACACACGTTGAATTACCTAGTGGAAGTATGTTAGCTGTCTCAAAAGCCGAACAGAGTATCGGAAATGAGATTGGATCCTCCTTTTAGAAGGAGCGACAGTTTTAAACTCAGTCCATGTGTGTGCACAGCTTACCGTAATTATTTGCAATATTTTAAATCCGTCTATGAAACAAAAATTCATGTTTTTCTGTTATCTGTGTATTTTTTAAACTGTTATTAAACAAATTATTATTTGTTGAATGGAAAATTATTTGTAAATGCATTCCAAACTAGGTCCAATTTTGTCCAAATTTAATTTGTGAAAGGAATACAGTTGTAATTATTAAGTATTATTTAAAAATTGTTTCAGGATACGCTAAATTAATATGAATTGAATGGATGATTTGTTTAAATGCTAGGTTACCACAATGTTTATTTAACATGTGTTAAACTTTAGAGCGTATGTTGTATTTAGCCATTTATGTAAATGCTTCTCAGCATTCGAAACGATTCGAAACTGACCCATAAAATACGTAGTTCATTTCTAGATTGTGTATATAAAGCATATATAAAGTGTTTGCAGCACGACGCTGAACTATGATTAAAAAAAATTTATATAAATTATGTAAAATCTTCTTTTATACTTTTTATTTTAGTTGATTTCGTTACATTATGTTTTGTGCGGCACTGGAATGTGAATGCCAAACTTACACAAATTGAATGACTTCCAAATCTTTTTTATCAACTCTAACCCCAACTCCAACCCACCACCCCCATTCAGTCTGTAACTTTTTGATGGTTCAAAGGTTTCTTCACCTCACTTCACATTCGAACTAATAGCGGTTAAATCCCCAAATCTATTACGAGTACTTTCAAAAATATATAGCCGTTAAGGCTATAAGCAAACTCTTTCGTTTTTTCGCCGTTCACCGAAAATATGCTATATTTTTGCACGACCCAGGGAGAATTTCATTGCTCACAAAAGTAAGCAACATTTTAATAAAACTCGCCGAGACGCAAGGTTGACCACGATTTGATATTTTTGGTGGATAGGTGGGACATCTCTCAAAGGCGAAAAAAAAAAACATAAAAATAAAAATAAAAACACCCCAAAATGCAATAAATGTTAGATGCAAACAATCATGTATGGAATTTTCATTAAAGCTAATGCCACAAACCCGAATCAATGTAAATTTAGCAAAATTATACACTCAAAAAATTACAAAAGCTAACAAAAAAATGTTTTATGACAATATTTATACGCTGGTGTTTGAGCTAAACTATACTCATACTTAGGTCTAACTAACTTAAAACTACAAATGAAGTCTACACGAAGGATACGTCTAGAATCAGCAGAGATTAGCTGAAGCCACTGCGACCACTTGTTGATGTTTCGATTGAAATTTAGAGATAGTCGGCTGGAACTTGGAGGGTTGGCTCACCAAATCGAAATGTATCTTGTAGATAACCATAGATTGTGCAATAGAGAGTATCTACGTCTAGGGACGACTTGTTTTAATCAAAAAGTTGCTGTGTTTCTATTAGTTTGAGCTTTCTCTTTACAAACGAATCCAAATCCTTTTATGCCACGTGCGATAAGAACACCAAAAAAATAAAGATATTTTTGTCACGATTAATCCTTAAAGTTCAATTCGATCCTTGAATATGAAAAGTATTTGGGTATGCATATATGCACACATTCTCATCAGATACAAGTAGTTGTAAAAGATATTTATGTTGAAAACAAAAACCCAACTCAAAAACAAAAATGAAATGTTAGTGCAAAATAAATGTGTAAAATATATGTGTTGTGTTTCACTCCCAAGTTGGCCTTGCTGGAAAGATCTGTTTGGGTGGCCAAAGGTCATAGCAAATACCTACACTTATTACAATAGACTCAACCATAACAATACTACAACTACTAGCCGAATTTTCGGGAATTTCAATAGTATTCGAAACAGATATAGGAACACACCATGCCGCCTTGTCAGTTGCGCCATACGGGAATGGGCTATAAGCCGCGCAAGAGCAAGGATAGGGATGGCGTGGCCCCCCATCCAGTTCATCCTCGATCCTCCCGGTTCCATGGATTCTTGGGCATGCCCTTCGTCCAGCAGCATATGATGGTCGATGAGCGATGGACTCCCATCTCGCTGACAGAGCAGTTCAAGAGTATGACGGACTTGTTGAGTGAGTTATGACCTCGAAGGGCAAAAAGGGTACACATTCACAAACCTCTATTTTTATTAGGCCGTCGCTTGATTTTTAAAAATCATGAGTCAAAGGCCAATCGTCAGAGTAACCAACGCCAAAAGAAGAGTCTTACGATTCAATGTCGGGATGGACGCGTTAAACTGCAAAATGTCCTTGTGGGCGATAACGCCCAAAAGATTCGAAATTACTTAATAAACCACAGGGACATGCAACGTTTGTACCAGAAGATGCCCATCCATCTTGTGGTGGACAACATTAATCAGAGGACCTTTGTTATGCGCAAAGAAAAGGATCGTTTAGAGTATCGATTGTGCCAACTCAAGAAGCATTACAAGGAACAATTGGTTTGTAGTTTTCATTTCAGATTATAATTCAGATTCATAGCCTCCGAATCCTTCGTAGTTGGAAGAAGCCATGCTGCAAAATCGTATTAAGTATGAACATGAAATTCTCTTAGATGAAGAAGTCAAGTCCCGAATGTTTCTCAAAAAGATTGAGAACTCGAATGTACGTCTAAAGGCTATCAAGACCATTAATAACACATATAAAAAGATGATTCAAGTCCTACTCCATGATGAGATATTTTATGAACCCATCCTGATTTCCCTGATCGAGGACTTGAAAGATCAGCAAAAATTCATGGAACACATATTATTTTTAGGAATTCCGGCAATAGCCAAATTCAAGGAGCTCAGTGATGAGTTTCGCGATATGGAAAAAGTTTTCCGGAATAATCTGCAAACACAGATGCTAACGTTGAGCGCTTATAGGAGATCTCGTGGCCCTTCGGTTATGAACTTTAACAAGCCAAGGGAGGCACCACCTCTTAACGATATAAGGAGATATGTCCGGGAGACCCGGAGCATGATGATCCTTAAACTGGAATTGAAAGCCGTGGAGAAGATTATCAAGGAGGTGAAGTTTGTCACGCTGTGCTCCCAGGCCAAGGAAATCTATCCACGGTTCGTGTTTATGGCAACATTCCCCTCAAATGTTTTACTTTGTTTTTTGTGTTTCATTTTGTAGAATGAAAAGCCAAGTGGAAAACAATGAGAAACTGCATCGTAAGATTGTTAGTGCTATGTTGGAACATGAAATGCTTAATACAAAAGAGAAGTGCGCCAATGTGCTGAAGGGAGTTCTGATCAATAACCTCTCAGATGAGGAAATCAAGTGGGTGATTTTTATTTCAAAGCATCCTTTTTTTATATATCATATATTTACAGACGGATGGATACCATTAATGATTTAAAGAACACATTGCGTGTTGGTAGAGAATTTAAAGAAGATACTCTTAAGTATCTTCAGAATAGAGCTACTGCTTTCTTTATGATGAGGTAAAATTGCTATATAATTATATGTTAAATATTATTTCTCTTTTTTAGGGTGAGTATTTGGAATCTCTTGGAAATCTTGCGCCACGTCGATCGCCAACCAACCAAACGACGCACCACATATCCGAATTCCTATTTGAGGTTGCCGCTGCTTAAGTTTGAAATGTACAATATGAGGGCCGTTTCTCCAGAGATTTTTGATGAAGACAGTTGAGTAGTTCTCCAAACCCCATCCATTCAATATAAAAACAAATACAATCTTTCATTTTCACAGTTGAGAACATATTAAGCAGTGTCAAGCGTAAAATCTACAAGCTAATGAAACAATATCCGCAGGACGTTAGTCCTACGACTGCAGAGGCCAACGCTGAACGATATCATGTCGATTACTTGGCCAGTCTGGATGAGCAAGAGGAAATTGACGACGACGCAGGTGCTCAGGGTGCTCCGGAAGACGATCTCCTGCAGGAGAGCAAGGCCATGGCCACTGTGCCGAGTCGCAAACAGATCAAGGCCCAGAGTGCCAAGTTGATGGAGGAGATTGCCAAGCAGATTGAATAACTTTCAAATTCTTTTTAAATATATACTTTTATATATTAAAGTTTTTAGTTTAGTTTTTTTTAATAAATCCTTAAAACTTCAATTGTTTCTTTGTTTTATTTTCTTTCGTTTGGTATACGAAAAATTGAAGGATTTCAATTTAAAAACTCAGTATCTTTAAAGATTTTTTCAAATAAACAGGCTCGAAAGAACCAAAACATCTTAAATACTAAAAAGATATGTGGGATATGGATCCATACCCGTATGGAATTTATGGAAATCTGCCACAGATGATTATCTTTAAATTCAGACTGAAACATGAAAAACACTTTCAAGTTGGCCATGACAAACAAATCTCTACAGACTAGGTAACAGTATAAACTTTACCTATACTACATCAGACTACACAACTCAATCTACTATTTTGATACAAAAAAGATCGGAAGGATATACGTACATACATAGATAAATAAACTAACCATGCCGCCATGCACATTGCGCCAACGAGGACTGGCTTATAGGCCACGTCGTGACAAGAACCGGGAGAAGGATGTCCTGGCACCCAAGCCAGTGCATCCTCGCTCTCTGCGCTTCCATGGATTCTTCGGCATGTCCTACGTCCGGCAACATGTGATGGTTGACGAGCGTTGGACCCCCAACTCGCTGACAGAGCAGTTCAAGGGCATGACGGATTTGTTAAGTGAGTTGTGTCTTTAAGGATAGGATAATAAAAGGATATTTGAACTAACAATGGCTCATCATAGCTCGTCGCTTGGTTTTCAAAAATCACGAGTCAAAGGCCAATAGGCAGCGGTACTTCCGCGAAAACAAACGGCTAAAGCTACAATGTCGCGATGGCCGCGCAAAACTGCAGAATATCCTGGTTAATGACAACACCCACAAGATACGCAACTTCCTCATCAACCACAAGGACATGCAGCGCTTGTACCAGAAGATGCCCATCCATCTTGTGGTGGACAACATTAATCAAAGGACATTTGTAATGCGCAAGGAAAGGGATCGTTTAGAGTTTCGATTGGGGCAACTCAAGAAGCATTATAAGGACCAATTGGTTGGTAGCCAGATATATATTAACCTATTTAATATATTAACTCAAATCTCTGGTAGCTACAACGAGCCATGCTAGAGAACCGCATCAAATACCAAAATGAGTTCATATTAGACGAAGAACTGAAGTCTCGAATCTTTCTTAAAAAGATCGAAAATTCAAATGTGCGTCTAAAGGCCATCAAAACCATTAACAATACCTACAAGAAAATGATTCAAGTCCTGGTCCACGATGAGATTTTTTATGAACCCATCTTGCGTTCCCTCAGCAGCGACATGGAGGATCAGTCCAACTTCATTAAACACATCCTGTACTTGGGCATGCCAGCCATTGCCAAGTTCAAGGAGCTGAATGACGAGTTTCGGAATATGGAGGAGAAGTCTCGCAAGAACCTCCAAGCCAAGCTACAGATGTTGGCATCTCTCAAGAAACCGGGTGGCACATCGGTTATCAACTTCAACAAGCCAAAGGAGGCGCCCCCAACCACCAATCTGAAGAGATACGTCCGGGAGACCCAGAGCATGATGATCCTTAAGCTGGAGTTGAAGGCCGTGGAGAAGACGATCAAGGAGGTCAAGTTTGTTACTTTGTGTTCCCAGGCCAAGGAAATTTATCCTCGGTTAGTTTTTGCGGTTGAAATTCCTGTCATATATTCGGATATTTATATTTTATGTTTCTATTTGATTTCTTCAGAATGAAAAGCCAGGTGGACAATAATGACAAGCTTCATCGCATGATTGTCAACGATATGTTGGCCCACGAAATGCTGGAAACCAAAATGAAGTGTGCCAGCGTTCTGAAAGGTGTTTTAGTTAACAATCTTTCCGAGGAGGAGATCAAGTGAGTAGTCTTGGTCTACAACTTTAAAACTTACTGACATACTGGCTATTTTTTATTTCCCAGTCGGTTAGAGCGAATCAGGGACTTGAAGGGAATTTTGGAAAAAGATATTGTTTTCGAAAGAGATACTCTGCAGCATCTTAAGAATCGAGCGGATGCCTATGTCATGCTGAGGTTGGTTTAATTACTTCAGTAAATTATGAAGTCTAAATATATGTGTTTTCAGAGTAAGTATTTGGAACCTTCTGGAGATCCTGCGACATGTTGATCGTCAACCAAAGTTGCTGCGGGCTCAGTATCCGAACTCTTACTTGAAGTTGCCGTTGCTAAAGTTCGAAATGCTCAACATGAGGGCCGCTGCTCCGGAAATATTCGAGGAAAACAGTTAAGTGGTCACCCAAGCCAATTTATTCAAAGTGAATACATAAATCCTACGTTCTCTTTCCGCAGTTGACAACATAATGCACATGGTGAAGCGAAAGATCTACAAGCTGATGAAGGCCTACACTGTTGAACTTAAAGCGGCGACGATCAAACGAAATGTGGAGGAGTATCATGCCGATTTCTTGGCCAGTTTGGATATGTACGAGCCGGTGGATAACGACGAGCCGCCACAGACTGCTCCGGAGGACGATATCCTGCAGGAGAACAAGACCATGGCCAATGTGCCTAATCGCAAGCAGATCAAGGCCCAGAGTGCCAAGTTGATTGAAGAGTTGGCCAAAGCTAATGAATAATTTTGGTTTATCTGTGTGACACTTTCTTTTGGGATTTCCATATTCACATTCTTTTAGGAACCTGGAAAAAATTGCAAGTATTTCGGTTGGTTGTGAAAATTCTGTAGAGTAAGAGACAAGCAAAAAACTTCAGCTACAAGTAGCTGGAGAAAAATTAATAAATCGTGAGTTATACACAAATTGCCCAAAAGCAGACAATAGTCGCCTTCATATAATTGATCCGAAATTGCTGGAAACTTTGGACTGGGCTGGATAGCTCTTTGGAAACTTTTTGGCTCTTTGTCGACGCCCTGCAGTTTTCGGTAGACGTCGGAATAATGGCCAGGAAGAATTATTGTTCCATTGCCTCATCACATAATTGGTGGAGTTTTCCCAGTTTGATTTGTGGGTTGTGCAAAGTGTGAATGGGTCGCTGGTGGGGCTGATGGTGGATCTAAACCTTCACGTTTTGATATATACGAGTAACTATGGGCTATACTGGGCAACCTTCTATCAATTATAGCGCATTTGTTGGCCACATTTTGTCGAGTGGTCGTTGAATGCACCAATAGAGCCATTAATCATTTCCTGGCCACTCCAAAGCAACTTCCTCTCCCAAAAAGCTGCCCAAAAAGGTCAGTGGTTGTCATAAAATGTTCAAATTTGACTCGATCACCGGCGGATGGAGTTGACGACTGCCTGCTTGCCTGCCTGCCTGCCTGACGGGAGATGGGTTATGGCCTGTCATTTCTGGTTGTTTTCCTTTCAATCTGGGGGCATGGAGTGTAGCAGTTGCACTTGCCTGACTACACATACGTTTCTATCTTTCCTCTTATATCTGCGTACACGATATCACGCCGCAGTCAAAAAAAAAAAAAGAAAAATACATATTAAAAAAAGGTCTAACAAAAACGAAAAACCGGGCACGGGAGCACGCGAAGCCCATAAGCCCCCAAATGAGGTTATGCAAGTCTCACATTATTCGCGGGCCTGCATGTTTATTCATATCCACACATATTCGAACATATTCACGTTACCGTGTGGTTTCTGTCAATTGTTCCCCCATGAAAAAGCCAGACAAATTGGGTACCAAAAGTGTTTGGACTAAAGCACAGGTGATGATAATGTTGGTGTCTGCCCTTAAAAGTTGATACTGTGGTCAACTTTCAACACTCGAATGAAATGCTTTTACAAATATTTTGAATACACCGTGTTTTGCGGTTAAATTGTTGTGTAAATATAGTAATTGTCTAATAGTAGATCAAGTACATGGAGGAAGTCTGAATTAGCTGTATCATTTATGCTCTAAATCGGGTAATGAAATAATTCGATTTAAAATACATCCATCTGAGGTCACATTCATGATCATTATCTTGATAAATCAACATTTTACGGAAACAGATTAAAATGCCAAAATCAATTAATCCAATTGGGCAATGAGAATAATTACGATCGCAATCAATCAGTTCTGCACACTTTTTATTGGTTTCGTCTCTTCAGTTTTTGCTGAGACGGCTAATTATCATAATTAGTTGGTTTTTAATAAATGAAAATAGCCTGAGCAAACATGACCCCATCCTGGATGGACGACGTGATTGGGCCTAACAAATGACCGATTTGGTCATCGTTAGTCTTCAAAATCGAAACAATGTAATTGGCCTGAAGTAGTCAAAACCCATTTAACCCGCCACTTTGCACTCTTGGCCCAAAATGACGATGTGGCCTGCAGTTCCTGCCCAGCATCGCTCAAACAATTTCCAGTTGCAACATTTCAAGAAGCCACAACCCACCGGTAGCAGCAGCAAACGTTCGTTTAATAATTATGAACCTTCTTGGATGTTGTTGGCGGCAGCTTGTGTTTGAAATTATTCGCATAGTAGCCCCAGCATCGTGGCAACAACAACTGGTAGTCACTCAACTTAACGCGGTCTGCGAATCTAGCCAATTTCTGTTCGTTTCTGCCTGCCGGAGTCGTGGCCAAAGTTTTTCTTTCTTTTTTTTTTATTTTTCGTTTTGTACAATTTGTAAAACGCAGACGAACTACAGGAGAAGGAAGAAAAGCCTGTTTGGAAACATTTTCGATGCTAATTGAATACTCTAACTTGGCCAGAATGGCTAAAATAAGAAGAAATTCTTGGGAAGCCTTTTGAAAGCTTAATTATGATGGTTTTCTTTAGTTTTTTTTTTAAACATATAATATGTTTTTTTTTCTATAAGTTTCCTATACTTATCATTTGGGAAGGGTATCCTGAAATAAGACATGTAAAATAGGATTTACTGTATTGCATGCAGCACCCCAAGGAAATTATCTTGTCAATGGCTGCGCTTCAATTGCAGTCCAGCTATTGTTGGGCTTGGGTTTTTGGGTTTGGGCTTTGAGTTTTTGGGCTTTGGGGCCAGCCTTTTGCCTGAGATGGACAGTAGCCCGGACCTGGCTGGCAGTTCCCTTTATTTTTCCTTCGGTTTTGGGAGGCAGCTAGTTTTTGAGGTGTGTTCCAGTAAAGCGCATGATCTCAACCATATTTCTTCTTCATTTGCTGGAATAATTTACATATGGTTATATAAGCAGTGGCCACGAAGGCACCAACGGCCATGTATCCGTTGCAAAACTCAGCTCCAACTGATGCGGCATGTTTTATTTAATTGCCAAAGAGTCATACCAAGAAAAACGGCGAAAAGAAAGAGAGAGTACAAAATCGAGTACACATGTAACAGTTAACATCGATTCCATCCAGCAAACTTCCATCCATCCATCCGTCCATCCATCCATCTATCTATCTATCTGCCCCCCGTGCAATTGGTGATTTGTGTAGGGCAGATAGCCGTGTCTTTTGTTCGCGGTCAATAGGTGCGTGTTCGTATGTTTGCCCCTTTGAAAGTGCCCAGCATGCGGCTAACAAGCCACGGTTATTGATAGGAAGAGCGATACTCTGACAGTCATTAAACGAAGCTCATAATTTGTCAATGCTGCTGCAGAGAAATAGGTAGTAGTAATTCCAATAAAATTTGGCTCTGCCCCAAATAAATCTTTCAAATTAATTGTATTGTCTAAAGGTGATGTCTCAGCGAAGGCATCAAAGTCACGATCAATTTTGGGCTATTATATCACCTGCAGAATTATGTATCAGCAGGTTTTAGCTGTTCAGTGAGTGCTTTCCTGTCACACCCATTTCTTTGGCCCACAGACCGGTGGGAGAACAAAAGTTATAAATAAATCTGTGTCACTGGCAGAGCCCAGAACAAGACAATAGGCAAAAAAATAAACGCTAAATTAAAACAGCAAATAACATTCAAGATTATGCAATTTATAGGAGTAAATGAAAATATCAAACACGCAAGCGAAAGAATCAAAAGACTTAGACAACAAACTTGTTTCGGTTCTAAGCTCAGAACAAGTTTGGGCGAACTTAGATCTTCGCGGCGAACTTTCCCAGCGCCCGTAGAACTTTTGTCTTGATTTTTTTTTATTTTCGGCCAAAACTGTAAACTGTAAATCGGCGGCGGCATGCATATTGTAATAGTGTCATTTTGTCTTGGCCCAGGCATCTGCCTAATTAACGGTGCTTCATAAATATTCAAGGAAATCGCAGATAAGAACCTAAGCCTGCCTTCGCTTCTCCGGAGATTCGAGTTGCACGTTCTGTTTCGTGTTGCGCTGCCATTAAGTTTGCTGCAAGCCTTTGACTGCCCGAAACGGTTTTGAAATCACTCTCTATAAATATGGATTTCTCAACAGCTTGTTCGGTGTGAGAGTTTTGGCATAAGCCGCATAACAACCGATTATTTTAATTAAATTCTTATTCTAAAAAGACAAAGCTGCAACGCCCACATGCCAATGGCAAGACAAATACCCGAAAATATGTATTGCCATTGTTGTGATTGTGCAATTGTGTTGTGCCCAGGTGGAGCTTGCTATGCAAATGTTCTTGGTAAGCTAGCAGCAGCTAGCTTATCTGGTGAATAATTACCCAGCTGCAGTTATCAGAACACGGCCCGACCTCGGACGACCTCCGGCCAAATCCACGCCCACCCCACGAGCTTGCCCTTCAGGCCAGCCACAACGGACCACCACAAGCCCCCTGCAATTGTTCCGTCTAATGCAAACATTAGACACTTCATTTCATTTGGGCCGTTGTGGCTTTCAATACCTCAATTAACCCATCATGGGCATGGGCATGCGCAGCTTCTGTTTGTTTTTCTTTGTTTTTTCTCTGCCTCTGGTGTATCTTCAAGATGCCTATCAAGCTCAACACTTACACGTCGATCTGCGATTGCTGAGATTCAAGTTCCGAGTCAGTCTGGGTTTCAGTCTTGGTCTCAGAATTTGGGTGCCATTGAGGGGAGTCGTGAATCAGTTAAAAGTTCTTGCGAATAATTGAAAGGTTCCGCAGCTTTGGCATACTTGAAACAATTACCAAGCCCTCGATGGCTTCATTACCATAGGCCGTGATATAAGGAAGTATCTGCTCAATGGTCGTGTGAAATGTGGCCCTCCGCAACAATCGGCTTTTAAATTATTTATAAAAATAAAGAATATAATTTATAGCACTTGCTACAGTATTTTTAACCAGCCAAAATGTATCTCCATAAAATAATGTGGGAATATTCGAGCAAGATTTGGACTTATTGGGAGCAAATCTATTGCCAAAATGGTCATATATTTTTGTATTTTTACAACAGAAATATTTGATATATTCAATATGAACTTTATTTACAGTTTTCTTGGAATAAAAGCAATCCTTATATGCGGTACGAGTGAAAAAGCTTTTATTAATTGTGTGCTGATACCGCTATGTACATTTGGATGTTCTTGTTTGGTTTCGCGCTCATGATGGCCATCTGAGGTCCGCAAAGCGCCGATCTCATAGTTTGGAATGCCAAATAATGTGGCTACAACTGTAGTTTTGAGTTTGGTTTTGTAAACCCGGGACTATCTCTCAATCGACATCGATAGAATCTAGCCCGGTGGCTTTTACACATCAATAGACAAACCTATCGGGGAATACCCAATAGTTCGGAGCTTCGAATGCATCAAAAAGAACATGCAGACATATTGTACGACGTCATGGCAAAAAAAAAAAGTCCGGGCTATAGTAGGGATTCAGCACGTGTATGTTTGGGGTGTGTATGTGCACGTGTATACTGTATTGAGTTGTTACTTCTGCGCAATTAAACGCTTTAAAATGGATCTGAAAATAAATAAAAATTAATTGAAATCAAGTGGAATGCCAAAGACCGTCTTACCGGCTAAATGCTGCAGATCCGGGTCTATATGTGAATGACGTCGTCTGTATTTCATGGCGGCTGCCGCATCAAGTTGATCACCGGCAGCCTGCCGTTGCTGCGGATCAACTGCCGGTCCATATGTGGGGGCAGGATCCTCAGCCGCCTGCTGCTGCTCCAGTTTTTGATCCTTCTTCGGCTCCTCTCCCTGGCCCTGGTGTTGCGGTTGTGGTTGCTCCGCTTCCTGGGCCACGTCAATCCGTTTGTGGCAGTTGAAGAAACGTATCCACTTGTAGGGATTGAAGCATCGCCGTCCTGGCGTCTTCGAGGGTTCCTCTAGAGATCCGACCGCGACCTGGGAGTCATTTGTGGATGGATCTTGAGCGGGGCTACGGCGTGTCTGTTGCTGCAGTCGGCCCATGTCCTCCACAACGAAAAGGATGCCCGCCACTATGAGAAGGGCGACCGACAGTAGGATAAAGAAACATAAGAGGTCCTGCAGCAAGGTTCTGAGGTAATCCGGGCTATCCGCCCGGCGATCCTCGTTTGGACTTTGTCTTTCAGCTTTCGAAAGGTCCATTACAGAAATTTTGAACTACCAAATTTATATATAGTTTTTTTTTAATATTTTTTTTTTTTTATTTCTTTTTGGTTTTATAAATTTTGAGTTCCGAAAGGTGTTCACTGATCAACCGACCCGATAGAATGAGGCTATTGGGCCAGGGTCCAGACTATGTTGACCAAACTGGTAACTGCTAGCCTACTTGTTTCGAAAAATGTTTCTATTTTGTTTTCCCCTGCCTGCTTTTCTCATGATAAGCTCACAACTTTCCCAACAACAGCATTGGAAATTGGTGTAATTGAAACTCTTTAACGGCACTTTGGCGCCCATCAACATGGCGTTTGATGTGATTGAATTATTGGACACTTAAATGGGCGGCCCCTAGGGGAAATGCGAGGCAGGCAGCAGCCCCATCGAACCGACTGAAAGGGTCTTTAGCGCATTTGCCAATTCACACCTCGGGCAGACATACCCCAACCCTTTACACCCCCAACTCCCTTTCACCTTTCCTTCGATGAGTTTCCCTAGTTTGGAGCTGGCTTTGGAAGCCTTACATATCACTCAGTGCTAATGAAGATGTCTCCTCCAAAAAACTGGGACCCAAACCGTGGCATCGCTGCCAGCTCTGGCACTTCATTAGTCAGGAAGTGTTATACATGAGGCTGATGGGCTTGCTGCGATGCATGCCAGGGAAATTGAGGCCTTAATTTCATAATATAGACACTAATGCGGGGGAGAAGGAGGTACATTATATAAACCGTTTTGTTAAGCGATTACCAAAGAATTCGCAAGGTAAAAATTGAACGAGAGTCGAACATTTTTGACCATTTACATTCATTCAAAAGAAATGTCTATAAGATGTTGTTCAGAAAATAAGTTTCCTACGAGAAAATATATCTTTTAAAATACTGGTAATTCTATAAAATAGTCCTGGTATATCCTCATCCACACTTAAGGCCAGCAATTTAAATTTCCGCAAACCCAGGCTCAATCAGAGGGCTAAAATCAATTAAAAGCCAACTGTAAATGCTCGGTTATACAATCAGAGTTGTAAATTGTAAATGCCCCCACTGGGTGACGCTCGGCAACTGATAAGACGGTCTCGTTCCCTCCAACCCTCACCCAGCTGAGGAAAACCAAAGCCCGAGCCCAATAACAATGGGTTAGGAGACATTACATAACCTCCAGATGCCAGGGCAGGCACAATAACCTACAAAATAAAAAAATAAAAGCAACCTCCACTAACCGACTGAACCCAGACCCACAAGCAGAAAAACAACAAAAATAAATAAAATACAAAACTAAACTACTAAAATCCAACGTAATACGGTTTGCAGCTTCTAAAGAAAAACAAAAGTCGAGCGGGAAAATCGTCGGGTCGGGTTGTGTGTGGGAAATTGCGACAACGACAAATAAATTACAGCAACGCTTAAGGTCAAGCGATTTGTGCAGAAATGAGGCATATAGAAAACATATTGCAGCGATCGCTGCCTCACTGATAACCAAAGAAATGAATAGGCCCTCCTCGACTGCCAACCAACTCCCGACTGTTAACTTTTAGCTGCGGACTGTGGACTGCCAACTTCCAACTTCTATTTTCCGACTGCCAACGAATCGTGGCTACCTCAATTGCTGGGGGTCAAATGGCGTTGAGGTAACGAGGCGAGCTAAATCATCGACTCCACTTGGGAGTCAACACGTGCAGAGTGTTCCATGCCCCCGGCGGCACTCAGAAACCGATAGACGAACCAAGAGTCTCCTCTGGAGTCGAGAAGCTGCTTCGCCAGAATTGATTGCCACTTGGGAAGGCCATTTCGGTTGCCTTTCTGGCGGATTCGTACATATAAATCAAAAGAATTTTTTTCGTTAATGCTTTTTTTATTCAGAAATTGCAGACTGCCATGATTTAAGTGGCTCGGAGAGCCGAAAATCTTGTCTGACATTAGCCATCTAGCCGGGGAGTGCCCTCAGTCTGGGCTGAATCAAGGTGTCAATTTGGCGTGTGAGCTATTTGGGGATGGTATTCAGTGAGTTGGCGATCAATTAAATTCGCATTAGCCAGTCGATTATCTGTATTAATTTACACCATTGTCTGTGATTGGGCAGATCTAGACAAATGTATGAAGATTAATTTCAAGACAAAGTTCACTTGGAAAGAAAGGCTCTAAGAGTAATGTATATTTCATCCTGAGGACAAAATATGCCAAAATCAACAAAACCATTAAAAATTTATATGATGTAAAGCTAATTTAATGACAGAGTTTCCATCTGCTGGCTTTAAGGGGTTTCCCCACAACCCTTACCCTTTCTAGGAGGTTAGACAATCACCTCAGTTTCATAACCCATCGTAAATATGCTGCAAGTACAATAGTTTCGGTTATCTTTGGTCTTCGTGTCTGCATGTCTTCATTTCACCCACAGCCACCACAAGATTGTGTTAAAATTTTATTTTTGCATAATTGAAAAAATTTAACAACTTAAAGCAAACAAATTTTTCGTTAACTGCGAGCATTTTGTAATTTTGTTCGCGTGCACAAAATTTCGCTGCCTGACCCATTCCCTAGTAAAAATAACAGAAAATAAAAAAAAATCCTAACAAAATCCGAGAGAAACAAAAACATTATTACAACAAGCAGCGTGATTTCCGGAAGTTGAAGCGCAATAAAGGCGCCTGCGCCTGCGCAAATGTCGTCGTCGTTGCTGTCGAATTGATTGTTGCTGGGTTGCAGTGTTGCAGTATGGCAGTGTTGCACTCTAGCTGCTGCCTTTGCAGCCAAGGAAAGTCGTGCGGCAACAGCTGCAACAGACTGTCCTGCCTTCGTGTGAATAATGTCATTTGTGTTTGTTTTATAACCAAATTTACAACAACTTGCCACTGCCGGTGACAAGATCATGAAGAAAAGAAAGCAATCATGGCCTAACAAGTACTCAGCATAATTGTTAGTAGTTCATGTCAATGTTGTCAATGGTACATTCTCTAGAACATTTTCCTCCTCTCCTCAGTTTTATAAGCATCACGATTTCCAACCAGATGTCTAACCACAAAAATTAACTGGCCAACTTTAGGAAAGGGGCATAGAAACCTAAACCCTTTCCTTGAGCAAACACCTGTCTCTTATTTAACACTTTTTGCATTTCGCAGTCTCCCCCAAACATGATTTTTATTTTATTTCTCTTCCTGAAAAACAAACAAATACAGAAAGTGAATTGTAGCACTTTCTATAACTCTCCCCCTACTTTCGCTATAAGCTTTCTTCTAGAAAAGATTCTCATCAATCATATTGGCAGCGAAAACTATTTTTACTTTTGACGACTCGGTTGGTAAGAACAAAGGCAACTGCTTCAGGGTCAAGAAGTTATGTAATCTCTTTAGACACCAACATCTTGCGTCAGATGCAAAAATAAAAAATCAAATTCCAAATTAATAGGTTTTCTTTCTTTTTCTTACCGCTTTTATTGGTGGCCACGCGATCTTACATAATAATTATAGAAATAAAGCTGTCGAGGCAGACATAAATTAGCATTATAGAAAATAGAAAGGTCTCCACTTCTTTGTTGGCCAAATGGACCCACAGCCAAATGGTGTTTTTGCCCTCGCATCCTACCCCAGTGTATGGACCATTCTTTCGGCTGATGATCGTGGCTAATTTTATGCCACAAATCTTTGGATTTCATAAATCTCTGGTACTGGTATGGCGAAATTTCGTCCAAGTGGCGGGGCATTAAATTAATGTTCTAAAACAAAATTTATAATTCATGCTTAAAGGCCAACCCAACACTTCTTATTTCTTCTTTGTCGTTCTGTAAAAAATGATGGCTTTGTCCGGGCAACCGGCAGTTGAAGTTGATTTAATGACCTTTTTAAGATGCTGATGCCGATGCGGAGATGGTGGCTTAGACACAGGTACTCTTATTAATTATAATATTGGCAGTCGATTTATAAATGCTTCACTCAGAAGAAGCGCTAATTAAAATTGGATTTTTTCCGTCTTGCAATTCTGTTGGGCTCAATTAATTTTGTCAAGCCTTAACAAATGGCTGTTTACCAACGTAAACAGTTTACTAACTGGTTTTGATCCTTACCACAATTACTTTTGCTTTGCAAGGCCACACTTTGTATAAATTCTCTAAACAGTAGACTGTAGATTGTAGATTGTAGACTCTAGAGGAAGACATCTATCTGATTTGCATTCACTTCTGCAGCATTGATGTCTTTATATCTTCACGCACTTCTCGGGCCTCATGACCTTTCAATTAATCATGGCTAAAATAAATGTGTGTGAGTTTTCCACTTGAGTTTTGTTAACGGTAGCTTCTGCTGTCACTCAGCCAATCAGACTTGTTTTTCACTTGACTACCGAGCCGTTTTGCTAACCATAAAGTTTTCACACCGTCAGTCAGGTTTTTTTGGCAGTAAGCCAAGCTTTATATGAATATTTAAGTAATTTGGGCTCAACCATGTATAAAATGCAAATAGTGTATTTGAGCATAAATTAAGCTTTTATTTTGGGGAAAGGTCACTCAACTTTAGACCGAGATATTTAGATTTGGCTGAAACAAAGTGTATGTATTATGCAAGCCCCTTTGAAAAAGAACCGAATCATTCAATCGTGCTTCAGATTGAATAATATTTGCGGTCAAAAGAAATGCGGAATTCGGTTAGCTGGCCTCCCCATTCACAAAATTGGAGCATATAAATATTTAAAGCAATTTTTTACAATTACCGAAATCGATTTCCAACAATAGAAACTCGACAGCATCTCAACCGGCAAACAATAATGAATTTAATATTACCAATGACACAATATATAAATCGGGAAATAATTTCTCTCGCAATTGCTTTGCTGTCATCCAAAATAAATAAATAGTTTTTTTTTTGTAATTTTTATCAATGGAGATCACTGGGTGAGTGGCACACCGCGGTAATTGTAAATTATGATTTGAAATCAAGATTGCTACCGGGAGTGCAAACAAAAAAAAAAAAAAACAAAATGACATTTCGGCCAAATGGAAAATTGCGTGTTAATAGTCATGCAGGGCAGACAATAGATAGCTCTGGGCTTTCTTTCAACCGATCTGAGCCAAACAATTGGCATCCGTGTAGCCACAAATCAAATGCTCGTAATCGCAACAATGAGCAATCGCTCACATTAGCCCCGATTGTTTGGCCAACTTTACAGCCTACTTTTTTGTTTGATTGGGAATGGGAGATTCGGGAGCGGTTGCAGCATCAGTGGCGCCATCGGGCCACACACTTTGATTGCCAGGCCTCGGGGACCTAGCTTCCGGCAAGTCATTCAGATCTAGAGATGGTTGCGAAAGGTCTGGGTGTATTTTAAACATTTTTTAAGATTATTGCCACTAAGGATATTCATGTTATACGAAATCACTCCCTATATTTTACAATTAACAAACAATTTTTTTAAAAGCACCCTAAAACTTCATCCATTTATGGATTGTCCCTCGTAATGGCTCTGAAAAAAATACTAAACCTTTCCCATCTCTGTCCAGGGCCTGACCCATCAGCGTGTGTGATTATCAACTTAATCAACGTAGGCTAATTGCAGTCTGGTGCTGCATTTGCACTTAACTAAGTGCAGCTAAGTTGGAGTTGCCACAAAATTTCCGCCTGTCAGCGGTGGGCCCCAGATACGTAGATCCCATTTCCAGTTTTTGGGGGCGGGGAGAAAAACGTGTGAAAATTATGAAACGGTTTTTTGATGCAACGTCGCAACGACTTGGGGTAAGTGGATGGATGGACTCCCAAAATAAGCAACTCGCCCCCACTCCCCGCCCACTCAAAATGTGAGCATTTGATTGTGCCTCTGTGGATTTTGTGCCGCCATTTGGATAGCATTCGTTTGGCTTTGTTTGGGCTGGCATCGTCTCTGGAGATTTGAGCGAGATTTGTGTGTCCTGTCAGGGAGATCAAATTTTCTTTTCTCCGCCGCTTAATTTGAGCTGTAACTGCATTTTGCAGAGCCCCAAAAGAGCATCAAAGTACCAGAGTGTAGCAGAAAAATAAATAATTTTTATTGTGTTGAATTTATGAGTCATTGTTTGGCTCTTCGGCTCGACTGGCTTTTCGGTTTGGATTTTGCATTCGCCGCTGCCTGGCTTTATCTTCTACGCTTTTGCGAGTTCATTAATTCTGCATCTCAGCATAATCGCAGGAAAGACAGGTAGGCAACAGAGTTTTCCCCCAAACGTTTTCTTGCTTATCAGAGGGTTAGGTTTCCCCCCCATTCCATTGATCGATTGTGCAACTTTGTTTTATAACGAACAGTCTACTAACTGCCGGTTAAGTTTTCTGCATAATTTTCTGTTTACCAGCATAATAATATAAATATTTTATCCGAGAGATAGATAGATTCGAATCGCAGACTATCATATTTAGATAAATAATAGCTGTAACACATACTTAGGTCTATTCGTACAATTTTTGCGCTTATCAATCACAAGATCACAGCCCCGGGACTTTCTCCAAATAAAACTAAATTACATTTCTATGCACAAAAGCCAAAAATAATCCGCCAGAGAAAAGAAAACCGCAGAGCTCGAAAATTGAATTAAGTTCAAGAGTTCAGGATGAGCCGATGGCTCAGCTTTTTTGTGCCACAAATTATTGAGTGAGTTGTCTTGACATGAGAGCATTTTGGGATCCCGCAGCTTATGCAATGGGTTTGGCTTCACTTTGAAAAACAACAAAGGCAGCCTAAGCATGTGGCGTGGCCGAGCTCCGAGGTTGATGCCAAGCTCGAGCCAAGACATTATTGGGTTTCACACGACAACGGTGTCGTCAGTGCGTCATCAGCTTGCCTTTGGTCTCCGGCAGAAACAGGCCCAACACAATGAACCCGATGAGGCACATGCCCGCCGACATAAACATGGTGGCCGCCAGGCCCTGGTCGTAGATCATGATGGGGTAGATCTTCAGAGACACAAAGATGAAGCCGCTAAACGTGGCCATGCTCAGGGAGGTGCCAATGGATCGGATCTGGAGGTGGGAAAATAAAGATCATTATGTTGAAGAAGGTAATAGCACGAGGTGTTGAACAAGACCGATGATCTATGTTTCAAAAATACTTTTTCCCCAAATAAGCTTACCTTTGCCGGCAGCAGTTCAATAATAATAATAAAGATGAGTGGTATTACTCCCACCGAAGCAATGCAAGTCACATAGCACATTAAAGTCAAGGGAAGCCAACTGTTCTCCGTCAGGAATTCCTCAGATGCGAAGCTCTTCAGCAAGGCGATCGTCAACTCGCCCAGGCCCATGCCCGCCATTGAGGTGAGGAGGAGAACACGTCGTCCACAACGATCCACTAGAGCAACGGCACAAAGGATGCTCAGCACCTGGACACCTCCTACCACAATGGTGCAGGTATTCGGGTCTATTTGACTACCCAGTTCGGCGAAGATGTGGGAGGTGTAGTTGAAAATGGCAAAGCTACCAGACAACTGGTTGCAAATAATCAGCACAAAGATCAGGCCAAAGACTTTTATGGTGGGCAAGTTAACTGAAAGATATAAAGAATCAAAAATATAATTAAGTCAAAAAAGTGTTCATTGCCTCAATTAAAAAGGCAAGATTACTATAAACTACTGTCAAACTAACTATCCATTTATGCAAATCATCGGATGACTAAAATAAACGCTATCACAGCCTCTTTTATCTTGTTTTCTTCCATTTAAATGGTCATTACTCTGGTCTAGAAACTATATTCTTACATAGATGCTTTATCTTACTCACAGAAATCGCGCGTGGTAATTTTCTCGGTGATGCCGCCACTAAGAACCTGAAGACGAAATGAGTCGAACTCGATTTTGGCAGCGTCATGATTAGAGGCCTCTTTATCGCCGGCTTTCGGGGCCTTGAGGTTCTTGTAAAAATAGTAGGATTTCTCGGCCTGTTCATCTCGACCCCTCCGGAGCAGATACTGGGGAGTTTCGGCCAGGCCAATAATGGCCAGCAAGAAAACGATGGGAAATGTAATGGCTATACAAGGCATCAGGTGGTATGAAAGATACGAGGCCAGCGAGAATCCAACCATCATGCCCATACTAACGTACATCATGGCCATGGAAGATAAGGCGCCACGAACTCTGTAAACATTAAAATTTATAGATTAAACTATTATTCAAAATATAAAAAAAAACTAAAGTCTATTTTCTATCACATAAGTGAAAATACTAGGAAGTAAGATAATCTCTCATTTCGCTGATTGAACTTCTACGTAATACCACATAAATAGATAATATATCTCAGACATCCATCTTATCGTTTAAAAAGTAGACAACTTTTAGCCAATTTTGTTGAGCTGTAGGACTTTGTGAAGGCTTATCGACCTCACGTACAACTTGAAATAATCAACCATCTATTTGAGATTCTTAAGCCTTTAACTGGTTCCCAATGTATATGGTGCCACTTACCCATTATCTGCAATTTCCGCGATGAATATGGGTAATACAACGTAACAGCCACCGCCTGATATTCCGGCCAGGAACCGGCCGGCATATAAATAACCTACGTTTTGAGCAGTATAGATAAGGATCCAATAGGTCTACGGGAGTTGGAAAATCCATAATAAACAAAAGCGATAGTACTGAATGAGCCAAGGGGTAAATTTGATTGGGAAACCCCTTTGAAATTATAATAAGCACTTACCATGTTGGGTATGGCCAGGAAATACATGCAAAGTTTACGGCCCAACCGGTCTAGTAGTAGACCAAAAATAATATTGCCAGTCAAGGAGCCAAGTCCAATCAAAGATCCCATCCATGATGCCTCGGAGATGGTGATGGGATCTCCAAGTGGACTGTGATCCGATCCCAGAAGCCGTAGACTTGGTGACAGCCATCCCACACCAACTCCATGAGTTAGAGTCATGATGTGCACTATGATTTATATGCTTTTAAATAAATGTATTTAGGTCATCCACTGAATCTTCACCCACCCGTCATAGTGGCAATAATTTGCCAACGGTATCGCGCACTGAAAATACTCAATTTTCCACGACCGAGTGTCATTTTTGTAGGACTAAGGACTGTTACCGGCTAGAACGTCGTGCGTCTACTGCAAAATTTCTTACTATGTTCGTGGTTTATATTAAGTACTGAAAATCACGCCTAGATAAGTAATCTACTGGTGAATATTTAACAATTATAGCGATTATAAACATCTTCAAGATTAGATTGGCGAGCCAAGTAGTCGACTTGAACTGGACTCTGATTAATCTTCACCTTTATGGTTTTTACCATTTGTAAATAATTTTTCCAAAAAAAATAAACAAGAAATAAAAAAGTAAAACTCTTTACAATTGGATGGTTGTTTAACTTTAAGTGACATATCATGTTTTGTTGCGGTGATAAGCCTATGCAAATTTTCAAATCTTAATCGTATGTTAGTAAAGTCATAAACAATTCATTTTTCACATGAAAAATTAATCAGAATTACTTGTTTATTACTTTATGTTTAGAGGAAGTAGTTATCCAGGTGTGGTTCGCTATGAAGGGAGCCATTAGAAATCAAATCGGAATTCTTTTGTATGAACTCTTCATGAACGAGCACGTTAGGTCTTCATGAATACTGTATAAAAGTTGATGAATTTTTCTAAACATACATAATATAAATAAATAAAATTAATAATTTATTAAACCTCATCTAATAGTAAACAATTAATTATTAAATGTCCAACACAATTTTAGTAGTCATTAAGATCAAATAAACATATACAGACTATTTAGCCCCCATACTTGAATATTATATTAGGTATTATTGTAATTATTTAGTAATTTTGCCAAAAACTTGAATATTACTTAACTTGAATATTAACTAAACAATAATAGTAATAATAAATATAAATTTAGAGCCAGCCGAAAGCCTTAGTAGCTATGGCTGCAACACCCCCCTGTAGCTTTAGTTTGTAACTTTAAGCATACAGATTGTAAATAAATAAATAAATAAATAAAATTAATAATTTTCAATTCATTCATATTTTGTCTAGTAAAAATAAAGTTTTTTAGCTTTAGTAACTCATTGTGAATTCCCTACGTAAATTCCCACATTTGTTCAAACAATTTCTTTAAGTTGGCTATCACCTTATCACCGAATGTAAAACTTGAAATATTCTGCCAACTAATCGCCTGCTGCCCACGTTTTAATAACTAGCTTACTTATGTACTGGCGACTGAAGCCAAAGAAAAATTTAAATGGGTTTATATTTGGCGCCAAAGATCGTAAGCGTAGATTACCGGTTAGGTAAACTAAGAGTTGCCATCCGAGATGCAGCTTCTTATCAGCTGTATGCAGGTATGCACTGAAAAGCTCTATTTATCTATGATGGCGTAAGGTTGGATCGACATAGATTTCCGCTCTGGAATCTTAGATTCTTTTCGATTCAACCTCCATAGCAGAAAGACCTGTGCACGTAAGTTTTCTTGCCTTGGCATGTGGGTGTTTACTCACAGAGAGGTTAAAATTTTTTTTTGGGTTATTTCTTCAGATTACCCAGATAAACCTGCCTAATCTGCCAACCCACCCAAGGAAGGAAGAAAAATAGGAACCCTCAGGAGTTACTGGCCTTACTCAGGAAAATCCACATCCCCGTGCCTCATCCAGCGGCCCGGCATCCAGGTGAAGCAAGCCCTGAGCCGGCCCAGCGATCATCAAGTGTCCCGCGGAGCGCCTTATTTATCCCATCGAGGGATCGGCAACTCCGTGGGCCAGCAGTTTTAGTTGTGACAGTGGGCGAAAAAAGCCTAGTGGGAGTGAAAACGTGAATTTAACCTAAAATCCCCAAAACCTCGTGCACACTGAGAAAAATATAAGACAAAAAAAAACTATAATGGAAAATATTATATAATAAAGATTAATGCTTGCGAGCTACAAAAAAACAAAAAAAAAACGTGAACGAAAATGTGCAGAAACAAAAATTAAAAATTTATTTTTTTGGTTATACCAAAATTTTCTTAAGTGAAATACACTAAAAAACACTGAAGTGAGAATTCTAATGAATAAACCTTAAAGTATAATTAAGCTAAAACAGTGCTAAAAAAAATAAATATTATAAAAGAACTAAATGCGAAGGTGAAAACGAAAACCTAAAAGGAAATGTTAAAAAAAAAAAATAAATAGTTAAAAATGTTATAAATAAATAATAAGTTAAAAAAAATGGGAAAATTTATATAAATAAAGTTAAAATGTGAAAACGTGCGGCAAAGAGAAATTAGAAAGGCTCCTCGAAATTTAAATTGTTAATTTCTATTTTTATTTTTATTTTTTTTGATTTTTTTCTTTTTTTATTTTTGTTTTGGTTGCTGAGTTAGGTTTGAAAGAGCAAGAAGCACTGAAAGAAAAGCTCTGATGTGTTACAAAAAAAAAAAAATTTTAATTATTTGCGTCTCCGAATTTCCCGAAAATTATGGGAAAAGCCCCCCCCAAAATTCCGTTTTTCAGCACGCCAGCGCGGGAGATCGATCTTTCGTCATGGAAATGCAAGTGAGTTTGTTTTCTTAATTTATATTTACTTTTTACAACACAAAAATTTAACTGCATGAAATTATCATTTTTTTTTGTTGTTGGTGTAAGTTACATTCTCACTAAAACGAATTTTGCGAAATAGAAAGATGGAAAAAAAAGAATCAAAGAACGGTTATATTTACAGCGAGCTTATCTTTTAGTCAGCGAGCTTTGGCTACACTGAGAGAAATTTTGGAATGAATTCTATTTAATTTAATATTATTGAAATAAAATGATTAGAGATTACAGATGAGAATGAAAACCTGAAAATAATTTAGATAAAAGAAAATTTTTAAATACACTGAAAAAAAAATATGTTTGAAAATTTTATAAAGGCTTAAAAATATAAAAAAATTATTTTTTCCTTTTTTTTAATATTAAATGAATAACGTCAAATAACAATAGAAATTAAATTTATTTTTCCGAATATTGCCGCCAAGTTATTGCCACGTTTGGGATAGGAATTTAAATTTTTTGTTTATTTTCCTTTTTATTAATTAAGCCGTTACTTTAACATTTTTTTATATCTTCTAACATTAATATTTTTTTTTAATATTCCTTTATATTTAGTTTTAATTTATTGTTATGATTACTATTTTTCTACATTTTACAATATTTGATATTAATCTTTGGGTATAATTTTCTATCGCACAAAACAAAAACATGTATCTTTTAATTATTACCTTTTATAACGTTTGAAGAAATAATAATATAATGAATAACTAAACTTATAACTGAACCATGCTGTTGTTTCTTAGATCCTAGGATATGAAGGGATCCTCAGAGCCATGCTCGAGCGGAGAGGATCGTAGGTTGGGTAGGGCATGAAGCGTACACATTCCAGCTGTGTATCGCAATTTTTTTTTTTTTTTGTATTTCTCTCCTCCTTCTCTTTCCCTTTCTTCTGGTTTCTCTGAAATTGTCCTTCTGTTCTTCCGGTTATCGTTTAGCTCTAGATATTTTTACAGTTTTCCTGTTTGAGTATTTTTTTGTCGCAGCACGCTAATTTCGATTTCTAATTAATAATAATGTGTAGTTGCGTGGGATTCTGTACGGAGCAAGACCACCACCCCCCAAGCCGACGAGCCCAAGCCGGAATAGTAAAGCGTGCCCCGCAAGTACAGAATCCCGAACTGTTCACCACTACCGTTACACGTTACAGATAATTATTTATTATTAATTAAGAAAAAGTGGCGCCCAACGTGGGGCCTTAGTGAATAAATTCAAGTTCATTAAGACTCGCGAAGGACATAATTTCAGAAACTCTTTCATTTCTTCGTTACTTCAAAATTTCACCTTTCTAAATTTTCGATTGTGTTCGAATTCCTGGAATTCATGCCGAAAGAATATCAGTATTCAAAGCTGACCGGAATTAGACCATAAAGCGGAAATTTCCTACCTCAAGCAGAAGTGACTGGAGTTTTCAGTCGCAGGAAAACAGATTTAAAAATCAAAACTTCGGTTGATTTTCTGTCCGCGATCGGCAAAAACCAATCACTGAGCTACTCAAACTATTCTATGAAGGAAGTTATCGATGAACAAAGAGGAAAATACTGGCACAACTTGCGAGAAGTGTCGTATCCCATCTTCGTAACTTCTGAATCTAAATTCTAACTACTGGAAGGAAAACTTGTTTACACTGGAATACGAGTGTAAGAGTACACCGTCCAAAACTTACGTAGAAAGAAAGGATTATCTTTCGAATAAGTTTAAGTCAATTTGAACGAATTTTCTTCCAAACTCCATACACCTTTTGAGAAATGTAAGAAAAGAGAATGACAATATCCTTGGGGACGAGAACAACAAGCTAAGGGTTCAGTTTATATAAATTTTATTGAGTTATAATTTTTCTTTATTATATTGAGATATTTTTCGTGTGTCACATTTTTTGAGAATTATTTGAGTATGATGGGGTTAGATCGATCGCCGAATAGGAGAGTCGGAAGTGCCTCAAATTCTTTGTGTTCTATATGTCAAGCTAACATTAGTTCAGCAAACGCATATACAACAACATGTCAGCACGAATTCCACAGAGAATGTATTGAAGCTCATTGGAAGAACAGTGAGAAGTGTCCAGTTTGCGAATCGGCATGTAGAGCCACAGCCTCTAAAACTGCCGAAAAAGTAGCTCGAGAAACTCGAAGTAGATCTAAAGCTACTCAGCCGGTTAATAATCCATTAGATGAGGGACCTTCTACTTCAATACGAAGTTCTAGCAATAATACGAATTCAAGTATTATCACAGCCAACGCAGTCACTTTGTTAGCCATGGAGCGGAGGATGTTAGCCACTCTCTCTGAGAAGATGTCTGAATTAATACAGAATGCTTTCTCGGAAAGTGTGAATCGAGTGACGCTCACTCCAAGCCCAGCTCAGCCCCAGCTCCAAGATCAGGTGCCAGGAGTTTTTGATAGAATCGAAACTCCACGCTCTCCTGCTTCCCAACGCACGGTTGCATCTGAATTACTAACGCGGCCAGATAAAGTGGTTCACATTCTCAATGGTTGGAAAATTAAATTTTCTGGGGATAGTATGTCTGTTGACAATTTTATTTATAGGGTCGAAGCCCTCACAAGGCAAATGCTGGACGGAAACTTTACCGTTTTGTGTAGGAACTGCAGTGTTCTATTCGAAGGGAAAGCCAACGAGTTTTATTGGCGGTACCATAAGGCGTACGGTGAAATCTCTTGGGAGGATTTTTGTGCAGCCTTACGACTTCAATTCAGACACAGTAGAGATGATAATGACATAGAGGAAATAATTAGAACGACTAAACAGAAACCAAACGAATCCTTCGATAGCTTCTATGACAACATATCAGGACTAATTGATCAGTTAGAACAGCCCTGGGTGTCAAGTAAACTTGTCCGAGTACTTAAAAGTAATCTTCGTCCTGAAATTCGCCATGAAATCCTGAATCTGGAAATAAAAACGGTGTCCGAATTAAGGGAGATTTGTAGGCGTCGCGAAGCATTTCTCGCTGATGTCAAGAGATGTAGTGGATACACTAAGGTTGTTCCTTTTAGGCGTGAAGTAGCTGAATTTGGAGATGAAATGGTAGATCTCCAAGAATCAGAACCTGAGGGTGAGGCAGGAGTCGAAGCCTTTTCCTTAAAATGCTGGAACTGCCAAAGCGAAGGACATAGGTATCAAGATTGTCTCTCAGAAAGACGTGTTTTTTGTTACGGATGCGGTGCGGCTAACACGTACAAGCCAAGTTGCAGTAAATGTTCAAAAAACTTCAAGCAAGGCATATCGAAGTCGCAATACAAACAGAAGACTTCATATGCCAGTCGAAATCAGTCCACAATGACCGACCAATAGAGGACACTCTTCAAAGTGTATCTCTCTCTTCCCCAGACGAACAAATAGTCCCAGATAGCTCTCTGCTTCACAGCAAAATTTCAAAGTTAAGGGACGTCGCAATCCATGAAGTACAAAAGATAGCTAACGTAGCTAAACGAAATTCACGAAGGTTAAAGGCTTTTTGGAAAAATGTGAAAAGATGCAAAGACAGTTTGAAACACATTAATTCCATACCCGCAGGAACTAGGGATCCTCGACCGTTTCTACCGGTTCGATTGCTCGATCGAGTTGTATACGGTTTGTTAGATTCGGGAGCTTCGATTAGTTGTATAGGGGGAGAATTAGCTAAGGAAGTGATAAAGAATAAGGAATACCGAGCCATAAAAGGCAGCGCTGCGACAGCAGACGGGAAATCCCAAAATATAGTAGGAGTTCTAAACATTGACGTAGAATACGGCAATGATAAGAAGCCTTTAAAACTGTATGTCGTACCTTCACTCAAACAAGATTTATATCTTGGCATAGACTTTTGGAAGTTATACGATCTTCTTCCAACACATTTAAAGATATCGGAAATAGAATCGGCTAAGGCAGTCCGCCCAGACGAGGTGGATCAACACGATTTGTCGGAAGACGAAAAAGCTAAATTGGCAAATACCATAAATTGTTTTCCTTCTTTTACTCAGGAAGGATTAGGCAGGACAAATTTAATAACCCACACTATTGATGTAGGAATGGCGAAGCCCATCAAACAGCGGCATTTCCCTGTATCTCCTGCAGTTGAAAAGGCAATGTATACTGAAATCGACAGAATGTTGCAATTGGGTGTGATAGAGGAATCGGAGAGTGCATGGTCCTCCCCGATAGTAATGGTTACTAAACCAGGGAAAGTTAGAATATGTTTAGATTGCCGGAAAGTCAATAGCTTCACGGAAAAAGACGCGTATCCTCTTCCCCAAATAAATGGGATTTTGAGCCGATTACCGAAAGCAGAGTTTATAACTAGCTTAGACTTAAAGGATGCTTATTGGCAAGTGCCTTTAGATGTTCAGTCGCGCGATAAGACTGCGTTCACGGTACCAGGTAGACCGTTATACCAATTTAAGGTAATGCCGTTTGGCTTATGCAATGCTACGAGCACCATGTCTCGTTTAATGGACAAGGTAGTGCCAGCTCACATGAGGAACGAAGTTTTTGTATATTTAGATGATCTTCTAATAGTATCTGCAAGTTTTGAAGATCATCTCGAAGTTCTCAGGGAGTTAGCATTGCACATTAGGCGTGCAGGTTTGACAATCAACATTGGCAAAAGTCACTTCTGCTTGCGGCGAGTGCGTTATCTAGGTCATATAATAGGTGACGGCGGAATCCGTACAGACCCAGAAAAGGTGTCTGCGATTACCAACTTTCCTTTACCAAAAAGCTTAAAGAACTTGAGAAGCTTTATGGGGATGTGTGGATGGTATCGGAAAGTCGTGCCAAATTTTGCGTCTCTGTCTGCTCCTTTGACAGACTTGATGACGACAAAACGAAAGTTCATCTTGACCGAAGAGGCTATAAGAGCGTTTGAGAGGCTAAAGCAGTGTCTTAGTGAAGCACCTGTTTTATGTAGTCCAGACTTCGCGAAGCCGTTCACTATACACTGTGATGCCAGCAAAACAGGCGTAGGAGCAGTATTAGTGCAGGTTTCAGACGAAGGCGACGAGAGACCGATTGCTTTTGTTTCAAAGAAATTGAATAAAGCTCAGAAAAACTACACAGTCACTGAACAAGAATGTTTAGCTGCTATCGTCGCTTTAAAGAATTTTAGAGCGTATGTGGAGGGTTTGAAATTCAAGATAATTACAGATCATGCTTCTTTAAAGTGGTTGATGTCGAACCACGATTTAAGTTCCCGATTAGCTCGGTGGTCGTTAGCGTTACAAAGATACGTTTTCGAGATCGAGCATCGCAAGGGTTCACTAAACGTTGTTCCCGACGTTTTGTCTCGCGTGAACGAAGAGGCAGTTGCTGCCATAGATTTGACGGAAGGACTTATTATTGATCTAAACTCCGAATCATTTAAATCAGAGGAGTATAATAATCTGATAAAGAGAGTGGAAGAAAATAAACTAAATTTCCCTGATCTTAAGGTGGAAAACGGTTATTTGTATCGTAAAGCGGAACACTTAACCGGGGAACAGATACATGACGAATACGCATGGAAGCTTTGGTTACCAAAGGAATTAGTGCCCAAAGTTCTTTCTCTAGCTCATGATAGCTCCTTGGCCTCACATGGAGGCGTACACAAAACTATCGAGAGGATTAGGCGATACTATTTCTGGCCTGGTCTCGTTTCAGACGTAAGAGCCTATATAAGCGCTTGTGAGGTTTGCAAATGCACGAAAGCACCGAATTGTGTTCTCAGACCTCCTTTGGGAAGAGCACCGGAGACTCAGCGGTTCTTTCAAAGGCTTTTCGTTGATTTTCTCGGGCCTTATCCCAGATCGCGAAGTGGAAACGTGGGCATTTTTATCGTCCTCGATCACTTCTCAAAGTTTGTTTTCCTTAAACCTGTTAGGAAGATTGATTCTAGCGTCATTGTGAAGTATCTAGACAGTGAACTGTTTATGACTTTTGGAGTCCCTGAAACGATAGTGTCAGATAATGGGTCCCAATTTAGGTCGAAAGCGTTTCGAGGATTAATGCAGGAATATAGCATTAATCATACTCTGACTGCTGTTTATTCACCTCAGGCTAACGCCTCGGAGCGTGTAAATAGATCGGTCATATCCGCCATTAGAGCGTATATACGCCCGGATCAGAAGGATTGGGATGAAGTTCTAAACCGGATATCTTGCGCGCTGAGGTCTTCCATACACTCCAGCCTTGGAACAAGTCCGTACTACATGGCTTTTGGACAGCATATGGTTACCTCTGGTTCGACCTATTCTCTGCTCCGACGTTTAAATCTTTTGAACGATCGTTCGCTACGATTTGACTGGCAGGATTCTTTCGAAATAGTTCGCAAACAAGCTTGCGAGCAAATGTATAGAAAGCACGAGGAAAACAAGAAGCGCTATGATCTCCGCACTCGTAATGTTACGTATACTGAAGGTCAAGAGGTATATCGACGTAACTTTAAGCAAAGCTGCTTTCAAGCTGGCTATAACGCCAAATTCGGGCCAATGTTTGTAAAATCTCGGATTCGAAGAAAGATCGGTAACCTCTATTATGAACTGGAAGACCTTCAAGGAAAAGTTGTAGGTACTTACCACGCTAAAGACATTCGACAATAGCTTCAGTCGGAATCAGTCTAGTGTATTCTCTCGATCATACCCTAGTCTGATTTTAGCGGGGGGGTTTGTACTGGCGACTGAAGCCAAAGAAAAATTTAAATGGGTTTATATTTGGCGCCAAAGATCGTAAGCGTAGATTACCGGTTAGGTAAACTAAGAGTTGCCATCCGAGATGCAGCTTCTTATCAGCTGTATGCAGGTATGCACTGAAAAGCTCTATTTATCTATGATGGCGTAAGGTTGGATCGACATAGATTTCCGCTCTGGAATCTTAGATTCTTTTCGATTCAACCTCCATAGCAGAAAGACCTGTGCACGTAAGTTTTCTTGCCTTGGCATGTGGGTGTTTACTCACAGAGAGGTTAAAATTTTTTTTTGGGTTATTTCTTCAGATTACCCAGATAAACCTGCCTAATCTGCCAACCCACCCAAGGAAGGAAGAAAAATAGGAACCCTCAGGAGTTACTGGCCTTACTCAGGAAAATCCACATCCCCGTGCCTCATCCAGCGGCCCGGCATCCAGGTGAAGCAAGCCCTGAGCCGGCCCAGCGATCATCAAGTGTCCCGCGGAGCGCCTTATTTATCCCATCGAGGGATCGGCAACTCCGTGGGCCAGCAGTTTTAGTTGTGACAGTGGGCGAAAAAAGCCTAGTGGGAGTGAAAACGTGAATTTAACCTAAAATCCCCAAAACCTCGTGCACACTGAGAAAAATATAAGACAAAAAAAAACTATAATGGAAAATATTATATAATAAAGATTAATGCTTGCGAGCTACAAAAAAACAAAAAAAAAACGTGAACGAAAATGTGCAGAAACAAAAATTAAAAATTTATTTTTTTGGTTATACCAAAATTTTCTTAAGTGAAATACACTAAAAAACACTGAAGTGAGAATTCTAATGAATAAACCTTAAAGTATAATTAAGCTAAAACAGTGCTAAAAAAAATAAATATTATAAAAGAACTAAATGCGAAGGTGAAAACGAAAACCTAAAAGGAAATGTTAAAAAAAAAAAATAAATAGTTAAAAATGTTATAAATAAATAATAAGTTAAAAAAAATGGGAAAATTTATATAAATAAAGTTAAAATGTGAAAACGTGCGGCAAAGAGAAATTAGAAAGGCTCCTCGAAATTTAAATTGTTAATTTCTATTTTTATTTTTATTTTTTTTTGATTTTTTTCTTTTTTTATTTTTGTTTTGGTTGCTGAGTTAGGTTTGAAAGAGCAAGAAGCACTGAAAGAAAAGCTCTGATGTGTTACAAAAAAAAAAAAATTTTAATTATTTGCGTCTCCGAATTTCCCGAAAATTATGGGAAAAGCCCCCCCCAAAATTCCGTTTTTCAGCACGCCAGCGCGGGAGATCGATCTTTCGTCATGGAAATGCAAGTGAGTTTGTTTTCTTAATTTATATTTACTTTTTACAACACAAAAATTTAACTGCATGAAATTATCATTTTTTTTTGTTGTTGGTGTAAGTTACATTCTCACTAAAACGAATTTTGCGAAATAGAAAGATGGAAAAAAAAGAATCAAAGAACGGTTATATTTACAGCGAGCTTATCTTTTAGTCAGCGAGCTTTGGCTACACTGAGAGAAATTTTGGAATGAATTCTATTTAATTTAATATTATTGAAATAAAATGATTAGAGATTACAGATGAGAATGAAAACCTGAAAATAATTTAGATAAAAGAAAATTTTTAAATACACTGAAAAAAAAATATGTTTGAAAATTTTATAAAGGCTTAAAAATATAAAAAAATTATTTTTTCCTTTTTTTTAATATTAAATGAATAACGTCAAATAACAATAGAAATTAAATTTATTTTTCCGAATATTGCCGCCAAGTTATTGCCACGTTTGGGATAGGAATTTAAATTTTTTGTTTATTTTCCTTTTTATTAATTAAGCCGTTACTTTAACATTTTTTTATATCTTCTAACATTAATATTTTTTTTTAATATTCCTTTATATTTAGTTTTAATTTATTGTTATGATTACTATTTTTCTACATTTTACAATATTTGATATTAATCTTTGGGTATAATTTTCTATCGCACAAAACAAAAACATGTATCTTTTAATTATTACCTTTTATAACGTTTGAAGAAATAATAATATAATGAATAACTAAACTTATAACTGAACCATGCTGTTGTTTCTCAGATCCTAGGATATGAAGGGATCCTCAGAGCCATGCTCGAGCGGAGAGGATCGTAGGTTGGGTAGGGCATGAAGCGTACACATTCCAGCTGTGTATCGCAATTTTTTTTTTTTTTTTGTATTTCTCTCCTCCTTCTCTTTCCCTTTCTTCTGGTTTCTCTGAAATTGTCCTTCTGTTCTTCCGGTTATCGTTTAGCTCTAGATATTTTTACAGTTTTCCTGTTTGAGTATTTTTTTGTCGCAGCACGCTAATTTCGATTTCTAATTAATAATAATGTGTAGTTGCGTGGGATTCTGTACGGAGCAAGACCACCACCCCCCAAGCCGACGAGCCCAAGCCGGAATAGTAAAGCGTGCCCCGCAAGTACAGAATCCCGAACTGTTCACCACTACCGTTACACGTTACACTTACAATCAGCAATTTTCGAGATAAACATGGGAAATAAAACAAAACTGGCGCCTCGTTTCATATCCGCCAAAAATCGAACCACAAATATATGCCTCATTAATTTCAAAGGTTTTAAGAACACAATTGATCTGCTGTGCAAGCCATAGGAATAAAGTCGAATTTTATTAATTAAATACAAGATAAATTGTCGATTTCAAGGATGGGTTTATAAAATTGTATAATAATTGTAAATAATTTAAGTAGAATTGACCTTTAGAACCACCAATCTTCTGACTGAAAGAGAATTTTTGAGGGGCTTGGGGTTGTTAAATAAAGTTGAATATAAAATCTAAAATAATAAAATCCAATCTACCGTTATCCAAAAATATCTACCGCTATTAGATATATTATGCCAATTTTTTGTTTTTTGTTTCTGGTAAAAATATTCCTAGTATTGTTAAAGCAACGAGAAGCACCGACGCTGACATCAACATAGTGGGACCAAGACCATGTTCTTCAATCATCACAGGATATATCTTCAGAGTCATAAATGCAAAGATACTGAGCTGGACCATGCACATTGAACAGCCAATCGAAATAATCTGCGGGAAGTGACTAAGTAAAAAGAACAGATACATATTCACATTATCACCTTGTGGGGCAAGAGCTCGACGACAACCAAAAATGTCAAAGATCCCACACCAATGCCCGCGATCAAGCTTATTAAGCACATTGTGACCAGTCCAAACCATCCATGCTCCTTCAGAAACTGCATGGAGGCAAAGTACTTAAGGCAGACTATAGTCAGTTCACCTGCAGCCATTCCGGCCATAGAGCTCAGGAGAAGGATGCGACGACCTACTCGATCTACCAGAACAATGGCGATCATCATGCCCAGTAGTTGGGAAACCCCGAGACCAATGGCACTCAGATTTACATGAAAATCGTTGTTGAGATGTTTGAAAATAGTTGTGGCATAAGTTATTATGGCAAAGTTTCCCGACATCTGGTGGGTAAATAAAAGAACATAGATCAGGCCATAAGCTTTCCACGCTTCCTTGTTGCCTGAAATATGATAAATATAAAGCAGAGGCCTTATACTTAAAAATAACTTACAGTAGTCGCTGACACTAACTTGTTCGACTACGATAGAATGTCCCTCCTCAAATTCTTTAAATTGCTTCTTAGTTTCTGCATCTTCGTCAGACAAATTTTTGTAAAAGTAAAAGGACTTTTCAGCCTTTTCTGTCTTACCGGCTCTTATCAGAAACAATGGCGTTTCTGGTAGAAATGTTATTGATGCCAGATATATTAGCGGTAGTAGTAACATTATGCAAGGAAGAACACTGTAATCTAAGAAATGACCCAAAGTAAACCCAAGCAGAACTCCAGTAGATGTAGCACAAATGATCGTTGACGTGAGAGCTCCACGGATGCTAGAAACAGGGAAAATCAAATTTTAAAAGATTTTAATTTTACCAACTAATGGATTCCCATATTAAATGACCGGCTTACTTAGTATCTGCGATTTCGGATACAAATATGGGGAATACAATAAGGATTGAGCCTCCTGTCATTCCCGCCAAAAACCGAGCTACGTAAAGGTATGTTACACTTGTCGCAAAGTAAATTAGAATCCAATGAATCTGTCGAAAAGAAGAGGATAAACCTACCACATCTTCAAAGTTTCAACTTACTGCATGTGGAAAAGCTAAAAAATACATAACCGGCTTTCGTCCACAGTAATAAAGAGGAATTCCTGTGAATATATTGGAAAAAAAGGCTCCGATTGCAATTAAACTGCCAACCCTGATTGAAGATGTTTAGATTTTAGTAAGAGAATTTTAATTGAAATATTTGTATACCATGAAGCCTGATAGACGTTTAGTTTTTCCTCTAGAGGTGTTTTGTCGGACGCAAGGTGAGCAGCAATCGGGGATAACCATCCAAGAGCAATCCCATGTGATAGCGTCATAATGGACAGCAGTTTAATGGTTATTTTCTTATACTTATTTATTCGAGGAAAAAAGTTTCACCATACTCTCCAATGTGGCTATGATTTGCCAACGGCATCGGCGCCAATCTAACATATTCTATAATTTTAAAATTGTCCCTTTTTTGAACTTGAATTTTAAGTAAACATGACAAATTTTGAAAAAATGTAAATGGACTGTCAAACTCTTCTTCTGTCATATATTTACATATGTACTTTCGGCTTTTCTAAAGTATTCATGCGAGGGGAAAAATAATGCTACTCTGACACCCACGAGGTACTGGATAAATACGGAATGAAAAGTTTCATATAATGGATCCATTATCAAATTCAATAATTAAATCCTTAAATTAAACTATGTCATTTCTGTTTGATAAAATTAAACTTTATTAAAATGTTTATTACTCGTCTCTGGTAAAAATATACCCAGTATTATGGACGAGAGGATACATACAGTCGCGGACATAATCATAGTGGCACCCAGACCATGATCTTCTATAATCATAGGATATATTTTTAGAGTCATAAATATCAAAATACTGAGCAGGGCCATGCTCATTGAAGTGCCAACCGAAATGATCTGGAATAATTAACTGAGCAAGAATTAAACAAATACGCATTAAATTTGTCACCTTAATTGGCAAAATCTCAACGACGATTAAAACTGTTACAGCTGCCACACCAATAGAAGAGAAGAAACTTATAAAACACATGGTTGCCAGTCCGCACCATTCATTCTCCATCAGAAACTCTTTGGATGCGAAAAACTTTAAGCCAGCAATGGTCAGCTCCCCCAGAGCCATACCGCCCAAGGAGACTAGGAGGAGTAAGCGTCGACCCACGCGATCCGCCACAAATACGGCTAGAATCATGCCCAGCAGTTGAGCCACCCCGAGAATAATGGTGCAGAGATTCGAATCCAATTTGCTGTTAAGATTATCGAAAATGGTAGTGGCATAGGTTAAAATGGCAAAGTTTCCCGACATTTGGTGGGTGAACAAAAGCAAAGAGATCAGTCCGTAAGCTTTCCACGCTTCCCTGTTGCCTGGTTAATAGACATGCTGTACATTGAGCATAAATACCACAAAATAACTTACAGTAGTCTTTGACAGTCGCTTTTTCGACCGGCCCATCGAAAACAAGTCCTTCCGCAAATTCTTTAAACTCCTTCTTAGATTCGGGATCTTCTACAGAAAGGCTCTTGTAAAAGTAAAAGGACTTTTCAGCCTTTTCCGTCTTGCCGCATCTTAGCAAAAACAATGGCGTTTCGGGTAGAAATATTATTAATATTGTGTATATAATGGGGAGAAGCAAAGCTATGCAGGGAAGAACTTTGTACTCAATGAAAGTAGCGAAAATATAGCCAAGAAGAATTCCAATGCTTATTGAGAGAATGATCGAGGATCCTAGGGCCCCACGGATGCTGAAAAAAAGATTGAATTATTATTTATCATTGTGCTTAAGGAGGAAACTTTTTCCATTCCCCAAAAATAAGAAGACTAATGACCAAAATTAAATTCCGGCTTACTTGGTGTCAGAAATTTCCGCTACAAATACTGGAAACACAACAATACCGGCGCCACCAGAAATTCCTGCCAAGAACCGAGCCATGTAATGGTATATTACATTTGTTCCAAAGTAGATAAGAATCCAATGGATCTGTCTTACAGAGAGGAGTATTACCATAAAACCTATCAAGTTTCAACTTACAGCATGTGGAACAGCTAAAAAGTACATTATCGGCTTTCGACCATAGTGATCAAGGGGGAACCCCATAAATAGATTTATAAATAAACTTCCTATTCCAAGGATGCTGCCGATCCTGATTAATATTGTTGGGATTTTAAAAAGAGATTCGAATTTGAATTATAAACTTACCAAGACCCATGATGGACGGTGAGCTTTTCGTCAAGTGGAGAGTCGTCGGACGAAAGGTAGACATACATCAGAGAAAACCAACCAAGTATTATGCCATGTGCTAGCATCATAATGCCCACTGCGGCTTTATTTATTAAGATTAATTCAATTTATTAAGAAGTTGCATCATACTTTCCAATGTGGCTATGATTTGCCAACGGCAGCGATGCCATCCTGACATTTTTTTTATAACTTTTTTGTTTTGTTTTTGAATTTTAATTCTAAGTAATCATGACGCTAATAGTGTCTGTCATACTTGGGCTTCTGTCGCATATTTCCGGTAAATTTTGATTCTATAAAGTTTATCACAAAGTAAACTTTTAATAAAACCCAAAAATCCCAGAGCCATGTATCTTTTATCTGGGTAATCGCTTGTTTTCCTTATTTTAGAGGAATTAAAAATGTAAACAAGCAGCTTGGCAACAAGCCATGTTGAATTTAGGGGAATCTCTCCCCAATCAGCGATCGTGTCACAATAAATGATTTTCCTGTGATCAAGTTATTATCCGAGATTCCTGGCCTCAGTTCGGGGCAGTCATTGGGCCTCTGCCTCTCATCGACTGTCTTGCTTGGCTGCTTATATCGATTGATAATGATGGGTTCCTGAGCTACCAACTATCTGGCCGACTGTGGGCAAAGCGACTTACATAAATCTCAGTTGCATTTTAATGCACAAAAACGGCTTTGCCCAACCAGAGCCAGAGTCCCATCGTGATTCCTAGTAGATGATTCGTGGCTGGAGAGCGCTGCACGGTCGGAGGTCATGCTCCGTGGTTTGTTGTGCAGTTTGCAAATGCTCAATAAAAAAAATATAAAATTTTTTCTGTCATTTGCATTTGCACCACTGCGATCTCCGACGATCCGTGACCATATTATAACCCAGTGTGGCACTTTGACAGAGCCATGGCAATAAATACCTCTATGCTGGGGTATGTCCGCTTCTTTGGTGGCCATCCCGGTTGTCTTTCATCATTAGCACACAATTGTTTTCTATGTTCGACTGCAAAGGTATCACTTTCGTTTGTTCATCTGTCAGCGGAGATAAATTGCAATCCAAAAGTACACAGACAAACTCGGGACTTTATGCATTCGAATCAGTTTTCACCCGCTCATCTGGTTTGTCTCAAATTCCAACAGGATGATGCACCTCAACTCGTATACTTAATATAACTGGTTGGCTAACTAACCTTATTGTATTGGCTGATTCGCTTTAATTTATTTGTGGTTTTTTGAGTAGACTTAACAAGCAATCGGTGGTCTTAATTGCCTTTAGATTTTTTTGTGCTTCTAAGTATACAATTTAGATTAAATCGAATTAAATACAGTTTAAAATATATTACTTTATAAATTTTAAGGTAGTCAAAAATAAATTTCTTTACATAAAGACACCATTAGAAATATTGCAAGTTTTTCAAACTTCAACTTTTGATTTTTTTTCCAAATAGTAAAAATGGTTCTACAAATCGTTTAAGGTATTCCGTTCAAGAATCGGATGAATATTGACAAAGATACAGCCTTCGCTGTGGGCCATATTGACCTTCCCATGCAATATCCACATTTCAAAGGAGATGCCCCAGAAAATTTAATGAAAAATCGAAAAAATATGTTGTGCCTAGATTTTGATGGAATTTGGTAGAGAATCGATCTTCAAATCGTTTAAAGTATTCCGTTCAAGAATCGGATGAATATTGACAAAGATACAGCCTTCGCGGGGGGAATATTGACCTTCCCATGCAATATCCACATTTCAAAGGAGATGCCCCAGAAAATTTAATGAAAAATCGAAAAAATATTTTGTGTCTAGATTTTTATGGAAATTGGTAGAGAATCGATCTACAAATCGTTTAAGGTATTCCGTTCAAGAATCGGATTAAAATTGGTATAAGATATAGCCATTGCTGAGGGCCACATTGCCCATCCATGCATTTTACACATTCTTTAAAGATGATCCCGCAGTAAATTTTACAACCAATCGAAAAAAGATTTTGTTGTTCGATTTTGGAGCAGAACGATGGAAAATCGATCAAACAATCATTTAAGATAGTCCGGTCAAGGATCGGATTTAAATTGACCAATATATAGCCATCGATGGAGGCCATTATGTCTTTTGGACTTTTGACCAAAATTAAAATATCCTCTGCAACGGTATAAAATTCACATACACTTTCGGACTTTTCAATAATGTCTGAGAACTTTTCAGGGATTTTGTTTTTGAATTAAGAAGATTAGTTTTTGGCGCTAAAACGTCAAATGCGTCCTGCTATACAGAAAACATTTATCAAACTAACGAAAAAACATAGCCAGCTAGCATTAATCAAGGGGTTATCTCTAGCATTGATCTTGACAAATGTGGGTCGACTCCAAATGAATTTAAAACAACAGCATAGTTTCATCCAAATCGTAGCAAGAATGCGAGCAAATTGCCCAAGAAAATGCCACGCCTAGATATTGCCACAAAAACGAACAATTAAATCAACAAATTGTTACATTGAGATGGAGAGAATAAGAAAAAGAAGCTGCAGCCGAAACCTGAATGAATGACGGCATGAATGGAGGAGTAATTGAAGGCAGCCAGTATTGTTCTCAGGCTGTGAGCAAGTTGACAGAGCACCGTGTGTGGGTGCAACACGCTGGCTCTGGCAAAGATTCGGGGTATCTGGCAGATACAGATACATTCGGGGGCTCAAACTCAGCCAAGTCAAGAGACGATCGGGGCCTTTAGCCATGGCGAAAATCGCACGTTTCTATGCAAATCTTCTTCGCTTTTCAATCATCTTCACGACTAGACCACGGCGGCTTCTGTTTAGTTTTTTTTTTCTATCATTTTTTTTGGCCTCTTCGTTTTTTGGTAGTTTGTTGTCTGGAGACGTTTTTGGGGGCCTGTAGGCAATAATTATCGCTTGCATTACGTATTTCGGCTGCTTCTCGCTTTTGTTTTCCAACTCTGAGGCTGTGTGGCAATCTAACTGGGTTGGCATAGAAAACGGGCGTTAAAATTAACGGGAGTTAAATGGTTTTTCAATTTACAATAGGCCAAAAAACCAAAAAGGTAAAAAGCCGCAATTGCACGAGGGCCCAACACCATCCATGCTCCTCTGATGGATAGTTTGGGGTTAAATATAGGCTAGATGACTTCTTAGACGCTTCTACAATGATTTGACACTTTGCCGGGTCTCTCTCGGCTCACAACCAGCCCAGCGAACTTACCCACTGAATTACTTTTCCGAAAAATACTAAAACGACCTTTTAAGGTTGTTGCCTAACGCTATTCACAGTGCTACCACTGAAGGAGTGCTATAATACTACCTGTGTTAGATTTGTGTATTATTGTTTGGCCAAAAACTGGGCGCAAAATGAATTACTTTTGGCAATGAGTTTGCATTAACAATTTTCCGAGTGATTATCTGTAGGTGCACTTGGTAACGAAATTGCTTTTAACTTTTAACACACAATTTTTATAATAAGAAAAGTTTCTGAAATTACCATATTATATGTATTTGAGTTAGAGAACATTTTGAATAAATGGTAACATCTTCCAATGGCAAATAAAAGTCGAATTAGTGACTTAAATTAAACTTTTAGAACAACTCGCCAATCTTAATGAGAAAACCCACAAACTCAATGTCATTTGAAAAAAAAAAACATTGTCAATTGTGGAAGGAGCTGGGATAGCCATTAAAAACGAGAACCAAATCGCCATTAAAATCACGTTAAGCAGGCAGAAGCGCCAACTGGCGGCTGGTGATTACGACCATCACTTCTGATTTTGAATAGAATCCAATGTTAATTTTACATGAACCGACAGGCGGTTTGGCGATGAACCAATGGTAGTTACTAGATAGATACTACCGGCTGTGCGAAGTGCCTGCCCCCTTGGCTGGTTGATTCGTGGGAATATTTGCGGTTGCGATTATTTGAGCATTTTTAACTCCACCACCAAATCCATAATCGCAGGCGCAATGAATCGGCATCTGCATCTTTTGCCTTCGTGTGCAGAAGGAAGAAGAGGTCGCTGCCGAGGAGCTGAGGAGCCGGGAGCTGGAAGCTGGAAGCTGAGGAGAAAAGCAGATGAAGCCAGCGAAAATCAAACAAAAATATTATGCAATCGACCTACTGATCGTCAGGAGTGGTTGGGCACCAAACTGCTTCTACTGCCTGCCCCACAATCATACTCGTAATAAAAACTGTCCACTGTCAACTCTTCAGCTGTCTTCCCTTTTGGTCCATTGTCTTGTGGCCTGGCCTGGCTGACCAGAAAATAGAAGCCAAGAAACAAGAAACGCCTCGAGTCAAAAAGTCGTCACTGCGAGCATTTCAAATCTTTAATTTGCGATTTTGTTGTTTGTTATGCCATCCACCGTCGATTGGTCCGACCATCGAGCAGCTTCACCACCGATGACGACCCACTCGGACTCGAATCCACTCCAGATCCCCCTGGGTCCCCAGACGCATAAGCCCTACAAGTGCTTCCCCTTCCTCATTAACCGATGATGGATTTGAAAACTGTCATCTCGCTGATTGACTCGAATCTATTTGAATTGAATGAGACATTTATTGTCATTTATAAAGGCATATGATGCAAAGGAGACTATCCGTATTATTTTGAACCCAATTAGAAATAATTAGTCACTAGTTTTTTTCATAAATTTATGTAAGTGTATATTCTTGATTTTTTAAAAAGTATTTGAAGATATAAGATTATATATAGGAAGGTATAGGCACAGTATGACTATTGCAGAATATTGTTATATATAAAAATAATTAAAATAGAAATTGATTAATATATCAATCTAATCTAATATCTAATCTAATATATAATATCTAATATTTTGAGCTAAAGTATACTTTACAGTGAATATTTAAAGAGTTTTTTTGACACCTTTAATTAACCTTTATAACTAAATCATTTATATTATGTGATTTAGATAGATCCAACGTAACAGAAAATGTTAACCAAATGGGGAGCTCTGCTCTCCTCCGATCTAATGCTGTTAAAAACCGAAGACTGCCGAAGACTGGGGGCTCTCTTTCTTTTCTCGGAATCTTCACAATCAGCTGATCGCTGGACCGGTCGCAAAGACACACTGTCTTTGTTTGGGTTTGCCTCTGGTTTTGGTATGGACTTCGGGCTTCTTTGGGAATCGAGGAAGATGTGGCAGCGATCTTCGCCGTGCGGTAAGTTCGTCCGGATTGGAGTGGATCGGGTGCTTTTGCTTTTGCTGTGCTTTTGCCTTTGTGGCGGCGGCGGTGGCTCTGCGAGCGTTTTCGCTAAACAGAGTTTCGAGTGGAGCTCAACTACTAAAGTTGGACGCCGCATTTGCCAATTGAAACATTCAAATGTGAATATCGTACGGGTGAAGACGTCTTCTGTTCGTCTGGCTCTGGCTCAAATTGTATTTTCATACCAATCTGATGTGATAAATAGATTTAAGAATACTAAAGTGCCCAAAAGTGTTTGAAGTTTTTAAAACTCTTGTGATTTGCTCAGTTATTTTGTTTTCCTTTTCAAGGATTACACCACAGATTTTGTATAGGAACTGTTTTCGGATTTTGAAAGCTCAAAGGATTAAAAGCCAAGATCACTTTAAGTTTCAGCACGAAAAGGATTTTTTCTAAAATCTTTTATCTAACATTTTTCTATTAATAATTTTGTTATTAATTTTTTTGTGGCACTGTTTGGCCCTAATTTGAAGAAAAAACCTAATCAATTCACATTTTAAATGTTAGATTACTGAAGTTTCCTGTCTTCATAATACTGACATGAACAACTTGAAGTGATTTTGTGCCACCACCGAAAACATCAACTAAATCGTGATATCTGTGCATTACAACCGGATCCCACTCTAGCCCCTAACAAATAATAAACCAAATAATCAACCTTAGTGAGACAACATCAACAGCAATAACAATAACGAAAAATATGCAACAATTTAAGTAATATTCACAAGAAAAACGAAAACAAAAAAAAAAAATAGAAACAGTACGAATAACCCAGTCGGAGAGCGGAAAAGTTGTCATAAATAAGTTTACGGCGAAACCTCTATATTACTTCAATCACGAAACTGAAAGCAAAAAAGGAAGCTGTGCAGATTGAGTTGCTGCCACAGTTACTTACCTGAGTTACCTGAGAGTGTTACTGCTCCACAAACTGACATTCAGAGCACTGCCAATGACGCTGATGCCGCTTAAAGGTGAGTGAGCCAGTGCAACTTGGCCAAGAATTTCGACAGCTCATCACATCGACAGCTGAATGGCGTTGAGGCTGAGAGGCTTCTATAAAAATAAAATGCCAAACGCATTTCGTACGCATGAATGGATAAAAAGTGTTGTTGTTTAAAGTCGTTGCCTTTCACAAAGCATCATCTTGCTTAGATTTATTGCATACGTAGTCCATGTAATTTTATTACTCCTTTTGGCCAGTCAGCTAGTCCAAGAGGCTGGTAAAATGTCAATGCGTTGTCTGCATAATGGAGATGCCGTGTTTATGGTGGCTCTTGTGAGTTATGCAACAATACTCCTTCCTTGAGTACATATTATGAATATAAAATTATGATAGATGAAGAAATGATGTCTTAAATATGAATTTCCAAATTTTGAAGGTTGTAATCAATATACTAGTGACTAGTCAATCAATTAAGATAAATAACTTAATTAAGTTTGCCCACTAACCAATTCAAAGTCAATGCTATTAAAAGTCTTAAAATAAATCTGGCTTCTTGAATTCTTCTGGCTCCGTAAATATTAATTGGTTCTAAACGAATAAAATAATCGACAATTTTCATAAGTCTTTAATAAGCCTAAGGTGACTCCGGCTCGATGATTAATTTGCAAATTGTTGGTTAGCTTAGATGAATAGATACTGCAATTAAAAGCTAACCAAGAGCCTCAAAATTGCCGGCATGCATTTCAATTTTTTCTCAATTCTTTTTTGGGTTTCGAATTTTTTTTTTGTTGGTTTCTAATTTTTTACTGCATAAATTTAGTGTTGCAAAATTTGCAACCACAATAGTTACCTCGACTTGGCATTGTTATTAACGAATCTAAGATAATGCTGGCGGGCACACAGTTCAAGGATGAACAGCAGTAGCAGTAGCCGATCAGCTCAGAATAAACCCTTGGGAGGGGGCTGGGCTAACAAAAACAAAAACTAAAAATCAAAAATTCAAGTTAAATAGTTTGCAGCTGCAACATTTTTGTGTTAGATAATTTCAATTGCTGCCCAAACTGTGATTACTGGGCGAGCAACTTAGAGCAGAGGGCCGCAGAAAGTAGTGCAGAAATTAGGAAATTCGCCGTAAATGTCAAGAGGTGGCGTAGTTTTGTTTTCTTCTATAGTATCCAGTGCAGCCTCGTGGCGCAAATGAACAAAAGAAAAGCCAGGCTAAAAGAAAAGACAAATTTAGGCCAAATGTGTGACTTAACGTCTTTCACATCACATCGCACACACCTACACCTAAAGCCTAAAACCCAAAGCTAAAAAGAAGAAAGGGGGCAGACCTGCTTTTTGTTTTACGTGGCAGGAGGTTAAAGTTGACTAGGGAGACGAACAGAAAAAAAAAAATCCGAATGGAAAACTGCCTGGCTGCCTCAAATGTAACAAAATGCTATAGTACAATATAATTTTGCCCGTTGTTGTCTGCAGATGGCCAGATAAAAGTTCAAAATGCGAATTGTTGTTGTACTCCTAACCGGGTCTAGTCTGGCCCGGCCAGGTCTGGTCTGCTCATTAACGTTGCCAGCAAAAGAAATGGCAAATAAATTAAAAAGTCATTCAAGCAACAATACCCAAAAGGGGGAATCCTCTTAACTCCACCAACTAAAGCCCTCTTGTCTAACACTCTTGTAGTTGTTACCTATTTTTGCTATTAGTCTGGTTGTTTTTGCTACAAGTATTCCATTCAAGTGTTGATGCGTTAACTGGCGCTGCGTGCGCATCGCTGAAAAGCCAATGAGCCGCATCTGAGAGCCCGGTAAAAGTATCTAACGATTCCTTGTAGACGAAAACAAACAACCTCGCAATTGATGTTGTGCTATTGCTGTTTCTGTTGCCCATCTGGCTAGCTGGCACTGTTTTTGTGGCCCGTCTTCAGTGATTAATGAAGTGTAAATAATGTTCATGTTTTTGTATTTTTTTTTTCTAATTTTTATTCAACCTCAAGATTTCAACATATTCTAGACGGAATTTGTTGGGGTTTTTACTCGGTCGATCATTACTTGGTTGTTTGTTTTTACAATTTTCAAAGTCCATCTGAGGGATGGTTTTGGCAAACCACAAAATAACGAAAAAAAAAAACAAAAGACTTTGGCAACGAACTTGCAACGAACATGGACGGTAAATAAAAACCAACAGCTTTTTTCCAAACGATATTGTCAAATGTCAGCCAAGTGCACTTGAGTCATAAATAAGCCATTTGTCAGCTTTTTTCTTTTGGCGAATAAATAGATAACCGAAAAAACCAACGAACTTGAACTTTTCAAATGATTTGTGTAGATTTTGCAACGGTACTTTATTAAGAGTGCTGAAATTTTGAAATAAAATGACTATAAAATGAATATAGCTTAAGCACTTTGCAGTAATTTATCAAATTTATGCTGCATCAAGCATTTCCCTAATCATAGTCATTTCCTCGCATGCGTGAAGTGTTCAATTACATCACGATTTTAAATATGATCATTATAGCCATTTAACAACTAAATGCCAGCCGGCAGCCAGATTCTGAAATTGCTGCCACAAAACTGCTCGTTCATCGAGACACACGTGCGTCGCGAATTGCGTAGAGCTTGGACGCCTTTAATGGTGGACCCCACGATATAGCCGTTGCCAACTTGATATATAGTTTGTGCCGCCGACCAGCAGGCTAAATGTCAGGCCAAGATGCTGACCTCCATGCAACGTTTTGGTACATTTTAGGGTCTTCCAGCTCGGAATGGCATTTTGATCTGCCATGGTCTAAGGTGAACATCACGGCGGAGAGTGGCCCAAGATGGATGGTAGCAAGTTGCATTGAAATAGTTTATAGCATTGAGCTTCTTTTGGGAAGTCAAGCGAGTGGGGCAACTTTGCTAATTAAAAGATAATTTTAGCCCAATTTGTTTGGCCATAAAAAAACTTTTTGGTTTAATATTCATAATTTCAATTATCGATGACTCCAAATACAAATCAAATGAACAAATCTTTTCGAGGTTTACCAGGAACAGGTTTTCTAATATGCTTTCTTTCTGCGCATACTTACGTATTATTATTGTTTTATTTTTAAGACATTTCAGAGGCTGTTTACAGTTGTCTGAGAACCTGATTCCAGCATATTTGACTCAGTTTTGTTTACCTCTTAGGCAGGATCTAATTCGGGAAGTGACATCACTCTTTGGCTCGCGCAAAGGATGCGTATTATTTCTCGAAACGATCACGATCGCAGAACAGGTTATCGGCTGGCTTTATATGATTCATAAAAGAGCATATAAAATATGAAGACACTAATGGGTTTTTATAAAAATGGTGTCAGCCAAGGCTAGAATCAAAACTCCCATTCTCACTGGGGCTATTAAAAGTCGCGTCAATCGATAACATGATGGCCACAAATAGTTCCCACTGGTATTTGGTCATTTAAGTTGCCGCTTCATATATGAGCTATTATTACCTATAAAAAAATATAAGAATAAAGTGTCAATAATGGTCTATTAGGCCACTACTTAAGTAGGCAACGCTCACAAATTGGTATCAATATCAACCACCGAAATCAATTCCACCGGCTGACAGCCAATTAGGGACGCCTACCACTCACATGTTTACTACTTATGAAAAATCGAATCATAAATCAAAGAAGTCAGAGTTGAATTCCGCATTTAATACCTCGATATCATTTGATATTTTCAAGCACAATCAAACGCGCGAAGGAGACCAAATGACAAGAGCTTTCAGCAGTCATAATCATGTTTGCCATACAAAACGAACAAAAACAACAGGGAACAAAATGCTTTGATATTTTCGGTAACTTGTTGCTGTTGCTGTCGCTTACAGACAGTCGCTTGAAAATGGCAAAGAGCTAAAATAACAACAAAAGCATTTTTCTTGTCGTGCCAAAGTCAAGTTCGTTACCTGAGTCTTTTGTTTTGAAGTTCGAATTTAAGAGTCTAGAATCGTGTTTCGAGTTAGGAACTTATCGCGCTGATTAACTTAATATGTCTACGGATTACGTTTTGTTGCCACAAAAGCAAACAAAGATGTAATTTTCCCGGCCATTTCCGCTTGAACTTTGTTTTCTATTTTCCGCCAACAAGTTGCGAATGAAAACGAAATCATAACAAAAATCAAAAATGACTTTCATATACGTAGCAGTAGTGGCAAACAAGAAACAATTACTCCAAACAATAAGCAACTAATTCGCATCTTCATTGCTGCATATCTAGCATTTATATGAAGATATTAGCATATATGTGTGTGAGATACACTGAAAACATTTCGAAAATTGAGAAACTAAGATTTAAAACTGATAAAAACTGATTAAAATTGAATGAAAATATTAGATGCTGCATAGCAGTAACATTCACTAAAGTATTTTTTTTATAGGCAATTTGGATATTACAATTTTTTTTCGGTTATGTTTATTTTCGGATAAAATTAAAAAATTATTGCTTGTGTTTATTTTTTTTTTAAGTGAGATGGGTGCAAGCAGAAGCAATCATAAAAAGGCCATCATGACGAGGAAAAGCGCTGTGCGAACGAAAGAAAAGCCGCAAAAACCCGAGTGGCTCAGATAAAGTTGGCCATTGTTGCCGGTTATAATTAAACAGAGAGATGGTTATTTAACCAGGTGACATAAATACACACCGCCCTGATAACAAACACTGACCCAAATACGCGTAATCTGGAATCAAAGCGAACAAAAGAACGAATCAAAAGTGCAATAGTTGTTGCTCCGGCCACTGTTGTGCTGTTGGTGCAACGTCAACGGCAATTACTTATTAATTGCCGCTCGACAGCTTGTTTGTTGCTGTTGGTGGTATTGTTATTAGTGGCACTGCTACTGGTTCGGCTGCTGCAACTGTTGCCGGCGTGTCTGAGGCCGACCGAGCTGTCATAAATTGCGCTTGCCAGCTCTAGTAGATTGCCTCATATCAATTGAAACTGTCTGAGCGGCGTTTTCAATTGTTATCTTTTGATATTTAGTATTTTTTTTGGCTATTACCGATGAGACTTTTCGCGTCTTGCAGAAAGTTATATATCTTCTCAGTGACAACTCAATTGTTATGTGAGCACTCAGCGGGTATTGGTTTCCGTGTGTGTGCATTCGGCGGGTGACAAAGCGAATTGGGAGATTGCCAATAAATATTGTAGATGCATATGGGAACCGGATTGATCCAGGTTCATCTTCAGGCAATACTTTCACAAAGTAATTACAAAATACTTTGCAACCTGTTGGTTTTTAACTGCCATTTGATATAAAGATATACTTTTATTCGCATTTGTTGTACATTTTTTTAATCACATATTATCCGGTCAATTGCCCAACGGGATTGTTTAATAAACTTTTTATTTTAAAGATTCTAGCTAGTATGAGTCAGTTGTGAAAAAATAAGTTCTTACTAACGCGCGCTGGAAACAAGTTCGTCGCCTAAGTCTTTTGTCTCAATCGTTTGGTGCGAATTCTTGTTCGAATTTTTGCAATCTTATTTTTATGATCCAATATTGTCATTCTGTTGATGACAATTTAACATCATTTCTGCTCTGAAATCTAACTTTTTATGGACCATTATTGCTAGATTTGATAAATGCGCCACATAAACTACTTTAACTGGATATTTGATATGCGTAGAAGATTTGAATGATAATTATCGGGTCCCCGAGTTCGGATTAATTAGGTACAACTTCCTGTTGGGGTGGAGCCTTTGTTAGGTCTTACTCGTTATGGCACTATAGCCCACTGCCCTGCAATTACCTTGAAGATTTTAATGGTATAGTTGGTTAACTATATAGTGTGAGTGGTACTCTTGTTATTTCAACAGCTTTTTTGTGATCTGGCGGGCAAACAGTTTTCGGGGAGCTGCTGAACAAACAACACAAAATATGTTTAACCAATAATTAAGTAGCATCAAAATCTGCTCCAGGGACTGCATATTCAAACGAATAATGAAATGGACTGGGTTCCAACATCGCCGGGACGCCAATGGCAAATCCCGGCCTGCGGTAGCTCTTGCATGAAGAATTGCTGGGGCGCATCGGTACAAAAAGCCAAGTACTGACAACACACTAAAAAAGTGGAAATCATCTTCACATTCGGCGTTAAATGTTTTGCGCTGCTTTACAAATCTCCGGCAATTTGCCTGGCCTCTCAAACAAATTGAGTTCCATTTAAGCCTAGGCAGATGAATGCGCTCGAAGCTTCGCTCTCAATGGGCGGTCGGATTTGAATTCCGAGTTGGCCGAGAGCCAAGTGTGAAACGGTTGACAGGCGGCTGCCACGACGCGTCAGAGTGACTTTTGCTATGCCTCGGACTGCCACAGTATTTCTGTTTTTTCTTCTGTGTTTTTTTTTTTATTCCCCAATTCTCAGCCCACAGCCAAAGAGCCGTGCAAATTGCAAATGAGCAGCAACAGAAACAAAAACCCTGCACGGAAATGCACAAGAATTCTTGGGCAAAAAAGTGGCCGAAAATTGTATCAAAGGTGGAAAAAATGGCCGGCAGCGGCGGCAACCAAAAACGATTGCATTTGACCTCAAAATCTATTAGCACGTCGAACTCTGGCGGCTATGCGATGCAACCGATGTGGCAGCCACCCAACCTCAGGCCCAAAAACTGTGAAGTTGCCGCAAGAATAACAGCAATAATTGCTACTTGGAGTTGTGTACACCCATGTCTGGGTGCATCAGCGACACGTAGGTCAATGCATCAACATTAAACACCAAAAACAAAAATACCATCTTCAGACTCACACGCAGTCGTCTGGCTGCCTTTCCTGCATATCTGAATCTTAAAAGTTGCGGGTTAGCGAATACACACAAAAACAAAAAAAAAAACAAACAAATGTTTAACAAAAAGTCTTGTTATTGCAAAATTTACATGTTTTGTCTGACGCACAATCACACTTCAAGGAAATTTTAAACAACCCATAGGTGGAAACTCAAATGCTTTATGATTAATTGCCAACACAACAAAGTGTCACACAAAACAATTTGTGTCATAAATTTTATGACTGATCTTCTGAACCAAAACTAGAGTACAAATGGTGATTGATGATTTGCTTGAAGAGCAAAAACACAAAAAATGTATTTGATAAATTTAAAATTGCTCAGCTTCCGACCCATTTCTGGTGCAGGTACCGGAATTAATCACGGATAATATATGTTTGGTAATCCAATTAAAAGCATTATTGTACAAATATTAAAACGCACATCATTGGGATGATTTATGGCTAGGAAAGTCCAAGAAAGAGGTGAAATAAATCCAAAATTGCTCCTCACAATGGGGTTTCATTGTGGACTGTCCCGAAAAGAGATCTTAATCGCAGGGGATGTGCCAATATAAAATACACATTTAATTGCCTGCCGCCTGGATGGTCTTTATAAAAACAGCAAAGAAAATCCAAAAATGCTGCTTGCCAAATCTGGTGTAAAATAAATATAAACAAAATGCACAATGGGCGGGAGCAGAGCACTTTCAAAACATTTTGCCTGGGAAACACGAAGTGATTTGCTTAGCTTGGACTTTTATGCATTTATAATGACATTTTTCACACAGTTTGTTTCCGAAATCCGAAGCCGAAAAACAACATTGCTCTGCCATTTAAAATGTTTAACATTTTAATTAGTTTTTGTTTTGAAAGAAATAGTATAATTCTTTTTCGAGGTATAGCAGTTTTTTGGCAGCGTTTCGGTGATTAATTATGAGAAATTTGCATAACATTTGCTTGTGTCAGAGATTAGCACTGAAAAGCAAATGAGTATGCCATTAAACTGGAATATGGTAAAGACTTTATAAAAATCCTATAAGCTGGAATTTCCAGAACATCTCCGAAATTCCCGAAATAAATGTTCATCCTAGGTTCAATCGATTTATTCCCAAATATGGCAAAGGCTTAATTTCGTGAGCAGGTAATCTCTCTCCCACCATTAGCCAAATGACCAGCATATCTATCCGCACCTGCATGGCACTCCCAATCGCCATGCCAAATAACAAACAAAAAGCACCAATCAAGTTTCAAACTGGAGGGGGTATAGACATCGATTGAAGATGAGCTGACTTTATGCAATTTTCCGCACCAGGAATGGCCGGCAAGGAAAGGCAAGCCAAGTCAGCAAAGTTTCATAATGAATTTCGGTAAAGGTGAAATTTTTCCTGCACTCGATGAACAAATAAAATAAAATAAAAACTACTTATCCGCGTTACCTTTGTCTGAGAAGGCCACACAAGAGTGTCAGTGCAAGGCAACAAGCCAGATAAGCCAGCCAAGTCACAATCGGACCAACACGAAGAGCCAAAACAAATAAATCAAATCTTCAAATAACACGTATACGACATGTGGTCTACGGAGAAGAAAAAGAAGGCTGCCACAGTGGCTGCAAATACTTTGAATCTTTGGCTTGGCGTTGCCTTAGTTTCTATGCTCTCTGCACTGTGCGGGTTTCAACACTTTGCCACAATACAATGCGGCAAAAAGCGCAAAAACAACCAGAAGAGCTCAGCTGAGGGGAAAAAAAAACAAATGCTTCCTTCATGTCAGCTCAGCAACCGTAAAAGGTTAAGCGGCAACTTGACAAAAAGGTTAAAACGATTTAACAGACATTTGGCTGCAGTCTGCAGAGCCTCTCCAGCTTCAGCTCCAGCTCCAACTGCAGCTCCTCCAGGCAGCCAACAGAAAAAACTTAAAAACCGACCCAGGCAATCGTCGAATCCATCGACTGCGTCCTTAGCATATCCATCTGAAGTACACCCCGTTGCCTCCGTAACTCGCAATCCCCGATCATCCGATCTCCTCGAGGTGTGCGCGTGTGTTGAAGGCGGAACCAAATTTTGATTACAGAGACCCTCAGCATGGCGAGGAAAATGCAACCTCAGGTTTTAACAGTTAACTGGCGCTAGCTTATTATTTTTGTTGTTTCGTTGTAGTTGGTAGCTGTAGCTGGCAATGATGGTGCCGAGATGGCTGTTGCCACAAACACCTGCTATTGCCATGGCCCGCGTTGACATTTTTTTCTCTGATAATGATTCAGCAGTGTGACTTCCTTATTTGTCATTGTTGTCGTTGCCAATTTTTCACTTTTCACTTGGTTTTTTTTTTTAATATTTTGGCGGCAAGTTTTCCGTCTCCAGACCTGCTCTCTTATGAATGATTGGCCGAAAGCTTTTGATTAATGTCATCCAATGAGTTCGATGAGTTAAAGAAGAAGCGTAATTTGTTGCTGAAGCTAATTTATTGATCGCAATTTATACAAGTTCTCTGATAATCCCAACTATCCACGACGACCTTCGCGAAACCAATCACCATTTAAGGCAATTGAATTGAATTCGGCTTAAGCCTTGACAATGACAAACTCTTGATTCGTGATAAGATTTGACAGGCGCAGTCCCAGGCCCAGCTAGTGCAACTCTTGAACTTTAACAGAGTGTTTGGCTAATCGACTTAATTTACAATTTTTATTAAATTTTAATGCCAGCCATTTGTTTCAGCGGCAAAGCAATTTAATTTTGTGTACATTACGTTATTTTGATGAAATAAAATTTAGGTGTGAGAATATTTGATGCAAACATGCACGACGAGAACCCCACCAAGGCAATCAACTAATTTAAATACAAAAAGCAATTTCGGCAACCGAATCCAACGTCAAAGAATCCCGTAGACAATGCAGAGAAACAGAATCTTCATCGCATCGTCTTCTCCATCAACTGCAGCTAATTTCAATTTAAATTTATGTTCGCATCAAATGAAATTTCGAGATTCTGTTCGATTTTGCATTGTTATTGAAAATAGTCATTACGTAAACAGCAAAGAAATCTTTTGTCTCTGGACGTCGGACATCGGACAGTTTACCCAAACCATTGAAAATGATTTAATTGAAAGAGTGTCACTAGGCAAGCCGGTTGGTGCTAATCTCTCCCTCTCTTTGGACCTGCTGGCCAGTATCTGGTATCTGGTCTCTATTTTGCCTCCCCAAGATTTGATATTGTTTGCTGTTGTGCAAATTAAAACAATTATATGAAATTATGCAAAGTACGCAAAGAAACTACGGGAACAGCAGCGACAACAACAGCTGCAAAACGGTCTGACGGAAGCGAGCTTGGAAGCGAGTGAATGTCTTGACTGGATTGACTGACTGACTAACTGAATGCCTTACTGACTGACCGACTAACTAACTGCCTCACTGAGTGTATGACTTCTGGTCGACGCCTGCAGCTGTTCCTGGGCAGCAAATTCGATTTTACTTTTTGGGGAAGCCAGCCTAAAATGTAATAATTTATTGCGCATACACCCCGTGGTACACGGGATTCAAAATTTGCAACTTTGAATCTGCATATCTGGCTATCTGCATTACTTTGTATCTCTATATGGCGGGGAGGGAATGGACATATCTAACGATCTGCCGTAAATTTCTGTATGCGTCTGTGGGCGTCTACGAAAATGATGTAACCGCTGAGAGCCTTTTGGGCTTTGTTGTCTTCTTCGGCACATTGACAACTCGACTGCTGCGTTGATTTGTGCAAGCCCAGAGTTAATTTATTATTTCTGTTTGTTTTCGTATTGTTTCTTATAATTTCTATTACCCAATACGACGGCTTGTTGCCGGGTGTACGTGTTTTATTTGCGCCACTAATTATATTTTCGTTTTTTCCCCATTTTATTTTGGCGAATCTCCCACGCGATTGCGTAATAAATATTCATAATTTTTCTAACTAGCTAATCATTTATTCCCGCCTCTTTTCGTTCCAGGCGACTCCAACGACAAAATGCGGCGAACGCAGCTTAGTTTGTTTTACGGTAAGAATTTTATTATAGTTTAAAATTAGTACAATCTTCTAATTAGAAGATTAAGAGTTAAGTTTTGATGAATTTGATGATATATAAATTAAATTGTTTTAAAGGCATAATTAAATTTTCCAAGTAACCCTTAATACTTTAAGTTTAAAACTACCCAACAAAAAATCAAACCATTTATCCCATTATTAAAAAAAAAAATAGTTAAATACCAGACTGCCCCTGAAAAATATGTAAAATTTCAAAAAGTAAAAAGCATTCTCCATCGTGGCAGCATCCTTGACCTTGTCAGTTCATAATTTTCCCATCATTCGTCTCTGGCTAACGGCGCATCTGTGCGGCACAAGACGCATTCCGGCCGTGCGTGTGCCACAAAGCGTGGGCGGCAAAGCGGCCAAGATTGCGTTAATGCCCCTTTGTCTTAGCCGGTTGCGTGAGGCGGATGGAGTTGTTGGGCCGAGATGGCGTGCGACAAAAAAGGGAGACCGAAAATCCGTAAAAAAAAAAAAACAAATACATACATACACAGCGTTCAGATTTAGATTAAATGTGACTTTGATTTGAATTAATGGATTGGTCAGAGGCTGGGAAATGCAATTTTTAACGGCTCATTAGGAGGGTCATGTTGGCCGAGACCCAAATGCCGGACAGAGCAGAAGTGACAGCTCATCTCGAGACTTGCGAGTAAAACCAACAAAGGCCAGTATTATTTTTTTTTTTTGTATTATTTTTTTGGCTTTTTGTGTTTTTTGGCCGGCTGTGAGTAATTACGCGCCCATCGACAGCGCCTCTCAATTAAGTTGGCAAGACCATCCCGCTGTGAGTGGCACGAACTATTGAATCGAATGGCCAGATATTCGGAATCGATGCGAGTACACCACGGCGTATGCTCGATTTGAGTCCGCTTGCCAATCAGCGGGCATAAATTATGGGCAATTGTTTAATTTGAATAAGGCAGCAACACCCGCCAGCAAAGTCCCCAAAGACACCGCGTCTTCATCATCATCGGCGCATCTTCTTCGATGATTCACTTAATCGCAGTGATTATGCAGCAAGTGGGCCTTGAATCTTGTGGCTATTTTGGTTATTTTGGTTATTCAATAACCTCCTCCTCCACCTCCTTTTCCATGGCGGGGCTTTTCAGAAGACCACTCTGCCACTTATGCCGCAGTTCATCATGCCTTTTTTTACTGTTTGTGTATGTCTTTCTTTAATTGTTTTTATGCTTTAAAATTTAATTATTGCATTTCGAGGGGGCCTGAGGTCAAACGCCGGCTTCCAGCCCAGTAGTCTGTCGTACGCTTCTTGCGTAATTTGACAATATCTGACAAGCGAGTTGAATGGAAAAGTCAAGGTCCGCGGTCCCGCCATCGAGAAGACATTCTAAACTGGAGAATCCAAACCTGAAAAGTTGATTCCACGAGTATGAGGAAATATAAAAAAAATCACAAAGCTAAATAATTACAGTGGAGCAAGAGAAGTTTCGTTTAATGATTTCCTTTTTAAATGTAAACGTGACTATAATTTTATTTGATGAGCAAAGAAGTATTTAATGAGCAAAGAAATAAGGTAGTCCTCCCATTATACCCTCTTTAATGGTAATTGAATTAAATGTTTTCTAAGAAAAAAGAATTTAGCATTTAATAAAAAAAATGATTGATTTCCTATTACTAATTATATTAATAAAAAAACTATATTCTTTACTTCTTACAGCTCTGCTAGTAATGGCAATCTTAGGCCTTACAAGTGCCGAAACAAAGGTAAGCCTATAAATACAGTAAATATTATAAAATATTAATCTAATTTTTATGCCAGTACCGAACTCCAGCTCGGATATTAGCCAAACAAACTGGCGCCACGCAGTTCGAGGAGGAACGCTATGAGACGCATACAAACTGCAATGAACACAAACACCACCTGAAGAAGCGCGCCTCTGATGAGGATGTGGACTACGAGGTGTACCAGGGTGTAGTGGGCCGGCCGGGCATTGATTTTCCCATCTACCCACGTATCCCAAGGACTTCGTTCAGCTGCCGTTCGTATGGCAATGGCTACTTTGCCGATATGGAAACTGATTGTCAGGTGAAATATTAGAAGGAAATCTTGGTTGTTTATTGGATATCTCTAATTAAATTTTCATCTCAGGTCTTTCACATTTGCGAAGAGGGTCGGAAGATCTCATTCCTCTGCCCCAATGGCACCATCTTCCAGCAGAGCGAGCTCACCTGCGACTGGTGGTTTAAGGTTAACTGCCTTGGATCTTCGGGATATTATGCCGAGAGTGCCGAACTCCTCAACAAGCAGCGTGTACACCGAGTCCGCCCTTCAGTTCCAGTTCAGGGATTCAATATTGTAGGAGGTGGACTGAATATTAAGCCCAAAGTAACACCAGTTGCTGGACAGGCCAGATCTGGACCCCGCTCGAATCCCGACAGGCGCATTGATTCCACCGAAGATGTACCCGCCTCGGTAGAGAGTGTGGACTTTGACGATGTTTCCGGAGAGAAACAACGAAAGGTCCTCCCCAGTATTGACAATAACAGCAACGACCACGAAACTCAAATAACAGCGGAAAGTTCTTCATTTGTGAGCGGATCCGGAAAGAGACGAGCCAACAAGGAAAAAACTCCCAGTCGGAACAGCAACGATGACATCACACTTCTAAAACCTTCGCGTAATAGGACGCCTGCGGCTTCCCAGGAAAGAGGAGCTTCCACCGAAAGGGCCAGGAATGGGCAGCGAGGACAACAGCGTTACAAGGATAGCGGCAGTGAGGAGCTCAGTAAGGAAAAGGAAAAGCCATCCAAGGACACCAAACCCGACTTCTTTGAGGCACACTCTACCAGATCCGTTCAGCAAACCACTCCCCACTACTCCGCCGGAAGCTATTCCACCGTTCGCCGTTTGGAGCCCAGCAAATCCACGCCGTTCTATACGCCCACAGTGCCAAGTTTGGTCAAGACGAAGTCCACTGATGGAAAACTCAACTATATCAAGGGCGGACATGCGGCCACCACCCCAAATCCTAATCGCTTTGTGGCCAACACGGGCCTCTTCCTGGAATCCTCGGCTGCGCCAAAGGTCAAGCCCACTGCCAGTGGCAGCATTGAGTTGGATAGTACCTACAAGCCTGTCGTGATTGGCATGCGACACCACTATGACGTGGCCAGTTCCGGAGAATTCCGGCTGCCAGCCAAATCAAGCGAGAGTCGCGATTACTTGCCCACCACTCCTGCTCCAACGGCGACCAGTAATGGACCCACTTACCTTCCGAAGAGCGCCAAATCGCCCCGAGGAAATGCTGCAGCTGCTGCTGGAGAGGACGCCCTCTTGTTCGCTCCCAATCCCGTGAAGGATGAGTCCGTCTACCGTAATGTGCAGGAGATGCTCAAGACCATGAATCTACTTAAGGATCAGTTTGAGGATGTTGAGCTGAATGGTGCTGCGGCGGCACCGGCCAGAGTTGGACTTGAGATACCACCTTCCTCGGGACCCGATGCCCTGGTTACGCTGGCCAAATACTTCGCCCAGGAACACAATGAAACCGGAAACGCCTTGGGTAAGCCAGAGAAGTCAGACAAAACCGAAAAGACTGGGGTAAAGACCAAGCTCTCCGTCAAGCCGCCACCACTGCCCACAGTCAAGCCCTCGGACACCACGGCTTTGCTGACAACCTCCGAGAATCCTCCAGCCATTAGCGAAAACGCCGACGACATTAAGAAGAGTCTCCTAAGCGACAACACTGTTCAAAAGTACAGTACTCTCTTTGGTCTTAAAGCCGCTGAAGGTCGTGGAGTGGCAAATGGAGATATTAGTTCTGGCCTTCTGTCGAACCAACCAAATGGTACCCAATCCGAGCCGAGTTCTAAGTACCAGCCATTCCCGCAAATCGGCAGTACGGGATCCACTATTGGCGCTCTGGCCGAAAAGCCCGAATCCAGGAAAATAGCCCAGATCTTCTCGAATGCTTTGTCCAGCTATTTGGATAATCCAGCCACCTTCAGAGCGGAACTAGCTGCCCGCGCTCGTCCCACTGAGCCGCCAAGTACGCCCAACTTCCGTCCCGTGACCACTACAGATCCCTCACTTTTCAGCGATGGCACTGCCAAATACTATCTGCCTACAAAGGGATTACCCGAGGTGACTACTCCTACGCCAAACAGCATAGCTGCGGAGATCAATCACAAGTTTGATTCAACTCCGTCCCCGGATTATTCCACCACTACCGAGCTGTACGAGGCCAGTACAATTAGGGGTCAGGATCTGGAGTTTTCGGCAGAGCTTTCGCCACCAAGTCCCGATTCCGGAGAAGGCGAGGAGATCCTTCAGCAGCAGCACACCCAAGCCTTTGTCAAATCCCGTAATGATCTGCTAAAGGAAGCCAGACCACAGAAGCTAGTGACTACCCACAAGCCCACCGAACACCCATGGGCTCTGAAATCGCAGACCGACTTCCTGGATCCCCTGACCATCAACGATGGCCTGATGAAGGAGCAGAGGACATCGACGACCAGTAGTACGACTTCCACGACCCCGAAGACAACGACAACGGGCACTCCGTTTGCATACAGGGTGACCACGCCCACACCATCGCGATACGAGTGGGAGGACATCTTCCGAAGCTATGACATCCCCAGGGATGCGCTGCCATCGAGCAGCGGCCTGCAGAGGATTGCCAACAAGTTGTTCGGTGGCCTCAACGAGCAGGAGGCACTGCATCTGCGCAATGTGATGGCCAAGGCGGAGCACGACCGCCAAGTACTGAGCCTCTTGCTGCTGCTTATCCAGACCTGCGACGACCACAATGGAAAGGCGCTGGAGCGGAGTAGGAAGCATCTGCTGAACGCCCTGATCGACATCGACAGCAAGAAGTTGGCAGTGGGGGGCAAGAACTCTAGGCAGCGGGTGGCGACCACCACCAACCGCGTTCCAGTGACAACTTTCCGACGGGGAAGCGAGTACATAACCAGTACCACGCCAGGGTACACGACGACCACGGACGTGCCCACCACTACGGGAGCGGGCAGCTACGAGGTTACCACCAAGTTCGAGATCCGGGTCGAGGAGTTGGACGACGTCAATCCGACAGCGCCGACGACGACGACGGCGCCTCTGCTGCTGGAGGGCAACTCAGACCGGCGCGCCCTGGAGCTGCTCAAGTCATTATATTCGCTGGCCTCCAAGTTCAGCAGCCGGCGGTAGAGCCAGGACGGTTCCTAGTGGTGCACGAAACCTAACTTTAGTCAACTCCACTACACTTTCTTCCTTTAACCCTGATCTTTTGATTTAATTCCATTTAAAAATTAATGCATGCTCCCCTATTTTTTGATTTTGTTTATTGACTTCGTTTAGCCAATGCAATTTGCGCAATTAGTTTGTAAATATGTAAACGAAATACTCGAGGATCGAGCTAGAGAGCCCTGAAATACTCCCAGGCCCGAAACAGGCATAGACTTGGTGTTTCCTGATGCCCAGCCAAGCAGTTTCCAGTTTAAGATAATCAAGAGTTGTATTAAATTAGTTTCTTACTGCTTAGTCTTACGAACGAGAACACACCACTTTCCATAATATCTAATATCGAACAATCTGTACGTCTTGCTGTCTGTTTTGTAAATATTTATTTAAACTTAATAAAGTACATATAAAATAAATAAAAAAAATAAATGGATTATCTTATTACTGCTTGGAGACATTGGGACCTCCAATAAGTCAAGTCCGTCCAAGAGGTTCGATGTGGCCTTGACACAAATTCGATGTCTTTTGAGTTTCCAGCTCCTAATATAAATCTTCGAGCATAAGGTCGTATCTAGCCCGAAAACCCCATAAAGCGCTCATGTAATCAAGCGAAATTTAAATATTTTTGTCATTTGCAAGAATATCAAATTTGCCGCACTCAAGGACAAACCGAATCAGATTGAAATTGCATTGCACTTGAAATGGCCATAATATTAAATTGATCGTCGTGTAATACGTAACTTATATTACGTATACGTCATGTTTGCCAGCATAGGGTCTGGCTGATGTATGAATTCTGATAACTGGCCGAAACAATGGATAATCCAGAGTCGTAAATCTGCTAAAGCGCAAGCACAAACGAACTGACGAACTGTCGTCGGTCCCAGTGGGGCAGCTGCCACATAAATATGGCAAAGATGCCGCCGACTCCAAATTGGTATAAATTTCTAAAAGCGTTCTAGTCTGGCTTGCAGTTGTTCCTCAAGTGCTGACCAGTTCACAGGTCGTGGGACTACCCAAGGATTGCAAGGATACATAATTGAGGGAAAAACAAAAACCTACTACCCTCTGGCATGATGCAATACGGCTCGTGCGTCTTGGCAGGTAAGTTGGCCAATAAGCTGGCCGGAGCTGACCCAGACCCAACCCAACTCAAGAGTGACGAGCGATCGGCTGTCCGCCTCATCACTATTACCACTTCCTTTGGAGGGGCGTCTGTCTGTCTAAGTTTTTGCTGCCTTGCATATTTACGAGGCATGCGTCTTGCCTTTGGCCCACCAGCTGCCGCAATTCTTGGCAGCCAATTGATGTTGCAGTGCGTTATTGTTGCAATTGGAACAGTGGTGAAGGGCTGCAACAAAAGTTGCAACTTCAATTGTTGAAACAGAGTTCGATTTCAGTGATTTCTGCTCCACTGTGCCCCGCGGCATAGGAGTTGGAAGCTGATAAATAAAGATCGCATTGCAGAAACGTCTAAGACGCTTTATCAGCGCCCAGAATCGCGACGTACTTGGCCTTAATATGGGCCAAACAAAACTCTTAGCTACCGCCGATGCCATCAATAGCTTCTGGCCTGGCGTTCATTTCGATTTGGTGCGTCGGCGTGTCCACAGCTCGGAGCTGATCTTCGCCAGGTTTCTGCTTTCGGTTAGAGATTTCTAATGTTGGCTCGCCTGTTTCTTTCAGTTTTTGTGCTGCTCTGCAGTAGCGGTCTGGCCCAATTGCAAGTTCAGGTAAGATCCTTCGGACATCAGATTGTGTCCTTCTTAATTTTCCCTATTTGATAGGCTCAGAGTGGCTATAATTATGGTCGACCCGAGGTGGCTAGTGTGGGCGGTGCCACAGCCGGGGGGCGCCTGACCCCAGGTCCCTATCCGACAGCTGCTGCTCTACCCCTGACCCCGGCTCCGGCTACTACTGCCTACGGTGCGGGTTTGTTTCCGTCACCCGCCGTGGGGTTTACGCCTAGTGGACAGGCCACAACCGCCTTTGGAGCACCTGCCGCCGTTGGAGCCAGCAGTCCGGCTAGGAGACTACCAACACCCGCAGGTATTCCCGCCGCTTCATCTCGCTCTGGACCTTATGGACCCCAGACACCTCAGTATGGAAATATACCCGGACCGGGAGCTGTTTCCTCCCGAGCTCAAAGTGCGAGTGGTGATGGTAGAGATTATAGCGAAGATGCCGACGGCGATTACTCCGCCATTCCGGGTGTGCCAGGGGTGGACTACCCCATCTATGCCCAAGTGCCACGCACCAATTTCGACTGTTCCCAACAAGCCCTCCCCGGATACTATGCAGACATCGAGGCCCAGTGCCAAGTGTTCCACATCTGTGCTTTGAACCGAACATACTCATTTTTATGCCCCAACGGTACGGTTTTCAGCCAGGAGACATTGGTCTGCGTTTGGTGGAATCAGTACGACTGTGTTTCCGCTCCCAGCCTGTATGCAAACAATGCCTATATCTACGACTACTCCGGAGGCAGTGGCTCTAATGTGAACGGAAATGTCAATGCCAATGCCTATCGACCGGCTGCAGCTACTACGACCGCCTTTGGAGCACCTGTGGCCACCACGGGAACTCTTCGTGCAACTGGGATACCTCCTGGCTATAGCTCTGGACGCACCGGTTCCTATCCATCAGCCACGCCGACTCCTGCTGCCCAAGCCCAGAATCCATATGGTGCCGGCGCCGTTTTGCGTTCCGCCATCGTTCCTGGAGCTGTGGCTCCATCGGCGACTAATCGATTGGTTCCCACTGCAGCGGCGGCCGGTCTTCTTGCCACAGCCGCCGGAGCTATTCCCGATAACCAGGTGGCAGGAGGTTTCGGCCAACAGCAGCAGTCTCAATTGGTGGCAAGTGGAAACCGAGAGTATCTGCCACCGGCCACCGCTGGACAGCAAAGGCAGCGAGGTTCCACAAACGCATAGTTGGAGATTCCAGCGAAACCTGCAACCCTGGCAACTGCACCCGGTTTTATGGCATTAGTATTAGCGACCTTAGGCTTAGCTTCTTAGGATGTTAGGAGCTCCAAACATTTTTGTACAATTAGTTATAAAAACATTTGAAATATACTCGTACCAGTAATCACTCGATCTATGACAGTCATTATCTTTTTTACAAATTTAATATCATAAACACTTTATTTTCAACCTAAAAGCTTCAACTTTATTATGTCCTCTATTGAAGTGCACTATGAAAGTCAAGATTTAATTTACGTCTGTCCTCTGAACTTGAAGATTTCGCCTCTCGCAACAACTTTCTGTATTCCTGCTTGAATCCAGGTCGAATATACATTTGTCTGCCTTTTTTGAGCTTTGGTTGGCCAGCTTTCGGGAGTGGAATTGTTGGATTAAAAGCCATCTGTGAGCTGTCGTACTGGGTGAATAAATCGTGCGAGGTTCTGAAAAAACAAGTCTATCTTTAGTCATATATTGCAACAGGATATTATTTTACTAACAGCTTTCCGATATCTGTGGGCAGGGCGCCTTCGCCGGATGCGGGCACTCCGTTAGCAATGTGCACCGCCATGCGTCGAACTGTCGGATGGTAGTGGCGGGCCAGCAGGCTCAGCTCATACAAGGCTGTGCTGGAGGCATTACAGTACTCGGGGTCCTCCAGCTCAGGATCGTACCGGCCGGATCCTATGGTCGTGTCGGTGTCCAGCAAAGCGTCCAAAACGGAGGTAAGTTGGAAGGTCTGTTTGATTGTGCCGAGAGTAGCCAAAGTACCATTGTGGAGAAGATGTAAACTCCCAGTTAATAACCGTTTTATAAAAGCCATCAAACGCTGCTGGCTCATGTTCCTTCGCCGCTTGACCAGAACCTCATCCAAGGTGCGTAAAATTATAGCAAAGTCGTCGTGATTTTTCCCTGCAGTCACAGCCAGCATATTGCGATAGAAGTGCTGGTAAAATCTGATGGGATCGATGTTCAAAACTTCGCCCTGACCGGAAAGAATCACAAAAATAGTCTGGATGCAGTGCAGCCGCTCGCGGTAGCCTAGCTCCTCTTGATCCTCCAATATCCGGTTGAGAACATCGATAAGATCGGCGAAGAAATCCAGATTAATAACATGGGCGAATCTGTAAAGAAATATGAAGTTGAAAAAGATTCCCAATTAAAACCAAGATACAATACTCACTCTGCTAAACCTTCTAGAATTGCGCTCAGGATTCGCGATGTGGGATCGTTTTTAAGGATGCGGAAGTAAATAGTGAACACCATCTTAATGATCTCAGTAAGCTTCAGATGCTTAGCTTGCTTGTTTTCCTCGGCCCGAGTCTCCTCCAACTCACGGTTTACTTCGGTGAGCTTCTTTCGCCGCTTCCGCTCTTTTTTAGACAAACTCAGAAGCCTCTGGCGATGGGACTCCAGTTTCTTTTGCTTCAGCTCGTTCTCCTTTTCGGCGTCTAGGTTCACGTTCTTGATCTTCAGGCCCATAAGGCAGGTGATGCACTCCACATGTACGTTGTTTTGTTTGGTTTTAATCAGGTGATTGATGCGCCGCACGATGAATAGGGTTATTTCAAATCGCTTATCGTTGGAGAAAACAGTGCGGAAGCACTGGTTGATGGCCGTTCGCATCTCCGAATAGTTGCAATTGAGCATGTAGACCAAAAGTTGGGCTATGTTTTGGACGTAATTGAAATACGGATGGGCTACCAGAAGGTCGCACATGCACTGCACAGCTACGGTGGCCATTTTTATGGTCTGGGGAGTCCGCTGGCCTCCTCGTTTGTTTACATGTCCTGTAAGCTGTTCCAGCTTCTGGAGGAACTTCTTGAATTGCTGCAGCAGGGCATTCTCAAAGGTAACACGTTCCAGCGTAGCCTTCCGAAGCGTTTGCATTTTAGTGTCAACCTGACCCACTCGGTACTCCGGCAGAATGTCTTTGAATATCTCAGTGGCAGAAATCATGGCCAGCTTCCGGACAGGCATTAGGTTGGGTAGCCTGGTGGCTGGGTTTATTTCATCCATCAGCTCATAGAGGGCATGAAAGTGACGCATCTTATCCTCAGGCTTCTCCAGCAGGCCGGAACAGATGATTCCTATGCGGTACTTTTGTCTTTCGATTTCCTGCTCACGGACAAGCATAAGATCCGTTGTGGAGAGCATTTTTTGGCCAGGAAGTTCCTGTGGAGCGTCTACATCATTCACAATATCGTCGTCACTGTCCTCGTAAACAGATTCGCCATCTTCATCCTCATCCTCCTCATCTTCGTCCTCCACGTCCGCTTGTTTTTTAACTTTGGGTTTCGGCACATAGTCCACTTCTGTAGTACGGGTAATAATCTGGCCATCCCTGGACTTTATAGGCAGCAAGTCCACCTTGATTTTTTTGGCAGCCTCCTCTTTTTTGGTAGCTGACGCATACTCCATTTCTAAGCCCACCGACTGCAGTTGCTCTTCGTTATCCTCTTCGGCCGCTTTAGCCTTCCGCTTGCGTTTGTTGGCCTGGAGCAGCGCCAGGTCGTCACCGTCGAGCATGTCAGCCACATTGTCCAGATCCAAATCGTCGTCATCCTCGTTGCCTTCCAGTTCCAGTGGATCCACACCCAAAGAAGCCAGTTTGTTGTGCTTCTTTCTCTGGGCCAAGTTATCTCGTTTCCTGGCCTTCTGAGAGAATATATTTTGGCCCTGTTCTCGCTTGGAAGTCAACTGGTCGCGTTTCTGCTTCTGTTTCTGTTGTTGCTGCTTCGTCAGCGGTGTTTTCTTCGACTTCAGGTGAGCCGCCCGCTTGACGGAGCTAATCTTCACCTTTTTCTAAAGATTTTGAAATTAAAATGTATTAAAATAAGTATTTTATGGTAAATTATGCTACTTACAGTTCCCATTTTGCCTTTTTTAATTGATTAAAAGGAGATTTACAAAATGTTGACTTCTTTAAGTGCCGAGCACATGGGAAGCTAATGAAACTGTCCACTTGTTATCAGGGAGCAACAGCTGGTATGGAGCTGCCAACCGGTTTCAGCCGGTGATTCCCCGAGAGCTGGTCACACTGGCACCTCAGGTAAATATAAACAAATGTCCGACGAAGAGGAAGATTATATGTCTGATAAGTTCCTGGCTGGGTATGGATTACTTTCTACAGCTTTGGTAACCATATAACCGCATCCACTTCTTCCAAAACAGACTGCAAGATGTGCGACCCAGCTTGGTGCAGAACCGCGGCAAGAAGCGCCAAATTGAAGTTCAGAGCAAACAGGAGGAACAGAAGAAGCGACAAAGAGAAGCTGCTTCATCAGGAAACCTTAACAATGAGCGCTTGCAGCAGTCTCTTAGCCAGCCGCTGACATCGGATAACAAAGGCTTTCAACTGCTAGCCAAGATGGGCTATAAAGCGGGCACTGGACTGGGAAAGCAGCCAGATGCCCGCATTGAACCTGTAGGCATTTCCATAAAAAGCGGACGAGGCGGCCTGGGACGGGAAGCAGCGGTGGCCGAGCTGATGGCCAAACGCCAAGAGCTACGTAGAGCTCATCTCCTGCAAAAGGCTGGAATACAACCTGGCGATGAAATAAGTACGGAAGCTTATAGACGACGAGCCACCCAAAAGGCTGAGGAACGGAAACTCATGTACGATATTAAAAGATGCCAGCAAACCTGCGAGTCTTTGGATTTAAAAGAGGGCATTGCAGAGCCGGATATGGAATTCTTTTGGCCCCCCAAACCAAAGGAAGAAGTTGAGGAAACCGAGGCTAGGGAAGAGCAGCCGGAGGAGGAGGAAGAGCAAGCCGAAGATGATGCCTACACCCCTTCAGAGCAGCTGGAAATGCTTACCAGCTACCTTCGTACAGCATATACCTTTTGCTACTGGTGCGGAACCCATTACACGAGTATAGATGACCTGGACTCAAATTGTCCGGGACTAACTCGTGATGACCACTAATTAAAATATGAACTACTTTATAAATTACACATAAATTTCACAAAATCTCAGCAATTTTACAAATTATTTTACAATAATACATAGTCAAAAACGGGTTCAATGAAATGCCTTTAGACGAGGTGGAATCCAGTGAGTTAGCTACCTTGTGACCTTGGCGGGCGGAGCTACAATCGACCCTCCAGCTTCTGTATCAAGTCGTGGGTTCGTTCAATGACGCTAAAAATGAAAGGTCGTTCCATGGGATCGGTGCGCAGCATGTAGTTTATCAGTTCATGCATATCCTGTAAATAGGGTTGAAAATATATAAGGCTTATGTATAATGTCCTCGACATCGTCCTACCTCCGTGTAAATTGAATCCTCTGGAATGTTCACATTGCCGCTAAGAACAGCCAAAGCCACACTGTCTCCTCGTTCATAGATGGGATCGAAAGGAGAATGGAAGTAGCACATTGCATACAACACACAACCAAGACTCTGAAATAAAGGAAACATGCATTTTTTAAACCAAATTTGATTTTTAAATGATTTTCTTACCCAAATATCTGTCCGTTCATCTATGGTGCAGTACGTTTTTACCGTAAACAACTCAGGAGCGCGATAGACAATTGAACTTCGTTCCTCGGCCTCATCTTGGAGTCGCTGGGCATCCGACTGACCCACTATTTGAAGGCGCGCCTCTGTCATTGAGCCCAGATCCACGATAATGGGTTCGAATGAGTCTGAGAGACATATATTGGCTGTCTTCAAGTCACGATGAGCCAGCGGCACAGGTTTGGCTTCGTGTATGGCCTTAAGACCTTCGCAGACGCCCAGAAAGATCTGAAGGATCTGGGCCTCGGGCATGTGGTCCTGTTTTCGTGCTCGCAATTGCAAATGATCCGCCAAAGCGCCATGCTTGTAGTACGGCAGTACAATGAACAGCGTACTGGTGGTGTTTATGACAATGTCTGCCTGACCTTTTAGCTCGTAGTCCACCACTCGGATGACGTTTTCCGAATCGATCTTGCGGCAGTTTTCGATTTCGCGCAGCGCTATGTTCTGGTCGTCGATGCTGTGGCAGGTGATGCGCTTAATCGCGTAGCTCCGTCGAGTGATGGCATTTTCCGCAAGGTCGATGAGACTGAAGCCCCTGCACCGAGAGACACCCAGAGATTAGATATTTTATAGATAATGGTGGGGAATTCGGAAACAAACCCTTGTGCCAGCCTGTCACGAATTGTGTAGCGGGATCCGTTGATATTGAGTGTCTCCTTGCGGCAGAAGCAGCCGCGTTTCATTATAAGCGTCCAACCGAGGCTCTGCATATTGCTATTATTAAGCTACGAACTTTTAACTTTAAGCTTAACAACTAGTTTAATTCATATACAAAACCTAAACAGAAAACAGAAAGCGGAACTGCAAGGTTTATGCAGTGATAAAACTATGATTTGTACTGATTGTGAAAACAAAATATTTTTCTCGAAAGTTGTTTATTAAAAATATATATTTTTTTGTAATATTATTATATTCTAGTGTGTCTGATTTTATCTTAACTTTTTCACGGCCTAAAATATTTCTAATATATTACAAATAAGCTCACGAATATAAACAATCACAAACACATAACAGTGTAAGTGCAGATTTTCCTTAGCGGTTCACAGCTGATCTACGCACAGGGTGTCCCAATTGCCATGTGGCGACCAGCGTTGCCACCTGGATTCAGATGGTTCCCAATATTGCGGATATCTTGTGGGTGGATTTTCTTCGTTAATTGCAATTTAATCAATGACAAACATCGAGGATGAAGCCTGGCAGGACCTCGTGGGCATTGGGGCCGATCCGCCTATCAGACGCGATAAGTGCGAGCAGTGCAAGTGAGTGGTAAAGCGGGGAATCTTTCGAAATCTCAAGACTTTAATGACAAAAATCTTTTTCAGACGTCCAGTGGTTGTTTGCTGGTGTCCCGCCCTGCCTAGTCCTCCTGAGGCGGTAGCCTCACAAATTGTGATTCTTCAGCATCCTGCCGAGGAGAAGCGTTCTCTGCGCACGGCTCTGATGCTTCAGCTGGGCCTGGAGCCTGGAAAATGTGTAGTGTATAAGGGAAAGCGATTCCCGAACCTCAAACACCCTGCCGAGCTGCAAAGGATTTTGGAGTCTCCGCAAACGCTATTGCTTTATCCTAGCCGAGATTCGGTCCCCTTGGAGGAGGTAGATCGCAGTGCTGGTCCCTACACGCTGCTACTTATAGACGGCACTTGGCCGCAGGCCAAAGCCATTTACGCCAGCAGTCCTGCTTTACATCGCCTCCGTCAAGTTAAACTTATTGCTGTGGGCATAAGTGACTATATCATCCGCACACAACCCACAGAAGGTTGTCTCAGCACCCTGGAGACAGCGGCACAGTGTTTGGCAGTGCTTGAATCCCGACCAGAATTGCGGCAAACCCTTGTCCGGCCTCTGCACACTCTTTGCAAGTACCAACTGGATAATGGAGCGGTGGAGCACCAGTCCAAGGAGTTTCTATTGAAAAACAACCAGTACCCCAAACCCATTGGCAAGCGGTTGAGTCGCCTGCTCAACTACAGCAACACTGTCTGCGGCGGCGGTCTTGAAAAGGATTCGAATACGTGATAAGAGCATTTAGAAATCAGAGGATTTGTGTATGCCTTTTTATAACGAACTCGGTGCGCGGCCGTAGCAATATATATAGTTTTATAACACAAACAACATAAATTGATTTATATTAGAGGCTTAAACGGTGGGCTTGTTCCTGGCATCAGTGAGGGATCTAATAAAGACACACTTGACGATGGCGTAGCCTCTCTCGCAGGCATTAGTTTCTTCCTCTGGAAAGTGGAAAAAATGTATTCATTGCTCAAAAGCTTAACATATAAAGCCACCAACTTACTTGCTTCGTTTTCACAAACCTCGAGGGAGTCCCCAGTTGCTGGCCAGACGTATTTACGCACCAAATCCGCATTTAGCTTGTAGTCTTTCATTAGTCCTGACTTTTCAAAGAAGCAGTGAAAGTAGCACTATAATAGATCACTAGAGCTCAGAAAAATGCAAAAGAACTCTTTAAAAGTACGAACCATGCTCGTTTTATCCGTTTCATCTGGCAGTGCACCAGTGCTATTAAAAGTCAACACATTGGCTGAAAGATTGGATCAATTAATGTTACATTAATCTACTATCCTTCTGGATAAATCCTCCCAGACTCACACATCGGAGTTATGAAACTAGCATTGCAATTATGAACGACTTCATCAAAATCTACATAGTCTGCTTCTTTGGGAGCTGGCGTAGTGGTGGATATATCATCCACATCGCCGTCGAAGCTGTCATAGCTTATAATAAACACATCACCATTATCCTTGGCTTGATCCTGAAGGGCCAAACTCAAGTTTAAGAGAGCAAATAGGGAACAGATTTTAAGCAAACCGGAAACCATTATAAACAAACTGAACCAATCGTGGCTTGGAGGTTCCCTTTTATAGTTTCAATCCGGAATGAATTTAAATTCGTCCGGATCATGCAATGCGCAGTTACAATAATTTCGAATAATATTTACAGAAATTGAGCGTCAATTAATAAGCTTCTCACACAAAAGAATATAATTTAGAAACAGATTGGACATTTAATGATTACTCAACCGATTCTGGTTCAACCTAAACTTTCAACTCACCATATGGAACTAAATTTTCATCCGCACAGGCCACTCTAGCCTTATAGAACATTTGGTGCATTTCCTTCTGCACTTCAGGATCGTCGGGGACGATATCCTGGCCAGCAACAAAAACCAGATATAGCAAAGTGACCACACATATGTTTCGAAACATTTTCGGAACTATGACTGGTGATTGGTTTGCCGCCTTTTATATATACCAACAGTGATCGGGATTCATGTGCTAAGTGTTGACAAATTGATAAGCCCATTAAGTATTTAAACTAAATAGTTTCACTTTAATCGAACAATAAATACATGCAATATACGCGTATACAGAAATACAGGCCATCGTTCATAGGTGGTATTGCAAATGAACGATACATTGTCAATGGGTTAACAAGAATTACATAGTTTAAATATAGTTGTTAAAAGACCCATTCAAATCTAACGATAAACTGAACTTACATGTTTAACGTATTCATGTCAATTACATTTTTAAAGTAATGGTTTCGAACGGAAAACTTAAAGTCAATTAAAAAAGTGAACGTTAATCGGAATTTTTACAGTCGAATTTCGCAAATGCAGATTTTAGAAACTATTTCAAAAGTATTTAAAATAAAATCAATGGGCATTATTATAATAGAAATACTATTTTTTAGATATTTTGGATTTTAAAAATATTTTTATCTCTTAATGAAAGTTTTAAACTTTTAGGGTAAAGTACTTTATCAAAGTGCATTAAAGAAACTTGTATTTTGATGCCTACATTAAAATGTATAATTTGTGAAATAAAATAAAAATATGCTCTTTGTGTAGTTCGACTGAATTGCCAGTGGGCCACAGAAGTTGGTTTTAAAGTAGTCTATAGGTTTACTTATCAAGGGCATTAGTGGAGTTTGCGCAACGCGGTGTGCCTAGAGTGAGATTGGATTTGGGTCGAAATCGTTAAAAAATAGAACAGATCGGTATACAAGGTTTTTGGATTCAAGGGGCCTTAATTGTAATTTCGTTTAAAATTTTATTTGCAATCATTTTCGCTGATTTTGATTAAATTACTCTATGCAACGTCCACGTCGCATCCACGCGTCAGACCTTGGCGCCCCATGCCCGCTTCAGCAGGTAGGCGCCCCGCTCGGCGATCATAACGGCGGGGGCGTGGGTGTTGCCAGCCGTCACCTTCGGCATTATGCTGGTGTCCATCACGCGCAGTCCCCGGATGCCATGCACCCGCAGCTCGTGATTAACTACGGCCATGGGGTCGTGGCTGGGACCCATTTTGCAGGAGCCCGCCTGGTGGTTCTCCGGTCCGGTGTTCTGTCTAACGGCGCACTCCCAGTAAGAATCGCTGCCAAACGTATGCGACTCACATCCCTTCACCACCGTCTTGTCCAGCCGCATGCCGTACTGCTTCAGAGGAGAGGTCTGCGACAGTCTGATGGCGAACTTGATGCCCTCTACCAAAGTCTTCACATCCCGCTCGTCGGTCAGGTAGTTGGCAAAGATGCGCGGCGGCTCCAGGGGATCTGCTGAACGAAGGGCTATGTATCCGCGTGATCGGGGATTCAGAACAGCTGGGAAGATCTGAATGGCCCGGGAGTTATTCGAGAGCAGTTCACCCACCTGGCCCGTGCGGGCACAGCTGGCCAGATAGCCGCCAAAGTAAAGCTGCAGATCGGGAAGATCCGGGCGATCCGACCAGCGGGTAGACAGTTTGGCAGTCACGTCCGAGATGCCTGTGCCTGACATGAGTCCGTCCCGGAACAGCAGATACTCCATGGCCGTGGCCCAGTTCAAAGGTGCCGTGTCCGCATCGTCAATGAAGAAGTTGGTAAAGTACGCCACATGGTTATGGAGGTTCTTGCCCACGCCTGGTAAATTGTGTACCGATCGCACATTAACCTGCTGCAGCTCATCCTTTGGCCCCACACCACTCAAAAGCAGAATCTGCGGAGAGTTGACTGCCCCAGCGCTGAGAACCACTTCCTTCTTGACCAAGATTTTACGCATGCTGCCAAACTGATCGCTGACCTCCACTCCCAGGACATTCTTGGTGTGCGGATGGATCAGGATTTTGGTGACAGTGGTGTTTAACAGAATATGGAGATTGCTGCGCATGCGGGCTGGACGCAGGAAGGCCCTTGCGGAGCTATACCGAATGCCGTTACGCGCCGTCATCTGGGCGATCATGAATCCAGTAGAGTTCTGGCCATTAAGATCCTGCACGGAGAAACCCAGCTCTTCACCAGCCTTAAGAATGGCATAGGATAGTGGAGGATTGTATGGGAACTTTCCAACGGGCAGGAGTCCACCCTTGGCATGGTATTCTGTGCCTACAGCATCCAGTTCCAGATTATCCTCAGACTTTTTGAAGAACGGCAAGACGTCGTTGAAAGCCCAGCCAGGATTTCCTTGGGCTGCCCAATCATCGTAGTCCTCTCGATTGCCGCGAATGTACATCATACCGTTCATTACCGAGGTGCCTCCCAGGACCTTGCCGCGGGGCCAATAGCATCGCTGCTCCATGGAGGACAAGCAAGCCATACGCTCCGGCTCTGTATTGTAACGATAGTCAATGTCGCTGCCGATGAAGTTCAGAAACATGGAAGGAATCTGGGCGCCAACTGGTTCATCTCCACCTGAAAGAATAAGTTTTTAAAATCTATTGTCAAAGTATAGACAATCCGCCAGTATTTTACTTCTAAAATCTTTAATAACCTTAATTTTCAATAAACTATTTCAATTATAGAGTTAACTACCGCCAACATTTTGGTAAATTCTTTTAAACCAAACAATATAATTGGTCATCCAAATTGATTGCCAATATTCGTACCCCGATACCCATAAGCCATGATACTCCGCATAACTGGTCGTGACACTGGACTAATAGTCGCAAACTGCCCATTAAGAAGCCGTCCAAACAAACCCCAATTTAACCTTCGGACAGCTTGGGTGGGCATTTCAATTAGAGTTTGGGACATCTGAGGCACGCTTTTGCTTAACCCATGGCAATCTATTAGTAATTAGTATATTGGCCCAATCAGCGTTCTAGAATTTCCGTTTCATCGAGCCCACGACTCTAGTTAATTAAATCGATTCAAGTGGAATCTTTGATTGCTAACCATAGCGTGGGAGCGGAACAAAATTTTACCGCAAAATCCTGTAGTAATAATTTAACTTGGTATTTCAACAAAAGAAAATTAAGCAAAATAGCTTAAAAAATTGGAGAGTATCAGAAATACCGGCTCTGATTCATTGCGTACAAGTCTTATATATGTTCCCATATTGCTTATAACTTGTTCTCTAAAAACATTCAACATATGTATGCGTCAAGCAAATAAAAACAAATGCTCTGTACGCTTTTAAATAAGAGAAAACAATTAGCACCAGAACGTCGCATTCTAATTAGTTTAGAATGAAAGCCAAAGCCGTCGAACATCTTTGCATAAATAATACGTTTATAAATCTACTAAACTATATAGTATTCCCGAAAAAATGTTTTAGCCGAGTGCAACAAACCATTTGCGGGAACATAAAAAATAGAATAAAGCTTAAAGTAAAAAATCGAGTTAGAATTCTAATTTAGAACTCGTGGTCGTCCACCAAAAATGGTGCTATTAACCTAACCCGAGGGTCATTCCAGGGGTCAGTGTACCAGGCACCAGGTTAACTTCTTTAATCCTCTAGATATCGTTAATTTACTTTCCGGCATGCTTTTGGCATTGGCTAAATGTGACGAGTTGCATGTCTAATGTCAAGCAAGACCGAATTATGACTTCGTCGGCTTGGTCGAAACAAAAGCCACTTAAGCCGGGGAGTTATCTGCTCATACTGATATATAATAAGCCAGGTAGTTAATGGCCACAGCTAATTGCAAGCCAGCCTCAGGCATTGTTGTATAATTAACGCCAACGCATTGGCCCCATCGAAGTGTGTCTCTTTCGCGAGTTTTGGCTTTTAATTGATGTAATTAGTGACAAGGCGTAAAAATTGTCACAATATAATTGCTATTACTTTGCGCAAATCTGCCAATATGGGAGACAAGACCCAGAAAGTAAGCCAACCAAAGATGAGAATGCTGAAAGGGCACTTTTAATGGAGACATTAGAATTTTTTCCCATACCTAAGTGATTTTCCATAGTCTTGGGCGACTAATAAAGACATTAGTCAAAGATGAGAAAAAATAATGATTGATAGCTTGCGAATACTTAGATTACTTAGATGAATTTTTGAGAATACTTAGATTTTTTTTCAAAGAGATAATTGTCTTGTTTGGTGGCTTTAGCTAAACATAATATATTTTTTAAAAAGTTATTTACTTTAAAATATTTTATTAAAAACAAGTCTTCATAAATATTTACGAGGTTGGCAAAAAAATTATAAATTCAAATCGATTATTTGCATTAAATGAAATAAAATAATTTGGCCCGAATTTCATTATTAACAAAGCCATATAATTCGAGTTTGAATCAAAATTGGGCTTGCTTTATAATGAAATATAAATTATGCAGTGCTAAAAAGGCTCTTAAGCTCAGTTTGCCGCATATTTGCTTTTAATTAAGGCAAAGTGAATGCACTGCATTGAAAATCAACAAAAACGAGTACATCCAAAAGCCACCCACACTCTCAAAGCACAAATTCACGTGCTGTTTATGCATCGTAATTCATTCATAAAAAAAGGCTGTAAGCAACAACAATTATCCAATGCAAAAAATGAAGTCAAGCGGAACGAAAAAAAGGTCTTCGGGCTGTGAAACGGCTCCAAACGGACCAAAATCTAATAGAAAGAGGGAAGATATTTGCATGGGCTTAGATTGCCTTGGGGGTGAGGTGGCAGCTCGTTTAGTTTACATAATGCTCGTGGCAGTTGCGGTGGCTTCTTTGCCGCAGTGTTGCCCAAGTGGCATTAGTGTTTCTGCGGTTGCTGCTGCTGTCGCTGTTGCGGTTTGCTATTGTTGCAGTTTTTGCCGCTGTTAAGCTTCAATTACTTCTAAACAAATGCCATATAACGTGCCTCTAATTGCCTGAGCAGTCTGACTTGGCCATGTTGCTGGCAACATGTTGCTCTGAAGAGACCCACTTACCGGCTTCGATCAGCAACACCTTCCACTGGGGCACCTCGGAGAGGCGGGAGGCAACCACAGAGCCCGCTGAGCCACCGCCAATGACAATGAAATCGTACTCGTAATCCGGCTCCGAACGAAACTGCAATCAGAATGGAAACCATTGAAAGGTGATATTGTTGGCCACAAAAATGTGACCATGAGTGTCAACTAACCCGTGAGCTGGCTCTTCCGCAAGGGTCCTCCAGGTCGCATTGGGAGCGGATGAACACTTCTAGGAGGCCCATGAACAGCATGAAAGCACTGCCACCGCAGGTGGAGGCCAATGTGGGTCCTGTGGGTACGCCCACTAAGCAATCGCAGGCTGAGGGGCTGGCGGACATGATTATTTTCTAAATTATAAAATGAAAAAGAAAGTACGACATTAGAGCTTTATGTTCTTAAAAAGACAGTAATATATTGGTAGAAATCAAAAGACTTAGGAAACAAACTTGTCATCTACTACATGGGCTTTAGTTTCAAATGCTTTAAAAATAAACGTTATTTTTCCATTCTATCTCAATTGTTTTTTATTCCAATACATTTTTTTTTAGTTTTTAATGAAGTAAAATAAAACTTAAAATAAATAATGAAATGTAGTACCCTTGAATTCAAAGGGATTGCTTATAAAAAAGAATGCAATTATCTCAGTCATAACATTCAAATTAAATTAGTTCAAATTCAAATTAGCAATCTAAGCTTCTTTCTCTAAGACTTCGAATAGTCCATATTAAGTTTTATTTTTGACTGTAAAATTGTAGAAACAGTATAAATGAGTCAACATAAAAAAATTATAAAAATTGATATTATTAATTTTTCCATTCTATAAATAATTGTTTTAATTGGTTATCTGACTGTTTAATTTTAGTTTTTAATCATTTCCAGTTGATTAAGCACGAAGCCATAGGGCAAAGTCATAAAATTTTGAAAACCCACAACTTGAACTTCTATTTAACCTTGCCGACTCTGACAAAGACTAAAAATTATCAAAGTAATGCTCCAGCAACAGCACTGTAATTAATAAGAGTACCCACCGAAACAATGGGCGTCGTCGGTGGTGATTTCAATGCACACCGAAAAACAACAGAAAAAACAAAGCCCAAATGAAATTGAAATCAAAAAAGATACTTTTTATATCTTAGCCATTTTGCAAACAAAACGGCAACTGCCGCCAGCATTGGCAATTACCGAAAGGCCAAACAGACAGATAGACGGAGATTTAGGCAGACAGAAGTCATAGCTCATCATCCAAGAGCTTGGCTTTTGTGTGCTTCTACTGCATAGTTTCACATGACCTTAGCCCCAACGGCCAAAAATGCCTGGCTGGCTTCTCGTTTTCTTTCCTATTTGAAATTTCGAAACCATCTCTTGGTCTGTGCCTAAAACAGAAGCACTGAGTCGGGCTCGAATTACATTACGGTAGCCAACTCCGATTGAGTAATGTGCATTATAATTATGTCATTTGTTTTTCGTCGGTGGACTGATGATGACCGCTGGGGATCAGGGAGACTTTAAGGCGATTTGAAGGCAGGGGAACTTGATCTGTTTCATGTTCCTTTTATGGGACATACAAAAATGTTAATTGCACATCAATAACATTGCTGTTCACACTCCTTACTAGGGCTGTGAGTTAGCATCCAAATTAAAACCAAACCCATCCCCGAAATCAGTGCATTTTTGGACGACACAAAGCTGACTACGTTTTTGACCTCAATCAACTCGAACAGCTTGAGGCAATCAAATTGCAATTTGCGCCCAGCCAAAAACAGAAAACCGTAAAAAATAAAACACAAAAAAAAATAGACGAAGCAAAAACCTAATTGAAACAAAAACAGAAACCAAAACTAAAACTGAAACTGAAACCGAAAGTAAAACAAGAGAATCAACTAAGCAGAGATCGAGAAGATCAAGCAATTGCTACAGTTCGTCTGTTTTTGGTTGCCACAATGGTGGTGCTCGCATCTGACATTTCGAACACGATTTTTCATTCATTTCAATTGCATTTTGGTGTCTTTCGCTTTTAAAGTTGAAGGATGCCATGAAAGTGAGGCAAAGGCAAAGGCAACGTCAACGGCAACCAAAAGGCAGTCGGAGAACATACGCAACTCACGCGAGCGTGGAAAATCGAAAAGAGAGGCGGTTGACCTCGCAGCCAGTTTTCCACCAGGCTTGTAAAACTCTGCAACAACCAACAACAATAAAAGTTTCAACAGGCGAACTTCAAACGCCAAGAAAAACGCGTGCAAAAGTCGTGCAACGATCTGAAAAATTAAAAGTTGTTCGGGACAACTTTTGTTGGCCTAAAATAGTTTCGGCCACTTTTGCGTAGCCCGATGGTAAGGACATTTTTTTGAACAAATCATAAGCAGAAATAAAAATGTTATCATTTTTTTGTAATAAACATGAGAAAATATACATAACAGAAAATGCCCTATGCAGCCATTAGGCTGTGATCAAAAGACTTAGAACACGAACTCCAAAAAAAGTTTGGTAAAAGGTAACAAATTTTTATTTTGTCTGCAACGAACGATTATATTTTTTACGAAATCTAATATATAGTGCCCCAAAAAGTAAATCCTAATCAAGCAATCTTGTATTCGTGCTTGTTATTTATGCTGCTAATTATTCAATTAACTAGCGACAATTGTTAATACTTCCTCTGATTGCAGCGTAATTTCTCCCGGACAATACTATCATTGGGGTTTTCATAATGACAGCTTGTTTTTGTATTAACAACTTTATCGGATAGGAGGCATGGTGCATAATATCTTGCGCACTGAAGCGATCCCGGTGTCGATTATAACCAACTCGAGCTGCAGTTGTCTTCTGGCGGTTTTTATTGTACTCGTACGATAACTTCATTGATATTGTTTGGCATTGTCTTCGTCGCTGCGTTGCATTTGAAGGTTTCTTTCAACTGTCAGTCAGTCAGTTAGTCAGTCAATCAGGCAGGCAAGCAAGCAGTCAGTCAGTCAGTCGGTTAGAGCAAACTCGTGCTCATTGGTGTGAACAACACCGCAACTTGGTTTTGGGCCTTGTTATTTGGTTATCTTGTTTCTGCTTCTGCCATATGTTTAGGCTTGGTTTTTCGAGTGCTTATTAATGTGGGAACCGCGCATTTATTAGAATAATAATCATAAAGTAATGCAATTTATGCGTGCCACTACAAAGACGCCAGATAAAGGCATGTGATTTTGAGTGAATTGTGTAAATTTTAGTTTTGGGATGGGGTGGGATCTCCCCTAGTCTCTGTCAGAAGTTTCGAGTTCAAGCTGTCAAGTCAGTTAACATTTCAATCTAGCAAAGTCGAACACTTTCTCAAGGCTTTAAAAAAATGTCATTAGGCATCTTAATTAGCTTAAAAAATGACAAAGCTCATAAAAATCTCACATAATTTCAAAAATTTCACATCGATTTTAAGTTAATTTGACTCACCAATTTCCCCAACTTACCTGGCTAAGTAAAAAAAAACCAAAAATTCGCATATAAAGCTACGTAAAACTATAACAAATTTAATGGTCAACACATAGCGGCAAATTGAAGTCATTAATTTGGCCAATGGACCTCCGACTATGAAAACTGGAACGGGTTTACTTTTGATTCGTGGTTTAACTTCGTTTTCAAAATCAACAAATAACGGTAAACGCGTTAAAGAGTGGTAAAAAATAGAGAAATATACACACATATATGAAATAAAAATGAACCATAAAGTTTTTCATGTTCGGGCGGTAATTTGACAAGCGGCAGCTAGATGGCAAGGTGTATGAATAATTTAATGAAAAGTCCGGCTAAGCGAAGCAAAACGCAAACTGCGGTAATTTAAATAGATTTGGGGGAAAAAGTTCATAAATAAAACCGGCCACGTATGAGTGTCCAGGTAACTTGGGGAGACCATAAATTAACACCATCCCCGGCTGGCGAGGATAACGAGCCGGCAAAAGCAAACATTGCCTCCGGGCCTGGGTTCCCCCTCTGTGATATTACGCAGACTTCACTCGTGGCTCTGGCTCTGGCCATTAGAGAGCCAGATGAGCATAGATTGGCCAAGAAATCAACGAGTGTGGCAAAAAAAAACAACTGGAACTGGGGCTAAAGCTAAAGCTAAATCTGGAGCTGGAAACAGCAACCTGCAACCTGCAACTGTCGGCAATTGCATTTGCAGCAAAACTAGAGGAAACTGCAGCGCAATGTCTGGCCAACTTGGCCAATGTCTGACTCAAAGTCTGAGTAGCTGTTGGTGTTGCTGTTGTTTCTTGTGTTGCCGGTCTCATGGCTCTTTGGCCATCTCTTGACTTCCTATTTTCACTTTCGTTCGTCATGAGCGTGGCAGCAAGTAGAAATGCAACAACACAACAGCAGACCCACTTTGGGCTTTACTTCTTTTTATTGTAATACCCTTTTTTGGGTCTAACTAGTTGCTCCTGCCTTTGGTTCTAATTAAAATAAAAAATATGAAATATTGGTATTAAAAAACCTTAACCATGTATTTTACCAAATATTACACCTGGTTTTATATTTTTCCTTTACTTAATTGATCATTTAGGGTATAAGAAATGTTTTAGCATGACAATAAATTCCTATATATATTTTAGTACATGTTTCTTGTGACTTTTGCGTACTAACTTGAATTTATTTAGCTCTGCCTCTACCTTAGCCAGTTGTCAACGCGACATCAACAATGTGCGAATGTTTTGTGTGAGAATTTGCTGGCAGTTGTTGTGTTGCTTGTTGCCGTTGTGTTTTCATCTTGTCATGCTTCATCACGTAATTGTTAACAATTTTTTAGGCAATATTTAGTTAATGCACTTCTGCTGACGCTGTTAACTTTAACGGATTGACGTTTGTTTGCTTAGCAACTTTTATTGGATAACTATTTACTCAAATATTCTTGTAATGGGGATTTCCTGAAGCTAAATTTGTATAACAATTGCCAGTTAAGCCGTAATGCTGATAAAAATCTATAAGACCTGAGTACAATAAAATCGAAGCTCATGTATTGGTGATTGCATTTTTATTTGTTTTCTGTCGTTATTATTTCCAGAGAATTGCAATCTATAATTTATTGAGATTGGCCGGCACGACTAACGATGGATTTTTTTCACCAGAAACCAGAAACGGAAATTCCAACTAAAGCTTAAAATTTTCATTTTTCTTCATGTTTGGCGGAAAGCCAGCCAGTAAAATAGCCAAAAACCAAAACAGTTTTACATAATTTATTTAAATTTTGTTTTTCGGACGTCTTGGGCCGGCTATTGTTGCACGAACTACGTGATTGAATATTTACAACATTTTGTTGCATTTCGCTGGGCAAAATGTTGCTGCAACCGCATGTAATACCCTTGGAGTTGCCAATTACGTGGCACCGCTGTACTGCCACACAATTAAGCTTCGAGTGAAATTCTGCAATTGCGCTGCGCATCATTCCGGCGATTGTCAAAGACCCCAGATGAGAGTTGAGCTAACTTGCCTGAGATGGGCTTTGTGCCTTGATTGATCGCTGGTTACGTGCTGGATAAGGCAAAAAGCGGCAGCAACATCAGATGCCACACAAACACCAAAAGCCACAACAACACTTCTGTGGCCCCCAAGGCGGATGCAAAAACAAAAAAACAAAAAAATAGAAAAACAAAAAAATAAGATAAAAAAGTGGGCAGCTTAGAGCAACGAACAACGTTGTTCAGGAGCTGCCTGTCAACTGGGTTGCCATTTCATGAGTTCGGTTTCGGGGCTCGCAGACAGTAACAACACTTTTAGTTTCATTGCTAAATGAGTGAATTTGTTAACAGGGTTGTGCTATAATTGAAGTCTTGCCGGGATTTCTCACGCTTGTCGCTAGGATAATGTTTTCAGAGACGCCCAGAGGCCACCGATTGTCGATAATGAGGTGGCCGCTCAAGTTGGATAATCTCGGACCCTCTCTGGCAGAATTCATTGAGGGGTTTTGTAAGAGTATCAAGTTAACTTGCCAAATTTTGCCATTGGTTTGAATTGAATAATTTTTTCCCAATATGCTAATCCCTCTTCTTGGAAAAAGTCCCGCATAGCATTCATAAATTTGTCCTATTTTTTGGGAGATTTTTGTCAGTTCACTCTTCGTGGCCAACTTGGCCTGGCAATGTGCCATAACGAATTGTAAACAAATGAAGCGGAGCCAAAGACCATTTAAATGGCAAATGGAAGAGACTACGGAGGCACACAATGGTGGCAAGTGAGAGGTGACTGGGGTACTGGAGGAATGGGGGAACGGCAACATACTGAAGATCAATTCAATGCTCAATGCGGCCCAAAAAGGGAGCAGACAATCGCAAGGCAAACAAACAACAATCGATGGCACTGGAAGAGGAGCAACAAAGCATCCATGCAACAGCTTTAAACTGTTTTTCGTATTTTCTCTCACTTTTTCACCAATTCAACAAAATGTTGGCAGCAGATAAAGCAGCGACAGCACGCTCCCAAAACATGGAGACATACAAATTTTTATCTACCGCTGACATTTGAACATGACTCTAAAAAATCTTGGGGACTCGTGTGCAAACAGCAGTTGCTGTGGGGTCTTGAAGTTGGTAAATTTTTTTATTTTCTTTTTTTTTGGCAACTACAGAAAAGAAAGCTAAGCGTGGGTGTCATTCGGTCAAAGCACTCTGTTCCATGTTCAATTAATTCCATTGCCCCCCAAACAATCATTCCTAGATACTGATACCTTTTCATGTATTCGCCGGCCACTGTTTGCCCTCAATAAAATTTGATGGATCATCGCCGCCTACTTTAATTTGCAGTGAACAATAAAAAGAAGTACAGAAAGCAAACAAGCGAAATTAAAAGACCCTAAACCGAACATCGAGTCTGATATGCAAATCGAGAAACAATCTTGGCTGACGAACTCTTTTTTAATGAGTTCATGCGTAAAAATGTGAGCACGTTTGGGGTGAAATAATTTTTGATTTGCAAATTGTTTGGGAGACATGAGTTGTTTTTCTCATTTGTGGTTTTTAGCTCGAATATTTGGTTGATATTACTAATATTTAATTATTTATTTTTTGGGAATTTGGGAAGCACATTTAGGTGAAATATTTTGGTAGATTCCTTATGAGTAACTCTAAGTTCAACAATATGATATGGTCTCATCATCGATTTAATACCGTTGATGAAAGTGGGTTTATTTTCTCTCTCGCTACATTTGCTTTGGGTACTTCACCCCTAATTTGTCAGTGATAACCTCATCCTCAATTTATTTCATAATGTGTTTATGTCTTGAAAAGAAAAGGTACAACCTAACGGATATTCCCATTCAATTCGGATGAAAAGACGAAATTTACTCACCATAAATAAGCGTAAGTGGTTTATATTTTACAATACCACGGGCTTCCGCCGAATTGAGGTGGCGTTAAAAAAATAGAGGGGCGGATTCGACGGGGGTGGCCGGCTGAAACCGGGTTAATTTCCTATTACTGTAATGCACGTTTAATGAACTGGCATACTGAAACACCTTAGTCTGGTACGAATGTAATTGAGCACAAAATCAAACAGATTAGTGGCCAAATGGCGGACAATGGGTGACCGTTTTGATGTGTGTGGAAAATGGAAAAGAAACCAGTAACTAAAATTAGAAACGTGTCTAGAGCACAAATCGTGAGACACATATTGTTGTCTGCGTCAGCCAGCAAGCAGCAAACAAACGAATCGAATTGGAGCTGTTCGAAATGGTCTATTGCAAAAAATAGTGCAACACAATTTATCGCCATGAGCCATCAGAAGACCGAACTGAGTTCCGTTTCTTGGGCTTATGACAATGGCAAATTTTCCAGCAGATTTCGAACCCCTCAGCTGGCCAAATCTTTTGAGCTTCCTCAATGCCAAAAACGGACATGATGGATTTTTGGTTGTGAATAAAAAAAGAAACCGAAAAACTCCGAAAAAATAGAAATAAATGCTGTTGCATCAACTTACATTTTCTGCGTCCAGTGGTTGGGTGTCTGGTTTCCTTTTATGCCTTTGATTTTGAATTAATTGTTTATTCCTTATTGAAAATGGTTCGTGAAAATTGCTCAATGGCCCGAAGATGCTACAACGCTTGCCACTTTTAAACTTAAATTTTTTTTATTTGGCAGCAATTATTTGCAAACACAAACACTTTGGTCAGCTTCTGGCTTGCAATAGATTTAAGCCACTGCCTTAGGGTTTTTCAAAAATATTTATTTTTTTATTAGTTAACCTCTGGATCACTGCATTGAAATGGTTTGTTTTCTAAGGTCTCTTGATTCTAGTGAACTGCGCGCAGACGCAGAAATTTACCGACTCAGCTAGTGGGCAACAAGCGCGAGACTTTTTAAATGTCGAGCCAAGTCAAGTTTCGAGCTTGAACCTGACGAAGCCGAGCTTAAAGTTAGCCAAAAGCTTGAATTGTGGCCTAAAGCTGCAGCTTTTTGAGTTTTGGTATGATCAGATAGTGGCGTGTCTCGGCTAAGTGTTGTGCGCCATACTTAACGAAACTCATATATTTTTGTTTTAAATTAGGTCTTAGCTGATTCAAACGTTAAATTTGTTTTTAATTCCTATATTTATTTGGAACAGTGTTGTGAAACATTGAAAAACCTTCTAACCCACCCCTGTTTTTGGCCAAGACGTCACAGGTTTCTTCAACCCCCGCTTTCAGCAAGCTAGCGGCCCACACAAAAAGCTGCAAGAGCCTCACAGCGCAGGCGCAGGTTTAACGATTTCCAAGTCTAGAAGTCATTGGCAAAATAAAGTACAACCGCTGCGGAACTGCGTTGTAGTATTTTTTTTTCACTAAGCGTGGACTCAGAAAAATCCCTAATTGTTTAAAAATAATATTGTGGAAGTCTTTGTTAAAAAAACGTAAGAAATTTAAACTAGTAATCTACATAAAATTGACTTAAACTTGAAAAAATAAAAAACATTAAAGACACCAGGCTGTTTAAAATAAAAGCTTTTAGATGCTGCAAAAAATTTGAGTTAAAAAATTTAATAGTGACTAGAAGACGATAATTATTAATTAATGTAATATTGCCACTTTGAAGAAAGTAGTTTTCTTTTAATTCAAAGGTTTTTTGAATCATAGACCAAAAAAAAAAAACAATTTTGTGTGTGCGGGGGCTGTGATGATTCATACAACCCAGGCGAGCAACCCGCAGCTCCTCTGGGTATGGATGTGTGTATGTATGTATGTGCACCTGCCTCATAATGTGTGTGTGTGTGGATGTATGGGTTCTCGAAGTAATGCAAATAACAACAAAAGCAAATCGTTAGCATAACCTGAGCATCTGCTACCCACGGAAAAAAACCTCTAGCATACATTTGTGCGCAAAATCGATTGTACGAACATTTTTCACGTGCCACGAAAAGTTGAAAACAGCCACAAAAGACAGTTGCACAAAGTTTTGCCTCCCTCATCATCTATTACAAATTGTGACTAATTGTTATTCCACTCACAGCTACGAGGAAAATCGAGAAGGAACGTGCTGCGAGTGGCCCGAGCCAAATCCATTAAAAATGGCTGAAGAGTATATACCAGATGTTAGCGTCATGGACACAAGTAAGTAACATATTGCAACATCAAATATAGCCTTTGTGGTAGATCTATTCAATCTTCTCGTTAAGAAGTTGCCGAAAATGTGACAGAGAAGTTTTCCAAAACTTTTTTCTTTTTCCATGAATAATTAATTCGGGTTTTTGTGCAAAAGGAAGCCTGGAAGTATTCACTGCGGGTGTCATGTACTTATGGGCTTATCACCTTTTGAAATTTTTTTTTGCGACAAATAAGTTATAGGGTCTTTTTTGTAACGTCATATTTGTTGGTTAACGATTTATGAAATAATATTTTCATTTGGTCGCTTCGCGAAAATTTTTGAATGACTAAGTTGATGACTAAGCGCAGTGTAAAAGCCCATAAATTAGTTTTAGACTTAAAGTTTTTAAGTAAATTGCTACAACCTTAATCTAGACGTCAAATTCATGGTTTAATCATCTTTAAATTAAAAACTTAATTATTTAGCCATCAATAAAGTTTACCTTAAAGACCTAATGATATTTAAAAACCCGTGTCTAACCTTACGTTTATCCCCCTTAGTTGTGCCCGCCATCCTGGGATTGACGGCTGCCGCTGTCCTCTCCTCGGTAGCCTGTATCTGTGCCAAGCAGATGCGCATCCGGAACAAGAAGCAGAACCACCACGACGTCTCGTTCCCGTTCCAGCCGACGCGGCGTCCGACAGCAGTTCGATCGCCGAGCGGCCAGCCACCGCATTACCTGAAGAAGTCCCCCTCGCCCACCGGTGGCAAGCAGATGAGTCTCCTTTCCCCCATGCAGGATCAGTCCACCTCCCCGATTGCCCAGCCGAATACCAAGTACAGCGAGGAGGACGAAGCCCCGCAACTGAATCCGGAGCACCAGCACAACGGCAACAAACTGACGGTGGTCGATGGCAATGGGACAAAGCAGTCGCTGCTCCACAATAACCACCATCATCACCAGAACCACCACTCGCCGGTGGAGACGATCGCCAATGGAAATGTAACCATCACCCTAGACGACCAGGCGCTGTCCAATGGCAAGGAGCTGACTGTCACTGATCAGTACGGCAAACTGGGCACCATCTACTTCAAGTTGCGCTTCCTGGCCGAGAGGAACGCTTTGATGGTCTCCATCATTCGCTGCCGGGGATTGCCCTGCAAGGGTGGATCGAGCGGTACAGGCGACATACCCACTGGCATGAATGGACGCACCCAGGCGGCCACAGATCCGTACGTGAAGCTGCAACTTCTGCCCGACAAGCAGCACAAAGTCAAGACTCGTGTCGTACGAAACACCCGAAACCCTGTCTACGATGAGGACTTTACCTTCTACGGTCTGAACATGAACGACCTTCAAAATATGTCGCTGCACTTCGTCATCCTTAGCTTCGATCGGTATTCGCGCGACGACGTCATCGGCGAGGTGGTCTGCCCGCTGTCATCCATTGAGATAGGAGACATTTCCAAGGAGGCTTTATCCATCAGCAAGGAGATTCAGCCGCGCAGCCTAAAGATTCGCGCCCAAGGCCGGGGTGAGCTCCTCATCTCGCTCTGCTGGCAACCGGCAGCCGGACGTCTAACTGTGGTCCTCCTAAAAGCCCGTAATCTACCGCGCATGGACGTGACAGGTCTGGCTGATCCGTACGTGAAGATATATCTGCTCTACAATGGCCAACGCATTGCCAAGAAGAAGACGCATGTGAAGAAGCGCACTCTTAGCCCGGTTTTCAACGAGAGTTTCGCCTTCGATATTCCCGCCGCCGAGGTGAGTCCGATTTTGCCGCAATAAATGAATGAATAATGGAAGGATGAATAAAAAACATTTTTACTACAATTCCAGGGTACTGGCGCCACTCTTGAGGGTGTTTCCTTGGAGCTGATGCTGCTCGACTGGGATCGCGTGACCAAGAACGAGGTAGGTTCAATTTTATGGGCGACTATTAACGCGTCACTAATGGTATGGTTGACATTCCTGCAGGTTATTGGACGCCTAGAACTGGGAGGACCCAACTCCACTAGCACCGCCCTGAACCACTGGAATGAGGTGTGCAACTCGCCACGGCGGCAGATCGCCGAGTGGCACAAGCTGAACGAGTAGGCGGACAAGGGAGGCATTTTAATGCCACCACGTGGGCGCTGGCGCCGTTAGCGAGAAGGAATCGATACAGGAACCGGAAACGGCAACGGAGACGGAAATGGGAGTCGTACGGTTCAAGAGTATTAGCTCGTACCCTATTTTTATTTGCGTTAACTTTTGGTATATACTTTAGATTATTTTATGAATTTGTATCAACTTTATTTTCTACATCATTTGATATGTTATTTTTTACGATATGCTACGCGTGGCATTAATCCCTGGGGAGACTATGGTCGCATATGGAAATATATAATTACCAACCAACCACTAAGTAAATTAAATGTATTAGAAAATGTTTAGGACGTAAAAAATGCATGTAAGTGTAAGATAATTCAGAAAAATCGTACTTCGTACATATAAATGCTTGAAAAAATTCAAAATACTGCAAAAAAGATACAACATACATATAGTGGACACCGATTTTGTTGCTGTATAGAAGAAGAATTAAACGCTTTTTTGTTATTTGTATCTCTATATATTTTTTTCATATCAATTAATTGAAATACCATTTAATGTGCCCACCACAATGAATGAAAATGTTTGATTTTCACAACAAAACCAAAGAAAATATATTAACCATACATATGTATAAAATATTTATGATGATATCTAAATCTTAAGCATAATGTTTGTGTTGGTTTGACAAAATACAATTGTTTTCGGCATTTCCGTTTTGTAAAGAAAACAAAAATGAAGTTAAGTACCACAAGCCCACAGCCGATGGAGAGTTGCTTACTGCTTAACAATTTATACGTACTCCTTAAAATAACCAAAAATGCAAATAAATCGAAAACCAAATTGAATCTAGAGAGACACGCAGCAGAATGCTTAGCACCAAAAAGCTACAAAACCACACACAAATCGAACGAAAGTCAGAAAAATAATGATTCGGAGGAGATAACAAACACAAAATCATAATATAAGCAGCATAGTAAATGTAGAAACAAAATACCCATGAAAACTGTAGAGTATAACAACTCACGCATAGCTCAAACCGATCTCAATAAGCACTCCAAGTAGTAGACACTACTCATAGAGCAGGATAATGCAACCCGAGGAGCGGAGCTTTAAGCTGGAGCCCAAAAAATTATCCACAAACTGATACCGAGTGTACTGATGGCAATTATAAACTGTAACAGACCTAAATATATAGACACCAGCCCGCTTCTAAGTATATTTTGTGAACTGAATGTTAGAACATAATCCAACCATAAGAATACAAGTAGATGCAACTATATACCAGTTCGAAAGAATGGTAATCCACTAGAATTCGTGTCCAATCAAAACTTCAATTCGTCTAAAGTAAAACAATAATATTGTGTAATGCATCTCAAGGGCAGGCACTTAAATCAACCAATAACGCATATGGTTTAGTTATCGCAAACGAACCCAAAATTGTATGAGATGTGTATAATTCTACATTATATATAAAACTAATTGTAAGCTACATCAAATGGTTAATTTCAGTAATAAAAAGTATAATACAACAAAATCTCTGGTGTATATTTATTTTTTTCCAAATAGAAAGGTGTTAAATTAAATGAGCCATCATAAAGACGGATTGGTTAAGTATAACTTCCAAATCGTAAAAAAAAATAAAAAAAATGGTGTTTCAAAAAAAACTTAAAGTAGCTTTTCGAATCGAACTTAACACTTTGGAAGTATTTCGAATAGTGAAATAGATTTAAATTATTTAACAGATTTTTTCGTTCCGATTCCGATCGGTCCGATCCCAGTTCCCTTATCACAGCATCTCTTTGAGCCCATCAAACAACTTGATTTTATAATTCGAACTTGGGAGCGTTTCAGTTCGATCTCAGCACTCGTTCGGGAACGTGGCATTCTGCTAAAATAAAAAGAATTCGTTTCTCTATTTATGAAAACAAAATATTACTTAATAATATTACTTTAGTTATGATATCGAGAAAAAATATAATAATTCTTGAGGCTCTGGTTTTGTGTGTTATAGGTGAGGTCAAAATGTCTGAATGTTTATTAATCTTCTTCTGTGAAAAGGCCAATAACCCCTAATCTTTTATTATGAAACTCCTGATAACAGATTCTATGTGAGACAGTAAGAGTAAAATTCACATAAAAATGTGATCGACTTAAATAAATATTTATAATTGCTGTATTAAGGCCAATATCAGGAAGAGCCCCGACTGGCTCCCACAAGTTGAATTATTTTGTAGCGCCATCCTGGAAAGAAGACCATCTTCCGTTTTAATGAGGATTTATAAACATTAATTTGATTCGCTTTCGGCTGAATATATGTAAATTATAGAGCACGTAAAGTTAGCGTCTATACTTCTATGGAAACCATGCAAGTTTTGATGCGAAACTGTTCTAAAAGAGAATATATATATTTATAAAATCCGATAAATCTGTTGAGAGAGAATCTGTTCTTAGAAAAGTTTTCGTTTTTTTTTGCTTCCCTGCTAGATTGAGAAAAAGAAACTTAAGAAAAAAATCCACACTTTGAAAGTTTACTTTAGTTGATAAAATCTCTTTATAAAAAGAAATAGTGTGGCTGGACAAGGAGACATAATTTTTTGTTATTATTTACAGTCCCTGATCCAAAATAAATCCGGCACCGATTTTCTATAAAGTTTTAATGAAAACTACAAAGCGTTTATTTTATCTCGATCCGAAGCTAGCTTTGTTTTGTGTTTACTAACACTCTGTTTAGCCCCAACAGCTCTTTCTTTTGCAAGCGTCACCCATAATAGTTCGACTATATGTGATGGAGTCCAGTATAAAGAGGACCCCTTGGACGATTCATTCGAGAGATGCTATTCAAATATGTGCAATGAGACTACACATTTTCGGTGTTTGTACGGAGGCTGCATCCCTATATCAAATATCTGTAATAATAAAAATGATTGTTGGGATGGCAGCGACGAAAACGAACTACTATGCTTAGAAGATGAAGATCTGGATGCGAAGTATGAGGACATCCACGGAGATTGCGAGTGAGTAAAGGTTTAATAATTCATAATGGAAAATGTATGATTTCACATTATTTTAGGTCGAATTTTGATTGCAAAGATAAAGGTGCTCTAGTCGGAGATAGATGCATTACCTGGGATAGGGTCTGCGATGGAAAAAGCGATTGCACGGACAATCGGGATGAAAGTACATCTATTTGTGCAATGATTCCTTGTGCACCACCGAATTTTAGATGTAAATATGGTGCCTGCATCTCTCAAAATGCTATGTGCAATCATGTCATTGATTGCTTCGATAGTTCAGATGAGCTTCTCGAAATTTGTTTACATCCTAGTGCATATGTTGATGTAGCTACGTCTTTGAATCACTCAAGTTCCGATGAAATAACCACTTTCCAAGGACGTCAAAAATGGACTGTAAATGAATGCGTTCTTAACGATCCAAAAATGGTGGGAGAGGATTTCTTGTCAGGAATTACTTATCTTGGAGGCGATGGCAAGGTTCCCGACAAAAACCATGTCGTGCTGCGTTGCGCCGAAGGTTACAGTCTGGACGGAGAGAAATATAATATTTGCGACGGCGATAAATGGTTGAATAAATTGGGCAGATGCGTCCAACAATGCAAACATTTTGGTAACAACGAACATTCCACACAGTGCTTCCACAACAATATTCTGGTAGACTGCGAGCAGCAGTATCTATTAAAGGATACAGAAATGAAGGTTACCTGCGCTCCAGGGTATATTGGTAGGATGATATCAAGGGCTCTGCATTAGGAAATAGCCCGTGAACTTTTTTCTGGCAATAAGTACTTAATGTGTATTACTATCTTTTGCAGATGAGGCTTATGGTACGCAGGTTTGTGGCGATGGTGGCGAATGGAAAGTGAAAAAGGCTTTGCCCAAGTGCAAGCCTATGTGCGGCTTTAAAGTGATTGAGGATTGCCCGGATCCATGGGAAATGAGCGTGTTCCAGCGCGGCCACAAGCCCATCTTCCAATTCGCCTGTACTGCCACCGTTGTGTCTCCGTTTTTCCTGCTGGCCCCCAGTAGCTGTTTCCAGAATATCACCATTAAGAGCGTTAAATCCAGAGAACCAGTGCTCTATACAGTTGCCGAGGGTGAGAGGTACACTGAAACCTTCAATGCCCACGAACTTCACGCTTATAAATTACACAACGTCTCGTTTATACAAAATGTTACGTAAGTGCATTATGTTGGAAGAAATTTATATTTTATCTTGAATTAATACCAAACTAACCTCATGAAAATATATATACACTGAAAAGGATTGATATTATATTTAATAATTTTTTTGATGAAACTTTTCTGATGATTTCATTGCAGTCAAGAATATGAGGGCATATTTTATCCCCTGGTCTTGGTGCAGCTAATGCAGCCCTTGGAGATCGGAGCTAATTTGAATCCAGTGTGCCTTTCCGACAACGACCCGCCAGAAAAATGGCTAACTCGTGGAGACTTCAAAGAAAATGTTGGCAAGGCGATATGCAAAAAGAAAAATGATCTCTACGTGCTGGAAGAATACATAGGGAGTGGTTCGGCCAAATATGACATCAGCGCCTTCATGAGACCAATCAAAGATTACATATAAAGTGCACAGAAGGCGGGAAACATTTAATTCACTTTATTACGGGATGAATTTGTGGTTAATCGGAAATCAATGTACATCAACTGAGGAAACACACATCTACTATTGACAACTATATAATTATGTATGCGTATTCAGTTGGACGGGGTATCCGCAACGTTACGGGATCGCACGCCGTTCGGGAACTATCTGCCATTTGAATGGTACTGTAAACTTTCAAAACAATAATTATATAGCTCGATTATCTGAATACCCCAATTGTTTCTATTTAATGCATGTTTGGGGGATGGGTGTGTGTGTGTGTGTCTAGTTCAGAGTTCATTTTGCTATATATTTTACTTAACTGTAGGTATTTTGTTTGTTTTTCGGTTTTGTCTTTACATAGAGATTGCATTCTGGAGTTAAACACTATCTATGGATTACTTTAAATTTATTTTAGATTTAAAATTAAATTAAAAGTACTTTATTTAATAATACATTACATTTGATGTTGTTATACTTGAATTTACGTTTAGGTTTAGTTTCTGCCATTTAGTACGAAATTTTATAGGACACATTCAATTTGCTTAGTAACTGCGGTAAAAACGTTCTTTAAAATGTTTAATTTTTATCATTTTTATATCATGCTCGTGTTGTGTTTTGTTTTTCGTTAATTTTGATCACTTCAGTCTTTCCAAAAAGTAATACAACATCTCTGTTCGCGGCTTTCTTTTTCATATTTCATCGTTCAGTTTACCAACTTCTAACGTACATATATTTAGAAATTTTTCTTTCAAAATAGTTTTTTCCATCGAATTGTCTCCGCCAACAAATAGTGACGGGGCCGTTCGCTTCCTTCAATGTATTTATATTTTTTTGTGTTTTGTTTCATGAGAAGCATCTCTCAGAAATGTCTGTATTTAATACGATACATTTAATACTTTTAACCAACTATAAATTTGGAAAGTTGAGGGTAAATTGTGTTTTCCTGTTAGTTCTGTTCGGTTGATGTATGTATAGTTATGTACAGATATCAATTTTTCAATTTGCAGCTGTTTTAAACTTTGCTATTGCTTCACGACTGCGAGATCCTTTTGTGCATCAAAAATAAGTACATTTTAATTATATTTACACTATGCAATAGACGAGGTCCAGGATAAATGAGGATTACTTGTCAAGCAATCCTTGTCACAAACACTTTACTGAAATTATGTTTCGAGGAGCTAGCATTAACATAAGCATGGACGGTGTTGGTCAAAATAGAATACGTATCGTTGGCCATTTACAGTTTTCTTTGCTTATTGAGTGCGCGAGAACCCATTAACTTAACCGAAACAAGACCTACAAAAATACACACTGCCCCCTGTGGGCTACGACTAACTATAAAAGTAATACTGTACAGGATGCACGCCTCGATTCCGCTTGAATAAATAATATATTGACCGACAACTTAGAAGTAGGACCCTAGCTATCCTTTGTCCTTCCCGGGACCCACGCTGACGCCCAACAGGTGCTCCCCCGCCATCAGACCCGCCGGTTGATGGGCGTAGTTCCGGATCTGGTGGAGCGAGATCAGCTGGTTGGGAAAAGCGTTGGCGTTGTTCTGGTTGACGTTCTTGTTCGGAAAGCTGATGGCATCGTAGAGATACGGACGCTGGGCCATCGGGTGGTGGCTCAGCGAGTTCAAGTGCGGCGGCATGGAGTTGATGGGTGTGAAGGCCGAGTTGCTGCTGGTTTTCGTTATGGATGCTGCATCGTAGGGACCCACAGTACTCGGTGTGGAAACTATAAGATATAATGAGAATAGCAGAATGGATCGTTTAATACACAACTTAGTCTCAAAGAAAATGATTTTTTAAAGCGTGCTATGGAATTTTTGAATGCTTTAGTGGGTTAATGATTTGATCTCTTACCTATATCCTCTCGAACCGGATCGGGCATCCGATGGTGAGGCTGTAGCTCCGGTCCGTGTCCATTGCTCTGGGCGCTGTTCGGCGCCGATGGCTGGGCGTAGTGGGCCTCCATTCCGTGCTGGGGCGGCGGCTGCTGCTGCGGATGGTGGTGTTGCTGCTGTTGTTGCTGTTGCTGTTGGGGCGGGACATGTTGCTGGGGGGGTACACCGTGCTGCGGGTGATGGTGGTGGGGTTGCTGTTGCTGCTGTTGTTGCTGCTGCTGTTGCTGCTGCTGTTGCTGTTGCTGCTGCTGGTGCATCACCTCCATGGCGTTGGCTGCGGCAGCCGAATCGGGACTCACCTTCGGCCAATACCCATTGTCACTGGGCGCAATGGAGACTGGCGGGAGGCCCAGGCTGTTGCGCTGGTGCTGGGCGGGGTTAGTGTTAGGGGGTGGATTGCCCGACCCGCCGGTGGCGGAGCCAGATGCTGCAGCGGCGGCAGCTGCCGCAATTGCAGCTGCACTGCCAGGCGCGATCGGCGGCCGCTTGTCCGTGCGCTCCGCGTGCTTCTGCATGTGTTTGGTCAGGTAGGTCTCCTGGGTGTAGGACTTGCCGCAGTACTGGCAGATGTGCGTCTTCAGGTGCTTGGACTCCTTGTGCTTCGGGATGTGCTCCAGCAACGAGGGCTCATCCGAGAAACACTTGTAGCAGGAGTTGCACTTGAAGGGCTTGTCCGTCTGGTGGCAGCGCGAGTGCGACTGCAGGTTCGAGAGCTGCGAGAAGGCCTTCTGACAGCCGGGGTGCCGGCACTTGTACGGCTTGTCCCCCGTGTGCGTCCGGATATGCTGCTGAAGGTGCGAGAGCTGCGTGAACTTCCGCTGGCATATCTCGCAGCGGTACGGCTTGATGCCCAGGTGGATGCGTGTGTGCTGCGACAGATACGAGGAGTTGGCAAAGGCCTTGGAGCACTGGGTGCACTTGTACGGCTTCGCCTCCCGCATGTGGATCTGGGTGTGAAGCTGCAGATCTGCTTTGGAACTGAAGATCTATGGGGTAAAAAAGCGGATTGGTTAGTAGTTGTTAAGTTTGGTAAAGAAACTACCACATTCTGCTGCCTGGCTGCTGGTAACCTCAACATATTTCACTCTAAATTAGTCATTAGCTTCTTTTAAAAATGTGTAACCGACATTCTAATCCATCATATTCATATTAATACTCCATAAATAACGAATAAAATATACATATAATAATGAAAAATAAATACTTTAAGCTTTTAAGTTCTAGTTTCTTTTTGAATTTTAAGTATGCTAATGAAAGTCCCTTCCAAAATCCGATTTCCAAAACATTTGGCAATAATTTTGATTGAGATTATTTATTGGTTATGCCTCTTCACCTTGGTGTCCTTTACATCCATCTGGGTCATGTGATGCGGCGAGCTGGTTGATGAGGAGATGCCATTGCCGGTGGAGCCGGTGGCGGACACTCCACCTCCGCCGCCCGAGGAGCCAGCTGCCGGGTTTTGAGCATTCCGTTCGTTAAGCGTGGCATTGAGCATCCGGATGCCGCCATTGTCCACGCTATTGCTTGTCACGATGATGTGCTGGTTGGGATTGGGATAGATTCGGGACTTGCGGCCTCTGGTTGATCCGGTGGGTGCGGTTCCCGAAGAGGCTGTGGTGCTGCTGCCACTGCTGCTGCTCACCACTGGATCGTTGACATGTTTCTGCTGGCTATTCGTAACCGATCCGCTCACCGTCGTGGAAGCTGCCCGGCTCTCCAGATTCGTGATGCTCGGCTTTGGTTCCGGCACTAACTGGTACTGATGTTGCTGCTGTGGATGATGCTGCTGTTGCTGTTGCTGCTGTTGCGGTGGTGGTTGTTGTTGGGGCTGTTGGCTGTAAGTGAGCACGGAATTTCGGAGATCGGCCGTGTTCGAAAAGACGCTGAGGGGACCGAGCGCCACACGTTCGTTCAAACTGTTCCGCAGGTGATCAATGGACCGATGCACCGCATGCGAGTAATCTCCGCCAGCTGGCGGAATCTCTCCAATCAGCGGCGAGTTGTGATGGTAGTCCAGGCCGCCGCCGATCGGCCGATATTCGATCAGTCGGCCTTCCATGTGGTTGATTATTAAATCAATTTTTAAAAACTTTGTTTCGAGTGTTTAATTAAAGTTTGTTCTTTTTTTTTTCTTTAAATAAATATTTTTATCTTTACTCCTAAAATAAAAGCACTTGTTGTTTTTATACTTTTGCAGAGGGCAGAGGATTTTTATATCCCAGCAGATTCTCACTATATCTTATATCTGTAATAAAATGGACTGATGAAATGCACTCAAAAACTTTTGTGTTTTTCGAATAGATCAATATGGCTCCCAGCGATGGCTATATCTTTGCCTATTTCCATCCGATGCATGAGCGGAATACCTTAATCGATTTGTATAACGATTCTCTATTATTCTGAATCAAAATCTGAGAACATAATATTTTTTCGATTTTTTGTCAAAAAAACTGGGGATCCCCTTCGAAGATTGTGAAAAAGGCATGGAAGGACAATATGGCCACTAGCGATGGCTATATCTTGGCCAATTTCTATCCGATTCATGAGCGGAATACCTTAATCGATTTTTACATCGATTCTCCACCATTCGGAATCAAAATCTGAGAACAAAATTTTTTTGTATATAATCTGCTATTGAACTGCAACGGTATATCAGCTTCGGCTCCGTCCGAAGTTAGCTTTCCTTTCTTGTTTTATTTATGTTATACACTTTCTTAATATATTTTCATATATGATTTTAATTATTGTATGCGGTTTGGATTAATTGGGATTATGGAAACAAACACGGCGTATGATTTTATTATAATTAAATATTTTTTAATGTCTTGTATTTAAGCTAAATTGTTCACAGTTTACAGAAAGGTATTAAAAAATGTTTTTTTCCCGGGGAGAGTCAAATGACAGGTAGTATCGATCGTGTGAGTAACATTTTCGAAAGACACAAAATAAAATACACTAGCTGAGAAAATCTAAAAAAAAAAGTTTATAAATCAAAAAAGGAAGAAACGAACTAATCGTAAAGTAAAACTACCTTAAGCTAAACCTCTCTAAATGCCAATTTGTTTCATTGCCATGGAATTCTGTTCTATGCAAGAGCAACATTTTGTGAAATAGAATAAAAATGTTAAATTCCCAGTTAGTTCTTTGTTGACATTCTGCCACAACTGCCAAAGCCAATATTAAATAAAGGCGAAATAAAAAAAGAAGCTGAACGGAAAACCTGCGCGACGAGACCGCAAAAACGCTTTGGTCTCGACTGGCTGCACCGCCAAGCCGGAAAAGCTATTTTTTGTCTTTGCTTTTGTTGTCCTAAATCTAACGCCATTTTTTCCACGGCTCACTTTTTATTTTGCATTTTCAATTGGTATGCCTGTTCACATTTTTTTCTTATATCCTTCACGTTTTTACGCGACAGGAATATTTTTTCCCCACGAATCTGAATTTTGTTGTTTTCCATTTGACTTTTTTCAAAGCAAAGCCAGATTTTTCTATTTTCTATGCATTTCTCTTTTTTGGCCTGCCTTCGATTAGATTTTTTCTATATATTTGTATAAATGCCTGCCTCTCGCTTTTCGCTCTCCTCGTGTATCTGGCTCCCCCACTTTGTTGATTTTTTGCCTGTGAGCTAGGCATTCGGGCGCAGACACGCCGCAGACATCCTGTGGAATTCGCCAGGTGAAAGTCCTCAATAGTATTTCTATTTCTGAATTTTTTTGTTGTATGCTAAATGCTCCAATTTTAGACTTTCTAGCTCTAAACGCGACAAATTATTCATTCATGAAGCGTGAATGTTTCGTGTTGGATTTATTGCCCTGAAACGTTTTTTCATCTTGTTTTTATTAGTTTGTTTAGATTTGAAATGTAGCAGATTTTTTGTGTCCATAGCATTGACCTTGAATGCAGTTTTGTGGGTTAGAATTTTGCCAATTCAAAAATGAGAAATTGATTTGTCAACGCATCGACTGTTGACATCCAGATTCGAGTGACATTCAAATTGTGGCATTGCTTTAATTATTGCAAGTGTTAATTCACGATTAACAAATTATTTATGGAAATGGAATGTTATAGCTGAGAGCCTCTCTGAGATTTAATTGACACGACAATAAGTTGTGGAATGCCAGCGTGCAAAATATGATATGTGAAATGAATTTAAATTAATTTTTCGACCCGAACTAACTGTTCGTAATGGATACCTACCATAAACAGATTATTCTTTTTAATGTACGTTTAATTAAATTGATTTCAATCTCTTGAAATTATTCACGTGGTGCTAAGGTGTCCGTAACCCCTATCGGACTGATCTATGGTCACCGTGAAATACATGTTTCACGCATTTTTCCGCACAAAAAAGTACATAAATCAAGGCCCACACTACCTCCTGCCAGTTAGGCAGTCTGATTTCTTTTATTGGTTAGCTAAATATTGACTTTTCTGACATAAGCATTTAAATTATATAGAAAGCTGGACCAACATCCAGTGAGGTAAAGTATATAATATGATTGTACATAATATAATGCAGCCTGATAAAAAGTGAAAAAATCACAAATAAAATGAGAAAAAAATTAAAACTGGGGAAATATGATGCTTTGTCTGTGTTTGAATTTGCATCGAGTTTGAGTTTGTTTGTGCCACGGGTTGGGATTTGGTGGGTTTCCGTTAGTGTTAATGCGTAGTTTGGGCTTTTAACTAATTAACATTTAGCGGTTTGGCCATATTTTCACCCGGTTCCCCATTCACGTACAGATTCCGGGGGATGTTATTAATTGAAAAATGTGTAAAAAGTTTTGCACGCTCCTTTATTATTCATAATTCGTTGTTGTTGGCATTTTTTTTTGTTAATTCTGATTAATGCGTTTTTCACACTACTCTTTAGGATTGTATTAACTTGTGCAGAATCACAAAAATATTTCCGCTTTTTTTTTGCCCTTTTTTGTCAGTTGATGAAAAATGCATTGCATATATATGTTATGCGATATAATTTTTTCTTTATGGTTAACCCTTTTTTGCATAGCCGATTTCTTATTCATTTTAATGATATATAATTTCACGTTGCACCATTGGAGTTTGTTTTGTCTGCTTGTTTGCACTAATCATTAATTAATTTCACATCACTTAAAATATGCAATTAATATTATGTGTGTTCGCTTAATTAAAAATAATGTTTCAGCTTATTAGAAGCGTACGCCACAGGCTCAGCTCCGTATCCCGCAAAAACGATGTTCGTGCAGCGCTAGTCTTTGATTAACTGATCGCTCCGACCATTCGCAAGCCCCAGATTTCTGGCCAAAACCTCCCAATGCCATGCCAGCTGGCCAAACGGTTCGATTAACGGCTCATCAACCAGAATCTCACAGGTCTTTGCTCTGGCGGTGGCCCAGCGATCTTCTCAGCATATCAAATGTCAAGTACCCAAAAATCGCCCTGGACCAGCTCTGAATCAGGTGTTTTTCGGCGCCCAATTAGTTTAAGCCTCATTGTGCCTCAAACGAACTCGAGGCTCGCATCAGTGAAGTCAGCTGGAAAATTTTTGGTCATCGAGCTTTTTGGAATGGGTCAGTAATTCTGACAAGCCAACGAGTCTTGTGACTTTGGTTAAGATTTCATTGGGTAACATATGACGAGCCAACGGGTTTTTGAGGGATAAACTCGTGGGATACTTAATGAGAAATGTAAGATCTATTCCTTGTCTAAGTATATAAGCCTACGAGTTTTTAAGATACGAGGCAATCGGTTACAAAATTAAATGTGTAAGAATTAATTCTTTTCTTCATATAGAGATATATTTTTAAAGAATTCTAAAGGATATAGCAAGGAGGGTAAATGGGAAAAGTAAGATCTAATTCTTGGCTTAAAGAATGGAACAATTTTAAAAGGAATCACTGACAGATTCCGTCGGACTTTTGATTTTATTTCTAATAAAAGAAACAAGGCTCTGAAACATTTGACAATGTTTCAATAATTTTAGTATACAAGAAACTGTCTATTTTAATGGAACAATAATTCAATCACATCCTTGTTTGAATATAATTTCAGGAACCAAATCTTTTAACATCATTATTTTCTGTATTAACGATTGTAGGCCTACACTGTATTATATTAAGATTAATTCAAATACTACGTTTTTAAAAAGGACAATAATTTTTTCTTCGATAAAAAATGCTAAGATTTACCAGCGGACTGCTTTGTTTTTCAAAAATAATGAAGCCAGTTGTTTATCCAGACACATAGTACTTAATATACTATTTTTATTGTACAAGCTATGATTTCATTTAAATTCTCAATATTATTTCCTCCTCTTCATATTCAAATACAAGTTTTTCTCAATAATTTTACAAGCAAATCGTTTGTTTACACGCACTCCCAAGTAGAAGGACGAGTTTTGACCTTGATATTGAACCCAAGGAACAGCTGATACGTTGTGCAAACACACCAATACATGGGAGGAGACCGGCGAAGAACATTTATTATTTATATGTAAGCTCGCCAGCTTCCCCGCACTCACTCACTCACACACTCTCGGAGCAAAACAAAGCCAACTTGGCTTTCTTCAGAGTATCTGCACGTGACCAAGGACCCGCGTATCCTTAAGATACACCCATAAACTCACACACACACACACATGCCCTGAGACGGAGGGAAAGCCACACAGACGTTTGATATTTTTTCTTGGCCAACAATAAATAAACACACACTACGAGGAGGAAATCGAACGGAGCGGAGAAGTGGCGGAAAAGCCGGAAAAAGTCTAAAAACGCGCTCACGTACCGGAAACGGAAACCGAAACCAAGTCAAGAAAAAAACCCACTGTTGTGTATGTGTGTGAGTTGTGTTTTCTTTTTTTTTCCGTATCCTTTCGCTCTTCTTGCGGCTGAGATACTTTTTCTTGACGGTGGAGGCGAAGGAGTTTTTCCGAAGACGTTTTTCGTGGTGTTGCTTTTTTTTTATTTTTTGTTGTTGTTGCGGCTGTGACTGATGTTACTGTTGTTGCGGTTATTTCACTTGGTGCGAGTGTAGCTGTAGTTGTATCTTTTGTTGATATCGCGTCTCGGGCTCAAGGAACATGTTGCGCACGGAGAAAAAACACGGAGCAGACTGAACGGAACGGAACGTAACGAAACGGAAGGCCGAGCTTAGCGAGCGAGCCGCTGCCGAGAGCACGATCCGTCACCAATGTAAAAACTCAACTAAAGCGATGATGAAAAAATCTGAAACAATATATTTTTGGGGGGCGCCAGTACACACACACACACAGCCACAGATACACGACGCAGCGCTGGGCATCGACAGGCAGACAGACAAAACGCGCACTAACACCACTGCAGCTTTTCAAAACGCAGCAGCAGCAGCGACAGTATCTGTGTGGGTGTGGATGGGTATGGGGGCGGGTGGGAGTGGGAGTGGGCCTGGCTTACTAAAGGCCGCCGCCGGTCGACACAGACAACAACAACATCATCATCAGTCGCAGCAGCAGCAGCAGCCCCACTCACACACATACAAACAGGCGGTAACTTCGAAAAAAAAGGCAGCGGCCGCAGCAGCAGCAGCAGCGCCAACAACTAAGCGAACTCAAAAAAAAAGGAAATACAAAAACAAAAATGGTAAAAAACCGAAAAAATATTCCACGCACACAGAGAAAAAAAAAGTTTGGTTGCATAGGCGGCGGCAACGTCGCAGTCGGCTTCTCTGCCGGCGCTATTCAAATGCTGCGACGCCGGCAGCGCTGCCACCTGCCAACAGAGAGCGCCAACATTGACCCAAACTGAAAGGATAGCAGGGGGATGGGGTATATGCGGGGGCGGGGAAGGGGACAGGGAAAGGAGCCCCCAAGGAGTGGGGACTCTAAAAAACGCGGAAAAAAATTGTGTAAAAAAATAAAGGGGAATTTTTGCGCCGGCGACAAACCCACGCACAGACACACACACTTGTACAGAATCACAACACTCGCAAACACACACATACACACACCCATAGCAATGGCCATGCCAATACACTCACACAGACGCACAGGAAATTTTTTCGCTGTTAGCCTTTGCCGCCCCAAATATCCTGTCTGCCCACCTCCACCTCATTGCCACCCCTCCGTCCTCCCCTTTTTTTTTGCATTTTGTTTTGTTCGACTTTGATGCGAGCGTACTTTTTTTTTTTATTGCCCGACAGGGACAGCAGGACGCGACGAGCGAGATAGCGAGCACACGCTTTCCATTTGACTTTACCGGCTGTGTTTGTGTTATTGGCTTTGCTTTGCCTTTGCCCGGCTTTGTTTGCATTTGTTTTTATTTTGCTTTTTGTTTTTATTTATTTTATTTATTTTTATTTGTCACGGGCCAACAGTTAACGCAAATCATTAGTATTTTAGCCCGTCGTATCCCAGGCGATATTTTAGCCAGAGCGGGAGTTTAATCAAAGGCGCCGGAATGTAGGCAACTGTTTTCGTTTGCCTCAGTTCTGTGGTTGCGCTTTCTAGCACTCAATCAGTCTGACATGGGGCGGCTCTGGCTCACAAAAAAAAGCTATGGTCTACCCCACACTCCCCCTAAAAAAAAATTTAGACTGCAAATGGGGGGGATAGAGAAGCAAAAGAGCACCTCAGGCAGTGGCAGCGACAGCAGGGGCAGCAGCAAAGCCAGCAGCCTCCGCCCTGACCTAAGCCACCGAGCTGGCTTAACTGCTGTAGCAGCAACCACCTCACATTCAGCCACCCAACCACCCACATACGTGCCCCATCCTCCCACCACCGATGCCGACGTTGACGCTGGTCTTCTGCTCCTGCTGCCGCTGCTGCTGCTGCCGATGTTTCTAAGTTCTTTTTTTCGCATTGCAACCTTGCCTCAGCTTCTTGTTCAACACCCCTACCTCTCTTCACATCCTTTTTTTTAGCAGTTTTTTCCATTTCCATTCGCTGTGCATTTTTTTCTCTCGGCCGCCCCTCTTTTTTTCCAATTTTTTCCCTGCCACAGGAAATAAATTTTTTCCTTTGGATAGCTGCATCTCGCTCGGGCACGCTGCAAGGACTCTTTGTGCATTTTGACCCCCCGTTTGCAAAACACAATCATTTTTTTTCCTTTTTTTTTTGCAGACATTTCCCCACCACCCCACTGGTGTTGCTGTTGCTGTTGCATTTGCTGTTGTATTTTCGCTTTTAGATTTTGTTTTTTAGGTTTTTCCTTTTTTTAGGGAAGTGTTTCCAAGAGAATTGGAGTGAACGAGAGAGACTTAAAAAATAGCAGAGTTGCCATTGAAAAATACAATTTATTATAAATTTGTTGTTTTTTAGTGGGAAACTAGAATTGGGTTAGACAGTTCACCGATTGCGGAGGAAGTCTTTAACAGGTTGTTGTTGTACTTTCGAGTTGTGGAGTTGTGGAGAAGCGAAAGCTGTTTTCTATGATCAGATCGGATTTCAAACTAAATGGAGTGATAGATCTTGGTGTCCTTTTACAGAAAAATTTTTAAGCTACCTGTTCTTGGATATTTTTCCTCATAAAATGCACTTCCCCGTATATGCAACAAAACTGGGAAAAAAAACGTTTTGATCAACTTTTGTGTGTGGAAAATTAATTATCACCACGTGGCAACACTGTCAACGTGCTTTGATGCCATTTTTTCGCACTCGCTTTTGCCCAGCTCGCTGTACATCTCGTTTCTGTATTTTTTTATCCTTTTTTTTGTGCATATTTTGTTGGATGTCCAAACATTTTTTATGCTGTTTTGTTTTTGTTTTTTATCCTTTTTTTTTGCACACGCAACGCTGGACCACACACATATATTCACCCATACAGTGGTACATCATCGGAAAAAGTACAAAAAAGCATTTCGGAAAATGGAGAGTGGGCCTTTGCTAGGGCTGCCCTGCATGGGCTTATGGCAATGCGTGACTCGCATTTGTGGACTTTGAATACAAACAAAACAACAGTCGCACAAATACACCCATCCACCCACCCACACACACACTCACACGGGCAGATAGGAACGCACACAAGTGCAATTATGAATACTACACCAAACACACTGCCGGGCACACTCTCACTCACATCGGCTATATACGTGCATTTCAATACGCATTAATAACTACGAATTCAATGTGGCAACCATTCCAAGCCTCCCATCCCAAAATCGCCCACTCCATTTTCCAAACACTCACACACACACACGCGGAGAGGCCCAGCTCACTCACACAGACACAGGCCGGCGTCACTGCAGCTGACGCCTAAAAAACGACTACAAAAAAGTAGAGAAATCAAATTCCCCGCCCTGTTCGTTAATTTTGCTGCTGCTGCCGTTGCTGCTCTTCAATTCGCAACCGAAATTGAAAAGCGCCACGATTATTTTCCGTTTTCAGGCTTCCTGTGTTCCAGGGTCTATCAACTTTAGAATGCACATTCAGATGCTAACGTGATTACCCATTATAACAGCCTGAATATCCCATTAAGTGAACCTTTCGAGATTTCTAATTGCTTCGTCTATTACGGGTTCTATGTATTTTTTTTTAGCAATATCACTACATGGACTCTAGATTCTCGCTTTTTGATGTCCTCACTTCACATGAAGTGTGGAATTTTTCCATAGAACATTTTTGCTGTTCGCATTTTTGTCTGGTGGCCGCAAAACGTTTTTCCATGAATTTTTCATCCATTTAGCCACGTTGTTGAGCCATTTTCAGGACGCTTAGAATTCATTGATACATTGATTTTTTTCCGCTCGGTTCTATTTTTTAGAATCTTCTCTTTTTCGAGATTTTTTTCTGGTTTTCTACGTTGACATTGAATATCCCCATGATATAGAAATTTAACGAACAACAGCGTTCCTCTGACATTGCTTGTTTAGTCACCTTTTGTTTATAGTACCGGGCCCTTTATCTGCCTGCTATGCGTTATTGGATCTTTTTGTTTACATTTGGCACGTCACTTAAACAAAAAATAAAGCCTTTGCGATGCAATAACTCTTAGTAAAAGTGGAATTTTTATAAACGTTCTGAAGTAAAAAATAAACGATTCGTTATATCTTTAAGTTAAAAGCTAAATACATGTGGTTGAAGTTGATACTCAAAGTAGATATCGTCTCGTATATTTAAAATTAAAGCACACTAAAAGCAATAAGGCATTGGGTAAAATTCACAGAAATACATTTGACAGTTAATAATATTTTTTTTAGCATTTCTAAGCTGCCAGAGCTGTCTTATTTCATCTGTAGAATTTGATTCCAATCGAAGGCCTAAATAAACAGCCCGGCTCAGCCAGTATTCGGAGAAACGAGGCGAGAGCTCTTGGACAGCTGACTCAGTCCAAAGTAGTGGGTTTTCGGAAGTCGCCAGATACCCCACACCCCTTCTGATAGCGAACCTGCAACAGAACAGCTAAATAAATAGGCGGCGGACGTGATAGTCGGCTTGCGGACTTGGGAGCCAGCTTGATGGCTTTCATTTGCCGTCCGATCGCCCAGCCATGCAGAGGAAAAGGAGACTGATGCGGGAGTACAACTCCTACGATGACCTCAACGAGCCCTTCCGCATGTTCGGTTCTCAGTCCCTCGACTCGATCCAGACCCGGGTCGAGATGAATCCCAGTGGATGCGATGGCCTATCTACAGATGGCTTGGATTTCTACCCCAGCTGCTCCCAGTCGTATTCTGGGCTCCTGAGGGAGCATAACTTTAAGGTGAAGTCGTACTACTACAATGTGGGCAACTGCGTTCATTGCAGGAAACGGTGAGAGCTCCATCAAACTACATAAGCTTAACATCTATAAGATATATCCAACTTTTACCAGAATCCGCTTTGCCATGGCGAGTCTGCGTTGCCGGGCATGTCCTTTACGCTGCCACATAGCCTGCTGCCGCCAACTGACCGTTAACTGCATTCCACAGCCCCAGATGGGCACCAAAAGCGGAAGCCTCAGTGATTACGCACCCCAGGTAGCTCCCATGGTGCCGGCCTTGATAGTCCATTGTGTGACTGAAATAGAGTCGAGAGGCTTGCAGCAGGAAGGTCTCTACCGCGTGTCCTCCACCCGAGAGAAGTGCAAACGGCTGCGGCAGAAGCTTTTGCGTGGCAAATCGACTCCCCACTTGGGAAATAAGGATACCCACACGTTGTGTTGCTGTGTCAAGGAGTTCCTGCGGCTGCTCATCCATCCCCTGATCCCCATTTACCACAGGCGCTTTTTTGAGGAGGCCACGCAGCTTAGCAATCCGCTGGCCGTCGAAGAGGCTGTCTACGTAGCGGTACAGGATTTGCCGCAGGCACACAGGGACACACTGGCCTACCTTATGCTTCACTGGCAAAGGGTGGCCGACAGTCCCCCTGTCCGGATGACTGTCAGCAATCTGGCCGTGATCTTTGCACCAACCCTATTCGGTGATCTGGATTTGACACTGGAGAATGTGGTCATATGGCAGCAGGTGCTGAAAGTTCTGCTGCTTCTGCCGTCCGATTTCTGGGACCAGTTCCTGGAGGTTCATCCCCTGCCCTCCCCGATGCCCAGCAGCTACGACTTTTATGATCGACCCTGGGACCAATCCTCCCATCTACGCTGGAGCTCCGTGAAGACCTATTTTAGATCCATGGTGAGCAAGCTAGAAACTGTTAAAAGACTGCGACTAAGTTCCTTAATTTCAGGTGAATCTCAGCAGCGTCCACATTTAGCCGAAGGCAGTAGTCGGATAGTGAAATTAATTGATAGCTTTTGTGATGATCAGAGGGTTGGGAAAGAGGGAGAGGCAATCATGGCAGTTTTCCTGATTTTCTTGTATTTTTAATGCTTAAATGGATACATTATACGTTACTGATGGGCTTAGAGTTAATAAACATGGATCTCAAAAATAATTTTGTGGAACTTTAATTCTCTCCTTGTTTTAGATTATAAATCGATCGGGGAAAAAATCAAAAATATAGATTATATTAATCATAAAACACAGATTTTATAAAGTATTCGCTTTTGCAACTCTTGGAAATCCGTTTTAAAAAAAATTTTAATAAGTGAAGCACCCTAGGGCGTATATGAAAACGGTTTCAATTTCAAGTCTATCTTCAGAAAAAGTTAAACGTTGGATACCTAAGGGGTTATCAAGAGGATTTTTTTTAGTAAATGTAATAAAATCCTGGCCATACAACCTTTTGGCACTAAATAAATAGTAAAACGTAGCATAAAGCAACGCAATAGTACCGCCATATATCTCGAATATTGAAACATTAATACACATTTATAATTGAATTTCCAATTTTTTCCGGCAAACTTTGATTAATTCCCAATCGTCAGATAACATGTAAAAAATTAATAATTTCCATTTCCCATATTTATGTTTCTTTCGAGCGTAAACCAAAACACAAAGTAAAATATTTTGCCACATATAAATAAGTTAAAGCTCTAAGAAAAAATTAGCATTTTAAAAACAATTTGGTGAGTGCTGGTGTGTGCAAAAAATGCATGTTGGCCATTAAATGCAAAATAAGAAAAAACGGAAAAAAATATATATTATAAAAATAAAATACAAGCAAAGCAATGCAAAATACTCGAGTGAAGAGGACGAGTGCATAAATAGACCCACACTTGCACCGATTGCACCAATACATGGACGCGGTAATGTATAATGCAATTGAAAATAAACACAAAGCGAGACGGCAGCTGTGTGCGAGGAGAGCGGCGAACTGCAGCGAGTGCAGGCCTCTGTTGCTAACCGCTAAAAATTGCAAGTGGGCTGGCAATTGTTGCCGAAGCGGGCGAATTGTTAACGTTAACCAAATGCTAATGCCAGAAGGCCGCAAAAGGCACGCACACTAGTGCCGGCCCACCAATACCAGACCGTAAAAATGCAGCGGCAAGCGGGCGAAAAAAAAATGCAAAAATAAATAGGCAAAACAAAAATAAAAATAGTTTACATAATTCATGTATTATATCGGATCAAATTTTAATGCCTGCTGTTCTCTGCTGCCCGTACATATATTTGTGCGTGCTCCTGAGCGCGTGTGCTTGTGTGTGTGTGTGTGTGTGAGCGCTGTTGAAAACATTGCCTACTTGGGGGCGCGCGTTAAAATTGTTTAACAAATGGCATGCCTGCAATGTGCGCACGTGTATGTGTGTCGTGCATAATTCGCGTGCAGTTTTTGCCTTTTTGAAGACTTTTTAGCCTATTTTTATTGTTAATTAAATGAGGGGAATAACAGACACAGTCCAGCGAAGTCCTGTTTGCTTGTGTGGGTTTCACATACACGCGTACACACAGTCATGGGTGTAAGTGTGAGTGTTTTGATGCGCGCAACAAATTTTTGCAATTTTTCTATTTTCTCGACAGCACTTTTTTCTGCTGTTGGGTCCTGGTGTAGGGTAGCGAGCATTTTCCGCTCGTTGTTCGCATGTAATTCACTAATTGATAGTGTGAGCAGCCCTCCTGCCTACTGCCTCCTGCCCCACCCCATCCTCGTTACACTCTTAACAGCCCACTGACCACTTGCATCATTGTGTTAGTGTCCGCCCACACACGGCGTGCGCACACACACGCATGCAGGAGGGCATGAGAGAGCAGCGTATAAAAAAATAAAAGCAAATGTCAAACAAAACTAAAAAAGAGTTCGGTTAAAAATAATAAAAGCGTATTATGCGTTACACTTACACTCTTAAAAATACACCCATACTGGCGCAGCGTGGTGCTAATAACAACGCAGGGTAAAAATCGCCACCTACTCGCGCTTTTATGCTTATTTCAGTTTTTTACTTCCTTTGCTAGGCGTGTTCTATAATTTTATGTAAGCGCTGTGGCAGTTTCCCCAAAACAAGTGGGCGCGGCATTTGGTCTACAAAAAAAAGAGTCGCTTTTTTGTTGGATAAGATAAACATTTAGTTGAAAAGAAAATAACAAACAAATGCATGCCGTGATTAATTTTATTTTTTACGCAACAAAATATTTACTTTGAGGTTCCAAACGAATTCTGAGCGATCTTTAAGTTTAAAATACAAGTGAATAACTTACAAGTTGAATATTTGTTTTTTTAAACGCTGAATTTTATTGAATTGAAAGCTATTATACAATTTTTATCAACTTCTGCAGCTTCCAGCATTCAATCAGGAAATTCGTTTACTTATTTGTAAATTTAAATAAAAATAATGTTTTTTTTTAACCTTTTTTTTTGGGGAAAATGCCAAAGTGAAGAGCCTGACATGCGCCCCAAATGGTGAACATAATTTTTTGGTCAGCGGCAAAAAAACTGGTGGGAAATAACGGGGGCTACACGACCCCACCACCCCTTAAAAAAGGACGCAAAGAAAGTGCTGGAGCAGAGCACACTAACATGATAGGCTGGCCGAATCATCCACAAGCACACCTACTCACACACGGAATACGAATATGTGGCCAGTGCCAGTTCCAGCTCAAAAGGTACAAAAAAAAAAAGTTAAAAGTAAAGAGAAGAGGCGCTGCTGCAGCTTTTTGTTGGCCTGCCGGCGTACATATGAAAGTGCCAAGTGTAGTAATTCCAATTGAGGCACTGAGGTAGGGGGTGGGGCTGCATTGGCAACAGCAAACCGACTGCCAAAGTCCTGCTGCAAGACCAGGATCGCAAAAAACAAAAGTGTGGGTAATTAAAAAAGTAGCAGCAGCCGCTTTTGAGCGTAGAAACGCACTAATTTCCAGTAGTGCAGCTACCACACCACCCGAACGCACAGTACATGGATGTTCCAAAAAAAAAAAAGAAATACAAAATGGAGCCACCCACTCATTCACACGCACACAGATGCATTTCCGAGTGGATGGCAAGAAAAAATTGGTAGTATAGCATACTTTTAGGCATGCTGCTATTTCACTTTGTCCCGCACAAATGAACACCTCCCACCCACCACGGCCTTGCCCCACCCTTTCTATCCATTTTCTCCTGGTTGTGCGTCAGTGTGTGTGTGTGTGTGCCGCTCATGAGTGCTGCAAATTCTGTTAGCCCCGCACCGCAATTTGTGGGCATTGTGGGTGTGGCATATCAGCCGCTCCCATCATTCGTCCAAAATTTTTGCCATCAATGCTCCAACACGAAACCAAACACTATTCTTCTACAAAGAGAAAGTTTTCATTGTAAATGGAAATTAATATCTTTGGAACATTTGCTATAAGGTAATAGATTCAGTTAACCATAGTTTACTAAGAAATAATTAGAATTCTGTTTAATAATCCCCTTCCCGTTCAGATTTTTGGCCACCAAGATCAGAGTCCCACGCATATCGATGGCCCACGATCACCTACTGGCAGCTGGCACCTGGTACCTGCCCCGATTCTGGCCACAAATAACCGTTAAAAAACAATAAGCTCAATTAGCAGCAATCAACACAGGCCGAGGATGTTGCATAATTGACATTCTACGTGCAACTGCAGCTGTTCTGGGGCACGGCTTGAGTGTCGTGGCAAGTGCGTGGGGAGCCGCCAACGAATGTGAGAAAACGCAGCAATACGATACCATTCGAGGTATTGTACACTGAGAAGGATAATTAAATTAAAAGTGAAGTAGACTTTATACTTTTTACAATAAATGCACAGAATTTATTATATTGTATAATCTTTAGAGCCTTCTTAAATAACCTCTAAATATTTCAGTTTGTCGTTTATTTAAATCTACCACCACTTTTCCTCCAAGTGTTTTTGAAATTCGAAACTTTTGTGAGACTTAATCAACTGAAAAATTGTAAACAAAAGCTGTTTCCCTGCCGCATCCTCTCAGGGCCTGGAATCCGATTGCGTTCCTCGGTCAACTGGCCGATGCAACGCCCTGGGCAGCGGCATAATTTAACAGTGAACACCCTTAAGCCTTAAGTTCCAGCGCCAGTAGCAACAGTCAGGGAATTGGACAAAAAAAATGAATGGACTCACCTGGGGACACATTTTGCACTGATACTTGCGCCCGCTGCCACCGCCAGTGGCATGTCCGCCGGCTACGGAAGCGACTCCGCCGGGTCCGCCCATTTTGCTGGCGTTGATCGGCTGAGGCACAACCAACAGGGCAGCAGCGGAGGCAGCTGCCACTGCCGAGCTGTGATGATGGGCAGCGGCGGCGGCATGGTGCGATGTGGCGCCAAGACTGGGATTGCCAGCGCCGGAGGAGGCTCCGCCACCGCCGCCCCCTCCATTGGCAGCACCGCCCAGTCCTCCCAGGCCACCTGAAAGACGGAGACATTGATGAGTCAAAGTTCCGGAAGGCAGACTTGTGATTTACAGAGTAGGAAATTTCATGTTGAACTTGAGATGTATTTAGAAAGTATTTTTAAATCAGAAACTTTAAATATGTAGAAAAAGTCCTTGTTATAAAAATATATTTTTAAGAAACTTCTTAGCTTGACATGTGTGAACTTTTTTGCAGTGAAAATGAGTCACCTTTGGCATAAACTCACCTTGTCCCGATACCGCATGATGCTCCAGCCGATTGTCGTCCAGAAAGTGACCTGCAATGACGATTGAGATGTTGCATTTAGTTCAGTTATGTCGTGAGCAGGCTGTGGCGCCACAGTCTAGCGTAGCCCCACGGTTGTCCATCAAGTCACAGTCTGGTTTTCAGTTGCAGTTGAAGTTGCCGCCGCTGACGTTCACTCACGTTGACCACGTCGCCACCTGACCAACTCCTGGCTAGTGGCTTCTGGCTGCTGGCTTCTGGCCAGACCAGCTCTTTTTTTCTAATTAAACTGAGACATTAGCTGGCCCCGCTGATTGCCACTGGGAAATCGTCCGAGTTATGTGAAAATAGTTTCGCATTAGCTGGGGCTTTAGAATTTTTTCAGCCCGGTGGTGGCTTGGTTGGCCCATTTGCGTGCAAAAATTGTGTGAATCCGTTAATGAGCTTGTCTGTCTGACTCGCCGCAAAAGGGTTCGGCTCAGCCCAGGATTTTTGGGGTAAACATCGAGTTATGAACAATAAGCACAATAAAAGCCGTGGAAATTCCCTTGTAATCTGGCTTAGGAGCTTTCTGACTTGTTGGGCAGCGCCCCGCAGCTGACATTTCAAGAACATTTCTCTAATAAAACATTTGCAGATAATTACTGGGCCGTGTCCTTTCTCCTCAAGCTTGCCGCGTTAATTACGAGAGCTGCTTGGCCAGCCAGTGGCGCCAGCCAGAAAGTTCAGCTAACGAACAGTGGCAACTAGCTGCGGCGTTTCAAATGGACGACCGGCAATATGAGCTGGGCACCAGCTAAAGTCGCCTTATTGTTAATTTGTACAGGCTAAGAGTCCGATCCGATCCAATGCGATCCGATCCGATCCGAGCCCGAGTACATCTACATCGATGGTAACAATGTGGCCGATCGCTATCGCAGCAGTGGGAGCAGCAACAACAACCTTATTGGCCAATTGCCTAGCGTTGACATTATCGGTCCGTGATCATTGCCGCCAACGTCAACGCCAACAAGCTCTGGGGGTCCGACTGGGTCCAGCCTCCGACTCCAGTCCCAGCTCCAAACAGGAGCGTGTTGCTGTCAATGTTGCCAGTGGCAACAACAAAACCAACAGCAGCAACAAGAGCAACAGCAAAAGCAACAATGCTGCTGCTTGCCAGAAGGTCCAACTAAAATGTTGTTTGCATTTTAGGAATTTATGTAAACATCTTGTAAGCATCCAGCAACAGTAGTTGCTGTTGCTGCTGTTAAAGGTCAATTTTTGGATTACACATAGAAAAATAATAAATGATAAGTGATGAAAACATTAAGATTTATGATACTTTTTATTTGTATACTAATATCCCAAAGCAATCATTATAGAAAATTGGTGAAACCTATCGTGATACTTTAATAAATAGTCTGCATCATTGATCTGAAAATTTATTTCTCTGCTTTTTATCCGTGGGAGTTTAATATCAGATCACATTGTCTTGGCGGCTTTTGTTCGTCGGCCCGCACGCGTTTTCCAATTTAGCTTTTGCATTCTTGGCCGAGTGAGTTTAGATCGGTATCTGGGAGATCTGTGGTTCGCGCGCCGCGATCTGAATCTTCGAAATTCGTGATTATCGGTCGGGTTGTTTTTGTGAGCAATTAATTAACAAGCGCATTGTTGTCCGTCAGGTTCCCCGGGTAGGTCAACTGATCGGTTCGTTCTTGGGATAGGTTCGAGGAGTTGGCTGACTCACCTTTCTGTAGGTTGCTGTGGTGGTGATCGTTCATTTTGGCCTGAAAGTGAGAGGGAAGTGTGAGACTGGCATTAGTGAATAAATCTGAAAGCCATTTAATTAATTAATTCGGCAATTGCCTCCTCTAATCTGACCAATTACCTGTTTTCTAATGTTAATTCATAATTATTCCGCACACATTTAATTGACCTCGTCGACCCACCATTATCATCAAATATTCATACACAAATATACATCTCTGACCCGGAATGAAACGGTCATAAAACAATTTACGAAAGCTGTCAAACTATTTAAACAAATTCTCTAATGCCTCTCGGGCCGACAAATCGCATCATCATCAGGCCCCACGAAACGCCAATTTACATACATCGTGGAAATAACAAATGTTTTCGCCGGCTGTCAGTGCAAGTCAAACCTAAACAAGCGATAAATAAATTGAAAGGCAAATCGAATGCGTGACAAAGCCGGCGGATCGGACACATCAAGTCGGATGACAGCGATTCCCGGCTAGAAAATATAAATAAAAATTCTAACCGCCGCGGCTGCCAGTCGCCACCCACCAGCGAGAGTGATAGGTGGAAAAAAAATAAAAAAAATCCTAAAAAGAGGAGACAAACTGGTCCAAAAAGTGTCACGCTTTCGATTGCATGTAAATTCTGAATGTGGGTTAAAATCCTCCAGCCAGACATGACCTAGGACGATTCCGCGCCATCGATGCCAACAAAATAGAAATCGAATAAAATAAAGTTTACCCGCCAGTGGTGGCTGTGTAAAAAATATATATGACAGACGGCTTTTTTTCTAAACAATTTTCACATGCTTAGGCGGGGGCGTGTGGGGCTAGCGAGGAAGTCCCGAATGCGACAAGAAAATATAAATACAAATATGCAACAAAACAAAAGCAATGTCGGTCTGGTTTTGGCCAGACACAGTCGGCTATAAAAGTAAATAAACCGGCGAATGGGCATTAGGTGGGCTGGAAAGTGGGCTGGTGGGTGCTTATCCAACCAAGGTGGTGGGGATGTCTGTGTGGGCTTGGTGGTTAGGTGGCTAGGTGGCTAGGTGTCCGGGAGGAGAGAGAAACAAAATCAAAACGACGGCGGCACGCGAGCTTAGAATTTGTTTTTGTTCTCGCCCCGCTATTTTGCGCGCCATAAAGTTATGCCAGTTTGTTTTAGCGGTGTTTGGATACGTATCTATAGATAAACATTCTGTGCATTTAGGTAGCCACTTACCTCGTACTCCTGCTTGAGGGACATGGGGTGATGTTCGCTGGCATGTTGATGGCTGCGCGGCGTTGGCGGCCAAAGATTGTAATCGCCAATGTCTTTGGCATGCTGTGGTTGTTGGTTTCCCGTATTTTGTATGATTTTGGCCAGTTTTTGGTTTGCCAATTAGCAGTGATGCATAAAAAAGAAAAAAATAAAACAGAAATGCATAAAATCTCCTTATAAGTTGATGTTTAAAGGTATAGTTTAGAGTTTATCCCCAATATCCTAACACGATAAATTTCTACATTATTCCATAAATATCTCTTTGTAATCCTATACTATTGGCAACTTATTAATAGTTTTTATTTTTTGATTTTATTCAAATCCTATTACATTCAAACATTCCATAAAAGTGTCATATTTAAATGGTTGATCAACAAAATCATTTTTTTATGGGTCGAACTAAATTTATTCATTCCTGTTTCAAACATCAAATCTCAAATTGCTCAATCGTGAAATAGTGAGCAGAAAAAAGTCCTTAAAAAAGGTCCTATTCAAAAATATTTGCCAAGGCAAGTCACACAAAAAAAAAAAAAAATTACAAAGTAAAAAACGCCAAAGGCTCGAAACACTAATACAAATAAATGTTAGTGTCAATTGAAATAGAAAACCGCTCTCCACACAATCGAGGTGTCAAAGCGACGGCAATGGGAAAAGCTATGTCGAGGAGAGCGACAAAAGTGCGGCGGCTTTCGGTGTTGGTTGCACGCAAAACGCAAAAAAACGGGAGCAAAACAAAGACAGGCCAAAACACAACTAAAAAGTGTTGCATAGCGCAGGGGAGTTGGCCAATGTGTGATAGGCCCACATATGCGTGTGGGTGCAAGGGTGTGGGTGTCGCCGTCCGTGTGGATATGGATGTGGGTGTGAACCGCCAAGCGTTAGCACTGTTATTTTAGTTTCTTTTGTGGCTCCATGTAGCTGTCTCCCTTGCTCACTGGCTCGCTTGCCGTTTTTAATCTCCCTCCCCCTCTGGGTCTGTCGGGACTAGTTAGTAGGTGGGCTAGCTGAAAAGTAAAAGATACAAAAAACGACTGCTACAGACACACACGCACACGCACACGCCGCTGCTGATGAAGATGACCAAAGCCAGAGCTGGGCAGGACCAGAACCAGCATCAGGAGCAGGAGCAGGAACAGGAGCTGGAGATTGGAGACTGGAGCTGGACTGGACATGACTGTGGACATGGACGGAAGTCCTCTCTAACCAACATAGCAGCAGCCAAAAAAAACAAAAAAAAAAAATACCAACAACAACTACATCTGGCCAGGAAGGCGTCGCTCGGCCCACTCCCACTCCCACTTCCACTTTCTACCCCCGCCTCTGCTCCCGTTACCAAGTTTCGGTTGCTGCACGCAGCGAAAATGAACGGGAAAAAAAGGGAAGAAGACATTTTTGAAAAGGAAGAAAAAAGTGGCACAGCGCAGCAGCGGCTTTCTCCCTTTCTCTTGGCCGGTCGCACTTCCTGTCTCGTTCGCGCCGAAGCTCCAAAATAGCGAAAACATAAAAAAATGTCTAAAGGAAAAAAATCAAAACAAATTTTTTAACCCCTTCAATGGGGGCAGGACACAAGAGGCAGGAGTAGCAGCAGCAGCAGCAACAGCAAAGTCGGCGTCGAGTTCCTGGCCAAGTTGGCGGCTGAAGAGGGTGGCTGTTGGGTGTTTTTTAGCCACCTCTAAAAAAGTGCAAAAAATTAGGCGGAAAACGTTAAAACATTTTTTTCTTCCCTTTGCAATTGCACGTCCTGACCATCGAACGAACACCCCCCTAGGTCCCAGTCCCCAAAACGCGTTTTGCACAATGTAGCAACCTTTGCCGGGGGCTTTGGACCGGAGTCTGGACCGCTGCCCCATTCCCTTAAGACGAGCTATGGACCACGGAGTCCAGCATCCCGGATTGCTGCCCCCCATCACCTTGGCTTAGCATGCTGATGCCGCTGACTCTATTCTTTTTTTTTATCCTTGTGCATTTAATTTTTATTTAGCTCCTTTTGGCCTCACATCTTTTTAGTCATGTTGCCACTGTCTGCTTCTATTGATTTTTTTCACATTTTGTCAAAAAGACAAAAAAATGGCTACTACAATTTCGTTTTTTCCTGTTCGAATGTTTGACCATCCGCACTTGTGTTTCATCTTCAGCGAGCTCCTATTCATGCACTTTCTGTGGGTTAATATGTTTCCATAGATACAGTATATAAGTACTATAATTATGCATAATTTTTTCTAAAAAATAATGTACGGTTTTTTTTATTAATCTCTCCTTTAAGCCTTGTGCAAATAAAGCCTTTCTTTCAAACAAATATGCATAATATTTTAGAACTTATGTTTAAAAGGGCTATTTATGACTTTTTCTTTAATGGAACATGTTCATCGCCGGCTATCTAAAGATAGAGTATCTATAAATTCGTCTCTACAAAGCCAACCCTTTCTCTTTCTTCTTATTTTATTTTATTTTTTGTCGCGAAAGTGCAGCGTTGAGGTCTGAGGTTAGAATAGGTTGTCTCTGGCTCTTGTTGATTTTGTTGCCACACAGAAATTGTGTCCAACTTTGTTGCAATTACTTTAAAAAATTAAAGTTGCTTGCGGTTTTGGCGGTTCTCCTTTCCATTCTGTCCATTTTTTTTCAGCTTCTGTTGGACTTTGCGATGGAACTCCCTGTTCCGTGTCTGAGCTCCGTGACTGGCCCCATTAGTAAGCTTTAGAATCGGACTCAATTTCGGAGTTAGACTCGGACTCGTAGCCTGTTCCCTTCGCGTTTCAATTTCCCTTTTTTTTGGCATCACGTTGACGGGTTTTTCCTAATTGAAGCGTAAGTATTAATTGCAAAGCTTTGTTTTTGCGACGTGTCGCGGTCAGAGGTTCGCTTTTCAGTTTGGACAGGAACGTGATATTTTAAAAAAATCTCTCTCTCTCTTTCATTTAATATGAATTCACTCTCGACTAACTAATCTATTTTATCGCAGTACTCTAGTGGAAATTAAGTGCAAAATTAATTAATGAGCTCCTTTGCCAACTTTGCGCTACTTGTCTCGGCTAACTAATTTCGCTAATGCAAGTGACAAAAACAGTACAAAAAAATGGCTGTCCCTTGATTGTTGACTCGGCGAGCGGGAGGGGTGAGCAGGGGCGGAAGGACCATTGTTAAACTTTAAAAATTAATTAACTACGAATATCCTTTAAGAATCATGCGGGTGTAGCAAAGTTTTAAATGGGTTTTCCGAGGACTCGCTAACGAGTCCATTCAACGGTAGAGTCCTGCCTGGGAGTTGGGTGGCTGGCGAAGGTGAACCTTTCTGCCTGGACACGTCGTCGTCCTTGGCGACAATCACTCTCCATTCAAAACAATAATTTCGCTGCTCTTTGGAAAGCAAAAAAAAAAAAGCGAAAAACAAAAAATAAATGTTAGGAAACTCGCTCAACTCGATAAAAAGCAAAAGGAAAATGGGGAAAAACAAAGAAAAGCCCTGCAAAAAAATGGGAGGGGAGGGGGGGGGGGGAGGGTGATACAACAACAAGACGAAAAAACAAACCAATGTTTAACGCGTCGCGCAAAGAAAAACTTGTTTACATCTTGAAAAACGCACAAAAAATTCAAAGAAAAAATTGCAAGATTTTTTCAACGCCGTGGCACGCGAGCGGAGAGCAAAGCGTTTTGCTGCAGAAGCTCGCAGAAGGAGTAGCGGGTAGGAGCAAAAACAAAACACAAAAAACACGGCTAAAATGAAAGGAAAAAATACGAAAGGAGGGGAAATCGTCTCTCTTTTGAAAAAGGATTTTTTTCACCGTCGCGTCTGCTTGGACCAAAAAAAAAAAAAGAAAAAACAGGAAAGGGGTTAAGGGTTTTTGGTATGGAGTTGGCTTAGCTTGGCCAACAGACAAAGAGGGGTGTGGGGCGATGGTCCAAAGTTTTTCGCAGTGAAAGTGCAGGCTCCAAAGGAGGATGGGTCCTGGACTGGACGACGGTTCGAAGGTGGTGGGAGTGGGAGTGGGAGTTGGACTCCTCATCTCATTTCCACCCCAGCTCTTTCCGCTGTCGGCGTAACGAATCGTCGCAAATGAGGTCCTGGAATTGAAAAAGGGTTGCTGGCTAGTCGCTGGAAATGGATGTTGCTACGCGCTGACCCCAAGCAGTAAGCAAGGGTTAAGGTCGTTGTCTTTGGCAACTGAACTTCGGTCAACATTTAGGCACTTTTTCGAGGAGTTTCGGTCTTCCAGCCGAATATCCTTCTACCAGAGTCCTACAAGTTGCAAAGACAAACGTGACAAAGAACCGCGTAAAGGATGGGTTGATAAAAATCTTATAAAATTATATGTATAAAAGACATTTTTTTGATAGCAATCCAATTAGGAGTCTCGCTTAGTTTTCCCAGCTAGCCGTCACTCATTTAATTCACTTAGCTGGGCAAGTTTGCTTGCATATTAATTATAGCGCAGCTCTATTGGTCGGGGGCCAGTTTTATCTAGTGGTTGCAACTGCCAGCAGCAGAGTCAAGTGGAAAACTTTTCCCAGCCTCACTTTTCACAGTCGGCCACCGCCCGCAACTCTTTATCTGGGGAAAAGTTGGTCCTCGAAAGAGGAGAATCGCCAAGACAAAGTTCGGTGACAAGTCGAAAGTAGCAACACTGGCGCGAATAATTCTTTTCAAATTATATCTCATTATTACTTTGTTTCAAGTAAACATGACTTATGACACAAGTTGTGCTTACTAAGATAATTATTTTATCCTAAAAGTTTAATTTTCTTAGAATCTAAGACAAAGTTTGTTGTTTCCCATTTTAATGAAATAAAATTCTTGCTTTTAGTGTAAGTTCTGTAGGTGTCATAGGTTAGTGTGGCAAGTGACACGCTCCCCAGTTATGGTCCCCTGCCCAGGTGTAATCCTGGCGTACTCACATCAACGTTGCCATTCCACATGTAGTGCATTCCCACAGCGGCACTGGGATCGTGGTGCGTCTGACCGGTCATGTGCTCGGCCATCACGGCGCTCATCCAGTGCACCAGTCCCTGGGTGGGATTCTGGCCCTGGACACCGCCGATCGGCATGTTGCTGCTGGCTGAGGCAGAGACAGCAGCGGCAGAAGCAGCAGCGGACACGGCGGCGGCTGACGAGCTGGAATTGGGGTTCTGATTGGCGTCGGATGTGGAGTGGGCGCTCGTATGGGGATTCGGGCAGGAGCTGCTCTCCTGGCTTTTGCACGAGGTGGCGGCGACCGCGTCCTGTTCGGACGGTGGTGACTTTATGGAGCTGCCAAAGTTGGGCCGCGTCTGTGACGCGGGTTGGGTTTGATTCAAATTAATTGCGGACACCGAAGTCGCTTGGGTGGCGCTGTTCTCGTGGGGCGGAGTGGGTGATGTCGTTGAATGATTATTGTTGTTGTTGTTGTTGTTGTTGGTGGTGGTGGTGTTATTACCGCCGACCTCACTTTGCTGACCGTTGTCGTTGGTGTTGTTGCTGCTGGCTGACCAGGAGTAACTGTTGTTGTTATTATTGTTGTGGGGCTTCTGCAATGAAAAATGGTTTTTTGTTAATTTTTTTTTTTTTTTGTTAAAAGGGTCTCGTCAAACATTTGGAAATTTCGTTGGTTAATGTAATGCCCGCCACCAAAATCACCAAAAAACGAAAGAAAGAAATGATTTTTTAATGGCATTCCGAGTCAGTTCGGGAACGGTCATGGGTCTCATTTTTTAGGAAGATCTTAATTTAAATTCGACCTGAGGATTTCATTTCCTAGTGGACCTCAATTTAAATTTTATTCTGATGTAAAACAGCATAAAATATTATATCAGACACTTTGGATTAAGAGTACAATCCGTTTTCATTCTTTAAACTTCTTAAAATAAAGAATAAATAATTACCTTTCAATAAAAAAGCTTATAATAATACCCTCTCATGTCCCAATTAAACAACAATTGAAATGTGAAAAGGATTACTTGAAAATGTAGACATGACTTGCTCAATATAATTTGTGTACAAATCAAATTTATGTCCCTAATTGTTTGAGGCATAAGAAGTGCTTAGGGGTTACTATGCGTATGTAAATAGACCCAATTTTAATTGTCCAGGAAGTGGGGCGTAGACCCAGAAAGACCGTGCTTTATTTTTATTCATCCTGCCCGAAATAATCAAAAATAAACCCCATGAACTGCCCATTTATGACCCTTCATTAACTGCCCCCCGATTGCCATACTAACACTTGTGACAGGGTTAGCTTCAAGGATGGGCTTTTGGTCCTTGTGTCCGGCATCTTCCTGCGTCTCCTGCACCTGGTCCACGTCCTGATCCGTGTCCGGATCCGGCTCTGTCTTCACCTGACCGTGCTCCGTTTCAGCCGCAATGCAAACAGATACCGCAGCTGCCGAGGAGAATAACAAATTGCTTTGAGGATGTGACCGTAAAGGAGTCGGTGGCGAGCTGGAGGCGGGGCTGGGTGAAGGGGTTCCCATATAAAATTTCTTCACTTGCTGGTGTTGTTGTTGCTGTTGGAACACGGCGCTGGCCAGGAGGCTTTTGTAAAACTCGGCGGGCATCAGGAAGGGCGAGGCGGCTGATGCGGAAGCTAAGCCACCCGGAGTAGGTGGTCCAAGAGCGCCCATGTAGTTGCCGCGCTTCAGTTGATCCTTCAGCATCTCCATATCCGGATGGTTTTGTTTTCCCATCAGTTCGTGCATGACGTACCGGGCAGCGCCCAAATGTGGGCAACGCTTTTTTTTTCCTTTTCCCGCTCGACAATTTCACTTTCAGAATACTCGGTTTGCCCGGCTTACAGCAATTTATCTAACTGAAGCACAGTTTGTTTGATTTTCCCACACAAACGGCCACACGCGAAGATACAGGAGTGCAAAATAAAAAAAATACATACATACACGAAGGCAAACAAAAAGTTTCCAACCAAATCGTGATGTCTTTTTATTCGGGCTTAACTTTTATTTTATTTTAGATGGCTCGGGCGGGTCGTGGGGACTGGACGTGGCGCACTTCAAAACTTTTTCCGTTTCCCCCTTTTTTAGATGCACACAAAATTGAAACAAATAGAAATGATTTGCCACCAAAAACTTGCCGCGAACGACCTTGAAAAAGTTTTGCCGGATGGCAGTTTCCTTTTTGTTTTATGAATTTTATGGTTTTATTCGTGATGGACATGTGTAGGGATCCGCTTTTACTTGCATATGTTATCCTTATTTTTTTTATGGTTGATGGTTTGATGGCTTGATGTTTTGTTTATTGTTTAGTAAACACTTGGTGGGTGGTGACTTTTCCCTCTCACCGACCACCGACCACCGACAGTGTGATTTGATTTATTTTCGCAGCCGGTTGGTGTTTGTTTACTTTCCGTTCATGATTGTTTCATTTTGTGGCCGGAGCTTAGGGTTTATTTAGTTGGTTTCAAATTCCAGTTGGTGGGTTTTAAAGCGTTCAAATATTTCATACAATTTATTGTATTTTTTATTAAGCCTTATTTAATTGTAAAGCTATTTCTTGTTAATTATTAATAGGAATCGTAGGTTTATCTTATTTTTAGGTAGTTTGCACTAGTTAGTAGGAACTTTGCGTTGCGTTTTGGTTTTTGGTTCGGTTTAAGGGTTTACATCTTTAATATTATTCAACTGCATACATCTATGCACATCTTTAAAGGAACTTTTGTTAGTTTTTCATTAGGATGACACTGGGAATTGAAATTATAGAGTGAGTTTCTGTCTCCATGGCATTTTATCACGTATACGCCATGTTGAACCGGTAGATTGTTAGAACTAATAGGATAGGCGATGTGTATGTGGTATCTTGTCCCTAGTCTGTAAGAAAGCCTGTTTTGCTTGATTTCCAGGTGTCCTTGTGTCCGTTTGTCCGTCTGTGTCCGTCAGCGAGCTCGGGATATCCTGCAACAACTGAGAAAACCAACTAGAGCTCAAATTTGCAGCAGCTGAAGGCATGAAGCTGAGCTGCCGCACAAGAAATTGCGAGCGCGCGCGAACCAACTGTTCCATATATACAACAAAAACACACACACACACACACACACACACACTGCTAGCATCCGTAGAGGGTGCCACACAATGTGTGTGTGTGTGTGTGAGTGTGTATATGTTGTGAATGTTTTGTTGCTTCCCGTAACCTTCCTTCAAGCCCCTCTGGTCCTGTTGATTTTTTTCTGTTATTTTTGCTGCTTACTCTGGCCCTTTTTTATTTTATAATTCCCCCCGCTCCTTTTTTTATGCACACAGCCCGTTATAAAGACATACATTTGCAGTTTCAGCGCGCACTGCAGCATTTTCTTCTAAGAAAAGCGAAGAATGGGGGAAAAATAGAAAATAAAGCTGAAATTGCGCGACGAGGATGGGGGGATTCGAGGGGGATTGGTTTTCTTTCATACCGTTTGTCCATGTTTGTGATTTTTATTATTTTGATTTTTCTGCTCAACCTTCAAGTTATGGTTGTATGTATGTGCCTCCGTGCTGCACTTTTCTTGGCGAGTCCTGTGTGCCTGATTTTCTGGCAAAAATTGTTACTGGCCGTAGGCGCAGTCAGGAATAACAGGATTTGGAATTTCTATTCATGTTCGACAGGACTTGAACGACTGCCAAGAATATGGAGTGTACAAGTACTTATGGAAAGCTACTCGAGAAATTATAGAGCCCATAAGGGAGCTCCAATCAACCTTTTTGTGGAGATCCTTTCAGATTTTTAGTGAAATAAGTGAGTGTAATGTTCGTCTAGGTACTCCTGTCTACAGAAACATGAAGCAACTCCCATAGCCTAAAGATGAAATAGAGAGCTAGCTGAAACGAGAGTCTAAGCCTCGTCCTCCCTGCCTTAAGTCAGATTTCTAAGCAATTATAATTGCAACCTCAAGCAACCAGGTATAGAGGGTGTGTGGCGCCATCTGGCGTGTAGTTGCCGCAGCCGTTGACCGCGAGAGGACACGGAAGCGGAAAAGGACGCGGACGCGAACGCGGCACCGCGACCAATAGATTTGGCCAAGCCCAAGCGAACTGAAGACAACTACAGTTGCAGCCCGCCAAAGGCAACCGACCCAGGCCACATGCAACAATCGCAGCCACTGCGAAGCCGACTGCGACGTTGACGGCAGCAGAGGCAGAGCTGCTGGGAAAAAGGAAAACAGACAGCGGAAGCGAGCTATTTGGTACGGAGCCGGGGACTCCGGCGACTTATGGCCATGTTTGTTGTACGGGTAAGTAGCAGCAGCACTAGGGAGCAGGAGCAGGAGCAGGACTAGAGCAGGGACCAGCAGCAGGAGCAGGAGCAGCGAAATGGCGCGCGCGAAAAGGAAACTCAAGAAGTAGAGCTCGGAAGAGCAGCAGGACCTGCAGTAACAAACACGCACACAGCCACACATGGCCATAAAAAAGCCAAGTAAAATTGTATTTTTTCTTGCACATGAAGCAGAAAAAAAACGGCAGCAAACTGAAAGAAATACATTGCAGGCGTCGAGCAAAAAACGAAATAATAACAAAAAGTTGTAAAAGAAAAGCGAAACCGTGTGATGTCCTGGCACACACACACACCCACACATGTATACACCACACAGATACCAACAAAGAAAAACGCCGCGACGACATATCGAAGAAAGGATAAAAACATTCTGCGCTGCCCGCGTCACAGTCAGCATCGGCGTCAACAGAGCATCTGCTCTGCCACCGCCAACGCCAGCCGAGGCTTCAGTGCCAGCTTCAGCATCAGCATCAGCTTCAGTTCTAGCTCAGCTCAGCGCCCTCCTGGCCCCGTTAACATTTCACGAGCGCCAATTTCTTTTCCTTCATTTTGTTCATATTATTTCCCTCCATTTTTTTTCTTACTATTTTTTCCGGCTGAAGCTCGGTGATGTGTTTGTTGCAGCTTGCCTCGCCATTTCTCTGAATGTTTTTCTATTATCTGCAGCAATTTTTTTCCTTTTAAATGGACCTGCGTCTGTGTGGCAAGGAGAATCATTCAAGAACTCGCAACGACAAAATAAGATCGAGACGGACTAAAGGAGGTTTAAGCCAGAGAGAATTTTAAATAACATTTTAAACAAGTTTTTGAAACTTTAATTTTTAGTTCAAGACTTAAAGTGATCTTGGGAAGTTTTTTTTTTTAAATACAAAATATATGTGTCTCGCTCTTAGCCTTAAAAGTGAGAGGTACAGGGAAGAGCTTTCCATTTTGTAAATAAATATAAGCCACAACAAACAAATATTTTAAACACATTCCCTTTCAATTTTCCCCGCCATTTGTAGCTTGTTTTCTCCCCCAATTTTATATATGTACATCTTAGAAGATTTGAAAACTATATCAAGATTACTTTCTTGCAATTCTCCTCTAAGCCGATTTGCTTAAAAAGAAATACGATGGACCTGCAGCAGCTCTGACGGACCCCCAATTACATTATTTCGCAGTCGGCAGCGCAAGGACTTGCAGCAGTTGCATGTGCAGCGCAGCTGACGTCGCTGCCGCAGTGGCGCGAGCAGCGAGCAGCAAGCAGCGCTTTAGCGAATGGAGGACCCCAACCAAAATCCTGTCCAGAAGCATATGTTTTTATGTGTATGTGCTGTGTCTTGTTTTCTTTTTATGTTCAAGGATTTGGAGCTGCCCTTTCCGGCGACCCACAGTTTTCTCACATACACGGGTTGAGTGTCATAGTGTGGGTGAAATGTCCTTTTTTAGCACTGATAAGCGTAAGGAACGTGTGTCCATTTTGTATTGCGAAAAGCAGACCAAGATGCTTTAAGTTTTTTTTAGAGGATCCTGGTAAAGACATCGTTTTCTGGGATAATTGAAATGCAAGGCAAGTAATTTCAGGCGCCAACGAGGCGTATGTGTGATATTTAAACATATTGGAAGAATTTCTCAAAAAGTACATCAATAACTAAACAAAAATAAATGAAAAAATGTCCTTTATAACTCAACTCTCTTAGGCAATATGTATTAATATAAATATTTTTAAAATTGAGTCTGTAAGTATTACGTATACGCCAGAGTGACGATTTGAAACTCATTCTTTGAAGTTTTATGATCAAACTCGTCTTTAGAGCTGAAGCTAACACGCGTATCTTTGAAATTAAATAATTCCTATAAAGTCCTTTAGACCATCCTTCCTAATTACCACCTGTTGCTTGGCCTCCAGTTCCTTTCAGCCACTCCATGCCATCAAGTCAATGGCTATTAGCCAGCGAAAAGCTCTGAAAGAAAGCCAAGCAATTATGGCATATCCTGTGCACAAACCAGTCAGCAAAAAATATCCTTTAGCCACCCATAAAAAGCCAAGGATAAGCTTGAGCGTTTACCACCAAAAAACGCTCGAAAGCCAGACCGCTCTTTCTCCGCTTCACGCTCTTACTTTCCCCCAAAAAAAAAAGAGAACGCGGGTGCTCTTTCACACGCTCTTCGTGTTGGGGGCGTGTTTGTTTTCGTGTTTTTTACTTGCCTGCCACTTGTGTGTGTCGGGTTTTTGCCCCTGTTCAGATTTAAGTGTTATTGGATGATTTTATGGAAATTGATTTGGAGCACGCCCCCTTTTCGGTGGTCGGGCGGTGGGAGGACGAAGGAGGGAAACAAGTGCAGCAGCTGCTCCAATGGGAATACCAACCACCAATTTGGCATAATAACATTATTCATACACTGAACAAAATTGGCATGGAGGTAGAATGGTTTAATATTTAATATATCATCTATTAAGTGTTTGGAAATAAGTGTGAAATTATCCTTTTCATCCTTTTATAACCTCTTTTTTTTTAATAATTACTCACCCGAAATGTGTGCTCCACTGAACAGTCGAGGCCCAAGGAGTAGTCCTCGACTACGGATCCCAGCACTGATGGCTCGCCAAAGACCTGCTCGATCTTGATGGGCGGACTGGACAGCAGGGGCGTGGCGCCTGGTCCTCCAACGGCGACGGAGGCGGCAGCAGCAGCAGCGGCTGCAGCAGCGGCGGCGGCTGCAGCGGCAAAGGTGCCTTCAACGATTATTGGCGACCCCTCGCCGCCACTTTGACAGAGCGAGACTGGAACCGGACCGTTGCAGGACGTTGGCGGGACAGAGGCAGGCGGCGGGCAGGGAGTGGGCGTGGCCGGGCCCTGGGCAAGTCCATCGTGGTAGGGGGTCACTACGAACGAGGGGTACGAGCGGAACTGATGGTAGTCACTGTGGCTGCTGCCGTGCGGATGCGAGTGAGGATGATGCGCCAACTGAGGTCCCTTGTACCAGGTACCATGCATAATCATTTAAGCTACTGCTATAGTCGGTCCAGCGGAGCTATTTTACTGTTTTAATTGTTTAAAAATCTATTTCACTCGGCCCAGCATAGTTAATTGGTGTTTCATTCACTTTTCAGATAAAAATTTTTGAATCGAACTGGAAGAGCAAGCCAATTGGTTAATCACAGTCTGTTAAATATTTAGATTAATATTAAAATATTAACTTGTTTTTGTATTTAACGCCTGTTTATTTGAGTTATGAACTTCGGCTCAGCTGACTTAAATTCATAAATATTTTTTAGTTTTAAATATAACTTTTATGAATGAGATATATGATCCCATCCTTGGTTAGTATTCATAAATCAAATATTAATAAAAGTAAAACATAAATTTCTCTTCTCAAACAGAGACATAGTAACTGTTACTGACTGTGACTATAAATTTTAATGATTATCTAGTTTTAAAAATAACAATTTAAAAGACATGCAGGTTCTAAAACTTTCAATCTCTGTTGGAAAACCAATTGACATTTACTTTTATGTTTGCATTTCAAGACACTCGAAACGAATTTAATTTCTCAGATCACTGGATGTTGTTTTCATTCACTTGCATTCACTTTATTCGCGCCCAGATGATTGTAATCATTATAATTACTCCACAATGCATCGCGAGGGGCTCCTTCTTTTTTGTATTTATTCTTTTGGTTTGGCGAGGCGAGGACGTATGTACGTGTTGTGATAACAATTCGAAACTTCACTTTACTCGATTTTTAATTGCGAAACGAGCCGGGGAGCAGCTGCACTTGCGGAATGACGAAAATGCATTGCACTTTGCGACAGAATTCCTCACGGATTGGGAAGCGCGAGCTGCAGGAGCAGGAGCAGGAGCTGGAGCTGGAGCTGGAGCTGGAGTGCACTTGGCTGGAACGCGCGCGAAAGTGGCTTGTGGACAGTGGCCAGCAATTGGGCCTGGTCCGACCTGGCCTGGCCTGCTCTGGTCTGGCTTAATTCGGCTTAGCTGGGGCAGAAGCTCTGCTGTGCGGCGGGCAAAAAGTTGCTGCCAACTCGCAAGAATTCCGAACTCGAATGCTGAGGCGGCCACGAAAAAAAGCATTCAAATGCCTCGCACGGCTCGCCGCCAAATCGCAGCGTCGTCGGCAGCTAGCCCTCGCTCGCTTCCACAGCAACCTGCCTCTCGCTTGCTCCCACGGGGGCCAACCCGTTTTGGGGGCAACGGCGACGCCTGCGCAGAAGCTTTTTACTCCTTTTGCTCTGGGAGGCAAAAACTAGTTTGCCCGCTCTCTCACTCGCTGGCTCTCCCTCGCTCTGTCTGACACTCTCCGGCCCCCATCAGGGGGAGCTCTCCACAAAAAAATTGTTTGTGGTTTTTCCTTCGCTTTTTGCCGGCCATCTCTTGAGCAACTTTGATTTGATTTCGGGCTTTTTGCCTGAGTGGCTTTGCTTTTCTCTTGACTTTGAGCATGAATGAGCATATTGCATGTGGCATGGTGCACGGTGCTCGCTGCAAGCTGCAAGTTGCACGTTGCACTCTGGCGGGGAATGGCTTACAGTTTTTTATACTTGCATCTTTATGGAAAAAGGCGTGGGCGTTATAATGACTAAAAATGAAAGTTCAAGTCCATCAATGAAGCCAAGATCATGAATCGGAAATATGTAGTTGAAGTTTTTCCTCTTCTCTGAGAGTGCCGGAAACTTTAGGAGTTTTAGATTAGTTTTCATTTAAATAATAGACTTATTACTTTTTTAATTATAGTTTAATAGTTAAGGATAAAAAATATTTAAATTGATGAAGTTAGGCTTTTATTAAAGTATTCTATAAATGTAATAATATTTTAAAATAATTACCAAATTGAACTGAATTTTTGGAATATATATTTTTCTACTGAGTTTCATTCTAAATATTAAGATAAAAATAAACTTATTTTTAATTCATTTAATAAAATCTTACACTTTTTTAATTAAATTGATAATGAAGAATGCAAAATATTTTATTTATATGGGCCTATGGATTTTTTTTCTTTATTTTCTTTAAATGTATTCACATTTTGAAATAATGAAAAATATGAACTGAATTATTAAGCAAATAACATTTTGACATATTTTCATTCTAAATTATATGATAAATAAAAAATAACCCTATTTTATAATTCATTTAATAAAATCTAAAATGCATAATTTTCAAAACAAAACAAAAAGGCGAAAAAACAAAAAATCGCATCCGTCGTCCATTAGCCCATTGACCAACTTCGATGGCGTACCACGCGTAGTAATGAGTTTTTAATACATTTAATATTCAAATTAAAAATCGGCAAAAAACTACCAAAGTCGCCGGCAAAAACGAAATACACTTTTTTTGTGGCTAATAATCGCACATATTCATTTCAACCGGCGGCGAAGCGGTACGGAAAAAATTTCACTCATACGCAATGTAAGCCAAGCTCAAGAGCAAGTTGGGGAAAAAGTGGCCTGGTGCTCTTAAAAAAAAACGCTCAGGGCCCCCAGAAAAACATGAGAGAGCCTGTGCAACAGAGAGGGCAAGAGTGTGTGCGACCAGTGCGGCATGCAGGCGAAGGCGGTGGAATTTTTATTGGAGCACTTGGTTTATTTCTTTTTTCGCTGCTCGCCCCTGGATTGGCATCTTTTTTTTTTTGTTTTTTTGTTGGCTTTTTGATTTGACAAGACATTTTTTATGGCCACGGACATGTGTCGCAGGCGGGTGGGAAAAAGGCTGCAGATTTTTGGCTTGCTTGTGACAACTCCCCGACTGCAGCCATTCCTTGGGGAAAAAGGTCGAAATAAATGAAATTTAATTAAAATGCAAGTGCTGTATGGGAAGGACGTTTATTTAGTTAATCAATGCAATTGGTCCCTCCACCTGGGGGACTCTTGGAGGATACTCGGACTCAGTCGTTGCTGCAGCAGTCCAATGGAGTATGTCAAATATGTCCTCCATCGGCGACAATGTTGCACAATTTTTCCATTTGTGAATCACTAGGAAATTGCTTCATTTAGCGGCCACTATTTCGACAGCCGGCGGGGAACTTAATGTCCTGCAGTTTCCCTTTCAGCTTATCGTCTAATTTGATTATTCCACCTAATTGCCACACGGAAAAATTACATATTTTTATGGCCATTTTCAGGCACCTTTCGTGCTAGTTTCCATTTGGTCGAGTGCATCGGAAATTTGTTATCGGCTCAGAACTGTCGCCGCCCTTGTTTGCATTGTCATCAGTGCCATTTTGTATTTGCATACGAGCGGCCATTTTGAACGATTGCGGCGAGATAACGGAGCTCGCGCCTTCATTTGCCTTCCATTATTGGGTATTTTTGATCGTAGATATCTCTAATAGTATAATAATAATAATTGTACGGAGTATAATAATTATACTATCTATTTATTATAGGGTTAGAATTTTACTTCTGTTTATCTTTGATTGCATAAGGACTTAAGTTTTATTTCTATTCATTTTAGATGGCATTAGGACTAGAACTTTACTTCTTTTTATTTAAGATGACATTAAATTGTAAGATTTTAAGTTATAATTACATTTTATTTAATCAAATAATCATAATTATTATACCAATATGCCATAAACAAATAATGTGTTGTTTCATTATTAAAATTTGCCGTTTCCCATCGTTTTTATGAAATGCATTAAATTAACAAAGAATTAATAAAGATCATTAGAACAATACCAAAATGACAAAAACCGAGATTATCTATCAACTAAGATGTTATTTGTAATAGATTGTATTATTTGTATATTTTTTTTAAATATTTATTTTACTTGAATAAAGAAAAAATAATCAACGAGGAATTTAGGAATATTTCTCATAAAAACAAATAATCTTTGTTCAACTAATTTTTAATTTAAAAACTACACGAGAAATAATGGTAGTTTTGAAAAGTTGTTTCTTGATAATAATTATAATTTAAGCTAATTTCAGATATCCTGTTGCAAAAAAATGGCAAAAATATAATTCGGGAAACACAAATACACAAAATTTTAGCAACAGAAACCGCAATGCAAAATCCACACCCAGTTGCATGATGGGGCAGAATTTATCGCCACAAACCGCAGCCGGACAGACACAGAGGCAGATAACTGATGTGGCTGCAGATGTTGCAGTGGCAACTGCGGTGCGGCGCCACCGACACCGACACCGACTGCCTCCGCTTTGGAGTCCGGTCTACGGAGCCTCGGAGCGAAATGTCAAAATGCCAGAACCGGGGCCCAGATAGCCGTCATGCTTGGTCATGGACGCCAAATGGTTGACAGACTCTCCCGACAGCGGCAATGGCGCAGGGGCAGGGTCTTGTGGGTTCTGGGCTTGGGTTTGGGTCTCCCGACCGAGGGCTCCCGACCGAGGGCCGGTTGCAACGCGGGGTCCGGTCCGGCAGAGAGGCTCCGCCTTTTTTCAATGCGCACATGGCGCACTCGACCGCTTTTTGCCGATTGGCCGAAACGAGCTTGGCCAGACTCGCCGAGCGAGACAACAGGGCGCATGAGCTATATTTCCAGTCGGAGCAAGCGAGAGGCCACCAAAGCCATGGAGTCGCGACGGAGATGGAATGCATACTGAGCTTAAAAGTGGAAGCGGGATGGGTGATGGCTTAAGAGCGGCTTCTGGGCCATCGGGCTCTCTTTTGGCCAATTCTGCAACACGTGTTGGCGTGTTGGGCTGCGTGCAAAATAACCGAGTTTTTGCCATCGCACCATCGCTGTTCATCCGACGCGTATTTTGTTAATTTAATTAAACAAAAACGTTTTGTTTGTGTTTTTTTCATTAGTCGCTGGGCGGATGGTTTTTGTCCTCAGCTCCAAAAGCACAAAATGAAATTGGAATCGCGCTCGTGCACAACTTTGAATATGTTGAGCTCTCTCAAATTGTTGTTGCTGTTGTTGTTATTGTCCGTCCACTGTGACATTTGCACTTTTTGCAGCTCCTTGTATCTTTCAGCTTGCTGTACATGTTGTATTTGTCGTTTAATGACTTGCGCCGTTAAATTTTAATTGAAATATCACACATTTGGCGACTGCGAAAAGCAAATAATGGCCGGACTGCTTTAAAGAGAAGTTAGGACTAGCATTAGTAATAATTCAATATTTGATAATTGTAATAACTATATTTGTCAGCCCAATAGCACTATAGTTGTTAAGAAAAAATAAAAAACAATTTAACAAGAAAGGAATATTGGTATAGATCCGATACTTCTATGTCCTTCCAGTAAAATGGCAGTTTCTATTGCAAGATATGTATTTCAAATATAGGATATAGTTGACTGATCCCTATACTATAATTTAGTATCAGAAAAAATGTAGAATAATAAGAAGTTATGAAAAAATTTCTAAGCCTTTAAATAAAGGTAGTAAAGTTAGTCGGGCGATCGGCAGTTGTTAGAACACACTAGTATACCTGCCAAGTTTTAACTTAAAAAATATCAAAGCTATAAAATTCCTAGTTGCTCAGTTATACCGCAACTCTAGTATATAGCCGGACGATCTCTGACGCTCCTACAGCGTGCAAAGGAAAAAGGATGTGTGGAAGGCTTCAAGTCGAAGGCTTAGAAACTTACAAAACGGACAAACAGACATGCCTTTATCATCAGTGATCCTGTTCAAAAATTGTATATACCTTATAGGGTCTTATAGTGACTGATGTCCCATAACCGTAACACAAAAATTACTTGACCTACTTTCACGAACGAAAAAACACAATAAAACTACGCTCCAATCTAGAAAAAAAGGAACTAGATTAGCTTTAAAAAGAGAACATAACGGCCAATTTATAAACGGAAGTTTAAGTCTCTAATTTATAAGTCGCATGTTGTCGGCCAACACCGAAACTGGGAAAGTTTTCAAAACTTCCGCACGTGACTTCCGCGGCCATTGTCGATCTGACTCTGATGAGGCCAGTAGTGGCAATTGAAGAAGCTGCGAGCCACTCCGGATCACTCGGCTTCTTCGGCTGACAGCCAGAAAAGGTAACGATTGCAGCTGTAATTGGGGCCCAGACAGTCAGTCGAGGCGTAGGCGATTAAAAGGTGATTATTTCAATTGCGGTGAGCTGGTCCAGGGAAATAATGATGGCAGGCCATGGATAGATCGAAGATGCAGCCCAAGTCCCGAAGAGAAACCATCACCTGTCAACGAATTGGGCTGAGCTGTTATGTTAATGCGCCAAAACCGTTGACATTTATTGGCAGTTATTTATGGCCAGCATCTCGCGCGAACTCTTGGCGGGACACCATTTTGGAGTATTGCCATTTTGGTGACCAGCCCAGGCCGACTATGGAAAATTCTATAATTGTGCAGGTGACAACGTGAGTGGCACGCGCTTTTGACGCTGATTAGAGGCACCTGCAGCTGCAGAAGCAGAAACTGATGTGGCAGTTGCACTGGTACTGGTACTGGCACTGGTACAGGCACTGGCAGATACTTCCTCTCGAGTCACGCTCGTCGGTTGCCATAAAGATATTATTAATTATGACAATATTGGAGTAAAAGTGTTCGCCCTGATGCACTACCTTAAATGGACTAGTGCGAATTTCCCATGAGATTATATGCGGGAATTCAGACTAGAATGAAAAGTGCAGAGGAACAGATACACTGTGAAATAACTTTGTTATTATTCTAGAGAACAAATGTTTTCAAACTTCAGTAGTCTCTGTATTTATTATTTTAACAAAGACATACAATTTTAAACTGCTTTAGAATCACATAGAAATAAAGAACAATTAAATGTGATATAAGTAGAAATACGATAAAGTTATTTTAAGTGGCTCCTGACTATGTGGCTTGCATGGCAAAACAATTCTTCACCTGTAGGATTTAGCTCCGAGATGCTTGACTAATGAGTTTATTAGTATTTATATGGAGTCGGTGAAGCGTATTCAAATGAAATCTTCGATGCTGTTTTAGCCTGCAGGAAACTTCCAGGAAATTTCTATGCCAAGGCACGTGGCGATTCTTGCTCTGGCTGTTGGAGAAATGTCCATATTGGATGGGTGTCCGATTTGTCGCATCGTTCACATTTGGGCATTGAATTCTAGACTAGCCTCAAATGGAGTTACTCCAATATTTTAAGTCAGAAAGTTGGATACCATGCATGTTCAGTGGTGGATACACTTCTGAACTGCCAGGCTATTTAAAAAAATTATTTAAAGATCTAGTTTAAAAATTATTTATTATACAAAGTTTTGGCGTTTAAATTGTGTTTACAGTTCATCTCTGGTTCTATTGATTAAAGTATAGCGATGCTTTGAAGGTAAAAGTTCCTTAAATTTGGATTCGTGGGCCACCGGCGGAAAGTGTTCTGGATCTATCTTTTTCACTTCATTTTCCTCAAGGGCTCTATGGAAGTCGATGTGCAATTTCCCGCTGAACAAATCATTTATAAACTCTTGCAGCTTTCCCGGCTGGTGGATATCCTCGAATCGCGGGAAGCTGTACATGTGTCGGAAGGAATCTATGGCGATCAGGGGCAGATCGTTCAGGGTCTTGCCCATGTGAAACAGCGGATGAATAAAGAGCTTCCCATTCGCACTTAGGAAGTTGACCCTCTTCTCCTTTGCCAGGACGCTTTGAACAACGGCCTTGAACTCCTGAATGGGTCCCATGTCATGCTTATTGTAGAACAGAATCACAAAGGGAAGTCCTTCCTCGGAGAATTCCTCCGCATTATCGAATGTGAGCTCCCTTACCAAAGGCTTGCACTTTTCTTCGATCCAGTTGGCTACGTCTTTGAAATCGGTCATGTTGCCCGAGTACTCACTGTAGTAGTCCCTGTGGTTGGCAGTGGATGCGTCAGCACGGAAAATCAAAAGGTTTTTTCCGGGTGGTCGCAGATTTATGGTAAAGTTCCCGAAGCCCGCCATGTATCTGAAATACAGTAACAAATACGCTTTCTGATCACATCTTCAATGAGAAAAACCCACTTGCATTCGTAACGCAGCAAGCTAGCTGCCCTGCGATAAGTATCATACTCCGGATGGAGCTTGTTCTCGAAATATCCGACCACCAGGCCATCGCCTGCTTCAGCTCTTTTCAGGACCCGAATCGAAGTGAACTCCTTGATCGGATCCGATAGCTCCTTTTCCACAAATTTTACAAAGGCTTGTACGGAGCGCTGGCCACGGTATTCCTTATTGGCAACAAAGCCATTCCTGGCCACCTTCAGTGTGGGGTACTTGGTAATATCAAACCTGTTGGCCACATCTTCTTCCTCGTCGCAGTCAACGCGGCCCAAAACCACCCGACCTGGTTCAGGGAACTCGCGATGAATCTCCGTGGCAGCCTCCTCGAAAACAGGCTGCAATAACTGGCTAAAACGACACCAGTCTGTGTAAAAACTGAGTAACACTAGTTCGTTGGAGTTGAGAATATTATGGATATTGTGGAAGGTCACTACCACCGAACCATTTCCAGCAGCGAGAACAAATTGATAATTTTCCAGAAAATGGAGAAAAATAAGGATATACCATCCAACGATTCCGGTCATTTTCACGTGACTGATGAAGTTATTGAAAACTGTTCGAAAAGTTCAAAATTCAATCCATGAAATTAAACTTTAAATGGTATACTAAACGCATTCGCTGCACCCAGGCGGAAGTTCATATATAATGTGATCCGTTTTATGAAAAAATTAATCATCATGAAAGTGTTGTTTTTGGTAGTTACGGTTCTTCTAATGATGGCGCTAGTGGACGCCACTTTTGGATGTCGAAGAAAACATGGAAGATGTTCGACGAAGTATCCGTGGCAAGTAATCCCACAAGATCCAAATGGTGGGCTACCGGATTGGCAACCGGGCCAGCCAGGTCCGGGAATATCGGGCCCTTGGCAGCCAGGTCCGGGGATATCGGGCCCGTGGCAGCCAGGTCCAGGGATATCGGGCCCGTGGCAGCCAGGTCCGGGGATATCGGGCCCGTGGCAGCCAGGTCCGGGGATATCGGGCCCGTGGCTGCCAGGTCCGGGGCCATCGGGCCCGTGGCTGCCAGCTCCGGGGCCATCGGGCCCGTGGCAGCCGGGTAAGGAACCATCGGGCCCGTGGCAGCCGGGTAAGGAACCATCGGGCCCGTGGCTGCCAGGTCCGGGGCCATCGGGCCCGTGGCTGCCAGGTCCGGGGCCATCGGGCCCGTGGCAGCCAGCTCCGGGGCCATCAGGCCCGTGGCAGCCAGCTCCGGGGCCATCAGGCCCGTGGCAGCCAGCTCCGGGGCCATCAGGCCCGTGGCAGCCAGCTCCGGGGCCATCAGGCCCGTGTCAGCCGGGTAAGGGGCAGCCGGGGCCAGATTCGAAGTCGCGACCTTGCGGTTCAAATAGCATAAACAAAAATGAAAACAATCTGTTGGTGCAACCCAAAGCATATTCATAAAAGTTTATATATTCAGTGAAAGTGTTTGAAACACTGATGAAACACTGCTTTGAAGCGTTGAAAATTCTTAAATAAATGTTTTTTTTTTTATAACCATAAAATATTGTCCTACAAAATGTAAAGAATGTAATTTCTACCTATTAGTAATTTCTAAAAAAAAATTAACCAAAATAAGGATTCTGAATAAAAACCAGCAACCATGCATTGGAGTATTTCTTATTTTTCAAATTTGGTGACTCCTAAATGTAATGAACTAACAAAAGTATATATTTAATAATATACCTAAGTCCTTAAAAGGACTATGTATATTTTTCAAATCAAGATAGACATTTTTCACCCTCCTGCTTAAATCTTCCAAAGTTCCAAATTATTTAAATCTAATCGAGAAATAAAAAATTCTTTCCATAAAATGCCATATTTTATGGTCTCAATAATGGATTCGCTGCACCTAGGCGGAAGTTCATATATAATGTAATCCGTTTTATGAAAAAATTAATCATCATGAAGGTGTTGTTTTTGCTAGTTACGGTTCTTCTAATAATGGCGTTAGTGAACACTACTGCAGGATGTCGAAGAAAACATAGAAGATGTTCGACAAAGTATACGTGGCAAGTAATCCACGAAAATGGTGGGCAACCGGATTGGCAACCGGGCCAGCCGGGTCCGAGGCCATCGAGCCCGTGTCAACCGGGTCCGGGGATATCGGGCCCGTGTCAGCCGGGTCCGGGGCAATCGGGCCCGTGTCAGCCGGGTGGGGGGCAGTCAAATTGCGGTTTAAATAGCATAAACCAAATTCAAAACAATTTGTTGGTACAGGTGTATCCCAAAGCAGATGAAAGTGTTTTAACCACTGTTGAAACACTGCTTTAAAGCATTAAAAATTCTTAAATAAATTTACTTTTTTCGAACCATAAAATATTATCCAACAAAATGTAAAGAATGTAATTTATATTTATTAGTAATTTCAAAAAAAAAAAATTTACCGAAATAATTATTCTGAATAAAAACCAGCAACCATGCGTTGGAGTATTTCTTTATTTTTCAAATTTGGTGACTCCTAAATGTAAGGAACTAACACAAATATTTACCTAATTCAATAATTTACCTAAACTATTCCACTTGTAAGATCAATAAAAGGACTATGAATATTTTTAAAATTAAAATAGATATTTTTCACCCTCCTGCTTAAAATATCCAAAGTTCCAAATTATTAAAAACTAATCGATAATTACAAAATTCTTTCCATAAAATGCAACATTTTATGGTCTCAATAATGCATTCGGTGCACCCAGGCAAAAGTTCATATATAATGTTATACGTTTTATGAAAAAATGCATAATCATGAAGGTCTTATTTTTTGTGCTCACGGTTGTTTTAATAATGTCAGCATTGGTGGACGCCAATCCAAGACGTCCCAGAGGTCCCAGGAGAAAACGCCCTCCGCCATCATTAAGCGATGCACCGATCTAGAAATATCTAAGAAAAGTTTTCACCTAAACATTTTAAAGCTCTTAACTCTTAGATGATGAATATAACTGACTAAAAACCTGATATCTAATTGCGGTTTAAATCCTTAGCCATTTTTCATTCTTAACTATGAAATGAACCTTAGAAATTGTGTTCGCTTCTTTGATAACATTAAATTATTACCTATTATTTATACCAAATTGAGAGATTTTTAAAATTTAATTTGCAGTTTTTGTTTATTTATTGGTTAAAAAATCATTTCATGAATAGTTATACCGCCATAAATGGAGTAATCTAGCATTCAGGCTTTTCGAGAAAATTATATTATTAAAATTACTATTCGAGAAAATTCTTTCCATTATGTTTCATGGTTTCGGTTCCTCTAAGTAATAAGGTTTAATAAGTAATACAAGTTTTTTAATTAGATATCTGAAAACTGAATCTAAAATACAAAATTCAAACATTTTCACAATATAATCAAGTTCTCTGAGAGACCCAATAGATGCTTATTCTTATCCTCCATCCTACACCTTTCAAGTCAGAAAAAACTTGATCGAGATATACAAAATTCCTTCCATAACATTGAACATTTTACGGTCTCAGTAATGCATTCTCTGCACCCAGAAACAGTTCATATATAATGTGATACTTTATATGAAAAAAAAAAAAAATCATGAAGGTTTTATTTCTGATGGTTACAGTTCTTCTATTAATGACAGCATTAGTGGACGGAGTACTACGCCCGAGGCCTGCCACGAAACGAAAATATAAACCCAAAAAGACGACAATATCGACGGAACCGATTCGTGTTCCGTCGATGAAATGAAATAGAAATGCAATTTCTTTGTACATTTCTATACCGATTAATAAAATCTACAAACATCCAATACGAGATTTGAAACTAAATATCTTAAAACTCTATCTAAAAATGTATATCTTAAATAAACACTTAAAACTAATTTTCATTGCGTTGCAAATTCTTAGAAAATTTTTTTCATGCCTAACCATACAAAATTACCTTAAAAAATTTAAAAACTTCTTCGAGAGAAATACATTTTTTCTTACGCATTTTATGGATGTTGTTTTCTAAGTTGCAACCATGCATTTAAGGATCTGTTTTCTAATTTTATTTATTTGGAAAAGTTTGGCAATTTTAGTGCCTCCGCATTGTAAGAAAATAACAAAAATATTTACTTGATTTCATAAAAAAAAAATGTATTTTAGGTGACCTCTTAATAATTACCGTTCCCCCTGGTAAGAAAATTAAAAATGAGGCTGTGAAATAATTTATTTTTAGTTTTTTTTAGAGTGTTATGATATCAAAGATTGCGAATGTAAGTCTATAGACTATACCATAAATATATTTCACATTGGAATTTTTCATTTCCATCAGCTTTTAGGAAGTGTTTAAACCTTCCGCACCGAAAAGATGAAGCTCAAAATTAAATTTAAATGTTTTGAAATTTATTCGAAATAAAGCACAGTTCTATTAGCAAAGAGATTACTGAGATAGCTAGATATTGGGATGCTAATGATGCGTCATGGCCGTGGGACGAAAGTCTGATGCTTGAGACGAATTTCCAGCAGACAATTTGGCAAGCTGTCAACGCCACTCACAGTTCAAGTGGGCGTGGCAGCTGGGAGAGTTCGGGGCGGAGAACGAGAATCGACATTTCTCGGCTAATGATTGTCTGAGAAATGCTAGCCAGCAAAGACATCAATCAATCCGATGTTAAAGGGAAGCCACCCCCAGGACGAGAACTCATCCCCGGGCGCTCAGGGCCGCATTAAATAAATAAACAAACTTATAAACTCATTCAAATCATATTTAAAAATCATCGCAAGTGTGGCAGGAACGGAGGGCAGCAGCAACAGCTTGGCCATTCATGAATTATTAGTTCAAGCTTATCAAACGTGACCAAAATCGGAACGAAAAAGTTAATAATAAAAAGCTGGAAGGAGCAGTTGGCCAGCTGTTGCTGCTGACGGCTCAGGCGAGTGTGAAAAATCAGCAAAAACGAAGGTCTCGGAGAAAACTGCTACTCCAGCCTCCGAAAAGGGGAGTGGAAAAGTCCACAAGGACTACCAGCTCACATGTGCCGCTGCGTGTCCTTCGCCGTTATTATCTTTCGGCCTGACCACAAGACGTGTCATCTTGCGGTTCCATCTCCAGGCAATGGCACTACACATATAAATCAAGCTAAGAAAAACTTGTGGCCATGAGGGCATCGAAAGTTCCTTTCTGGCTCGCAAGCCGCTTATAAATTTTTCAGTAATATCTATTACACTGGAAATTATATGACAGAGGAAATGTAAATAATTACTTTCTGATATGAAATAAATCCAATTTCATTATAGTCTACTAACTATTCAAAACTGGCATAATCATATTAAAAACGATCCATTTCCCTCCAGATATTTCTTGTGTAGAAAGAAGAAAAGCAGCTTATTGACAGGACATGTGGGTGCATCTTTCCTCCTTAGTTGTGGTCAAAAGTCCTTACCAGTAGACATCTTAAAGGCTAGGTCTTAAAGGTCTTCGCCGTGTTGGGCACCGCCCAAGTTGCTGGGCCATGACTGCCGCGGTAAGGTGACGTAATTATAGATGTACTGGTAGGTTGCCTGCCTTCGAGCCAAAGTGCAATGGACGCAGGACAATGGAGCAGCAACCCCTGCGTGCAACGGACGGCTAACAAACGAACTCGCAACGGGAGCTGGTGTAGCTGCGAAATGTTAAATGCTAAAAGGCAAATGGATAACAAAGTCCAAGGTACCAACGACAACGGCAAAAGGGTTGACTCGGCCAAAAAAACCTAACAGCCAAGTGGGCGTAAACTTAAACCAACACGGCGCAATTGCCCCTTAATTTTCAATGGTGTGGGCCAAGAAACAGTGTTGCTAGCTATCATTTACTAACGCGGCTAAATGGGATATAATTAATATAAAATTATGATCTATATCCAAAGACTTACCTCAGAAATATATGATATTATTATATAAAATGAAAACCATTTTCATTTCAAGAAATTGTACTATTTTTAGCGTGTCTTAGCCCAAGTTGCTTAACCCAAAATTTGGCTTAAAAGCAGCCAAGTCCTTACCTCTAATCGAAATATGCGCCCAAGTTGGCAAGAGTTGAGTTGTCGCAGTTCGGTATCTTGTAATCTGGCACTTACAAGACGCTGCGACACATTAGCATAAAATCATGATTAAGATACGAAACTTCTAGAGGCAGTGCGTATCTGTATCTATGCTTTAATGAGAGTAGTATCTTATGGGTAATTAACGCACACAGGACCAGCGTAAATCAAGGTTATCTTCCGTTTTGAGGATTCAAACGACTGCCAAAGCCGCTGGTGAAAAATTGCAGTGCGGACATGAGTCCGCTTAAAATGCAATTTGTAGATTTGAAGCCGGGACATCTTTCCTTTCTTCTATTCTTTAAAACTTTTTTCATTCGCCCAGACATTTCCGTTTGTCGCAGTTTCTGGATGGCTGCAGCGCAGCGGGAAAGTGTCATTAGCATTGATTAATTTGTCCCGCGATTTACATGCGAAAACAATCAATCAACACGTCCTGCTCGCCCTCCATTAGTCAATCCGAAGATTGAGATTGAGATGCACAGCGCCACTTGAACTGCGAGTGAATGTCAACGGGCCACCGCCATTCCAAACTGTCCATCGTCAGGGTTATCCGCATATCCTGGCATCCTGTCCCATCCTGGGACATTAGCAATCTCAATCGCCTGCACATCATTAACGGCTTTCGTGGGGTGTGGCCACAAGCAGCCGGCTCATCAACAAGGCCGGGCCAAAATGTTTATAAAGCTGTTGTTGCCAGTTTAGGTTTAATGAATTACCACGCTCCTACCTCGTGTGAGTGCAAAAGTTTCGACTTTGGGTATAATTAAAGTGGTCTCTGAGGTTCAGTTGTGGGCGGAAACAGTGGCTTAGACCAGAAGGGGCTCTACTTAAAGTGTTCGTTTATTTTAAATATTTAAAATACTGTTTAATTTTTTATGAAAGGCTGTTAAGCTAAGTCACTTTAAGGTCTAATGAATTAGTTTGGATCCATCTCCAAAACCTACTCCCCTGCATTAGATACATAGCTCATCATAGGCATAATTAAGCCACATCAATGTCGTGTTAAGTAGCTGGCCGACTAATGATGGCAACATTTGCAACAAAAGCCAATTGTTGCAGGGTTGGAGCTTCGATGGAACTGGCCCAGACAAAAGCCTGGGACTTTAATTTTTATGCGTGAAAACACAGCCCAACAAAGGCCCATAAACAAGAAAAAAAAACAAACAACAGCAACCACAGGCGGCACTTAAAATGCGAGACATCCATTTTTCTAGGACTGCGGATAACAGCAGGGTGGACGGCACGAGGCGGAAGGACACGAGAGTTCAGCCAGAGGAAATTCAATTAGCCTGAGAACTTTCGGGTTGGCTTCACCGTTTGGGCAACGTTTGCTTAGGTAATGTTTCAATTAATTCGTTTCTATCTCTTCCTGTGTCCCCCTGCATGGCTCGGACGTTGCTAATGATGATGCTGGGGGGCTGGGTGGTCCTTGCAAGGACAATCTCCTTGGATGATGCATGGCGATTTCCATTTGCCTCGAACCAAATCAATTCAATTGCCCGCAATTAATAACACCAATTCGGGCTCATTGATCCAGACTGCGACAGCATTTCATTATTTGTTATATGTTTCAAAGATATTTATTTGATAAACGCCGCCGACGTCGCCGTCAGACGCCAAAAATCTCATCGCTTTAAGTGGCTCATTTTGGGTCGGGAATCCAAAGCCAGAGCTGGATCTTTGCAGCCATAACCGCAGGCAACGGACCAACACCAAGCCCTGTCCCATACACAAAAAAAATGAGCAGGGCTCCACGGCTACCGGGTAACATATCAAAACGCCGCAAATGGGCAGGAAAAAAATAAAATCATACGAGCACAAAGTGCCAAAAAAAGGCAAACATGCGACGTCGTCCAAAGGATTTGCCCCATGGCAGGCCACGGCAAAGACAAAGTAGCTGAGGACCCCGAAAGCAGCCCGAAAAAAAGCATCGAAGAACCCAAAAATGTGCTGAGCCAAGACCATGCTGTGGATATATATTTGGGAATTTATGCCGCGATTTAAAAATAAAAAAAGTGCAAATAAAAAAGGACTCGCTTTGGCGGCGGCAAAAGTAAGAAGAGAATCGCGTATTCGGTAGCCCGCAAATGTCAACCAAATAAATATGATGTGATATTGTCTGGGGACGGTAATGGTGAATAAGTAATGCTCTTATTGGTAGCAATACATGTTATTATTATTGAATATTTACTATTATTTTTTAAGCTATGAAATGAATTTAATATTGAATCACATTTCAGTCTATACTTTCAGGTGTTTTTTATTATTTACTAATTTTATTAAGTACCATAAATACTTTTTTGTATATATTACTAAATGTTTGATGAAAGTATCTTCATTATTGTATTTTGTTTCATTAAATAGAGTATTCAACTTCCACAGACCTCTGAAATCCTCCATATGAGTCACTTGTGGAACCCCCATGCCTCGGAAACTTCAAGTTGAAGTTCACACTAGGCTGCGTTAATCCAATATGTGATTACCAGTATTCTGACTTTAAGCATCTGTTAAATTGGCTTAATCTGGGCATCGGTGTGCGTGTGAGCCACCGTCTGAGTTGGCTTTGCAAGTATCTGTATCTCCCGCAGCCACTTTGTAACTGTTGTCATTTTTATTGCCCTGGGAATGTTTTTTGTCCACTCACTCGGCGCACACGCCCCTCAAGAAAAAAGTTTCTTCCCTGCCTTCCTTCCAGTCCATATTTGCCTCTCTCTCACTTTTTTATTCTCTATCTCCCTCACCTCCTTTGTCTTGAGCGGCAGAATTCGAAGCGACAAAATTAAAACACCGTGTGTATGCTTCGGAACTTTATTTGTGACTGAGGAAAAATTGATATACATATTTTCTTATTCTCTATTTCTTAGAGTGGGACAATTATAACTACTCGAAGATCTCTTTCTCCTTCCTATATCTATAAAAGCGTGCATTGTAACATACCAAAGTATACAGGGTACTTTATTTTCTACACCCTTCCTCAATGCAAGCTTGTTTACAAAACTAAATATCAAAACAAATTAAACATATTTGTAAGCTCTTCGTGTTTCGTTTTAGGAAGATTTTTTGTCAAAATATCTGCTATCATTTCGGTTGTACATTTGTATTTTAACAAAACTTGCCCTTTCTTAACAACGTCTCTAACAAAATGATAACGTATATCAATGTGCTTTGTTCTGGAATGATGAACGGGATTCTTAGTTAGCGCCTGCGCACTCAGATTATCCCCATAAACGACGATCGGGGTGTCGTTGTCTCCGCAACCAATTTCCATAATCAGCCTTCGCATGACTATCGCCTCCTTAAATGCCGCCGATAGTGCCATGTACTCCGCCTCGGTACTGCTCAACGCCACACTTCGCTGCTTTTCCGAACGCCAAGAAATCGGACCACCTGCTAACAGGTAGATATAACCAGTATAGGACTTCCTGTCAAGCCTATCACCTGCCCAATCCGCGTCCACGTATCCACAGAACGATTGACCACATTGTCGGTAGTGTAGTTTCATGTCAATCGTAGATGAGAGATATCTAAAGACGTGCTTTACGCCTGCCATGTGTTCAGCATGCGGGTTTTGATTCCGTTGTGCCAATTTTGACACCGAATGCAATATGTCTGGCCTTGTTGTAAGAGCTAGCCACATAAGCTCTCCTACTACGGACTGATAAGAAGTAGGATCCACCTTTTTGCATTGGGGACTTGTGCAATCTACTTGAAAACCAGGATCCAAAGGTGTCTTCGCCGATTTGCAAAAATCAATCCCATGGGTATGCAATAAGTCCTTGATATATTGCGTGTGCCCTAAAGTAATTGCTCCAAGATCACCGTCCCGTTCGATTTCCATGCCCAGGAAATGGTTAAGTTGACCCTTGTCAACGCACTCGAATGATCGTGAGATGCCGCTCTTGATTTTTAGCAAATCCTCGTGCGATTGGCTGGCTATAAGTATATCGTCAACATATACAAGGATTAATACAAGATTACCTTCTCCACAATGTTTGTACAAACATGGCTCGTTATCACAGGCAACGAATCCCATATTAGTTAACACGCCATTTAGCTTCTCGTTCCAGGCCCTTCCGGATTGCTTTAAACCATATATTGCTCTTTTCAGAAGCAATACCTTGTCAGGATTTGTTTCATCTGAGTACCCTTCCGGCTGCTTCATGTAGACCGTCTCACTCAGATCACTGTTAAGATACGCGGTGCATACATCCATTTGATGAAGATGTAGCTTGAGCTCAGCCGCCAGTGCTATAATAAAGCGCACACTCTCCAATCGGCATACCGGCGAATATGTTTCTAGGTAATTTACGCCAAACTGCTGGGAGCATCCTTTTGCTACCAGTCGAGCCTTGAAACGTTCTATTTGGCCATCTTTATCACGCTTCACGTTGAATACCCACTTGCATCCAATTGCTCGCTGATTTTTGGGTAAATCAGTGATTTCCCAAGTCTGGTTGGCAACTAGAGAATCATGTTCTCTTTCCATGGCTTCACGCCACTCCTTTGCATATTTACTCTTCAGCGCCTCTTTGCAAGTTAATGGAATCGGAACATTTTCCGAAACAAGGGCGCCTAGTATATTGTACTGCTTCTTTGGGCGTCCAGGTTTTCCACTCCGAATGATCTTAGGACGACCGGGGCCCCTGCGTGCCTCCTCCACGACATGCTCACTTTTTTCTTCGGCACTCTCGTACTGATCTGTACTCTCATCGGAGCTGCCGGCGTCGATGGATAAGTCAGAAACGATTTCTGCATCTCCGGGTCCCTGCTGCTGGTGGGCCTCCTCCAGTTCCTCCAGATTGATCGTCACAGCATCACCCTTGGATGCCACGTCATGATGTTCATCAAATAACACATCTCGTTTCTCGACCAATTGCCGAGTTGATGGATCATATAGTCGATAACCTTTTGCTGCCACAGAGTACCCAACCATAATGTACTCTTTGCCTTTAGGTTGAAATTTGCTGCCCTTCCTCGGACCCTTGTCCAGAGCAACTGCAAGAGATCCAAAAACTTTTAGGTGTTGTACATAAGGTCTCTTACCCGTCCACGCTTCCATAGGAGTCATACTCTCTAATGCGCTAGTAGGGGAGCGGTTTCGCAAATAAACCGAAGTGTTGACAGCTTCTGCCCAAAACTGATCTCCCAGTCCCGCCTGGACCAGAAGGCATCTTGACATCTCCACTAGCGTACGATTTGCCCGTTCCGCAACTCCATTTTGCTGGGGAGTATACGCTATTGTTAGCTGTCTGTCGATTCCATGCTGCCTCAGACATTCGTCAAACTGTTTATTGACAAATTCTCCGCCATTATCACTCCGCAGGCATTTAAGTCTTCTTCCTGTCTGTCGCTCCACCAGGTTCTTGAAATCGACGAATTTGGGTAGCACCTCATTCTTCCCACGCAGGAAGTAAACAAAAATCCTTCTGGACTTATCGTCAATGAACGTCAAAAAATACTTGGAACCTCCGAGGGACAATGTTGGGAAAGGTCCACAAACATCTGCATGTACTAGATCTAAAATCTCCTTGGCCCGATTACTTGTTGCTGATGGAAAGGGTTGAACATGGATTTTGCTAACCATACACGTTTTGCAACTAATATTCTCTGGCAACCGAATATTATCTATCCCTCGAACTATCCCTTTGGATACCATCTCTTTCAAGCTAGAGAAATTAATATGTCCATATCTCTTGTGTAGCAAAATCCCATCTACAGCTGACATGGCAAAACATTTGCTGCGACCACCCACAAACAAATACAAGTTGCCAATCTTTTTGGCTTTTACTATGCATTCTCCATCTTGCATCACCTTGGCATTCTCTAAGTCAAAGGTCACCTTGCATCTGTTCTGGACAGCACTGCTCACGGAATAGAAATTTCCGGTCATCTTCGGAACGTAAAGAACATTTTTTAGTGTCAACATGCACTGGCCTGTCTGTATCTTGACGTCACCTATACCTTCTGCTTGAAGGAAACCAGCATTGGCAAGTCCGATCTGTTCAGTGTGTTTCTCAAACTTTGTGAATAGCTCTCTTTCGCAACACATATGGCTTGTTGCGCCACTATCCAAACACCATGTTGAATTGTCAATGTTGTTGACGTCACAGGCGTGCAAAAGGCTGCTTTGGCGATTCGCCACATTTCTTGATGCCATGCGGTGATCTCCCTCACCCTCATTTTGACACTGGGACTTAATGTGTCCTTGTTCACCACACTTGAAACAAACGATATTCTTTCTTTTCTTCTGCCCATAGGTTTTTGTCTGTGAGTTGTGTTTCTGCGTTGCAGCGAATGCCTTAGTGTCGACTCGTTCATCTGCTATTCCTTTTCTTTCGCTCTCCTCCTTTAACTTTATGGTGAGAATTTCGAACGAAGGTAACTTATCTCGTGTCTCCATAGCGACCACGAAATGTTCAAATTGCTCTGGAAGGCTTGATAGCAAAACGATAGTGCGAAGTTCGTCGTTTAGCTCTATTCCAACTCCAGTTAGACCATCCAGAATTTCCACAAATTCACTTATGTAGGTCGTCATACTCTGCCCTTGCTCCATCCGTTTATTAAGCAATTTCTTGTACAACTGTACCTTTCGTACAGGTCCGCTTGGTTGATGAACCTCCTTCAACTTGGTCCATGCCTCCACAGCCGTCAAGCAATTCTTGATGTAGGTCAATTGAGATGACTTTACACTCAATGTTATTGTTGCCAACGCCTTACTGTCCAAGGCCGCAAACTGTTGTCCTTCTGGAACATTTGTTTCAGTTAGCTCTCCAGACGTAACACTCCACAAACCGGAATGCACCAATACAGATCGCATCTGTATTTTCCATGTGTCATAGTTCGTCTCCTCTAACTTATCAATTTGATAAAGAGCACTCATTGTTCTTAATATCGAGTCACACACCGAATAACTTGAATTCTCCAGTGCCTGGGCCCATAACCTCTTGAGCGGCAGAATTCGAAGCGACAAAATTAAAACACCGTGTGTATGCTTCGGAACTTTATTTGTGACTGAGGAAAAATTGATATACATATTTTCTTATTCTCTATTTCTTAGAGTGGGACAATTATAACTACTCGAAGATCTCTTTCTCCTTCCTATATCTATAAAAGCGTGCATTGTAACATACCAAAGTATACAGGGTACTTTATTTTCTACACTTTGTGGCTCTGGGTGTCCTTTGTACTTGGCTAAACAAAAGTTTCGCCGATGATTTTATTGACCAATTTTTGGGCGCGTAACTTCTGTATTTTTTCCAACTTTCTGCTCAAAGTTTTTTGCATGCCTTCGGCCGAGAACCCAATGACAGACAGTCCCCATACGAGTTCGTTTATTTTGGATTTTACTTTCTTAGAGTTTTTTTTATGGCTTTATTGCTTTATCTGCGGGGATTTAAAGTTTTATTGTGATTTAAACACTTGTTAATCGTGTGTGCATATGTCAATGGGCTGTCGCCTGGTTTTTATGCCAATATTCGTGGGGGTCATTCGAATTTGTGTTTTTATGCCTGGGGGATTAAGTTGTCGAAGGCTTTTATGGCGGAGCCTTGGAATGGGCTAGTTGTATGAGCAAAATGAGGGAAGTTGGTTAGATATTTTTTGACTTCCTAGCTCCTTTTCTTTCGGACATGGGAGAACACAAGTTAAAACCTCCTTAATTGTGTTGTTTGATAGATAGAGTGTCTATCTTAAGTTGCAGTATTTAATTTATAAATTTAAATTGTGTAATTCTAGTTACCATTATAGCAGTGCCCACTCACAGCTGCCATCCATCGTTCCATTGATAAATTGTCCCGGTCCGAGGATATCTGGGCCAGTGGACATGTTAAGGCAATCACTTCGCTTCAATCTGCGGGTGCGACGGCTGTCTTGGCCGGCTCCGCCACTGCCAGTGCCAGTGCCAGTGCCACATCTGCTCACAGTCAGTTAGCCTGGCCAACAAACGATTGTAATCAAAATACAACAAATTAAGGAGAGAGAGGAGCCGGGTAGATGTGCGTGAGAGGCAGGAGGAGAGACGGGCTGGATGGGCCTTTTTTAAAATATTTATTTATGCAATTATTTTGCAAGTAGCTCAAAATAAATAAATGAAATGAAATAAAATAGCAGACCCGGTTAACCGGCGTACCTGGGATCGACCGGGTACAGGGTTTCCAAGTGCCCGGGCACGACTTCAATTGACGAGGCAGTAAATTAAAATTTAAATTTATGCCATTTGGCTGTGGAAACGCTGCCGAGTCCGGGCCAAGTTAGTGCCCCGAAAACAGGAGAGACAGGGCACAATTAGGTGCAGCAAAAGGTGCGTCCCAGAAGTCTTCCATTCAGGTGGTGAATGGCCGGCATATGGAAGTGTGTGTATGTCAGAGTGTGTGCCTCGCTGTGGCAGCCAAATGGCCAAAAGCGAGGGCAGAGGAAGAGGCGACAGTATCGGCCATGTCATCACTTCTATTGTCGTCATCTCGCTTGCGTGCGTCAAGTCGTGTCATCTTTCTGTCAAAAATATATTTATTTATTTGTGAATTGCAAATGCAATGTACGAACCGTAAGTGAAACGTCATTGCGGTCACTTTCGGCGCTCACCTGCCAACAGGTGCGCCAACTGGGCACTCGGCTCCCTCTCGCGGAGACGCGTTTTGACCCAATTAGTTTTAGTTGTTGCCGGCTACAATGTAAACTTGAGTTTATGGCTCGTAAACGTCGAGCCCGGCCGGTTTTCGTCATGTTGCATTTAATTACGGGCGCAACCGAGTCGTATACGTAATGTCTGGGGTCATATTGGGGAAAAGCTTTTAGGGGAAGCTGAGTAACAAGTTCAAGTTATGTCACTCGAAGAAAAAAGGCCTAGATTAAAGGTCGTTCTAAAGGATACATTGTACCATAGTAGTGTAGAATATCCTTTCTTTAAATTTGAATGGGAGGAAAACCATAATGGCACACAACAAACAATAACCCATTTTTGCGCTGTGCAGGATCAACTAAATGTGTGAACCCATAACTCGTTTCACACAATTACAACCACAAATTATGGGCAGATCTTGGCAAACAATTCGAGATACTGCCTCTCTACACTCATTAGCTCAATCATAACTGTGAAGTTGTAAAACCACCAAAAATGAACAGAAAAAGAGGGAAAACGAGCGGAAACCACCCAGTTCCATCGGATCCACAGAGACATCCCCGATCGTCGAAAGGGGGCAATAAATGGCAATCAACAGACAATCAATGGGTTAAACCCTTTTTGCTTTATGATCCGAAAACAATTTAAGCTTTTATTTGCTTTTGATGCCACCACAGCAAAGTAATCAGGAGCCGCCAACTTGTCTTCCAAATGGTAGCAAATCAAATTGCCCAACAAAGAACAGCAACAGACTCAGACTCAGGTTCAGACTCAGACCAGAAAAGACTTGGGTGCAATGAGCATACATCATGGCCAACAGTTGCATTTGGACGAGTCCGAGTCCAAGTCCGAGTTCAATTGATGGATCACCGAAAACCGACTGCTCTGACCGATGCAATTGTTGCTGCTGCTGATGCAGTTGTTGCTGCCACAACTGCTGCTGTTGCAGGTCCAAAGCCAAATGAGTTGAGAAGCAGTTGCGTAAAACGAAACCTGCGATAATGATCATGCCAAGCGCAGAACGCGTTAAAGATTTCAACGTCGTCATCAGTGGCGAACAGAAGCGGCTAGCTACAGTAGACCCTCTCTAAGAACTCCACTGAATATCTTATAAGAAATAAGCCTAAAAACAACTATTCTCCATTGGTAGTACCCACTATACATTACATCTACAGTCTTCTCCGGCTCCTGACCCATCGGCGACCGGACGTAGTCGCTGGCCAAGTGCGATTGCAAATGCACGGAATTCTCATTGAGAATAAGCCCTCCTACCCGCTGGCCCCTGTTGGCCTGGCCATTAACGCGACTTGCTAGCACTTGGCATCGGGTGATCGGCTACCGCTGCTACCGGTTGCCTCTTCTTGGCCATCTTCATCGCCATTTCCCCCAAGAAGCCGCCAGTAGCCGCCAGAAAGTGCCCATCTAGAAGCGCTTCCTCCGCTGATGAGTTTAGTGCCGCTCACTCGTCAATGATTTGTACTTTTTTCCTGGTCTCCGGTCCCGGTCCCGAGCCCCATGCCCGGTGCCCGGTGCCCGCCGCCTGTCCAAAATCATAATAATCATAATAAAATGCAGCTATATCCATTTTAACACCAAAAATACGAGTATGTCTGGCTCCTGTTTTCGAGCCTGAGCTTGTGGGGATATTGGCCAGGAGACAGGCGGTGAGGGCCATTGAAGTATTGCCGTTGTCATGTCAATTTTGGACCCGCAGACTCGGCTCGGCTAGACCCCACATTGGCCTGTCGCATTAAAGTCGGTGATTTGTGTTAGGCATCGACGGTAGCCACTTCTGGGTGGTTCTGGTAATTAAGTCTGCTTAACGTGCTAAAATTGTATGTTGAATGCCACAGATAATGAGAATGGAAGCTTCCTATTGTACGCAATGAGTTGTACGATCGACGTTTTGGACTTAAAATCGTAAGTATCTTAAATAGTGAGAGTCTCTCAAGTATATATGTAAATTGATTTCCTTAAGAGATTTCTCTGTCTGCATTTTCCCCCCAAAAGTCAACCAATAAACAAATAAACCAACAAACATACACTTGCTGAACCGCAAAACAAATTTAGTTGCAACAATGACAACACAGCCACCGCAGCAGAAACCGTTGCAGATCTGCATGTGAATCTGAAAATGTATCTGCGAACATTGATCTTGCAACGTTGTGCTGGCTGCCACGATTGATGTTGTCAATCAGAGCGGATTTAAACGAAGGTTAAGAGTTGCATACGTTTAATCCAGATTGGAGCTGGAAGCCAGAGACCACAGGCAAGCCATTGAAGCGCGTAAAGTGCGGCAAGTCCAGGAGCAAGAGCCGCGCTCTCGACTCTCAAGTCTCGACGCTGCTCGGCGGATGCTGCAACATCGAACCCCAATCCGAGTCATCGGTAATGATGCAAGTTGCTACGCGATGCCAGATGCAATGCGATAGAGATGCGACGCCGTTGATTGCAATCGCAATCGCAGCCGTTTACTGTTTGCATTTGTGTTGCAAATTTACAGCTCCATCAGTGGCAGTGGCAACAGTCTGCGGGCTGTGGCCGCATCATTAGCTCCACCAAGGTCACTGCAGACCGATGAGGCAACCAGTCCGAGGGGGCCAACAACAAACGGCCACAAATTAACCAAAGTGATGATGCGTCAAGTGGCAAAATGGTGCGATTGCAGCACCAATGAGGAAATTACTTTTAGCGGTTTGCCTTTGGATGAGTGCGGAGCACAAGGGTTCTGGGCCTCGTCACATTGCGGTGACAGCTGCCCACACTCCGGCTCCTGTGTCTTTGGCCAATTAAAATCAAATTTCAAAATGTTCCAAAATTTGTGAAACTGATGACAGTTTAATTGCCGCCCTGACAGCTGCTTTCACTTAGCCACGAGTATCATCATTTCAGGATCCAGTTCATACGGGGCGAGAGTTAGATGTCCTCGTCGATAAGGACTCACTTTACTCTGCGAATTTTGACATTAATTACTCATCAAATTGTGGCACTTTAAAAGCTCCTTCCTCTTTTCGAAAGTCATTGTCATATTCAAAAGGGTGGCAGTGTGGCTTTTTAAATTAACAATGACTTCAGATTACATTACAAGATAGATCACTTGAATAATAAACTGCAAACGGAACAATAAGTTAAAAAATATAATTTATTTTTTAATAGAATTCAGAAAAAAGTAACATCACTTCCCGAAATATATAGCAACTAATTGCATCTCTCCCCTTCGCCGATTAACCTTGAGCTGGCCAATTTGTGTTTGATTGCGGCATAAACCATATGCAAATTGGCCAGACAGATAAATACACATTCCCAGCTACCAATGGGCCGGCGCACTGAACTTGGCCGAAACGCATTACCGTTAGAAGCGCCAAATTGCCACGAAGATAAAAAAAAAAGGTGATCGATTTGCATGTGAGGCCGCCGCGGGCAAAAGCCAGTAGCTCCAATAATTTCAAATTATAAATCATAATGCTGCAGCGAGAAAAAATTAGAATATCAAAATTTTTTTGTCTGCCGTTCGCCGGCTACTGCAATTTTGTTAGCCAAAATCGAAATTGAGTCTGAACACGAAGGCCCCAAATTGCCGTCGATCGTCGCGACTTCGGGAAACTAACTGTTCTTCTTCGATTTTGCATAATCGCTGGGCCTCTTGGTATTTGCGATTCTCATGCAGATTGGGGGGATTGCATTAAATTGCAATTAACCTTAATTGATTGCACGATTATCGCCGCAGATACCCGCAGACACACACTCACATTTCCTCACATCAAAATTTCACTTTCAGCATGCAATTGTGTGACTTCCGATTTGGATTACACCCATCGCATAGAACTAGTGGCTCCGTTGTCTATCATTAGCATCAAAAAGCTATCATCATCATTACCACAGCGAGCAGCCAGCACGAGCTCCCACTTTGCACGCGATGAGGCTGCCCCGAAAGGTTGATGTTGCTGCTGTGCCTTTGGTGTTGCTGGCTGGCGTTGTACCTCTACCTCTGTATGTTGCTGCTGTTAGATAGACACGGGCAATAATCATAGGCCAATCATAGTGGTTGCGAGGTGTTGCTTTGTAAAGTGCCGCATAATCAGCAGGTATAATGTAAGCTATGCGTTCCACATTTAATGTTTTCCTTCTGATAAAAATTGAATTTTAATTCAAACACAATATCCCCCTAAGACTGAAGGCTTTCATTCCGGCTGACGTGAGTTGACAAACTTTTCCAGCAAAGACAACATGAATCGCTCAATCGACTGGCAACAAAGTCGGGCTCTAAATAGATATATCAGTAGCTTTAAATATAAATCAATAAGCGAGCAAATGGCAAACGCTGCATGTAAGCACTAAATCAAAGTGTCAATACGGGTAACTGATACACTGGACCAAAGCGGAGTGGAGCGGAATGGAGTCGACTCAACTGGAGTCGGAGTTGAGTTGAACGGCGGAAATTGAATTATGCCCCGTTGGACTTCAGTCTGGACATGCATGAATGAGCGTTTGACTGAATGGCTGCTCTGGCTCCAGCTTTTGCCACTAAAGTGGCTAAAGTTGCAGAAGTTGCCGCTGGAGTTGCTATTGCTATTGCTGAGTGACAGACGGTGGACAAGTGGTGCTCCAATCGAATCGGGTGCAACCACTTTCGTTCAGCAGCGGACACTGCCGATCGGCGACTGTGTGAATATAGCCAGATATAGTTGGCCTGCAGTCGGACAAATCTAATGTCCATGTCTGAGCTGTTTCCTTTGCGAAACCCGTTTCAGCGGCATTAGATACGATACGCATAAGCGATACTGTGGTTTATGGTCTACAATTAAAATTGTGCGATAAGTTGAGGGGAGCGACTGCGGAGGGGGCTTCCAAAAGTATCTCCTAATGGTTTCCTAATATTTTTAATCAAGATAAACTATCCACAAAAACATAATTTATAAACCCTTCACACTAGTTTTTATCCAACCCCCTTTTCGCAAGCCTCTGGCTGAGGAAAACGCAGTAAATGAAAATTAGTTGCAATAACATGAAAATTCATAGCTTAATATGAGTCTGCCTCCAAGATACACACACGCTGCTGACAAAAAAACTTTTACTTATACATTCGCCGATTGTGGCAGATTGACATGGGAAAATGCTTATAAAAGGACTGTGCGAAGTGTTGAGTTATGATCTGAGTTTTTGTGGCGATCGAAACAATAAATAAACTGATTGATTGCTGGCGCAATTTAATTGAGATGATACACTGGGTAGACTGGGTTGACAAAACCCAATTAACAGGCACATATTCCCATGATCTAGTATCGCAATCGCGACTGAAATCGAAAGTGTCGCCCATTTGAATATCTGGTTGTCTCTCCGCTCGGCTGGCTACTTTCAATTACCAGATATGGTAGAAAAAAAGTGTTTTCCGAAACGGAAGTGGAAAGTGTTGCAATTACACAGGTGGCAAATAAACTTAGTCATGCAGCAATGTGCCAACAATACACAATATTCTCCGAATGAATATTGTTCTGATTTAATAAAACATAATGCGTTTAGGCCGAACTAAAGAGGGGCCCAGAATCGTGTGGCCAATTAGGGGCAAATAGGGCAAATCCAAGGGCTGCCATTAAAGCTCAAATGCCAAACATTTTTGTATCGATGATTTCTCCCCAGGCAGACCCGGCAGACCGGGCAGACCTTTAGATTAGCGAACATTTCGGCTGACTAACGGCGTTTTGGGAGCCGGCGCAGGAATCCATCAAAGGATCATCAAACCCGAAGTGACGTATTGCGTTTTCGGAGGCCCAGACTCCAGGCCTAAGGAATGTGCGGACCCAAACCCGAAAAAATAATACCCAACTAAGAGGTAGACCGCAGAGAGACTGGTCGAAAAAAGCCAATAAAACATCAACACGAGCAGAATGATAACAACTAAGTAAACGTCTGTCACTCAGGCGACCTGGACAGAATTTTGATCAGCCAAAAAGTGGCGGTCAGAGGAGATCAAAGGTCTGGGAAGTTCCCGGGGACCGGGATCGATCAAAGGCCCCCAAACTTGATTGAAGGCTGAGGGACACTGACGATTGCAGTGCAAATGATAATTTATTAGATTGCGATCTTTGGCCTGGCACAAAAATGTGCCCAGCCGCATAGAAGAAGGCCAGAAGACCCAAGAAGACCCGGGCTCCTTTGGCATTTTTATTGAATTAATTTTAGTCTTCATTGTCTGCATTTCTAATTAAGCCGAATTAATCATGAGACGCATCCGATCTCCGATCCGGTTGCATTGCACTAATTATGCGTAGACCAAACTGGGCTAACCGATCTGGATAGAACGACTTCTCTAAATTGGTATTTGTGGATCTCTGGACTGCTCCACTGCCAGCTCCGGAGCAGCTGGCGGCGGCAGTCTCAAAAGCATTTTGCAACCAAGACGAAGATGATGGCAGTCATGATCATGATGATGATGGTGGCCACGATTATGATCAAACACTTGATACCGCAATCGCAATGGGAACTGGAACTGAAACTGAAACAGAACATTGTCAGAACTTTGAACTGAGCTCGATTGCTCTTTGATCTTTTTCCGACACGCACGACACTCTTAATGTCATTGTTTTAGCTTTTAGAGCCAGACGATGGCCTTGCAGACGAGGCCGCCCCAGGAATGTGGCCAAAAAATGCTGAAACAGTTAGTAATAATATTGGCCATTTCATGGCCAATATCAAAAAAGCTTGACTTTCGGGGCAAATAAAGTCCACCTCTCAATATAGGTCTTTGAGCATTATAGATCTTTGAGCATTATTTTTGCAAAGCTCTGTAAAACTAACTCTTTTAATCTTGCAACTTCCAGAAATCTTATGAAATTTTAAACAAATTTTTTATAATCTTCCTCAAAGTATGGCTCTCATAATCCATTCATCAAAGTTTCAGGCCCACAAGCCGGCTAAGTGTTTGCTTTAGACGGCTAGGACTTCCTGCCGGGTCCCCTCCGCCATGCCAAGTATGCGGACTGGTGTGTGTAACCTAACCTGGTCCTTTTTAAACCGCTTAATAAAGTCACTTAAGTCCGACCTTTTGACTACGTTACAATTGACACCCGACACACACGCACACCCAGCCGGAGTGTTTGTGTGTTGACAAAAGTTGTCCCGGACCCCGGGGCGCTGCCATTGTTGTTGTTACAAGACAAGGACTTGGGGCAGTGTGGCAGGGAGTGGAGGACAGCGTGACAGGCTGTCTTTTGTTGCGGTCAACCGGAAAACTGCAAAACATGTCGCCCAAGCCGCTTCCTCCCTTGTCCTTGCCACACGTTTGTCATAACAACAGCAAAGGCAGACCCAGCCAAAAAACACAAAAAAAAAAGGATCAGAAACAAGTCTGTCAAGTTTTCAGCTTACAAAATACCTGTCGCCGCTGGTTGTACCTTACACATGTGTGTGTCCGTTTGCAACCTACTCAAATGTGATAAATACGTGCAACATAAAATTGTGAATCATTAATAAAAACGGGGGTTGCAACCCCTCACTCTCAGCCTAAATAAACAGTAGAAGTCCCAATTCATTCGAGGGCGAACATCTCCGTCCGTAGTTGTGGTTAAAGTAATTTGTACAATTTTTCAGCCACATCATGTGTTGCCCCATCTCCGGATTTTTGGGGCAATCTGCGCATCATCATCATCATCAGTGGCATCAGTAGACTGCGGCCATGTCCTGGCCCACATGATGGCCATCTTGTTGGTCATTATGGTCATTAGGCCCCATGGCCGGCAGCCACTGCTACACGCATCTTAATCCTTGGCACTTTTGCCAGGCTGCTCCGGCAGACAACCGTACTCCAAGTCCTTTATGACGGATTGCCCGGCATAGCTACCTTTAATTTGATCAGATTTTGTAAGCTGGAAAAATGGCAAACACATTAATCCCATTCTTCCGGCAGTGTATGTAGGTCAAATTTAAACAGCTTACCTGGAAGACTAAAGATTGTACCTTATTTACACTAATTACTAATTAAAATATAAAGAACTCTTCCCAAAGCTGAAGCTCACCGGAGGAAAGTTAACCCTTACCAGTTAATTCCATATACTCATTTTCATGAAAACATTTTTTTTTTGGGACACGGCTTAAAAATGTCCTGTTCTTTGTGCTCCTTATAATTTATGAGCCATATGTTACCTGGCAAAAGTTACTATGACACACCGTGGGTGTAATCTGAATAAAAACGCTTGGAAATCCAAACAATGCCATGTAATGCTGAAATTCCTCTGCTACATTTTTTGAGGGAAAGAATTTCACACTGATTTATTTGTCTTTGTGCCGGGCAATGGAAATGAAATTAAGAACTTAAGTTAGGGTTGAAAAGTTATGATTGGGACAAGTTCATTGACATTCCACGTCGATGATTCACACTCAGCACTTGACAAATGAATTGGTTCAATTCACTCACAATGCGATACAATGCATGTCTTTCAATGGCGAAGCCCAAGTGTCAGGCCAAAGTCAAAATAACAGTAGACAGGCCAAACAAACGCCGAGAAGTCGTCCGAATAGCAAACAAGTCACACAAACAATCAAGGGCTTCCTGTTGAAACATTGCAAACTTCCGACAGGCCGGGGGACATGGAAACATATGCCGGCAGTGTGGGCAGTAAACTCCACCGCCAACAATCCAGTAATTCGCAAAGCAAGTCGGCTTTACACTTCAAACTAATAAATAAGATTTAATAATTACCTAATCATGCCTGAAAGTTTAATACTTAAATAAAATTCAAAAGAACTCGTGGGATAAATCCAGTTTAATTCTAAATCATATTTTTATTCTTTATTAATATTTTCATATTTTATTTCAGTGCATCTTTTAAGGAGCCAGCGTAGTTGAAATATTTTTGGTGATTTATTTGCAGCGCTTAGTTTGTGGCATGTTCGCTGCCGACAAAAGACGAGCCAGTGCCAATAAACAAATTGCCGACGCATTTTGTCAGCCCTTACGGGGCCAGGATTATGTTAAACAGCTATTCCGACGTGGCCCCCAGAATTCCGACTTCTGTCGACTCCGCCAGTCCTTCTGTCTCGTCTCGGATTTCTGGGGGTCTCATTGTGTACGAAGGATGACCCGAGAATGTGATTTAAATGAGCGTTTTTGAAGCGCCACTTAATGTGGCATTGAATCGAAAACCAATGCGATTGTTTTTTTCCTTGACACATTCTTCATTTTAGAGCAACAATTCATAAATTTGCTTACATTTACTATTTAAATTTTATTTAAGTTTTTTATTAAATTTTTTTTTTATTAAATTTTTACTAAATTAATTTTATTTACTAAAAATTTTATTTTTATCTGATAAATATTCTTATCGACATCTTATTTAACAAAAATCACGTATATGCTTAAAAATGGGACTGGGGGCCAATGGGGGCCATGTTTTCCTTTCATGAATTTTTTTAAAACTTGAAAGGGATACCCCAGGAAATTTATAAAAATCTAACAAATATTTTGGTTATACATTTCGATGGAAATTGATAGAGATTCGATCTACAAATCGTTTGAATCGGATGAATATTGACAAAGATACAGCTATCGTTGGGAGCCATATTCACATTTCACATCACATGTATCCACATTCCAAAGGAGTTGCCCCTCAAATTTAATAAAAAGTCTAAAAAATATTTTGTTCCTAGATTTTGATGGAATTTGGTAGAGAATCGATCTACAAATCGTTAGAGGTATTCCGTTCAAGAATCGGATGAATATTGACAAAGATACAGCTATCGCTGGGAGCCATATTGACCTTCCCAAGCAATATCCACATTTCAAAGGGGATGCCCCAGAAAATTTAACGAAAAATCAAAAAAATATTTTGTTCCTTGATTTTGATGTAAATTGGTAGAGAATCGATCTACAAATCGTTTAAGGTATTCCGTTCAAGAATCGGATGAATATTGACAAAGATACAGCCTTCGCGGGGGGAATATTGACCTTCCCATGCAATATCCACATTTCAAAGGAGATGCCCCAGAAAATTTAATGAAAAATCAAAAAAATATGTTGTGCCTAGATTTTTATGGAAATTGGTAGAGAATCGATTTACAAATCGTTTAAGGTATTCCGATCAAGAATCGGATGAATATTGACAAAGATACAGCTATCTCTGGGAGCTGTATTGACCTCTCCATGCAATATCAACATTTCAAAGGGGATGCCCCAGAAAATTTAATGATATATCGAAAAAATATTCAGAATTTTGAAAGGAATATCCCATAAGATTGATAAAAAATTATACAAATATTTTTTTCCTAGTTCCTAGCATAAAATCGATAGAGAATCGGTCCACAAATCGGTACTCCGATCAAGATTCGGATGATCACCCCCATAAGGTTAGCTTATGCCGTTATGAGGAGTAATTGCCACAGAATTGGAGGCTGGGTCATCCATTCACATTAATGCCGCCCATTCCTGACCAACTTTCCGACGACAGTAGCGCCTCTAGTCCTATAAATCACTGAAATATGTCTTTCATCTCGGCGCCTGCAGTTTGCAGTTTGTAGTTTGCAGATTGCAGTTGGCGGCTCACAGCTTTCTGCCTCCTTGGCTTGGTAGCAATCACCGCCGATGCGCCTAAATGCAGACCATACATCATCGCACATGCCAGATGGCCTGGCCACGCCCCCCTCTGAGTGTTTGTCGCCTTAATTACTAGTCAGCATCGCGCAATATTTGTACAGGTTTGCACTTGGGCTGATGAATGAAAGGCGCCCGTGAGTCAGGCATTGAAGATTGAGACAATCAAAGTGGTGCTGGGGTCTAGAGGGCCGGGGGACTTCTGGACCCCTTTGATTGGTAGCTAGATCATTTGTCAAGGAGCTGCATAGAATGTGAGCGCCCCGAGGCCGCAGCGGAAGCTGTAATGAGTTATTCGAGGCAATTAACTCGCAAAACTCTTCCCCCAAAGGGTCTTCGATGTCTTCTTCGCTAGCGAATGGTATGCCATCCACTCCCACATAAGTTTTGGATAACCGCTTTCACATACACAATGTACCTTGACTTGATAAACCACTAAAAATAATTTACGACTTTCTTAGGAATTTAAATTTCAACGCCATTGCCAGTTCTCCATATATATCGGTCTCTTTCCTTCCGTGTCCGTGGCCTTTTGGGTGCTGAAATACTTGAGATACTTTTTTAACCGCAACGCGAAAATTTATGCGCTGCATGTGTGTTTGAGTAGGGCTCACAACAACCTGTTCCGAGCACCTCACCCACATCCCACAACATATACACTACATGAAAAAAAGTTAAGAAATTTCGCTAATATATTAGAGATTCAAAAAAATCAAGTTTTTAATGGTTTTTTAAAGAATACAATATTATAATATAAGTATCTAAATCCTCTTACTTGCAACACTCTCTCAGTTTGTATTACCCTCAAATGTAGTTCAGTATTCTTTTCAGTGTACCATCGACTACACTGTGAGTGTTTTTATTTCCGCTTAGATAAGTTTACTTCATAAGCGACACTAAATTATATGGCAGGAATGTGTTTGCTGGTCGCCGTTTCTGGTAGACATCTTGTTCATTGTTGTTCCTCTTGTTCTGGCGCTGTTATTGTAATTTATGCAAAAATATTTTTGTCTGAAAAATGCCCGCCCCTTACTAGCAGCCTTGGCTCCTTCTTCAGACGTCACAGATCCGGGGCTTATCCACATGAGTATCTGAATCAGTATCAGCAGGCAGTAGAGCACGTACCAGGAGTAGTTTTGATAAATGTGGCCAAAAGGCGAGGAGGGACGTAAGATAATAAAATGCACGTATACAGGTCTTGGGATTCGGGTATTGAAGGTCCAAAAAACAGAAAGAAATTAAGGAAAGGTTTCTTAAATTGAGTTCAAGCCGCAGGTCTAATCAATCTAACCAAATCAAGCTAAGCAAAATAAGGAAAATAAAATAAAATCTTCCAAATTGGAGGAACAATAAAAACCAAAACACAGAACCCAAGCATAAAAACCTCACATCAGGCCGTGAGTGCATTGTCAGAAATGCAATTCTCTAAATAAATCGCCATTCAACCCCTGGAGGGCTGGAACAAGAGCAATTTGTGTCCCAGTGGGCGTTGCCCAGAGCGGGAATCCTGGTGACGAGTGTCCTTGCAGCGTCTGCAAAATCTGCATAGACGTCGCCTCCCCGACTGGAGGAGAAATTTTCGGCTGCGCAAGTCTCGCCAAAGAACAGCCACGCCCCGAAAAGCACAATATTGCAACAAAAACAGCAATGTCAAGTTGAAGGGGGTGATTTAATAAACGAACTAAGAATTTCCACATGTCGGACCAAAAACGTGCAATGTAAATGGCAAACAACAAAGTTGACATTGATATCGTTGTGGTACAAAGCCGAGATATGGTGGGAAATGTTAAATAAAGTGATTCCAAAGATACTTTGTAATCACACTATTATTTCATCTTTTTTTCTGTTATGGCGTTTCCCTATTTTGCCACATTCTAAGAAGTGTCAATGGAATGTACACCTGGCATGATAATTTTTACGGAGAATCGAGCTTAGCCAGGCCAAAAAAAAGGATTTTGACTATACATACATATATGATCTCATCAGGCCAAAATTCAATGTCTTGGCTATGATTTTCTAGACTTTACATTACCAAGTTTGATTGAATGCTCTTTAAGAGGGTATATTTAAATGTTTAATAAAGTAGGAGATGAAAAAGCTGTATAACTTCTGCATCCTAAAAGAGGATCAGACTAAAATAAAACATTTAAATCTCTTTTATACAAGTTATATTTTTAACAATGACTTCTAAAAGATTTCTAATGCAACACATTAGAAAAAGAGTATTAAAATATATAGTTACCAATCACCAGCACTCTGGGACTCCTACCATCTAATCCTCTTTTAGGCATTCTCCAAGCCTTTCCAACCTGATGAGCAGGCCACCTAGACGAAGTCGTTCCGCCACTGTGACCAATATGGCACCGACTTGGAGAGCAGTCCTCCTACCACCAGTACACACTGCAATCAAGCCCCACACACTCACCGCTTGCCTTGCATTTTGCAGCTATTAAGCCATAAGCTGCGAGGGAAACGGATCAGCGGAGGCAGGGAGATCCCAGTGCTTCTGCAGACTCTCGGCCCAGCCTGGCTTTTAATTATTGTTTACATTAAATGGTCATGGGTCTGTCGGACATTGGGCGTAATTCGCGTTTAAGCCGCGACCACTACTGTGTACTTAAACAGCGATTAGGCCTGGGCCAGAGACTCTTCTCGTAATTAGCGACGAACCCAGAGCAAGGAGGGAGCTGGAGAGCGCGATCAGTACTGTGAGAACTTTTGCATTTTTGTGGGGCAACAGGTCAAATCGGACACATAAAGAGTCCCCCAAAAAATTAAGCAACTTCCTGTCCTCTTTTAATACGTTTTTAAAAGTGGCAAAAGTTTTTAATTAAGCACTTGAAGTGGCTTCGGCTTGAACGGGGTATTGCGCCCCGTCATCACCATCCTGTGAAATTTTGCACACGTCATTTCCCGCTCGGCATGAATTTGCATTTTCCTCCGGCTCACCAGTTCACCATTTCACCAGCTCCAGCTCATTTCAATATCCTTTCGCTTGTTTTCATTTGGGTAAACGTTGTGGGGGGTAGTTGGTAGTCAGTTGGTTTACAAGACCTAGACGACGACGTCGACGACTGCGAGGCGAACGGAAGTCATTTATTTAATATGCGCCGACATTATCCTTTATTATGGCGGTTTTGCATTTCTGTGGCTTATGAACTGGCACGGTTTCTGGGCACAGAGGCCACGGCGATGGGTGATTGGGTCTGCTGTGCAAATTCAAATTCGGTAATGGCACTCAGCACTTATTGCCCAACTCTACCAAATCAATTAAACGCTTTAAATTCTTCATGATTTAAAAATGCTTTCTGTTTGGTAAGGCACTTTTCTGGCAGACAGTTTATTGGCCTGAGGGTTCAATATCAGTAAATCGTTTTATGGCTCCCCTTATTGCCAATTTCACACCCGTGGGGAAAACTTTTTTCAACTGGAAAAGTTTTTTTTAAAGATTTTCTTCTCTCTGAATGAGAAAATTCATTTTTTTGTTATCCCATTTCATTGGTTCGAAGTAATAATTATTTACCAAGATTTATGACTTTATTCGAGTTAAATAATTAGGAAAATATGTCCTTGCTTTGAGAAAAATCTTTTTTCCTGTGTTGGGCTGTCTTACAAATTATATACGCATTTGTCGCGCTTTTCCAAGTCTCCATATTCTCACATGTCCTGAACCGACCCACTCCAGAGACATCACCCTCGCACAAGAACAGAGTCCTTGCCGAGATCTTTCCTTTTCGACTTTGCGCACATAAATCATTATTGTCGCTGCGTTTATTTTTGACTTTGACAGGACTACCACTTATGTGTTTATGTGGCCCTGAGAAGGAGAAACTGGTAAGGAAATACTGGAGGATACCAAAGAACGAAAGGAAGCTTTAAATATAAAATTGAATTTAAGGGAAAAACAAAAGCTAATTCCCTATGACAACTGAAAAATTCTTTTAAATCTCGGCTTGTTTTTTTATAGCCCATTTAACTTAGCATCCTCCCTGTTGGTTTACACCGATGGGACCGTTTAATTAATACATTTTATAAATCACAGCCGGGACACCCATCTTCATGACCGATAAGAGAGGAAACTTAGTTTGCAACCACCCCACCCCACTGGGACGAGTACAAATTTGCATGCCGGACATTGCTGGACATTTGCTAAATGACCACAACACTTAGGCCAAGATTTATATGCGTTGGCCAACTCGGATTCCATTGTGGGCAAGTTGGTGTTTACTTTTGACTGCACACACACAATCGAAAACATAATTGAAAGGGGTCTGGATCTGGACTGTGCACACTTCATTTAGCCTTCGGACACTGCCCGTTCCACTCGCGACCTTCGCAATTGTGGGCGTTGATTAGTTTGCTTAGCCAAAAAATGAAGCCAACAGCTACGAAATGCGAAGCATAAACTGACCTGAACTGGTGGAAAAAGTTATGAGGGGAAAGAGTTATTTGCAATAAATTTAAGTGCTGGGTGGACCGACCGGTTGCAAAAAGCGAGCAGCATCGAGCTCCACCCCGGCTCGGAGTTACAGTTTCTAATTTATGACAAATGCACATGCTCGTCTTGAAGTTTTTGGCCTGACCAGGAACTCAGGCGGCAGAAACCGAGAACTGAAATTGAGACTGGACCAGGCCCCTCCCATCGGACAGTTGTGTATCGCCTTGAGAGGAGGCGATGAGTTTTTGCGGTTTTCCGAATGCTGCGACTCGATTTCCAATTTACTAAATTTGCATGCTCAAATGTTGCGTAAAGCAGTTGTGTTGGTATTTGTTAACTTGTTTGCAAAATTTCCTAGCCATAGTTATGATAAATTGCACAGCAGGCGGTTCCCCAAAGACGGGCACTAGCCTTGCTCAAAAGTTGAAAATTAAATTTGAGAAACAAAACTAAGTGATTGGATGTGGTTGGTTTTTTAAAGCTTCAAGAGGCAAGTTACTATAATTATGAGTAATAGTATGTATTAGAACAAATACCACATACAAATTATATTTTAATTTTATAGCATTACGGAATCCCCCTGGTAGGGTTCCAAAATTCTAATCAACATTTTGAATCTTGATCACGCCCCCCAACAAAGTTGTGTTTACTGCCAAACGCCAAAAACTATTTTCAATTACAAAACAGGACTTGGGAAAGGACCTGGCATCTACGATTTAATCACAGCATGTGGTCGGAATATCAAATTTTCGTATCGAAAACGAATAACTCACCAGCCCGAATGGCAGAAGTCAGCAATTACCTAAAAAGCGAGCAGTGGCAGCGGCAACATCCTGCGAAAAGGATAATAGTGCTGAGGCAAACAATTTGCACGGACCAATTTGGAATGTGTCCCATTGCTGGCATATTTACAGAGAAACATATCCAAACATGGCAGAAAGAAGAGCAGCCCATAAATCACTCGACCGGGCACAAAGACCGAATACCAAAAGGATGTGAATTATATACAAATGATTTGACATGGCCAGGACACTTGGGGGGTTGAATGGCGAAAACATATTTTCCGTAGCCGCGACGATGCCAAAGTTCAAGATAAGCTACCAGCCTCGGTCCACAAAACTTATATCTGGCAAAGTGGGAACTCCGCTATTTCACTTTTTAATGAGAGCATTTAAATTCAGGTTTTTAAAGCCTTAAGGCTAACTTATTCACCCATATTCGATGCGAACAGATTTCAATTACCATTAACATTCTGGCCCGGCCAAGATCTAAATTTCCAATCGCCTGGACAGCGTCGAACAAGCTTTCTTTGTTCGCATTTTAATTGCCTCGCCGCAGACTTCTGGGCCCCTGACATCCCGGCTATTAATGAAATGCTTTTTAAATTATGTCATTAACATTGCAGCCTGTGCTGCCGTCTAGGACTGGTTTCGCGGCCAGGGCTCTACGTAATTATGGCATATTTTTATTGGCTCGCCATCGAATCGGAATTAGATGCTTGTAAATAGCTCACAACAATTATTTCATTAGGTCTCGTACGCCGGCCGGAGGAACTTTTTCATCTGCTGCCCAAGTGAGATTTCCCAAGTACTCAGCTCCACGCCCAGTATCCAGTATTCAGTATCCAGTACCCAGGATGATAAACCACGGACATACAAAAAAAATGGCAAGGGAAAGGAAAGGGGCGCGGCCACATGCGGTCGCGGTCATATTGGGCTTATTATAAATGACTGGATGTGAACCGCCTGTCATGTTTTATCTTTATTCTCGTGCATTTTCGGCGGGCAGGCGGCGTGTCTGCACATTTTCCGATTCATATTTTTTCGCCAGCCATGACGATAATGGCGCTTGCAGGCCGACTGACGTTTCTAACAAAGTGACTCGCATTAAGGATAATAGAGGCAACTAAAAGCAAGCCACAACAACATGAAACAAAGCAGAGTAGAGCGGTCCAGTGCTGGCAGCGATGACTGCCAGCGATTTGCGCATCATTATCCTTGGCGGAGGGGGAAGACTTTCGACAGAGGTCCCTGGCCCCAAGATGTCCATCAGAAGAGCTGCACTGCCTCCTGGCGGCTATGTCCTGGCGTTTCCGGTCTCTGACGTTTTTGTTGTCATCTTCTTCATTTTACAGAGAGCAGAAATAGTTCAGTTTTAGGATGTGATTTTTATGCTGTTATTTCAAGGACTTTTTGTAAAGAAACACCTTTGCTGACTTAAAATCTTAGAATATCATTCTTTAGGCCATCTTTCCTAATACCTATCTTGTCCTTATTTCTCTTTGTGTAGCATTCAGAAAATGATTTATGACCGACTGAGAAGTGGGACTCAAGTGTCGCACCCCCAAAAAGGCAAGGAATCTTCTGCAATTGACAATTGTCCATTGTGTTTAAGGCGAAGATTTTTCCTCCCCTGGCTTGGTGCTTACCTAAACTAACCCAGAACCTGGACGAGCGCCGAAACTAAGCAAATGTTTATTAAGCGAATTAAAGTCGCGTCTCGCAAATTGCCGGCAAATCCCCCCAAAACAAATGACTGGAGATTTCTCATGGCGAAACATTTGATGCAGGTCATTTCGACACCCAAACGAAACGCTCGACCCATGACTCGGCGAATTCCAGCAACGAATTATGCGCTCTAGCGCTTCATGTTCTCCGGCCAAATCTTCTGTCATCATTAGTCAAAGCTTTAAGCCGATTTAATCAATAGCCACAGTAAGGAATAAAGACTTTCCTGTGCCAAGTGTTAACGCAGACCGAATTGCGTGTCCTTCCAGACTGGTCGAAAAATTATGAAAATTAAATGAAGCCTCACGTGCCATATGCCGGACTCGTCCACCATGTTCCCAGCTGGTTCGACTCCTGTCGCTTGCCATTTTGGCCACAAATAAGGCCCGAAGGAAAGGTGGCCGAAAGAGAAGGCCGCCACTCATTAAACAATTACGGTTAGCTCTGTTTTACTGATCCCATTTTCCTTTTAGGGGATTTTTTGTGTACTCTTGTTCTTAAATCACACAACTTTAAGCCGGGCTAATAACAACACGTTCCGATCTTCCATTATGTTTTACCTTCTGCTGTTACCAAAAGGCATATGTGCCTTTTGACAACTGAACTGCTAACACATTTTATGGGTGAAAGTTGATTAAATATCATCAGAATAGCACGCATATATTTGGAAAAAGTATTTCTTGGAAATATAAAATTATTTTTAGCGAGAAATATCAAATTAAGCTAGCTTTGATGTCTTGGAAAGCTATTTAAAGTGTTTTGTTATTGTTTTTTTCTTAAAATATGAAGCTGGCAAAAAAATAAATATTAAAGTAGTGACATAAAACTCTCTTATATATAGTTTTTTTTTAAGTTCACTATTTCACACCAAGCCACATATGTATGTATAAGACCTAAAGCTTGGTAATGAACCATGTGCCGTTGAAATTTTAATTAAAGCATATCATAAACATACGCCATACGACGCTGCTTGTTAACTTTCTCGAAAACAATTGTATCAATATTGGCAAAGCCAAAACAACATTCCTCCAAAAAGACCGAGGGAGTCAGAAACGCGGTAAGTATCGGATCAGTTCAGGTCTGAACGCCGATTTAGCCAAATATAAACTTCGATTTGAGTCCGGCTAGCGAAGATCATAATAATTGACCATGTCTAGCCGTAAACTGGTTACTGTTCTCCTCCTGGTCGCGTTGCTCGGGTTGAGTTTAATGCCATCTAGCCAAGCACGGCCGAAACGGGGTCGTAAAAGGGCATTTGGTAAGTATTTTCACCAAAAATGGGTTAAAATTTAAAATAATTTGATCTCAGAGAGTTCTATAAATAAGTTGAAATTATAATTACACCTATATTTTAATCATCTATATGTATTTTAACCCCTTTCGGCGTGTTATTTCCCCATTTTAACTCGAATTTATATATTTTTAGGTGTGGGCCTCTTGGGCGGAGCTTTAGCTGGAGCAGTCATTGGCAATGTGGTGGCCAAAGCCCAAGCAACACCAGCGCCGGCGCCTGCCCATGCTCCAGTCGCCCAGGTGCATCACTACTACCAGGCACCTGCTCCTCCGGTCATTCCCGCACCGGTTGCAGTACCCCTGCCAGTTCAGCCTGATCCCAAGAAGATGACAGTCATTGAAACTGGTACTCCCGATGCCAACGGATGCTACAAGCAGACTATTCGAGAGCCCAATCCCAGCAACCAGAAGACTTACACTGAAACAGAGCACCTGATATGTCCCACCTTGCAGACGAATGTGGCTCCACCGGCTATTCCTCCGAGTCCTGTTCATGTTCCGGTGATGCCGCAGCCTTTCCCAGTTATCCACGTTCCGGCTGCTGCTCCTCCGGCTCCTGCTACGGCTGCTGCAGCACCTGCTGCTCCAGTGGCACAGTCTCCTGTGGCCCATGCTCCTGTGGCACAGACTCCTGTAGCCCCAGCTCCTATTTCCCCAGTCCATTTAAGTTATCCGCCTGGAACTCACCAAGCAGCGGCTGTTCCCGTTCCGGCTCCTATTCCTGCAGCTTCTCCCGTTCTCATTCCTGCTCCCCCTCCTGGTCATGCTCCAGCCCACGCTCCTGTCCCAGCTCCAGCTCCTGTTCCTGTACCCGCTCCAGCTCCTGTTCCACTACCTGCTCCCGTACCCGCATCCAATCCCGCCATCGCCCAAAATCCTCATGTGATTGTGTTGTCCAAGAAAACGGTTTATTATCCCAAGAAAAGGTCCTTGGCGCCCTCGTTAAGTATTCCACAAAGTATGCTGGTTCTGATAGTGCTTTTCTATGGCACCAAAATGGTTCTATTTTAAATAAAAATTTAAATAAAAATTAACCAATAACTAGTTAGAAATATACATAGATTTTTAAACTAAAAGTGTCTTATTGTATTACTAATCGTGTGTCTTAAATAAAAACTCGTGGAAATCAAATATTTTTTTGTTTACTTCAAAAGCATTGTTGAACCTAATACTTTTGAGTTCAAATAATATCCAAATAAAGTTGTGTGATTTTATTTAAATATAAATCACACATGTGGAATATCTTCTCGTTTGTTGATAAGAATAATCGTCTGGAAATAAAAAATGAATAATGCCCGCTTTAAAAACTATGATCTTACTTTTTAAAGCAGTGGGACCTAAAATATAGAAAACTATTTCGAATGAACTGATAACTCTAAGAGAGTGATTGAATATTTAATCTAAATAAATTTAATTTCAATTAATATTGAGTATACTCAGTCCCAATGCCAAATATATAAAGATTTTATCTGGGAACTGTCCCCTTTATTCCTATAATCCCACATTTCATATTGGGAACTACACAAAATACAGGGCGCCACCTGGGAGTCAGCTTTTAAAAGTTATTTTAGAGATGGCACTTGCCTGTTGAACTTATTTCTTTGCTTAACAGCACTGGTGAAAATGAATCGGGTTGGCAGCTTGGAAATAAAGGCGCGAAATTTAAATTATGTTTTCGGTTTCATTTATTTTTATGTTAACCCAAGACTTATTTTAAGAAGGGAGAAAAAAGGGAGAAGGGAAACTTTAAGGAGAAAGTTTTCTTTTCAAGTTCCTCACTAAGAAGGATAAAGGAAATGGACGACATTTTTTTTTTGTTTTTAAGGCACTTCAATTTATTAATATACAATCATACCCTGGGAACTGTATTTCGGAAGATCCTAAATTAAGGATAAAATCATAAGAAATTCTCGTATAATGTTGTTTTATGTGATAAAATTTATTGGTATATTGTAAAAATCATAGAATTTTTTGTTATGAAATACAGATTTAAAACAATGCATAAATAATTTCAGACTTATGTTAACGGAAAATAAATACAATTATACTTCAATCAATCCAAAATAATTCATGTTAATTTATAGGGAATATAAAAAAATTACAAATGATAAATAAAAATGTAAAAAACTTTAAGGTGTTTAAAATGAAAAATAAAAATATTGTCATTAGAATTTTGCGACATGAATAAGGATTATGGTTTATCTTTAAACTTTTAAATCGAAATTATAGAATTATAGGATTTATAAAAACTGTGATGTTAGGCATGCAATGGCATCATAGTCAGGCTCATTGAAGATGTCTGCGAAACGCGATTCGCACTCTATTTTGTGGTGGCCTAGGAGACGGTAAGTCCCGAAGCGTCTTGAGCAGAAACAGCAGAGGTAGGGCAGGGAGCCCACCTGGTGATCGTGATACAAGTGACACTGGAAGTTGTAGTCGCCATACAAGGTTTTTCTGCAGTAGGTGCATAGCATCGGTGGGTGCGAAGTCGCATGTGCTGGCAAAAATTCGCACATGGACAAATATCGTAATTCCTGTGAGTTGTAGGTTCTCTGACTCTTCAAACGGAAACCGTTGGTCTCGTACAGCCAGCGTTGCAGCCTCTGGATCGCCATGTACACTTCCGTCTCGTTGGCCATCGTCAAGGGGAGAAGGGTTTCGGCCATTTCCTGGTAAGCTTGTGCCCGCTTCTCCAATGATGTGTATTCAAGGATCATCGTATTGTACAATTGTGGATAATTGGCATAGGCACTTATGAAAGTAGTGGTTATTATGTTCTCCTCCCGAAAGTTCAGCTAAAATATTGAAATAGATGTTTGGAAAGAAACTAGCCACAATTAAATACCTCCCACCTTGATTGTATTTAACTCGTCGTCGTCTTCGCCCTTTGGTTCATTTAATAATTCATCGAGCAGCTCTTTTAGAAATGCGCAATTTGCGAAACAGCGAGATCCCAATCCTTGCAGCTTATTCTCTCCAATATTTTTGGCAATCCACACATATTGGTTGTGTAGCCTTTTAATGGTTCTCTTCAACTCATCGTTGGAAAAGGAAATGTTTGCGTTTTTGAACATGTGACTTATCATTGTTGCGTAGGCCTCTTTACGCCTTTCTTTGTTAACGTAGTCTCTCTCTGAGAGGTTCCACAGACAGGACTGCATCCTATAAATGATCACCAGCTGCTCCAAGCGGTAGGTGGGTCGCATGAAGGACACTTGCATCTGAAAATAAATTAGAAATACGGTTTGGTCTTGTCATTTCAGGGAAATCTTGTCGTTTTGTTTAAAACATACTCTGGACATAAGTGTTCCCTTGGGTTTCCTTTTTGACTTCATCTTACGGTTAGTTTTTTTGACAATATTTGAAGACGTTTCCATCGGAATATCCTCCTTAACAGCATGATCGAGTTTTAAGGAGTTATCATCATTCTCAATATCTTTCTAAAAAAAAAATTGCGCTTTTAATTTATTTTCTACAAATTCACAAAATATGATAAATCCTTTAATTTGTCTTAAGAATATAAAATAAATATAAAAGATACACATGTGTTCGTTTTGCAGAACATAACCTGAGAGATAAAATTCTCAAAGTTTATTCCCAATTAAAAACATTTAAAAAATAAGAAAATACAACTGCAAGGCTATTTTTTTTACTTTGGCTCAGTTGCTAGTGCACTATTCTAAATAATTAGCACCTACATCCTGATTTGATGGATCTTCCGCTGTGTCCGAGTCAATTATCTCAATAAATGTGTGCTCCTCGGGGTTGCCACTTCCTGTCGGATCTTCCTTCCAACAAAAGTGTGCGTTTGTCACATGGTGGAGAAACTGCTCCCAATCTTTAATATCACTCTCGATCGAACAGTTGGTGCATTTAATTCGAAACTCCTTGAAGTCAGGGCTGCATAATATTAATCCGCAAGGCTCCATTTTGTATTGTATTTTCAAGAATAAAAATCTCAAAATTTATCCAATTTTGTCGCTTCTGAGCTTTTAAGGGGCTCTATTTCTTTGCAACGATAACTTTCAGTGTTGGAAAGCAACAGGTTGTTAAGATTGCACCGCTAAAATATGATATCGATAAGCTTCTGATTCTGACACGAAGAGGATCAAATAAATGGAAATTATCCCTACTTACTCGAATACCCATTCCAACTGAAAAAAAGACCCAATTTTGATAAAGATCTTATATAAGATCCAGTACATAAGACGATTCAATCGCTGGTATCGATTTTTTATTTAGTATCGATTATTCATTTTGCAAAAACAATGCTTATTGGCGCCAACCAAAAAGCTAAAGCCCAAAATTTTCATAAAAATGTCCATTTAGAATAATTTTCGTATGTAAGATTATTACAAAAATTAAGAATAATTTCCCCAAGCTTTATCCAAACAATTTTTCGAGAATTATAAAGTTCAGTCAAAATAAATACAAACGCAGTAATATTTGCTTGTTACAGCAACAATTTATAAATTTTTGAGCACTTGGTAGTAGAAGTCCACCTCTAACTCGCAGCCAAAATTGAGTTTGTAAAAAAGAGACTTTCTAATTTGCTTGTTATTTTAATTTGATCATGTTCAGCCCTCCGAGACGCGACGAAGGCGATGCACCCTTGTGCCATTCTACACCCAAGGGTGACCTGCAGGAAATTTCATTCGGGCCGCGATTCCCAGCTAGAATTCCTGTTAGCATCTATGGCTGGTACCGTGTCCTGGTTTTTTGCGACAGCCGCCGAGAGTCCAAGGGTCGAGTGATGCGGCGCTTGCATCGTTTGGTGAGTCCCAACCGGCTGGCGCCGCGTTACATGCACCCCGGCGGTGAAAAGGATGCTCCGGACGATGTCGATGCCTTCCTAACCTTCTACGTGAATAGCTATGTGATAGCCAGCGAATTGAACCGCTGCAGCATGAGTGAGCCTAGGCTGTATCTGAAGGTCAGCGATCGAATGCCTCTGGTCAAGATAGATAGTGGGTATAGGTGGCGGCTGAAGAAAACACTCAAGGCCAGATACGACTCTCGGAAGAGGAGTCTGGACCTCACCCAGTTCTATACCGACGAGGCTTGGCGCGAGGAATTCTGTGCTTTGGCCCAGCCGCATTGCCTCTACGAGGCCATCTCGATTGTGTCCAGCATCATGCCGGATCTGCTGAGTCTGAAGTTGGACCGGAACCACCTGAGGAACCTTTGGCCTTTTGTCCACTTGGAGCAGCGCTTGCCGAATCTGCAATGCATCTCGCTGCTAAACAACGACATAGATACCTTGAATATGCTACAGGTGTTCCAATTTCTACCCCTGACGGAGTTGGACATCAGGCGAAATCTTCTGCCCTCTGGCTACGAAAACGACGTCATCCGTATGTGGCCTTCTCTTAAAATTTTGGACGGGACCCCCATCTGGCTGGGGAGACGGGTAACTAGCGACGTTGATCCGGTGGAGAAACTGAGTCAGCAGACCGGAATGAATCCAGTTTTCAGTCGCCAACTACTCGCACAAAACGAAGGCGACTACTCACAGGCACTTTGGGTATTCGAGAGACTCTACGATGCTGGCCAGATTCCTCCGAAAGCATTTATGTGAATTTACGGGGATTTTTTTGCATTTATAATTGCCAAAAAAACTAATCGCGATCAATCGACTTCCCATTATGACAATGAAATATAAAAAAGCATCAAATAATTAAAACTAATTGTTTTATTGGTAATTGTATTTAAGAACCACTGATTATATTACTGCACATGAAATGCTAGTAGTCATTGCAAGTCCAAGTCTCAGTATTTCCACACAAGCCAGCGGTCGTTTCTTAGGCCACTTCAATTACTTAATTTGCCTGTTAACCCAGATGTAATGTCCTTACTCAAAAACCAAGAAAAGTTTCCGTTTTCGGCGACTTTTTGGCCCAGAACTTTTAACTTTTCACTTTGTGCTTTGTCCATGGTTTTGAGGCAGCTCAAAAGGTGAAACGTTTGCCACTGCCACCGCCGGTTGTAGTTATTTTGTTTCCCGAGTGCAAAATGAGTTACAAATTATTAAAAGAGAAGTGGACACAACGCCTACGCACTGGCAACAGTTTTCCATGCTGCCCGCAGGCAAGGATTACACTGCCAACAATAACAAAATAAAAAGGACTAATCTCTCAGTTCTTACTAATATAGTTCCATAAACTTATACTTGGTTTGATTAAAGTCTTTTGAAAACCGTGTTTTGCTTGAACTATGATGGCAAAATAAGTTAAAATAATTAAGATCTTTTTTTAAATCATATTTTTGCCTGTGAGGTTGTAAAAAACAGTGTGGAAAAGGAAAGAGTAATGGAAACTAGAAGTGGTTGCTGCGGTGCGGTGGTGTTGGCCCAAACGGAACTTGGCGCTGATGGTCGGGCTTTGGCTTCGCCCAACTTGAAGATGGTGTTCCTAGGGCATGGAGCACTCGCTTTTCACTTTCTTGGCACTTTATTTTAATTTCTGAGGCGGTCCAAAGTTTCCTCTCCGCTTTTTCCCCACACTTTTCCAAGCTGGACGTAGTTAGTTGCGGCTAAGTAGAAATTACATCAGCATGCGGTTTCGCCGCTCACTTTTTTCAGGTCAACCAGTCAGGACCTAAAGGAAACCGAATGCCCAATACCCCTCGTTGGCTAATCGCAGTGTTATTGGTTTAAAAGCTTGTCTAGAAAATAGTTGTTGTAAAATTATACCCTTGAGCTCCTTTGATCAAGAGAACGCCAAGCAGATTTGGTTTACAGTAACTTTATTTCAGAGGGTTCTAAGCCTCACAATTCGTGAGCATATGATTGAAATCCACAAATTATTCATTTGCGTTCAAAACAAAGTTAGTTCTCTACAACTTCAGAAGCAACAGGCTCCTCCCCTTCTGGTATAGAGGCCACAGTTTCCGGTTCTTTTGGGTAAGGGTCTGAAGTTTCAAAAGCATCGCATGCTCCTGAAGCAGCATTGGCCTCTTCTATTTGTTGGCTAAGAAGTGCTTCATTTTTCAGATCCTCAGCCTTCTGAAGTTCCAGGATTATTGAGGCCTCCTTGTAATATTTAGTATCCTTGAGCTCCGGATTAAAGTCTAGAAATTGTTGAATGGTTACTGTCAGCTTATTCTGCTGTCGCATACTCTCTTTAAATAGATCGTGGAACTGCTTCATCTTTTCCAAGCATTCTAACTTCTTATGATTAGTCGCCTCATGTGCCACACTTTTTTCAAATCGCACTTCCTCGGCAAAAATCCTCTGCATATGAAATTTTGTGGATTGCTGCACATAGCAGTAGGAGTTAATGAGCTTCTTCAGCTCTCGGTTTCGGGGATCTTCCATAATAAGTTTCAAATTTCGTACTATTGTATTGTTTAATAGTAAGTAAATTATATTTCTGTGCTTGCTGTGAAATTTTACTTAAAAAAGTTTGAGGCTGGCAAGCTAAGATCAAAGGCAACTAAAAGTTTGTTTACATAACGATACAAACTCTGGAATTATTTGGGCTTGGACTCCTGGAAACATATAAGGTTTACCCATCCGTCTTTCTGAAAAGATGTCACTTTTCCTAATATTTCACAGCTTGACTCTACATGAAAAAGTTATAAAGCGAGCAAGCTACGATCAAAGCCAATTTATAGTTCGCTTAAAAAACGATATAAAAAACTTTGACATTTTAGAAACTGCAACAAAACTCACTTTTAAACAACCTCACCTGAATGTCTCTGGGTTCGTAAAAGAAAATAAGTTGAACTGTAATCTGTGTAACAAACAGGAAAATGGGACAAACATGCGTGAACGATAAAACTTTATACATTTATACATTCAAAGTTGATAGACAGACCGGCTGGTACTTTATGGCGTTTTCTAAACGTAAGCCAAAGTGATGTAATAACTATGATGAACTTTTATAAAAATTCATTAGGATTTGTACAGAAAATACTGGCTAACATTGACTTCTTCATACATCCATGTGGATGTAGCTAAAAAGCCACAAAAAAGGACGATGAAATCAGGAAATAACAGAATGCAGGGTGTGGAGTGCATAAATACAATTTATGTATGCAAGTTTGGCGTTTTTCTTTTTCGTTCCCATTACATTTTTCCCGATCACCCGGTTCGGGCTTTGGGACCGACAGCTGGGGGCGTGGCTTCAGCCATAAAGCTAACAAATTGCTGACACAACATATGAATGACAATATATCAGTTGCGGAACAAGGCAGCTGAGTGGCTGCTGGTGAAAAACGTATGATTTAAGGATAACCCAAATATAAAACCCGTAAAAGGCTGTTATACTAAACTTAACCATTAATTTAACGAGAGTCGAAAATATCTGACCTCATCTTCACAGTTTGTGGACTTCAGAGCTCTTTTAATTTTTCCTCAGCCACTTAACACGTTTTCGGTATGAATTATCTCGTCACTCGGAAACTTGAGTTCAATCGATTTCCACGAATAAAAAACCGCAAACCATACAAACTTAAAGCTTAAATAAATACAAAGATTTACACAAACATGTATGGGGGCAAATTGGGTCAAGCGGAAAAATTCATTTCCGTTTTAGCCAGTTCGGAAGGGTGGAAGTTGAAATTGGCTGGGAACAAAGTTTGCCACTGGAAAAGGGAAAAATTATGCAACGTTTTTATTGAATTTTCGCCAAGGTTACCTCATAGCAGAGTCCCTCTAACCGGACAAAATGATATATGTAATACGTATGCTTTGTTTGTTAGTATCTGTATTTTCTATGCATCTTCTATGCTAGTCTCTTGACTAGAGTAGTGAACACTGCCCAGCTGGAGGCTCAATTAATCACATTGACACTCATTCTGTTGACAGATCAATGGCCGTCTTAATATTTCAAGATATAGAATGCTATTTGGCATTGACATCCGTTCCATGTGTTTCTCGCTTTTCCAATGAATGAGAAATCGCTGGGAGGTGCCTAAATATTCACTTATTAGTATATGTAGAAGGCTAACCCTAACCTGCGAACTACTGTGCCCTCGATTCACCACTTTGGCCACAGGACGAACAACAGACGTATGTTGTTTAATATGCGACGTTTGACTTTGTGGCCCATTGAAACAAAAAACCGGATGTGCGAGCGGCATTGTGGTTTCTGGCCGCCACCAGGGGGCGGAAGTGGGTGTTGTTGTGCGGGTCTCTGAGCGTGGTTGGGCGGTTTTCAAGTCGGTCTGCATTTGACAGACACGTATCTGCAACTTTTACGTGGCATCATCAAACGGCCACCTATGCTATTTCATCGGTAACATTGAATATAAATTATATCCGCAGAAGAGTTGGAATTTTGAATCATTATCTACAAAATATAGAATATAGAACATGTTAAATGATTTATAAACGATATTCAAAGATGCCAATATAGGTAAAATCTTCAAAAAGTTAATTAATTGAAGAAATTTAATTTTCACATAAAACCGCATCAACCAAAGCATAAAAATCCCAGCAAAACAGTATTTATGGCTCGTTGACTGACCAGCTGGCAAAATAATAATTAAGAGCGATTATAACGATTTGTCAAGTGTGGTCATTAAATAGCGTAAAAGTTAGCAAACGGGAAAGTTTAAAGAAACTAAACTGAGAAGCAACTTTTGTAATTGATTGCCGGGCATTTACACTTCAGAAACTTATTTTGGCTCGTAAGCGAAGTGAATCTTAAATATGAACATTCTAAGCTATTAAAACTTCATATCAAGGGTCAGGATTCTCCTCTCAAATCATGGGTGTCCTGTCGAATTTTCCAGAATTTTGTGTGTGAAATGGAGCTTAGAACTCAATTTGATCAGCTTTAAGCTGGTACCGGAATAGGGAAATCGAATGAATTTCCATTTACACATTCTCGGCATAAAAGATTCGGAACGGGATTGCAAATACTGTCATAATCAGCCTATAGACACCTACACTAATGCGTATTAAGAACACACTCCACCACCCTCACAAACACACACTTTCATGAAACATATGTAGGCTTACAAGGATACAAGAAATTGTTGCCTACTTTTCGGAGCATCAGAAGAGGAAATAAATTACATCAGGCGTTTCAAATAGGACCGCCTTTGAAAAAATAAATAGGATTCGAAATAAATCGAAACATAATAAGAGGAAAAAAGAATGGGTATTGGAAATTCTAAAGCCAACAGCACTTCAAACGGATGTCAGTCTGACTAATTATTTCGAATTACAACTTCTAATTTTATGTTTATTTTTTTTTTTCGCAAAATAAACCCTGTGGTTTTGCCCCTAAATTGTTAGATTCTGTTATTTTTTTCAACAGGATTCCCGACTGTCTGCCTGCCTAGCAACAGAAAATGAGACTATAAGCTTACACCTATCTGGGAGCGGAAAAAATCTGCCAGTTAAACAGAAAAAAAGGTAGGAAAGCGTTAAACCGTTCGCAGCTAGATTGAGCGCAGCATCTGCTGGCGACACCTTGCAACAGTTGCCACAAGAAAGCCTCACGCGGCCCCCGTGCAGCTAATGCTATCACCTGGGTATACACAGAAAAATATTACACACTATGATTATGATTTATCAATGCATTTTTAGAAAGGCATTAGTTTGATACCACAGATTTCATCAAATTTCCATTTTGGTTTTATTTTTCAAATACTGGCTATGAGAGTAAAATGGTTGTGGATTGTGTGGGTTCAGGGATCCTGATACGAAGTATAATTTGTGATGAATTTTGTCCTGTGTGTCTACTCCGACGCTTTGCATACACATTCATTGTGGTTAAGCAATTTGCAGCAAACGGAATGAAAGTGCTAAGCGCATTGGCCGTCAGTTTTTGCAACACCACCACCTTTACTTTCCTTACCTTTCTCCGGGCCGTTAAAAACATTGGGGCGGGGGAAAGGGGTATGTATGTGGGTGCAGCAGGTGCGATATGGCAAAGCTGTCACATAGCTGAAGGTTTCGGTGTGTGCGTGAGCTCAATGTGTTTTTTCTTTCCTGCAGGCAGTTGTGCGGCTTGCGCTAAATTTCATAATTTTCGCCATCATCTGGTGCTGCTCCGACTGCTTGTCTGGCAGCCCGGACTGTCTCCCAGTCACGTGTCATTCATATCGCGCCATAAACAAACCCGACTACTTTTTCCCATCCACACCTCCTCCGTTGGCATGGAGCATCGTTTGTTATGCGTTGTCACTCCAGTTGCCTTTCCCTTCCACTTCCACTCCCACTGCGGTTGCCTTATTTCGATTTATTTTTATGGGACTTTTCTTGTGCACTTCTGCATTGGGTATACTTTTTTGCAGCTTGGCTCAACCCTCGCACTTGTTAACTGAAAATACTTTCTCATGCGTAAAATGCATGACAAGCGAAGCAGACACAGACGGCGAGGCATCGAATTGAGGAGGGGCCATACGCCCCCTAAGGTTATCAACATTGGGCATTAAATCGGCTGGGGATATCCGGACTATCTCTCAAACGGAGAGTGAAGAGGCGGTTGAAAGTTACTCATCGAAACAAGGAAATCAATCAATTAAATATGCAATCGAAATGAAGCCCAAAAACCAATGGAAAACAAAGAACAATTACCGGAACGCTTGCAAAGGGATAAATATTCAGCGGAAAAACTGCAAACACAATCGAAACTTTGCCGCAGTTGGAATATTTAAATGGCCACGAAATGTATAAAAAATGTATAAAATCAACAAGATAAAGTTGCATCCGCCTGTTATAAACAATAATTAAAAGGATCCCTGGGTCGGTGGTCGTAATGTTCGGGCAGAATTGGCCTCTTTGGGGTAATCACCCTCGCTGGACGGGTAATTACGGTTGGAATTCATTAACCCATCACCCCGTGCGAAAGCTTTTGTGTTGCGGCATTATTTTCATTATTCGGTGGGAAAAGTTTTTCTGAAACAGAAGATGTTATTGTTGATTGGGTTAAATCAATGGCTTAGTTTAAACTGATGTACGTAATTTAATTTAGACATTGAACAGCAAGTAAACGTTTAGTAAAAACTAGGCAGGAGTCTTTTTTTAGACTCTGATGGTTTCGTATGTGTGTTTCAACAGCTCCTGCACTCTCCAAACATCCTTGTTTCATAGTATCCCAATAGGAAAAGGAAAACAAGTTGCTATGCCAATCTACTTGGTACTGGATACTCATACGGCTGTTAAATACTCTTTACAAACTATACAAATAATAATTATTAGAAAAAACTCTACGAATTTACTTGAAAATATTTTGAAAAATATGGTTATTATGATTCATGATATATGATTTCTTTTTTAATTATTTTAGTTTTTTCATTTGACACTTTTATTTATTGTTACGAAATCTTTAAGGATTTTATTAACATATTATCTTTAATTGTTGCTTATGGTATTCCATAAGACAAATACCATACACACCATAATATACCTCTATAGTATAGAGTCTATACCCATTGGAAAAAAATCAACAAATACAAAGAGGGGCCAGCACTCGTCGAGTTTGTAAGTAGCCATTGGAGAGCCTGGGAACAGAAATTTGAAATTTTCAATGGCTGGGATAGTAAAGCGAAATGGAAAAGGCGTTGAATATGCAGGAGGATCTGGAGCTGGGACAGGACTCGAAACAGAAACCGAAACAGAAGTCAGAAATGGCCCAGAGCCGAGAGACTGGCTAACAAATGTGCGGCTGGACAATGTCCTGGGCGGGCCATGAGTTTATCGCTGCACAAGTTTTATGTTAACACTGGCCACAACAAGACCAATGGCAATGGCCCTTGCTGTGGCAGGGACAGCAGCTGCTTGAAGCTTTTTTTCTGCCGCTTTTTGGCTGCTTAGCTCCCAAATGTGCCACAAATATAGAGGCAAAATGGGAACTTTGCAAGAAGCAGCTCCCGGGCCTGATAAGTAAATGAATGTGGCTCACTCTTGGAACGCGGCGTTGTTTGCTGGATTTTCAATCATCAAGTAAGAGAAAGCCATGGGGGTGTTATTAATGCTGCGTTATCAGCTGCCCCCTCTCGCCTTTAAATTCATCGTTCGCCCTAAGCACTGAAAAAAAAGTTAGATTGGATTGAAATCTATTACGAACATTTATTAAAGAAAAGTATACAGTTTTTAAGGGTTAATTCATTGTTAGTTTCCTATTAATATTTTTAAAAAAGATATTAATTATTGCAATTAGCTTTCATCTTAAAGTTCTCAGTGAGATTCTGCAAAATGCACAGCAGGAATAGCAAGACCCTACGAACAACAACCGGCGACCGACTACGAACAACCAACAAGCAGCAGCTGGAAGAGCTGTAGCAGATTCGGTCATGAGAATGCAGAATCCTGATGTTGCTGCTGCTTCTGCTTCATGTTGGCTGCATAAAAACCCAAAAATTAGCATAATTTCAGGCACTCGGGCGGCGATGGCGCAACACTTGCGACCGCAGATAAGGCGCAAAATGAACGCAGCGCGTCTTTCGTGAGTATGTGGGTATGTATGAGGGTGTGCTGTGTGTGGTGCATGTGGCATCCACATGCACGCGTTTTGGGCGCTCTGCTCAACGCTTGTTATTTTGGCAGAGTGGTGTAAAAGTTGCGGCATATGTGTGTGGCAGCCTCGCACTTTCGGTTTACACAAGTTTAAGAATTTCAATTCAGGCTTCTTGATTCGCCGTGCGAATTCAAATAGTAAATAAATTTAAATATCTATACATTTAAATACATATAAAATACCATCTCCTCTGTCAGGGTATTTACAATTCGCTGTTTGGAATTTGTTTGTTTTTGGCCATGAAGTTGCCTCACTGCAAAATACATACAATAGCTGCATGCGATTTCCATAAATGCACATGAGCGGCGAATTGGGTGGAAGAAGATCTTGGACAAGAGAAGTAACCTGGGGCATAGGGAGCGAGTTTCCCAGTGGTACATATGCATGAGGCAAGCTCACCCCCATTCAGAGTGAAAAGTTTTCTTTTGTTGCTTCTAATCTTTATTATCGAAAGTTTGTGGACGCAGGAGCGTGGCTACTGCAAGTGAAAGACTTCGTTGAAGGCCAGTCTCAAAGCCTCCTTCAGACCAAGACCGCAAAGGATGTCGTAGATGGGTTTCACTTCGATCAGGTGCAGATCCAACTTAAGGACGATCGGATTGTTAGTGGTGGTTCTGGACTGTTGGTTTTGATAGCCCGTGCCCAGATATTGCTGGAAATGCAACTGTGCCCGTCCCCAGTGGTGGTCGTGACCCAGAGGCTCCGTTTCGTCCTCAGATGTCACCGCTTCGATGTCCGAGTGGCTCATAGGCCAGTTGCCATAGGCTGGTAGCTGCAGCTCCTGACGAAGCTGGCGGTAACCGAATCCCGATGTAGGACCTCCGAAGCCGCTGTTCCTCAGGCGGTAATAGAAGTCCATATTCCGCTGGAATTCGCGGCTACTATTACCACCTATCTTACGGAGCACGGGGATTCGACGGAGTGGTGGTGTCCTGGGACGGTGCTCCGCTGCTGGGAGCATTCGCAAGTGTTGGTGGTGTTGCGGATGGTGCCGGTGGGCTTGGTTCGGACGGTGACGGATAACATGCGGCCCATCGCCGATCGGAAAGGCTTCCACAACATTGTGATGGCTGGTCCTGCTCCAAATCCCGGTAGTGTGGTTCGGGACTCCACTGCTCTCGCCACCGGAAACAGACATGGTTGGATGTGTGGCCCTTGAGCACTGGAAACCCAAACAATTTTGAAAAGGCTGATTGGACTTTCCACCGAAAGTGTACTACGTTGGGACAAGGTCTTACACTGAATTTCAATTTACAATACGACTTCAATTTTATTTATAATCTGATTTCCTAGAGACATTTTTGAAGTTTTAATAAATGGGATAGTATTTGTATTTTAGGTTTTTTGAATTTAAGGTTTGGTGTTCATACTATATTATCTCTTTCTTTATTTCCATCGATAGGGAATCTTGAATGAAGTATGTTTCAAATGGAAATATAATTCCAATTAACTTTAGCGACATATGCCAATTTCTAGGATTTCCTGCTTATATGCAAGACTTTGGGGGAATGGCTCTGTTTAAGCTTTTCGACTAGTATTCCGGCAGTCAGCTCTAATTTGAGCCTTTTCGAGTCAGCAGGCTGGAGGCTGTGCCATCGCCGCTTCTGATGTTGCATGCTTCTCCAATTGCAGGATGGAACAATCCATTTGCATGCCACCCGGATGCTGGAAGCCTTTGCCCACTTCCTCTTCTGCTTGCCAATCTGGCGTATTCCCTGAACTGCGTCATCAACCCGAGCCACTGCCTCAAACGCACACTAACACATAGGGGCGCACACAGATACACACTTACACTGATACACTTCCACGGAAAGTCGGTGGCTTCATAATTCAGCGTGGAAAGTGCAAAAGTCGACTTGCAAAATGAATGATGAAAATCAGTTCCCCAGACACTCCTCTGGCATTATATTGCATGAATGTACGTATACAATAAACAATTTGCCTGCTGATTTCCAGCATGAATTGAGATGTCAGCAGTCTACACTCGAGTACATCTACCATTAATAATTGACTTGGCCCGCCACACGGGGCGTATGAGTAACTCTACTAGCAGTTTGCCTCGATTGGTTCAGGTCCAGAGGCCCTATCCCCACTTTGATGGGGCGACCATTTATTTCAAAGCACTTGACACTAATTAAAATCCCCTAGTTGGCCAATTTAAATGGTGCGTACCCCATACACTTTTATTTGCAGCTGCATCGCCTCAATTGCCCGAGCATGTTGGCATAAATTAACTGCTCCTCTTATCCCCAAAGGCACTCGTGAGACGGACTGTGTGCGTGTGTTTTCTGACATAAGCTGCAGATCTAACCTGAAGGGACAATGGTCCTGGGAATCGCTCTTGATGCCCTTCTTTTTTCAAATCCATTTCCTATTAACCATCAGAAAGGGAATAGTTTAAAGAGTGTGCACTTCTTTTAAGCCATCCTACAACTTTAAACTAAAAGCAAGTTTAATGTGACGCTACAATTTTATTATGGGATGAAATGATACCGGTATATGTATATTAAGTCCCTAAAGTTCTTTTCAGTTCAGTGGTGTAGGGTTCAATCCATATATTCGTCCATCGCATTGAAGTATCAACAGCAAAATCCGCCAGTGGCCAAACCATAAGGCGAGCACTTCTGAAGTCCATTTCGGGGTTCCATGGGACCGCATGCAGGAGCACAGCAAGGTCGGCAGGGACCACAACGGGGGTTACAAGGTCCATGTGGTCCACATTTTCCATAGGGTTTGCAGCATGCGGGGTAACAGCACGGTGAACAGGATGGAGGGCAGCACATTGAAGAATATTTGAATTTCTATTAAAAGTATAAGAAAAATGTTCATTGACATAATACCTATGTAAGTACTTACATTGAAATTGGTTTAAGAAGAAACTTTTAGGGACTTTAACTAAAATTTTGATGCGTATGGGACAGACGAAAGGCGAAAACTGACGAATGTTTTTGAGATTTTGACATTCAGAGAGAAAATCCAGTCCTAGCGTACTAGATTTTTCATTTTTTTAATAAAAACATCGCACAGAATAAGAAAAAAACATGACGTTCCTGTAAAAATTATATATACTTTAATATGGTGCCAAATTATCATAGCTTTGTAGGGCATTAAGTGATTAAATTTTAAATATATCATATGGTCAAGATTTACCCATGGTATCTAGGTACATTAGGAAGGAATGATTAGAAAGTTATTAAGGTAATGGGAATTTAAGTGTAAAATGAAAGTATTTAAAACCCAACCCCTTAGAAAAGCGGTGCTTTAACATTACTTAAAAATGTATAAAAACGTAGTACTGTTCCATTTTCTATGCCAAACAGTTTTTCCATTTTATAAGTATGTAAAAGTTCTTAGTTTTGCAGTTTTTTTTTTAATTTTATTGCTTCTTGTGTGTGGCTGAGTTCGGTTTCCTTTTTTTTTTGTAGTTATTGTCTAGTCCAATCGTTCCAATGTTTTCTTCAACGGCACAATAGAGTCCCCTTTATGGGATTGGGAGGCCGTTGCGTTTTTCATAGGGCATGGGGCGGGAGTACTTGCACGGGTCGAAGCTTGGGGCTGCATTGGGCAATGTCCTACTCAAGGCGGGATGGCGGGCTGGGTTCAGGACAGGATGTAGGACACGGTGCGGGATTTAATGCAGTGCATGCTGCAGGACACGTCTTATGACACGGCCCGCAAGGATCACATGAGCAACATGGTCCACACGGGCAACAGCATGGTCCGCACGGATCACATGGTTCACATGATCCACACGGTCGGTTAGGCGTACAACACATATTTGACCCTTTTGACCTATGAGAAGGTTAATACAAAATTTTGCACAATTAAAAAAAAAAACTTACGAACAAACACTGGAACAAAAATGGACTAGAGTATTTTTTGTATGGCCAGGCTGAAAATAAAATGAAACTGATATAATACGCCTAACATGAAGGCTGCTTGGGAATTAAGCTTCAGAGCATACTTGTTTCAAAATTTAAAAACCAATCAGATATCAAATGTGTAGCACATTATGGAAAATTTTTTCGCTATTAAAAGAATAATAATTACGCGTCCATCCAAATAGGAATCTTCAAAGTATTGTACGAATATTTCACCAAGTTTAAAATGAATGCTTAGCCCCCATTTATTTCAAACTGAGCATTTTCTTTCTTTCCAATTTCGATTACTATTCTGGAATATCCATATTTTTGGGGGCTTTACAATTATACGCAATGGGAATCAAGTCGAACTGAAACTGCATGAGGAATATGACGATTCATATTAAAAATTTGTTATTTTTATTTCTTTTGATAAAATGCTGATGAGAAATGTAAAAAGGTAAAGAAAAAAAACAAGATTTTGTAGTTTTCTATTTTATTGATGATTGTCAATGACTGTTAAACAACCTAATAAAATTATAGCGTAAACTATACCATATAATAGGATTAAGGCCAATGCTCCGATAATGCTTTAAAAATTATTTCATCGATATTCTTTATTTTATTCCAAGAATAGATTACTTTAGGAAACTTCAGGAAAAACAAACGCCTTTTTTTCAGTATCGTGTTTTATTGAAGACTACTGCCTCTAGTTCCCATTCTGATGGTGAGTAATGAACCCTGTGTTCAAGCTTAAAGTCTTCTAAAACAACCTAACTATGCTTTAAGGACATTGAAGGCCGTTCCTTTTGCAACATGGTCCACATGGTCCGCAAGGTCCACAACAGGGCCCACAGGGCCCACAAGGTCCACAACAAGGTCCGCATGGTCCACAGCAAGGACCACAAGGACCACAGCAAGGACCGCAAGGTCCACAGGGTCCGCAACCGCCACAGGGTCCACAGCCACCACAGGGTCCGCACATATTTAATCCTTTGATATAAAATAGATGAATAAGATCTTAATTTCTTTTTATTACATATACTTACAAAAAATAATTAAAGCACAAAATGGGAACTAGAGAAAAAATTTGGATGTCTTCTGACCGGATGGAAAGTTAATACTGATTTTTTAGGAAGTTCTAATCTCTACACGTCAAAATTGTATTCCTAGCCTACTAAGAGACTATTTGTATTCCGTTTTTACCCTTGGCAAAAAAAGCCTTATCTGACCAATTAATTAAAAAGAGAAAAGATATTTTGCAATTTTGTTGTCAAATTTTCGCGGGGGTACTCTAAAAAAATTATAAAAAATGCATGGATGGAAAATATGGCCCCACCGATGACTATATTTTGGCCAGCTGCCATCCGATTCTCTAGCAGTATATCTTAAACGATGTGTATATCTATTCTCCAGCGATCTGCATAAAAATCACAAGTTTTGAAAAACCTATGGAAGGACAACCTAAGGCCCCCAGCAATGTCTGTATCTTTGGCAAAAATAATCCTATTCCCGATCGGAGTACCTTAAACGATTTGTAGACCGATTTCCCATCGATCTGCATCAAATTCTAGGAACAAAATATTTTTAAGATATATAATCAATTTTCCTTCACAATTCTGAAAAACACATAGAAGAACTATATGGCCCCCAGCGATGTCTGTATCTTTGCCAATAATTTGTTCTAGTATTTTCGTATTTTATTGAAGACTGTTAAATTACACAAGTAATATCTCTAGTCTCCACAACCTTTAAGAAGCAATTCTGGAGAAGATGCTGTTGGTGAGTCATGAACCCAGGGTTCAAATGTACAGTTTTCTAAACAACGCAACTAAGCCTCAAGGGCATTGAAGTCCGTTCCTTTTGCCGCATGGTCCGCAGCAAGGTCCACAAGGTCCACAACACGGTCCGCATGGTGCACAGCAGGGACCACAAGGTCCGCAGCAAGGACCGCAAGGTCCACAAGGACCACAGCAAGGACCGCAAGGTCCACAAGGTCCACAGCCACCACAAGGTCCGCACATTTTTAATCCTTCGATATAAAAAAATGAAATAAAATATGTTCATTTTTTTAAAAATTGTACTTACACAGAATTGATTAAAGGAAAAAATGAGAACTAGAGAAAAAATTTTGATGTCTTCCGAGCTGGTGACAAGTGGATACTGATATTTTACAAAGCTTGAATCTCATAAATCTAAAAATTTTACTCCTAGCCTACTAGGATTCGATTTTAATTTTTGTGTAATATGGTTTTGTGGAAACCTGGCTTACTAGCATTTCGGCTTTTGCTGTTGAGGTTTCCGATTTATATACAATTAACACATGAACAGTCATTCTATTCGCATCTATTTCGCTAATTTGATAAATTCCATATATATTACATGCTAACATGCATAATAATTACTATAATAATAATAAAATTAAAAATTGGCCATAAGAGAGAAATTTGGATCAAAGCTGAAAGGGCTCGAGTATATCTCAGTCAGAACTAATAAGGATGAAAATAAAATGCAATGAAGCACACCCACATGATACCCAAATAACCCAAAACAGAAACATTTCTTTTTGAAGGTGTACAATTTTATTTATTCGTTGAATCGTCTCAAATTATTTCGTTTGATTGGCCGGATAAGTAATCTAATTGGTTTCTTGTCCTGAAATGGTGCTATCCATTATGATGAATCTATGATCGACGTGTGTATTTTAGTTTGCTGAAGATACTGGGATAAAGCTCTAAATCAAGAAATCTATTCAGCACCAACAACACCCTCCGCAGGGGCCACAAGGTCCGCAGCATGACACATAGCAAGGTCCACAACACGATCCACATGGCCCGCAGCGAGGTCCGCAAGGACCACAGCAACCACCGCAAAGTCCACAGCAAGATCCACAAGGTCCACTGCACATGATTAATCCGTATGGAAGCTGAAAAGGGTCCTTATAAGTTGCAATTCAATTTAAACTATTCCATTTCCCATATTTTTACTTACTTTGAATCAAACGAAAAATAATTTGAGACTAGACAACAAATGTAGATGTCTATTGCCTGAAAGACTGAATGAAAGTAAAGTATGTAAAGCTGGTAGGAAAGGATATAGGTTTGAATAATAAATAGTTGCCTACTATGTTCACTGAAAATGATGCAGTATTGTCTCTATTATTTTTTGTTTCTACTTTTTTATTTTGTTTCTTACAATGTATAATGAGGATTATGTTAATATGAAATCTGGATCTTTAGGCCTCAGCAAAAAGGGCTGCAAGGTCTGTAACCGTCACAAGGTCCACGGATTCGACACATGATTAATCCCAAAAATGCAGTTTAGTTTATGCAGTTTAGACTAAACAAAGTTTGTGCAGTTTAGACTAAACAAAGAAATAGGTTGAGGCAACCAAACGTTTTGATGATTAAAGGTCGAAAGTTAAAGGCATAGTTTTTCAGATAGGAAGAAAATGATCATAGGTGGCCTTGGGAAAACTTTTTAGACGATCACATTAGCCTTGGATTGTCGAATTTGATTTGTCAAAACCTGGTTCGGTGTGCCGACCCCGACAAGCCTCAGTTCTAAAATTGTTCCGACGAGTCAACATCTAAATTTCTAGTAAAAAAGGTTCCCTTCGGTTTCCGGTGGTGGCAAAAAGTTAGTTGAAATTTTAAACATGTATATGTACGTGAACCCGAACTACGTTTTGGTCTCTGTAAGTATTTAATTGAGAGGTAAGATCTGTTGACGAGGACACTTTTTAAATGTGTTTTGAACGCAGGACTGCTGCGGTGGCGGTTGCTGTGGACCAGCCTGCTCTCCCGGCTGCTGTGGGCCATGCTGCGGGCCATGCTGCGGACCTTGCGGTGGCTGTTATCCATGCTGCTGAGCCAGAAAACTGGAATGCCAATGAAGGGACCGACGCTGAAATTTGGATAGAGACGATAATATTAATATAAATTATATATAATCGTGGTCGATTGATTTATTTAGTTGTGCAATGGGCTTTGAAGAAGTAGAAGGGTCTTTACACATTTAAATTTGTCGGAAGTTTCCCCCGTGAGATTTGTGTCATTAAGTTTTTCCATAGGTCCGCGTTTGGTTTCCATTTGATGCATCGGTAGCACATCCAGTAGCATACTCAATTAACCATTTTCAGTTGCGAAGTTGCAAAACATTTCACACATTTTTTCAAAAGCCAAGAGAATGTTGGTGTGATACAAATACCAAATCATTTAGTGTTACAGAATGAAAGCTTTCAGTGTTAGGGAAGAAATTTGAAGCGATGTCTTACTTTTTTCCTGAAATTTGATGTTAGGGTTACACCAATTTCTTTCGCTCTCAAAGCAATCAGTTTAGAAACTGCCATTTACGCCAACAAATGAATTGAGCTGTGAGCATTGTGGCTTCTTTTGCTGGCGATACAATTTAAATAATGCACCAAATGAATTAAGCTGCCAGCCAAATGAAGACGACAGCACATTTTGGTGTCAGACGAAGGACGCAGGAGATTGGTTGCCAAGCGTCGGAGGTAAATGGAGTAAATCCTTCAGCAGCTGCAATAAAAATCGTATCTTGTTCACAAAGGAATGAAATGAAACGCAGACAAAAAGCCAACCAACTAGATGGCGACTGATTGTGAGTTTTGTGTCACAAAAAGTGAACAAAACCCGATCGGGCAATAGTTGAGAAATATTTTTGTAGAAAAGTAAGCGGCACGAGTACACGAGTAAGCGGCACGAGTAAGCGAAAAAGTACAGTCGCACGAGTTGTCCGGAAATAAGTATGGCGCATAAAAGTTGCAAGTACCAATGCTTACAGCTAAGCTTAGTCAATGACCCCGGGGGCTGACTTAAATTTTGTGGGCCACAAATATAATTTAACATCCTCATTTAAATGTGGTTGCTTAATTTTCACCTGTGCGGATGTGACTCGAACACAAATCACGTTGCAAAAACTGCTGAACAGGTTTGTGCGGCAAAATGTGCGGCATGTGTGCAACATGGTGGGGTATGTCATCTAATTAAATATATCCGTGTGTAATTTTGTAGCTTAGTTTCCACAAATGTGGAAAACTAAAATACGAAACATGTGCCTGCAAACAGGATGGATTTCTCTTAATTTATACAAAATAATTTCACGGTTTCGTTTTACCATGAACTCTGGTTGTGTTGCGTAGTTAACTAAACTTTTTTCCAAAATCAAATGGTTCTTAAATTACGAAAGCCACTGTCTGCGCCAACAAATAAGCACAAACGGCAGACGTGCTCTGTTGAGGATGAACTCACCCACACACCCATACCGCTTCCGGCGGAACATTTCAGTTGAAAATTTTTAATGAGCTCGAAATTGTCGTAGTAGATTTTGCAGAATGCGATGAATAATATGGGGAGAAGTGAAAAACATTCAGCAAATAACAAATCCGAATATCAGGTAAATAGAGTGGGCCAGAAGGGCTGTCACGGTTAATGAAAGTAAACTGACAAATGTGACAAGGTATATGGCATTTCGTTGATGCTGAGATCTATATAAATAAATATAAAAAGGTCCCTTGCATTAATCAAATTAACACATTCAACATCAACCCTTTACCCCACTCCCCCAGCATCTGGAGCCATATGTTCCTATCCCTTGGGCTTTTTGGTGTCAATACAATGCACAGGAGTTTCGTGCCCGTGCTCCTGCTCGCGAATAAATCTCAGATACATCACAGGCAGCCACAGGATGTGTTGCTGTATTTATATTTTATGTACGGCTGTGTTGTGTCAGTAAGTCCAATGCGCAAATGGAGTCCTGACGGATGTGGCCCCCTAGAAAGGTGGAAGGGAGTTTGCGGTAACTGCGGCAAGCCCGAAAATAACCACAGTGAAACAAAAGCAAACGAGCCTCTTTCGGTTTTGTCCGTCCGACAAAGTGAGTTTTGGTTGACAGTTTGTTTTAATTTCAGGGATTTACCTTAAAAGTTCAACAAGCTAGAGGGAATGGTGATGAAAATGGTGTCTATTTAGTACAATTCAAAAATTGATTTAACAAATAATACTGTTCCATTAGTAGGGCTTTTCAAGTTACCTACTTAAATTTGTTATCCTCATTTTTCACACTTCCTCACGTACTTACTGTGCGTATACATGTCGTATCCCAATTTCCTGAATTTTTCGTATATCGATCTCTTACCTTTTCTTGTTGCTGAATGATTTTAACGAACAATTTCCCGTTTCCTTTCCCTTTCAGCGTCATTACCCAAGAGGTTTTGTGTACTGCAATTCATGTTCAGACTTACTCACATTTTATATTTTAGCTCAGCCAGCCGGTAAATAATTAAAACATGAAACGGAAATTAATTTGTCAACGATGCCTGTAGGAATCGAAAAGCTAATTAAAATGGTTGACATACAAAGAGAAATCGAAGGGAATGCCTAAAAAAGGGGTTCTCACTATCAGATGTTTATGATTGGCCTGCGGTCGACAGGAAAGGATGTCAAAGGTAATAGAAGATATTATCTCAACTCTTGTTTGCTTTTTCATTTAAAACCTTTTTTTCAATTGGGCCAAAAAATTTGAAACATTTCTTCCAAAATGTCCATCCATCGGTGAAGCGCCCGCCGGCACTATGAAGTATATCAGACGACCCACTACCGGCTGGTGAAATTTTGCAATTGGAATTTCAGTGCCATGAGCGGGCTCAGAGGCGCGTGCTAGCATGGTAGTTTTTCCACTCAGCCAAACCCCACAATAGTTCGGTTATGAGTTGAGTTACCGTTTCCCTTGGCCGGTTCATCAGAATCCAGTAGGATTCCTCCTCTGTGAGTGCAGTTATATCTTTTCGAATTTCGCGCTTTGTTGCCGCACATTGTTCAAATAAGACCGCAGGCTGGGGGGCGATCTATTGTCACCGTTGCGTATACGTTATTCGCTTTCATTTACCGCCCGCTGCTGTATTGCTTTTTGAAAGTGATATTCGAGAAGCGGCTTAATTTTTCTTTTTTGATTTTGGATGGCAGTCGGCCTGGAATTGAAAAATTTAAAGCTCCATCGGCTTCTAACTGAAGTAAGTCCCGCCATAAAATAACCGTCTTGGTTTATTACAGCGATTAGTTCTTAAAAAATTATTGAAAGTTTAAAGTACTTGCTGTCGGAATTCGCCGTAGTTTTTTGCGCTTTCACGACCATTGCATCTACATCATTTGCCAATTACGCCCAGCATCTTGTCGGTCTCGGAATCAATTGATCCGGCACCTGATAGAAACCAGCAAAAACGTGGCAGCTCGACGGCAGCTTAACACCTTGAGGTTAAACCCAAAAGTACAAACCCATCAGCGGCAGTAAGAAAAACGCATGGGGCAACATGTGCAGTTTAACCTTAGACACGCACGTCAGACGGATGGCTTTGAACAAAAGATACAAAAGGACATGGAACGAAGCGAACCGGAACGGGAAGGGAAACGGGAACGGGAACAGGAACAGTAACGAAAATTGCAATGAAAATGGGGCCGAAAGATGGGAAAACAAAAACCGGGCTGGGCCAAAGGTAAGCAAGGAAAGAATGAAACAATTTAGCCAGCACTTAACCGTTTAAACCCCAACTGAACCGAGTGCACACGTTTGACCCAGGAGCGACATAGCCAGGACATGTGGGAATACGAATGGGACTGGGAATTGAACCGGCCCGGAGCTCAAGATTCTGTTCGGGGGTGTTGTAAGAACAAACAGAACATGAGAATGGGGGGCGTTGAAAAACCGAAAAAAAACCAAAAAATTAAAACCACGCAGGGCTTAAATTTATAACCTACGCCATGCTGCGGCAGAAAAGGAGGGTGGTGGCGTGGTGTGCTAAGGTTGGAGGCGTGTGTGAGGGATAGTGTGGCGTTGTGGGCGTGTCCAACAAGCACGAAAATGAAAGCCGCAGTGAAATGCATTTTGGAAGTTGCCTTGACGCTGACCAACAAAACAAAAAAGAGTAACTAAAACGCGGAAAAAAGAAAGCGCACCCCCACATTCATATACCCACAGTGCAAAAAGTTGCCTCGTTTTGTGTGACGGCGACGATTTGAAGCCGTGACCCCGCGCTGTGTGCAATGCGATTTTTTTGTCCCGAGTCACCCTTCTGGGCTGCCAGTTTGATATACAAACTGTAAAATGGCAGTTCACCTTAACTGGAAACTCAACTGAACTAAACTCAAACTCAAACCAGCTCAACTGTTTTTGCCGCTTTTCGACGACAACATCGCACACAAAAACTTGTCACATGTGCAACGCAACATTTCCGCTCTCCCCAGCTCCCAGCTCCCAGCTCCGTCCCCCCCACCCATATCCCTTTCGTCCTGTGTGTGTCCCTCTTTTTGTATGCTTTAAGTCGAATTTCAAATGTTGCTTACTGTGCTGGACATTTGGAGTTGGACGTGCCCGCCCCCGATTTCCCATTCTCGGAAATGTATCTTAAAATGGTGAACTGCTCCGGCTGCCGCTTCTGTTCGACTATTATTAAACAGATAAATTTGCAAGTCGTACAACGTGTCGTATCAGTTATTTGCAGCATCCCTGCCGAAAAAGTGGGTGCCACTATTTCAAGCCACGGATTTTACACATGTAGCATCATCTGTTCCCGTTAAGTATCCGCAGCGGATGCCGCACTCAGTTATTACTTATTTTGATGCCGGCGGATTGCTGGCTTTTCCGCTGACATGTTGCGCTCCTCAACTAACTATCTCTTTGTGTCCCTTACACTGGTTAAACAACCAGATATTAAATCCAAAAATTTTCAATATATTTTGAATGTTTATGCCAAATAAAATTTTCAAATATTTCATTTTATGGTAAGGCTAGCGTCTGAGCACCAAATAATTTACTTTTAATTAAAACCAAATATTTTAAAATTGCCATCAAATTAATTTGTATATTATATGAAATATAAAATAAAGGATTTTATGTGAGGTATTTTTATGTAATTGTTCGACTATACTTCGCCATACTCAACTTTTATATTTCGCTACACTTTACACATTAATTTCAGTTGTTGAGTGCGCGTATTTTTTGGGGGGTTTTGCTTGAGCTGACAAAAAGCACGTGATTTGCTTATTTGAGGAGCTCGAGCTGGTAAAGTCAGGTAAGAGCAGGGGAATGGCACTCCCAGGTGTGTGACATACCGATTTGTTTCGCTGGTTAGTGAGCATTAGTTTGCAGATAGCATAACTTGCCGAGATTTCACAGCAGCTGTTGGAAATTATGGCTTAAGCACGCTCGAATTTATAAGGCTGCTGATGGCATTATCGATTGAGCTAAGAGGAACCTCTCCTGTTCGTTAGAGATCCGGTAGTTGGCAACTGAAATTTAAGACTAAGCTAAAAGCCAGATAGAATTACGAAACAAAGAAGGAAGCCTCAGTTTGAAACACAAAGTAGAACCTATAAATGTTTTCCAATTTGCTGTGCGAAACTGCAAACCAGAATTCGATATCAAAGCTTTAATTTTCCCCTATCCGTCTTTCTTGGCCTGTTGGCAAACTTATTGGCACAGAGAAATTCTTCGACCAATGCTGCTGCTGTTGTTTTTGGCCAGTTGTTGTGGTGTATTCGCAAACACAGAGCGCAATGTAAGACAGGCCAATAGACAAATAGACAGTGCGACAGCCAGACAGGACAACAATGTCTGCGAGCTTCACAAACACACGGATGCGTGTCTATGTGCTAGCCATGCGGGCGAGTCCCTTTTTTTAGATCGCTGGTTGGCTTTCCTTATCGGAAACAAGCTTATTCCGTTCAATGAACTGAAAAATATTGTTTACCTCTGTGTTTCCTGTAAGTTGCTCAAATTGCGTATGCCATTTCCAGTTTTTTTTTTCGAGTCGCCTTGCTGTTAAATTTTTGTATGGCGACGGTGGCTCACGGCGGTCATATTTGTCATTAGGATTGAGAGCGGGTGCCCAGACCGGAAAGACTCTTAGTTAGGTGCAGACAGGTAAACCGAGGTCAAGATGACCCTGGCCCACTCTGGCGGTTATATTTTCAAAGTATTTAATGCGGTTTGCCAAGCATTTCCAACTTTTAGTTTTAATTCCTTGACACTTGAACATTTTTATGCCATTTGGCATGGACACGGAAAGGGTTAAACCGAACTAGGAAAAACTTTGTACCCTTTTAAACATGACATTTGACATATTTCAGCAAAAAAGTTGTGCTGCCGCCGCATTTTCATCCCTTGTCAATTAGGCTGACGCGGCGTATGCGTAATGCGTGTGCATCGCTCTGTGTGTGTTTGTCTCTTTGTGTTTTGGTCAGCTTTGGGTGGTGAGGGGAAATAAATGTGGAAAAAAATGAGAACGGTGGCAAAAAGTTTGCGCTTGAGTTTAAACTTTGGCCCGCAAAAAATGCGTGTGTAGGGAAATTTGCCAGTCCTTTGTCAAAATTTGACACAATTTGCCAAGAACATGAGCCCCAAAAAACGATTTCATTTACCAAACCCTAATGGCATTAAACTGAATACAGGAAGTGCCAAATGTAACTTAATGGATTCATTTATAAGGAATGATTTACGTACTTAAAGAGACTTCTTTTAATTTGCATAATATTTTTGGAATATCTAGTAAAATGTGAATCTGTTTGGGCGATTGGAATTTGCATGTTTTTATTTTTCAGCCTTTCCATTAAATGTGGGGCGTACGGGTATAAGCAATCAACACTTGTCATAAAATTGCGCCATTTCCCGAAGCTAAGTGTCCTATATGTTGATACACATGTCTGGTGCCTTGTTTTTGCTGAACAGCTTTATCTGAAACGATAATTTTATTGGACATTAAAAACATTTACGTGCCACGACATCAACGCCAGTCACATGATATTAAAAAGCCATGCCAAAAAATATGACATAAGGCATAAAACAAAGGCATGAAACGGTACGACAAATTCTCTGGTGCGTGTGTCGGAAACGATGGGAAAAGAAAGCGGAGTGGCGACACCATAACGAGAAACTTGGTCAGTGTCGCAAGGGTATCGTATATCAGGCCCATCAGTCATAAACTACCCGGCCAAACCGGCAACGAAAACAGAACTCCCGCCGTCGATCTAGCTGGCGAATTCTCTTTGAGCCAACCATGACGTAAAACGTAAATGATATAAAAAGCTATAATGTTCTGTTACTTTCATGATAAACAATAACAAGTATTTGGCTAAACGCAGCGTTGAAAATGCCGTTGAGAAATAGCCAGGACGAGGGCGTGCCACATGCGAGGCCCACCAGCAGGACATGTAAGGACTTCTTAGCTTTGGTGTGAGGGCATTTCAGATGCCCACACGGAGAAGCCTACGTGACAAGTTCTGACTTTTTGACGGAAAACGAAAGAGTTTCATAGCTCCAACTTGAGTTACGAGTAAGCTACAATGTGATCTAGTAATTCAAAATTTATTGAAGAAAACTTTAAGCCAAATGTTGCTCTGAATTTAAATTTAAGTTTTTTAGCTCTTGTTTGGTCATTTATGTTTTTTTTTACCTATTCTAAATATTTATTATTATGTCTTAAAGTTTTGAGACTGCGATAAAGTTAAATATGTAAATCAACCGTAACCTTTCAGATTTTAAATATAAAAAAATAATGTATACGCACTGTGGACCCAGCCAGAACTAGCGATTCCATAATCGCCTTCGACGACAGACGATGACTATTGAGGCGTGCAATGTATTTCAGTTGGGCAAACAATCTAAATAGGAAAAAACTGTCAATAGAATTTTATTTTGAAATTGTTATGGAACTTTTTTAAAGTTACTCCCAATATATGAATAAATAAATCAATTAAAGCATTTGAATTTCAGCCGTCAATGCTGAATGATGCAAATCCGTCGCACTGCAATTCTATTTTTCTATGAATTTCACACGAACACTGCAGTTTATTGGGTTTATTTAACCATTATCAACAGTTGCAAAAAAGGAAAACCATTGATACAGTTGGCGATGATGTCGTCGGGTAATGGAAATGAACCAACCGATTTATGTTGTTGCCATGTGTTTGTTTGGCTGCGGTTGTTTATTTATGCGATATTCGCAGCATTATTGAAATGTAATAGATATCTGCCGCAGGTGCGACAATAGGCCCTTGTTCCTCCGGTACCTACTGGCTCTTTTGTTCTTTTCATATCCTGACCACACTTACAAGTTGTATGGCCCACAAACAAGCGTCCGATAACTTAACACACCAATCGTTGCCACAAAACACGGCAGCGTGTCGTGCCCCAAGGCAAGGGGCATTTTGCGTGTGTGGTTATTGACAAATGTATTTCCAATTGTTTCCCAGCTCCTCCAATTGTTTGTGTCCGACTCACCTGATACGTGTCCCTTATTACAATTTCACAGGTCTGTTTGTTTGTCTCAATGTTTTATTGAGCCGCAATAATTTCCGTACAGTACGCTGTTTTATTTTTTTTGTTTTTTTTCGGCAATAAGTAAATACTTCATTGAGGCCGTGTGACATGAGCGTATTGTTTAACCTATATTTACTCGTTGTACGATGAAAAATTTTATGCAGAATTCTGAACTGGTCTGAGGTTCTGCATTCTACGTTGCGAGATTCATTTTTTATTGGAAAAAACAGAATTGAACGAAAACTTTGTAATTCAAAACGAAAATTGGTTTTATTCTATTTTGTCGCTAACAAGTTTGTTCAATTTTTGATTTCGCCGGCAATAAAAACAATCAAATATTCACAATAAATGCTGAGTTATAGATCCAAAGTTTAATATATCAAATGCAGGACTGGTACACGAAGCATGCACATGTCTGCATCCGTGGAGCCAACATCGCGTATACGTAATGCAAATGTTTGTGCCCCTTCCTGTAAAATCCGGTATGGAGCTAGTTACGGAATTGTGCGCTTTCATTTTGTGAATTTTTATTGCAATTTTTTCTTTGCTGGCCGAGCTGCCTAGATCCTAACTAAAAACAAAAACGAAAAAAATTTCAAATAAATAAAACCTGTCCCAATACAGCGATTCCACAACAGCAAACGTGCTGAGAGATATGACAAAAATAAAGCATACCAACTGGCAAATAGAATTGAATTAAAATTTAATGAAATATGTATAGACATACACACATAGTGACGGTTTAGCTTTTGTTTGTGTTGGATCACTGATAGTAAATGTGTAGTTTATTTAAATTAGTTGATCGGAAATAAATCAGTTAAATCCTTGGCGGTGAAAAATATTTTTTCTGTGGTTTTATTTGACATAGACAACACGCTGCTGGAATTTTTACCGCCCACTGTTCGAAATTTTAATCCAGAAATGGAATATTTTCAAAAAATTGCACAGCAATTAAATCGTATCAACAAGACCATAATTTTGGGGAGCGCCAATCACAAGTCAGACCCTTAATTAAACGTCACACATAGGAATACAGGTGCCGCCGATACATGGGCTTAAATCTTGCCCATTGGACAGAAATTTGCATAGCCCTTCCATTCAATTTGAATTTCACTTTCCTGCTCTAAACTCCAGAGGCACTATTAGTAAGTGAATGCGTAAGCAACAATCTGTGGTTAAATATCCAGCCGAGCAAAGGATGCCGCAGAGAATAGCAGGAGAAGCTGGTCTATGATTTAAAGTCCTGCTGCAGCCAATGCAAGTGGCCATAAATCAAACGAAAGCTTCTTTTCTGAGGGCGGTACTTTTTCGAGCAGCTAGAAGGAGCCGAAGAAAGACGCCAACGACTTCCATCCTTCTGGCCGACAATAACTTAATTGCAAAGTCATGTTTGCATTGTGGCCTTGTCCGGGGAGCTGGAAACCGACTACCTGGATCAGATGTTGCCCTCCTCATTGCGGTTAACACAAGTCCAACACTGGCACACATCCGACGACCGGACGACGGCTTGTACATGCCCGTACACAGAACATGGCCGGATACGGGCCAGTGAATAATCTTCAGACCGCACTCCCTGTAAGTCATACTCCGGATTTATGATTTGCAGCGAGTTAAATCTGCGCTGCAATTCGAGGATGTCCACAGTATTAATCCTGATCAATAGGACGTGTTCTGCCCTTCTTCGCCGCAGCCAGAACATTGACATCTGCTTTCGTGAAGATTAGAAATTTGTTATTGTTGAATCATTTTAAAGCATTAAATACACACAGAACGGAATACAAAAGCATTATCTGGAACTGTTTTCTTTGAATTACATTCTAGAGTCTTTGTATTTAAGAAGATTTAATTTACATCTAGTTTATAAAGGGGATAATAAAACACTTAAATACTTGAGAGCCCTACTGTTGCATTAATTGCGTAATTGTTCTTCACTTTAATCTACATAATCTACCTAGAAAATAGCAGAAAATTGGTTGGAAATGTTGACTTGTATGTTGGTGTAAAACCTTTAACACTTCCAATAGAGTGAGTACAAAGTGCTGCTACTAGCACTCTTAAACTAGGAGAGCTTCAAAAAATAGTGCGAATAAATATAAAATAAAATAAACATTTGGCCAACATTTCCCCCGTCGTTGTTGCTGCTCGTGTTGTTCGTCAGGCCATAAACTTTAAAATTGAGCCAACACAAAAACGAAGTCGGAGCAGAACAGGCAACTTTTAGTTTTATTGTCATTTCAATGTATTTCCGCACTTTTAACCGCAGTCGGATTTGGATTCGGAGTCAGAGTCGCTCTCTCACATGGATCTGACCCGGGCATAAAAAAGAGGAAAAGGAAAAAGAATTATTTCAAGCAGTTTCGAAGCCATAAAAAACTGCATTTGGCAGCCGTTACCGAAAAATATATATATACACACACATATATAGCCGGCAAAGCCCGATTCCCGATTTTTGGACTCCACATTTTCATATTTTTTTCTTTGCGGACAGACATTTCTAACATTTGCTGCACAGATTTGCGTGCCAGCGACATATTTAAAATGTTGAAAATTATTTATAATTAAAAGTTAGAGGCCAAAAAGTTTTTGCCGTCCACTCCAGGCCAGGGCTAGACATGTCCGCATTCGGAGGGCCAGTAATAGTCGTAGTCATAACCGTTTTGCTAGCTCAGCTGCAGTTGGCTTTTGTGCGGCGACTAGAATTTTTAATAAAAATACCTAAAGAATGACCGCAGGCCCTTTGGGCCTGGTCAGCCGGGTCGGAATGATTGTTATTTACGCAACGGTCGTAATAATTCACATTTTTACACCCTTCAGTTGGAGACGAACATTTTCCAGCACATATCAATGCGACAAATTGAATTTTCTTTGCCCTAACGAAATTCCAAATCGGAATCAAAGTAAAGTTCCACTTCTGGCACTTTCTGTTCATGATTTTGGTTCTAAAATAGAGCATTTCTTGTGCCATCCGGGCAAGAGTTTATGCATTTAATTTCCATGCAATTGACTCTCTCAGCCACGTGAAAAGTGACTTATGTTTAGCATTTTTACATATCACAGAGTCCCCTCCCCAGCCCCTTTGAATGTCCAATAAAAGTCAATAAGCATCTCGGAGATATGTGCATTTTTCAATTACGTATTTGTATGCAATGCCAGCATCCACAACAGCAGCAGCAACAAAGAGCACAAATTCAAATGACATGGGGACACAGAGCTACGTACAAGGACAAATGGTCCTGGAGGAAGTGCTGGGCGAAGGGGTCAAAGGGGACCTAGCGGGTCTAGTGGGACAGGAGGGGGAGCAGGAGCAATCGCTACGCGAGCACCATGTCTTTCATTATGTACGACAAACTAGCTGACACGGGCGGCTAATAACGACCACGATGCACACAACAGTCCCACAAGCGAGGGAAATGACTAACTAACTGACTGACTGACTAGCTGACTAAGTGACGGAAGGACCAAAAGACTGGCCAAGGGACCGACTATCACACAACAATAAAGAACACCAACTTACGGCTGCTGCTGACCCCATCCTAATGGACAATCCAATGCAAATTGGCAAAGTACGAAACTAAAAAGCAGACTCGCTGCGAGAGCAAAAAACTAAAAGCTCAATTGATGCGGGTCAATAAGTTTTTTAATACACATGAAAAATTAGATGATTCTTTTAGAAATTTAATAATAATACTCACTAACATAGATCATATTCATATAAGAAAATTACATTCTTTTCGTCCCTTAAAAAACCTATCCCTGAACCCTTAAACTCCACCTTTCCTGACATTTTCAATTGATGGGAAAATGTATCTTGAATAGTGCTTGTGTTTTTTCGTACTGCTCTTTTCTGTTTATTTTTTCTTACTACAAAATCGAATCAGTATTAGACGAAAACAAAATTAAGAAATAAAATACCCGTGCTTGGCCCTGACACAAACTGCAGAGCAGCTTCCCCCGCCACTCGGTCTCCATCTCTCCCCGGAAGCTCTCTTTCCTGCAGGACTTCCATTACCATTACCACTAGCACTGGCTGCTCCTTCCATTCGCCTCCGTTCACATGACTGACCAGCAAAACTTTAAATAAGAACCCAGTCTCGAACTTCTCTTCAACCGATGCAAAGCCAAAGTCAATGTACTTGGCCGAATCCCCCGCCCACTGTTCGACCCTCTTTGGTCTATTTTTGAGCCCGATTAGTGAAGCGTGCACATTCAGTTTGGCTGGGTGTTTGTGCCAAAGTATTTATTAAGTGCGGAATCTGGGTCGCATTATGGGGAAGCCGAGCGATGCCGATCAAAAAGTGGATTGCATAATTCCGGATCCGGCTGACAAGCGGCTCTGTTCTGTCACTGCAATAAACTTGTCCCGTGGATATCCGCATGTCGTTGAATTTATAAACCGTATGCAGGAAGCTGCATATTTTATTTATTAATATGAATTACTAGCAGGAATAAAGCATAAATCACGCTACATATACGGAAGTGAAAAACCTTTGTGCCGTAAACATGTCAAAGTGTTTTTTTCTTCGACAATTTAATGAAATTATAAAATAAAATTTTAATTTAATAAGTTCAAAGGGAGAGTAAATGTTAACCCAAAGTTAAAAATTAGTATAAGGAATATTATATAAGACTCTAGCTTGGATTGTCCCAAAAAATTACGAAGCACTTATTATCCATACAAATTATCGGTCCTTCCCGAACTGACAATCCCACCCACCAAAATTTGGCGCAAATTTCTCTGCCTCTGCTGCCTAATCGCCTTGTTGGTCCTTGCCCGAAACAGGGATTTGAGCCTGGTTCGTGGCTATTACTGGCTCATTGTGCTATTGTTGTTTTAAATGCGTTATTGTTGGCCGAGAGGCCAAACAGGCGCATTAATAACCAGCGCCATTGAAAGGCCATGTCATCAAATGAGCCAGGACAAAACCTCGTCCTCATCCTCGGGCTCAGTTCTCAGCTTCATCCTCGCCCTTGTGCTTGTCGTGGTCGTGCGGATGATGATGATTGTTTATTTGTGCACAATGACGTTGAAACATCATTAAATGGCCAAAAGTCACGCATTTACAGTTACGGCTGACAAAAGCCGACCTGCACGAGTCAGTTGCTATATCCAATGATGCTGTTACAGTGTTGCTACCTTGGCTTTTTTGTAGCAGATTTAAGGTATCTTTTTAGGTAGGAATTTAAGATAAATTTCCATATTATATAAGTACTTTTCCCTAGTAAAATATTCGAAAAGACAAATCTTTTCTTAGAAATATGTTTATGAAAACATTTCCTTTTATGTTTTTGAAGTAATAAAAAAATGAAAGCTGAAACTTATCTTTGTACACTTTTCAGTTGAATATTCTTTCTGTTTCTTAATTTTTTATAGTTTGGAAAAAATGTCTTTAACTGTCATCACTGGTTTATCTCTCTTGATTCAAATATCCAGTTTAAATCACGATTACGGGCCCCTTCCACGGCCTCGTGCCAAAGTCGATTCTGTGTGAAATGTTACTGCCGAAAGCTGAATGTTTAGCTGTCATTACGTGTCAGTAAACCATGATCAGGCCCCAGCTCATTATCGTCATCCTCATCTGCGGATGACAACTTGCCCGGTCGATGGTCCATGACCTGTGACCATTGACAAGAGTTTTCCGTAGCCCAGGGACCAACGACCATCGACCAGAGACCAGGGACCAGTTTCCAGTTCCCAGTTTCAAGAATCCTAGCAGCGATAGCAGCATCGGCGGTGATGTTGTATCAACAAAGCAAGGACATCGTCCGGCTGCTGGCTGCTGGTAGCTCCCCGAAAGCTAACAATCACCACACATCCGTTTCCGTGAAGCATTCAAATTCGCAGTCTAACAAAGCAAAACAGCAAGAGGAAGGCCAACTGGACGGACGACAACTGGGCCAAGTTGTTGACCAATTGGCTCCATTTAGATTGAAATCTCACTGAGGAGAGGGTTGATTAAGAGGTTGTGACAGTTGAATTAATGGGTGTTGGACAATCAAATGATTAAGAAAATAACTATTGTATTGTTTCAAATAAATGTCTGTTACTTTTTTAGTTATAAATATTTTATTAATTTTTTTATAAGAAATTAAGTTTATGTGAATTATTTGCTTTTTTATAGTTTCTTTGGAATCAAACTTTTATTTTTGATAGGGTAGCCATAATTTTTGTTGATCTCCTTCCTAGGAACGCTTCCCGGCGACAGTGTTGTCCCTGATGACAGTCGTCTATGGAAATGAGAAAAACCATAACAAGTGCCTGGACTGACATGGGAACAACTGCGGGCGGTCAGTAGAACAATTGGCTAACAGGTAAGACAACAACAAAAGCTACAAGCCGGCATAAGGGCGGGTGGAGGAGATACACCACCACATTGGCGGTTGGCTTCCGTTTCACTAACTTTTTGCATTGAGCCCTCTCTGTTGTTGTCTTTTCCAATTGCTGCCGCTTGTTGTTGTAATCGTATTAAAACGCCAACCTTTCCAACGGCCAGTTAGCCAGCCAGCCAGAATATTTTGTTGTTGCTCTTGCTGCCTGTCAGCTGGCTTTGTTTGTTGTTTCATTTCAATTCGGCGAAACAAAGACTTAAAGTGCTCATTCACCTGATTTTGCTGGTTTTAGTGCCGACGCTTCGGCCCATTTTGAGCCATTCAGTTCTACAGCGGAGGGCTGTTGGGCATGTTTATTTAAACCAGAGCCAGTTCTTGGCTATTGCTTTTGTGTTTGCCAGAACCGTCCGGTAGAATTGTTCGGCTTAAATGGGCCTCAATTTAGCCGGCCTTTGATTCGAAGAGTTAAGTATGTACATGGCACACTTTCGTCCTGGAGTGCTTAGCTGATTGATTGATGGCGGTTATAAAGTTTTAAAATCATTACTGAAGAGAAAAAGGGGAAAAAAGGCACAAATTTAGTGTATTAGCCTAGGCCATTAATAATATTAATATGAAGAAGTAAGTATGTTACGATTTTTTCACTTAAGCATAAATGCGTCTCGCCAATCTCGCCGTATGGAAATATTCAATACATGTTCAATAACCGTCGGAGAGGCAGTCCTTAAGCAAAACTTTGCTAGTCTTGCAGTCAGCCAAAGGAGGTTGATCCTTTGAGATGGGAAACACTTTACCCCCAACCCGTTCACCTTGCTGCCCGAACATAAAAATCTCAAGCATTTTATGGGGAAAGCAATAAATTCGGGTATAGCTCACACAACGTTACTTCCGCTATTTATTGCCATTTCCAGCAACAGTTTCCATATGCCATCGAACCGATAGAAGGATTCCAGTTTCGCCAAAATCCTCACAAAAGCTGCCTTATTTATTGAAATATTCGATGCTTTATTTCGCGCTACTTTTGCCGAAGTTTTAAGCCATTTCAATTGTGTCCTTGAGAAGCTCTTTACATTGTTTCCCTTCAAGAGGCCCAAGACAAGGGCGAGTCCTTGACCCCGCGGGGAGTTGAATACTCACATTCGGTTGCAGCTTCATCCAGACAAATTGTCGTAAAACTCAGCCGTAATCGTCAGCATCAACCCAGTCGATTGGGCACCTAAACCCAGTCGGCCACAATGTGAACCGCCCACCCCCTATAAGATTGCACTTATGTACTTGGCCTAATAGAGAAATGGTAGTAAATTCTGTTGCCACTCATTGTGCAGATGGCACGTTTCTGTTGCCATCATTTTTTTCTGCTTATTTTTGCAGTTCCCAGCTAGAAATCACGTATTGCCTTTCGTTCGGAACGCAAATTTACGGCCCCTGCCGTACAGAGCTTGACTTGGGCGTTAAACTCTTTAAACCATAAATAGCCCAAGCTGGTTTTCTCATTTGCCAGTGGGCAAAGGTAAATAGGGGGCAGTACACACTCGTCTAATGGGTTGTTGTTATCTATTGCCAAATTTTGCACCTTCTCAGGTATGTGAGAAGATTTCCAAAGCAACACTAAACAACATCGAAGGAAGCTGAGGGTGCAAACAAAATTAAGGCAACTTTACCCTTTAATTTTTTATGTTGCATCAAGCACAAACCATAAATATAACCAAAGTGCTGATACCTCATGTTTAGGGTTGGGATATCCTTTGCTCGCAAGTGTAATTGAAATGGGTGCCGTTCGCAACACGAATTCAATTGGAAAGGTAAACAAATCAGAAAATGGCAACATCGCGACATTAGCGTGGTCCCCATGGCCGAAAGCTGCCCAAACGGCATGAAACAATGTCGACGTCGCTGTTTCTGTCGATGATGTCCTGGCGGCTCCTACCTGCTCCTGCTCCCGAATCCTGAATCCTAAAAGAGCTGCGATGGAGTGGGAGGCGGTTTGTCTGTGGCCGAGCACTGCCGGAAGCCAAACGCAAAACATTTCTAATTTCAGTGCTGATGTTGATGAATGGCGATGGACACGCGGAGCAGGTGGCAACGGCACCGGAAGAGGCCAAAACGCGACAACAAGTCCACACACCCACGCAAACAGGCGAGGACACTGACGACGGGTAGCCAAATGTCAATTGTCAGGGGCAGAACAGGGATTGGGAATAGGAATGGCAATAGAAGAGACCATTTGTGATGTTTCGAAGCGACTTTATCTTGAAGAGAATACAGGGAGAAATGGCTAAATAGTCTCATTGAATTTTAAAAAGTTACTAATGATATTTAATGAATTATTCATTTTGATTAAATGAACTATCTTTTTCGATTGACTATTTTCTATAAAATTTAATGCCAGACTTTATACATTTTTCTTCAGTGTTGGCCTGCAAGCGGATGTCTTGAAATGTTCGCATGGCTTTGGCACGCATTGTTGGTGGCCTGTTATGGATTTCGAATGGGAATCGGATTCGGTGCTGGGTATGGTTGTGGGTGCGGGTTCGGCTGTGGATGGCGCGTGTTCCGCCTTTGTGACCAACGGCCGTGGATGGATTCGAGTTTGTCGGCAGCAATTACCGTTCATCTCGAGTGTTTTTTATCGTCAGCGAGCCGTTATGACAACGGTTGGCACGTATTCCCACGTCCAACTCATCGCATTCAATTTGCTTGATTTTATTTCCTACGCCAAGTCACCTTTTTCGGACAGGCAAGACGATGTCGAGGAGAAGGATGCCCAAGCTGGTCATTCGATAGTCGAGCCAAACTATTTCCATTTTGATTGTGCTCCCTGGCAGCCAGCGGACTTTGATTTCTCTCGATGCCGCTGCAATTGCAACTTAAGTGTGCAATTTGATTTGATTTTTCCCATTTTTGACAAGTCCTCCAGGCCCGTTGCACGACCTTTCTTGGCCAGAAAAAAATGAAAAGAAATACAGAAAAAACGAGAAGGAAAAAGGAAAAATGAACGTTTGCCAAAATGTCCCCACCAAATTGACATTTTGTTTAATATTCTCGAGTGTGTTTTGCGCTCTGTTTTCTGCCTGCAAGGGAAACTCTGTGTCAGTGGGACAGGATGTGGATCCTAGGGCCGATTGCGATTGGGTTTGTATTTGTGCAGGGCAGGATATGAATTGCCGGGCGTTTGGCGGAGAATTGCACTCCAACTGGGCCATGTTTGGTCTGGTGCTGCTTTCGGCACTCTCGTGACACCATTAAAGGATACCTGCTGGGAAAAGGTGCATGTTATCGTGTTAAATACATTTGCATGTTTTGGCACTGGTCTTTGGGATAATTTTTCCACTTGGAAAATTAGAATTGGATCCATCATACTTAGCCCATTAACGTCAGTTGGGTGAAATGAATTCGACATTGAGTTTTGGTAATCGACCTGAACGAAATTCAATGTTTTGCCCAAATTAATTCATGTATGTACAATTTTTATCAAGAGAATGAAATGAAATCGAAATTCTTTATTAGTGCTTGCCGAAGGCCCACATAAAAATCACATTAGGAAAAACATATCCAGATAAGATTCAAGTGGGTCGATATTTTTGTGAGCCCTCGACAATATTCCCATCAGATCGTGGGGGCCGAATTCCATTGTCAGAGGCACCAAATCCGCGTCTATTTCATTTAATTTGATTTATTTGCTGTTTTTGTTCAGCTCCGCTATGCTGCTTCCTTGTATATTGTCCCACACCAATTTCTGTTGGAATTCAGTTTAGCTAGCGCCCACATTCGGAAGCAGACTTGCTTTGGGCTCTTAATGAAAACACAAATCCAAATACAGTCCTTGAAGTAAACGCGAACACCACGTCCTTGAGCCATAAAGCCTACCCTGAATGAATGGAGGGGTGAAAAAGTGCGAAAATAATTCCCAGCCTAAAGATTAAAGCCATAAATTTGGATTGGGGCACGGGAAAGGGTGACGTTCTCTCCAAAAGTTATAAAGCGAATAGAAATAAACGTGTTGAATGGCGTTGCGATAAAATTAAATTATAATTTACCTATTCGGATAAGAAAAGTAGATGCTGTTTTGGATAATTGGGTGTAAATACGGATGAAATTCTGTAAAGCGATAGTCGAGATTTAATTATTAACTTACTTCACTTTTTATTCTCAATAAATTGACCTTAAATTCAGAAGTTCGTCTTTGTGCCTTTAAAATTTCGTTGAGAATTTTCATCGATGCTACTTGGGGTAAAATCAATGCTATCAACCCGGTTACACCGAGACATCAACGCACCCACACCACTGGCTTCCCGGGGCTTAATATCATTACGCATACGCCAAGTTGGCACACACACACACGAACTTCGCGAGCTCTGCTGGCTCCGCAATCTTTTGAAAAGGTTTTCGGTTAAAATATTTTCCATATTTTTAACGCACAAAGTATGTTGAATACCTTCAGAATGCCTTTCAATGAGGGTGGTGGGTGGGATGCCTTGGGCTGAACCGAAGTAAATGGCACTGCGGTTATATTTTTTGATAGTTGATAATTTTACTATGGTTCCTTTGGTTTATTTATTTGCTCCCTCGTGAAATATACATTGGCTCTTGGAGCCTTAAAGATTAATTAGATATTATTTCCAGCAGTCTTTATGTTTTGATTCAAATGTTTGTAAACGAGCAATCAAAACTATACAACTTTTAAATATTTGTTTTTTTCTGTTTTTTTTTTCTGTTTGTTCTATTTTCAACCATGTCTATGATGAAGAAATCCGTTTGGTTGGAGGAATTAGGAGAACGATCCTCGTCTTGGAAAAGGGCATTCTCTAAGCAGTACACCAAGAGCATGAACTTAGAATATGGAAGGGTTCCTAGGCATACAGATGGAAAAATTCATATTCTGTACGAAGCAAGGATTTCGTTCCTCGGAAACAAGACAAGACGGCACCCAGAAGATTCGAAATATATGGGAGACTTCAATGAGACTTGGGAGCCTTGGCAGTTCTATTCCTATTATCCAAAGGATGATGATCGGGATGTTATGCCCAGGGACCCAAGCTATGCGAAGTTTAAAGTGTCCATGTAAAGCTTTATTTTCGAGTGGTCTCATTCATTTCAATGCATTTAACTTTCCTTTTACAGGAATGCAGTGTGCAGCGAGAAAATTAGTGAAAGGAAAAAACAGTATAACTCTCAGATAAATCGGGAAATTGAAAAATTGATCGAATATCAGAGTAGTGCCGTGGAGGCGGCATACTTAGTGCGGTATTCTTACTTACCCTCTTAAATATTGATAAAATTGATCTCATTGCAACATATTTCTAGTCTATTGTCTTATACAAGTTTTTGGCCACCTTACCATACTAAGGAGGAAATAGAGAAGACCAGCAAAACATTCTTCAAGTTGTCCAAGAATGAAAAACGTCGTTATGACTACATAATGTCTCATGAGTTTAACTAATCAATATCCATAGATGCATAAGAATAATTTTATACTCCAGTAAAAAACTGTTGACCTAAAAATTTTTTCTGGAGTATAAAATAATTTTTAAATCCATGAATTTCTTACTCCCATAACTAATTCATAAAATTCAGACCTAAACTGCAACCTGAGACTTTTATTGCGATGCAAAATGTCGCAAAGCCACTCTCCAGACTGAATAAATTTACAACTTTAATTTATAGAACTGCTGATAGTTTATTTGAGACACCAAAGAAGAGGGGAACTGCCCAACAAACTGAAACATAATTCCGAGAACGGAGATATTCCGAGTACTCTTTTCGATCTGAATAAATAGTTTCCATTTGCCGGCGATTCATTTACATTGTGAGTATTGGGCACTTTTTCTTGGACGTTATGCAAAATAAGCGTAACTTCGTTGGTGAGCCGGAGTCGCGTATTCTGGATCCGCACCCGCATCCGGATCCGTGTCGGTGTCTGCGTCCAGGGCCAAAATACACTGACCAAAGTTTGGGCGACTTCATCATCGAGGCCGCAGTGTGGGCCACGCGCAGTGGTCCGCCTGTCATTTACATTAAATATTAACCCAAAATGTTTATAACTCGCCCACATTACAAAACGTGTCGGTCTCGCTGGAAGGGGAAACGGAACTAACGGAAGTGGCTGCGAAAAAATAAAAAACCGAAATCACAAAACGAGTTCTTTGTGGCAGAGTTTATATACAATTTTGGGAAAGCGATGGGAGACGTCGGGAGAAGAAACCCCAAATTTTTCATTTCACTGAATTATTCATGAATGCAATTTTTGGCCACAAATAAAATATAAGTAAAGTGCGACGACTTGGCGTGGGCTTTCGGGAACTGCAACTGCGCCCTGTTGTGTTCCTGTCGCCTCCGACGTCTTTGCAATATTTAGTGTAAATTAAAAAAAGGGAAATATATAAATAAACACGCAAAAAGAAGCAGTTGTGGCAAGCGAAATTGTGCATGAACTTTTGTGTGAATTATGAAGTCTGTTTGTCACACAGTGCCACAATACTAAGAAGTTTCCCTGTGTTTAATTTTGTGGAAAAATATATTTTGTTACCTATTTTCTTGAGGCAGACATTCCCATTTGTGTTATTCATTTTCCACCTATTTTCAAATAAATATTGACTTTCCCTTATCTCTTATTTTTAAATGCGGTAATTTATCAACTAGATCTGACATGTCTCGTTTTTAAACTGAAAATATATCAATAGCTTGGCGCAAAGTATTCCTGCATCGAAACTTTAGTTTGGAAACTTTTCCATTGAGCACTTAGATGGGACTTGCCAAACTTTTCGATTTTGCGGCAACTTAAAAATTTGAATTTCAAATTGCTCTGCCCAATGAAACCAACTTGCACTGAATGAAACAAGCTAACAAATTACTTTCTGCCCCCGATGCCGGGGCAGAGTGTGTGCAACATGAACGTTGGGTGCAACTTTGGCAGGTGTTAAATGCACCTGCATTGGTAAGGCAACGCTGCCAGAATTTCGGAATGGAAAACAAACAGAGAAATCATGCACAGCATAAGTACGTTAAGTTTTGTGGCATCCAACGACCGAGAAGAGCCATTAAAATAATCGCTGCAATAACCGCATTTGGTGCGATTCTGAGGCTTTTGTCTTTCACCTTTTTTTTGGAGTCAACATCGGAGGGAAAACGGAAAATTTGCATGCATAAGTTATGCGAAGTTTGGCTGTGCGACGAGCAGCAAACGTAACATATTGACACAGTAAACTGCTTAGATTGTCAAAGTTCGAGGGGAGACTTAGATCCCACCACGTCCTTTCCATTTGGCCCTTCAACCTCCTTTCTCCATTCGGCGGCATTTAAGGTGCATTCAAGTTTTCGAGAGTGCGCGCAAACAGTTGGCAAAATCCTAAAGGGATTGCGTTGCATATTTCTGTTTTTGGCCCGGCTGTTTTCCAGTTGGTGTTTGTGTGCCAAGCATATGCATTGAATCCTGGCCAAGTCAAAACCACATGCGTGTGTGTTTGTTCGAGTCCTGGTCTTTCTTATTTCCCCGCACACATACCCACATCCTCCTCAACTTGGGTAATGTATCAGTGGCAAGAAGGACCACGGCGCTGCCTTTAGTGCTCTATTTTTCCATCATATTGCTCACCAGGTTTGTTTTTACTTTCACGCACTGGGCGATGGATTCTCTGGTTCCCATTCGGGAGAGGTTTGGTGTTTGCCTGGCTACAGCGCCATTTTTCCAATGTACTCCGGGTTGGTCGGGTTTGGCATTCACGGGAGAATAACTGAGCATGCGCTTTCAGCAGTTCGGAGAATCAGAAGAAAAGCGAAGGTATCTGACGGGAGAACCGACGGAAATACAGGGAATTTTCTTCTCAATTTTCTGTGTCAGATTGAATAAAAGCGAGGAGAAATAGTGGTTATACTTTATGTAGTAAGATATTCTCAGGAAAAGATTCTAAGTCCAAGAAACTTTCAATAAACTTTCTTTAAATGATAAGATAAAATGCTAAAAGGTAATATTAAACCCATTATTTATAAAGTGACTTTTAACTTTAAAGATTTTCTTAATTTAAGTTTATTTAATTAGGATTTTATTTTAGGAATAGACTTATTTATAAAAAAAGGAGAAGAACTAGCTAAAAATATATTCTTAAGAATAAGCACAATTTCCCAATATTATTTGCCCTCAAAATGGTGGTCAATTTGCCCCACCTCAGTGCCATGGTGGCCGAGTGGTAACAAGTGCCGTGCCCCGAAAACATCCTCTCGTGCAGCCACAAGCGAGAACCCTCAGCTGAACTCTCTTGGTGTAGGTCGTAAACAGCTGCAGCTGATGTGGTCGCCTGGATATTCGGTCCTTTGGTGGCCTCTGCAACAGCAATAGCAATGCCAGCAGCAACATCTCCTACTCCACGGCAACAAATAGAGGGAGTAGTAGCAACATCAGGGCTGTCCAGTTTAACGAGCGCGTCTGACCAACTGCAGCTTATGTGTTCAGGTTACTTTGCCACACGGGCGCACACACGGAGGAAAAGATTTATATTTTGTCACACTTACGGGAAACGACTTTGGCTACCACTTGTTCTGCGGTCTATTGCAGCCGGGCAAGGTACTTGCCTCTCCTTGGTTGCCTTCATTGGTTCCATCGTCCTGGCATCATCATCGTCAACTATATCGTTTTGGTCGCCGTCGAGGGAGTGCAGTCAGCCCCATTTACTTGTTGGCATTAATTTTCTTGCCTTTACGGGGCAGGAATGGTATTGTGTCTTACGATGGGGAACATCTTAAAACTTTTTATAAAAATAAAGCCACTTAAAGGCTATATTTTCAAGAGCATTGCATAATATTATTTTTTTAATAATAACCTTTAAGCTTCAAGAACAGTACGTATTACGACTTTCCTGATGTTCGTGAGCCACAGAGCCATCCCTGTTGGCAGCTAGCAATGTAATGTGCATTTCGACTTGGCCAGCGCACCTGAGTGACTTTAAGCCGTGGCAGTCGCGACGTATGGCGTGGGTAATGATGGTTTTGGCCAATACTCGATGTGGCCAGGACCGTACACAAACACCCACAGTGGCCCTCCGCCCGCATACGCATTTCACTTTGCCACTTTTTATTTGCAGCTGCCACTTTTCAGGGTTTTCCTTTACTACACGTCTCTACGGTTCGTTTTTTCGGCGGGAGAGGCAGCACATGACTCAATTATGTTGGATTGACATTTCGCAAAGGTTTTTCATCAATCAAGTGTACTTTTTCCGATGCTGCTTGTTTTTGGTGCAACGCGGCGGATACGTAATGGCTAACAGCAATTGCTAACATTGCACTAGCAATTTATCGTATCGTGTGCTAGTTGCACGGCACTATATCCCGGCGAGTGTGTGGCCGAACGACCTGAGGAAATTTCACCATTTCATTTTGTTAAATTTATTTACTCTTCGTTGTGGGTTTAATTTCGATTGCATCTCTGGGCCAAGCAATCTGCACGTGAAATGAAGTATGCCAAAGTGATGTATGGTTTACTTAAACATTGACATTCGGGTGGGGGCTTTAGAACATGCTTTTGATTGATTGAATTATGTTTTCCTTAAAAAGTAGTGTAAGCCGTTTCACCATCGTTTTTTAGCGTTTTATTGAATCTATCACGTACAACATTAATTGTTCATACCGACAGCAAATATTTGTCAGGCAAATCCGCATAGCCCTCTGCGGGGAAAACTTCGTTCTGACTTCCTACGCCACCATTCCACCACTCCACCGTTGAACCAAAATAATCCTTTACCTTTTTCGCTTTCTTCTCGGTCGCTACAAGCCAATATATTTTTACCTAAACAAACAGTTGGGGAAACAAACGGAAAGGCAAATGCAATCACCTGTAACACAAAACTGAATACAGAACCAAAACAAAGGGCGAAAGGAAATTCTTATGCCAGACTTTGAAGTTGCCAATTGGGGCAGCATTTGTTTGGGGGGCTGTCTAAATTGGTGTAAGCGTTTCTTTTAATGCCTTGATTATGCAAAAATTGAGCAGAAATATGTAAAAATTAAATGGCAAGTCAAGCGATTTCTCTGTCTGCCCTCAGAAGACTGCTTCCCCAGTTTTCGGGTTGCCCGAAGTTATTGGCAAATTTCGGTTTTTGTGTCGCTTATTTATGGGCTCCTTTTTTCTATTTCACTTCACTTTGGCTCAGGCCGAAAGGTATAAAGAGTTAACCAAAGTTTATTGTTCGCCCCCGCAACCCCTGGAAATGAAAACTCCAAGAAAAGCCGAGAAAGCGAGTGTGATATTGCGACTGTCGGAAAAATAGGCGGAAAATTTGTTTGCCCGTTATTCACCCCCCCCAAACCTGTCATTTATTCCTTTGTGGCTGCCTTTTCTTATCCGGCGCGTCTAGTCCTTGTTCTAGGCAGAACTCTCGCCTGCATTGCGAAGGTCGGGCTGGAGAAGAGTAAATTTTGCGCAGAATATGCAAATAATGCTGACAACAATGACGGAACTCCGGCGACTGGCGGGTGGTGTATGGAGACCATTAGCATGGACTGCACTGATATGCGAAATGCGGAAGATACTCTGCGAAAATATTGGCCATTGTGTGGGAGTTTTGTGTGGGTTTGTATCTCTGTAATAGGATATGCCGCAGAATGTAATGGAAATGTGGCTATATAATGCAGCCACTGAAAATGGAAACAATTATGTGATTGAATTCAAAGAATGGCGTGGCATTTTTCTGATTTTCTATTTAAAGCACTTAGATCTCTTTTGTTTGTTTCGTGGAGTTGACTGTGGAGTTTTAGTCTGGACTCATTTTTATCCATTCTCTCAGTTTCTAAATATACCTACTGTTTAGACAAAGAAATCCAATCTAAGTTCCATCAAATAAGTGTATCCAGCTTAATCGCTTTTCAATTACTTTAACTTAACCACTTAATTTATTCGCCGTATTACAGGTGTCCAAACTGGCAGGTCGCCCAATCAGCGTGCAAAATCCCAGCAAGTCCATTCGCCAAAATACAAAAAAAAGGAATAATAAGGTAAAACAGGACCCCCCGATGGTAAAATCTTTTACACATTAAAAAATTAAGCTTGAGATGCAATTGAGATTATTGGTAAAAGGTTTAAGATTAAAAAACATTGTATTATTTCACAAAATTTTAAACATAATGAAACTCACGTAAAGTATGATCCATTGGGGTGCTAAGCCATTTTATTATAATAACCTTTTTTACGGTGTATATAGCTCGAACCCACCACTTAGCTGTCTACACTCTTGCATTGTGCGCTCCGGAGTCTCATCGCCCGCCTCGGCTCCATTAATCCAGGTGAAATGAAAGGTGAGCGATTTTTCCCAAATCCAATTTGTTATAAAAAGCGAGAGGACGAGAAAAGCTGAGAGAACGGTGCTCAGGCCAGGACACCGGGAGACTGGGGGATTGGGAGCCCCCTCGCAATTCCTGGTGCCGATTTTGGTGTGTAACGTAGAGGGAAAAGCGTTTTAAGAATTTAAACAGCTCGGCCCTGCGCGCTCCTCGAATTTCAGTGCTGTCAAACGTGTTGACGTTAAGTGCAGTTTCATTCCATTTATTTGCCGAACTTATCGCTTGTAAGCGTCTAATGTGTCAGTGCTCTTCGAGGAAGCCATTGATTCTGCATAACTCATTGCCAATTATGCAGATGCATTTGCAATCCGGTCGTCAGTTGGTTTTTAGTGCTCTGCCCAGGAAAATCAATAAGCTCGGCCCCGGCCCCGTCCTCTTCTGACCTGGCCGCTGGCGAACAAAGGTCGTTAGTTTGATAAACCCCGGGGGGCTCCCATTTGCCGCCCGAGAAGAAAGTTGCCAAAGTGTCTCGAGTGCTTTAAACTTCTTCAAACTTCTGGCCAAGGAAGATGGAGGCGCTGACGCTCTGTGCCATTTCCGCGTTTCCTGGTCGACTGACTCTCGAGTGGCCAAGCCTCCCCGGCTCCGAACGGAAGTATTTGGCCAGGAGCATCGGGAGCACCAGGAGCAGGTGGAACTCGCCACCTTGTTGAGTCGAGTGTGCGGTTTTTGAGCGCCAAAAAGGGCATAGGGGGTCGGGGCCGCGGGTCTGCCGGCAGCGGCATTTCAAGTGCGCCCTCTTTGAACGTTCTTCGATAAACTTAATGGCCATTGAGAGTGGTCTTTCGCCTCCGTCGACTCCGCCCCCATTTTCCAGCCGCGAAACCGTTAAATGATTATGAAAATTGTTGGCAGGCACTGACCTCGGGGGGTGTTGGAAAAATTCGAGTTTTGGCAGCTGCCGCAGGTCACGCCCAAACAGTTTTCAAGTGTCTTTCATTGCAAGTGAATTCAAGACCCAGAGCCACTAATTTTAGGACATTAAATTGCATTGCACAATGGATATTTGCATATTTGTTACCATTAATCGGATTGCTATTAATGAATAAATTAATTGTTCATATAGAACGCATAATAATTCGTTCAAGTAAAAAATTATGATTAAGTGTCCGATTAATTTTGTACAGCTAATGAAATTCATCAGCAATTATGTTTATTAACATCCAATGAGTAAAAAAATGAAATGTTTAATAGTTAACATTTGATTGACTAAAGTAGTATTGGGCCTCAATAGGAGGCTCAAAATAGTTTTTGCTCACTTTTAGTTTCCAGACATAAACATGTGAAGAGCATTTTTGATTTATTTAACATTTTTAATTTATGAATATAAATTATTGTTGACTGGAAATACTTCATATTTAATTGATTCGAAAATTTTATTAGACTTAATGAAACACTTAATTCGAGGCATGGCTGGGGAGGATCACTCTCTCAAATACAGAAATATGCAATCAATTTTTATCGCCAACTTTTCCATTAACTTTCATTCGGAAGCCATACACGAAAAAGTGGCAATTTAAAATTCGTCAGTGCTTTGGCTCTTCCTGTTGTTGTTCGTTACCAACAGTCATCAATTATGGCCGGCAAAGGATGGCCGGGGATAGGCCGGCCCGCCTCCGGGTTACGTGCCCCGCCCTCCTAGCCCCTCGTTCTCGTCGCACCCGCGCAGAAAAAGTGTCACAGGCGGAAGCGTCCAACTAACTAAACTATGCAAATTGGTTATTTTATGGCCGAAACCCTTTTGTTGTTGCCACAAGGCAGCAGGATAACACGACAACGCGGCAGACAATGCAGGAACAAAAAAGGCGGCGGAATAGGACAGAGTAGTACAGAACAGGACACGAGGCCGGGACAGGAGAGGACCGAACAGGATAGAACAGAATGAAATAGAATAATAACAAAAAAGGGAAAGCAAGGACAACGGCAACGCCAACTAATGGCACAATTTCGCCAACTAGCTTGGATGCGAATGCGGATGCGGATATGTGAGAATTCAATGAAATGGAAACTAACAAAATCAAATTGATGGAAAAGGCAGGGCGGAGATGTACGTGGAGAGGGCTTTAAAGGACACTGGGATGAAAAGAAATCAGCGCAAATCAAACTGAGCAGCGCAGCAGGAAAAATTGGGCCGGTTCAAAAAAAAAAAAAGGCGCAAAGAATCCTAAAAAAAAGGTTAGCGGAAGCGCAGCGACAAAAGGGCGGCACCGGAGCTCTTCCATCGCCCTGCCACCGTTTCCCAGTCCCCTGAAAAACAACAAAAGATGCTGGAATAGCCGAAGGAGTCACGACATGGAACAATGCCTCCGAGTCGGCCTTGGACGGGAGATGAACGCTGAATCCTGATGGGCGGTATTAGAAGGTGGAGCGCAGTTTGGCGCAGTGGGTGGTGTGCGACAGGCGAAGGAAGTGGGCGGCAGCTAGCGGGGCATAACTCGTGGCCGGCTTCCGTTCAATTTGAAGCCTGTTTGCTGCCCAAGTAGAAGAAAAGACCGGGCGAAAAACAAAAGCGGAAACGAGCAGTTGGCCGATTGGAACAATTGCAGCAAAAGGCACCGAAAGCGGTTGGAAAAATAAAACTATGGAATAAAAACAAAGATAATGCATAAGCCGACCCCATAAACACCCTAGCTATAAAGCAAAGGTAAACCAAAGCTAAGCTGTATTTGTTTAAAAAAATATATTAATTTCTTTTGTAGAGTTCCTAAATGTTAATTCTTAAATGGTTTAAAATTAAACTATTTATTTAGTAATGTTTTCACTCGATACAAACTTTTTATTACAGAGTAGTTTCAGACTGAAAGCAATCTATCCTTAAAAAGTACAAAACTCTTCCCAAGGATACGTAAATAAAGCGAATCAAGACGGCAGCGGTGGCAAAAATTAAACAAACATGGCCGACTGCGGAACCGGCAAAAAGCGCGATGACCAGAAGAGGTGGAGAAGGAGGTGGTAGGGCTGGAGGTAACTACTTGGCCGGCCTTTGTTTGAAGTTATTATTGGTGCAGTCAATCGAGTCGGAGTCCGGCAGCGGACCCAATCATCGGTTGGACTTGTTATTGCCTTTCCTCCGAGGATATCGCCTGATTTCTCCCTCTCGCACATTCGATATAATTTTTTTCCCTCGTCGATTTCTGTTTGTCTTTCCTTTTTCTCAGTTGGCATGTGAGCGTATAATTTGTAAAAATTATTTGCCCTGCTGTCGTCCTGGCTGCTGCTTGATGGTCCTTCGACTGGCCGACCAACCAACCGATAGCCGAACCGACCTCCGTTGCCGGAAGGGCACAAAAATATATATTTTTTTCATCACTGCATCCCAGGCATGGGGACTGGGAAATCGGACAGAACACGTTGCGGTCGCCGCCTTCAGCAAAAAGGGTTTAAATTTTAAATTAAGCTCCTTTATAGTCGACTCATGGGTTGGGGCCTGGAGTGGGTTTTCTCAAGCGGTGCGATGGTTGTCAAGCCCTTTAATTGCGTCAAGTGACCCAATGCCATGGCTTTAATTGGACCAAACATGATTTGCCGATCAATGTCTCAAGTGGTGTGTTCAATTGTATACCGATATGTTCCTCAAATTGGCAATGCAATTGCCATGAAGAGGATTGCTAATAAGGATTTGTGTTCTAAGGGGACATTCAGTTTTGATGATGCCTTTGTTAATCAGCGTAAAATCTTGGGAAAATTTTGATATTTTCCAATTTGCAAAGCCAACCAGCTGGGCCAAGTTTCGGCCAGAGCCAATTCATTACGGCACCAGCAGCGACAATAGGCTTCCAGCCATTAGACCACAGCGACCCGTTACAGGACTCGCCAAAAGGACATCCGACAAGGGGAATCGGGAATGGGGATCGGTAATGGTGTGAATTGGAAGGACGCCGATTTTAATGCAGACAGAGGACGACAGCCGCACAAATGGAAGTTGGCGGCTAAAACCGCCGAGGGCCACATCAGTGGCCATAATGAGAGCTGCCACATCGATGACCGTGACCGGCGGACGGGTCGGGATGAAATGAGATCAGGCAGGGCATGGCATGGGAGTGGCTCTGGGAGTGCGCGTGGGGTGGAGTGGAGTGGAGTGACAACCAAAAATCATCAGCGAAAATTCTTTGTCGAAGACAGCAGCTAAGCCGTCTGCATTGAGACTTCGTAATTGGAAATGATGCTCAAGTCCCACTAGAGTGACGGGAAAAGCATTAATGATTCTCCACATCGGCCTTAACTGCAACGCAAAATGATTTACAGAGGGAAAAATAAATTAAAATAAACATTACACTTAAGAAAACGAATACTTTAAGTTTTCATTCCATCCATTCAATTTTGTTTAACCATTAGATGAGTCTTTATTACTATGAGTGACAATAATAAAGACCGACTGCGATAACGTGTTGCTGCTAAATGAATTGAATGTGATGTCCTTTAGCCAAGACTAAGTAGCAGAAGACCAACTGGCTAAAAGAGAACATTTTACACTGCCATGGCACTCGGCAGGGACTCACTTCTGTGTGCATTTTAAGCCCTGGAATGGCGTTTCATCTTTTTAATTGAATTTTAATTTGTTTAGAATGCGCTTAGAGTCGACAAGTGGGCAAGTGGCGCTGGTCGCCTGGCTTCTGTTCTAGCTACTGGTTCTGAAGTGAAGTCCGCAGTCCACACTATGGAGTGCGAATACGCCTCCACTTAATTTACCATGCAACCCAGCCACGCCTGGCACTTGGAGTGCCTGCAGCAGGGGGCTGTTGTCTGGCAGCTTTTCACAAATCGATTAAATTTAATTTGTTTTCCTTGCCGGCTTTCTCTGCTTTCTCCGCTGCCAGTCATCCTCGTCGTCTCTTTTTGGCCCGGACCCATTCTTTCCGCCCAGGGCAGCTTAGTTTTAGCAGTAATTTCATAATGAGTTGACTTTATGCGGCCCAGTAGCAGCTGTAGAGAAAATTCGCAAATAAAACAGTTCTCACCAACATTAAACAGTCATGAATTGAGTAAACTCACAATTAAATAAAAATTTATTTTACTGGGAAACTATGGTGTAAAATTAAATTTGAGATTCATCAAACTTCTTTGAATATTTTAAGGTAAATTAGACTTCATTTTCTTGCTTTTCTTGCTATGGAAAAAGTCGCATATTGTTGTCGTCATTTTGAAGGATTTATATTATTTGCGAGCTACGTCCCATGGCTGGAGGGGATTTTCCGCTTTCTTTTTTGTTTGCCGCTTTTATTTGGCCCATGGACAAGTTTTGCCGGTTGCTAGCATACTTACCTACAATTAAAATCCCCCGCAGTTGAAACGTAAAAATAATTATCAAGAAAAATACGACCGAGAACGAGAAAATTTTAATTTTTTGAAAAGAATCTTATTTAATAATAATAATAATAACATCCTCCGTTTGGGGAAAGAAATTAATTAAAATGTTTCGCTGTTTATTTTGGGTTGCTCCTTCTCCATCGCAGGAATAAAATCCTCACGGCTGGGAAGGAATATTAAGTGCATGTTTAGAATTTAAAGGGACTAAACATCTAGGGCTATAATATTTGCTTCTTTTATTATAAGGTCTATAAATTTAGCTGATCCTAAAAGAAGAAAAGCTATGAAAATTTATCCTGAAAATTTTTCATATCAATTATAAAAAATTATAAAAATAATGCCTGATTATGTGGAAGAACCTCTGAATGTATTCAGATATTTCTGCGCGAATCTCTGGATGACACCACGGCGTATACTTTATTTTTATTCTGATGTGAGAAGACGAAATTTCCGATATCTCAAGGTGGAGAGAATGGGAATTGCAGGCAACTTGCGTGCGCGACGGGAAATCTTGCGATAGAATGCCAGGCAGTTTCCCCTCTTCAGCGAAATGAATACATTTGAATGGCCTTGTTCTTGTCGCTGTGTTGTCGTCTTCTGCAGCTCATTTGCATGTGGCCTTGCACAAAATGTTTTTTGTCATTACCGGCGAAAGTCAGCTAAGCCGCGCTCGAAAGGACAACGTGAAACAAAAAGTGGAGCAGCATCCGCATCGGCATCCGCAAAAATGTCAACAAATTGAATGTAATTCCTTTTAATTTCGGAGCAGTCTTAAAGTCCTTGCAGGACTCTATCTTGCCACCACTGCCACCGCTCTCTTTCTGGCACGTGGCAAGCTGTCGTGAAGCAAATTGCCCGAATGAAGTTGCATGCAACGCGGCAGCGCAGCCGCGTGCCATGAAATTAAGTTGCAAGCTGCAGGATTTGCTTTCAAGTTTCACAAAATTTTCTCCGCCACACACACACATATATATATATATACCTTATACTCTAAGGACACACGCTAAGGTCCTTGGCTCCGTTTCGTGGATGCTAACACGCGTTTTTGTCGTTTCTCGTAGCTTCTTGGCTGCAGTCGGATAATGTCACGCTAATGCCAGCAGCTTTGTCCTGCTTAATGTTGCGTCTAGTTATTGGATTTTTGGTATATGCCGGCTACGGCTCCCATTTTATCCTTTGTCCTAGGTGCAGTTCGAATAAAGGCCAACTACAATGCAAACTTGATGAAGTTTTGATCGATGAGACAAATCAGTGGGATATTGGATTTAAAGGGGCTAGGTTCTGTGATTCAATAACCTTTTGTATTTTCTTTCAAGCAGAATTGTGAACCATTAAAGATAACATGAAAGTTAATAAGAAGGATATTTGTTTTGAAATTGTGTCATTTCTTGAATTTGTCAAAATTAGTTGTTAAAGCATACACATTTCAGAGACCAAACTGATTAATAACACAGGCCAACAGCAAAAAATCTCCACGCATAATTTCACCTGCTCCATAACCTTTAAGCTCCCCTGAACCAAAGTCTAGAACTAACATAGGTTCTATCACCCACAGTTTCCGCGGTACACCTAAGAGAAGAAATTGATAAAATTTTACCATATATTGAATTATGTAGGCCGTGTAATGGGGATGACCATCATTGTTTCTAGTAAATATGATTTTTGAAATGTATGTGTACCAACAAAAATTAAAAAATGGTATCTAGCAGTTACCATATCTTTGGAATACTCATCCAAAGTTGAAATCTCAGATTTTCTACATTAATTTTTGGTCTTTTATGATTTTTTCCCAAACATTTTTCTATGGAAGATTTTTGTTTTCTTATTGAAATCAGTAGATTATACCATGTTTTAATTTTGGATTTAAGGAAAAACTCGAAATAATTTTATTGAATTGAATATAGGTGGTTAAACAATATTTTCGTCAATTAAATTGGAGTTTTTAATCTCATATTTTCAAAAAGTCATGGCTATCTAAAACTGTTCCATGTTCAAAACGTATCTATTGCAGGTTCAGCTTGTTTAGTAAAGCTTTACAGAAATTGTAGATAGCCATGACTTTTACCGTGACTACACGGCCTACATAATTCAATATATGGTAAAATTTGATTAATTTCTTCTCTTAGGTGTACCGCGGAAACTGTGGGTGATAGAACCTATGTTTGTTCTGAACTTTGGTTCAGGGGGGCCTAAAGGTTATGGAGCAGGTAAAATTAAGCGTGGAGGAAAAAAAAAGTTGGAAATTGTGGGCCTGTGTAATCAGTGATTATAGTCCCACAATAGTTTTATATCATTTGTAAGGTATCCCCCTCGGTTAGGTATGCATCCTAGCAATAATTTTCTTGTCAAGACCACAATTTGCTTGAGTCCCGGAAACACCGATATAATAAATGTGAATAAATTATGCATGTGACGGGGAAAATGAAACCCTATAAAAACGCCGGAAGCTCTACACAAAGCAAACACAAGCCAACGAGAAAAAGCAACCGAAAAGGAGAAAAACCGACAGACTCTGAGCAAAAGTGGCCATATAAAATGATTAAGTTGCAAGTGAAAGTTATTTCATGGCTTTTTATAATTTTAACAGCATTTTTATGCGTGCTGCAAATTGAAAGCATAAATACCAATTTCCTAGAGCTGGCTGCCTTCGAGGACTTTTTGCGTTCGCAGCACTTAAACCAGGTCCTGGTTGTGCGAGGTCCTGCTGACGGCGATGCCATTGGCGACTGGCAAATTGAATGCCACCAGAAATTGTTGGCCAACTATCGTGTGCAATTTTACCGGCCAGGAATGTTGGGCAACTTCGAGGATCTCATGGCCTACGAGAGCCCGCGTACGGCGGTCCTGGTATTGAATTTCAAGCACATCCTCATAAAAAGCCGCGTACTTGAAGCTGCCTCAGAGGCGAGATACTTTAACAACTCGCTGGCATGGTTTATTTTTGGTGCCGCCCAAGAATTTCTAACTGATGAGGAAGTGATTGACGCGCACTTCAGTGGTTACAAAATGGGCATCGATGCAGATGTAACGGTGGCCATGAGAAGTCTAGATAAGTACAAAAATTTAATAATAAGTTTTTGCCAGGATAATAGTTATATTCGGTTTTCAGTTCCACTTGGCAGTTGTATGACTTATACAGAGTTACCCAGCAGTTGCCTCTGATTATACAAAGAAGGGGAGAGTGGTCCGCCTTGAACGGATACCAGCAGGTAGATAGATCCACATGGGTTGCTCGGCGAAACAACTTCTTCAATGTCACTCTTGTGGGCAGCACTCCAGTGAGTAGTTCTCAAAAAGTTCACCCACGACCAAAAATATTATTCTTTTTTTACCAACAGTTGACAGAGAAACCGCTCGGCTACGATGATATGGCCTTCCTGGCCGACTTTGTCCATCTCCAGCAATTTGATCCGATGTCTCGGAAAACCTATCAGTTTTTTCAACTGGTTATGGAAATGTTCAATTTCAGGTTCATACGAACTGCTAGTAGTCTCTGGTTTGAAAAAGTAAATATTAATTCGTTTCATTGTAGACTGCAGATGATCATTACCGACAAATGGGGTGAAATTTTGAAGGACGGAAGCTGGTCCGGCGTGATGGGCCATGTGACGCGTGGCACCGCCGACTTTGCGGTGAGTCCCATGCGCTTCGTCCTGGATCGACTGGTCTATGTGAACTATTCGCCTGTTCTTCACACCCAACCGTGAGTCTGCCCTTTTGCTTCATGGCTCATCGAATCATCTCATCTGACCTGCGGTTATTTCATTTGCAGCATTCACTTCCTATTTCGCCACCCGCGTCGCAATCACATAAGGAACATTTTCTTTGAGCCGCTCAGCAATCAAGTTTGGTGGTGTGTCCTGGTTCTGGTAGCTGGAAGCACTTTTCTGCTTTTGTTCCATGTGCGACAGGAGATCCGAATGAGACGTTCCTCGTGGGCGGAGCAGCGAGTGGCCTTTGCATGGTTCACTATGTTGGAGACCTATCTACAGCAGGGTCCTGCCACTGAGGTTTTCCGGTTGACTTCCACCCGGCTCCTAATATGCGCGAGCTGCGTGTTTAGCTTTATCCTGATGCAGTTCTATGGCGCCTTTATAGTGGGATCCTTGTTGTCAGAATCTCCGAGAAGCATTGTGAACCTGCAGGCGTTGTACGACAGCAACCTGGCAATCGGCATGGAGAATATCACCTACAATTATGCTTTATTTTCCAACACGACAAATCAGTTGGTGAAGGATGTGTATGCCAAGAAGATCTGCCACTCGGGAGAACACAATATCCTTGGTCTAGAGCAGGGAGCCAAGAGGGTCATGCAAGGGCGTTTTGCATTTCACACGGCACTGGATCGACTCTATAGGCTATTAATTGACCTAAGGATGGAGGAGACCGAGTTTTGTGAGCTGCAGGAGATAATGTTCAACCCACCCTATGTAGCCGGATCTATTACGGTCAAGGGTTCGCCCTGGAGGGAGCACTTGGCCCGAGCAGTTCTGCATCTTCAAGCCACCGGTTTGATGCAGTACAACGACAGAAGGTGGATGGTGCCGCGTCCGGACTGCAGCCTTTTTAAGACCTCCCGAGCCGAGGTAGACCTAGAGCACTTTGCCCCTGCCCTTTTCACCCTGGCGCTTGCCATGGTGGCCAGTGCTCTGGTCTTCTTGCTGGAGGTCTTCATGCACTGGCTACCCGACTTTCGGGCCAGGCTGGGAGCCATGTCCACTTAAGTAATCATCTTGCCCCCTTTTTCGGCTACAAATTTGTGTCGCTTTTAATGTTAGCTGCATTTTTAATAATAGTAAAAAATTCGTAATAATGTCAGCTTCGGATGCTCGCAGCAATTCCCAACGCTCCAGCAACGGCTTTTTCCAAGGCGTCCGGGATCCGGGATCCGAGGTCCAAAAATTAAAAATTCCATTAAACTGCAAACACTTGCATGTTGTGGAGGGGTCGTTTCTCCATTATTCCCGTTTCGGGATACTCTGGACGAGGGTCAGGCTGAGCTTCCCTGCATTGAGCTCGCTGTTCATTTGGACTTAATTAAGAAGCACCCACCCCCTTATGCTGCCTGGAGGCGGTGTCACTTGTTTTCTATTAACTAACAAGCTTTTAAGCGGGCGGGAAATGGTGTTCAGTTTCGGCCAGCACATTTCAGTTAACAAGTATAATGTCAAGGATGGTTTCTGTTTCGGGAATGTTTTTTGCTATCATCTTTTAGTTTTCCGTTTGCTCCCTAAGCTTTGACAATTTGCACTTTCCTTTGGTATGGGGATTTTCTGAATTTTAAATTTATAGTTATCCTTAGACTTTTCGATGGAATCAACCAACAACTCATTACTTATCACTGATAAGTTATCAGATTGTGTGCTGACATTTTCTTAGTGGGAAAATAAACATTAAATCGTTGTAATAACCGCAAAGTAATTGTGTAATCGCATTCACTGCAATTGGACGCGTGATCACCCTGCCATTCACCGACCTTTGTATTAGCGAGCGTCTGTGGTCACGCATAACCTTCAATTAAGTTGTCATAATGTCCTGTCCGTCTCACAAGAACTGCGAGTATGTGGCGTGGCTCCGGCCATGGGTGGGTCGATATAATCGCATTGGTATGACAGTTTAGAATGAGTTTGTGCAATGAAATGGCACGAATGCAATCCGCACGAGAGCGGAAAAAGTTTTCAGTCCAACTTGGTTAAATCTGTTATTTAAAAGAAGTGTCAACTAGGGGAAGCGAATACTTTGGTAAGCACTGCTAATTACCACAATTAAATTCCAATTAAGCCAATATCCTGGGTAAGTTTTTGTTAGGATAGTGTCTAACACAATGTTTTCAAGAGCACATGCATTATTTTCATGAATTTTTATCAGGCATAATAAAAGAATTTCTACCTTTTATTATTTTAATATTTCGTAAAAATGTATTCAAAAGATAGATTCTGTTCAGGAACTCAGAACTTTAAAATTTAATCTCTCAGACGAAAGGTTTTTGGCTGAGAATTTAATATTATGGCCACGATCTAAGGACGGTATCGAGGATAGTGCATTATATGTTTGATTGTCTTTCCAAGGACCTCGATGCTCCTTGGAAGCTGCTCACACTCACGCTCACTTCGAATTATGCAAATTTACAACATGATTAAGCTCGTTTAGCCGGACTCTGGGATAACTGCTATATAGTAGGCCTCAATGTCGTCAACGCTCGGTCTGAGCCAGTGTTTGTTTTGCAATTCAAATGAATTTGGCCGGTTCGGGAACGGGACGCTATGGATGGAATCCGGCAACTGCTCACTCCCCGGACATTTCGACATGTTTGTTTCAATGTTTAGTTGTGTGTTGTCTGAACACTCTCGCCCTTCCCCCCGAGCTGAGTGTGTCCCTCCCTCTTTTTGTTGTATATAAATTCGTACAAATTGTTCAATGGCCGTTTGGTCTGTTCCTTTGGCCAAAGTATCAATTGTTTGGCATCGGTCTTTATTTATGCATTGTTGTTGGCATTGTTGTCGGCATTGTTGGCCTGGCCTATCCGATGTCTGTGTGTTTTATTGCTTATGGTTATAGTGAGGATATGGCCGACGGTTCTCTGAATGAATTTATATTGTTTTTGAAGTGTTTAAATGTTCGTCCGTGTTTGCTACGGGGCTAGCCCGGCGTTCCAGGCACTCGGGCACCCAGGGCGTATGCGTAATGCGTGATATGTAATGCGAATTTATGCAGCCTTAATGTTATTGCCAGGCCCTCAGACAAGTGACCGTTTCTGGGGCTTGAGCTATGGAAATTTCGTCGCCTCGGCGACTACAGACTGAAGTTTATGCAAATGAGGCTTTAATCGAGTTTTGACTCAAGTACTAATTAAATACGACAAAGTCAACTTTAATTTGCCCCTAAGAGACTGGAGGATAGCATTTAAATTCAAGAAATTTAAATGAAAATGTATTCATGGCTTCTGTGTATCCCACTGCCTCCGGGTTTCCTAAAGACCCAAGGCGGTTTTGTTGATTTTTAAATTCACGCTTGACCAAAATGACCCAACATCCTTAGCAAATCAATATTAATTGCTAATATTCATTCTACCATGAAATTATTAATAAGAAACCACTTTACCGAGTTGTCGGAAAATCATTGGTAAGAAAACAACAATCCGCCATATTTTTACTATTTGTGTTTTCCCCTACTTGAATTTCCCTCTTCTCGTCCTTGGGGCGATTTACCTCTTGCCGCTCCTTTGACCGTTTGCCGGGCAGCGAAAACTTTTGCAACTTTTGCGCTGCATTTGTGCGGTATCCTTGCCGTCGCCGTCCCTGTAGTCGGACTAATATCCTTTTCCGCCCCCGGTTACCTCTGGCACATCATGTGCTTATTATAAAATAATTAAGTCCTTTAGGAAATTATAGTTCTTGTTTCCTTTGCCTTGCTTTTCTGCTGTCGTATTTTCTCGACTCATGCAATCTGTGCCTGTTTTTATTTCACCGCCAGTTCTGCTTTTCCCTGTGATTTGGGAGCTCTTGTTTTTGGTTAGCTGTGATTTTGTTGCTGTTTCTTTGTCGCTTTTACCAGGGATAAACATCTGCTGGAAAATATATATAGAAATATAAATTCTATAAGTTTTACAGAGGGTATTAAATATTAACACAAAAGTGTGCAAGTGTGCAATGAAGGAGATATCGTCGACAACGAAAAATATACACACTATTTAACAGAAGTCAATAAAAGCATATACGTGACTACATGATCACATTTCGGACAATATGGCCGCCAGCGATGACTATATCTTCGCCTTAAAATTATATTCATAGGAGTGCCTTAAATAATTTTCAGATCGATTATCCATCATTCTGCAACGAAAACCAAAAACAAATTGTTCAATTTCCATTGGTTAAATTTTCTGGGGGATCCTTTTCACAAATGGTGAACAGGGCAGGGCTGGACAGTATGGTCTCCAGGGATGCATGTATCTTTGCCAATAATCATCCGATTCTAGAACTAACTGACTAAATAACCTTGGTTGGTAAGAAATTCCAAAAGCTAAAAACTCTGCATAAGTTGTTGCTACCCGATTGTCCTGCGGCTTTTACATTCTCCATCATTTCGAGCCTTTGTTGAAAAAAATAGATTCGCTTTGTCTCTTTTTTTGTGGTCTGCCAGTGGCATATGAGTAATTTATTGTGTATCTAATTAATTATTGCTGCCTACGTATTTTTCCACACCAAACCGAATGTGCCCCTGTCGGCCTGTTTGGTAGCGAATCTGTGTCTGTATCAGAATATGTATCTGAAACCTCGTCTGTGTGGGAGTGCTCTGTATCAGCATCGTTAACATTGACTTAATTGCCAAACCACAGAATGACTCTTTTAGGAGCCGAAACCCAAAAGTGCCCGCAGTCGTATCTTGAATCCACAAAGGTCGGGAGCTCTGGCCATGATCTATGTGTGTGTGCGACATGACACTTTGCAGTTGAATTTATGTATCGTCTGGCCATCGGACAAGACTCCTTCGTACCTCCCTTGATATGACCCCTCGCTAAAATGCAATGCTGCGCCTGTGAACGGAGTGGAACCATCCATTTTTACATGCCACGGAGTATGACAAGTGTCGGTCAGCTATAAACAGGAAGCAGCCTCGCCAGGACCATCCAGATATACACGGACACCATCGCCGGGACACCAACGAGTTCTCGATGGTCCTTTAACCAGTGTCCGTGTGGGCATAAAAGCCGCTGGAGTGCAGTGTTCTCGTCGATCCTGTCGATGGTCTGACATGGAGTTGGCCATAAATGGAGTTTTCCTGAAGCTCTGAGCCTGCTGGATTTTCGAACCATGCACGTTCAAAATGTACTTAAACCGTCTTGTCAGAGTTTTGACATTTTTCCTATGTACAGAATGCAGTTAGTTATAACTAATGAATCAAATAACTAATGAATTTACAAAACAAAATATTTAAGATCCCAAAACATATAGGTCATGACATAATAAGTTAACTACTTATAACATAAATTTAGAAGTAAAGTATTGGGAATATTTACATTTTAAAATAAATTAACTAGATATTTGGAGATAAAGTACAAAAAAACCCTTTGCCACGAAAATTGTTTTCAAAATTGATTCAACAAATTGAGTTTCGTGAGTGCGGCAAATACCCGGCCAAAAGTTGACCCGAAAATCGGCGACCAAATTTAAATTTTGCAATGCAGCAAATTCATCATAGCCGGCAGGGTAGAGTCCCGCAGATGTGCGAGTATTTCCGGTAACTTTATCTGCACTAAATGCCCATGTGTGCCAGGGAACGTATCCGCATAATTTTGATGGTTCGTTTTTGGGGCTTCGAAGAGGTTTTAGGTTTTTGGTCGCTTTCCATTTGTTTTTTTGGCCAGGCGGTGCATAAATTTGCATTTAAATTTTCCCTCTGCCCCTACCGAACCCGCTGCCACTGTCAGTATTGGTTTTTCTGTCAAGCGACGAGTGTTGCCGGAGTCCTTGTTGTGGCTGACGATTTGCCATTTTAATTAGGCAATGTCCTGTCACAAGCAGCCGGTCTCCGACACGGTTATGAGCTAAATGAGACTCTGATTTTCAGCGATGATGGTCAAATGTTTTCCCAGTTGAACGGAGTGCAAGCAAAATCGCTTTCCGCAACTGCCCCGTTAATGCGGTTTGACACAAGCACAAAATTTGTTTTTTGTAAACAATTGTTTGTTATTTCTTTAAATTTCAAAATCATTACAAGAATTGGCAAATTTAATTGAATATTGGCAATAGTCTAATAAAGTCATTATAATAATTATTTGGTCCGCTGTCACCAAATATCCGCTTTCATTTACTTAACGCGAAAGTATTTCAGATTTTTGGACTTGTGTCGGGGCCACAAACTAATTTGTAATCTTATTTTTTGCATCTCATTAAGTTAGCAATCTTTTGCATCCGCTTTACAATTACACAAATAAACAAGCTGTAACTAAATAATTGCCAAAGACTGTCCAAACGTCAATAAACAAGCCTCGCAATCACACACACATATATACATATACCCATGCGCTCGTGGAGCGTGTTTCCGTTTCCGCTTTTGGATGGCACGTGCGTGTCTGCGGCTTTCGGCCACGATTTTAGTTTGTATGTGTTTAGGTCTCTATGTGTTTTGGGTGTGGGAGCCAAGTCTGTTGACAAATTCGTGGTCAAACGAAGTCAACAAAATCGTATTCACATCAAACAACCAGCTGGTTTGTAAAAAAAAATAAGCGCGACGACAAAAATAGGAACACACAGGGTAGAGTTAAGTGCAAAGTGCAGCTGCTTTATTAAATTACAAAATTATTATCAATGATTTAAGTATTTAGTGCTAAATAAATTGCCTAATTTTTGGTTCAGTTAACAGTTTGCAATTTAATTGGCTTAGTTGCTAAACTACGTGTTATTAAGCTGACAACTAAACAGAAACTTTTTAGCAAAATAATTTTATTTGAACCAACTCTTTTCATAACTTCTTTAATGTCTAATTATGGAATTATTTTGATCTATAAATTACTTAAAGGAAATTAAGTTTCTTGTTGGTGAAATGACTTTCGCCAGGTTTGAGTTTGGCCTAAATGAGCTGACGCTCAGTTTAAGCTTTCTTGTACCACAGGCTTTTAATTAATTAATGTTCTTCCATAGATTCTGGGCTTCACCAGTGTTTACGGTTTAAGACAAAGCATCTAGACTTAACCGGGGCATGTGTGCGCGTAATTAAAAGTGTTGCCTGGCTCAAAACTTATACTTCGCCGGAGCTGGAAACTGAGTCAACAACTTTCTATTTTGTCTATGAGCCCGGCTAGATGCTCACTTTGCTTATAGATTCAGAGATACTTTCTAGAGAGGACCCTTTTGTAAGTGACACACTCTGCATGTATGTAACTAGAAATAATTTTTCAATCCACAAATGAAACTTTTGACACACAGACATACTGGGAGGAGAGCAAAGTTTAAAGTTTGCAATTGCAGCAGCAGGTCCCCAGTGGAAAGCGGTAAACCAAAACAGGGGCGAGGAGATGCATCGGGCAGAAAAAGGCGAAAATAAAGATACGGGAGCCAGACTGCGAGCCCAGTCCAGCTGAAATCGTCATGTTCCTGTGCACTTCTTGGGGTTTCTGTGCCATTTCTTGGTGTTTTTCTTTTAGCCACGGCCCCGGCTCCAGAAGGAAATTACAAACCAAAGTAAACGCCAGCAGCAGCCAAGGAAGTTGTTGACGCAGGACGAGCGCCGGCGCTGAGTGTCAGTGTCATATCCTGTGCCAAAAGTGCACACAGAAGTTTTGACCAAGACTCTGGACTCCAGAGGTTGCGACTGAGCCTCCACTGAAAGATAATATTAGAAACTTTAAGCGAATCGTTCGTTAGCTATTCTCTAATATGATATAATCAATTTTTTTTAAATTACAAATCGTATGATAGATTTTTTACTGGTGCTTGTAATAACTGTTACTATATGAAATTACTTTTAAAATAAAATTATTAAAACCTTTTGAATGATTTTTGTCTATCTGTAATACAGACAGAAATGGTGCACATTACAAATGAATAATTTATGCGCGCGCTCTCAACGGCAGATGGATGTGGGACTTGGATGTGGATGAAGCCCAGGCTGGGAACTGACTGGGCCGGTTGGGTGGACGGATTTCAGTCAGATGGAGCCCCCATCATGGAGGGCTAAACTGGAGGCCGTGGCACTGCAGCCCCGTAGCTGCTCGTAGAGACAGTCACGAAGGACTGCGGCAACGTCCAATCCTGGTCAATGCCAAATGAGTTGTGGCACCGTCTCGCTGGTGCCATAAAAGGAAGCTGGAATTGGAGCTCCAGGCGGACGAGAGGCGGTGATGGTTGGTTGGCCGGATAGATGCTGCTGGGAAAGCTGTTGCTCTGCATAAACTAAAATCTGCTGGCCAAAAAGCTTCTACCCAGAAGGGAGCTTGGAATGGGCGTAGCAAATTACATGGCCCTGGTGTGAAAATTATCTTCCTGGCAAGCGGCGGCAAAGGAGACGGAAGAAAGCGCAAACTCAAAAGTTATTAGAGTAAATTTTTGCCTTTCGCCTAAGTAATGGGCAAGTGCATATCTCTCAGCACATATTGAGTTATGACTTAATTGGATAAGAGCCTGGTTTGCGCAACTTTGCTCTACCATCTAAGTATCCCCTCACCCAGGCTATCAAGTCCTATAGCACCACCAACTTAAGAAAACATTTTTCTGGGCGCCTTTAATCAGTTTAAGTTAGGGGTTATGAAGCTCATAATATGGAAATCGTACGGCTCTGATTTTTTTTTTTCTTTAATCAATATATTAATATACATTTAAAAAGCTCATTCATTTAATTGAATAACTTATTTCAGCTTAAAAAGTGTATGTGCTATTCCGCAAAGAAAAAAATTATCAGCATAACTTGAGAGCCGTCAATTTATATGTATATAACAAAAAATAATGCGTCTTCAACTTTATTATACTTTGAGATTTTCGCTGAACCACAACTTCTGAATCATTAAAAAATGTTTCGCTTGTGGGTTTATCTACAAATTTTTAGTTGGCTGAACGTGGGCATTATTGCTGGTAAGTAAGACTTGTTCGTAGAATTTGTATTCTCATTTGTTTATTGGAATAAAATTAAATTATCTCATTCAATTTTTAAAGACGAATATTTTGAATGTTGGAACGGAGTCATTATATACGAATTAGCAAAATGCAATTCCAAAATAGATTGTTCCGATAATAGTGATGAGAAATTCGAAGAATGCTATAACCAAACTTGTCCCGAGGAGAAGTGTTCTTATGGGGGATGTATTAACTCATCAAAACTTTGCGACGGTACCAAGGATTGCTGGGATGGATCCGATGAACATGTTAGAAAATGTAGTCCAAGAATGAAAGACTATAGGCCTGACAATACCGGATGCAAGTAAGTTTCAACATAAAAAAAAAAACACAACTAACCATTTTTATCGAAACTATTTTTATTTACTTGCACATTAAATTACATAAAATTATGATAAGAAACGGGAATATGTTAATGGTTAGTGAAATATCACTGTCAACGGTAGTCCACGAGATGACGAACTACATATAAGCTAAATTTGATTCATTAAAGTGTGAGTTCTGGGTAAGATTATTTTTAATGTCTCATGTCTCATAATTTTCCTATATGGAATTTTCTCATCATCGAAGTTTATATTAGATATTTTGAGTGCAGCTTGCTGCTTCGCCACTGGTATTTTACCCCGTCAAGGTTTTGCTAATTTGATTTTAATAATTTTTCAGGCGCAATGAATTCAAGTGCACGGAAATTCCAGAATGTCTTAGCTCTCAATACGTTTGCGATGGCATTAAAGACTGTCAAGATGGAAGCGACGAGACCGAACTCATGTGCATTATCTCTACATGCCCCGAAAATACATTCCGCTGCAAGTACGGAGGTTGTCTACCTATCAAAAGGGCTTGTGATAATGTTGTAGATTGCGTTGATGGCTCGGATGAGATTGCGGCTATATGCACTAAGCTTAATACCGATTATTTAAATACTTCCTCGCCTTTAAGGAATGCCTCTGGTAGAGCCACTTCCATTCATACTGGCAATGAAAATCTTACAGCCCCGTTGCCAAAGGGTTGCTTAATATCTGAAACCTTACAAAAACATCAAGTGAGAACGCTTTTCAATGTACTGCCTTATGAGAAGGGTGCAGAAATACCCAGCACAGTGGTAGTGCGAGTTATCTGTGACAATAACACCGTTAGCATTGGAAGTGATTTGAATCAATGTCTAGATGGTAAGTGGCAGGAAACCTGGCCCGAGTGTCGTCCCACTTGCTCTCGAACCAGATTCGCCAACGATCTTTCCACTCAGGCTACCTGTGACTATAAGGGTCAAATAAGAAAGTGCAGCGACAAGGATATGCAATTGTTACCCAAAACTAAGGCTACGATAACCTGTTCTCCCGGCTACAAGAGCATTGTAGAAAATTCGAAAGAAATAGCGATTTGTCAAAGGGACGGTGAGATCGCGACTTGGAATAGTCAGAGAGTACTCAAATGTATACCTCACTGTGGCAAAATACCGGATACTGTTAAGGAAGAGCCTTGGCTCGTGAGTGTTTTCGAAAGTTACACATCAAAAAATCAATTCATGTATAAATGCTTCGGACAAATTTTAAGTCCATGGGTGATATTTATTAATTCTTTTTATTGCCTTATTACGGACAATGTGGACAAAGTCGTCATTGCTGAGGGAACCCAAACTTATGAATTCTATCGAGACCAGGAACATTCATACCACCTGCACGAGATTGAATCTATTCATAAGAGGTATAAAATAACTTTTAGTTAAGATTAGACTTTTAGTAAATTTAACTATAATTTGTTTTAGCGGACATTACAATCTTTTGAAGCTGCACGACCCCTTCATTTTTTCGGCATCACTGCGACCAATATGTTTGCCTCGTGTTTTACAAAAATATGTACCATTTTCTAATAATACTGTCTATAGGATAGAGAATGGTGAAAAAATTTACTATCTTTCCAAAATTCCAAAAGACTTTAAGGATCTTATTCGGAAATTCGATAAGATAAAAACTAAAGTACATTAAAAAATATATATTTTGAATTATTTTTCTATTTCTGTACATCGTTAGAATTTTAACGTCAGAATTAAAAGCAAATTGAATTACATTACACACATTGTTTTTTATACTTGTTATTTTTACTGTTTGTTTCGAGATTTTAAGCAAAGATGTCGCTAAACCCAACAATGGCCAACCAGTTGACAGCACCCGAAGGTCCAACAATCGGAGTAAAGCCGCACGTGCAGCCCTGGGAGGTGATCGCCTGGACACCGGCCCAGTTAACCAGGATGTATGCCGACTGGTCCATATACTTGTCCCGTCACCAGAGGCTGCGGCACGGGCTCCATTGCGTGAACAGTGCCCTGAATTTTGATCCAGTCAACACGAAGGCGTTGATGCGCCGGAGTCAGATCCAGAGGAAAATGGGCCGAGCTTCGGAAGCATTGAAGGACTGCTCTTGGGCAGAAGGTTAGTTCGTTTTGTAAGAAGAACAATGTTAGATACATCTTATTTTTCAGCTTTGCTTAAGGAACAAGAGCCACCGGTCAGCAAATCGCACGTCAGTTTGGAGGTCTGCGATGCCCTCTACGAGTCAAATCGATTGGAGGATACCAAGATAAAACTGCACGACCATCTACGGCTCTGCGGTTACGCCCAAGGAGTGCCTTTAGTAAATCGTCTTAATGTGGTGAGTTTAAAAATTGGTGAAATGCCTACCTGCCCATGCATATTTTAATATTATATAACTTTATGTTTAAGGTGGATGAAAACTTTCACGATACCCTTTCTGAAGATACTACTCTGGCAGTTCAGCGTTTAATTAATCGCATGTTGATCAGCTTGGCAAAGGAGCCCAAGGAAATAAAGGGGGATTGCGATGTAGTTAGCATAATAGAAAAAGAGGTGACGGTTTTCTCTCGCAGCGCAATACCAAAACTTATCCTTAACTTCCGTAAATAGGAAATCATTTTGTCGCCCCTGGAAATCGCTCGACGAAAGCGACATTATAAAATATATAATCAGACTTACTTAAATAAATGCTGGAAGGACGTGGAGTTTTTGAAGAAATTGCGCAATGATCAAAAGGTACCTCCAATACACACCAAAAGATCATCCAATTACTTGCGCCAACTATTAAATTCTAATTACCAGAGGGTGCGCAATATGACGGTATGTATTTCTTAATACAAACAATTATAATGATTGTATTTTTTTGTGAAGAAAATGTTGCACACTCGATGTCCCATGTATGCCCAGCATCAGCAAAAATATCCAAACGAAGCTTTTTGGACGAAGCAAAGAGAAGAAAATCTATACCGCATTCAGTACCAAACAAGAAGAAATATGTTCAAGATTTTGAGAAGTATAAGGCAGTTAATACGGGTTGGCGACTTACGGGTTAGTTTTCAACACAGTTGAACCACACTAATGTTTAAAAAATAATTGACAAGTGCAATCTATATAAGCATTCCAAAAATTCTTAAACTCATGAAAAAGCCTGACCAGATTCTAGATTTTATACTTCCGTCCATACTGTTATCAGCATATATATATTTATATATATATATGAACAACATACATTTGTATACAGTATAAAGAATTTTTTATTTTCTGTGAATAATTCTTATATAGTATTTCGTCGTCAAGTGGTTGTTGTTGTCTAAATACATTTTTCCCGCAGAAACTATCAGATTTTATCGAAGAGGTTATGGGTGACTATACCACAATAAAGACGCATCGAGTCATGCCGTGGAAATTTGAATTCATTAATGAGGTCTATAACTACCTAGGTTTAGCCCGCCTTAATGAGTTCAAAATTCCCACCAACATGTCGATCTTGCAAGGCAAACAACGTCTCCTAACCTTATTTAGATTGCCGGTCGAAAAGAATATAGAGCTTCAAATTAAAAAGACCAATCGGCCGGAATCTGTGTATCAAGCCAGTTCCGATACAACTGATCCCAAGACGGAGAAATTCAAGTTGGTATCACGTTTTTTCTTAATAAAAGATGAATATATCATGTATATTTTGTTTATTATAGAAAGAAAGTGGCACGGTATGAGAAACGAATGCTGTTTGCCGAATACCACATTGAACGCGCATACCTTTTGCACGAATTGGCTCAGTGTCATTTGGACAATAATTCTTTTGACGCAGCCTGTTCTTTAGCTCGCAAGGCTCTTGAAGGTTTGAGTATAAATGCGTTTTAGTTTTCACACATCAGGAACGTTGTATTTTGCAGAGGCGACCAGATGCAGAAGTGTTGTATGGAGCTTCCTCAGTCTAATGGTTATTTGCAAGGCTCACGCCATTCTGGGGAAGATTGAACGCGAAAAGGATCTCCTTTCCGATGCCTTTAAGCTGGCAAAGCGGATGAAAAACATGGAGCTCTGCCTCTTCATTGACATTTGCATAAAAGTCAATGCAGAGGAGATGGAACTGAAAAGACTGGTATCCACGGACATAATTAATAGGAGGCATAGGTACAGGCAGGTTCTCTCTGAGTTAGGTAGCGCAGAACGCTACCAATCTTACAAACATTAATAATGTGAAATATAAAAAAAAATTATAACATACTTATTGACCAAAACTTTAAAATGCGACTTTCTTTTAGTCCTTCCGACCACCAAAAAGTTTTCCAGGGGAAAATCCCAAGCACATTAACGGCTGTTGGGCATTCAATCACAGCGAAGTGCAGCTGCAACTTGGCTTATATATAGAAATATATACAAATAGTTTGTTTCTTTCTGCTTCAGCCCTTGGAGGCGGCAACCATTTCAGTGTAAACTTTGTACACTTTCTGGATTTTTAAGGTGGTGCTTTAGGAAAAGATTCTAAGCTGTGGCCCAGCCCCTTTCATGTCCCCTCGCTGGGTTTGCAGGAAGTTCCGTTCACCTCGCACAAAAGACGCAAATAAATGAAGCCATTTGTTGTGTTGTTAGCTGATTTTCGATGCAAAGGTTGGCCAGAGGTGGCAAACTTTTGCACCACCTGCCGCCGTCGCCACCTGCCTGGGAAAATTGTTGGCAATTCCCATTAGTTGCTTGTCATTTAAATTTTTTCGACTTTTCCATGTCCTTCGTGTAAGTGGAGTGGAGATTTAAATTCAACACGCCACGTCTGAACCGGCAGGACCTTTACAAATGGGCTTCATGCAACGGATGTGGATCATTTAGCCGCGGAAATAATTTGTCGTCCTTTGGACAATTGCTAATTTGATGAAATACTTGATAGCCTATGATTAATTACATTTAAGCTATGTGTGTTGTGTTTTTCTTTTTGTATATTAGATTTAAACATAATTCAAGCTTGCAGCCGGTGTCTTTAAGCAACCGCGACGCGGTAGACGACTAGTGAGGATGTCTTCCTTTGTGCTTTGTGTGTTTTATGATGCAAAATTACACAAAGCCAAATAAGAACAAAGAATGCAAAAAGCTGGCAACAAAGAAAGCCGACTAAAGCAGCAGAACACAGCCCGACAGCAATAGCCAACTAAAACTGCAACTCAACTTTGTAGACACACCGGAGGCAGTGGCTGTTGCAGTTGAAGTCGCAGCCTCTGATGGCTGCTGTGATGGCAGTAAACAGGCAAAGAAAATTGCTTGCGAGCAATTAAAAGCGCAGCAAGGCAAATAAATGGCCACGCCCCCTTTGCCGCCCTGATCGACACCCAACAACTGCAACAGACTTGGGCTAAACGGAGTCATCGCTGGGGTTTTTATGTAGTTACCAACTTGACGTACTAGCTGACTAATTAGTCATAAAATTACACGGCCCAGGACGAGCATGCCGCACAAAAGCCAGGCAAACATTGGAAGCAGGGGGAGGGGATTTTTCGCCACCCACCCCTGTATCCTTTCTCAGCTTGGGGTTCCAAGCAGCCAGGTCAAAGTGCAACGAGGAGATGCCGGAAGCAGATGGCGCTGACGGAAATGCGTGCCCACCCGGCACACACTTACACACTCTCAGAGCAGAATCTCACACAACGGCATACAATCGCGGTTAGGGAGGTATAACTAAGGACAGGTCCCTCGACCTAATAAATTAAAGATAAATGCAAATTTTATGCAATTTAATATTTTACTTTTATATAAAGCATAAAATTTGCAATTTTTTCTGTTTGAGAAAAATAATTATTATTTTGTCCACGACTATTCTGTGAAGTCGGTCCTAACCAGGTCCCAGTGCTTAGGGCGACGGGTATGCCACTAATTGCTGATTTCCTGTGCCGCTGGCACTAGGAACGGACTCGAAAACTGGCGATGGCCACGTGAACGGAATGGCGAGTATGGCAGAGGGGAAATGGAAAGAGGTTCCACTTTCACACACTCGCTCTCTTGTGGAAGGAAAACCAAAGCGAGGCCGCACATTTGCCACATCACTTATTAGCTTTATTGCTTTTAACAATTTCAACTTCCACTTCCTGCAACGGCGGGGCAACTAAAACGTGTGCTGATTAGTGGCAGACATACACACATACAGACATGTGGAAGACCAGTTCACCAGCTCACATATACTTGTGTGCCAGAGGCAGCGCCATAAATTCCTGAGCTGCAGGCAAAACTGCAGCCAAAGTCAAAGCCAGCCCACACAAACCAGTCAAGGGATAAGGAAGAGGGGAACCGAAAAGTCCAAAGGAGGGAGGGCAGACACATGCAACATTTAACATTGCAGACAATTTATAAGGACATTCATGGCACACGGCGATGGCGATGGCGATGCGAGGAGGCCAGGCCCATAACTTGGCACTCGGCACAATGCGAACAGCTCGTCCTGCCCTCATCCGGCTGGGCCATGTGTCCTGTTTTAGTTTTCTCCTTTTTTGGCCCTCAGTTCTCGGCTCCCCCCGTTCGCATTGTATTTGAAATTCAACATTTAAGCCACTTACGGGGCAACTTGAACTGGCATTTCAAAGGCTGCAACGCAGCAGCAGGACAATGCCGCCCGGCAAAGATTTATAGCTGGCTAAAAGCGTGAGAGAGGATCTGGTGGCAATGATAAATGCCACCATGAGAACGTTTAAAATGAGGGAATAATATTTAGCATGTAATATATAGATTAAGACAGTAACTTAAAAAGTCAATCATTTAAGTACTTTTTAGGTATTAAGGATTCACTGTACTATTTATTTTAAATGAGTAACCTTTATTGATTGACAACACCGTTCTGTGGCTTTTTTCAATTCCTTTGGCAATCCATTCGATATTAATCCGGGCTTTGTTGGAAACAAGATCAATCTGTCAAATTGGCGGACACCTAAATCTTCCCGGGAACGGAAATTTTATGGCCACAGATGCAACTGCAATTTTAGCTACACTTTGTGGGCTAATGCATCGAAGACATAGGACTGTCATTCGAGCCCCACTAGCTCTCCACTCGATTCTGGGCATCGACATTCCAACCGATTCCGGCCGAGTCATCAGGGAGTACTTCGAAACCAGATGGGATAGAGAAGGGGGAACGACATGCAAATTAGATTGAGGCTAGGTGGAATCGGGGCCAATCCGTTGGGGTCCAGTCAAGCGACAAGGATAAGTAAGCCAACATGAGGACTACTAACCGGTCGAGGTCATTGTCTGAGCCAGGCACAAAAAATCCAGCTGCACATGGTAAAATCTGCGGAAAATTAGATTTCACTCCCCCAACTTGCACCGCATCTATGCATGTATGTATGCATGAAAATTGCTGGAAAATCGTGCTGGAAAAGCCACTGTCAGGAGGACTGCCAACTTTATTTATGACACGTGACCCAACGAAATTATTTGCGCCGGGACCCCTTAAATCGTAAATGTGGTATTTTCAGCCGTTGTATATGCCATATATATAAGGTTTTGTTTCGTCGTCGAAGACATGGAAAAGGTGGACAGCTCACACACAGCCTGGCCAAGTATCGAGTGAAATATACATATATGTTTAAGTTCTATATACATGTACGGGAAGTAGAGCCTTTGATTGTGGCAGTGTCAACAGAAGGAATGCGAGTGCAACTGACGGTTCAGTTTATTTGAGATTCTAGTTAATAAAGACGCTTGACAGCTACTATGATGCAATGGTAAACAGGATTATTTGATTTGAATATAAAATATGTAAAATATTTTCGATAAATTCTATTTATTTTACCAAAGCAGTTATCGTTGACATCCCTCAAAAATACTATATTTGTTTCTGTTATTACTATAATTACCTATTTGAGCTAAAAGCACAAACCACTGTAGTGGGCCATACCCTGTGGTGCTTCTTTGTGAATTGAAACAAAAGATGAAAGCCTGGGTAGTCAGTGCAGCAGTAATAAAGCTTACTCACAGCCTACTCCGCCCACCGAAACGCAGTCTACGTCCTCAAGAATGATTTCTTTAAGAGCAAAAAATAAATCAAATGAGTTCGCATGCCGCTGACAGATATCTTTGAATGCAAAGGGGTGGCACAGGCTTTCAGCAAAGACAAAGCGTGCAAGTAAACGCCAAAAAAATATAAAAAAAAATAAAAGAAGTAAAAAGGAATAAGGGATCCCCCGAAACGAACACAATTCAATGCGTGACTTGACTGAGCAACTGACGGATGTACTTGAAGTCAACTTCATTTTAATCAGCGCCTGACAGCGGCAACTATTAAAAGGAAATGTAATAGTGTCCCCTGGCCAACCCCCTCTTGGCCCTGTTACCTTTAACTGGAATCGGGCTGAGGGCTAACGATGAATTTGATAAGCCCGGGGTGATAAGACGGCGCCGGCAGACGTTCAACCCGAGTTCGGTTCAAAATGGCGTCACAAAATACATTTTGAAACGAGCAGCGAAAACGTGAGTTGATTAGCAATAACCCGCTGGCTCTTCCTGAATATGTATTTGTAAATGTATATATGTGTGTCGCTGAGTATGGACTCCTTTGTGAGTGGGTGTCCTTAGCGCCATTTTGTTTCATAGAGGAGACAAGTTTAATGGGCACCTCTTAAAAGGTTTTCAGGCTCCGAATATGGCCCGGCACATTAGTGCCGAAAGTCTGGAGGATACTAAAAAATTGTATACATCAAGATATACGAGGAGCACGTGGCCGCCATATGTCAGACTTGCCTTTATTAATATTTTATGTGTTGTTTATAAAACAACCGAAAAACAAAAACGACATGTTTTTCCCTATTTTTACTGCAACAACTGACGAGTTTCGAATGGGAATTACGTACGCATATTGACGTAATGGCTGCTACATTTATTTTTTCCGCTTTTCAATTAAATTCCCTTCCAATTGTCAACTATTTCCATATACAATTATTGCCAAGCTTATGGCTTTAGCTGCTTTAATTTCCCAATGAACGTATTTTGTCGCAATTGAACACTTTTTCCGCCATTTGGTATTTGCATTTATTTTCATTACTTCAGCTGTCATTGGCTCACGCTTCCTTGGCTATGGATGGCAGATGATTGCCATTAAACGGCTAAAATATTTCGATATCCTTGCAGAGGGTATTATAATTTTGCTCCTGCTTACATATCCTTCTTTCCTTCGATCCTAGGGTCAATTTGAAATTGGGGTCTATAAGTTAACAAATACTTCTTATACCTAACATAGACCTGGTTATCCGAAAAAGTCACACATTTTACAGACAAATTGGCCTATTTCAATCCGAACGGAAATGAACGGAATACCTTAAACGACTTGACGATCGATTCTTCATCATACTGCATAAACATATATTTTAAAGTTTTTTTTTTATATTTTTTTTTACATTTTAATCAGACAATTATACACAATGGGTGGTTTAGTATATAATCTGCCACATAACTGCAAGGGTACGCTAACTTCGGCTTTGTCCGTTGCTGGCCGTGCTTGTCTTTGTGTTTGTACTCAACTAGCAACTGCAAAATGGCAAAAAGGATACATTTAAATTTAACAACCATAGGACTCAACGCACAGGAAGCAAGCAAAAACAGTTTGATGCATCGATATTAATTTCTACTTAAATGATAGAAAAAAAATACATTTTTTAATGTTCATTAGGGATTTATTAAAGGACATGAAAGGATATTTAATATACAGACAAAAAATATTATTTTATACTCCTGGCTTGTGTTTGAAATTAAATAACCTCTGTTACAGCATGACATATCTGCATTGCTTTTTTTAAATACTCTAAATAATCAAACAAAAAAAGCAACACCAAAATCCAGACATTGACAAACTTCTCCAAGAAATTGGCCAAAGCCGAAAGGGCTAAGAATTATGAGAAGGCAACCGAAACACAATCAAAACAAAAGGAAATTAAAAACATAAATAAAAAGTCAACCCACACACGCAGGGGCCAGACTGAGTTGACCCATTCTCATGGAACGACGAGTGAGAATTATGACCCAAGGCATTCGGATCTGTGGCCAAGGAGTTGTGTATTGTAATTCATTTGCTCAGCTGTTTTCAAACAAAAACCAAAACCCAGAAAAAAACTGAATTAAATGCACAAAAAAAAAAAAACAAAAGTGACAACAACAGGCGACAAAATGCACCAGAAATTCAACACTTTTCAATGGATTTTTTGTTGGCTTAGAAATTTAGCTCAGAGTATAGAATCACTGGGGTCTCTTTAGCTTTTTTAAGGATTAAAATATATTTCTTTAATTTAACATATAAATTTAAAGAATTTCTAAAACAGATATTGTTTTTTATTCCAGCTCTGTATCTAAAACACTTAAAATTTAAGAATAAAGAAGCCATACTTATGGATCAAATTTTAAACTTTAATTTTCTTTTCTAACTTTTGATTTAGAAATTTATCTAATTTAATTTAGTTTATAAAAAATTTGCTAATGTCAGCACTATTTGGGGATTCCCGTTGCGGCTTCAACCATGGTTCCGGGACTTTGGTATGGGGGTATGGATATGGATATGGGCACGGGTCTCCGAGTCCGATTCCGACTCCAACTCCGGTCGCCGTTGCCGCTTAACATAGATAAATTGCGTTAGAAAAAGAGGCGGCGGTGTCCTGGGTCCATTCGTATAATTCACTTTTGTCAGACTCATAAAAATTGTTGAGTGACATTTGTTTGTGTTTCCCGTTTGCTGTTTTTGATGTTGCTGTTGTAGTTGTTTCACTGTTTTCACTGATTTTGTGTCAGTGCAGCCATCTTTTTCTTTTCCACTAGACTACCCACACAGACACCCAGACACATACATACGTATACACGTGCCCTTTCCACCCACACTAACATAAACACAGAGTGTTTTGCCTTTTAGCATTTTTTTGCCTTATTTCCCGCATTTTGTTGTCTTTTTTTCAGCTCTCTTGTTTCTGTCTCTGCTGTCTCCACATAAAAGAAAATTAGTGAGTTTTGTTGCAAAAATATAAAACATTCGCCCATCCTTTTGGCGTTCTTCTAGCCTCTTTTTGTCCTTTTGCTTTTGACATTTCTGCTGTAGGTACATAATGACAAAGGTTTCCGTTTTCAAATGGCCCGACACAAAGCCATGAAAAAGCTTAAAACTGTTTTTCACTTTGTTTTGTTTTTGATTTGAATAAAAATGCATGGAAATGCATAGTTTTGAGCCTCTGATGCAATTGGAGTCCTTGTGTCGAGGGAATCTCGCGTATCTCTCGTAATTGTCGCTTATTTTGTCATACAAAAAGATTGCAACAATTAAAACTATTTTACTTTCAAATACAATTTTTTTTGAGATTTATTTGCCAATTACTGTATTATATGTTTGGGGCTCACTAGGCCTTTCATGATATAGTTTTTCTCTCAAAAAATGGCACTCTCAAAAGTTTTTCTCTCAAAAAATTCTACCACCTTGTTATCTTTTCAACAATTATCCATGCACTTTATTCATCATAAGCGAATGTTTTTTAAGTCAATACGCCAAGTTCGTTTGGTGCCATATTGAACTTGCCACCGCGGTGGCATCCATACTCGTACCTTCGCTGCTTCCTAACGAACCGCAAAACGTCACAAATCACAGCCAACACGTGCCATCCAGTCCGGCTGGGAGCCCGTACACCAAAGTCCGGCGTACAATGCACCTTCGCTTATTAACAATCCTCGGAGAGATTTTCACCCCCACCCAGCTTTTCCCGTTTTCATTTTCCCGGCATTCGTGCTTGCCATTTCCCGTTGCCTTTACCATTTTCACATTAATGAAGTGCTCGTGTGGGCAAGTTGTTACAGTTTCTTTCGCTCCGGCGTTGATTACATGAGAAATTCATGTTCAAATTCAAATTTAAAACTTTGCCAACCGACGGAGAAAAGTTTGTTCAGCCAGGTAACCGATAAAAAAAAGGAGAAAAACCCCGTCGAAAACGGAAGTTTTTTCAACAAAAATTTTCAGCTCGACTTATGTTGAAGTCGTGCCATTGCACTTTTGTAGCTCCCTCCCACTGTCCAATTTGGCCTTGGTTTTGCTTGATTTGTTGGTGGCGAGGTATCAGAGACACACACATTTCTGTCTGACCATCATTTTGTCGCTGGCCATTGCAGTGGAAATTTTTTGTCGAATTTCTCCCGTGCTGCATTCAAATATTATCAATTTCTGCAGCTAACGATTTTTCTTGCCAACGCTAACTGATTGAATTGTTAGAACGCTTTACGTGTGCGGCATCGTAAATGCGCAATTGAACCTCGTGCCCTTAGTCCTTTGCCCCCAACCCCCAACCCCCAACTCTCAACGATCACCTCCTGCCACTCAGCCTGAACTCTGGCAGCGGGAAAATCAATTTTGCCGAAATAAATTGTCGAATTTCTGGTATAAATTGCAACCGTTCCCCCAACACTTTTCCATCACGCATACATGTCTGGGAAACTCGATTCCTCTTTAGACAGGCGGTCAGACAAAATGATTTCCTAAAATGAATTTATTTATGATAGTTTCCCGCCAAAAAAAAGAGGATTTAATTTAATGACCGTAAATATCCATTATTTCCCGCAAATAAATCACTGCCCAGCGAGTCATCCTTTCTCATTTAACTCTTTCCATTAAACGCGCATTAATCTATTTAATTATTTAGCCAAGGCCACTATCGTTTAAGCTAACGCTCCTTGAGCAGTTGAAATGATTAATTTATGATTTCTATAGTGTAATATATGTAGGCCGTTTAACCTCAAGTAAAGAGAAAGACAAAATTAAAATACAGAGTTTATACAACTAACGAGCCACTGAGCTCGTCTATCCTCCGACCAGGAAAATGAGCTGCTGCTTCATTATATTTGCGGTGGCGTATGAATAATATCGACATCACTCATACGCCCCGGATGACGTGAATTGGGTGCCGGTGGCATTGCTCTACGGCTCTTTTGCTAATTGTTCCAAAATGACAATGCAAATTTGTACAAATTTTCTATGCTATCCTGACACTCACACCAACGGCCGCAGAGACACGTAAAATGCTCTGCAAAATAACCGAAAAATTTGTGGTAAATAAGCGAATAAAAGCAATGAAAGTTTTGCCACTTGCCTGCGTCCGGTTCACTCATTCGTGCTGCGTGTCCATCCGTCCGTTTTTGGCCACGTTGTCGGTCATTTCCTGTTTTATTTTGCCAACTCATCACCATCGTTTCCAGCCAGAATTGTGAGCGTTAAGTTTAAAGCCTGCCGCCTGCCTGACAGCGTGCCTGTCAGTTTCCCCTAAGTAGTCGACACGTTTCAGCATTTTCAGCACTTTATTTTGGTTTCCATTTCATGAGGTCCTTTCGCTTTCGTTTTTATTTTGAATCCGAGAGGTTGATTACTCGTCAGTTGCGCTGATTGCTCCACGTGATACGAACATTAGCATTTCAGATTCAATTTGGGCATGATGTTTGGCTTTGCCCTCGGTCTCATTTTCAATATGGCAAACATCCTACTCCGAAAATCCATTATAGTTGACAGCCCCGCAAAGACAAATTCATACAATGTCAACATAAAGGCGGGTCCTTCTCCTTTTTTCGCCCAGTTGTTTCCAATCCGCAGAGGAAAAAATTTGTTTAACAAGCACTTATTTCGATTATATTTGTTGATTTCCACTTATGGAGCACTTAATGTGCTGTTCTGAGAATGTTCCTCACATCAGTATCCCGTATCTCCTGCCTCGGTTTCAGCGTCATATTTTCTGGGACATCTTCCCCCACCCTCCAGTCCGTGTTTGCCACTCAAGTATGATTGATAATTCTGATGATTCATGCGTGTAATTCGGCTTAGGGTTTTTCTGGTTTTCCATTCGCGTTCTTCTTCTGGGTCAGAGACATTATATTGTGACATTTATAAGAAACATGTAAGGGTCATGATTTTTGCGATTTACCATTGATGCTTCCCTGGCAATTTCCTTAAAGTATTTTTTAAAATTTGCCACTACTTCTGGGGCCTCCGCCGAGTAAATAAAGTAAACCACAAGCCATTAGAGCGCTGCTAATTAAAATTCAGCACGTTTTCACTGCCTCACAGTTGAGTAAAGTTAAGTTGAGGGTCATAAGCCAAGCCATAAAACAGCCGAGTGAACGACCACCGCCCAGAAGCCATCAAAAATATTGTAACACATTTTGCCTATTAATTGCAAGCACAGTTCTGGCTCTTTCCGGTCTTCAAAACTCAGATGGCAGCACAGAATTCACAATTTGCCACCTTTCGCCCAGAATCTGCTGGATTCTCTCGCCCGTATCCAGCGCGCTCATTCTAATGAAATTTTGCAACATTGTCGGTGGGATTTGGGCAGACGAGTTTGCTTAAATTGTGTTTCCCTTCCAGTTGGCTTTAATAATACGAAAGGTACCCATAAACTCATTTGAGTATTGGGAATCCGGATGGCTTCGTGGTTCGTCGGGGTATCGCATTTTGCAGCAGCAATTATAGAATTTCGAAGCTGATTCTGATGACCACATTAGCTTACTTTCGATTTCAGCTTACCATACCGCTAATTTCCTGGGTGATACCTATTTTGGGAGGATTGCCTGGGTGTTTCTATGACAGTGGAAATAAATTGGCAACGCAGCATATTCCACTCAAAATAAAACGAATTCATATAGCAAATTGCACGCTCCCACACATGGATACAATTTGATATAGAAAGTTACATAACTTGAGCTCCCTCTAGGCCAGGAACCTAAGAAGTGCTCTCCATTCTCACCTGCGTATTTGTTTGACTGACGAATGAGCAGGTGAAATCGCTGCTGTCTCCACTGAACGAAAAGTTCAAACATATTTATGGTAATTAAAATTGATTTGAAAAGTTTAGATTGTCTCTGTGGTCGCACTCTCTCTTCCAAATTTACAATGTTTCAGACCCGGTCTCCGGTTGGTTGTATACGGCGGATTTTGGCGACACATCATATATGTACATACATATACTTCAGGCTATAGCCTGCATGTGTGACAAAACTTTCTAATTAAAGTTGCTGCAACCCCGCACTGAAAAGTTGTCAAGTTCTCACGTGTGTTTGTATTTGGCGAGGGCAAAGTTTTTGGTGTCGGCTTTTAGGCGCACTGCGTAATATATTTTACTTGGGCGGCACTCTGGCGGTTGTTTCTGGCTTTGCCGTCGATTTCCAGTGCGGTCTCGATTATGCTGGAACTTGAAACTGATTTTAATTAGCTCTCTTGGCAATTAGGCAAGCCCAGTCCACTTCCCAAAGCCAGGACTGGAGTCTGATGCAGGAATGTTGAATAAAAATGAAGATTTTCATTGTGTCTGTTTATGGCAACATATAACTGGCTATGAAATTTACCCTGAGGTTCCTGCAACTTTAAACTTAGCTTGATTTAAATAGAGTTACGGGGTTTTCTGAACTCAAAAAATTTCAAACAGAACTTGAAAACTGGAAAAGAAATTGTAAATGATAATAGAAGACAACGGCTGCCCGCTGGTTTGCTCGACAGCTTTGCAATATTTTTAAGTCTCCCATTCAAATTGAATTAAATAATATGCACTCGACTCGCAAACAGAACTTTCCCCGAAAACTTAACTTTCGCTGAGCCTGCCTGAGGGGCTGGGGTTGCAATGAAAAAGGGTAAGCAAAATAAGGCAAAGAATCTGAGGGGTTGGCAACAACTTTCATAATTCATTTCTGCCTGAGTGTAACAATTTTTGCACTTTACGACTTTCGAGTGCGCGCTGTGCGAGTGCCTTGAGTTTGACTTTTGGGCCCGCAAATCATGCAACTGCAACGGCAGAGGCAGCAGCAACTGCGGCATTCGCACAGCGGGAACTTCAAGTTGCAAACATTTTTGGATGCATCTTGCCCCTCCGTTATTCTTTTAGCCACATCTTTGTGCTAATTACAGGGGCAGCAAGGAAGTAGACGGCGCTCACCACTTGGCAACAGCCGAAAACAAACTTGGGCCAAGAACAACAATCAGGCAATGAGAAAACAACAATAACCATAAAGGCAAGCCTTGGAATTCTAAACGGAAGCCAAATATTTAACTCGACTAGAAAAATACCTGGTACTTTCTTTTTTGCTTTATACCTGGTACTTGCCTGGATAGTATCTAATAGGTTTTAATATTATTAAAAATAAAACAACACATTTTTAGGTAATATTGCTTTTTCAAGCGTATAAACAAATGCAACATACTTTGAGTCTCGTTGCATACATTTTATGAAGTCTCTTAGTCACTTTGCATTGAATATACAAAATAAGAGGGGAACACAAAAATGAAACCGAAATTCCACAAAAAACATGCCAACAGGCAAGGACAGGCTCTTGACCAGGAAGTTGTAAACGACATTGGGGCAGGCGTCCAGTTCCAAGTCAAGCCGGTCCAAAAGGGCTTGAACGCAAAACAAAGCCTTCAGCTTGCAAGTTTGTGGGGAATAGCAAACAGATTGGCAGGCTAAACGACCTCGGGCCAAGTCAAAGTGCTAGTACCTGTTCTTCCCGAAACAAGTAGGAAGTGGGGATAAAAGTGTTACGCTTAAATCTTGCTTTAAGGAATGCCACAAATATTTACCTTTTTTTAGTTAAAATCATTTTTTTAATAGAATGTAATTTATGTCGAAATGTTAATATGAAAATATTTCTTTATCGGTTTATTTACTAAAACAAATCTCTTTGAAAAATACCCGAAATTAAGTGAACTTGAACTTGACTTTTAAAGAGGCGCGACGGCTTCAGGCCTTTAGGAAGTTGTTGACAGAATAACTTTCCCAACTAAAAGTTACATAAAGACACAAAACTTCAACGGTTCATTAAATATGCCAGCCGATAAAATAATTGCATAAATTGATTTTCCCAAACTTTCATTTATTTTAAGCCTACATAAACAATTTAAAAACTACTTGAAAAGGAAATTGTAGTAAGCTTTCAAATTTATTCAAATCCTTTATTCAAAAACTGTATATTGACACATGTGCTGTTTCGTTGCAAAACTCATTTCTTTTGAAAACGTTGGACTCGATTGCGTTGGCATCTCTTCCATCCATAAACATTGCTTATGTCACGCATTGACACGCATCGTTCTTCACAGAGAACAACAAAATTTTTCGATTTATATGCCCCAGCAACAAAAACAATAGTAATATCGACTGACACAACCAACCACATCCAACAATCCTGGGCACAAGACAATTGAATGTGCGCGAGTGCCCAAAGGACTCGCTCCTGCAGACGCAGTTCGATGCTCGGAATTCTGAAATTCTCTTATCGCCCAGCCACTCCCACATAAATATAAATAAATACATACAAATAAATAACAAGGACGTGGGAGTTGGAAAACGGAGTCGGTCATGGAGCGCAATCGAAAACAATAACAATACCACAAATAAAGGCAGAAGGCGGCTCTGAATTCGGTAAAGTGAAATACTTAAACAATTCACAGGAGGGGTCACAACTGTACATATATTTCACGTTTCAGCACACGATTTTTCGGTAAAATAATAAGGAAGCAATCAAGTGGAAAAATATGTAATATGAGAGTATGCTTGGAGGTAGGAATAAGTGTTCCATTTTCAAGCAAATTAAACGTAAAGAAACATTAAGTTATAATTTATAAAACAAACACCCTACTTGTCATTTGAAATGGTTGATTAATTTATTTTTAAATACCTTGCGGTCCTAAAAACGTTCGATAGAGCGCCATACATTATTCCGGTGGGTTGATAAGAATCGTTTGAAAAATAAATCCACTTAGGCCAAATACCTTAGGCAACAAAATGCAAAGTCAAAACTATTTGCCAGAGCTTATCAAAAAATACCACATGAATCATAACAATGGGCTGCCGAGCAATTAATCTCATGGAACAAAACCGAACCAAACAAACCTCACGAAATCCGGTTGGCTCTAATGCGGCTCATAATTTATGAGACTTCGCACGCACAAAAAAGTCTGGGCTGCGGAATCGGCGTCAGGAATCGGGGCTCACAAAATTTGCATAAATTGAAGATGTATCAACTGAAATTGAGGTAATAAAGTCGACAAGACCAACGGAGGGCCCTCTCAGAACCAGGGCTTTGATGACGAAGATGCTGATCTGGTATCGGCCCACTTGTAATTGGTACTAATTTGCTTTCACTCCATTAAAGAATCCCCCCACGATTTAGATGCAAATGAGGGCGTTCACTGACTAGAGAATGGGCGACTAGAAGAACAGGTTGGCGCTGTGCGAAAGCCATTAAAATCAATTAAGAAATGGAAATAAAATCAATCTCCGCGCACGGCTAATCACTCCCCATGTATGTATGTATATCCGAATGTTTGTATGAGGAAGTGCCCCAAACCAACTTCGCATTTTTATCAAAATTTATGCAAACCGTTGACAAAAATGCTTAAAATTACATTCTCCCTTACCGAGACTAAATGAAACATTTGCCAGTGTGTGACAACAAGAATCAGATACAAGATTGGAGATACACGGTACAAGATACACGACCGTGAACCTCAAGAGTTCATATAATCAGCTGATTCAGCATCTTATGCTGCTGCATTCGGCTAAATGCGAAGCCATTTAGTTGGCCAACTAGTCGAGAAGAGAGGCCAAGATACAGGTAGCAACCAAGCTCGTGCTCGTCTCCCAAACCAAAATAAAACAAAATAAACCCCCTTTTTTGACGCCGTCCTAATCCGGTTATTAAACTTTACACTGTGCTGCAGGGTCGTGTAAAGACTCGGTTCGATTTGGTTTCAGAAAGACTCGGCTTGCACCGACTATAAAAATGCTGAGCATGCTCAGCGGCGCTTTTAGTTCGTTCGAAAATCTGAAAGTGATCGGTTCGGGACTCGAGTATTCTCCCATTATCCAATAAAATAGGATCCCTAGCAAATATGTCACTTAAATACGTAAGTGACTTTACTGCATAATCGGGTATTCTTAATTGCTCCAAATCTATATGGAAATTGTGCTCCCAAGCTGGTCTTTCCAGATTTAGGATCTCAAAAAATGCTGCAAATTTGTTCTAATTAGCAATCTGCGTAAGAATCTTTAATGAATATCCAGTTCGACATGTCAAAATTTATTTCTTGCATAAATTATATTATGCAATTGGTTCTGATCGCAATATTAACATAAAAAAATCATTTGTTTGATGAAGCAACAAAAATTTAAAAATAAACGACCAATTAAATATTTGTTCTAGCAATCGTTAAGCCATGCAGAGTAGAAACTCAGACGGCTAAGGCGACTGAACATATTTTACATATATTTATTAGCCAAAATAAATTGCTTTATTATCTGAGGTGTGAATCGACGAACCATGACAACAATATGACTGATAGTTTCTTTCTTTCAAGCAAAAATTTGCATACATTTTAGGCTCGATTAGTTTTATTATAGCCGCTATCATGGTTAAAGAAGGTCTAATGACCTTTCATATGAGAGAAAGGAACATTTCAGTTAGAATATAAATATGCCATAAACGATTCCATTTATAGCCTGTGCCGTAACAATGCAAGGTTTTTTGCCAACTCGAAGGTCGATCCAAACTAACTTTCGAGCGCCCACACTTCCCGGGCAAAAACTGAACCAAATTTCCAAACTGGAATAAATTTTTTTGACCAAACAATAGGGTCATAACTTTAGATGTAAGCTGAAAATGGTCAGCAAATAAAACTGAATTATTGGGCAAGGTAACAGATCTGAAACAAGATTTTACACCTTTGTGATTTTGTTTTTATTGTTGCGAATTAAAAACTGAAAATTAAACTTCATGTTATCGTATCAAGAAACATATTATTTATTTAAATATTTCTTTTTTTCAGTTTTTTGTTGCATCTGCAGTGTTGATTGCTTTATGTGGAGCTGATGTCTCTCACCTGAAGGCAGAAAAGATTGATTTGCCATTCAATGACTTACTGCCCCCACTATTGGAAGAATCCAGCACCTCAACAACTACAACAACCACGGCAAAGCCAATTACCACCACATTGGCCACTAAGCCTACAAAGAAATCTTACTACCAAAAGCCGGCTCAGGAAAAGCCCAAACCCACTGTGGCCAAGGAAGATATTCAGAAGCTGTCCCTGGACTTACTGCCACCTTTTGAGGATGAAAAGCCAGCAGAGGAAAAGTCTCAAAAAACTGTGAAAAGTGAGCCCAGTCCTGTAGTGAAGCCCACTCAAAAGGCAGTGGTGCCAGTTCCTGCAAAGCCATTTGTCCCTGTCGCTGCCAAACCAGTGGTGCACATAACTCCAAAGCCAGTGGTGCATACCACTTCCAGGCCCTTGGTGCATGATACTCCTAGACCCGTGGCTCAGGTAGCGCCGCAGCAGCCTCAGTACTCTGTGCATCCTGCCCCACAAGTGACTGCGTCCAGATCCGGATTCCAGTCCCGATTCTCCAACTACTTCCTCACCAGCACTGTTCGACCAAGGCGCGGTCCTCTGCCCACAATCACTCCCTTCCCCCACTTCGTCAGGCTGTAGGAATCCATTTAATTAGATTAGATAAGCAACTATGCAAAGGCCAAGTCAAAACATAAAATAAACAAGAAACGACACACTGAGATAATGAGTGGAAAATATTTGGTATTATAAACGACTGTTGAAGCATGAAATTCGGAAAAAAACACAGAAAACATACACACACTCAAAACTATGCTGATGGATCTTAAATAATTTATGAGCACACAAAGGCGAACATTTTAGATCAGAAAATCATAAATGTATATCTTTAAATTTATACAAGCTGGTGAATCTGTTTTTTGTTAACCCATTCAGGCTATGGGCTTTAGAGGGTGGAGCTTTGAAATGAAAAAGCAAAATAATAAATAATAAATTATTATACAGAAGAAGTAGGGCATATAATTTAATTTGGCAGAGTGAAAATATTTTCATTTAAAACATGCCCCAAATATTTATATTTAAAAATAGTTCAATTGCTACTAATGCAAAAAAAAATGCCTCCTCAATCAATGTTATTTCAAGTTGGAAGAAAAATTCTACCATTTAATGTGTAGTTTATGTTTCCGATTAAAACACTATAAAACCTAATTGATTTCATTGCTTCTCAAGGCCCTAAAACACTTTCTATTTCAACTGCATAAAATCACTGGATTTGTTTTCGAGTTAAACAAAAAGTTTGCAAGAGTTGAGTCGAGCTGTCAACCAGATGACAACTAATTTTGAAACAAAGAGTTGTTAGGCCAGGTGTCACCTCTCTCCGTAAAATTTGCAAACTCGCTTCCTCCACTCGGCGCCCAAAAATAAACACATTCTATGTGTTCACAACCAAAGCGGAATTCGGATTCATTAAGAGTGTTTAATTAATAGCCAAGCCGCAGCAAACGGCTTGGCGCCGTCAAAACAGAAATTTGAGTCGAAACTGAAACTGAGACTGACACTGAAAGCCGCTGTCAGCTTGGAAATTGCTACAAGCCCTTTCAGGCCCTCGGCTAATATACATATTATGACGCCGGAACCCAAGCCCATCCCGAGCGCAGGTCGACCTGGCCCAAACCCCCTCTTGAACATCTCAATGCTAATTACTTGGCGTTGATGATGTCGCTGACATTCGGAGCGTCAGAAATTTGACGCATTCCGATGCAGGAACCGTTGCATCGGTAATCGCACGGCTCCGCCGATCTAATCAAATCATTGCCATACCGATTAGCCATATTTATGGCTCCCGTTTGTCACCCGTCGCCGTTGTTGGCGGCGTGTCGTTGGTGGTGCCACTGTTTGTGGGGCTGTCCATTTGGCCGCGTTAATTACACGGCTTATTGACATTAATGCGTTGCGTCGGCCGCCGGGAATACTCCGACGGCGATCTTGATGCAACAGCTGATTTAAATGGATATTTGGCCTCAGGCGCAAATGAAGCAAACATACCCATTGATTAATGGCATTAACATAAATTTAATAAGCCATTATAAACGATTCTGATAAATGCTTTATGCATATTTTGGGGAGGAATTCGATTTCATTGTTTACAATCGTTCATTGATAAATCTTTTGCCTTGCTCATCCAATTTAAATGCTGATTGAAGTCGAATGATAAGTGAATATTAGAGCTTCAGTATAACCTACAGTATAGTTTCAATGTAGGTTACTTGAAAAAGCTTAGGCTTAAACAATACAATTCGAAAAATTATGTCGCTCATTCAACATGGAGTTTCCCATGAAAAACTCTGACAAACAATATTTTATTTACAAATAAGCGTATGCATATGATTTTATTTCAGATATGTATGCTGCAATTCTGATGGAAAACTTTCCAATTAAAACGTCCAACTGTGTGAGGCCACAATAATGGCACAACTACAAGTTTTCTACTCAATTTGGTGTAAAATTGATAAAACGTTTTGCAATTGCCATGGCAACTTTATAAGCGGATTCGCATGATACTGAAACCGAAGCCCCTCAATGCCACCGCGTGACAAAATCATAGCTATTTAATAAGCTTCAGTTAATTACTGCCGCCGCCCGACTCGTTCCCATAAATGCTTCTAACAGGGCAAAAACGCCATTGAGAAGTGAGAAGCCGAGCAATAATTTAAATGACACTTGGATAGAGATGAGTGGGCTTTATCCAATTTCGAGGATGCTTTGAATAGTCTAAGTAGGGTTGAAATACAACCGGGAAATACGACTGAAAATGAGCTTATTTTCAACTGAAAATATACTGCTGGAGGTCATTTTATGTATTAACATATTTAAAGTTCATCATTTACGAACTTGGTTACCGGGCGTATGATTAATTTAGAAAGAAAACGTAAAAGAAATATAAATATGAGGCGCTTTTAAATATAGTATCCTAAACGCTATGATATCCAATGCTCTCTCATTAAAAATATTCGGATTTGACGCGTAATGGCTTTTCAGATGCTGGCCATGGCATTGAATGGAGCCAGCCCTACTCCTTTATACCCCTGACCTTACACCATCGCCACCCCAATTCTATGTGTGTGTGAGGATCTCGCAGCAGCATTAAAAATCGCTTTTAACAAATGGTGCCATAAGCTCTTAGGCAAACTTTTAATGTGCACACACAGCGACACACACCGACACGGACACCCATTGGAGCACATAGTTGGTATCGCATAAGGGAGAAAGATTTATGTGGCCAACGCTGCGTATGAGTGTTAGAAAGCATTTTTAACTTTAACAAGCAGACCGAAGTGGCCTACCCCACGCTTTCCCCCAGAAGCCAGGCCAAGAATTTAGATATATTAAAAGTGTCTAGACATTGCCACATTACGCAAAACAATAAACAATTCACACAATAGTCATAAAATCAAAAGATACACAATCAGTAAACTAAATAAAAATGACCGAGTCTAATGATCTCTGAGACAAGTCGCTTCGTCCATGGTCCGTAAGATCGGTATTGAAATGGCCACATATATATTCCATTCGATGCAAATGATAGCCAAGAAGTCCTCATTTGACAATCATTTTTTACGCCACTTTAATTAAATTTTCCTACTTGCCGCTCGGTATGTTAATTTTATTCCCGCCCAGAGGATAAGCGGCCAAAAGCAACGAAAGACGATTTTCACTTTTCCCAGCTGTCGCCGAATGAATTAATGACCTTAAGTGTATGGCCGGAAAGACAATAACTTCCTGCCACAATACCGATGTAAATGTTTGCACGAATTTTAAATTGATAGTAAATATTAAAGCTCTCGAGCTGTACAATCCAGAAATGGGCGGAACTTTTCCTTTAAATGCAATTTTTCTCCAACTTTTCTCATTTGGCCAGTGCATACAGTAATAATTTTAATATGGCCATGTTGCAGGCGGCACACAACCGGGAATCGCTCACTCGACCACCCACAATATCCCTTTAATTATGCTATGCCAACAGGCAGCATTCGACCGGGAGGCGGGTGGCATGCAGCTCGAATTTACATAAGAGCAACCAAGTGCCGAGTGGCGAGTGGCAACAACAACTGGCCGAATCCATTGAAGTATTGATGGTCGAATCAATGTAGCGGCAACGTTGTTGCCAGCGTTGCTGGCCATTAGCCGACATGTCGTATGCTCCCTCGCCTAGGGCCATAGATGCTCCACCCAACCGTTAATGTCTCGGTTCAGTTACAATAACGGAAATGAGTTTTAATGTGAAAATAATTGCATGTCATTGACGTTGACAACAGCAACAGAAACAGACACATCCAGGTCCTTCTCGGGATCTACATATACGTATGTATGTACAAAGGGGGCGAAACAATGAACGAATATTGATATAATATCATTAAATTTCATTTCATATTTGCTTTCTGATGAATGACAGTCAGTCCAAGTTGCTTTTGCCACTGATTCTTGGTCTTCACCTCTGGCCAAATGATGGAAATGGAAATGCAAAACCTTGACTCACATCTCGCCGAAGAGCAAAAGGCGAGGCTTTTCTTTTGATTCATAATTTCCGGCCATAATTAAAATGTGAAATTCACAAGTCCATTGAAATACGGGTTTCTCCTTCAGCCTTCTCAAAGTATTTATATTTGATTTATGTGGAAAAAAGACCTTCAACATTTCCACAAAATAAAAAGAACAAATTAATTTTAGTTTACGATATTATGCCTCAGAATGCTTTTCATAGTAAACTTTGCCAAAAACGTAGTGGAGTAGGGCTTCTCTTCCATATTTGAGAAGCAAAATGTAATTTAATATGTATATCCATTGAAAATCCTCTAAAAAAATCTCATCTCTTATTCCTTGTACAGTTTTTGCCAGGATAACCCCAGGTTTGAGTAGTGAATACTGAATATCCGTCAATCATAAATTTTGATTACAATTTGTAAGGCCACAGTCGACAAACAAATTGAGGCGAATGACAAAATAGATTATCACTGCAAAAACAGGAAAATGAAAATGGCTAAAAAACATCCTCAGCACGTCTCTGGACAAGAAATGAGTTGAGATTGGACTAAAAAGATGAAGACACAACCTAACAAACAAACAAACAATCAAATTGACCTTAGGGCGGAGATTGCGAGCCGGAATATTTGGCATTAAAATAAATAATACATTTATTCGACGACAAACCGTGTAAATTCCCAGAGTCTAGAGTCTGCCGAGGATCTCATAGAAATTATTAATAATTTATTTTAGCACATTTCAAGGATTTTGCACGCTGGCCACACGTTTCGGCAATTTCCGGGCAACAAAACCGGAAAAATACTTTAAAATGTAATAAATTTGGGAAGAACCTGGAGCAGGGGCGATGGTGATTTCGATGGCGGAGTCCCGGCCTGTCCCTGTCCCAGTCTGTTTGTTTGTGTCAAGGGTCGACAGCTGTGCAGGCGGGGCGGGTCAAATGTGAGTGCTTGACAAACTGTTGCCGGGACCAAATCAATGGCAAAAAATTACACACGGATGCCTTGGGGCACTCCTGAAGAGATTTGCAAACGCAAAATTCGGCTCATTTCTGTGGGGTGGGGAATTAATTTCTTTGGCAGAGTTTTCGCCTGGTTATGCTCCGGGGCAAATGGCAATTTATTTAATGCCCTGACCTTAACTTTTGATTTCAATTCAGTTTTCGTTTAATTTCCATTTAAAACTTTACAACTTTTGCACAAAGCCAATTAAATTAAATTGTCTCAGTTAGGAGAATTGCTTTAGAAAAGGATAATATCGGCAGTGAGAAGGAATGCCAATAAGGTAGAGAAGTTGAATAGTTGGGTAAAAAGTTTGGCGCGTATTACAATTATTAGGTAGAATATAAAATTTTCCGTTTTCTTTTTAATTATTTGTATGTTTGACAATTGCGATTTACCTCCAAGCCCGTCCTATTAAAGTTCTTTACTTCAAAGAGACCCCCGACAAATAAAATACAGACGAGAAGTAAAAAGTATTTAACAAAATCAACAAAGCAATATCCACCGCACCTTGACCACTCAGCGAAATAAGAGCAAATGAAATCTAGAAGAGTCCTTTGTATAAATTATTTTCCGCGTCGCAGACACACAGACTATAAAATACAAAAAGCAAAAAAAGAATAACTGCCTTAGAGCTGTCTTAAATCAAAACACCAAAGCTTTTCAATGCCACGTGCTTGGAGGTCAAGAAATGAGTCAAAATCAATGGGGGGAGTGGTCGCGGATCCTGCTCCCTTTGGTCCTGTGCCTGAAAAGAGGGTCAGGACGCGTGCGGCGAAGGAGCTTAGCTGAAAAAGACCATTAACAAAGTAAACAGCTGCAGAAGAGCCTCCAGCTCCACTTTCAGCCTGCGAAGCCTGAGAAAGAACGCTCAGAATACAGTCGAGTCAGCGTTAATTAAAGAATTCTCTTTGTTTTGACACCTCATTCGGGGGGAACTTCTTTTGGCTGATAAAATCGACTGTGCTACATTGTGTGCAGATATTAGCATAATTTTAGGCACTTTTAAATAAGCAGCCATGAAATTGCTCTCCTCCCTGCGCCACTTTAAAGCTGCCACCAGCTGCCACTCGAACAGAAAATATTTATTTTCCGTCAAGTTTATTTGGGTCACCTAATACTTGGAGTCACTACTTATCTCAACCTTTGAAGTATTTGCAGTTGACCCAGATTTTGCTTCGAGTTGGCCTAGATATGATTAAATTGAAATGTAATTTGGCTGCCCACAGAGACGGCTCCAGGAAATCAGTGCATATTGTGTAACTAAAGCTTTGGAGATATCTTAATGGTAAGAATAAAATAAATTGCCTTACACATGTATTGTACAATAAACTTTAATTAAAGAATTATCTAAAAAGTGTATAACAAACAAAGCGCGAACTATTTTTTGTTCAATTTGAACAGTGAGGCACCTTTAAGTACATATGGGAAGCTGTTCCGACTGAAGTACTATGTATGGATATATAAAACTCTGGCAGTAATCGATAGCTCAATGCCGCCACAACGTATCGTCATCAAAGGTGGGTTGAGAATGGCCGATCCACAAAACCCAAAACGGCACATATCGGTTATTGAAATTGTCTCGCAGGTGTCATTAACGTTGGCAGCACTTTACGCCCAAGATTGTACGTAGTAGCCATGGCCATGGCCAAACGCCAAAAGCGGCTAACGCAGCAGCAGGTGCTTCCATTTGCGGTGGGGCATAAATGCGCGAAGGCCGCAGGATCCTGTCCTTCTGTCCTCCAGCCAGTCCTCCGGCTCATACACCCATATTCTGTGGCCACTGTTTGGCATTGTCATTAATTTCGATTTATGGTCATTAAGCTGAGGCATCGGCTCCTTTCTATTTAATGTGGAAAACATTTAATGAGTGCCTATAATTTATGCACAATTTTTGTAGCATGTGAATCGACCGGGAGAAGAAAATTATAAAATATATCCATCCTGTCGATTTGCGTTTATGATTTTAATTAATGCCTGCCAGGGGCCATGTCGCAGCATATTCCAGCACTCTCAGCTTTAATTTCACACTTAAATTTTGTCACTTTTTTTTGGTTGATAGCACCCCGAAAACTTTTGTTCCTTTCGCCTTGCCCCAAGGAGGAAAAAAAGGAAAATTATGAAAGAGTCGCAGCATATTTTCTTGCATACTTTTTGCACAAATAACAAACCATAAATAATGTCATACGCTCACCCAAATGCCAGCCAATGTTGGCCCCGCCCTCCTTGGCCCCAACTCCCCCAGCCGCCCCACAGAGCTATATATACCTATTTCTTGCCGTCCGCCTTCGGTTTGCTTTTAGGCCAAAGTTTTTGAACTACTTGCACGTCGCTTTTTGTGCGACGTTTTTGGTATTTTTTTGTCATTTTTGTTCCTGTTTTTCCGTTTTTGTTTTTTTTTGTTTGCGCTTTTTTTGGCAACCCTGCTGTTTTGTGTCTTGGCCGTTTCTGCGCCGGCTTGGCCCAGCATCTTCATCTGCTTAAGGCCGGCACGCCTCCTATCGCCAGCTATGGCATAGCCTTCTGCAGGCTCCCGCTGCCTGTCGCTGCTTTATGTGGCCGCAGTCGCGAGACTAAAACTTCAATAGGGCGAAAATGATAAATGGCCATGCTGGGGGATTTTTTTCGGCTTCGAAAAGAACGACCAAGATGTACCAAAAGTAAAGACCGATAGACTGAGACGGAATGATGATGGAATAATGTGTGAAAATAAAAATGATCAAATAATTTCGCTACTTGAAGGAAACACATAAAACAGTCCATTTGCTATAGCGGGTGAGATATTTGGGTATTCTTCAAAGAGGCAGGAATCACTTCATAAAGACTTAAAGACTAATAATAGCTATTTCAATAAATATTTATGCTTAATATAAAATAACTTTCTTTGTCTGCAAATAACTTTCCCTTTCGACTATCCAATGAAACAATTATTTAATTATATGCTCCAAAAAGAATCATTTCGAATGTTTGATTTCCATTGCTGGGGCACAAAGCTTTCTATGTTGCATACCAGGCGTTCACACAGAGTGCTCCGAAAAGCTAAATGCGTACGTTTTCCCTCCGAGTTTACACAATTCAACCGCAAAATCCTTTTGTTTGCCAAATATGTTCAGCGCTCAGTGCTCCCGTGCATGTACAAGTGCAAGGATGTGTACATCTGTGTGTTGTTGGGCTAGTGTGTGTTTTGCATTGTTCGCTGCCCGCGTGTGTGTGGGTGGGTGAGAGCTCCTTGTTCTAGTCTTAGCGATAATGATGTTTATTTAATGCATTTCAGGTGCAAGGTGCTATTTGCCGTTTGACGTTTTGCGCGCCATCGTATATAGGATTTCTCCAGCCGCCCATCTGGATCCTGAAAGCCACACCCACTCCCTTCCATCGGTAACACTAATGCTTTGGGCATTGGCTCATTGGGGTGTTGGGCTGGGAGCGGCAGTGGGAGTTGGGGTTGAGGAACAAGTGGCAGCGCTCATTATGCCAAACGTGGCTCCATTCCATGCGCCCGAGCAGCTGCGACGTGCAAGCGATAAGCGAGAGCGTTAGCTCAATGTCATACGCTGCGTATACGTAATGGCCCAAGCATTACCCCCGGCATCACCCCCCAACTAGCGGTGCCCCCATCAGCATCCGACAGCCCCATTGTCCCTTGAAATGCAACACACGTTTTTGTGGCACTGCATTTATCGTACCCATACCAATGGCAACACTTTACCCATAAATAATGCGCATAATCACATTTAAATAAGTAATTTAATTTGTGATTTTCACATATCGTTAAGTTTTTAAGCTCCGTAATTAAACCGAAGTAAGGGGTGCGCAGTTTAGTCGTTTCATTAAATATGAAATTAAAGTAGAGCTTTGGAGAAGATTAGATCGTGACATCATGAAACTAAAAAATATATCTGTCTTTTACATTTGTAGCAAGTGCCTTTCTGGTGCCAACCTGTCACGGCAACTTTCTAAAAAAGCTCAATAATTTGGGTGGCCAAGTAGGCGGTTATCAAGTCAAGAGTTTCCGTAGTGTAGCGGTTATCACGTGTGCTTCACACGCACAAGGTCCCCGGTTCGAACCCGGGCGGGAACAATTATTTTAAAAGATTTTTATATTGTTCGATATCCTTTAAACATTTTTTTTTTAATATAACTACTTAACTTTTTTGTAACCCAACATCATATGAAAAATAATTTACAAATTTGCAATATTTTGTTATTTATTTCTTAAAATAGAGAGAAAGATTAGAAATTCTGAAACGTTTTTGGCGAATTGGAAATACCAATGTTCTAAACATAGATGTTTCCGTAGTGTAGCGGTTATCACGTGTGCTTCACACGCACAAGGTCCCCGGTTCGAACCTGGGCGGGAACAAGAATAACTCAAATTTTTATTATTTGTGGTATTTTTTTTTTCATATTTTTTCTTTAAAAAAAAAAACTATAAAGTTTTGAACAAATGTACATATTTAACATTTAATGAATATAAAAAATACTTTTTCCTACCCAAACTACAAACATAAATAAAATGAACTTTTAAAGCAGGTATACTTTTAGGCGTACCATCATACGACTAGCTTCATTGCTTTATCTAATCTTCTTCCTATCCCTATTCACGCATAACACAAATAAATTTTATAGCCACAAAATCCCCTTAATACCCAGTTGTACACCAATGCAACCGCATTCGTTTTTAATGCCCAAAAGCATTAATTCACATTTATTTACTGTATCAGCTGGCTGCTATTGGGCAGAAACTTTTGCGCACTTTGCATTTTTATTGCACAACATCCGGTAACAGGGACTTTTTGCAGCACTCAACTGTGAGAGATTCCGCCGGGTAGTGGCCACGGCAACAGTGGCAATTGCAACTGCAACCCCAAGTCAACCCCAAAGAGCCATTACCACAATGCCAGGGATGCTGCAATTACAAACAGTTGTTCAACTGCTTGACTTAAAATGCAGCGGGGCTGGTGGCTTCAATACACAATCCCTCCAGTCCGGGTATCCGAATCTGTAGCTGTATCTGTATCTGTATCTGATGCCGTCGTTTGCGGTTTGTAGATTAAAGCGCGTGCATCCGTGGCAGTGTCGACAAGCCGGATGATGAGGCTCCACCAAGCCGCGCATGCGTCGCTGCTATCCCAGACCTGCATCTATACCCGTACCCGATCCCAGTCGTACCCCCGTAACCCAAACCCGGATGGCAATTCCGGCTCCGTATCATCATGGGGGTCGGCGGCGGTGGCGGCGGAGGTCAATGGCGTCCGGTGTCATTGCGTTTCCGTTTGAGTTGGCAATTTATACAATTTTCGCTGGCACTGCTTGTAAAATGGAAAATGGAAAACTGTGCCACCGCCACCGCACATTTACTTACTATGTGGCTCGGCACGAATACGATTCCCATTCGCATTCGAAACTCGGACTTTTGTCTGGGCCTTGTTGGCCACGTTAAATTGATTTATAATTTCTCCCAGAGCTGCCCTGTTCTGTACCCGTTCTCATTCATTTGGCATTTTTTAATTCGTATTTTTACAGGCCCAGCCTCCACATTTTTCCTTCAGAGGTTGCTAGGAAAACGTTCTTTGCTGGCCAAATGTATGCATTCGCCATAGTCTTTCGGAATTGTATGAATTTTTCCGCCAAATTGGTAACTGCATGCATATCCACTATCCTGAGTCCATTTTTTTGTTTTTTTTTGTGGTTGTTGAGTGTGTACTCTGCACACCCTTTAATTAAAAGTCAAAAGTTCAGCAATTGATATTGTAATCAATTTATGAGCGAGTAATTTTATTTATATTTTTCCTGTTGGTCAAGCCTCGACCCACAAGTCTCCGTAATCTGAATTTATGGGTCAACAAACTGAATGGGCCCAGAAATTTTATAAATGACGCTTTATGATTCGCGGAAATCATGATACACACGGTCTTTTGAGAGCACAAATCAAAGATACTTTAATGTGGACATTAATCGCATTAATAATGCCTAAATGTATTTACTGAAAGCCATTAAAACGACAGCAAAATGCACCAGAAAAAAATAATGCATATGTCGTATTAAGTATTAATTGGTTTTAAATTAAAGCTAGACATCTTATTCTGATGAATAAGTTTTTTGGCAAATTGAATTATAAATATTGTAGCTCAATTCAAAAGCTTCTTTTTCTTTCACTGTACCATGAAAATCTGCCATCAAGAAATCAAACAGAAATGTGAGCATAATGTACTGAAAGCATAGCATTTGGAGGAAAACCCACAAATAATCAAAGTAATGCAGGCCACAGCGATGATCAGCTAGAGGGAGCCAAGTAATGACAATAATGACATAATAAAAGGAAAGGTTAAAATATACAAGCAACTTGATGGCAACTAGCAGACAGAATCTGCCACTGCCACTGAGCCAAGCAGCATGACAATAAAATAAACGTTAATAACGATAAGATAAAACCAGCTCAGACAGACATTCGGGAGGGGTGGTGCTGGGTGTGGGGTAAATGTTAAAACAATAACCAGCTAAATGCTGGCAACAAGGGGAGAGCGTGACCAAAAACTCTGAATTTGTCCGCCACTAAGCTGTGAAAATGAAGACGTCCCACCGAAAATGAGTGCCAACAGAAATGTTCTTCGCGCACTAAGAGATTTTCCGCCACAGCATAAGCAACGACAAAAGTGACATTAAATTCGTTTTTCCAGGAGTTTGGGAAATGGGAAAATGTATATCTATTTGAATTGTGTCTATCATGTCAGGCTTTGTCTGGGGATTTAGTAAATTAGTGTTAATAACTCTAATAAAGACTTGATGGACATTAAGAAAATGTCAAAAATCCCCGATCTTAATAAGCAGTACATTGTCATTACTCTTCACCATTTTATAAAATTCAGAGATTCAGTGATTATACCAAGAGGAGGAAAACCCATACTTTGTAGTTAAATGACTGATTATATAATAAGAAATACAAAATAAATATCAGATATATCTTACCGATACTTTGCGTCGGATGGAAATTGCGATACAAATTGCGGAAATTGCGATTGAAAATGTTTCAAAATATCTGATAAACATTATATTCTTAGATCCTGATGCTCCTGGAGAATCTACCTACGAACCGTTTAAGGTATTCCGCATAAGAATCTGATGGAAATTGGCCAAGATACAGCCATCGCTGTGGGCCATTGACCCTCCATGCATTTTTGTTGTATTCGAAGAGGAGACCCCAGAAAATGTGGCTAAAAATCCAAAAAAAAAATTGTTTCTAGATTTAGATAGAAAGGGTATAATAAATTACTAAGAACACTATGGTATTTAATCTGTTTTTTTAAAGGAACAAAATTAAAGGAAAGTAATTTTAGATTTTTTAAAATATAGTAAAAACATTTTATTCTCAATGTCAACAAAGTTTTTAAAGCATTTACTTTTTGTAAGACCGAAACAGGACTATCCCTAAATACCATGTGACAAATCGAAAAGTTTTCGTTTTTTGGCCAACTCTCACATAGCAAACCCTAAGTACGCTCCAATGATTCCAATTCGGTTTTTGGCCCCAAACTTTGTGGGGCTTAAAGTTTATGACACAGGTGTTTGCTTTGGATTAGGGCAGCCGGAAAAGAAGGCCGATATAAAAGAGTACAAGGAAACGGGATTACCTGGCGTATGAGCAACTGGCCTGGGTCTGAAGTGTGAGTGGCAGGGCGGCATTCAAATGGGGGGTCAGCTCACACCCAAAAACCTCAGGATTCATTTTCCAGCTTTTCAACACAACTGACCACAACACACAGCCTACAAGCATGCCCATGGACAGACGCATGTGTGAGTCTGTGGTGGGTGCGTGGGTTTGTGATGCCACACCCTCTTTTTCCCACTCATACAATGACAAAAGTACAAACACACATTGAAATTGTTTTTTAATTGACGATGAAAGCCAAAGCCATGTGTGAACAAGTCTGGAAAGTCTGATCTCCGGCGCGTTGTTCTTTCTTGCGATTTATTCATTTTGAGAATTAATTTTTCACACACAATTTGTAGAGCTCGTTGGTGGGTTTAAGCCGTTTTTTGGGTCATCGGGAGAATGGATGTCACAATTAAAGTATTTATTTCAGCTCTCGTTTTAAGATGGCTCATTATCCATTATTTATGGAGCTTGGTGAACCATTATTTTTACCTGCGATGTTTACGTAAATTTATGTGTGACTTTGCGGAACTTGTTAATATTCTTTTTTTTGCACAATAATATAATTAATAAGCGACAGTCACAACCATCAGTGAAGTATTAATTAAATCGGATTAAAAATACATTAAATGGCATACAAAATGGCCGGCAAACATAAACACCAGCAAGGTGCATATAACAATAATGGATAAGAAGCACAAAGCGCTTCGCTTTATACTTCGGTTCGCATTCGATGTCACTGCTGCCAGCATAATCTGCCTTTTTAATAACAGTTTATGAAAATTTAAATATATGCTTAACCTTAAATCAATAACTGTCCGCTCGGCGCCCTTTTGTGTATTAAAATGAAAACGTTTCGTTTGTTGTGCTTAATTAACGTCGACAGACAAATGGCTAATGGCCAATTGCACTATCCATTACAATTAATCGCTTGCATAAAGTGGTTAAGCTATATCGGATGATCTCTTTTGATTAAAAGAACTTTCAGCTAATTATTGCCATGCCGTCGTTTAACAAATTCAGCGAAAGTCTTGGGCAGTTCTATGCCGGCGTTTAATGAGTTCAACTTGTAAGGAAAATTGCATTAACTTTTTAAAAGTTTTCATTTCCATTGCCAACAGCCCCAATGCTTTTCTTCCTTTTTGTTTTGCAATTTTTTCAATTGATTGGAGAAATGTGAAAGAAATGAATGCATAAAATGCTCTTATTGACAGTTTCTGCAAGTTTTCCACTCGGCTGTAGCAGCTACTCGAGCATTGAATACCAAACGTACAGTGTCTGCATTTGAGAGGCGAAAACAATGGCCCGAATGGGCCAGTGGATGGGCGAAATCTGAAAGCTGAGAAATGCAACTGGCAGTAGGGAGTCAAAGGCGAAAAATATCTTTTTAATTCCATTGAGTGTCGTTTCGGGAGTGAGTGGGCGGGGACGATGGATAAACTGGTAAAGCCGGCTCATAATCGATTCCATTATTTTTGCAAGCGTAGTCAAACTTTTTAATTACACTTTGTTACTGCATTTGCAACTTTGCGAAAGGTGTTATTTCATGTCCACCGACTCAAGCCGCACACCCACCCGCACACACTGAGCAAACACTCTGGAATTCGTTGGGCAAAGTCTATAATAACAAAATGAAATTTATGCATCCATCGTTGCCACTATCCTCTGGCACTGACCCTCTCTTTCTTTTGGCTCCTCGGCTCTCTCTTTCGCTGAAGCACATGACACAAGTTTGTGCAACACTTAAACTTTAATTGTGCAAAGTTTTTGACCATGTCGTGTGAATGTCCTGGGCATTGTGTCGTCCTGCGAGTGTGTATGTGTTGATAGATGGCGCTGAGACTTTCGCAAATGGTCAGTCTACGTCTGGGATACCAAATGCATAAAGGATTAGACACACACACCAACACACTCGCACATATGGCTATCTCAACCGCAGCAGATTGCAAGGCTGCTGAAAAATGACTGTCCCTGGAATACAGAGAAAGTAATGGCAGGGGCTCAATTCCGTTTCATAAATATTTGCCCTGGATATTAACTATTCTATTTGCCTTCCACTTTCTAATCAATACAATCTAAATTAAATAACTGAAAGGACAATCGCTAAATTACTTTTTCGATGGGTGCCAGCAGTATCTTTTCCAGTGCACGCCCGAGTGTGTGAGCTCCTTGACGTCTGTTTGCCAAACGGTTTAGCACACTCATTGGGTTCTGACCACAAATTCAATTTGTCTGATAAGATAGCAGAGAGCCAGGGCACACAAAAATGAAACGAAACAAAAGTTTTCCCACAAAAGAAAGCCAAACCTGCAACCGAAAAGAACCCAAGGTGCATATGCGAACTAAGTTGGTAGAAGGTCAATTACCATAATATTGCGAAATATTTAGTTATGTATTAAACTCTGGTTTTCTTTATCTAATCGTACATGCTTGAAAAGGACTCGAGCCCGAAAATCCCCAAAACTAAATAATGAGATGCAAATATTTTAATGGCACACCCACCTACCCACCCATGTATGCCTTAGCAAGCCGGAACACAGACAGACGAGTATCCTTTGGTCGTAACTTCATTTATTTTGAAAAGCTTTCCTTTGGGCAATTTGGCTGCCGGTGGGGGAGCTGCTCCACTCAAAACTCACAACCGAAAAACGGGCATCGGACACCGGACGGCTGTGAACTGTGAGCTGGAAGCTGTCGTCGTTGGCCCCCAAGTGAGAAATATTGTTTTAGTTTATCATGACAGGACTTTTACAAGTTTAAACTGCTCATACATTAATTAAAAACTTAATAAAACACACAGCACAAAAAAGCCAGCCCGTGCGAAAACTGAAACTAAAACAGATGTAGGTGTGTTATGTAGATGTATGTTCAACATGTGTAGCTCTATTAATTGCTTTTCCGGACCGCTTTTATTTTACGTTTAAAGCAGGTCCTTCACTCTTTTTATTTCATCTATGTTTAAAGTGGAAATAGTGGGCTGGGACCCAGGACAGGGAGCAGGAGGAATTAGCAGCACACTTTCGAGGACCTTCCTAATTGCACAGCAATGTTGTTGACACATTTGACTGGAGAGTAAACAAGGAGATTGTCAGCACGAGCTGCGCTCTAGAGTGCTGACCCAGCTGCAAAAGAATGCCAAACGAAATTTGCTTAGAGTCGGTTTTTTTCCGGCAGCGGCAAAGTGAAATTCGAAAGGACATGGGATTTAGGGGACAGATAGCCACACTTGAAAACTTTTAATTCTATATAAAGCTATCTCAAAATGAGCACTTCACCTAGACAGAGTCAGTTATATGAAGTTTTTTGTTGCATTTTTCAGAATAAAATGGGGAAACTGCTGAACTCCCCCCTACCAATTAAAGTAAAGCAAATGTCTGTTTGAGACCCCAAAAATATATATTTGATTAAGATAGAAATGTAATTCTCTACCATGTAACTCTTCATAGAGAGATGTTATATTAAGAAGAGCTTGATATGTGGATTTTAATTTCGCAATCCAGCAGAGTCGGATATGAAGCCTTCGAGCGTGATTTTCTCATATGAATTTTGCCACAGCGCCCTCACATACGCAATATTTAGGGGAAGCAGAAATTCTTTCGATATGAAAACTCAAATTTGTTTCCTTCTTTTATATTTTTAGCCACTTCCTATATGGCTACAAGTTTCTATACACATTTTTTGCTTCACTTGTTTTCATTTTTCGTTTCATTCTTTCTCATTTGCTGTCTTGTTATATTATTTTTGATGAATTACTTCGCCTGTGCCAGCACTTTGCATAGAAATCATTGAAAAGGGTTCTCCTCTTGCCGCTTTCCGTCTTGATTTATTACTCCACTAAAGATGGGAATGAGGAAAGTGTGTTTTCTTACATGCGTGTGCGTTTTCCAGTTATTGTTTTTAAATTCATGCATAATACGACATCTGTGAGTTATGAGCCTTGGGCATTCACGGGAGGCTGGGGGTCAATAAACCCTCTTAAATCGGAGACAGAATACTAGGAAAATCTGTCTGGCATCTCTGAATCGCGATAACTTCTTTGACAAATTTTCTAATTTGTCATCTTGTCATATCTGACTTGATCCGATCTCTTCTTGTTACTGCACTTGACACTCAGATATAGAAAGAGTTCCCCAAACTGCAGCTTTTCGTACGAAATACTGTGTGCGTCCGGGGCTCGTTTCACGTCCTGTGACTGTAGTGGTGCCTGTCATGCGCTCGACTTCCGTTCGGGCTCTCAGACTTACAGTTGGTTACATTTTTATTTTAAAATTGGTCATTTCCGATCATTTCTGCAATTTTCATTTGTTGCTCGACTGGGCGAAGGAGTGTCTGCCAGCCGGGAGCCCAGCGGCCGCCAGGACATGTGTGCTCCATCATGCAACTAGACTGGGAAACTTGTTTCCGTTTGACATTCTCAGAATATTTTTCATATTTATATGCAGAAGAGCAGATAGAGATAGAGAGCACAACTCCCGGAGTTTTCCCTCAAAACAAAAGCCATTTTCCGGCACTTGAATTTCGCCAGGCTTTCCTTTTAACGAGCTTGCCTTTATCTCTATCTGTAAAATGTATATAGCAGGCACATATGCAAGTTTATAGGGCATTTGCACACTCACACTGCCGCTGTTTAATTTGCATTTTTATCGATTCCGAAAGGAGCTTAGCTCTGTCTCTGCCATATTCACTTGATTCACATAAAATACCCATAAAAATGTCAACGCATAAGCAGCCAACTCCAACCCAAATGGTGAGCCAAAACAGCTCCCATCTCCAGACTAAGACACATTTTTAAAGTGTAACATTTTTTCCGGGGCGATGCCTTCCGGTTGCCACTTTCCTCAGTTGGGGGTTTTAAAACACAATCAATTTTATTAGCCGAAATAAATTCTACACTCAGCTGGTAGGCTTATGACGGAATAAATCCCGAAACTGCATTAGCCCAGAGAATTTTCAATGAGCTCCTGACTCTCAACTTAAAAATTTATTGAATTTAAGTTGTGGCAATTGCTGGAAAGCAATATCCACAATAAATATTGACAAATGCAAGTACCGGACAAATAATAGCTGCTGTCTGTTTCTTATTTATGCTGCCACAAAATTCATTAAGCCACAATACAAAAGAGCCGGGCCATAACAAACAGCAACTGGTGAAGGGATAAAAACCGAGGCAGGGGGCAAGGACAAAGGGCAAAGGCACTGGCACTAGCAATATAGGCAAACAATGGAAGCGACGGCATGCATATTTAATTGCTTATTGAAATTTCATACAAAACAATCATAAACTTGTAGATTTCAATTAAATACCCCAGCCCGAGCGTTGACAACTGGAAAGGGTCATGTAAGTAAATAAGAAAACTAAATATTTGCATAAGCTCCTGCTTCTTTTTTGTAGTTTGTCCTGGCCGGAGGCTCAGTAACTGGTTTATTGAGGAATCGCATTACGCATACGTCCCGTGCACTCAGCCTACAAGGAGCAGAAGCCAACGCAAAAGCCAAAGACTAAGCCAGGCTAATAGCTTTAAATAAATAAAAAAGACAATGAAATAAAATAAAGAAAAATAGAAACAAGAAGGGCAAAAGGCAACCGGCCAGATAGTGCCATATAATGCCGGCCAATATGCAGTACATAATACGCAGGACAAATAGCTGGGAAAGCTTCCAGCTTCGGCTTTCTGTGCATATGTCAGGGGCTTGAGCTAAGCCACTTCCGGCTAAAATGCATTTGGAGCAATTAGCCATTGTGTGCGCTACAAATGGCATTATGACGACAACCGTACTGGGGAGAGATTCCAAAGACTGGCAACAACTTCAGGCAGTTGGAATCGGATTCCAGGAAGCATCTTTCGTCTTAAAATGTAACCCAAAAAACTTATGTCAACAGATTATAAAATGTTTCATCATAAAGCAAGTAACTAGTAATGCTGACGTACAATTTTATGATTTTTAAATTATAAATTATTCTCCACGAAACCCTAATCGAATGACATTGTCTTTAACTCTAATATCCTTGGAAGCGTTACAAAGAATTACTTTCCAGCTAACCCAAATTAATGTAAAATCCATTTCATTTCCATTTGCTGACCACAATGTTGACTGGGTTTGGTTTCGCTTCGGATGCTTTTTGCCAAAGACATTCTGCCAACAATCACAATACAAATAATAACAATTCCCAAACCGACAAACTTAAGCATACAAAATAAATATGTGCAGAGGAAACAAAAGCAAAACACTCTCCCTCTTTGCCTCAAAAAAGCAAGGAAAAAAACAAAAAGGCCATGCAGCATCAATGTCATTGCTTATATTTGTAGTGGGACACTCTGCCGACCAAAAATTCTGCACCCTTACTAGCCCACAAGAGCTGGGGAAAGTTTCTTGGGGAAAGGTGGAAAACACAGGCAATTATAATAAGCAAGGCAAACCAGCAGGCAGTCATAAAAAAACTTACTGTTGCACTTGGATAAAACCCGAAACATACACAAAAAACAATATTCGAGAAAGTTTAAAAAATATATATAAATTCTAACATATTAAGCAACTGAATAATTTATATGATCCTAAACTGAAAGAAAAATTTATTTAAATAATATATAATTCAAATCGTTATTTTTGCAAGTACCTGGAGCTGTACATAGCTGGCGAACGTATCCTTGTAGTGCTCCTTGTACTGCTGCTTGTATTTGTCTCTGGAAAGTTGGCAACACTTTTGTTTACTTTTGCAGATTTTCAAGCAGCCGGAACCAGTGGCAAGCGTTCTCCGAAACGATTTCCATTCAGTTCTATGCAGAGCGCTTCCCAAAAGGAACTCAGTTTTCGGGCAAAGGAGCATCCAGAGCCCAGAACCACCCGCACTTGGCACTTTGTGGTGCTTTTGGCATGCACTGCAGCAAGTGCATTCGGCAACAAAAGGCTGTGTGAGAGGGCCACACAATTATATACATTGAAAGTGCAATGCGAGACAGCCAGACAATGCACCGAAAAGGACAAGTATTGCAATAACAATTACAAGGACACCCCAGTCCGGGCCGGAGTGTGGACTCTGGGAGCTGTTGGGCATTAGCTCGGGTTCTGGCTTCTCGTTCTCACTTTATTTCAGCTTAGTTTTGCCAACCGGTTTGCTGCTATTCAAGTTTAATTAACCTAAAAGTGCTTGCATTATTTAATTTTATTTTCTGTCATTGTTGCAGACATTGCTGCACAGACAGATACTAATTTAGTTGAAAGCAAAATTTCATTAGCAGTGAAAACGTCGCGTGTGAAAATATTTATCTTGAGTCCTTTGTTTTTGTGCAGCATTCGAGGCAGTTGCATTGTTATCTTTGGATATTATGTTGTTCTTGTTGGCACACAATTGCCGGGAAACTCAATAGACATTCGAATTTAATTGAATTTGGATTAAAGGAGAAAGTCAGAGGAGGGTTGGATCCTCCTTTGCATGTGTCAGATAAAAATACAAATCGCATTTTGCTTTTTGCTACTGCTAACAAGCTGCCAGCAGGGTGACAGCTCCATTATCGCTTATAAAGTACCCTGATCAATCAGTCATCACAGTTCATTGTCCGCAATGTCGCAAGTACAATACAAATTGATACACTTGATAAAACTTCGATTTCCCCTATGACCCTCGACTTGCCATCAAGACATGTTCCCCCGTTTTTGTATGTACATTTGCATTTGCAGTTGCACTCGCCTCGGCGGATGCATGCAAATAATATTCGCGCTTAAAGAGGAAATGAAATCAGCAGCATCTCGCAGAAATTGGCATAAAGTCGGAGTGCGTTCCCTGGTCATATGGCATGATGATACAAAATAGCAAGCCATTCAAATACTGCGGCGGGGGAATACTGGGGGTGGAAATGGTATTTTCATGCTCCATGGCTGCTCAATCATAAAAATTTGATTTTCGTATGGCACTTGGGGAGAGTCTTCTCCTTTCTACTTGACTCGAAAATCATTGCATATACCAGAGGAGTCAACGAGGCCAAAGTGCTGCACAAGAAGTGCTGCGTTTCAGTGCAATTTTAAGTCTTAAAGTTCCAACTAATAGAGGCACGATTAAGCCCCATTTAGAGCACTGCGTGGAAATTAATAAATATCTGATGCTGCAATCAACATTAGACATTAGACATAACAGGCTCAAATGGTGCGAGTCGTTCGTTCGGGTAATCGCAAATATCTGCCAGGGTCGCAGCAACAGTCGCATTAGCAATAAGCGGGAATGGAAATATAGCCGCCCGGCTCACACTCGCATCAATATATGTACGTACATGGCCGCACCGCTTGGCTGCATGCAATCTAGAAACGATTCTAAACAAAAGGAATCCGCTTTCATAATTTCCCCATGGAACGCGCATTCTTTTTATTGCCACTAAGCGACCGAACAAACGACCAACCGTCCGACCCATCGACGTAGAAATAACAATGCAAACAGACTTCTTTCCGCCCACTCACAGATACACACTCACACACACACCGCCATTCCAGTCACACACAGATACGCACACAGACAGTGATTCGCCCCGATGTCGAGGAGTCTCGGCTCAATTACAATTGCAATTGTTTGCCTGAATGCGTTTTGGTTCGGTTTCGCGCTGTGCTTTACCCACAAAATGCCGAGCCATTTTTATAAATGATGTTCGCCGCGGCTTTTCCGGCTTCAGCTCTTTCTCATTTCAATCCTCCTCCCAGCTCACAGCCCGCCTACCAGGCAGCCAGCTCTCTCCTCCCCTTTCTTTATTATCCGCCATTTTCACTCATTGCACTGGCTGCGCTTTTAAGTACAATTGCATTCTTGTGCCACTTTACCTTGGTTTCGACTTTAATCAAGGCCCGCAAGGCTCACAAGGCCTTGGAATCTCGCAATGATGGTTATTCCGAATCTAATTGGGAAATTACTTTGGAGCAATAAGTGGCCTAATTAAAGTGTGGTTGACTCTAGCAGTATGTCCTGTGATTAGAAGCCAAAATAAACATTTGAAGATTCACCGAATACAATATATATTATCATACTTGAATTAATTTCAGTGTCACATCATTACTTTATGTGTATTATTCGAATATTCTAATGTTTTTCTTTCATTCCTTAATTTCAAAAAAATTGAATGGGATATAATAACACAATATATAATTGCAGCTTAATACATTTTATCCATACATAACATATAACCCATAATCCATTTTGAAGTTTGCTTCCATGTTGCATTTATAACCCCCTTTCAAGTTCTAAATATTAATGCAAACATTACGCATTCGTTCCGTTGTCAATTGGAAAACTTTATGTATGCTAATGCAAAAAAATTAGGCCACAACGAGTCCGCTTATCGCCCTGTCATTCACATTCGGTTGTACAAACATTGCAACCTAATAAATCAATAATGCGAAATTATGACAACCAGTCGTATGCATAATGTGAGTGCTGATTAGAGCCTGTTATAGAGAAATGAGAGGACCCAGACTTCCCACTGAAAAACGGGCCCCGGTTCAATGGACGCCATCCAAGGATGGCATAACCCAGATTCCTCACTTCTATGTTAAGTCTAATAGCAGTTCCGCTGCCGCCGCAGTTATTAATAAGCAAAAGATGCAACTAAAAGCGGCAGGAGGCAGCCTCCCATTTCTCGGCTTCTGGGCGTTTTTAATTTTCCACAACGCTGCGCAAAGAAATAGTTTCGGTTTCTTATACACTTACTCCTTCCACACCGTGGTACTCGTAGTCACTCAAGTGTCTCCCTTGGGAGCCAGCAATAGGTTTATATTTTTTGTCTGGATTTTAGGTTACGTTGCGCGTTTATGAAGCGTTTGATGTTCGGATAGAATCCTTCAAAGACCCTCAAAACCCCACTCATAGTTTTTTCGCATTCGCTTTATATTTACTTATATATTGTTGTTCAATCAAATTTATCTCCTTGTTGTTCTGTGCTTATTGATGCGGCAATTTAATATTAACTGGTTCGCTGATGCATTCAATTTGGTTTGGTTTTCCCCCAATTTTTGTTTTCACTCTCGGCCATTAATAAATATTAAATGGCGAACATATGACAGGACCTTGGCAGCCTTTGAATACCCACTAAACCCGTTTTGTGTGTTACTGGTGTAGTTGTTGTTATCAGTCCCATGTGCAAAGAGTGCATTAACCTCTTATGCGGTTTCTTCTGATGTAGTAATCCCTTGCGGTTTGTGCGGTTTCCTATACACAAACTTCATCATAAAGGGCCCAAACAGACTCACAGGGTTTGATAAATTCATTTGTGTACACAAAAAAATAAATCGACTCTTTAGAAGCGCAGGGAATATCTAAGCAAAAATCCAATCGGGGTTGCTCAATATTTGTTGATTCCGTTTTGTGGAATTTGTATTAAACGATTTTTTGAGTGAGTTACATTTTTGGAAAGAAAATTTTGCCTTATTTTCTGTGTACACCTGTGCTATACACACAGATACTTATAGAAATCAGCATAAAATCGTTTTCATTGAAAGTTAACCACTGAATAATGCAATGGTTGGCCACTCGCAAAACCGTCCATAATTGCTGTTCAACTCATCTATTCAAATCTATTGAACGGAAAAGGTGAGCGTGGCTGATTCATTTATAGGAATATTCCGCACATCGGGCCAAAGGATAAATCTCGACTGGGCGGCGCAGTATTATCCCCGTGACAGGCGGACTGAGGAGACTGAAACCGCTGACATGGCCGGCATTGTCTGGCCAGTGTCTAAGCACACAGAGCTGAAGCCTCGACTTCTTTTTGCCGCCTGTCGACTCTGTTGACATATTTTGTATATCCAACTGTCTGGCCGCGTGGGGGCTTCAGAGTAGTGATTAAAAAAGCCAAGCTGTGGCTCAGAAAATAAAAATGAGAACAGACGGGAGATAAGGCGCCTGGATGGCAGGGAGGTTAAACAACTCACAGTTGCCTGACAGCTACCTGATCCTGTCTCGTGCCCAACACAGGTGTGTATTTCGCGACGAGACAGCAATTTATTGAGTTCCGATAAGGGGACCTCGGGCTCTGAGAAGTAGAAATAATTGGAAACAGTTTAAGCATAGAATAGAATGAAGCACGTTACATGTGCGATTGCTTTGCATAGAGGTAAAAAGGGATATAGCGGAGAGATTGATCAATTCAAATGGCTTAAAGAACAGGGAATATGGGATGGAAAAACCTATTTAAAACTGCCAACTAGAGATAAGACCTCTTACTAATCGTCTCTTAGCCACAATTCACCCTTGACTCCCGGCCCCTTCTTGTTAACAACTTGGCAAGAAACAATTAAAGGACTTAAATGTTCTGGAGCAGGGAGCCATTTCAAATATTCAAAGAGCAACTTGTCAAGCCGAGATCCTGCAACCCCAGCCCTTACGGTCCACCCCTTGCGAATCTCCATCCCTGAACATCCTGTTTGTTTGCGGTGCACATGTGTTTTCTGTGCGTCTGCCTGTCTGCTTGTCACTTACTTTTGATTTCCACCTCCTGCCCCGGGAAGCCCGTAGTTCCCTGGCTGCCGCCTCTGGCCCCCTCCCACTGGCCTCCACTCCTAGCCCCTTTCTTGTTTTTCTTATTTTTCGCTGCTCATGTTTTCCCAAGCCAAAATTGTCTAGCTTTGATTTATGCCACACACATGCACTGCATACGCTTTCGGGGGCTCGACTGTCAGACGTCTCTTGATTTTGCCTCTGTTCGGATTTCTTCCTTTCCATTTTTCTTTTTTGCCCGCTTTGAGTCACATTTCTGGCCGTTTTTTGTTGCGTAATCTGTTCTGTTCTTGGCTAGAAATTAGATTTGCCTTTGCCTTGTTTGCCTGGCACTGGGAGACAAACAAATATCAACTGGGAATTAAAAACGTGAGGGGGACAGGCAAAAATGGCCTCTCTATGGGCGTAATCATTTTTTAACTTCCTGCAAATAGCTGCCATTTATAAAATAACACGCGTACGTCGACTTTTTCGGTTTTGAATAATTAAAAAGCCGGTCTACACATTAAAAAGCATCATAAAAAGCATTAACCGGCAGGCCTGTGTTGGCCATTTGGAGCGCACACTTGCGTATCGCTGTCTGTTTGTGGCACACAAATCACTGCTGCAGAACAAAAACAATTTAAAGTTTCCAACAAACAATTTACGCAGCTATCAAGATTCTGATGAAACAGGTGCAAAAAATTTAATGCTGATTTTCAGATCATGTTCGGAACAGAAATAAGCAGGATTATTCTTTGCTATTTTGCAAGCAATTGTAAGCAATTTGCCATATTAAGCTGAGAATGGAAACACAGTCCAACAATTAACAAATTATAAATAGTGCACTGTGATCCGAACAATACACTATCAGCTTTCCATTATCAAATATTTGGTTTTGCTCCACAAGCTTCAGGAGCAATTAAAATGGGGAGAAAACAATAATTAGGACTGTAAATACGAGACGGAGAACACACAACAAGTGTTTACTGCAGCAAATGTGCAATACCCATTTTTTTTGTGAAAAAAACCATAACCAGGCATTGTTTTCAGGGACCCCAGAGCAGTGATTCGAAAATGCTGCTCGACTTTATTGCAATGGCAACGCATTAGGGCAAAAATTGATGGCAAAGTCGGGGGTCTGTTTTAGAGGGGAAAGTGGAGCTTTTTAATGGTAAGAGGTTGCAAGCATTTCGAGCAATTAGCGTGTGCCACAATCTCGGCAAAAGGCTAAAAAGGGGAGGCAAATACCACCTAGATACAGACACAAAAGTGCAGACAATTTTAACAAAATGAATTGCTCCAGAGCCAAGGGTGAACTCTGGTAGACTTGTGGATACACGAATGTACATAGGTATGCGACTTCCACATTGTATATATGGTTCACATTAAGAGAAGTATTTCTGTATTGTAAAATATATATATGTTATTTTTTATTTAGCTTTTAAAAAGGGGAAACAAATTAAATTGGCTACAATCAACAAATGCAGCCCAGAAAAAGGTTTCTCCATGCGATTACGATATTTAAACTATAAATTCACGTACAAATTCTATGAATTTTCAAAATATCCAGACTGGGTTAACCACAGAAATTTCTTAACTTTGGCAAAGTGTGCACTTGGTTGGGGTGCGAACAGAGTGCAAACTTGGCATTAACTTTTTCGGTATATTAATTGCCAACATTTGAACTTTTATTCAATTTACGAGCTTGTACGCGGCAATTGCCTCTGTTTCAGCTGCATCGCCCCACACAATCAGCTAATACAAATGCATAGTCAAGTTTGGTTGCACAGGGAATAAAAGATAGTGAAAATGGTATATTATTTACTGAAAAGACTTATTTATTTATTTTTAGTAAATTTTAGACCATAAACAAAAGGCTAAAATAATGTCTCCATCTCATCATTCCCCGAAATGTGTGGCAAACACAATGTCCTGTTTTTTTATCAGTGTCATGAAGGATACGAGGCCAGCTCCAACTTGACTTGCTCTCGAAATGTGTAAGCTCCCTATTTCTGAGCATGTGAGGCTTGCAAAAAGCTGGGAGTGTGGGGGAGTGTATGTGAGCGGGTGCGCACACATAAAACAAAGACCGAACAGAGAACTGAGCAGCCAACATGGCGTATTAGCAATGTGGCCCGAGTGAGGTCGTTGGCGCGCTATAAATACGTGTCATGTCTGCCTCAGTCTCTGCTCAAACCCCGAACCACCGTCAACCCTTCAACGAGTCAGTGTTGGCCTAAAAGAAATGTACTTGGGGAGGGGCTGGGGGAATGGAGATTTATGTAGAGCCACATACGCGGGTTATTTCTGGCTCATGATTTTAATTTCTCGGCGCGAAGGTTAATTGGCATTAAACTTAAAATGTTTTACGGAAAAGATCCGTCGCCCTTGGGGCAGGCGCAACTACATTTTATGATAAATTTGGGAATTGTTAAGATTTTATGCGCATTTCGGGTGCCATAAAACTTAAGCTAGGCCAGCTCAATCAAACATTTACTCAAGCTGTTGCTGTTCGCTTTTTCCGCCCCCTCCCCAAACATACAGCATTGCAACACTGTTTTTGGCCCTGTTCTCCATTTTTTGCATATTTGCTACCATTAATTTGCAACAAAGGCAAAAACAAGAGGGCACAAATAATAAAATAAAATGGTTAAATTATGCATAAATAGCGCGAAATGTTAAGCAAAGTGGGTCGAGGGGATAGGAGCGAAAACAGCTACAACAGCTGACTCCTGCCGGCAGCAGGACGCATACTGCCACTCCCTCCTAACCGCCACCGGTCGCCCTTGCTGCACTTGACTCTTCACTCTGCCCCGACTGCGCCATAATTCTTGCGAGTCTGCGCCAACTGAATGCGTAATTAAAATGTTGCACAAAGCAAATGTTGCACTGCCATCCGTAAGGAGGAGAAAGGCAAAAAAATGGCACAAGGGGCCAAGGACAGTAATATAAGGAAATTATGACTTGGCACTACACAAGCACAGTGCAGTACGTGTCCAAAATATGCGAGGAAACAAAAACGAATGCTTTGTAACTCTGTGACAGAAATAGAGTTTTTAAACAACAAGACTGCTCATAACATAAACTTTATGTAAAAGCAGGAAAAAAGTACTGAGATCAACAAATTATTGTTGCATAAACGAAACCCAATTATTTTATTGAAACCTTTTTTTAGGGTTTCTGTCAAGCTTATCAAATAAAAAATTGCACAAAATAATTGCATGCTAATTTGATTTTGGGTTTTCACTTCAATAAAAACCATTAAATTAAACCAAGTATCACTTTTCATTTACCAAATATCATAGCTAATACCGCACATTTTTAACCATTTAGCTTAGCATTTTTTAAATGTCATAAGCCATCATTGAACTGAACTATTGAGTTAAATCGAATGCATATAATTAGTTTCAATGCACAATGAGCCGCTGCTAATTCAATAAAACAGTAAAATGCATTCGTGACTTCTCCATCAACACATTAATTAATAAGATAGAAAAAATTGTTCGGAAAATAGTTCATTGTGTTTATTATTTAAAATTATCTGACTTTGCTCACTGAACCGAAAGAATCGGATTTTGCCACTCATTTAGACAATTGAAAATAATTATAATTACAAAAGCCAAGGATTAGCATGTATCCTCTAAAACTATTTTTAGTTTTTGTTCATCCGAAAATGTCATAGAGAGTAATCCTTTATTGCTTGTACAAGGTTGAGCTTCCAGGGCCTGTGGGAAGGACCTTTTACACGCCCACCACTGCCAATTCCATATACGTTTGACAACACTCGTAAACTTTATCCAAAGGAAGGCAAAATAGTAAAAAAAGGGTAAAGGATAGACTGAAGTGCAAAAATTAAAGATCTTAATACCCTTACACATATGTATATCTTATTATAACTTCTTTTCAACAAACTTAAATAATAAACTTTAAGTTTGGTAAGGGAAATATATAGTATTTTTATAGAATTTCACTCAAATATGGATGGCTTAGTGTACCCTTGGATAGTGTATTACATTGGGGGAAATGGCAAAATGTTTACCAGCGCACCTAAACAAACACTGCATACTTTTAAACTCCGGATGTTGACACATGCAAGGCGTGCAATAATGCGAGCCACAAGGCGTGCTGTTCCCCTGTCAGGAATATTTTGATTTAGAAAATTTAAATTTACCTTTCGCCTTTGGCCAAACCCTTCCAAGTTTGGCCGGCTGACTTATGCAGGGCCAACAAAGTAAAGAAGCCATGAAAAAGGTAGACTGGCACGAGTGGGAAGAGAACCTCAAAAAGGTAAAACACAAACATTGTTTGTCTCGCAACAAGTTTTTATATTGCTTACCAAATGAGCAAGGCGAAATGCGAGGGTTGATTGGGGAATATGGTAAACATCGTCGTGTTAAGTTTGCCAATTGGATACTTTTATATGCCAGGCCAAGGGGATAGCGATGGCGATGGGCAATAAAAATGCATTTTTTATTCGGCTCAGAGATTTATTCCACTGCCAACGAGTCACTTATAAAATACCAAAAATAAAAAATGGAACAGGAACAGGGAGGAACACAAAACGCGAATTTCTAATTCTTTGCACTACGTGATTTGCAATTTTCCAATTTCCCAAGAGCCGAAAAATAAAGTTTCACCCCTCCGGATATCACCGACTCTGTTTCAGTTTGTGGCATATCAGGGCAAACACACATGCGGTTGTCCACACGGCAAATGTCGGCTGCCATTTGATTTTTCCTCACCAATTTTATTTGCAGTCGCGATGCGTATTTTATACATGACTACAGCGCTTATTCGCTAAGGGATAATGCTAGGGGAATTGCTCCATTGAAACCGCCGTTTTTTGCCCTTTAGCTTGCATTTTTATACCCTTGCAGAGGGTATTATAATTTTGGTCAAAAGTGTGCAACGCAGTGAAGGAGACATCTCCGACCCTATAAAGTATATATATTCTTGATCAGGATCACCTCCTGAGTCGATATGAGCATGTCCGTCTGTCCGTCTGTCCGTCTGTCCGTCTGTCCGTTTCTACGCAAACTAGTCTCTCAGTTTTAAAGCTATCGAGTTGAAACTTTGCACACACCCTTCTTTCCTTTGCAGGCAGTATATAAGTCGGAACGGCCGGGATCGGTCGACTATATCCTATAGCTGCCATATAACTGATTGATCGGAAATGCCATAACTTTGGTGTTTTTTAAGTTAGAGGGTTGGGACTTTCCACACATGTTATATTTGACCAAAATATCTTGTGTGCAAAATTTCATAAGGATCGGCCGACTATATCCTATAGCTGTCATAGAACTATCGAAATTGGCATAACTTTGGTGTTTTTTAAGTTAGAAAGATGGGATTTGGTACAGATTACTCTTTTGGCAAAATAATTCGATATGCCAAATTTCATAAGGATCGGCCAACTATATACGATCCGCTACATATCTAATAATATAAGATGCGTGGCGCCACCTAGCGGACTGCGAGTGAACTGCAAGGGTATAAAAACTTCGGCTCCGCTCGAAGTTAGATTTCCTTTCTTGTTTAATTTCTATTTGCCAAGAAATAGCGCGAAGGGACTTAATGTACTGCTATTCCCCCAATGCTGAAAGTAGCTTTCTTTTCCCCGAAGCAACGCTTCAATTTTCTAATATCAATCCTTTTCTCCATTTAACCATTACTTATTTATAGGTTCAACCAATCCGCAGATTGCTGCTTAATAATTCATTTGTATTTTATTTTAGGTGATTTTGCAAATCTTCTTAGCCAATATTTACTGTTTCGCCCGTCAGTGATTTGGTAGCATTTCGGCTTCGGTTTGTTTGCACTCTAGAATTTGTATTGCATTTTATTTACGATTTCTCTCTGTCGTGGTTGTTGCCGTTGTTGGAGCATTTCCCCGACGCGATATGCACTTCCTGGTCTGATACCTCAACTTTGTATTTCCGCCATTTCTTTGGAAATTTCTCCAGGAGCCAGAACAGGAGCTAGGGCAGGAGCTGGAGCATTGCGATTTCTATTTCAACGCTGCCAAGGCTGCGCTCGAGGCCAATAAATATTTTTTGGCGCACGCGACTTTCCCTTCAGGTTTTCTTTTCTCTTTTTTTAAATACCCATTAATTGGAACTCATAAAGGTATATTACGTTTAAACTTATCTCAAGCGATTAATAATGAATTAATTTTTAGTTTTCCAAGAAAATTTAACCATATCTTATAATTAATTTCAATGCCAAAGTGGCTATTTAATATTTTTTTACTGAGTATTTTTAAATCTTTAATCAATTTTTTTATGCTTTTTCTTAGCATGTTCTTATCCTGTTTGCATTGCCCCAAGATATTTTTGTTTCGGTTTCGGGTCTGGGCCCTCGTCGTGTCCGCCTGCCATTGTCTGCCACACCATTTAATGTGTTTACTAGATAATCGAAATCATTGCAGTTTGTTGGTTTTATTTGTTGCATTAACACATTGCAATCGCAGACACATGGAATGCCAAGGAATAATGTTCTTTGTTTTTATTTCCAGCTTGCCTTCCAATTTGAAAGCTTAACTTTAATAAAAGGACAACAATATCCTAAGTTTATTCGTGAGCTCGCGCAATTTTAAATTGTTCGTAGGCGAAGTAAGTCTGAAACGAAAGTGAGAATTATTAGTAAAGTTAATTTCAACTCATCAAAGGACTGAGCGCCTTTAATTAATTTTCTTGCTCGTTACTCAGAGATTGAAGACAAAACCCAAAAACTTTTACAATTTACATACGAAGCTTCAAGCTGGTGATGTGTTGTCAGGCGATAAACTCATCTGACGGCTAAGTTCAACTATTAATTACGTAACGGAAATGCAAATATTTCAGGCAATTTGTGCCCGCAACAAAACACAGCTCTGTACGTGCAACATTTGCACCAGCCCGGAGTAGATAATTAGCAAAAAGTTGAGGGCAAAATAAAGTTACACCAACTGTCTGACGACACCCTTTTGGCGCTGTAACTGCAACTATGACTGTGCATTTTGGGGGGAAGGATCCTGCACTGGCTGACAAGGTGTTGCCAACAGTTTGCATATGTCTTCCTTCCATTCCTGGCAACTGAGAAACGGAAATTGCTGTCAGCACAACTTTCGTTTTTTGCACCCACGAAAGTTGTACCAGCGGAAAGGAAAACGATTTATAATTTAGCTAATTTCATATAAGGAATTTGTCAGAATTTTTTCGTTCTTTTTTAGCTCCGTATTATCAGGACACCATCACTGAATCCAAGGGCACCTTAACTTTTATCATATGGCAAATATTTGGCTTGCACATTTATTGTTTGCAAAGTTGCCGAAAGTACAAATAAATGGGATAGAAAAACTATTGGGCATTGTTTTACACTTGCTCAAAAAAATACTTGCTTGTTGGAATTGTGAGAGAGAAGAGATTTTCTAGTTGTTTACCTTTCTTATTTTTTTGATTTCGTAATGAGAAAAGTTTTTGGCATGTCGGAAATGTTTCCGTCTATTGAGTTTGTTTTTTGAATTTGTATTGTTTCGTACTCAAATGTGTTACGGAATTTTGGTTGGCATTACATTAGAAAAAGAGATATTTATACCTCTCCATCATTTTGCATCTAAATACAAGAACAAAATATTTTTTTGATTTTTAGCTACATTTTTCCTTTCGAATACAACAAAAATGTATGGAGGTTCAATATTGCCCCCCGCGATGGCTGTATCTTGGCCAATTTTCATCAGATTCTTGAGCGGAATACCTTAAACGATTTTTAGATCGATTCTGCATCATTCTGCATCAAAATCTAGAAACAAAAAATTTGTGAAAAATGCGTGGAAGGACAAAATGACCCCCAGCGATGGCTGTATCTCTCCGGGTTTCCATCCGATGCCATTAACAATTTGTAGATTGGCATATAGACAAACGGGGACTTAAAAGAAAATTTTATTGTGAAATCCGATCTAAACCATTTTGATATATGTTTCAATCATTTTTTTCCCAGCTCAAGTTTTCAAGGTTTCCCGACAAGTTGAATGCTGTTGCAACATGCACATGCTGGGCATGGCCATAAAACCCTTGTACAGATATCGAGCTCACTTTTAAACAAACCCAAATATGTCATTACGCATACGCGCAGTGGGCGGTAGTCGGCTGCAGTTAAACAAATGCCGAAAAGTGTTGTGGGACAGAGCTAGCCCGAAAGCTTAGTACGGCAGTAGTACGGCAAAAATTAATTTCCACCCAACGGCAATGCAGCCAAAATTTTCCAACAGAATACAGGGCCATGGCAACGCCTTATGATGTCAGGAGATGGGTGGAATTTGGGGAAGTATAACTAGGGCTTGTGGGGTGGCGGGTCGCTTCTGCCGACAGTTACAAGTGCTGGATGCAACTTGCCAAAACAGCCATGGCCAGCGAGCCAAACAAGCCGCATTAATTAGTGGCCAAGGACATGGACGTGGACATGGGCGGAATCCTGGCTCCCTGCTCTCAGATCCCGCATTTTACATTAACAATTTTTTTGTTCGCCAGTCGCTCTCCTGCCGGCCCATGACAAATTGGACGTACTCTCCCAAGTGTCCAAAGTGGCGAAGTTATTACTGTACTCCAGGGTCCAAAGTCCCTGCTTCCATTTCCTCCCTCCGCACAGTTTGGAGCATTTGTTTAGCGATATTACCACCACCCAACCACCGTTGCTCCGCGGCTGATATGCATTGAGTGCATTAGTTGCATATGTACATTTAAAAAAATTTATGTTTTTCGAATTATTTTAATACTCTTTTTATTTGAGATGCGATTTATTGATTTAAATTTTCAAACAAATAAATTTGTTACAGTTAATACATTTACATTTTATTTTAAAAAGCAAAATTTTTTTTTGGGTGCATACTGAAGTGTTCAGTTCTTGTAGAGTGTCCGTGTATGTGGGGGTGCTTTGTATTTTGTGGCGACACTAAAAGCTATTTGTAAATTTCGCGACTGCAATTATGTTTGCTGTGTTGCTTCCCCGCCCCGTGTCCACTTTGTCCGCTTCTGCTGCACTTAACACATATCTCTATCTGTCTCTTTCTCCGTGGTCCTGCTATATCCACATCCTGCTCCCTGGCACTCTTTTTTTTTGTTTTGACCATGTGGCTTTTCTGGCTATTATTAGTTTGCTGTGGTTTTTTGGATGTGGCCGCTTTGCCTTCCCCCTACGTCTTGCTAACCGCATCGTATATGTATGCCTTTAAACATGTAAATATTTACCCCATCGGCTCTAACACTTGGTTTTGCATACGAGTGTGCAGATGAAACATTAAAGATGCACTGGAATTTTGAGTGCTTGAATTTTTGGCATACTTTTCGTGACCAACGTATCCTTGCTCTTTTGTATTATTGACACGTTTCTTTCTGGCATAGTGGTTCATGATTTCCACAAAACTATTTTCGCATTTCCACACTGTGATTACATATATATTGCACATTATAAATACAAACAACGTAGCACACATTATTTGCACTGTTTCGATTTTAAATCTAAGTTTTTTCCCCTTCTGTATGGATTATTCAATTAATTCAAATTTTCCTCTTCAAATGTCGGAAATGGGAAACATAAAGTCTGTTGCCTTTTGGCAATTGCATATAGTTTTTATTGAAAAAGCCCTAAAGGCGATGTGACCAACTGCACTTATCCGTCCGGTTGCCATTTAAACGCAAGCAACTGCTCGAAATAATTCAGGTAAAAACTGACATCGAAATTTAAGACGTTAACTACCATATTCGACTGTCTGTTGAGGCAGATGGTGGGCAAAAGTTTACCTAAAATATGCCAACAAATTATGTTCACACTTCAGCGAAGGCCGAACTTCGACGACTTCCCATATCGGCAGACATCCACCAACCCCCCTTTCACCTCCAGCTGCCGTCCTTTTAGTGGGTCCACAAATCATTCAGTGGCATGAATTATTGCTGGGGAGCTTAGAACGTGCTCGCAGCGTTAAAGTGTCATTACTGGGCTTAATGAGTCGGCGAACTGCACAAAAAAAGCGGTCAAACCAGACAGAAACAGATACAGCGAAGCAAAAAGATGCGCACAGTCACACAGAGGAGCTGAGGATAACAGGATTGTAAAAAATGTGTAGCATGCAAACAGGCGCAAGCTACATTGTTCATTGTCTGGGTCTAATTTATGTTGCTGATGGTCAGCCGACGCCAATAAATAATAGTTTCTTTCATGCTTAAACAAGAGGGTATCAAAAGGAGTTTAGGTGTTAAACTTTAATTTAATTTAAGATTTGTTTTTTCAAAAAGATCGGAGCGTAAGATTGAAGGAACAATATGGAAAGTTTTCGAATACTTCAATAAAAGTTTCAGTAACCAGAAGTTGTTTTAACAAACTTAACTCGTTGATAGGTATTTTAAAAGTAAACACACTATTTTTAAGTAGTTACCAAGTTAGCACATTCTGCCACAATATAATATACACGTTCCAGATCCTTGATATTTCAACTGTTGATGTCTCAAGCGAGCCACAACTTTGTTTGTATGCTAACAAACCTATTACCACTAATAAGTCTCGAATTTCTATGGCTAAGAGCATTTCTAAGCATCTTGAGAATCTAAAACTACGGCACCACCTACTTCACCGCATAAATCGTGGCACCCAAAATGCATAAAGCAAGCATGTCGCGCAATCATTTTCAGCTGCCACGTGCCCCCGCATACATTTCGTGCATTTTATGGGGCAGCAGGAGTACGGTCCTGTTGGCCTCCTGCAGCTTGCGGGCTACTTTGGCCAAAGAGGAACAAACAAATGGCCGAAGGCACCGAACAGAGCAGATGGGGAGAAGAGTGGCCCGAAAAATTTTAAAGCTGATTACTCAATAACTTTACATCGGAGTGCATAAAATGCGAAGCATATCCTTCGAGTGCATAACTCCAGGAGCACTTTCCTCACCAAGGAGCAAGGGCACAGCTTTCAGCTGCCTTGCAAGTCGTTTTATGTGCACTTAAATTGTGTTTGTTATTAAAGCTGGTGAGGCCCCTCCTTCACGTGATTCTGCCCCCGATTCTGCTGTTGTTGTTTTCACGGGGGCCAAATGAAATTTATGCTCAAATTGAGTTGCGTCCGTGTGCGTCGAAGTATTTTGCAGGTAAAACGCTACCGTTCTTGGCTTGGAAACCTTTTTCACGTAATTTGTGACACTTAAGGGTATAATTTATGCTTGCAACTTAATTGAGTTGCAGCTGCTTCTTTGTCGTCTTTAGTCATGAGCTTGTTGGTCAGAAAAATACAAGAATAAACAAAGTAGAAACCTATTCGAGGAATAAAGTGCCTAGAAATTATATACAACGTTGTTTTTGAATGATATTTTTATTACAAATTGTACTACTTTTTCCAGTAAACCAATCAAAAAGAAATAAATCTTACTTATTTTTGTTCGATACAACTTTTAAATTAATTAAAAATTCTTCAATCAAATGGATTTTTTAATTTGTTTCATCGACATCAGTTATTCAATTTGAAAATTAGGGATGCATTTTTTCATGACTTGTCAAAGTGACTGCAGCCAGCCGACAATAGCAGATTTAATAAAAAGTGAAAAACTCATGCATTCAAACGGCATACATTTGAAAATAATTTGTAGAATGAAATTCCCCTCACACAGCCTAGTTACCATTTTATTATTTAAATTTACGGTAAATTCAATTAGGCTAGAGTTAAAAACAACAGTTGAAACCAAAAAAATGATGCGAATACATGAGCATAGCGGGAATTCAATTACAACCGCTAATGCCACTTGTATTGCCTTCAGTCCAGACCACAGACTGTTCAGCTCTAAATACTTGTAATCCGGCAAATTTAATTTGATAAAAGTTGAACTTCAATAAGTACCAAAGTTGCCATGGACGTCGGCCATTATAATTGTGGTTATCATTGTGTGCGTGCGTTTGTGTGTGTTGACCACTTTTTTTTGAGCGGCCACCACAGTTCAGACCACGAACAAATATGATCAGACATCCGACGAGTGACTGCGATAAGCAACCAGCCAAAAAAAGAAGACCAACACGGCCAAGTGCCAACACGGCGGATGAATATGGCTTATGCAAGCAAACACGCCCACCCCCACACACACAATGACACATGCAAGTATTCAGCTAAAAAAATTCAGTAATTTAAGCTGCATACTTTTCTGCGGTTGCGGAAAAACTCCCAGCCATCTGAAGAGTGAGCAAAAAATACTAAACTTTCAATAAATTCACAAATGTTAAGTCCCGAAGAGCATTTATTAAATTAAGTGTCTGATGACTGTAAATTTAATTAAAAATGTGTGGTCTAGTGAAGCATATTCTGAGTTGAAAGGATGCTGAATGCATCCTTTATTTTCGAGTGGCGCTATTTTAGGTGCTTTCGTATATATTCATTAAACACAAATTGAAAAAATATTTAATCAAACGCCAGCAACGAGAAATAGAAAAGGAGAATTTGCAAAACGAGAAATCGCATTCTCAAAAAATTTTGTGCAGCGGAAAAAATTCTAATTTATTGAGTTAACGCCCATTTTTACACCCTCTGCACATGAACGGGATTCAGGCCCCTGAAAGGACCCCTCCCGCCCTCGTTCTTCATACCCTGCCTCATGCCACAACCATGACCATAACACAGTCTAATTCCGGACAAAAAAAAATGTCTATATAGGAAAAATTTAACGAAAAATTGCCCAACTCGCTGCGCCCCGCCTGTCGACGAAATGAAATTTTCACGTTGCTGATGAGAATGACCGGCGAGTGAACACGCATCCCGAACACGTTGCACGAACCTCTTTTGGATTTACCACACAAACATTTTGGCCGTGTCCCGGCAAAGCTGGCCATCCTAAAAAAGAGTATTAAAAACTTGCAAAAATTTTAATGGAATTTTTTTTTTTCATTCTTCCTACGTGCTCACGCTCCAACTCCTCCGATTTTGGCTCGGTCCCCGGTGTCATCCTGGCTGTCGGTGCTGGTGGTGGCATTGCGGAAATTGTTGTCCCCTTTGATTGTCAAGCGCCGGCTTACACACATAAATGTCACATCAGCATATAGAAAAGCGGGCTGGTGTGTGGCGTTGATGGTTTGCGCGGTGTTAGCTGCATAGGTTCCGGAAAAAAATGACAAATACTAAAGAAAAAACCCATCAGGTTTAGTGAAAAGCTGTCCTGGCTAACATTCAACAAAGGCTTTAAGCGGATCCCTCGTGATGTTTTTAATTCTGGTATTTAACAAATTTCAGAGACCTTCTTTTCAATCCCTTCAACTGTAACTTAGACTAAAATTGAGTAACACTTTATTCGAAAATGGCGAATGTTTCAATAAATTTTAAGTATGTGCGAAAATAGAGTGCCTTTAACGTTTTAAAATAAATACAGTTTTATTTTTGTTTTATCCGAATTAACCTTATATTGCGACTTAATTAGGAATGTGCACATTCAAGAAATAGCATAAGAAACTTATTATTAACCACAACATATTTACAGCTTATTTACACATTTAAAAATAAACCCAATCCTTTTAAGGCAACTAAAGCTGGAAAACCCCTTTTTTCATGCACGGCACCTACAGTTTATTTTGGGCGTAAAAACTGTTCCATACAGACTCGATTTTCTGCAGCTCCGGAAGGGTTTTAAATTCAAACTGCTCGCCAATGTTGAGGCATTTGATGTCCGTTTCATTTTCGATCGGGGCGAATTTGAGTGATTTTAGAGTTTCGCAGTTGGGATCGCTATTAGTTGCGAAACTCGTCCAAACGTCGATCATCCCTGTGATTACCTTGTGCTCCGGAGAATCTGGAGCTGATTGATGGGACAGCATACTGTGGAATATGTAGCACAGATCGTCTCCATGACAAACGCCGCGCATCTGATGGCCGCAGAGCACTATCCTGATAGCATTACAAAGCTTGGAATCGTGATCGAAGCGGTACAAGTATGTGGGGGCACTCGACTGGCGGAATCGAGCCAATGCAGCGCGGTAAATAGGGTGCCAGAACTCCCGGTAGGAGCACAGTTCCAGGAACTTCATCATGTTGGCCTGGTTGCAGGGTTCATCGCCAAAATAAGCCTTTTTTAATTGCAGGCCGTAGTTTTCTCGCAGCTTTGGATCCAAATTGGTGCTCAAATCCTTCGGTAACAGGTTTTTGCAGTTGCCCACCTCATCCAAAGTGGCAGGACGACGAGAAACCTCTGTAACATTAAAAGTTATGCTTAAATGTGATGTATGTAGAACATATGTACTAACTTACCAGGATAAAATAGCAAACCCTCGAAGCTGGTGCCACCAAACATCATGGGCACCCGGTTGCTCCAACTATTATTCATCATCTCGTAGGGCAACTTGTCAATTACAGTGTGCTCCGTTTTATACGGTTCCACAACTGGGCCAAAGGCAAAGAGGACACGATGGTGTTTTTCGTCCTTGGTGAGCACTGTAGCAGACGCTTTGACAATCTCCCCCCCGTTTATTGGCTTCAGAAAATCAAAAATCTGTTTGTCCTTATTGTCGCCAGTGTATCCCAGTTTTTGGGCCAGTCGGTACGCCCAATCATTCCGAGGAGGATGCGTCCAAGGACACAATACGCTACCGGACATCACTATTGCCTTGTGAATCAATCCCTCGGTCTGGGGACTCAGTGTTAAAAAATGCGTCGAAGCTCCTCCGGCACTTTCGCCAAACAATGTAACATTGTTGGGATCCCCGCCAAAAGCCTCGATGTTTTGCTGCACCCAACGAAGTCCCATGATTTGATCTTTGAGTCCTGCGTTACCAGGAACATTCAACTGCGGATCATCCAAGCTCAGGAAGCCCAAGGCTCCCAATCGATAAGCCACTGTGACCACAATCACATCCTTGGACATGAAAAAATCGGGACTATACATATCCCGGGAGGCTTCGCCCACCTGGAAGCCACCGCCATAAATCCACACCATCACTGGACGCAGTTTGTTAGGTTGCAACTGAAATAAAAGATTTTCTTTATATTTAAAACAACAAGCGATTAAATCAATACTCACATCCTTCGTATAAACATTAAGGTACAAGCAGTCCTCGGATCCCGCAAACTTTCGGAAGAACATGTGGGTCTGCAGTGGCTTCTCCGCCGCCGAGGTGCAATCTAGTTCCCGATCCCATGGCTCCACTGGCACCGGGGCCTTGAATCGCAAGTCTCCCACAGGGGGCTTGGCAAAAGGAATTTTCTCAAAGCTCAAGTAACTTCCACCCCATATCGTGTTGCGCTTGACTCCGCGCACTGGACCCAACTTTGTTTTTACCACCGAATAGATGGCAGTGGCCAACTTTCGTTGCTCATATTTAAAGCTAAGAACCCTGAAAAATATTAAATTTATTATTTATCTCCTGGATATATATCTGCAACGATTTTATAACAAAATCGAAATCAGGTTAATGCTCTCAGTTTGATTACCCGCTTAACAACCGTCTAAAAAGCATTTAGTGGTTGAAAAACTTCTCGGTAAAGAGATAATACTCTCCTCCTTCAACCAATAAAAAGTTAACTCCCCATCAAAATATTTATATAATAACGACTTTGAATCTAATCCAGTTGGAAGCAGTCACGCATTGGGGACATGACGGCAGTCAACAGTGAGCGCCAATTGCGAATTGCCGGCGAAACGCTTTCAATGTCGATGGGGTGCTTTTTGGTTTTGAAAGTCTTACGAATTGTCATCGGCTTTTGACCAACCTCAACGTTTCAAACTTAGCATGCACGACCAGTTTTCTATTTTCTATAACTCTCCATTGTTTATGTCTGAGACTTTTTGTCACCAGATTTTTATGGGTAATTTGTGGGTGGGCGTGAGGCGGCTTAATTCATTTTATGGCTTATTTTTATTTACCTGCACTGCGCCCCTTCGTATTTGTATTTATTTGACTGGCATTCTGCAAGTGCACCGACATAGTTTGGATCGGCATTATTTCACACGAATGCATACAAATCGGTAATTACGAATGGAATCGAGAGAAAGGCGAGATCAGGCTCTCCAGATTACCCGGTACGTGACTGCTTTGAGGCTGTGAAAGCCAACTCTTCGCCGAGAAATTTCATAAACATATCACAGCAACTAATTGTTTTTAAAATATTTCTTGGCAGTGCATTTAAGCCTCGCATTCATAATATTTAAATAGTCGGTAGTGTAAGTAGCCAAGCGTAACCAAAGTGGGCAATAAATTAAGTGCGGCGCTAATTTGCTCGTTTACCCTAGCATTAGCCCCTCATTTATTTGGGGAATAAAATTGCCAAACTTTTGTTTTCAATGTCTGCACTTCACACATTTCCATCTTATCTTACTATAGCAATCGAATAGATAAGGGAAATGTTCGATGTCATTTAAAATGCATTTATTTATAAGTTTAACAAGTTCATGGCCTAGCAACTGACACATGTAAAAAAAACCTGATTTTATTAATGTGGACAACTTCTAATAATTCATTTATTACCTGTTTATCAAAAGGGCTGAGACTTGAAAATGGGACAGATTTAAAATGTCAAGTCATGCCTAGAAGGCAGAAATCTACTATGGAAAAAAGTGAAATGAACTCTGTACCCGTGACACTTATCTGTATAATTCCGTATTTCAACAATTAAGTTGTCAGAGAATTATTGTATAACAAACGTGTTTATTATTTACTGACCAATCATACGGAAATTAAGAAAGGATTTATGAGAATTAGAATAACCACTTAAGACAAATATAACTAACTATGTACTTTATGCCTTTCAGGTTCTTATCCATTTAATATCTTCTTTTCTTTTTTTAGCCGCAACGCTAATTAAAACTGACCTAACCCACATATCTGATTTCCTCAATTGATTTCCAGCAAACATAAAGTAATGTTAAAGCAAATAAAGATGAATAAATATAGATACATGCAATTAACACCATTGCGTGTACTCTGCAATAATTTATGTTAAAAATACCAACCGCCCGCAAAACTGCTAATAAACCTGCGAAAACGTGCAAAAAATAACAAATATATGTATATTAAAGCACGAACAAAAATGGATTAAAACAAAAAAATACAACGAATAGCGCTGAATCATGGGCGAAAAAATAAAAAATAAATGATAAAACAAAAGCCGAAGAAACCAAAACAAGGGGAAGCAGAAGCAACATCATTAAGTTTATGCAAAACAACATACAACAGAAAAAAACAACACAGAAACAAAAACTACAGCGAACCCAACAGTGAAGTTTGCGCAACAATTTCACCAACACATGGCTCAGATATGTTATGTTACACAAGCAAAAAATGATTTATACATCAAGCTGGGGGTGACTAAATTTATAAACTAATGGTTATCAAGTCGCCACAACATTATTAACTCTTATCTTTGGAATAAAACCATTAGCACAATATTTATTTTATTTCAATTAGATCGATTTCTCGAAGTGCATAGACATGCATTTGTATGCATGTGAGGCAGAAGGTATTGCAACACCACGACGCGAGACGCGAGACCTCAAAACACAGAAAACCGTTTATCACTTAGCGTTGGTGCGAAAGAGAGACCGACGTGGAAAATGGGAAAACTTACTTAAAGGTCAGCTTCAGCACATCCAAGAAGCGCGTTGCCATTTCCTCGCTATTATTTACAGAATCCCACAAAGCAAATTGTTTATTTCCAGCAACACGCTTCAATAACGAGCGCCTATTCCAGAGAAAGTGTCACAGTAAACTCCAAGCCCAGTTAGCGCGACCGACCGGCTGGAAACCTAGGGCTATAGTCGTGGATCCGAAATCGTTGCTCTCTTCGCGAGCACGAGGCAACAAGTGATCCAAACTGGAGATCGGAGTCTCACGTTCATCATATGTATACACCTCGCTCAAAATCGGTTCTATAGCTCTCGCTTCCGCTCACCAGCAACAGCTGTTTGTTGATTACCTGTCCGCTCACTGAGAAAATACCGGTTGTGAGGTGTGCTTTCTTATTTTGCTTTACTGTTACGTTTGGAATTCTTTGAGTTGGCAGTGCTGTGTCGAGCTTTTCATAAAAGCTTTTGTTTAGCTTTATCATGAGCTGGTTGAATAGAAACGAAAAGCTTAATGTATAAGATCGTTTTTAAGTTTTGAATATTTGAAATTCAAGCATGAACAAGGCGTAGGTGGATCACCTTGAAAATGAACTTCAACTTGGGCTAATAAACATTAGTAACTGTTACTTAAGCTTATTCAAGCCCACTTAATGAGTGCATAGCCCCCGGTATACAATGCAATAAAAATGAATCGATAATAAGAAGTTCCAATATTACATATTACGTATACGTAATGTCGAGACTATTATCCACGGTTATTCAAAAGATTTTATTTAATTTTATAAAGTAGGGACACATTATATTTTTTTTCCAATATTTTTTCTAAATTAATATAGAAAATGACTTTCCAATACCCTCTGTTGTTATAAGCAAATAAAATATGCCAAAGCGGCGTATACTTAATATTCAGTATAGTTCGAAATACTCACAATGAAAATGAAATTACTATTTTACACCAACTATAAAATATTTTGCGATAGTTTAGAACATATAAAACAGGAATATGTTTTAATATGTATAAAAATATAAATAAAAAACTTTACCATTTTATTAAAAACCCAACGCAGCGCATGATTAAATAATTCTTTTATCAGAATGTTACTTTTCTGATCAAATAATTTTTCTAAAGCCCATATGACTGTGTACTTGACTTTGACGTGAGTCAAAACAAAAAAGTAATTATAAATAGACAATTTATTCAATTATACATTTTTTTTAGTTAGTTAATAATCTAAGTCATCTGGAGTGGAGTGGTATGGTTCGCTTTGTGTTATAACCGTGTCTGCCTCGGCGGATGGAACGTCATCGCAAAAACCCAAGTTTATAGTTACAGCAATAAAATAAAAACTACAAAAAGGATAATTTTTATCCATTTTTAAAATAGGGCAAGGAAACAAAGTACCTACCAAATAAGAAGCAAGATTTGTAACACCGTATCCATTTCGACTAGTGCAGCTGCCTGTCTAAAGTACGACTGATTGGTTAAAGATCAAAAATAGGCAGAGTAAGTAGTTAATCGAAGCGGATTGCTCTGCAAATTAGCACTTATCAGCTGATTCACAGCAAATGACACAATGAACAGCATTATACAGAAAAATTTAACGAATGCCGCGATTACAAAGCCGTGACATTCACTTGCATATGGACTCAATTATAAGAGCCAATTACCGCAACGAACATAAAATAATTAAAGGTTTCAATTAGCACGGAATTAGTCACGCTATATTTAATCAAGCGATTGGTTTATCTTCCGATCGGCCGAAAAATTATACGCATCACCACATATGCGATAATTTGTTCCTATTTTATACGGTTGATACGGTTCTGAGCCAGACAGAAACCTGGTGACGCAAATTTATGATCTCGATATCATGTTTTATGGACGTGATAATGAAAATGCAGCCACACGATAGATGTGCGGATTTGAGCAAGGTTCCATGATGTTGCTTTATCATACTCACTGCTGAATGAAATCCCAGTATGTGTAGACCCGAGGAGTAGCCTTCTCTTGACACAGACTAAAATATCTCACTTTTGATAACGCAGCCAAATACTTTCTCATATCAATTGAGTGAAAACTATTTCAAAGCATTTTGTTATTCTTTATTTTCTTTGTCTTTAAACACAAATTTGTATTTGTATTTTAATAAAATATGGATTCATACCTTTTTAAATTTCTTAGTTTCATTGCATCACATGAAGCTTTCGACAAAAAGTTATAACACTCGAATACACAGAGAAATTGTAAATGGAAATATAGATTCGTCTAGAATCTATATCGTTACATGTACATTCGAAAAACAGATTAGTCTGATGTATCAGATTTGATTTTAGTTGATCTCTTTTTTATCCTAAAAGTTATGTAAAACTTGGACAGGTTTTTAGTTTCTTCAAAAACAACATTTTACCAAAAACAACTTATGCTTAAAAAAGGCTATACGTAGACTTAGACTAGAAATATATAAATAATTTGGTAAGGGATCGCTTGTATGAACAAGTTAAATATATCATGTTAAATATATTATAAAAACACAAATAGAAAATTATCTTGTTGTGAGTTTGTGCGTTCATTACGTTATGGAAGCAAAAACGAATGAAACGAACCCTAAAAGAAGGACTATTATGATTTAATGGATTTAATACGATCTCGAATAAATTGATTCATATAAAATATGGTTGATTTACATATGCGTTGGCATTTATAGTATCAGCGAGACTTAAAGGAACGTTAAATGTAAGTTCTTTGCTCAGATTCCTTGGCTGTCTTATTTAGTTGTGTTTAGTTTGTTTTTGGTAGTTTTTCGTAGAAGGTACTTTTGTTGCGACTTTTTTCACACTCATAACTACATTTAAACCGACTGCTTAGACTATAGATCCGATCTGGTACGATATAGATAGAAGCGGATGAACTTTAACACACCTAATAGAGTTCTCGACGTTGAAAAACTTAACAACAATAGATTTCTTTTCGATTTTAGGCCTAAAGCTACGCTTTCAAAAAAGGCTCAAACATAAAGCTGTCAAAAACTACACTTCCAGGGTGGATCCAAAAGATGGCTGCCACCAATTTTACAAATTTTCAATGGCGAACACTTACATTCATTCGATCGGGATACTTGAATCCCTTTTTAAATAATGCATCCAAATATGTATGCCCCTACTCTTTTCGGCTAGCAAAGACAATCCACCCAGGATTAGGTAAAGCTACAGGTCCTATCTAGATGGAGATACTCCAAATCCTACAGCATATCCCTATAGTAGCTCGTCGCGACGGAAGAAACTCTCCCAGACCATCAACTTCCGCATGTCTGGCACGTCGATCACCTTCAGCTCGTCGGATATGTTAAGGCACTTAAGCTGGTGCTTTTCGATGGCCGCTGCGTCCACGGGCTGCCACAGGTCTGCCTGTTCCGGATCAAAATTGGGGTTCCCGCAGGTGGCAAAGTGCGTCCACAGGCCCACTAACCGCTCAATGCACTTGTACTCCCGCGTGTGGTTCTTCAGTTTACGCGCCAGCGAATTGTAGAACAAGTATGAGAGATCGTCGCCATGGCACGTGCCGCGCACCTTCTTGCCACAGCTGAGGATGCGCAGGTGGTTGAAGTGCTTCGAGTCGAAGTCGAAGCGGTATAGGTACGTCGGGGCACCTGTGGCGTACTGCAAGCGGGACAATACTGTGCGGTAGATCGGGAACCAGAAGTACTCGTGAGAGACCATCTGAAACCAAAATAATAGATACCTTTAATAATTTATTTGATAGCCCAAAATATTTATATTTAAATGGAATTTTATAACGTCAATTGATAAGCAAGTTTCGCAACGCTGATAAATTTATTTGCTTAGACTGTAAAGTCGATTTCCGGTATCTGACTTTCCGATATTGTTGAATTTTTTAAAAATATATAACTCTCACCTGGAGGTACTCATGCAATGTGTCTAGACTGGGTGTTTTGTCGCCGTAGTAGCACTGCCTCAGCTGCTCCCCGTACTCCCGGCACAGCGCACTGTCTCTGTCCATATTCAACTCAATGGGAACCACAAATCTGCAGTCGTCCAGTTCATTCAGACACTTGGGGTTCGCCTTGGTCTCGGAATACAACAGTAGGCCCTCATTGGAAACGCCGCCGAGGATCAGCGGGATACTGTTGCTCCAGGCGGTGCGCATCATTTCGATAGGTTTCTTTGGCACTACACAGTGACTGGTCACATAGGGCTCGATTACTGGCCCGAAAGAAAAGCCAATTCGTTCCTTTTTCTCCTCGTCGATGCACAGTTCGCCGTTAGCCTTTATAATGTCCGATCCCTTGGCGTTGTTCAAAAACTCCCACACATCGCGTACATTATTTTCGCCGGTGTAGCCCGCCTGGACAGCCAGACGATAGGGCCAATTTCTCTGAGGAGTCACGGCCCATGGAGACAGCGTGTTGCCCGACATGCAGATCGCCTTGTGGAAGAGTCCACGTGTTTGCTCGGTGATCATCATGTAGTGCACTGAAGCACTGCCAGCACTGTCTCCAAAAATGGTTATGTTCCCAGAGTCTCCGCCAAAGCGGGAGCAGTTGGCCTTGACCCAGCGCAGGGCCAAGACCTGATCCTTGAGACCCGCGTTTCCGGGCACATCGAACTCCGGATCATCGATGCACAGGAATCCTAATTTAATTTAATATTTATAATATTTTTCATAGATATTTTTTATATTAAACTCACCCAACGGCCCCAATCTATAGTTGATTGAAATAACCACCACATCCTCTCGCAGCAAATAGTCTGGACTGTAGCATTCACGAGATGCCTCGCCAAACCTAAATCCGCCTCCGTAAATCCAGACCATCACAGGCATGGGTTTGGTGGGATATAACTGCAGAAATAATTGAATAATGTGTTAAACTCGTGATTGAAATTCTTTGCAATGTCAAAGTCAACTTGAATGGTTGTATGGAATAATTTTTCACTTACATTCTTTGTGTAAACGTTGAGGTAGAGACAGTCCTCGGATCCGTCGGTCATCTCGAACACGAAATGCTTCTGTAGCGGCTTGGGGCCCTGGGAGGTACAGCTCTTGACTTCCGTCCAAACCTCCGGAGGCTGAGGGGCCTTGTAGCGTAGTTCCCCGACGGGAGGCTTGGCGAAGGGGATCCGCTCAAAACTGAAGTACGACTGACCGTAGATGGACTTCCGTTTGACGCCCTTGATGGGGCCGTAGGTGGTGCTGACAACAGTCTTTTCACTGGTCCTGTAGCGACGTTGTTGGACCTTAAAGTCAACCATTCTGGGGGCAAAAGGATCGATAATGAGCTTAAGAGATTTGCGAACATATTTTTCAATTTCCCCCCATTAGATATAAGCCTAATCAGAGCAAAATAAAGCGCCATTAATCAGTGCCAATAAACGACGTCAGCTCCACTGATATTGATGGGAGCGTCTTTTCCGTCCTCCGTTCCGCTGATACGGTTAATTTTTTATCAGTTTTTGGCTGGTGGGCCAGGCCAGGTGTGCGCTATTTATCAGGAACCACGATTCCCCGCAATTCGCATTAAGTCAGGGCGTTATATTTTATGTTACTCGTTCTGGTAAGACTTTTAAATAAAACTCGGAGATATAAAAACCGCTCAGCAAACATACTTCGGAAAACTTTCATGTTTTGTAAGTCATTCAACTTGAGTGCGGAAATTCAAGGGTAAAGGTCGTTGAAATCAAAGCCTTTGACAAGGTAAAGTGAAGTGAACCCGCTAGTATGTTACATTTTTGTTATACATAAAGTGAGTGGCTATTTAAACGAGGGTAATTAACCTATTTAGCCAGTGCACAGTTCGTATTTTCTATAAATAAGCGCAGCAAGGTCCATAACCTTGATAAGTTACCCGAAATATTCTCAATTTTAGAGCTAAATAATGATTTCATAGGTGTGCAAATGTGAATATTTCTTTCCCTATAGACCAGCACCTGTTTTGGTAGCAATGGTGCGCTTTTGTTTATCGATTGCCGTAATTGCCAAGTCATGTACACAAAGTAATATCGTTCCTGTCGTTATTTTCATTTTTCAATTGAATAATGCAAACCAGAATAGTTTTTATGCTTTTGTTGGCTTACTTGTGGAATGGAACGTGTTTCAACTTTTAATTAATGCCTTTGTAACTCCCAATTTGTCATAAGCAGCAGAGATACAAATTAAACCTGGCTATATCTAAGAAATCTTCCCCACTCTTTGTTTAATTTTTGTCTTTGCGTTGTTTGCAAATGTCATCTACAGCTGAAGCTGCCGCAAGGGCAGCGAAAATATATCAAAATTTATTTTTATTAATAGCCGGAACGAGCTCTTGCCTGTTTTCGACTGTGATGGAAGTCAAAGCTCCAACGCATGATGTGAATAATACATCCGGAGCAATTTGGCTTGGGCTATCGCAGACACTGTCCTTGAACTTTGCAAAGGAAATTTTTTTATGTGCAAGGAGCGTTTAAGCTAATGGCCGGCACCTATAAAAAAAACAAAAGTCAATATAAATAATGTTTATGACGGGTCTGCTTTACCCATAAAAGACTGTGTCCTAATGCCAGGCTTGCGTGAGGCAGGGTCATTTCTCAATCGGAGGTCCTAGGACCACAACACACCCAATTTGGGCATACTGAGCGTAAGATATTATTAAAAACGTCGAAAGCTTATGATAGGAATACTCTATAAGGAAACTATATTTATATAATGGTCTCGTATTGTCTCTTACTCTCAGAGAAGTCACATTCCTCACCGTATTGTTAAAATATGATTCTACCAAAAGATCTTGTATGTCCCAAGTGATTTATGTTTTTTTATTTCTGGCAACGGCGTCCCAGTATTTCAAACAAAATAAACAGAAAATTCTGCAAACACTCAGCAGAAAAACATTCAGATCTTATTAGCAACAAGTGACGACAGCACTGCCCGAAAAGTTCACTCGGAAATGGCCAAGACTTGAAGGAAAATAAACTTTGCTGTGTTTTATGCTCGAAGCAGTCTTTAAATGCTGGAATTTCATTATTCTGAGAATCATGGCAACGTAGGCCTTGTATATCGAACGTCGCTATTAATTTCCAAATTAAAAATAATGACTTTTTAATTTAAAATTCTTTAAAGCCGCACACCTTACAGCCCAAATTGCTATCACTCCAAAACTTTGCAAATATTTTTAAACTAATATTAAATTTGGTTTGTTTTTATTATAAAAGTGTATGTTTGATAGGCTTTATGATTAATTTAAATATAATTATTTATATAGACTCATAGATTGCTGTGTTATCAGTATAAGCTATAGGAATATTTTGGAGTCCCTCTCCGTGCCACTTTCCAAGTTCTGAATGCACTCAGGAGAGAGATAAGTCCCACTAATGTCATCAATGATTCAATTAATTTTCTATATGTTTTCCAACGAACTCTGCCGCCTGTGCGTTATCAGCTAGACGGAATACAAATCCGGCACGCGATAGATGAAAATGTGGCCTCACCTAATCTAAGCAAACATGGGTTCTGTCTGACCGACTGACTGACAGCCGGACACAGGCCCATGTCATGGTCAAGTTAGTTTTTCGAAAACTGTGGCTAGCACACACAAAAATTATGATTGCTGAGTACATAAAAATACAGAAATTAAACGACTAAGAATTTAATTTCCGTCTCAGAATGGCCATAAAGACCTTTTTTTATTACATGGCTATCTAGAGGCTCCTTGCCGACCTTGAAAAGGCTGCAAAAGCTTGGCGCGTGGACTGCACAATGAAGCTTTTCATTGGCATGAATGAACACTCCGTAAGGAGGCCAAAAGCTTACAAATGCTGCAAGGATGTAAGCGGGAAAGGGATAATGCGTCTGGGCTTAGCAGGTCAAGGAGTCAGTCGAAGGATTTTCGAATAAATTTGGCTAAAAACTTTAAATCTTTAATTCGCTTATTAGATTATATTTTATTATTTTGACTTTATTACCCAGATGGGCTAATGAAAATTTTGCAGCTGATTTCTCTCAGCTTAATTTGATGAAAAATGCGCTAAAATTTGAACTCATTCATTGAAATGTCCGTATACTATATGTTATTTTATACATATGAATTTCAGCACGGTTGCTCTTGTTGCGGCTTTCATTCTTTATCCATTTAAAAAAATATTGTTTGCGCCCCACAAAAGCTTTTGGGGAAAAAAATAATAGAGAAAATGCGGCAAAATTAAATGAAATTGACAAGAAGACAGTTGTGTTGGTGGCCGTGGGCGGAAGAGCACGAACGGCTAGCGACAGAATTTCACAAGCCACACATGAATGTTTATGCCGCGGGCATACACGACGTATGCGCAATGTCAGATATAAAGAATTGGAAATAAAAGAATGTATTTAAAACAAAAATTTAAAAGGAAACTGATAGAATATTTCATAGTCTTGATTCAGCTTTATTTTATATTCATAAAATTTCGTTCAATTTTCAATCGGGTCTAAACAGAATTTTTAATTTTACCAGTTTGCCAAGTATGCTCTCACTTTCACTACTTCTTCCGCCTCTGATCTCCGGCCAAAATAATGGCAATTCGTATAAAGATGTTGAGGGCGTCCATGTAAATGGCTAGGGCGTGATTGATTGGATCGAACAGGTACTGGCTGTGCTGCGGGTGATGTTCGGCCGCCTTCACAATCCGCTGAGTGTCATACAAAAGGAATCCGCTGAACAGGATCAGTCCGCCATAAATGGACATACTGGCCAGCCCCGCTCCCGCTGCCGTAGTGGGCGGCAGCCACATAGAGGCCAAAGATGAGGCGAAGACCACGCCCAATCCGATGGCCAGGGGTCCACCCATGTGCAGGAATTTCTCGCTGGGCGCACAAGCGGCCACAGTGGACAAGGCTCCCACCACTCCGCCTGTGTAGAGGAATGCTCTGGTCAGAATAGGACCACCTAGAAGGCACATTGGTGCCAAAACAGCGCCAAGGATGGCACAGTGAGCTGCCCAGGCTAACTGCTTCGCACCCAAGCCTGGACGATACTCCAGGCTCTGGGCCACGGCGCCACTGACCATCACCAGGCCAAGGGTCACCAGAGACGCAATCAAACCAGAACGCGTCATTAAAGCCATCATTGCTTCCGACTGGAAGATGGCAGCCGCGGAAGCAGCTGTTACGGCGCAGGATGCCCCGAAGTAGGCATAGGTGGCATGAATGCGGTCCCTCACATATTGTGGCCACATCACGGAGTGGTCGTAGATACTGGGCTGATCACCAAGGCCCAAACCGTAATAGCACAAGCCTACCAGACCCATCAGGGCAGCCCCGGCCACGGCACCCTTACCCATTCCGTAGGCATTCTCAGTCGGCGGTCCCATCAGGCGATCCTTCAGGGAAGGACCCTTTGTGCGGCTCTCCAAATGGGATCGATGCCGATCCTCGGAATCCCGAGAGTACTTCCTATGGGACAAGTTCTGAACATCCTTCTTGGGTATTAGGGACTTTCCTGGTTTCAATGTTGGCACATTCCACGGATTCTCCCTGATGGGTGGCGGTGTAGACTTTAAAAGCCGGACTCCTCCAGTCTGCCCCAGCAGGCGTAGCGATCGTCCTGGCAGTGCGTGGGCTAAACGGGACAACAGCATCTTGACAGGACTGCGTTAATATTTTTTTGGCTTTTTTGGCTGAACAGTTTTTGACTCGTCTTTGGTTTCACCAGAAGAACATTTATTACTTTTAGAAAACCTATAAGAAGTAATGCAGTGAGGGGCGTATTTGCTGACTGAGATCCCTAGTGTGAATCAAAAAGTAGAGAAAATTTTGAGACACAAGTGACGAGTGAACAAGAAACAGACCAGACTATAGATTGAAAGAAAAAAGGTGACTGGGTTCGTTATGTGACGGAATGATAGGAGGAAATGCGATATCTGCGCTTAACCAGATTTGTAGACCTCGTATTTCCCACAAACAAATATTTGCACGTGCCCCCTTTAATACCGTGAATTCCCCGCAGAGATTGTCGCTGTTGAAGGTTAATTGGCTCACCACCGACGAATTTGTTTTGTCAATTGATCAACCCAATGACTTAAATTGATTTTAGCCCATAAATAACCATTTGGTCATTTCCAAATTTTAATTTCAAATATTCAAATGACACGGATGAAAGCAAGCAATTTATTGAATGAAAATTGAACATACATTGTAAATAAATTGTCAATTTGTATACAGAAATTGATTGAACGTGGGCTTTGTGAATTCATTTATTGCAAACCATTTCGCTGACATAAATCACAAAAAATACGATTTAAATATGCAAATGAATGCAGAATTGAAGCGCCTAAAAAGTTATTGGTGATATGGCGTCATTATATTGAACAACCATCAGACGCACCAATGGCACTGTTTTTTAAATAAATAAGCATAAAAGACCAAACTTTTCAATAGAAGCTCGACGCTTTGGGAAAAAGCGCACAGTAGCCACGCTTATGATAGGAAAATACCATTTGAAAATGATATTTCTTTTGCTGCCGGTTATTCTTCTTTGTATCGCACTTAAATGAAATCATCAAATGAAAGAGCCCGAAATGAAACCAGTTAGCCACCAAAGGCAAGCTGATCTCATACAACACTCGGCCCCGCTCTTTGCGAAACGTCAAACACTTTTTTGCTGGCATAAAAAAGGTATGAGTCAACGGCCGCTGGGCTTACAATAGAATAATTTACATACATCCCGCAAACATCTGGGGGAGGCGGCTTTGGGGGTATTATAGTTAGCTACCTAATTATTTGCGCAGTTTTAGTGTCGGCAAAAAAATAATACATGACCGTAAATAGACAGTCTCATAATGACGGCGGTGTGTTGGCTTGTTTTATGTATCTGTGTTTACGTATTATTCAAAGGGCCTACAATTTCTTGGAATCGTTGGCAGGGAAACAAAGGAACTCCTTTTGACAGGAGCTTTCCCCACAACCCACCTGGCACCCGTTTGTTGATGTTGACTTATACATAATTAAATGTGTATGCGTGTCTCCCGCTGAGCACACGAGGTCCCTGGGGCAGGACATTGTAAACAGCTGCTCAGCAAAATATTGAAGCAATTTCGTTGCGCCCAGCTGCGTAAAATTCGTTACACAAAAATAAAAAAAAAGAAAAACGTGTATGCTTTCGTAAAATTTGTCCCAGGGGGATTTGGCATTTTTTTTTAGGAAACTTCCTATCGCTTTTACATTCCTCATCAATCAAGAAAATGTATTAACCGATCATGACATTACCTCTTAGCTTATTAGTGAGTTCTGTAACATAAATCAAGAAATAAATCATATCGCCTGTTACAAGGCAATCCCAATTATCCAAGGCCTCTATAGACCGTTGTTTGCATAGGTGTGCAGCTCAATTATCTAGTGTGCTATAGTTTGGATGACACAATGCGCTGATGTCATGGGTCTGGTGTAATTGGAATGATTTTCATTTAACTCTTGGCTTGGCAAATGAGACGTCTTTGAAAGGATTTAATTGTCGTGACAAATTTGCTTGCTCTTACAAGCTGAATAGTCAATCAAAATAATGCAACATCTGCACATTTACCCTCACAGCACCCCTGAAATAATAAATAGAAACTTACTTGAGTCCGATTTTGAACTGATCGAAAGCAGCCATGGAAGACATCTTGTTGGTTGTTCTGTGCTGTCTTGTTGGGCTTATATATTTTGTATTTTTATTTATTTGTTTTTATTACTAAATATATACAATGTTTTGGAGGGTAGCGGCGCTTGAATAAATATTCAAAAAATTCCTTTTATAAAAAATTGTTTTGGTTTCTATGCTTAGACGAGTTGAGGAACTGCCAGCTGTTGGATGACCTTGCAAGGACTGCGTATATCAACAAAATAGGATGCAAAGCGAAGCTTTTATGTCCTGCGCACAAACACATGAACACACGCACGAAAATTCGCGCTCCAAAAACAAAACGCACAAGCCAGGTACTTTCACACGTCTATCACATAACTTTTACTTTGGTTGTGGATTTTAGAATAGTTTGAATCACTGTTACTCAGGAATCAGATTTTTTTCACTTTAGTTTATATATATTTTGTTTAGGCCTGCTAAACTATAAAATGGGAGCCGTACCGTTACGCGTCCGCTTAGCGTGATGGCAGCTCGTCAACTGCTCGCGAAAGCACAAAAAAGTTCTAAGTTGTAGGCCAAAAGCTTTTAAAACCATGCGAAACATAAAAAGCGTGCGGTGCGTGTATCTGTGGGATTGTTATTTTTGTTCGCATGTATTTTCTGGTGGGAGATACTTGGAACTGTTATCTATAATTCAGTGGCACAGCAATTATGTGTATTAGGGTACTGTCTATTCAACTGACTCACAGACAATTACATGGCACAAAACTCGACTTTGTCCTGCCTATCACTATCCAGAAAAAATGGGCAATAGATAACGAAAAATGTATTGGTTGGGTAACAAGTTGTGATTTGGCTGATTCGACAATATTTTTTCGGTTGGCTCACTTTTTGTTTGATGGGGGGTGTCATACCACGATAATCTCTATGGCCCACTCATGGTTTGATAAGAGAAGCATGGAATCGATTTCGGGAGTGATTCATACTTTACTGAAGGGGTTTTCTATGAAGCTGTAAAGTACTTTAAGTTTCCGAGTTATCAGTAACGCTATGCGTAAGAAAAATTATTAATAATAGCAAAGTTTTTAGAAATGGTGTTATTGTACCATTAATGCTTCTTAAGAACTATGTATATTGGATTTTTTTCTAATTTATTTTAAGAAGCTGTTATCAAAAAGCACTGTTTTTTTACATTTTTGATTTATTAGGAATATTTAATGAGTAAATAACTATTAGTAAGAGCCGATTAATCGTAATCCTGGTTATGCATAATTTTTTAATAGTGTGTAAAGCATGACACACCGTTTATTTCCTGGTTTCTAGGCTCAGAGCCCCATGAGGCTAAGTAAACAGAGCCAAGAATATATGGAGGACTGTAGGATAAACACAGGACACAGCTGACTGAACAAACTGACTCCTGTTGCTGCCGAAAGCTCAAAAGGAATGCAAAATAAAATTAAGACCAAACCAAAAGCTTTATACTTTTAAGCTTTTAACAGCCAAACTAAGTTTGATTAATATCGCCACATTATTATATTGGGTCAGCGGCTGCCCCAAGTAATTGCCTCTAGTTATGGTCAGTTCTAGTCCTAAATCTAGAGAGGCACGCAACTGCCTCCGATTACACCTAATCAAATTATGTTTGTATAAACACAGGGGGAAAATATTCCGCGATAACGTTTATTTTTTTCAACAGAAACTATGTGAATAGTTCCATAAACTTTATGACTTTAATATAATATAATATTAACTTAAAAAAATAATATAAGAATATTCTATTATCACATTTTTCTTCAATAAAAGCCAATAAAATAATTTTCCCCTGTGCATGTTTTGAATGAGCAGCCAAAAGATTTGTTTATATTTATGATATGCTAAATAAATAACCTTGGATGGGGGGTAATATAAACTCTCGTGACTCTTGGCGCTTATGTTGCCATGCGCTTTTCTGTTAGAGAGCTTTTCAATTTGATATTTTTTCGCATATATGTAGCTCTGCGAATAAAGAAACGCTCTCGATTTTCTCATCTCTGTGGCCGATCTCGTGCTCTGGCAGTGCTGGCACGTTTTTCACTATATGTACGTAGATATGTGCGAATGGTTCTCAAATTCATTTAAATCAATTTAACTAAAGTTGTCGTTTTTTTGTGCAGCTGAAACGCTATTTCTGGCATTGTCAGGTCGACTCATTGTTAGATTTTAAATGGTTTTGATTAGGCCCAACTGATTCCAATCAGCAGTGCCAGAAAAAGTATTAATAATGGCAGAATGTGCCATTCTGAATACTTATTTTCGGGACTTACCCCGTCCATATGCTTTCCATATTTCAACTGTTTACAACTGTTTAGCCGATTTTCGGGAAGAGTTTCGAGGAAGCCAAAAATCGAGGGCAGTGACTAAGTGGTTTTCCCGAAAGCCAAAATTATATTGAATTAAAAATTCATTCACGGCAAACTCGCAACTTAAGTTTCCGTGTTATCCCTCCGCAAAGTTGGTTTGGTTGGGAAAATGTAAATGGAATATCAAATGTCCAAGAAGTGAATGGAAACAACGTGCCAGCTCAGCGGTTCAAGTCGCACATGATAATGTGAGCATTTCGCGCCGCGCAACAATTGCCTTATGAATTTTTCAAAGGCAAATCAAATCAAAGCGTACTCTCCCTGCCACGCCCCGCCCGCCCCTCATCAAAGTCCTCTTCGGGACCGGCGAAAAGTCATAATTTTCCGGCTGCTCGCGTGACTTTTCCATGCCATTTCGTGACTTGATTACGGCGCACGGTTAACATGCGTCCTTGTTGTTGGCGCTTCAGTTTACCATGTTGAAGTTGTTATTGTTTCTAGGACAGGATAATTGGGGGAGCTGCATTGGGTCTGTTTGTTTTTTGTTTCTTTTTGAGCCACCAAAGCTCTGATCCCACTTCTGGGTCCTGCACGTGACACAAAACTATTGTCTGTGATTTTTAAAATTCGAAAAAAAAACAAAATGCTGGAGGAATGGTGGCGGAAGAGACTATAGTTCCTTGAAAGGAATATCCTTAAAAGGGTATTGATACGAATGCTTTGAGAGATGCTCCTGTGAAAGTGAAATAATGGTGGCAGTAAGAGGAATAATTTTATTCTTTACTTTAAGAACGATTAAGCTAATACGTAGGCTGGAGTAAAGGCTAAGGTTTTCTCATAATGAGATGAGAAAATGAAATGTTGAGGAAATTAACAAAATTAGTTAAACAGAAAAAAAAATAAAGTCTCTTAAATTAAACCGCGCCAATCTTTCGGAGAATAATTCAACAACCTTGTGGGTGGCACACATCTGTAAGTCTTTGCATATTTTGCGGCTTAACAAAAGACTTAAAAATGTAATTTCGGTCATGCCTGAAATGCGGCCAGAAAAATAAAAACAAGAAAAGCCAGCGCCCCACCAAATTTGCTAAGCACCTGTAAATAATAATTACAATATTACAACATAAACCTAATGTCGAAAAAGTGCCGTTAGCGGGCAAAGGTCAGCGGAAGTCAACGCAGCAGAGCTTTCCTAAATTTGAAGCACGTGTAAGTTTTTAATTACAATTAATGGTCGGCCCACATGGGGCGGGGCGTGCGGAGCTGCAGAGGTTAACGTTTTGACTGAGAGGTTATTTGTGTGAATTGTGTTTTTAGCGGCCTTTGAAGTTGCCATAGACACAAACACATAAACACAACATCCAAACGAGCGCCGGCGAGGGGGACAAGAGCACAAACACGCGTGTGTGCGTAAGGACATGTGTGTATCTATGTGCTTAGGGGCAGGTGTGCGGGGTTTTGGTTTTGTCACCTGACAGCAATCACCTGAATGCGTGTGAGTGTGTGGAGCGCTGTCTCGTTTTTTGTGCAGGTGTTAATATTGTCATGTTTGAGTATTTAAGTATTTTTAATATCATAACACGTTGCATACTTTATGGGGTGGCTTTGCATGGATTTAACCCAAACGCACACAAGCGTAATTCCACAAACACACTTGAATTCATAAGCAGATAAATTTATGGTTTGTTTTCTCACTCCCAACAAATACTTGTCTAATTTAGACACTTTTTAGCAACAATAATAACAATATTTAACAGTGCAAATATTTATAAAATATCATCAAAGTTTGTGGTTAAAACGCTTTTTGCCTTTAAATCCATGTGGCCAGTTTGTCATTCAAACATTGTATTTACCCATTCGTGTCCGTAAACATATTCAATTTTTATTTTTTCCTATGCCTAAGCTATACAAAATCGCTATTTACATGTGTACATTTGATGTGCATTTAAGGCCGCCTCGGGCCGGCTTAGGGTCTATATCTTTCCGTGTTGCTATACCTAAATGGGGAGTGCTATGAGCAAATAAGAGATTTAAGAGGGAGCTATTTAATAAAGGAGTTCTCTGTCGTAGACGTTGTCCCAGATTCGCATCTTCTCGGCCTCGGGCAAGTCAATCACCTGCACATCGTGTGATATGTTCAGGCATTTGAACACCTTGTCCTCGCGCGAAATGGGCAGCCACGCCCCCTGGGCCTGATGCTTCTCGTCGTGGGTGACCATCGGGATGTTGGGATCCCCACAAATGGCGAACTGCACCACCATGGAGACCAGACGCCGTATTGTCTTGAACTCGGCCGTGCGGCGCTTAAGCTTTTTCGCCGCCGCATTGTAGAACAAGTATGACAAATCGTCTGCATGGCAGGTGCCGCGCACCTTGCGTCCGCAGGTGATAATCCGCATAATGTTGAAGTGTTTCGAGTCGAAGTCGAAGCGATAGAGGAACGTGGGTGTTGAAGGTGCGTGATTTGCTCGCGAAAGTAATGTCCTTTGGATGCCGTGCCAGAAATATTTATACGAAAAGAGCTGCAAATAATTGGATGGTTATGGATTTTTTATTATTGTTCCAATGCAACTGAGATAACTCACATCACTGTACTCCAAAATTGTCTTTCGTCCAGGCTTTTTGTCTCCGAAGTAGACTTCGCGCACGTGCCTGCCAAAGGCCTTCCTTTGCTCCTCGTCCAGATGGGCGTCCCTCGGCGCCAAGTACTCGCCGTCACCCAGCTTGCAGAGCAACTCCGGCCACTTGTTCACCTCCGGGAACATGAGTAGCCCCTCGAACGAGTTGCCACCGATAACCATGGGAATGCTGTTACCCCAACAATTACGCATCATCTCGAGTGGCGATTTGGGGATCACACAGTGAGGAGTCATGTAGGGCTCTATGGTTGGTCCAAAACAAAACATGGTTAATCGCTGATGGCGCTCCTCCATGGTAATAATATCATCGGCCACCTTCAGCAGACTGCTGGCCTTGCATTTCTTAATGTGGGCAAATATCTGGCGATCGTTCTCCTCGCCGGTGTATCCAGTCGCTTGGGCCAGACGATAGGCCCAGTTTATGTGGGTGGGAATTTGTGCCCAGGGCGACAGGGCACATCCCGACATAATCACAGTCTTGTGGAAAAGTCCCTTGGCCTGATCCGTCAGCATCATGTAGTGTGTAGAAGCTCCACCGGCACTCTCGCCGAAAACCGTAATATTCTCAGGATCCCCGCCGAAGAACTGGCAGTTCTGCTTGACCCAACGCAAGGCCATCACCTGATCCTTTAGACCTGCATTTCCAGGTATTTCCAATTCCTCGTCGGCGAAACTGAGGAATCCCAGAGCTCCGAGACGATAGGATATCACAACCAGCACAACATGCTCCATCATTATGTAATCGGGACTGTAGAGATCGCGGGAGGCCTCACCCATTTGGAATCCACCGCCATAAATCCAAACCAAAACGGGGAGTGGCTTGTGTGGATGCAACTGAAAAGTAAAAATGATTTATTTAGTAAGGATAATAAATAAACGTTAACAAGACTTACCTCCCTGGTGTAGACATTCAAGTACAGGCAGTCCTCGCTACCCTGGACCAAATTAAGCACTATATTAACCTGGCAGGGCTTCGAGCGGACCCGGGTGCAGCGGCGCACTTCCGTCCAGTGGTCCGGCTCAACGGGCGCCTTGAAGCGCAACTCTCCCACCGGGGGCTTGGCGAACGGGATGCCCTCGAAGCTATAGTAGTTGTTGCCATAAATCGACTGCCACTTCACCCCCTTCACCTTGCCGTAGACCGTGTCGGCGATGACCTTGTCGTTGCTGCGCAGGCGCTGCTGGTTCGTCTTGAACTTGACGTAGCTGCAAGGAGAGCGAAAATTTATTCTAGTGGGAAATATATCTGTACCTCTAGCACCAGTGGCCAACTCTCAGAGTGTTCGACAGTTTGTTTTCATTATTGTTTGTAAACAAATACTCGAACTTTTACGATATTTCTAGTATTTTTTGCAAAATTTCAATTAGCGCGTAAACAAAATGGACTATAAATAGGCAAAAATGGAAATAGATGGCTCAGGGGTCTGATAGACTCATTGATGACCTGGAAGCTAAAAGGTTTTAATTTTAAGGGTAATAGTTCAGTACCTTAACTCCAATATAGAAAATAAATAAATTTATGTAATTTACATTATAGTTAAAGGTGAAAAGATCTCTATAAATATGTAAATATTAAAGCTTAATTTATAGATATTTTTTCTAGTAAAAGTTTAATGATTAGAACCTTAAAACTCTTCTATCTAATTATATATTTTTTATAAAAATAAATTAAATCAAAATTCTATATCCCCGTTTATATGTACGCCATATATTATTGGAAATACCACACACAAGTGGGGGCGTGGCCCATTTGAATTTCAAGTGCGTTTCCATTTCGGAACGTGCGCTCTAAACGACGCGTGAGCCGATCCGCAACAGATCGCCGCACGTTACTGCGATATAGACGATCTCATAAATGCCCGTACAGCGAAATAAAAAAGACGGAATGCCGTCCGGCCCAGACGCGTTCGCGTCGAATATGATGGCCACAAATCATGAGATGAGAGCAAACGAGTGTAGTAAACAGTGGGCCACGACTAATTAACAGCTGCCCAGTGTCTAGCTGTGGCAGCCTTGAGGAGATTCCAGTAGAAATCTCTTTTGAAGTGCAATTGGTGTGATTTATTAGATATCTAGTGCTAATTACAAGTTTCCATTTTGCATTCTGCCCGAGGTCAAGCCCTCAGATCCAGTTACTGAATAATACACACTTCTAGTTCTAAAACCAGTTGATTGTATTTCTGGTTGAAAGTGAATTTAATTATTTATAAACATGTATACGTATATTCCCTCTCAGTTGCTCAGGGCAGTTCAATTTTCAACTAAGCAATGGTTTCGACATCCCAATCAACAAATTAAAGAACTCAATTCCAGCCGTTTCAACCCATTTCAAACATAATAGCCGGTGTTTATTTTAATTTTTTCCACAAAATAAACTGTACAAAATCCACTGGGCAACTCACAATATTTACAAATTAAAAACGGATGAGGAGAAGTGAAATGGAAATGAAAATGGAAAATTTCAGCAAATCAATCAATATTCCATGCATCAAAGCTTTGGATGCAGGTCAATGGCATTTTGCTTGAGTGCATTCGATATTTAATATTATTTTTCCCAGCTAAGGAAAATTGAAAAATATATTATTCCATATTTTTTCATATATCAAAATCATTCAATCATGCAGAAAGATATGTAAAGAGAAGAAATTACAGACGTCCGTTTTAAACTGCAACATATTCATTTTTTTTTGTCTCAAAAATTCTAACCAATTTTAACATTTGAAATGTGAGAAATGAATGATATTTAAGAAATATAGATAAATTAAAGCATCTAATTGCTTTCGATTGATGTAAAACTCAAAGACGTGTAATTAAAACTATCTGTGGCCTAACAAGCTCGTAGTTGAAATATATATTTCTGCAATAACGATTGCTAACGATTGCCGAAAACTCTGTAATAATTTAAATTTGAACAATGAAATTCTTCCAAGTGGTTCACCTTGCTTGGCTTCTTCGTTTCGTTAATTTACTTTGACTTGTTCGATTTTGCTTAACCATTTTTTCTGTCACATATCAAATGTTTATGTCGACGCTGCATTTTTATGTAAGCACCTTGACATTTGTCAAACGTGATTCTTGTTAAATAATTTTACCAAAAATCCAGTCATTTTACAAACCCACTTGGCATTCACGAAAATTATTTAATTTCGCAAATAATTTTTCTGATAGTATACGACTGTAAAGCCATCACATGTATGATTTATATCAGGTAGTAAACTGGTTAGATAATAGGAATGCCGCTTCAGTAAGTGACCGCCCACTCAACAGTAAGCGGCATTTAAAAATCTTATCAGTGTTTATTGATAATAATTGATAAATAAAACAAGGAAAAGCCAAATCAAACATTTTGTGCTATCAATTTCAGTGAAGAGCTTAGACATAATTCGCAGAACTGCTTCCTAGACGAAGAGTCCTAAGTTTGATTAAAAAATAATGTGTAATGATTAGAGATTGACACTTCAGGTACAAGGTCCAGACGAGATGTCTGCTGACCATTTCTAGATTGTTATGACCACTGATTGTCATGGTAATCATCAGAGTCTTTGGGTGCGACTTTGCCTCGATGACGTTTTGATTTGATTATCGGCAGAGCTGATGATGCGGATGCAAATTGTTGGTGTTTTCATAACCTTATCGGCGGCCAAATGCCTATTTATAAGACCCCAAAGCTGAACCGGATTTCGACATCTGCTACAGGGGTCTGTAATCGATCGATAAGAACTGAAGCTTGGCGGGCCGGACTCCTCTTATCAAAGCGTCTCGGCTTGAGACACGTACGGTCATGGCAACTGGCGTGTTGCAATATAAAAAAATGTACGGCCGGCCAATTGACCTTATTGATTGATGGATTAACTAGTCGCAGAGTCAACGAGATGAATTCATCAGGGGTATTGGAAAATGTATGTATAGGGGCTACTTAAAATCGACTTTCATAACCAAACATTTAAAGCTGCCTCTGGGGGCATATTTAATAGAAAAATGTTACTTGAGCGGAACCTTCTTATCAACAAAAACACTTGCTACTTAAATTATAGTGGAAGATGGCGTGTTTCCACATTTAGCTCAGTGTTAAGAGTAGACCATATTCAATTAATTTTATTAGTATTTTTCCACTTACTTCAATGCGATGCGCATCTGATCCGCTACGGCTATATCGAATGACATCTTGATGCAGTCTCACGCTACTGACCACAATCGATTCCCTTCCCGGTAAGCTATATATTATTCTATGCAGGGATATACAATATGTATGTATGTACGACTGTGAACTATAAAAAAATACACAAAACACAATCCGCAAGCTGTTCAAAATCCCAGTGAAAATAGACGCACGGTACTGGGTGGAGAGGAAAAAAAATCTATAAAATAAAAGTCGTGAATGGTTGAACGATACTCGTATCAGGGAAACAAATTTTTTGATTTGTTACTATTAGTTTTGGATTTTAGTTGGGTGTTGTTTCTGTAAGTTTATTTCTTTAACTTCACACACGCACACACCACAAATAGGCAGGAGTGCTACATCACTTGTTGCTTTAAGCTGTGCAACAATTCTCGATTTCACAGAAATGGTTTAATTGAAATAAGCGGCCACAACAGACGACGGTTGGAGGAAATAAGAATTTCCAGCCTGAATTTAAGGCTGGCGTTGCGCTTTACTCAGGGTCCGCTCGGAAACTGAGCATTTAAAGTAAGCGCCGGCTAAGTTTAGTGCCCGCCAATGTTCGCCGTTCGCCTCGCACACAAACACTCGCACGCCGTTGATTTTTCCACTCATTTGCTCATTCCGCCTCGGCCACCGGGTCGTATGAGTGATATTCTAGCTCTAGGCCGCCTAGATTATGAGCTTGTATAGGTTTGTTTGTGTGTCCATGACTGTGTGCGAATCGCACTCAAAGGCCTTTGGGCAGCGTCTGCTCGAGTGAGTTCGCTTGCTGAACGTGCTGGGCGCCGTGGTTTTGTTTAAACGTTATCGTTTTTGTTGTTGCCGCATTGTTTATTTATTGTTTATAGCAAATGCAAGTGTCCGGCTATCAGGCGCGAAAATGATTGTTTTCGTTTTTATTGGAGTTCAGGACTCTATATTAATATTTAATTATTTACTCTGTATTAATATTTTCATGGAGAACGAAAAATTAAACATTCGTTTTTAGACAAGAGGTATAAATATTGAAATATTCATTTAATGGTCAGGTGTGTTTATGTTTTAAAGTAGATACCAAACTATAAACAAAGTCTACTACTTTTTTACGTTTTGTGTTAAGAAAAAAATGATATTTACTTCCATTCCTTTTTTGCATTAAGTACAATGCAAAAGATATATTTATCAAAGTTTCTATATCCAATTTTCATCAGTGGCTCCGGTAATTTTATTAAGTGCCTTGTGGTTGCAACCACACCGACCGCCCTTACTCTTGACCATGATTAATCTATACTATATTCTATGCAATTAACAAAGTAACTGGCGATATCATCAATAGCTTAAATAACAGAACAAAAGGCATGGCGTGAATTGGGTACAGGAAATAGGCTGGCCGTCGGAAAAACTCCCACAAATGGCTCTGACCTAGCCATATTTCTACCGTATATTTTTCATTACTATAGAATACAATTTACAAAAAAGTAAGCTTACTACGCCATTCGACCCGCTATACCACGCAAACTGACGTGTTTGAAATAAGTTTATGCCAATTTGATAATTAAACTTATGACTTTTTTAGTATGTGACAATTATTCTCATTTTATAATTTGTGCTTATAACTAAATTAGCCAATTATCCGAAGCTGGACTCATACCCTAACCCAGTTTAATGGCTAATTTATTAAGATCGCCGGCATTCGCTCCGTCAAACGGAATTTAATAAATTTTCAATTAAATGCGTTGCTGCCGAAGGGAAAAGACACTCGAGTGACAGACATGAAACTTAAATGATAGTCCAAAATGCCAGAGGACACCATTCGAGCTGTGTTAACCTGTCCCGGCGCACAGTTCTGGCCATAAATTATGCAATAAGCAACTCGGCCCGAGCAATGCAATTCACTCTGCCCATAAATAACATGGCAGCCATGAAGCACTTCTGATCAAGTGCCTAGACTCAAACAGATTTCGCTTCTGCTCCGATAAGAAATATAGAGAAAAATAATATTGGTCGCTTTGATTAAATATTCTATTCAAAAATGCCTGTTTATATAATAGGGCATATTTTTAGGGCCTGTTGTTTTCCACCATGTTCATTTTTACTAAAATACTAACAACTTTATAATTGCAAAACAAAAAAACAATAGTTCTTTTATAGTTCAACATATTTTTAATAAAATATTGTAATTTAGGGCATACTTTACAGTTTTTGAATATCTTGAAATTATAAATGTTTTTTAATTTAGGGTACTCATTTGGGAATTTGATTACAACTAGTTAATTGGAATATATTTCTGTGTAATGGCGAATGGCATTAGGTATACTTGCCTCACCATTAAAAACAGGTAGAATTTGTTCGAGACCAGTTCCGATTCAGGATCTAAATTAATTTTGAAGTACAAACAATGGGAACTACTGACAGTCCCAGGCCTCACTCGGGTCGTTTCTCGGCATTCTTCTTTGTGAACTCCTCGGCTGCCTTCAGAAACTTCTTGGGCTCCCGGACGAACTCCTCGGCCAGATCGGAACGCAACGGATGCTCAGGTTCCGGGTCATGGATGATGGCTATCAGGGCCTGCAGAACCTGTTCCGTGCGCGTGGTGGGCTTCCAGTTGTCAGAGCTGATTATGGGTAGACACACCTGGCCCTTCTCGTCGACGTTGGGGTGATAGATCTTGGTCTTGAACAGGATCTTGGGTGGCATAAAAGGGTATTGCGGAGGGAAGCTTATCTCGATGCGGAAAGCGCCCTTGTTGTATGGAGCCTTCTCCGGTACCAGAAGGCCCGTCCAGAGCAGCAAGGACTCGTCGCTGCTCTCTATGTTCCTCACTGTACTCATATTAGCCGAGACCAGATCGGAGAGTTCTCGGGTCAGACGACGTGTGGCTGCCATTTTATTAACCGGACGAAACCTCTATCTCCTTGTCCTGAGTGTCTCCAAAGGTAACTTTTCAATTTTTATAGTCTAAAAAAGTATGTATGTTTATATTGCTTTTTTGGACAAATGACAGCCGAATCGAAAGGGTTTTGTAGAACCCTTGTACAGTCAAGTCTTTTAATTTATGCCGCCTTTAAATTTTCACATTAACCATTAGTGTTCCCTTTGTTATTTTGTATTTTGTAAAAATAAAAAGAAATTTCTAGGAGAATAATTTTAATACAAAAGTTGCCTTGTAAAAAATCAGAAGTGTTATGTTTTTTTTGACAGTTGCCAATGTTTATATTTTTTAATTTTGGTAGAAAAGCCATCTTCGATTTTAGTGATTTCACTAACACTAGTAGTTAAATGACTACAGAAAAGAAAGTCTTAAAAAAAAATATTATTGGCGCGTAATTAAAACATGTGTTTCGCCTCTTTTCCCCATATAGGTATTTATCTCACGTTTTACAAAATGTTTCTGAATGCATCAAAAAACGAGACTTTCAACTTTTTTTACATTAGTATTGTTTAATAAGTTTTCTAACAAACTCATTCTTGACACTATGGAAACTTTTCTAGTTTGAACAGAAAGTATTTTATTGGAAGAGTATTTTGGGAATGTACTCTATATTTTCTAACAGACAGATTAAATTTTAAAGCATTTATGTTGAAACTTTCAACTTGAAAGTTACAAAAATATTTTATAAAGCATTTTGTCCTATATATTTACAATGGGTAGTTTAAAAAATATATTGCTCAGCTCCGCTGATTGGGGTCTTAGAAAAGCAAGTCCTTGTTATCATCGAAGAGGCTCTGCCAGACCTTCAACTTGGGCCACTCCGGCAAGTCAATGAATTTCAGATCATCGCTTATGTTCAGGCACTTAAATACCGGATCGGACTTGCGAACTGGATCCCAGGTTAGAGTGTCCATGCCATTAATTTTCTCACTGTACGGATTGCCGGTGGCTGCAAACTGAGTCCATATTCCCACGGTACGTTCGATGGTTCGATACTCGCGACTGTCCTTCGGCAATCTTCTGGCCAATAGGCTGGGAAACTGGTAGCCCAAATCATCGGCATGACTGACTCCTTTGACGCCACGTCCCATGCGCATGATGCGATATGGGAAAATAATCTCCTCGGAGTCGAAATCGAATCGATAGAAATATACCGGAGCTCCGGCGGCGTGGGCGTGGCGGGAGTGCATCACTCGTAAAGCCGGAAACACAAAATAGTTTATAGAGCAAATCTAGCAAAGAAAATAAATGATACTATTATAATGAAACTGGTTACATCGTATAATCGTCTTACATCCATGTAGTTATCGGGAGTGGCTTCGGTGCCTGTTCGGTGAGCATCGCGTAGCTTGGCTCCCCAGGCCTCAAGCTTATCCTTTCCAGGATCTGTAGCCAATAGCTCTCGGGGAATAAAGGGAACGCCAGTGTCCACCTGCTGCACCACCTCTGGCACCATTTTGATCTCTGAATTTACAAAAACAAAGGCAGCTATAATTAAAACTACTTTTTAGAAAAATGAATAAACTTACCGGGCACCCACAGTAAGCCTTCGTAGGAAGTATTTCCAATCATCATGGGAATGGAGTTGCTCCAGGCGGTTTTCATCATTTCCTTTGGAGGCTTGGGTATAACACACTCTGGCGTTGAGAATGGTTCCAAAGATGGACCAAAGGCAAACATTATCATGTTCATTCGATCCTCCAGGGTGAGAACATTCTCCTCGACGCGAATGAGATCCTTGGCTTTGACGTTCTGTAAAAATTCCAGTACATCCTTGTCATTGTCCTCTCCCTTGTAGCCAGCGAGCTTTGCTATCCTGTAGGGATTGTGGGTAATGTCACCGTTGTAGGCCCATGGACAAATAGCACTGCCCGACTGGAGAATACCACGATGGAAGAGTCCTTGGGTTTGTTCGGTTATCATCATGTAGTGGGTGGAGGCCCCTCCAGCGCTTTCTCCAAAAACGGTAATGCAATTTGGATCGCCACCAAAGCTGGCACAATTATTTTTGATCCACTTAAGGGCCAGTACCTGATCCTTAAGACCTGCGTTTCCAGGGACATTCAACTCCTGGGACTTTAAACTTAGGAAACCTGTAAAATACCATTTATTTAATAATAAAACAAGAAAAGAAAATAAGCTTCGGTGGAAATGAAGTTTATCATATATTACTAATATAATATTAGGGTCCATAAAAAATCATTTTTGAGACAAGTTCGGACTTAATAGCTTTGACCACAGAAAATTCACAAAAAATCGCAAAAATATTTTGTTCCTAGATGTTGATGGAAATTGGTAGAGAATCGATCTACAAATCCTTTAAGGTATTCCGTTCAAGAATCGGATAAATATTGGCCAAGATATAGCCTTCGCTGGGGGCCATATTGACCTATCCATGCCTTTCAAAGGGCATGCCCCAGAAAATTGTATGAAAAATCTAAAAAATATTGTGTTCGTAGATTTTGATGGAAATTGGTAGGGAATCGGTCTACAAATCGATTGAGGTATACCGCTCAAGAATCGGATGAATATTGGCAAAGATACAGTCATCGCTGTGGGCCATATTGTCCTTCCCATGGATTTCCACATTTTCAAGGGCATGCCCCAGAAAATTTGAAGAAAAATCCAAAAAATATTTTGTTCTTAGATTTTGATGAAAATTGTTAGAGAATCGCCCTACAAATCGATTAAGGTATTCCGCTCAAGAATCGGATGAATATTGGCAAAGATATAGCCTTCTCTGGGGGCCATATTGACCTTCCCAAGGGCCTTGACCTTCAAAGGGGATGCCCTCAGAAAATTTAATCGAAAAAATATTTTGTTCTTGAAAGATTTTTTTTTACAAAAATCGTTATTTATGAATCCTCCTATCCTGTACCAAATATATATTAGAAAGGTTATATCAATGTTATTAATTATTTGAAAATTTCCTTACCCAAAGCTCCAAGGCGGTATTGTATTGTGACTAGAACCACATCTTCTTTTATGAAATAGTCTGGACCATACCATTCCCTATTGGCCTCGCCAATAATGAAGCCTCCTCCATGAATCCAAACCAAAACAGGGCGTGGCTTATCGGGTTTTACCTTTAGAGGACACAAAATAGATTTATTATCTGCATTTCTTCTAAACATTGGTTAACAAATTTAAGATCTAAGCGTGTATCAATGAAGCTTTGCTAATATAGATATTTGCAATGAGTAACCATGATGAAATCATTTCATTATCTCACTCTTAAAACCAACGCTTTTGTCCGCAGAAATTGTTCAATAAAACTATTAAATTTAAATTTGTTGTGTTACTTACATTGTTCGTATAGACATTCAGATAGAGGCAGTCCTCAGAGCCTTCGACCTTATCGAAAACAAACTGCACCTGTACCGCCTTGTCCTTGGGCTGGCTGCAATCCCTGACACCTTCCCAGGGAGTGGGCCGTTGGGGCGCCCGGAACCGCAGCTCGCCTACAGGGGGCTGAGCATAGGGGATGCCCTCGAAGCTGAAGTAGGGCACATCGTAGAGCGACAGCCGCTTCACGCCCCGCACCTTACCATATTCCGTTTCGGTAACTACTGTCTCGTTGGTGGTCGAGCGATATTGCTGGATTTTGTGCTCGACGGTTCTGCAATCGCATAATGAAACGTGTAATTAGCATAACAATATTGAGATCGAACTAGCAGCCGGATAATTTGATATTTTTGTCACAGAGTCAATTATTTTAATTCATTCTCAAAGCCACACGCCAGACTGCATGCATTGCATTAAATTTAAATTGTTTTGCTGCTATTCATCACATTGCATTCAGCATCCCAGCCCAACCCTACCGAACCCATATCTCAACTACATGACTACACTTTGGAAAAGGCTAACAAATTAACAACAATGAAAATCTAATACAACAGCCTTTTCCCAAAATCTAACCAAAAATCTGAGCCTATGAAAATGTAATTACAGTATCCTTGGGAAAGATAATTACAGTGAATTAGTTCATTACATTTTTTTCAGTGCTATCTGCATCTGCAGGCTCTGCCTGGACATCAGTTTTAGTCGGTTCAGTCGACTGTGCGGTCCACCTGCTAACCAGGCACGTCTGTCGGTGATAAATTAACACAGTCCGCTGCTGCCACTGTTTCTGCTTCTGGTGACCAGTGAGGCAGCAACACGAAGCGCCCGGCCTGGGTTTAAAGCTCGGACCTGCCCTTAAATCATTTCAAGTTCAGGCCACCCTTTGGCTTGGCTTTAATAATCTACGTTAAATACACACTGGCAAGTTCGCAATCTTCTGAATATATTATTTGCCATTGTTCTGTCTTATCAACAGCTGTCCGAAGTTATCACAGTTCAAGCTCTTAAGCAGCCGTAATTATTAATTTGTATTTCAAAACGAAATGCCCATTATCGTAGGGCCATGAATAGCGATTCACAATTTCAGTCTATTGGTGTATAAAAATAAATTTTAATCGGAACTTATTGGCTTGGAATAAATTTTGTTATGTTAATAACCAAGTTAATATGAAAAATTGCTGGTAATTATTTAAAGCCTCCTGTAAACTTTTAATTACATTATTTAAAGGCAGAAAAATGAAATCACACCCAATTTGGCTGTCAGCTTTGTAAAATTTTAATTTTCCAATTAAAAGTAATGATTTTAACATGGATCAGTAGGGAACGTGTTGAAGGTGAAACCTCTATACTATATAGTTTTTACCAATCGGATTTATTATCAGGCTATGACGTGCTAAGAGCACGTTCCTAAGCTGAGCTTTCAATCTGAAACCAATCTATTATTATTTCTGATTCCATGCATTAGGGTGCAGCTTAGAATTTAGTTATTCCACTGGCATTGTGCTCATGCCCTGGGAAATGTAAATAAGTCAACAATTTGCAAAGCCTTTTTACCTAAACAAACAAAATGGATGTATTTATAAAGTTGCTAACCAAGCAGTAATTCGTTTTCGCCATAAAAGTAAAATATTACACACGTATTCACTGATTAAGCAATAAATCCAAGTTTTATGAATTAATCGAAAGTCGATTAATAATCATTATGTGACATTATGTATGTGACACTTTTATTACCATATCGAAACTTTTTCAATATAACGCAGAAGATGGGTGTACTTTATGGCAATTATATTTAATGGATTCAAATACTTCCAAATACCCCAGCCATTTAATGACCTTGGAACAAAAAAGTTGTGAAAAATCGCAGAGACATTTTTAATTATTCCACCTGTTTACTTTCATCTTGAACCACTCTTAAAATCTTTTTTAATATAATTACGTTTTATCAGCACTGATAAGTTGGATTTAATGACCTTATACTCTGTTTTTTCATCGCAATTGCGTAATTCTGTCAAATCTAATCATTTCTCAAAAATTATCTCACTCAAAAGGCCAACAAAAAATTAATAATTCTGTTCATCCAAAAAATTAGTCACGCCTGACAGTGAACAGCAGAAATTACCAATAAAAACGAAATGGTATAAAAAAAGATATGAGCAAACAAAGATCCGAAACACGAACCGCTGCAATTGACAACGCTAACCACAACAATAGCTCTCTCCGACATTAATAACTGATAATTAAATAAATAATTCGAGGCATTAAGGTCAACAGCCAAACTTACTTGAGGCGCCAGCGCAGGCGTTCCAAAAAGCCGAGGTTCTTGTTCATTTTGGATAGACTAGATCACCATGCACGAACCGATCGATGGCTGAATAAATGTATCTACGATCCACGAGCTGCGTACTGTATCGCTCCAGCGCCAAACTGAAACTGAAATTAAAAACATACTTTTTCCGTCGAATTCCAGCAGCCGCGGAGCGTCCGGCAAACGAGCTCGCAAAATAGGCGAAAACAAGCGAAAAAAAATTATAGAAAAAAAAGCATACTACATTAACACAAATATCAGAATACAAATTAAACACAAAAAAAATATCAAGAGTGAGAGAGGAGAGAATAAAAAATAAACAAAAAGAATAAAAAATATATTTCAAGTGCGGAGCAGAGATAAAAGGCAACATCAACAACAACACGACTTGCCGATCGAGCGTGGGCTGTCCGGCTTTTGGAGAGAGAGTGGGGCGAGTGGGGCTACTGGGGCGGAGGGTGTAACACCTCTAGACGCGCCTTTGGCGAATGCATAATTAATCAACACTGCACAAAACAAAGGTCTCTCTCCGCCAGCCAAATACTATCCAAGTATCTTTTTCGCAGTGTAAACAGTATCTAAGTATCTTGAACTTAGCCAAGTATCTGAAACTATTATTTTTTGGCAATCAAGGGGAAAGTCAAGGGGAGACCGGCGGGTAGGAGGCATCCACTGAGTGGGTCAACAACATTTTGATCGCACCGGCAAAACCACTGTAAACAAACAAATTCATAGCTATGGCGTTTGTTTTTGTTTACATGGCCAGAAAGCTTGTGGCAGGTGTGGGGCGTTGGCACAAAGCTTTAAAATAGCTTTCAAGCTCTCCAGCAAGAGCAACAGTTGTACCTCACTTGGAAGAATTTTATAAATTCGAAATAATAAGCAACAATCTTTATAAACTGATTTTGAAACAGATAAATGGCTAGATACATAACCATTATAAATCCTCTATTAGGCCGTATTTTTTTTTAAATTTACTTGAAAAGAAACTGGTCCAATGTTAATTTTTCTTTCTTGTTTTTTTTCCAACTATGTATGCCAATTTAATATTTTCTTAATCTACACAACAAGAACAAATTAATTAATAATTTAACTTAGAAAACAGGTACAAAATAAATTAATGGTGAGCGACAATCAACAACTATTTTAGGTACTTCGGGGAGATTTTCAAAAGTCAAAATTTCAACATTTCTTTGGCATTGAATAAATTCGATTCCAAACCTCCAGGCCATCCTTTTCAAATTGCGTAACCATCTCCAGATCCTGCCCAATATTCATGACTTTAAAGGGATATTTCACAGTTATGGGCGTCCACTGATCAGGTCCAGTTTCCGAACTGTTCGGATCACCGGTCCGGGCAAAAGTTGTTAGTATGGTCACCATTCGATGGATAGTGGAAAATTCCGGAGAGTCCAGGGGAAATTTTTTAACAGCCTGCTTGTGGAATATGTAGCCCAAGTCGTCGGCATGACACACGCCCCGCTTGATGTCATCTCCGCAAAGACTGTTCCGCATGAGGCTAAGCTTGGGGGAATCAAAGTCGAAGCGATAGAGGTAGGTTGGTGCCTGGGCTAAGGACAATCTAGAAAGTGCCACACGATGTATGCCATGCCAGAACAGCTTGTAGCTGAAGAGCTTTAATTTAAAAAATCAAATCATAAATCAAAAAATAAAATCGATTGGATACTCTACTTACGTCCAAGATCTGTGTTATATTATTTTTAGTGATTCCCCGAGGTCCATAATGATATTTTATCAGTTCGTTGGCAGCGTCAGTACGTTCCTCTGGAGACATCTCATTATACAAACCATGTGGCAGGACCAAGGCGGGTTCCTGTGCCAGCAACTCCAACATATAGCCGTTGTCTAGTTTGCAAAAGGGATAGAAAACCAGCCCCTCGAAGGATGTACCGCCTAATAACAGAGGCACTTGGCACGACCACGCCTCCTTCATCAGGTCCGTGTAGGGGACATGTATCAGCCCGGAGTCTGTTTTGGCCAACTCAATGCCAGGGACGAATGGGGACAGAAAGCCAAAAAGACGATCGCGAGCGCTCAAAAAGTTATGTCCCATCAGCTTTTCAGCTTCCACGGTACGAAGGAACTTCAACATGGACGCCTCCTTGGCGGGCCCTTGATATCCAGCTGCATTGGCGAGGCGAGCAAACATGCTCTGTCGCTCCGGAGCATCTACCCAGGGACTCAGAATCGATCCAGACATCATAATGGCCTTGTGGAACAGACCCTTCGCCTGGGGAAGGCACATCATAAAATGCACCGATGCCGCTCCAGCACTCTCCCCAAAAATCGTTATGTTCTGCGGATCACCGTTGAAGCATTTGATGTGTTGATTAACCCATTTCAAGGCCATCAACTGGTCCTGGAGACCCGCATTTCCCGGGACATTGGACTCACGACTGGGCAGGCTAAGGAACCCCAAAGCACACAGCCGGTAGTTGAAAAGCACGTATACCACTTCCTTGCTCATCAAATAGTCCGGTCCATATTTGGATCGGAGGGCACCTCCCGTTCGAAAGGCCCCGCCGTAGAAATAAACCATAACCGGCAAAGGTGGCTTTGATTGATCGAACTGACGGTTGAATTGCAAAAAAAGGCTAATTAAGAATGTATCTGATATAATATACAAGAATTCTTGATAAATATACCAACTGGAATAACCTATTAAATAAATAGGGAAATTTCCCTATATATATCGATCTATGTAGGGGATGAAAGGTACCATCAACATCTTTACTCAGAGCAATTGGTACAGTACTTAACCTTACCCTAATTGCAGAATTTCCATGTGCAATATTTTTTACCTTTAAAACATATATATATATTTCATAGAACTCCCAAAAGCCTTAAGCCTGCTATTAAACCTTTCAGGATCAGGTAGAGTAAACTTCAGGTACCGTTTCAAAACCAGGTAGCAATATCACGAATATAAGGGAGTAGATCCTTGAAATTTTATTTAGTCCTGCCCCAGCTGTGAAAGTGATAAAACCTAAAGTAATAGTATAACCTATATCCAAAGAACCAATAACTGTGAAAACTTCTGCTTTAAAATGAAAATGTTTAACGAAAATCTTTTCCTTACGTCGACGGTGTCTCAGTTTCCGTTGGAAACATATCGGATTTACCCCATAAAGGGTGGCATTGACTTTGGCGAATTCTTTGATCAATGCGAAATGAATCTTGTTCAAACTTTATTCAAATGCTTGACCGAATACATAAACATCAAATTCAACCTCAAAGTATTTGTGTCATACACCCGAGAAGATGAGGAAGGAAACCTTTTGTTAATGGAAAAACATTTTGAAGCTCCATATATGGTTACAAACTGTATAAAGTCCGCACTCAAAGAATTGGGCGAGGCTGTTACCAGCTTAAATACCATGAGCACTGAGTTTATGAGCAAGGATTCGGGCTGGTCCATACATACTCTGGAATATTTTGAGATCACCGCCATAAAATTGGATGAATTGCCAAAGCCAGATGCAACGGAGCATGCAGAGGTCGAGGCCTCATATCCCGAACCAAATTCCAAAATGGCTTTTCAATCATTTTACAAAAACATAACACCGCCGATTGTGATCTATGCTGGAATAAAGGTGGTGGAAGGAAACTATCAAGACGTTTCCATGTCCTCCACTAAGGAAGTGCAAACTCCCACCGCTTGTGCAGCTTCATTTTACATAATTCATCACTACAATAATAGTATGAACGAAATGTTTACATTCGAAGGTAGATACACATAATTAAATAAGAAAATTGTATCATAAACCAACACGTTCTTTTCTTTTTAGGTTCTGACTGCTTAAAAATGTTTTGTAGCAAGCTTAATGAAGAAACCACAAGACTCTATGACAAATATTGGAAAAGGGAAAGGATGCCAAACATGATGTTTGGTAAAAGTTATATAGAAAATGAAAAATGCTTTGTATGTGAAAGATCAATCAACCCGGAAGAATGGGACGTATGCTTCAATCAATTCAATGGGAAAGCAATGGGGCCTGTTCATTCAGCCTGCAAGTTAGAGTACAAATTATTAGACCCATCGTTCCCAGTTATTTTCGAAAATTTCACGACACACACTATGAACTTATTATTGAGTGAATTAGGAGAAGATATGGAACTTCTCCCAGATGATACGGAGTTATATTCTACAATAACCCAACGAGTTCAACTTGACACCACAAATTCTTACAAAATATGTTTCCTAAACAAAAACAACTTTTTTAACTTCAACCTCGAGTACATGGGGAGTTACATGGACGTACAAGATTTTCAGCATTTAAAAACCAGGTTTCCAGGAAATAAATCGGATATGATGTTTCGGAAATTTGTATATCCGAACGACTACATGGATAATCTTGATAAGTTAAAAGAAACAAAGCTTCCGGACATAAATCAATTTTTTAACACCCATGACGGTGATAAGGATAATATTGAGGATTATTACTTTGCCCAAAAAGTGTGGACAACTTTTGGTTGCACTAACATTCTCGAGTATATTAAGTTGTACTTGGAAAGAGATGTTATTATTTTGGCTGATGTATTCGAGAATTTTAGAAATACTTGTAATAAAATATACAACTTGGAGCCTGTACACTATGCCACTGCCGATTCAATGTCGTGGGACGCGATGCTAAAATGCACCAAAGTGCAACTAGATTTAATCAGTGATCCTGAAATGGCCAAATTTATAAACTCAGCCAGGCGTGAAGGGCTAATGCAATGCACCACACGGATGATGGAAGCCAATAATAAATACATGCAGAACTTCAATCCCAGAAAGCCAATTAAACATTTGACATGTCTTGAGGCCAATAATTTGTACGAATGGGCGATGAGTCAATTATTGCCATTCTCACATTTCAAATTCTTAAGCAGCAACGAAATCCAGACACTTGATTTTCAAAACATATGTCCAGATGGCGAAATAGGATATCTTCTAGAAGTGGATTTGAAGTATCCCCATCATCTGCATAATCCCCATAACTTCTTGCCATTTTGCCCCATCAACAGGATACCGCCTGGAAAAAAGATCTCCATCGTGATGGCAGATTTGAATGATAAAAAGAACTATATTTTACACTTAAAACATCTGCAACTATGTTTACAACAAGGACTGATTCTTGAAAACATACACAGGGTATTGTCCTTTCAGCAATCCTGTTGGCTAAAGCCGTACATTGACTTGAATCTAAATCAATCGTCTAAAAATGAATATGAAACGAGATTTTTTGAATCCATGAACTACGCCATATATAAGAGAAGTATGAAGAAGCCAGAAGAATGCTGTGAAATAGTCCTGATTTCGAAAAATAATTCGAAACAAAACGATTTTTTAAAACTTATAGCTAACAATGATGTTCAAAGTGTGGATATATTCGGAGAAAATTTAGCTTCGATTAAGAAAAGAACTTCCAATGTTTTCTACAATGAACCAACATACATTGGTGTTGCCGTTTCTGAATTAACAAAATGGAAAATGTACAATTATTATTATAACTTCCTGCTTGTCAAGTGCCCTTCCCTCGAGAAGGCCTATATGGACAATAACCTATTTATCGTGTCTATGGAAGAAGATATTTACAGTTTTATCCAGGAGAATCCTGACCATTTCGATACTTCCAATTTTGATGACAATAGATTCAATATAGAACCAAAAAATAAAAACAAGCTAGGTCTTTTAAAAGACAAATCTGCAGGTCGTATAATGGCAGCATTTGCTGGACTAAAAACTAGAGTTTACACTTGTATGCAAGAAGATGAAGATAGTGATTGAAATGTGTTAGATTTATGCTTTAAGATTTGTATAAATAAAAATTGTATAATTAAATACCTTTTTCATTAATGAAATTAAAAGATCCCTTATTTATTTCGACTTCGTAGTCAGCTGTTACTGGTACTCACATGTTTGGTGTAGACATTTAGGTACAGGCAATCCTCGCTACCGATGACCTGACCCGTCATCCGCTCTGACTGAAGGGGTAAAAATTTCTCTTGCCTTGCATCCAACTCGTGATTCCATGGATCCGCCGGGACGGGTGCCACGAAGCGCAGATCGCCCAGTGGCGGCTTGGCGAATGGAATCCCCTCGAAACTGTAGAAACCGTCGCCGTAGAGACCCACCTGCCAGCGACCTTTCACCTTACCGACGGACAGCTCAACGACCTTAGAGTCCGCATCACCTGACTGACTGCCGGCGCCCCTGATGCTGTAGCTCCGTTTTAGCAGAAGATAGCGCAGACATTTGCTCCGACTACGACTACGCAGGCAGATTTTCCACATTCCAGGGCTTCTTGACCTATGACAGTCGGGTTACTTGATCTGGCCTACAGGGAGAGACCTTCCCCGAAATTTTGAATAAACAAGCAACAGAAAAACACGAAATATATCTGATCGCCAACTAAGCGGAATCACATACACATACTTTTATATAATCAAATTACCAAAAGCCGCAAAACAATATAAAATTTTGGAACTCATTTTGCTGGCGAAAAATTACGAATAACTTTAAATAAAATTTCTAGTGCGCCTCGATGGGCAAGTCCTGGTGCTCACAGTCACGGCATCGACATCCCTTGCTGTGCTCCTCCTCCAGCAGATCGAAAATTTCTGCATTATCGCATACCTTATACAGCATGGGCCCATCAGTGGCCTCCTTGTTCTCATATGAAATCTTCTTTTCCCCTTTGAGTGTGTCGCCATTATCAGGTTTGGGTTCCGCTGCATTTTCCATCGACTTGCATTTTCGAAATTTTTGGATCTGAACATCGATGTTTGGCTTGTACCATTCATAAAGTTTTGGAAGGGTAAAAAGAAAAACGTGTCCTGAAATGAAAACAAATTAAACATAATCTCACCGTTTTGAATAAATCATTTGAAAGTACTCACCGAACATTAACAAAGTCAAGCCATTAAAACAATCGCCGAGCAAATTAAGGCCGCACATTGCGACCAAAAACTTCAAAGACTCCTCCCAGTTCTCAATCAGAAACAATTCCAATAGATGATTTATAGCCGCATTAATATGATCCACGCCAATCCCGGCTAGACGCATAACCTCCTCCCGGGGTATGTCGATATTGGCCTGCGGATACAGGCGATGGGCCTGATTCTGGCCCACATCCTTGCGCCAAGAACGCATAAGCTTCACAAAGCAGCGGTAGCCAATGCTTGCCAGAAGCACAGTGATCCCCGCCATGCTCACCACACTGATTACCGAATGGGCCATGACGTCCAGGAGAAGGAGCAGGATGCTCGTGAACACGACTAGCGACTGGCGATAATTGCGCCACAGGACCAAATGCTTGACGACCTCCAGCAATTGACTGGGGTTCTCAGCCGGCTTCGGATTTTTGGAAATCATCTTTTGATTCAAGCCTTAAATTACGAATATGGATAGGTTGGCAGGGTAATTTTATTACTGTTCTTTTCTTTCTGACAACTTTTAACAAAAGGACTACTTATTTTTATTTAACAATGAAAAAAGAAACATAAAACGTAAATACGATCGGGGAATTTGGCCCATTATAGAAACGTTAGGCTTATTTTTCAGTAGACAGAAGCTGTCTTAATTTATTCAAATTAAACTGTTATAAATATATTTAATCACTTTGCAGCCCCATAAAACGGGTATCTAAATCAACTGCTCCGGTTTGTAGATGCCATCCCACACCTGCAGCTTTTCGTACTCGGGCAGATCGATAACTTTTACTTCATCGCTGATGTTTAGCACCAACTTAGGATTTTCTTTTGTTGAGGGCTTCCAAGTAACTTCTCCGATTTCCGGGCAATTAGGATCAGAGCTTGCTGCGAATGCTGTCCAAATGCCAATCATTCGTTTGATTGTTTGAAACTCCTTGGAGGATGATTCCAGCTTCCAGCTAGCAGCATTTCGCCACAAGTAACTGAGATCATCAGCGTGAGCAACTCCGGTCTTAATATTATCCCCGCAGAACTTGGAGCGATAGAAGTTGAAGGTCGGGGAATCGAAGTCGAAACGATAAAAGTATGTAGGGGCCTTTGCATACGAAAGTCTGGCATTCAAAGTTCGATTAAATCCATGCCAGAAGATCTTGTAGGAATAGTACTATAAAAAATAACAGAGAATTATTTTTTTTAAATCTTGATGTCGGAGCAATAAACTCACATCCAGAATATTCATGAAGAGCTTAGAACTTGGTGGGGAGTCTCCAAAGTAGGTTTTAATCAGCCTCTGACTGAACTCCTGATTATCCTTCTCAGTATTCGCTGCTCGAACATCAAACGGCACCATCCTCAGGGGGTCTTTGCTCAGATTGTCCAGAGCCTGGAGATTGGCAGACACTGCAGGATACATGAAGAGACCCTCGAAGGACGTGCCTCCCAACATAGAAGGCAGCTCGTTAGTCCATGCTTCGCGAGCCATTTCCACCGGCGACTTCGGCACCACACAATCCTCACCCACGTATGGCTCCACGGTGGGCCCGAAGGCGAAGATCATTCCGTTCCTGCGGTGTTCTGGTGTCACCAAATTGTGGTTTACCAATTCTATTGCAGGCACTCCACGCAGGTGCTCCAACACTTTGGCATCGATATTTTCGCCAGTATAGCCATTTTGCTGTGCCAGACGAAAGGCAAAGTCTTCAGTGGGACTATTTGCCCAATAGTTATGCACGGTGCCTGACATGGGAATGGCCTTGTGGAAGAGACCCCGGGTCTGTTCTGTGCACATCATAAAGTGGGTGGAGCAACCGCCGGCACTTTCCCCAAATATAGTGATATTATTATCATCCCCATTAAAGTTTGAAATGTACTTCTTGACCCACTTGAGGGCCAAGACTTGATCCTTAAGGCCAGCATTACCGGGTACATTCACGCTGGGATCCTTGAGGGACAGAAAACCTGAAGGGAACGAGTTTTATATTAAGCTTAATGTATGTTACTTTTCGTAAAAAACTAATTTTGTGAAAAAGTTTCTTAAATTATAATATTTTCTAAAATAGATTAGCTACTATTACAAACCAGATATTAATATTTGATTTATAATGATATTTTGAACTTGAACGCGAAAGTTCGCGAAAGATAACGCCACTATCACACCTCTTTGAAGCGTTTGAAGATAAGATATTAACCCTAGTAATGTCGACTCACCGAAACAATCCAAACGGTAATTGAGTGTTACCACGACCACATCTTTGGTCATGAAATAGTCCGGTCCGTAGAGCTCCCGTGTGGCTTCGCCTACGGTAAAGGCCCCACCGTAAATATAGACCATTACTGGCAGAGGTTTGTCTGTCTTCAGCTGTCGAAGAAATCAATCAATTATAATTATCGTAGGTGTTGCTAGTTAACAAATAAATTATTTAATTAAATTATTTACCTGTTTGGAATACACATTCAGATACAAACAGTCTTCGGCTCCGTCGATATCGCCGGTCATGAAACTTTTTTGGAAAGGCTTCGTAGCATAGTGAGTGCAATCCATAACCCCACTCCATGGATCTGCCGGCTGGGGCGCTTTAAACCGGAGCTCTCCAACCGGGGGCTTTCCAAAGGGGATCTTCTCGAAACTATAGTAGATGTCATCGTAGAGGCTCTGACGTTTAACGCCCTTGACCTTGCCGAGGGGCAGAGTCAGTTCACAGGTTTCTTGGCTGAATTAGAAACGACCAATAAAATAAACCTAGAGGATTTCAGTCTTTCTCCACTCACTTTTCCGACATCATGTAGTTGTTGTCCGCCTCTGTCAGCTGAATCCAAATGAATGAAGTTTACAAAGTCAAAGCCAAAGCACTACAAAAAGTTCCCCCACCCACAGAGGTGTCTTAAATTACGTTGCCACTGATCGAGCTTTTTGTTTTGGTATTAACAGCTGTTCACATGAATATCCGTTGGCGGTTGTTAGTTTTTAAAAAGCTTTCATATAAGATTGCTAATAATATAATTTTTCGTTTTTTTCGTAAAAAAAAATATTAAATTGCAACACATACCAGTTTTTGTTTAAGCAACCCTTAATCAAAAGTTTTTTGTTTTTAAACAAAAGTTTTATTTTTGAATTAAAGACCTTTGAGGGAATAAACTTATATCATATAAAAAAACCTCTTGACGAGGTAAAGTACCGGTGACGAACCTGCATGCGAAACCCAAAATATCTGATATCAATTTTAGTGACGATAATATGCTATATAGGTGTACAAAATTGCATATAAAAAATATTCTTGTTCGACACGTGACTGATTTGTTTTTTGTTTTTCTTGCACGTGCCGAACAAGAATATTTTTTATATGCAATTTTGTACACCTATATAGCATATTATCGTCACTAAAATTGATATCAGATATTTTGGGTTTCGCATGCAGGTTCGTCACCGGTACTTTACCTCGTCAAGAGGTTTTTTTATATGATATCAGTTGTTTTTTTGTATATATTGATCTTCAATTATTTAAAACAGAACGCATAATATATAGAATATATATATATGGAAGTAACCTCTGGACAGGCGATTCACACAGTTAGCAATACTTTAATTGTAAGGATAAACATCAAAACTCTTTTTTTTTTAACTCTATAGATTTTGAAATTCAAGAAGGTGGAAAATTTAAAAACCTTTCCAAAGACGTAAAGAATTTTTCGATAGCTTCAGTGGCTCTGAAGTTATACGTATTTTTAATTTACAAAGGTTTTGGAATTTGGTTAGTTTAAAAATTTTAATTAAAAATTTGCCCAAAAATGTATTTAAGATCCAACATTTTTTCGTAGTTGTGGGAAACCAATTTTTTTTAACAAATTAACAGATGAGAGGCCTATCCTTATGAGAGTTCCACTATATAATAAATTATAAAAAAAAAACAAAAAAGGAAAGCTAACTTCAAGCGGAGCCGAAGTTGAAATACCCTTGCAGTTAAGCAGAAGCTTATATTATTATTATATATATCGGATCCTATATAGTTGTCCGATCCTTATGAGAATTTCACCATCAACAAAATTTCTAATAAAAATATTGGAAACACCCCAAGCATCTTTAAAAATAGAAAGGTTGTGCCATTTCCGATCGTTCAGTTATATGGCAGGTATAGGATATAGTTGGCCGATTCTTATGAACATAGGATTAGATTGCCCAAAACGGAAACCATAAAAAGTCCCATCATTCTAGCTTCAAAAACAACAAAGTTAAGCCAATTATCCTAATAAAATTTTGCAAATCGGATAAGATTGCCCAAAATGCAATCTGTACTAAGTTCCTTCCTTCTAACTTATAACAAAAAAAAAATTTATGGCATATCCGATCAATCATATAATAAACATGTATTATATCTAAAAAAAAATGCGCAAAGATAAAAAATTTAAAAAAAAATGGAAATTACGTTTTTCCAGTTTTTCTAGTTAAACCAATTGTTGAACGTAACAATTTATTTTGGGTGTGCGATATAAAATAATAAATATTAGAAAAGTATTGGCGGAGTTGGTTTGCCTGGTTTTTTTTTAGCTTTTAATCCATGATTTGGCCCAAAACGGTGGTGGCTGCATTTATTTATATGAATTATATGCTCAGTAGGGGCATATGCATATGCAGTAGGGGCATATGCAAGCGTTCTACTCATAAAATTTTGCATTCTTCTCATTAAGACATGAGACACTGAAACATACAGCAGAATTACATCAAAATTTCCCATCAAGCAAAAAAGTTCGAGATTAGCCGAGTGGAGAGTTTCTAATACGGGAGGGCCTGAGTTCTAATCCTAGTTGAGTCAATGTTTACGTTTTACTTTTTAAGCCCTTTTTTATTTGGATTTTATTTTTGAAATATTTGAAAATATCTTATGTACAAACTTTCATAAGGATGGGCCGACTATATCCTATAGCTATCATAGAACGATCGGAATTGGCATAACTTTGGTGTTTTTTAAGTTAGAAAGATGGGACTTGGTACAGATTTTGGGCAAAATAATCTTATTGGCCAAATTTCATAGGGATCGGCCAACTATATCCAATAGCCGCCATATAACTGAACGATCGGAAATGGCACAACTGCAAGGATATATCAACTTCGGCTTCGCCCGAAGTTAGCTTTCTTTTCTTGTTTTTCTTTGGGACCTCAAGATTGGTACCTCAACCGACCCGTCCGACATTTCTTTCAGAAGTTATTCAAGAAATTAGATTTTTACAGCTTTTTCAAAAAGTTGTAGAACAATAATTGCTCATATCATATGAGTCATATTACATTAACAAAAATCTCCAATTTTATTCAGTATTGCAAAGAAAAAAATATAGACAAACAAACCCACTGGCTTAATTTTAAAAAAACTGTAAAAATCGAATTTCTTGAATAACTTCTGAAAGAAATGTCGGACCGGGTCGGTTGAAGTACCAATCTTCTGAGTCTTCTCATTAAGACATGAGACACTGAAACACAAAGTAGAATTACATCAAAAGTTGCCATTAAGCAACAAAGTTCGAGGATAGCTGAGTGGAGAGCGTCGTGGTTCCTAACACGGAGGGCCTGGGTTCGAGTCTGACTTGAGTCAATGTTTACGTTTTACTTTTTTAAGCCCTTTTTTATTTGGATTTTATTTTTAAATAAATTATCTAAAATCTGAAAAGATATACTCCATATTTTTTAGGGTATAGACCAAATATATGCAGACTCCAAAAAGCAAAGTTGCCAATCAAATACACACACATGTATAAGTAAATGCAAGCTTCACAGGAGGCTGCACAAAATGGGTAGCTGCACTTACAGGACTATATCTTGAGTTAACGGATTTTGCCAGATATGAGCGATATGTCAAAAGTTGCGTCATCTCAAAAGCTATCTACACGTGCAAAAAAAAAAAAGGGTCAGTCGACTAAATTTTGAAAAATAATTTTTTTTCTTAAAAAAAAAGTTTATTTTCAGTGTATTTTTTTTTGTGTACTATATAGACGTTTGGTCCCAAAGAAAGTGAAATAGATATTTAAAAACCCCTTTCAACGGTGTAAAGCTCTTTTTAATATCTTTCTTAATTATAAAGTTATGCATTTTTTCATTAACAAAGTTTTTTTTAATTTTTTGACGTAAGCTTAAGGTATTTCAAAAAGTTGTAGAACAATAGTTGCTCATATGATAGTAACAAACATTTTCCAATTTTTTTCAGGATTTTTAAGATAAAAATAGTGCAAACAGACAAACCGACAAACCGACGCAAACTGGCTTCATTTTGAAGAAGAAGAAAAAATTGAATTTTTCGAATAACTTCTGAATGAAATGTTGGATCGGGTCGATTGAGGTACCAATCGACGCGTATTTAGCTCTAGAATGCGAATATATAAAAATATTCTATCTGGGGACTAAAATGTGTCCACCAGCCCCACTTTAGTGATAAAAAATTTTTTTACTTTCACCCTAATTTCTCCCAAACCAAATAACTTTTGGAATATGTTTCGACAAAAATTATCTAATTGAAACAATACCTTTCGATTGGTATATCATTCATTTAGATCGGTTGCCTACAGAAAATTTTTAATTCTTCGGCTATATATAGAGTTTCCTCGCGCACGCCTAGGCATGCAGGTCGTCACCTCGTGGACTTCCGTCCACAGTGATTTTTACCCTAAAATAAAGGTATGTCTGCTTGATCATACAGGCGATCATAGAACTTTAGCTTTGAAAACTCAGGCTGTGGGATAATCTTTAACTCCTCATCAATGTTAAGAAGTAAATGGGGCTCTGATTGAGTAAGAGGTTTCCAATTCACCAGAGGTTTAGTAATTGCACAGTTAGGATCCGAGGTAGAAGCAAAGGACACCCACATGGCAACCATCCGACAGATGGCAGTGTACTCTGGTCGAGACTTTTCCAACTTGAAGGTGGTCGGCATCACGAAGAGATACGACAGTTCGTCCACATGACAAACGCCCCTCTGATTCACGTCCAGGAAACAACGTTTCCGATACAAGTTAAAATCTGGAGAATCGAAAGCGAATCGGTAGAGATATGTTGGTGCCTTAGCATAGGCCAGTCTGGAAAGGATAAGACGATTCTGCGAATGCACTAAGTTGTGGGTGAACAGTTTTTCCAAGGCATCCGCGTGCTCAAGGGTCAACTGATTTCCATGAGCCTGGCAAAAATAGTCCAGAAACTGCTCCCCCACTTGACGTTTCTGATCGGAGTCATAATGCCACTTTAGGGTCCAAGGCAGTACGCGTTCAGGATACTCCTGGAAAGCTGGAAGAACCTTGGCTCCATCGTTTTTCAAGCCCATGACATGATACAATCCGTCCTCAGAGCAAGTTCCCAGGACGATGGGAATTCGATTGCTCCAAGAAGTGCGAAGCAGTTCAGTGGGTGCTGCCAGCACAACTGCTCCGGATGTGGCATAAGGTTCCACGCAGGGTATAAAGTCTAGAATTTCCCCCTTTTTCTTCTCTTCAGGAGTTAATACGTCGGCCATTGCTAGTTTGTTTGGATCCGCCTTCAATAGGAATTCATAAACTTTCTTGTCGATGTTTTCGCCTTCATAGCCTAAATTTTTGGCCAGGCGGTATTCCAAGTTTGGTAGGCGATATAACTCCATGCAATAGCCGGCCATAGGAATTGCTTTTTGGAAGAGTCCTTCTGTCTGGGGACTAGCCAGGAGCCATTGGACAGAAACGCTACCAGAGCTGTGGCCAAAGAGGGTAACCCTTTCGGGGTCGCCATTGAAGTTGCCGGCGTTGGCCTTAATCCACCGCAGAGCTTGGATGATGTCCTTTAGACCTGCATTTCCAGGGATCCCCAGAGAAGGATCTGAAAAACTAAGGTAGCCTGCAACGAGAGGGAAATAAAATATTAATATTAAAATTTGATTCTATCGTTTTAATAGTTATCACCAAAAGCTCCTAAACGAAAGCCGATTGCAATATAAATGACATCCTCCGTCATCAAATAATCTGGACCCATGGACTGCCTCAAGTTATCACCGCGCCGGAACGCGCCTCCGTGTACATAAACCATAATAGGTAAAGGTTTGGCGCTACGGAACTTTACCAGATACATATATGCAAAAAAAAAAGGATAAGAATATGCTTAGCAGTTATATAAAAAATTACTCACTGTTTTCACTGAAATATTTAAGTAAAGACAATCCTCTGATCCCTTCACCTTCCCAACATATTTTTCGGATTGAAGACAAAAATTAGGGGGCTGGGTGCAATCGAGAATTCCGCTCCAAGGCTTCACCTCGCGGGGTTCCTTGAATCTCAAGGATCCAACTGGGGGCTGAGCGTAGGGGACTCCATCAAAAGCGTAGAATGGTGAACAGTAAGGAGATTTTAAAAGTGCGCCCCGAACTTTTCCGTGCGTAGTTTGCACAACTGGTGAAGTTTCACTGGAAACCATTTTTTTTTTTTAATTTAAACTGTAATGAGTATTGAAAAAATTCTTTACTTTTCTGAAGGCATATCCGATCACGAGGAGTTTCAAATGTCGACTGTGTAGCATCATTGAGAATTATTTTACAAATCCCTACGATTCCACCAGGGAGCACTAATAAACCACCTTAGTGTCATAATAAAAGGTTAGTATTTAAATTTCTAGATAGTGGTAGACAGGTTGCAGATTAACGCTATTAAATGGTCGTTATCTAAACCTTTTATTCATACTTATGCTTAGGCAAAGAGAGTAATTTAAAATAAAAAGCATAATAGTCTCTGGTCTTCAAATTAGTCTTTTGCAGCCCTTGCAGCTCTTTTATGATTTTTTTCACAAATCGGTAATGGTCTAAGAAAATGAAATTGATTTACAAAGGCTTTTCGGATATAGGCAACATCAAAAACCAAACTTTTCTTTTATCAGCTAAAGAGACGAAATCTCGAAAACAGAGATTAATCCAGTCGCCTGGTGGGTTATCTTGTTTTCAGGCTTGTTCTTTTTTATTTGAAAAAATTATCTTCACTATCTTATCACTCATAATAAAAATATTATTATTACTTTTCGTGAGTTGCATTAAGTTTATCTACACTGAAAATGGCTAAAATAAAGGCACTTCAGCTTGTTCGAATAAGCGATCATAGATCGTAAGTTTGGAGTACTCTGGTTGCGGCATAAACTTTAATTCCTCGTTAATGTTGAGTAGCATGCGAGGCCCAAATCGGTTAAGTGGTTTCCACTGTACCAGTGGCTTGGTAATATCCGCATTCGGATCCGAGGTAGCAGCAAAGGACACCCACATAGCCACCATACGACAAATGGCGGTAAACTCCGGTCGCGTCTGATCGAGCTTAAAGGTGGCTGGGATTACGAAGATATAGCCCAGCTCGTCCACATGGCCAACACCTCGTACCTCCTTTCCCCCAAATCGAATACGGTAGAAATTAAAGTCCGGGGAGTCGAAATCGAAGCGGTAGAGATATGAAGGTGCCTTTCCATAAGCCAGTCTAGATTGGATCACACGGTTCATTGAGTGAACCATGTTGTGAGTGAACAGATTATCCAGATTTTTTAAGTTCTCCATTGTAAGCTGGTGGCCATGGAATTGACAAAAATAGGACAGTAACTGCTGACCCAACTCTCGGCGCTTGCCAGGATCACACCGATATCGTAGGATGGACGGGAGCACACGCTCAGGATTGCTTTGATAATCTTTAAGCTGAGTTGGATTTAGTCTCATAAAAGCGCCCAGACCCTCTCCACTATTGACGCCCAGGATAATAGGAATCCGATTTCCCCAAGCATTACGATGTAGGTCAATGGGCTCCCCAAGCAGAACCGCATTTTTGGTTGCATAACTCTCCACGCAGGGCACAAAAGCCAGAAGAAATCCCGTTGCGTTCTCCGCCTTCGTAAAGAAATTAGCTGATACCAGAAGGTTCGGATCTGCCTTCATCAGATAATCCAACACTTGACTGTCAATGTTTTCGCCCTCGTAGCCCAAATGTTTGGCCAGGCGAAATTCCATGTCAGGCAATCGGTTGAGCTCCATAGAATAGCCTGCCATAAGGATTGCCTTGTGGAAGAGTCCTTCCGTCTGGGGACTGACCAAAAGAAGGTGAACAATCATGCTACCTGAGCTGTGTCCGAAGAGAGTTATCCTTTCGGGGTCTCCATTAAATCTAGTTGCATTGGCCTTAATCCATCGGAGAGCCAGTATAATGTCCTTGAGGCCTGCATTTCCAGGAATATCCAAGGATCTATCTGAAAAATTCAAGAAACCTAAAAAAAAATTGGATTATAGAGAAATAAGAGTCGTTGAATTCATCAGATACATACCGAATGGCCCCAGACGATGTCCGATGCTTATATAAATGACATCCTCTCTCATAAAATAGTCAGGACCCCAGGCTTGTCTGGAGGAATCGCCCCCCTTGTAACCTCCACCGTGAATGTAAACCATTACAGGTAAAGGCTTTTCGCTAACCAGCTGCCAAGAACATAAGTATTTAGCATTTATCTTTTAAACTTTCTATTTTACTTGTTCCAACCTACTTTTTTCACAGATACATTCAAGTACAGACAATCCTCGGAGCCTTCAACCTGCTTTGTGTAGCTGCTCACTTGGAGGCACTTGCTCTGGGGCTTGGAACAGTCCCGGATTCCATACCATGGCTTAATGTCATGGGGCTCCCTAAATCTCAAAGTTCCCAGCGGCGGAACTGCGTATGGAATGCCATCAAACGCATAAAATAGTTCATCGTATAAAGATTTTAAGACGGTTCCACGAATTTTGCCATGAGTTGTCTGTATTACAGGAGAAGTCTCTCTACTAAAAAGTAAGGAATTCATTAAAAAGAAAAGAGCAATATACAATCCATAACACTCACTAGTCGTCCGCCATATTCGTTCCGCAGCTGCCCGAAGCAAAGACTGTGGGTTGTTTTACGAAAAACCTTTCGGGAAACATAATCAATAGACTCAATTGAGATAGCCGCGGCTTATCAAATTTTAAATTTATTAATCACTCACGTAACTCAAACATTGTTCGCTATAAACAATGACATATTTTTGGAAGGTACTTGAAGAAATACTTGTTTCAAAGTTGAATTGTTTGGATCCAATTTGTATGCTTAACCCCAATACCATGTTTTATTAACCAAGTTCAGCACAAAGAATATGGAGCCCTCAAATAACATTTGTGTTAAATTGGACACATGATTAATAAAAGTACGCCACTTAATATAAAACTATATGCCAGCACCATTTTTGAACACAGTAAAAATATTCTAATTGTTGCATTGCTGCTTATTGTGTATATAATATCTAATTTGTATAAAAATTATCTAAATATACATATGTTTGTAAAAGCCCAATGACGTTTGTTCTTATAGAGTCTGCTCTTTCGAAATGATATTTCTGCCTCAAGTTCAATATATAAAAACTTTAAATTTTCTTCACTAAAAATTTAGCTCTTGACTATTTGGAATGGCAAACGCTCTCCCAGACTTTCAGCTTCTGGAGTTCCGGCAGTTCCATCACTTTAATGCTATTAGAAATGTTTAGACACTCCAGAGCTGAATTTCTGTCCAAAGGTTTCCACTCTTTGGTGCGAGGAAGTTGATCCTTGATTCGGTCGCAGTTCGGATTTCCGGCACTGGCAAAGGTGAACAGCATATCGATCATGCGCTCGATGGTCAGGAACTCGGGTGTGTTTCTGTCCAGCTTCCAGGAGAATTCCCCGTACCACAGGTACGAGTGGTCGTCCACATGAGCCACTCCTCGCAACTTGTCCCCGCAGTACTGTAAGCGCTGGTGATTAAAAGTGGGGGAATCAAAATCGAAGCGGTACAGGTAAGTAGGCGCCCTTGAATTTTTAAGTCGCGACCTTACAACCCGGAGAATGGGAAGCCAAAAGACCTTGTAACTGGCGTACTAAATGATTATTAACTCAGTATGAATTCAAAAATTGATAAACTATATCATGTTACCTCGCAATAGGCCACAACTGCCTCTGGCGACATCGATATATCTGTGTCCCCGAAATGCATTTCCTGCAGACGCTGCCCCAAGTTACGAGCCAAGGCCTGAGGCATATTTTGCTTTAAGTCCAGTGGAAGCATGTGTTCCGGTTCAGTTTTTAGGGTAGTAAGCAAGTATGGAGCTATCGAGACACGAGCGTACATAAGCAATCCCTCGAAGGAGGTGCCGCTCATCAGCACTGGAATGCGATTGCCCCATGCCGTGCTAAGAAGTTCCTTTGGATGCTTTGGCAGGACGCAGTGTTCCGTTTTGTACGGCTCAACTTTTGGCCCGAACTGAAAGACGCAGTCGTTGAGGTGGTCAGACGGACTGAGCAGATAGGGCGTAACCAAGTCCTCTCCAGGAAGGTTCTGCAGGTAGTCCAGCACCATGGCGTCAGTTACATGCTCCGCACTTTCCATTCCCAAATGGGACGCCAGACGGTGCGGCAAATTCTCCAGTGGACATAGAGCCCAGGGACATAGGACATTGCCTGACTGCAAGATGGCCTTCTGGAAGAGTCCCTCCGCTTGAGGATTCAGCATTAAATAATGGACGGAAGCGGCACCGGCACTTTCCCCGAAGGCGGTTATGTTTTTAGGGTCCCCGTTGAAGGCGGCCGCATTTTGGGATATCCATTTCATGGCTAAAAGCTGATCTTTAAGTCCGGCATTACCGGGCACTCCCACGGCTGGATCGTTGAGGCTCAGGAAACCTAGTGGACCCACTCGATAGGACACCGTAACTACGATCATGTTTCGCATCATGAAGTAGTCGGGGCTGTGTAGATCCTTTGTGGGATCGCCCTTTTCGAAGCCACCTCCAAAGAAGTAGACAACCATGGGCAGGGGAGTCGCCGAGTTAAGCTGAAAATATAATAATGAAATTAAATTTTTTACTATAGACCTAGAACTAAGTTTCATTAAGAAAAGTAATAACTAACAACTGTTACTTTTAAATTTTTTTTCACCTTTTTTTAAATAATGCAATGTTTATTGTGTATGTTTAAGTTTATATTTCTACAACAAATACCAGTCATAATGTTAAGTTATATTTTGATAAATTATTTTTATGGCTGGGTTAAAGCTTTTAGGCCCTGAGGGCAGTGGATAGGGTAATGATATGACTCAGTTCTTGATAAAGTTTTCAGATTTTTTTGTTTGGAAAATCAAGTTTTAACACTAAATATATATCGGACAGAATTACCTCCTTGACGTAGACGTTCAGGTACAGGCAGTCCTCGGAGCCGACTAACGTTTTCGTATATTGGTTAAATTGCAGTGGTTTGTTGCCCGTTTTAGAGCAGTCCAGGGGCGAGGTCCAGGGCTCCACTGGCTGGGGAGCCTTAAACCTGAGAGGCCCCACAGGCGGCTGGGCGTAGGGGATTCCCTCGAAGCTAACGTACTCGTCTCCATAGATCCCTGTGCAGGAACGGCCGTGCACCGGCCCCGTGCTTGTTTCCACCCGGGCGCCAAGGTCTCCATCGGACAACCCTTGATTCCTGTAACCTGCTAGCGCCATCTCCAACGATCAAATGCCCGCACAATCCGCGCTTTTTATCTGGAGAACCATTTAAAGCACTTTTTGACGTGCAATCAAGGTGACGCCAAAACCAACTGAAACGACAAAATTTCTGAGACAGCTGATTTTAAAATTGCCTCCGTTGCTTTTTCTGTCACCGAGGGTGTGCTTTTTTAAGTTTTAGTTTCATTGTTTTCATGCCCCTGCATTTTGTATTGTTATTATCAATTTTGTTGTTATCGAAAAAAGCTCAACGACAATTTTGGCGACGATCTCTTAACAGCGAAAAACCAGGGCTGCATCACTCAATGTTAAGTGCATGTTAACTATTTGAATTACTGTAGATGGCTCTATCATTTTAAATTTTCAGTATATAAAGTTATATTAAAATGTATATTTTAAGTGAATTATTAAATTTAAAGCATTAATATAAGCTTTATATATATTATATGCAAGCGCTATTTGCTACTGGGTGAGATACTCCAGTTTTATGTTATTGAGACATTTTGAAAAAATAATCAAAAGCTTTACGGTGCTATGATGTTAAAGCTCTTGGTGGGTGCAATTATTTTTTCATTGCGCACTTTGCTTACTATAATTGATGAATGGATAGGAGGAAAGTAGTGCACACCCCCCAGGAAAACAGATTCGGTCATAAAAATAGCTCACAAAAAAGATATAAAAATACAATTTTTATGATCACAATAGTTCACATCAAATCTAAATAGAAATATCACAACGTATTTGTTTATTTTCTATAAAAGAATTAAAAAAGATATAAGAATAAAAAAATATTTACAAACATTCATTAAATATCGCACTTAAATATTAATTATGTTCTAAAAGATAAATAGCAATAGTGTTTCCACGAAAACAGTACGAAATAAGTTCGTTTTTGCACTAAATACTCCTTGGGGGGACCCTTATATTATATTAGGAATGTATTTTGAATAGTCCTTTTTTTAGAAAATAAAAATATTCGTAATATTTAAATTATTATTAGTTACAAAATTATGAAACGCTAGTGAAAAATTTATTTTAATCATCTATTAAGAAAGAAATAATTGCGAGTAATATGCAACAAGTGTATATGCACTCCCAATCCAATTTGAATTGTTTATATTTTCATGGCACTCGCTGTTTAGGTCAGATAACGAACATTTCGCAAAAAGCCGAATATATGTACATAAACTTTCACGTGCGGCGGCGACGACGCTCCTGATTTAAGGGGCAGTGCGCTCAAGATTGCGATCAGTCGCACGGTAAAGCTCATTGGGTACAATTTGGAAAATATTTGGGATCTATTCCTAAAAACACTCGATTTCTCCTTTTCAAACTGGGAATACATCAGAAATAAACATCATTCTAAAGACAAAACAAACAATAAAAACATGGAATTTCAAGTTGGATGGCCAAAATTGATCAAGATGGGTGCCAAGTAAGTACTAAACAGGGGTCCAAAAGTACGGTGCTAAGGTCAGGATCCGGTCATCGTTGACTTCGGACCTGGCCCGACCCACCCTACAGCCTTATCCACCCTTATCGCTTGCCGCCGACAGTCTGGGTGTCAGGTAACCACTCTGATCCGTAATCTCTCCTCCAGGTTGGTGGGCCACAAGCTGCAGCAGTATCGCCTGTCCACAGGTAACACCCTCGTGCTGGACACTAAGTTCGGCCAGGTGCGAGGACTCCAGAGGAAGACTGTGTACGACGGGGAGTTGTACTTCGCCTTCGAGGGAATACCATACGCAAAGCCACCGGTGGGAGAGCTCCGGTTCCGTGCCCCCCAGCCGCCGGAGCCATGGCAGGGAGTCCTGGACTGCACAACCTACCGGGCAAAGCCCTTGCAACGCAACATTCTTCTCAGTATCGTGGAAGGCAGCGAGGACTGTTTGCACCTTAATATCTACGTGAAGGACCTTGAAACGAAAGAGCCCCTGCCTGTTATTGTTTGGATATACGGTGGGGGTTTTCAGAAGGGCGAGGCCTCAAGGGACATATACAGTCCAGACTACTTCATGAAGCAGCCAGTGGTCTTTGTCTGCATCAACTACCGACTGGGTGCCTTGGGTAAGTACCCTAATACCTTTAACATAAGATTTGGTACATTTTAAGTGCATTTTAATTATACCAGTTCACTTCTAACACTTGGTTGTAGCTTCATTCCCCAGACGATAAGAGCTGGGAAAAATATGGAGTGATTTGATAACGATTTATTTAGAATATATTCATTTTATAACACAATTTGCAAACCAAATCTCAACAGCAACTACGCGGAAATTTAATAAATTTTTTGATTGCTGAATAATTAAGTAAGCTGATAAAAGCGCAAAATTGCAATCAATGCGTCCTAGTTTAATATTTTGTTATGTTATCATCACAAACTAGATGTAAGCTTTCATTACGTACTTTGTCTATCGTTTGAATATCTTATCTTGCAGGCTTCCTTAGCCTTAAGGATCCTCAGCTGGACGTCCCTGGTAACGCTGGACTTAAGGATCAGGTTCAAGCTTTACGTTGGATCAGCCAGAACATTGCCAACTTTAATGGTGATCCCAACAACATCACCATCATGGGGGAGAGTGCCGGAGCTGCTTCCGTCCACGTAATGATGACCACGGAGCAGACGCGTGGGCTTTTCCACAAGGCCATCATGCAATCCGGATGTGCCCTGAGTGAATGGGCGGACAGTCCGGATCGCAAGTGGGCCTTCCGGCTGGCCCGGGGCATGGGCTATAAGGGCAGCGAAAAGGATGCCGACGTGCTGAGTTTCCTGAACAAAGCTTCCGGCCGACAGATAGCGAATATCGACCAAGACATTATTACGCAGGACGAGATGCGAAACTTTACTCTCTTTGCTTTCGGTCCTGTGGTAGAACCCTACGAGAGCGATCATTGTGTTGTACCGAAAAAACATAAGGAAATGTTGGCCACCGCTTGGGGTAACGATATACCCATCATAATGGGCGGGAACTCATTTGAAGGGCTGTTCTCCTATCAAGTGGTAAAGAAGGACCCCTGGGCCTTGAAAAACTTCCACAACATCCTCCCCAGGGAAGTGAGCGAAGCCAGCAGCCAGGAGGAGCGGGATCTTCTTGTGCGTCGCCTCAAGAAGGTCTACTTCAACAACGAGCTTCAGGAATCGATGGACTTCTTCGAGGCTTTAAATATATTTTCCCATCGCCAAATCTGGCACGATCTGCACCGATTGGTTCTCGCTCGTCAGACCTATGCTGCTGGGAAGCCCACATATTTGTACCGCTTCGACTTTGATTCACCGTATTTCAACCAATTCCGCGGATTAGTGTGCGGTGATCAAGTCCGGGGAGTGTCTCATGCCGATGAATTATCCTACCAGTTCTACAATATTATTGCCTCCAAGCTGGAGAAGTCATCAATGGAGTACAAAACCATTGAGAGGATGGTGGGCATGTGGACATCATTCGCCGCCAATGGCGATCCCAACTGTCCGGAAATCAAGTCCACCACTTGGGAACCCATTGGAGCAAAAGAAAATGGCACGGAGAAGTGTTTCAATATAAGCCATAATTTAGAAATGCGGGAATTGCCAGAGTTTGATTCGCTGACCGTGTGGGATAGTTTTTACCCCAAAGGGACCCTTTTCTAGTCATTACATTTACATAAACTCGTAGATACTTAATGCATTACAGAAACCAAAGAGCGAATATTTTCTACATATATTTAAGGTAAATTTTTGCATCTTTTATATCTTTGACTTGTACAAAATTTATAGTTTAAAATATAAACGCCTAGTATAATGTATTTTTAAATGTACCCAAATAAAACAAAAAAAATCCCAAAAAATGTGTTATTTTAATTTCTATTTGTTTTGACCTTTTTTATTTTTAGTTCGCTTATTAATATAGAGCTCAGTGATAGTAGTATTTTTTTAAGTCGCCCCCTAAAATAAACTCGCTGAAAACATTTCTATTTTTAGGGATGCTGCTTTATTCTCAGAAAGAATATTATAATTGTATTAGAACTACAAAATATGTAATATATGGACAGTGATTTTGGATAAACCAAAATTCTTTTGATTAAAATTTGTGCTATATTAGAATTCGACCTTTGTCTATTAATTTTTTTGAAACTCACCGTTACTGGCCCATTTAATCAAAATGATTACCTTAATTACCGCTGCCACTTATCTCAAAATGGAAAAAACAAGCACCTAGTCACCATGAGGTTCAAGTTTAAGGCGCCTTTATAGAAATCTACCTGGCACTGACAAATTGCATTAATTTTAATTCAAAATAATTGCATTTAAACCAGTTTATTTATATACTATAGTAAGATAAAACCATCAGGAAATGTTATTTTACGTATATAATTTTTTTTTATTGCTTATAAATTGTAAAATTTTTCCCATTTAATTATCTTCTAGCAAGACCTGTTAAAGCTTATAGTTTCCTTTGGTATAATGACTAAAAAGTGGGGTTTTTGTTTAGACCAAGTCGTGTTTATCGTAAAGCCTATCCCAAAAGCGAATCTGTTTTGATTCTGGCAAGTCAATAAAGTGCAGGGTTTTTCCAATGTTAAGGCATTTTTGGGGACCCTCAGCTTCAAGGGCATCCCACGTAATGGGGGCAATTTGTGGACAGTTGGGATTATCATTACGGGCGAAGGAGATCCACATGTCCACCATCCGCTCGATCGTCTGGTACTCTATCGAGGACTTTTCTATCTTGGATGCCAGGATGTGGTAAAAGAGATAGGACACATCGTCTGCGTGGCACACTCCGCGGACATGCTTGCCGCACAACAGTTGCCGGAAGTGGTTAAAGTGCGGCGAGTCCATATCAAAGCGGTACAAAAAGGTTGGCGTATTGGGGTTGTAGCGATGACGAGCCAGGACGGTACGGTGAGTACCATGCCAGAAGTGTTTTATTGAAAGGATCTGCAGGCACTCATTGAACTCCATGCGTCCTCTGGTGGCGTCATCGAAGTTGTCTATCTTGAACTGGCGCATAAGATCCTTGAGTTCCGTCTGGGAACGCCTTTCCCTGATGTCGTGAGGAATGAGTGCCTCGAAGGCACTCAGCATGTGCTCCTCGTCGTGCAAGATGGCCTGGTAGGAGAAGAGACCCTCGAAGGAGTTGGCGCCCAAGATCAGAGGCAAGTCATTGCCCCATGCAGCTGGTAGAATCTCCCGATATGATCGGGGAAAGACACAATCATTGGTAAGGTAGGGTTCCACCACCGGGGTAAATGGGAAGAGCACATAGTTTCGTCGTTCCTCCTCTGAGATGAGACATAGGCTCTGGCTGGCCATTTCGGAGGCGGAAGCCTTTTGAAGGAACCGAAAGACCTCTTTCTCGTTCTCGCTGCCCTCGTACCCGAGTAGGCACGCCAGTCGGAATGCCCACCGGCCTCTTGGTTCATTCGCCCATTCACAGTACATCGATCCCGACTGCATGATGGCCTTGTGGAAGAGACCCCTCGTCTGCTCCGTGGTCATCATCGCATGGACGGAGGCAGCACCCGCACTCTCACCCATCAACGTGATGTTTTGGGGATCCCCGTTGAATTGGGAGATGTTTTGACTGATCCAGCGCAGAGCCATTACCTGATCCTTAAGGCCGGCATTTCCTGGGACATCCAAGTCGCGATCCAAAAGACTCAGGAATCCTGAAAATAAATATAAATGAATTAGACATTCCAGGTTTCACTTATGATATTTAAACGAAATTGAAACGAAAACTTTTATATGCTTATATATAGCGGAAAGATATTAAACCCGTTTTAATAATTAATAATAGATTAAGTGAAAAATAGCTTATATTACAGGCATTATAACCAGAAAGGTGGAATTAATGTGCAATTTAATCATAGTGTGCGAATTGTTCCGTATTGCAATTGGAATGACATGTTATCGCATCGTGTAATTTTAGTATATTTATTTGGTGTCACTCATCCAAGTTTTTGAGGATGATCTCACACTTTTCCATATTTAAAAAACTTTATTTCTCAAAAGCGATATAACTGACCTCACTCGTAGCTTAAGAATTTTAAAAAATTATAAAAATAATAAATGTGTTTTTCAATTTCTAAGTAACTGACCTAAGACCTCAGAAGTATGTTAAGATTGTTACCGAAATAATCACAAGCAGCTGGGATAGCCTACTAATTTATCTTATTGTATGTTTTTAGTTTTTAGGGGAAACTACATACCTAGAACACCCACTCTGTAGTTGAATGTGACCACAACCACGTCGTGCTTCATAAAGTAATCCGGACTGTACAAGTCCCGGCTAGCTTCGCCGAACTGAAATCCGCCTCCATATATCCAAACGATGACTGGCAGGGGTTTATCCGATTTTAGACGTTTTGAGTACACATTCAAGTACAAGCAATCCTCGTTGCCCTCGACGATGCTTAGGACGAAGTGCTTCTGCATGGGCTTGGCTCTTGGAAAGGTGCAGTCCCTCACTCCCGTCCAGGGTCGTGGCAACTGGGGCGCCCGGAAGCGCAATTCTCCCACCGGGGGTTGGGCAAAAGGGATGCCCTCGAAGGAGTAATACAGTTCTTCATCATAAAGAGTCCGGCGACGAACGCCTCGCACCTGTCCATCCCGGGTGCAGACCACCTTAGTTTGCTTGGTGCCCAGGCGGTACTGGACTATCTTGTGGCCAATCAGTCTGTGGGAAAACCCAATTATTAGTTTTACGGTGAATAAAATAATATATCTATATATGGTTATTAATGCTTATTTTTTTAGAGATATTACCTTTTGTACCACAAATATTATCTATTCTTAAAATAAACTTTCAAGTAAGTTTGAACTGCAAAATTGCATTCACATTAAGTTACTAAATTTTGCTCAGTGTTTTTAAGTTCAACAGTTGCGATTGAGTGAAAAATGTACGAGGTTATTAATGAACTGTTCTTATCTTATCAAAGGAAGATGTGTACTCTAAGGCATCAATTGAGTACAGTGAAAATTGTCTCAGAGGAACGTATTAAGTATAACTCATTCAATATTTATTAAATTTTAAAACGATACGACATACGAAACGATAAATCAAAGTGTCAATGTCAAAGTAAAATTGAACACAAATAATAGTGACTTAAACAGAAAATTATTTGTGATTACTATAATCTTTAAACAAATCTTATCGAATGAAAAGTAAATTTAAAAATAGCTGTCACGCACTCTACTATCAGTTTCTCACAAGGGGGTGAGTTTTCTCTAATAACACCTACTTGGTGCCCATTTTGAGCAGATCGCCCACGCCCACTTTGATCTCCATGGTCAGTGCGTGGTACTTCCTCCTCCTCTATTCAATTTGATCCAGTCAGTATATAGATTTCGATCCGATGTCCGATTGCGATCGCCAACACTTCCGCCGGTGGCGATCGACGAGGAACAACTGACTGGGCACTGGAACACCGAGAACGTAGAATCGGATCTATCAGTTCGAGTGGCGGAGCGGTGCAAGCAAGCCCCACAGCAGCCCCAATTCAGTTGCGGTTTTAATCACGCTCGCCGCTTATCGACGCTGAGTTGATGTTGTTGTTGGCGGTGCGAAACATATGGCCGGGGAAGTAGAACATCGGGACTGATAAGCGGAGAGCTCTGAACACAGACCGAAGACAGCTGTTTCGCCGGTTGTGTGTAATTACGCTTTTTAACGCTCCACTCACTGCTCTCGCATGTGGCTCAAAAAGTCAGATTTTCAGACTTATCTTTGAGATCTGTCACATAGCGAGCTATTACTCATTAACTATGGGGGTTATAGTTCAGGCAGTAGCTACCGAACTGGACTTCGGTAATATCATTAATGGGTCGTGAAATGAAATTCATCTCTTAATGGCCCAGCATGTCGCACATTAATGTTAATATTTGAATTAAAATTACCCGCCAAACTTGCACTGTAAAGTCCATTTGATCGATATATATTTTAAATGAAACTCAATGGAGAATCGACGACCTTGCAGTGTGCCCGTCAGAAGCAGATTTGAAAACTTTTTAATATTTTTTTGTCTGTTTATAACTGGCTTTATTGAACATACCAAATAGTTCAAACTTAGAGTGAATCCAGAAATGGGTCTTACAATTTTAGTACGATAAAATGTTCTTCGAAGTGATATCGTAGCTTAAAAATAAAAAGTACTTTCAAGTGACTATCCACACAAAAATTAATGTTCACTCTTATAACGAACGAATGAAAAAAATTTAAATTAAAGTGCAAGTTTTGAACATTTTTGTGTCTCTTTTTTATAATTAATTTTGTACTGTGCTTATTAAACTATTTGTTTATCACAAGCCAAAAGAATTTTCTATGAAAATGTATACAATATCGAGAGCTTTCTTGGGGTATGAAAGTGACGAAAACCAAACATAGAGCAGTTTATTAAAACTTAGAGAAGTTTTGTTTATGATTCTACCTTAAGTTAGTAGATGTCTGTAATTCAAATCAAACGGAAATAAGGCTTGGTATTTTAAATCTCTTTAAATTTTTTAAAATTTTTGTATATGTATTACAATTTATTCATGAACGCAACAAAGGAACATTATTTTTAAACAGTCACAATTTTTGAATGAATTTATCGAACCAAATTTTACCGAATTCAAAATGACATTTGGTAACTTTTGTGATAATTATGTTTGATTGTTGCAAACTTTTTCGACGTATTGTCAATTTTCGATCACTGGCTAGGAGTTTGAGTGCGCAAAATATTCGTCAAAAGTTTTGAGAAACTGTAATGAAATGTTTAAACTTTTATGGAGAAAATTGCAAACAAATCTGTCAAAGTTATGAAATTTTCATATGAATACCGAAATTTTTGCCAAATAGAAATAAAGCTTTAGTAAGCAATCAAGGGGGCATTCAAAATTATGTATTCACGCATAAACGATTTTGATTAATTTTGTTGCCAGCAAAAGGCGAGGGGCGGCACAGTCAACTAATTAAAAAATTGTCATAAATCCCAAGAGTTTAACCCATTTACAGTCGACTGGCCTGGTGAGAAATGGCCAAGAAAGGGATTGCTCGTATAACTTGAGCAGCTACTTAATTACACTTGCGCGCACTTTAATTTCCAGTTAAAAAATGCTCACCGAAAATCGTAAGCGACGGCGGAGAAATGCTAATTTTTTTCCTTTCCTCGGAACCCGAAGGGTTATGCAAAGTCAAGACGAGCCGAAACATTGTAAATTATAGCCTTAAAACAGAGGCATCCGATTCGGAGAGAGGAGAAGCCGAGCCCCACAAGCTGGTTACATGAGGGCTTATTAAATTATACTGCAGAGAGGGTCGGTTTCTTAAGGGAGTGGGATGTGGTCTTAAATTTCAAGAATTCTAATCTTGATTTAAGCCTATGGGAGCAGCTCCTCCGGTATCAAGTGAATTCAATGTCAAAAGGGTTAATTGAAAGTGCCGCAGCAGCTGACAGCCCGGAATGGAAATGGGAAAATTTTCAGCAGCGGGTTTTCCACGAGCAGGCGCCAAAGCCCTACCTTCATGTTTTCCCTAATATGCAGTAGTCATAAAATCAAAGTCCATAAAAGAACCCACCCACCGCACTGCATAGCAATATTTTTCGTTGGGTCCGGCTTGAAAGTTTCATTTCTTGGGATCACATTTGTTTCTTTTTTTTGCCTGGCTTGCTTATTGGCCCAAAGGGATTTGTCCTACACTTGTGGCCTTAACTATTTTGAATTTGAAATGCAGACAAATTTTTATGCGTCAAAAAGTATGCCCGCCTTGTTGGTAATGGTTGGTTCTAAGTGGGCGGTATCTAGGGAAAATGGTCTTTCCTTTTTTCATTTTTCTTGAGGAATTTTATTTTGTAAAGAAAAATGAATCACTGTGGACGGAAGTCCACGAGGTGACGATCTGCATGCCTAGGCGTGCGCGAGGAAACTCTATATATAGCCGAAGAATTAAAAATTTTCTGTAGGCAACCGATCTAAATGAATGATATACCAATCGAAAGGTATTGTTTCAATTAGATAATTTTTGTCGAAACATATTCCAAAAGTTATTTGGTTTGGGAGAAATTAGGGTGAAAGTAAAAAAAAATTTTATCACTAAAGTGGGGCTGGTGGACACATTTTAGTCCCCATATAGAATATTTTTATATATTCGCATTCTAGAGCTTAATACGCGTCGATTGGTACCTCAATCGACCCGATCCGACATTTCATTCAGAAGTTATTCAAAAAATTCGATTTTTTCTTCTTCTTCAAAATGAAGCCAGTTTGCGTCGGTTTGTCGGTTTGTCTGTTTGCACTATTTTTATCTTAAAAATCCTGAAAAAAATTGGAAAATGTTTGTTACTATCATATGAGCAACTATTGTTCTACAACTTTTTGAAATACCTTTAGCTTACGTCAAAAAATTAAAAAAACTTTGTTAATGAAAAAATTCATAACTTTATAATTAAGAAAGATATTAAAAAAAGCTTTACACCGTTGAAATGGTTTTTTAAATATCAATTTCACTTTCTTTGAGACCAAACGTCTATATAGTAAAAAAAACAAAAATACACTGAAAATAAACTTTTTTTTTTAGAAAAAAAATTATTTTTCAAAATTGACTCGACTGATCCTTTTTTTTTATTGCACGTGTAGATAGCTTTTGAGATGACGCAACTTTCGATATATCGCTTATATCTGGCAAAATCCGTTAACTCAAGATATAGTCCTGTAAGTGCAGCTACCCATTTTGTCCAGCCTCTTGTGAAGCTTGCATTTACTTATATGTACATGTGTATGTATTTGATTGGCATCTTTGCTTTTTGGAGTCTGCTTATATTTGGTCAATACCCTAAAAAATATGGAGTATGTATATCTTTTCAGATTTTAGTTTATTTATTAAAAAATAAAATCCAAATAAAAAAGGGCTTGAAAAGCAAAACGTAAACATTGACTCAACTTGGACTCGAACCCAGGCCCTCTGTGTTAGGAACCACGACGCTCTCCACTCGACTAACCTAGAACTGTGTTGCTTGATGGCAACTTTTGTTGTAATTCTGCTTTGTGTTTCAGTGTCTCATGTCTTAATGAGAAGACTCAGAAGATTGGTACTTCAACCGACCCGGTCCGACATTTCTTTCAGAAGTTATTCAAGAAATTTGATTTTTACAGTTTTTTCAAAATGAAGCCAGTGGGTCTGTTTGTCTATATTTTTATACCCTTGCAGAGGGTATTATAATTTTGGTCAAAAGTGTGCAACGCAGTGAAGGAGACATTTCCGACCCTATAAAGTATATATATTCTTGATCAGGATCACCTCCTGAGTCGATATGAGCATGTCCGTCTGTCCGTCTGTCTGTCTGTCTGTCTGTCTGTCTGTCTGTCTGTCTGTCGGTTTCTACGCAAACTAGTCTCTCAGTTTTAAAGCTATCGAGTTGAAACTTTGCACACACCCTTCTTTCCTTTGCAGGCAGTATATACATAAGTCGGAACGGCCGGGATCGGTCCACTATATCCTATAGCTGCCATATAGCTGATTGATCGGAAATGCCATAACTTTGGGGTTTTTTAAGATAGAGGGTTGGCACTTTCCACACATGTTATATTTGACCAACATTGAACATATTGAATTATTTTGCCCAAAGAGTAATCTGTACCAAGTCCCATCTTTCTTACTTAAAAAACACCAAAGTTTGCCAATTCCGATCGTTGTATGACAGCTAAAGGATATAGTCGGCCGATCCTTATGAAATTTTGCACATAAGATATGTTGGTCAAACATAACATGTGTGGAAAGTCCCAACCCTCTATCTTAAAAAACAACGAAGTTATGGCATTTCCGATCAATCAGTTATATGACAGCTATAGGATATAGACGGCCGATCCCGGCCGTTCCGATTTATGTACTGCCTGCAAAGGAAAGAAGGATGTGTGCAAAGTTTCAACTCGATAGCTTTAAAACTGAGAGACTAGTTTGCGTAGAAACAGACAGACAGACAGACAGACAGACAGACAGACGGACAGACGGACAGACGGACATGCTCATATCGACTCAGGAGGTGATCCTGATCAAGAATATATATACTTTATAGGGTCGGAGATGTCTCCTTCACTGCGTTGCACACTTTTGACCAAAATTATAATACCCTCTGCAAGGGTATAATAAAAAAGAGCTTAAAAAAAGTAAAACATAAGCATTTTGCCTCAACTAGGATTAGAACTCAGGCCCTACCGTGTTAGAAACAACAACGCTCTCCACTCGGCTAATCTCGAACTTCGTTGCTTGATGGCAAATTTTGATGTGTTAATAAGAAGAATGCAAAATTTTATGAGTAGAAAGCTTTATATGCATATGCCCCCACTGAGCATATAATGCATATAAATTTACTTAAATTACGTGTTTCGGTCAAATCATGGATTAAAAGCTAAAAAAAAAACCAGGCAAACCAACTCCGCCAATACTTTTCTAATATTTATTATTTTATATCGCACACCCAAAATAAATTGTTACATTCAAGAATTGGTTTAACTAGAAAAACTGGAAAAACGAAATTTCCAGTTTTTTTTTAATTTTTTATCTTTGCGCATTTATTTTAGATATAATACATGTTTATTATATGATTGATCGGATATGCCATAACTTGGTTTTTTTTTATAAGTTAGAAGGATGGAACTTAGTACAGATTGCATTTTGGACAATCTTATCCGATTTGCAAAATTTTATTAGGATAGGATGGGACTATCTATGGTTTCCGTTTTGGGCAATCTAATCCTATGTTTCATAAGAATCGGCCAACTATATCCTATACCTGCCATATAACTGAAAGATCGGAAATGGCACAACCATTCTATTTTTAAAGATGCTTGGGGCTGTTTCCAATATTTTTATTAGAAATTTTGTTGATGGTGAAATTCTCATAAGGATCGGACAACTCTATAGGATCCGATATATATAATAATAATATAAGCTTCTGCTTAACTGCAAGGGTATATCAAATTCGGCTCCGCTTGAAGTTAGCTTTCCTTTCTAGTTTTTTTTTTATAATTTATTATATAGTGGAAATCTCATAAGGATAGGCCTCTCATCTGTTAATTTGTTAAAACAATTTGGTTTCCCACAACTATGAAACAATTTTGGATTTTAAATACATTTTTGAGCAAATTTTTAATTAAAATTTTTAAACTAACCAAATTCCAAAACCTTTGTAAATTAAAAATACGTATAACTTCAGAGCCACTGAAGCTATCGAAAAATTCTTTACGTCTTTGGAAAGGTTTTTAATTATTCCACCTTCTTGAATGTCAAAATCTATAGAGTTAAGAAAAAAAGAGTTTTGATGTTTATCCTTACAATTAAAGTATTGCTAACTATGTGAATCGCCTGTCCAGAGGTTACTTCCATATACATATATTCTATATATTATGCGTTCTGTTTTAAATAATTGAAGATCAATATATACAAAAAAACAACTGATATCATATAAAAAAACCTCTTGACGAGGTAAAGTACCGGTGACGAACCTGCATGCGAAACCCAAAATATCTGATATCAATTTTAGTGACGAAAATATGCTATATAGGTGTACAAAATTGCATATAAAAAATATTCTTGTTCGGCACGTGCAAGAAAAACAAAAACAAATCAGTCACGTGCCGAACAAGAATATTTTTTATATGCAATTTTGTACACCTATATAGCATATTTTCGTCACTAAAATTGATATCAGATATTTTGGGTTTCGCATGCAGGTTCGTCACCGGTACTTTACCTCGTCAAGAGGTTTTTTTATATGATATAATTGTGCACGTGCTTGACTTTTTTTTTAAAACTTCATGTTTTTAATAAAAGTAGCCATTAATGAGTTGTTTATTGGTAAATGATTCTATGAATGATTTCTATGAAAGCTTACCTTTCTTATTTGGAACCCCTTTTTTTAAAACACCAATTCCTAGGCAGTTCTTTAAAATTTTAATTTAATTTAATTAAAGATGTAATAATTTAATTAAAGATGTTATAAAAAAATACAAAAAAAAAACCTCAAAAACAATTGAAAATCTTATCAACCCTCGAACAAAAAGGTTAAATTAAGTACGCGCTTCTGAAAATAAAATCAGAAAGGTTACTATAAAAACAGAAAACGGTTTCGCATTCAGTTTTGCCATTTCTCACAACGTAATTTGGTTAAAAAGCGAAATGAGTAATTATGAAACTGTCGCCCTAGGGCCTCAGATTGGGTTAAAAGGTAAAAAGAGTTAAGAGTCACTTCTCCTGTTCAGGAGGAAAAAAGGTTCAAGCCATAAAGTCAGCTTTTATTCTTTTTTTCAACATTTTTTGTTCGTGTTTTCAGGAAGAAGCTGAGGATAAAAAGAAATAAATTAACTTTTGAAGAAGGATGGCGGATTTCTTAAGATGGAAGGACTCGCCAAGTACTCGCTCCCCATCAATGGCTAAATAATGGACTGCTCGTCTTGTTATTAACTGAAGGCTTTTTGATCTTACCAACGCAAATTACAAGCTAGAGTGCCCCGAGAGCCCCCCTTCTTAGCCAGTTTGGCCAACAATGAAACATTATCCCGGCGCTGGTTCTGGTGTTATATATAACACTTTCAAATTGATAAGGACGGGGCGTAGTGGGCGTCAACTTCATCGTCATTTGCCAAGTTCCCACTGTCATTGTCTGGTGGCATTTGTAATTCACTTTGATTAAATATGCAAGGATGCTGGGAGCTCTCGCAGGACGCCAGTGGACGAGGACCGCATTCAAATGCCGCAGCAATGCAACGACAGCCGAGGGACCTCAAACTAGCAGTAACCGTCTAACCCACTGGTAACATACTTTTACACTACAAAGAACGAATGAGTTTATTTTAATTAAAAGTGAGTTTTCATTTTTTCATCCTTTTTATTGATAAAAAATTGCATTTTAAAATCAGACTTTTCATTGACACGCCTTTGATTTGCCACACTTCCTTTAAAAAAATTACTTTCGGTGCATCTGACTCGCTCCTTAGTCAAGTCGCCAAGAAAGCGCAAAACAAGTTTGTGAATTTCGGCAACGGCGTGTCCTCTGACAGGATATAAAACAATCAGTGCAAGCTAGCGGAAACGGAAGTGTTGCCCTCCCTTACCCCATGCCCCTTGCCACTCCCACTCCCTATAACGCCCATTCTGTTGTGTGAAATTGTCTAAATTGTGGGCGTGGCTCGCTCTATATCTTCTGCCATTTGTGTGTGTGAGTGGTTCTTTTGTGAAATGTAGTCCAAAGTTGTTTTTTGGCCACTGCCGCTTCAAGAGATGACTAACCAAAGAGTTGCCCATAGGAACGAGGCTTGGTGCAAAAAGGATAGTCGAAGGGACTCCCCCTTCCTGCTGCTGCTGCTGCCTTTGACTATTGTCTATTTTTGTGTCTTCCTTTCTTCTTCTCCCTCTCTGTTTTTGATTGCATTCGCTGGAAATTTTCAGCTGGGTTTATTAATGGGTTAAATTGAAATTTCATGCTTTGCTGCCCTCAGATCTTGTGGGCAGGACGTGGACTAGGTCAGGTCGAAATACATATCCTTGAAACAAATGCATATTTATAATCATGCATGGCAGATGAAACCAACTGAGAAATTACATGGTTTAACAAGGTATAATCATATGTAAACTAAGTCAAAGTTATAAAATGGCACAACAAAAGTGGCACAACAAATTTTGAAACTGAAGGATAATAATTTATTTAAGTTTGTTGTGTCCTCTAAATTTGTCTACTAAATTAAAACTTTTCTTTCTGAATGCACTTTTGGAGTTTAATATATAATTGAATTAAAATTATTGAAATTCTTTACACTTCAAGGAAAGTGTAGTAGGCGTGGCAGAATTCCAGGCACGCATATATACAGTTACAAACTTTTACTTTCCATCTGTCCCATACAGATTCCTCCGAATGAAGGACAAACAATGGACCCTGAATATATTCGCCTGCGTCTCGTTTTCCGCCTCCGATGTCAGCTGTCAAGACTTGGGCCGTTGTTTTTCTTGTTTCTGATTTTGGGGGACTCGGCTGCAAATGCATGGAAGGAAACTGCAAGGGAATGGAGACGAAACCAAACAGTTTTGTGGCATTTTCTTGCATTTGCCCGATCCTACCCTTCCCCAGTGTCTTTCTCCGCATTCTGGTCAAAGCTCGTCGTTGTCGTCATCGTCTAGTTTTGGTGGTTTATAAATGGAATGGAATGGCTGCTGGCGGAGGTCAGCCTTTGTTCCTGTTGCTGACATCGATGTCCTTCACTGCTGATTCGGCAGCTGGGAAGCCAGCATGGTGTGGGGCGAAATAGACTGGGGATCCTTTCTCACAATGATAAACTGCTGCGCTGGTCTGGCTTCGGTCCATGGACATTTGGGACTATTTTCCTGGCCTGTGGGCGGTTGCAGCCAAAGGGGATTCTTGCTACATGTTTAGTACATTATATCCTGTAAAAGGGTATGCCATATAATGTTGCATTCTGCCAACTATTATTGGAATTTATGGTATTAATATTTTAGCATTGTGGGTTGCTCGAAACTATTTTTAAGAAAGCTTGAAAAATTGCGATAGCCGCAGAGAGCCGTAGAGTATTCTCACAATATTTCCTTAATTATATTTTACTGTATATTTATAAATGCAAACTCTTGTCTCATAGCTTACAATTAGAAAAGGATGCTTAAGGATTCGTTTCTACCCAACCTTACAACTGGTTTTACTTATGCAGTTAGTCATTAGTTGCCTGTGGTTGTGGTAGGTTTATATTGATGACTCTGGTGGGGTTGAAACCATTTGAACTCAGTCACAAACTGCAGCAATGAACTCGAAAGCAACGCTCAAGACCTTTTATTTACCATTTACGATCTTAAACAAAAGCTAAATCACATTCATATATGATGGATGTCGTTTTAGACAAAAATAGCTGCTATATTTTTAGGAACGTTTTTCTTTTTCAAAGCTGATTTCTTTAGATATTTGCAGTGATAAGACAAGTCTTGAGGGATCAATTTCAGAGATTTCTTGTTCTCCCAGTGCACCTATAAGTTATCCGTTCGAAGACAACTCCAATTAGCAACGGAATAATGTGCTTAGGTGAGGCGACACAGGCCGCAGTACCACACTCATTACACTGTCACATTTTCTGACCCCTTATCCCCGCTTTTCACCACCATCCGCCTAGAATGGTGCCATAAATACTATGTGCACCAGACTTGGCGGCCCAGTCTCGTGTAACTGTACTGTTCCAGTGTCCTTTCCTGACATCCTGCTAATTTAAATTTATTGGAACGAAATTTATGCGGCGTATTTGCAGTGGGATTGGGGTTTGGGTTGGAACGCGGGGACAGCATCTTCGTCGTCTGGTTTGTTGGCGGCTTGCATGCAAAATTTATGACACTCGCCTGCATTGACACTGGCAGGCTTCGAAGTATGGCAGACCAGTGGAGTAGCAGACGTTTATGTTTTGCCAGAGGGCTGAGAAAAATGAAATTAATTGTTTAAGAAAATGTAGCATTTTTGTATTGTATTTTTTATTTAAGAATGAAAAACTTTCGTTGGATTAATATAGTAATGTTTCTTATTTAAATGTCATCTTTTTATTAGATTAGTGAGTTTTCTTTCGACCATAAAGCGTTTACCGCAAACTCTGAACAATATTACTCATACGCCGCGTTGACTTAAAATATTACCTGATGCAGCTGCTGACAAGTTTGCTGGCTTGTAACACCTAATCGACACCTATTTTAAATTATAAAATATTCAACAATGAATTAATCAAACTTGTCTTAAATTAATGCCTAATCCTTCCCTTGACACGGTGAATCCTTCCAAAAAAATATATCTGTCCAAAGCAATTTGTTATTATTTCTCTACTAACACACATTCCAGTAGTTTTTTGTTATTATTATCATTGTTTGCATATTTTATAATGTAATTAAAGCGATTGGTGTTGGTTGTTGATATTGTCGGCTGTTTCTGTAAGGGGACCCAGTACACATTTTTGTTGTAGTGCTGTGGTCGTTAGTCATGTACCGGAGTTGCCATAGCCAAAAAAATCCTGCTGTAAAGAGAAATTTTAATTGAAATTATAATAGCCTCATTATGCAAATTTATTTTTTGTTGCTTATTTTTCGCCCAGTTGTCCCACACACACAAATATAGACACAAAACAAACACGCTCGGATTTGGCGTATCCTCCTCCCCTTTTTGTAGGCCCTTGTTTTTGTTTACTTTCTATTTGTGTTAATAACAATTTTTTTTTGCCGGTGCAAATGTTTGTATTGTTGTTTATAGCAATTTTATTGTTTGCATGTCGCATCGAATTTCACATTCTATTCACTTTATTATTCAGCACTTATTTTTGTTATATTTGTCAACGTTTTGTTATTCCCAATTTCCAAACTAATGTTGAAGGGCAACTGGCCAAATTTTATAGAGGTGAAAAATGGGCTACCGTGGATACAAAAAAAAACCGATTTGTTTGGTTCATTTTAGCTATTATGGGGCTTCAAATCTTAAATTAAAATTGCTCCAACCAACTGTAAATACAGAATGGACGATTGTTTTATGCCCATAACTGACTAAGGTCTAAATACGTTATAAACTTAAATGAGGCATGTTGCTAAATAATAATTGCTCATTATGATTTTGTGTGGAACTGTAGGCCGATTCGGTTGGGTTCTATTGCCAGATAAGCAGCACCAATTTGCAACCCTTCGCCATGTGCAAATCCCCTTTTCGCATGGGCCCCCAACTGGAGTTGGACTCATTTGCTAAAAGCATAAATAATGTAAACCAAAACAAATTTTAACGGCACCGAATGCGCACAAAAATGGGGGAAATGCACCTGTTCTGGGCTTTGTCCCCCGATTTGCCACTTGAATTTACCTAGGTCATCGACCCAATTGCCAGGATGAACCCCAAATGCGTGGAACGTGTGGGTATTACTATTTAATAGCATTAACTTGAAATATGTACAAAAGAACACAAGATGATAGAAGGAAACAAACTTTTTTCTTTAACAAGGTGTATATTAATTTTAACATAAGTTGATATTGGTTCATATTAAAACAAAAACTGTCTCCGTTTTCACTGAATTTTTGTTGGTTTTCACCTTAATGCAGAAAAATATAACCATGTTATATTACAATAAACAATATTATTCTCTTTTATTAAGCTTTACCATTTCATTGAAACTTTGACTCAATTGTCTTTGTTGAGTAAAAACTACGGAATATACATATATTTATATTGCTTTCATGATTTTTTCAGGAAAAAGTTCATTTGAAAGTCGCTCTGAATTCGTTTAAAACGCTTTTTGCCTTTCGTGGACATTTGATAGTCCGAGTTGGGCAATTTCATAAATATAACGAGAAGGCCATCAGAGGGAACGGTCCAGGCAAGCGAAACCAATGGAATGACCCCATCGACCCCTGCTCTCGCATTTTCATACCAAAATGTGCAATGGGGCGTTGTGGATAGCATAAATATTTAGTCAGGCGATGCATTAAAATTTATGCAAAAAACAGAAACAGAAATCCAAAAATAAATTGGCAAAACTGCATCGGTTGTATTTCTTTCTTTTATGAATTTTGTCCATTCATTACCAATCCTTAAAGGCAGATACTCTAAGCATTGGAGCAGTTCTACCCCCAATTGCAATTAAATAAAATTTTCCTGCATTTCCAACCTCACCACAAACATGTTCAAATGTCACATTAAAAATGGTTGCTTCGGCATTAATTAAAACTGGGATCGATCGTTGTGTTTGTTCGTTTGGGCGCTGGGATTATAACATTTTCTGTAAAATGCGAAAATTGACAGAAAAATAAAAACAATTGGCAGGCGAGCGTGTGTGTGCACAACAGATATTCCCAGAAACATAACAATGCACAAATTGCATCGACATCACGCTCACTTGGCCCATATACTCGGTGCGTTATGATTCCGTTTCCCCGATTATGACCCAATTGGGAACTGCGGCCATAACCGCAATAATGAATATCCGAGTCAATGAAAATTAATTGTTGTTTTAATGATTCATTTATTTTTTTTTTGTTAATTGAAAAATGCAATGAGATTAGAGTTATATGATTCACATCCTTTTTTATAACTTAAAAAAAATCACAAATGTTAAATATTTTGTTAATGTAGCTGAATTTGTAATTAAAAGGAATTAAAAAGGAACCACTTTTAATTGGCGGCTCAACAATATATGTTAATAATCTTTTTGGCGATAATCTACTATTATTTCATAATAATGGTTACAAATATTACCGTGCAGCCGTACAGTACAAATGTTAAAGGAATTTAGTCGAACAAAATCGATTGAAAATATATAAAAATTAGTTGCCTTAGGATACCCACATAATTGATTATATTAAATTAACATTAGGCAAACAGAGCATGCCAAATATTTGTTGCCAGAAACTAATTCAAATTGTGCAATCAACTGTAAGCCTAATGAAAAACTAAGATAAAAAATATATAAACGGTAAACAAAATCGAAAAAATAAAGTGTGTGCAGTCATCAAATATTTATCTGGCAATTGTGTGTTTAAGCTTCCACCGGAATTTTTGTTTGCTGAAAATAAATTCCGTAAGAAGCTTGGATTTAAAAATGCCTGAACACCTGTATAATTATTAATTAGGTAAGTTAGACTAAGTTGTTTAATGTAAATTATTAAGACTTAATCAAGAGAACTCAACTGGTTAAATATGCAACTTTCTTAGCTTTTTCAGAAGGAACTTTTAAGATTCTTTTGGGAAATAATTTATAATTTTAATTGAAAAATTTGTCTGTGTCCAGAGAAGTGTGAAAACATATTTTTGTGGTTTATTCTGGCAATGCACTTTATTTATGTCCTCTGTGTTCGGTTTCCATTCCAATCCTGCTCTGCATTACCAACACATTTTTGTTCACACAATTTCTGAAGTCATTTTTCTCACAAATTCAAGGAATTTGTTTGCAATTTAAACTTGGCTTACGCTCTAAGAAAAGCCTGGCTGGAAAGTCAATTTGTATGGGCTGAAAATTTTCTTTGTCTGGATTTTATTTGTCACCCAAGTGAAATCCATTCAGTATCTGCAGATTTAAATGCGAACTCCATGTCCATTGAAAAGTGTCAAATCCTTTTGTAGCAGTTTCTGGCCACGTGCTAATAGTGGCAGCTGCTCTGGAGGACCCCTTACAGCTCAACTGAATGGACACTCGAGTGTTCTTGTTTGGTGTTTTCGTAAGACTCTTAGCTCTGCAACTTTGAATCCGGATTGCATCTGCATGATGTTACTCATACGCCATGTGGTCCTGCCACCTCACTGCCGAAAACCCAAGATTATTTCTTTTACGGACTTATTTCTTGAAATTGTGTCGGTATTAGTGACATGGTAGTATAAGGTTTTTCAATCTCTGTCAAATTTAGCCAAGGCTTGAATCATTGAATTTTTCTTTTGCTTTGTTAGTTCACTTAACAAAAATAATTATTTTAATGGAACTTGTATATGAATGAATATATTTCACATATATTAATTAATTGATTTTGAATCGAACCAATTTAATCAAAATATACATATTTTTATATAAAATATACCTACATGAGAGGTCTATTTAAATATCTTTAAAATCGATTGATTTGGTTCTCGTTCCTCATTATTTATTAATTTTATTATATAACGCCTTCTTTGGAAGCTGAGAAATTCCTGAAGGTGCTTCTGTTCACTCGTTCCTTTCTATTCTCCGAAACAATTAGCAAAGAGCAATTCAAATATTTGATTTTTCAATTAATTTAAAATGACTTTGATTTTTGAAAGGTTGAACATTTTACGAAGGATTGACGTCTTGCCTCTCCGCTTTAAGAAATGAAACGGTTTTTATATTAAAGTTTTTCCTAACGACTTTGATTGACTTCTGGTTATAGGGTATAGGTTAAGGGTAGATACATTTATTGGCGAAATTTAACATATTCGTTCTTATTGAAATATAAAAGGGTATTAAAAAGGCTTTCAAGTTTTGTTAACTCGCTGTTTTCTTTTGCCTTGAAATATTTATGAAAGAAGTTGGCTGTCTGCCTCGCAGTCTTGCAAGTAGCTCCGCTGTCTGGATTGTTGGTTGCCGGATGATGGGCGGATGGGATGACTTTGCTCACCGTTGCCGCTGCCATTAATTACCAAACTCATCCAAAGTAATTCTATGGGAAAATTAGTTTAAGCGGGCGTGGCGGACGCCTCTGGATGATTCAGAGCTGTCAGAGTGCGGATTGCTGTCGGTGGGGCCGCTACTGCAATTATTATGCAATTACAGGGGGAGGCCGTGGCATGTAGGCCGACATCGTTTTCCTATTGGCCTTCCGAGGGATAACTACATAAAACTGTTACCTAAGCAACCTGCTGCACAAAGTTATGCCTGGCCCCCAGAAGGAAAGCAATTTGGCAGTGGTAAGCGTTTCGCCCTCTCACTACCTCCCGTCGGCTGCCTTTTGTCTTCTTTACGCGTCGACGGTGGCTGTGTAATATTTTTCTTTCTCTCCACTCAGACTGTTCCTTTTGTGGGCCCGCTGCATGGAGGAAAAGCTCATAAAACTTTTTCAATTTCACTTTAATTTCGCCGGCATTCTGCGCGTCTTCATCACCATCGCCATCGCTACTGCCATCTTTTTGCCGGCGCTTTTTCTAGCAGCCGAGGCATTTGGCGAAGAGGCCTATTCTTTAGTTGTGTAAAAATTCAATTATGTGCATTACCTTTCATATAGCCATCTAACTCACCCATACTTATACTAATATGGCCATGAGAAGGTTGGATGAATTTGTTGCTTGCCTTCGCCTTCTAATGACAATCAAATTAGCAGCATTTTCCTTGGCGCCAAAAACTTTTTCCATTAAACGAGCCATTTTTTGCTCATACTTTATTTTTTAAACTTGCCTCAATAAATTGATTGGCCAAAGTTACGCTGCGTTTGGCCAAAAGCATTTTTGTTTTATTTTCGTAAAGCTTGAAGCACTTTCAACTTGAACTGCACTTGGTCGAATAAACTTATCTTGGCATCGGGAGACCCCTAATTTTCCCCTCTGCTTCCTGGGCATTGCGTTAATCAAAATGTTTACCTCTAATTGAAGTTCCTTGTTGCCGGTTTAATTTCGTGTTCATAATCTTACGCAGGACACCTGATTAAGTTTACATTGAAATTTGTACATTGGAACTTATGTATATATGCACAAGTGAAGTAAGGGTCAAAAGTAAGTGAGGCGTGTTAACCAGCCTTTGGCATCTACTTACGAGCGACGTTGTTGCACACCGACACACCGAAAAATGTAGATAGTTTTGCGAAATGACCAATTAAGACAATAAGGAAGGCCTTAAAATGAGTAATACATGATGTATTTGCAGTTAACTCTCTCGCTTCAATTTCCATCAGATTATAGAGAATTAGTTTCAAACCTCTCAAGGGAGTCACAGATTTTTTCTTCTTATTGTGGCACCTTCATATAAAATTTATTCGACCTTTTGGTAGAAGTGTTTCTGCGGCACCCTTGTAAATTGTATATTAAGCTTAAATAAAAAAAAATATATTTTTTCCACTAATGATTACAAATAACTGTATTTAACTCCAAAACACTGTTAGTGTCTCTTCTGGTATGTCTTCCGTGCAGGTCCTCTAGAAATAAGGTAACCCAAAGAGCTTACTTAGGTGTTTTATTTAACGCTTTGCGAACCCACTTATAATCAACCTTTTGTACAATCTTTTTTTCTGGCATTCAATAATTTATAATTTTTCAATCTTAGCCAATTTGATGCCATGGTCGTGACCCAACTGGCAAACAATCTACACGCAGATTTCTAAGCTGTTACTCTACCCCTTTCCTGCCTTATATTCCATCATTCAAGACTTATTATAAACTCAGTGGATGTGGTGGGATTGGAGGAATGGCAGGTAAACTGTTGGCAATGTCATCGCATCATAAACATGAATAATTGCGTTGCTCAACGGGCGTTGAAAGCTCAAGAGACCTCAATAGTACAAGGGGGTTCTCAATAGTATTTAAAAGATGATATACTTTTTCTTAATGCCCTGCTGAATCTTTAAAAAGTAGAAAATATCTGTTGAGAGGAAAGGTAAATGATTTAATTTTTAGCACCTTAAGTAAAAACATATATCTTTGATATTTATTTTAGGGTATATTTTATTTGGCTATCATTTATTATTTTTACTTATTTGTTTGTATCATGTGCGTTCGTGCGCAAGTTCGAAGTTTCCCCAGCTAAAAGGATGGGGGTATACATGAAAAGTAGCTTAACATTAGACAGGATGACATACGACACTTGTCGGGCAGTTGGTGCCTCTCCTTGCAGCTGAAGCCATCATTGACAGCCAGCGAGTGTGACCCCAAAGGGGAGTCCTGGTGGGACTGCGAAGGGTACAGACAATGATATAGATAGATAGATATATATCTACAGTGTGCTGACCTACTCTTCATATTGCCTCTCTGTATTTGAGGGTACTGCAACGGATGTAAGCTCCTTTAGCTTCCCCCAAAAACCTCCAGCATTGCATTTGTGATTCGATTTGATTTGGCTGAATGGATAGATTATGGTTTCTCCATATAGAATCGTACGTGTGTGCCGTATCTAGGTTAGTTGAAGATTGTATCGTGTGAGGACCAAAATATCCTCTCAATATTATTTCCTAAGGCTCTTTATGCGTTTGTCAGCGATGCAAATGCGATTTGACGAGCCAGCCAAATGAAACTCGACCCCTTTAAAAGGAGGTGCATTGGTTTATAATAGCGGAAATTTCCACTTTCGCGGAATCCAATCGCAACCTATCTAATTAGGTAACCAGATACCTACAAACACCCAAGCCAATTGAGCGGATCGTTGCTTGATTAATTAGCGGTTTTAACACTCCGAATTCGAAGGATTAAATACCCATTCCATGAGTTTTTAAAAGCTGTCACAAATTGGATTTGAGTGCATCTCCTGTATCAACGGGAACATCAGCTTTCTGTTCAAGTATAGAAAAAAAGACAATTGGGGAAACTTTATTATTCTTGCTATTTTCCGCACAAAAAAAATTAAAAATAAATAAATAAGTAGAGAACTAAAAGAACGATATTGGTTAAACAACTAATAAAACTTTCTGTGGCATGCAAAAAGCGTATGAAATTCTGCTTTTACCTGACTCCCAAAAAACAACGAAAATCTCCTGAATAGCTGAAGAAAAAACTGTCTGCTATATAAATATTTAAAAAGTTGAAAAATGCAACTGTACAACCGGTGCAGCGAAAACAAATATAAATGGGATAGCAAACTGAAAAATAATACAAACTAATTGCCAGCCGAATAAAGTTTATCCAACGAAAAACTGTTATAATGTGTATACAATTTTTTTCGCTACTTCTCTTCGATTTGGTTTTAACTTTCCGAGTACTTTTTATAAACAAAAATAAAAGAGTAACAAACTTTCTGCAAATTGTGCAATTTTTTGCTCGTCTTTGAGTTTTTAAGCAATTCCAAACTCAATTTTGGTTGGGATTAAGGTTGAAAGGCTATAAAACTGGAACACATAAAACTTTTAACTCCACAATTTTTTTATTTATTATTAGTTTATTTATTTTTTGTTGCCTGGATGTGGTCAGTTAAAAATCAGAAAGATAATTCAAAGAGATTGGACATATATTTAGAGCAAAAAAGTTTCTAAATGGTGTTCGTCTTGTCCTTTAAAACCTTTAGCAACTGAAGCCGATGAGATTGCCAGCTAAGACACTAACGTTGAGTGCTTCCTGAGAATCTGGATCACCTTAAATTAAGTTGTTTCCTACTCCCCCCTCGAAATACTTTTATTAGCGTTTAAAGCAATTACCAACAGATTTTGCAACATAAATTATCAACTTGCCGAGCAACTAAGGGATGGGTCTGGTGGAGAGGTCTCCTCACAGCTATTTTGGCCCAGCGCCCATCAAAGGGGTCAAACACCCAACTTCTGACTCGTGACCTTTTTGGCAGCATTTAAAGTGATAATTCTCACACATACAAAAAGAAAGGGAGAAAGTCGAAGAGGCTGGAAAACTTGGAAGACTTTTATTATTTAATTTTGCTTCGCTTGTGCTAATAAATTAAACACATCTTGACTTCCGCTCACCAACAGGGCACGCCCCCTCACTTTCTGACTTTAAGTGGAACGAACAAAACCCAACACGTATGCAAAAAGCACCTGAAAAATGAAAATGCGAACTGAAACTTTTCCAGAAGGGATTAAATGCCAAGATTTCCCTTTTCGTTCGTTGTTTCGTGACTTTCAATTGGATTTCGTCATTGGCAATAAAAATCATTTGGATCTCAAGCCAATAGACGCTAGTTTGAAAATGTTTTGATTGAATTATTCACTAAGCATGTGGGTTTCGAAGAGAAGCGGAATAACAATTATTTATTCTATTTCGAAAATTAAGCTGCTAGTCTCTTATCAGGAGCAGACAGATGGAGTAAAAGACAACATCCTTACTCGCTTTACAAATTTGCATATTAAATTTACTTTCAATGGATCTCCTTTACTAGCACATCTTACTTCTTTTGTTGAAAAATCTATTCTTTGCCGAGCTTTGTCATTGAACTTCATATGCAGTTACTGGTCCTTTTATTTCTGAGCTTTTAAAATGTTTTGCTAACCATGTTAACAGTTTTTGACCATCTGAGCCAGTAACTTCACCGAAATATCAAAAATAAAACAAAGAATGCTTTTAATTTTTGCAACTTTATTATTACTTAAATTTTCAGTTTAGGGCTTGCAACTTATTTCACACCATTTTTTTTTTGTTATAAACCATCAAAATAATTTATGTTTCCTCCCCTTCAATTATGTATTTTGTTTTCCTTTTCATTTTATAGATTTCTATACTTTATTTAGCCAGAATTTGTTAATGCTAGATCTCATTCGCACAATTGTTACACATTTTCGAACGCCATAGGTTCCATAAATTTGATTTTTAATAGTATCATTTTGGTTTTGCCAGTTAGTAGTTCACTATATATATTATTCATATATGTTTGTCGTATTATTTTGCTAATTACGCTAAGTTTACACCATTACATTAATATATAGATTTATATTTATATATGCAAATGTTTGCATACAGAAGCTATATGCTTATAAATTTTCAATTCGGTTGTAATTTGTTTTCTGCTGTTTTTTATTATATAGTTCGCATTTGCCGCTTAATGTGTTTATATAATTTACAAGTATTTTTTTATAAGCCATTAAATTGTTCGCCATTTTTGCTCGTTTCACTTTAATGAGCTGTTCCATTGCTTAATTTTCCTCGCCGCGTTTTTTCTGGCATATCATTTCCATTTTAATTACAATTTTGGGCAATCGCTTGTAAATAGTCATAGTTCTGGACAAAAAAAAACAGAATACAGAAATAAGGAAAATTATTAATGTTCATATACTTTTACGGCGCATTTCAATTGCCCCGCTTAACGCCTAATGGAATTTTTAACTATATTCGCAGTTGGAAACTTTTTAGCTATATAGAGAGCTTACTTTTTTTTTAAGTTTAATGGGCTTATATATTCATTTAATGTTAATAGCTATATAAATATTTATTTAGTTACATAACAAAGTAGCTGCATGCTTACAATCAACAGTTTAATTTAATTTTGCCTTTGTTTTCTTTGCTTTACATTTCCGCGGCCAAAATTAAGTTTCAGTTTTAGTTTTAGTTTGCGTCTAACTCGCTCCTATTGTTTTTGGATTTGCAGGGCAAGTTTTTACAAATATCTGGTCAAAAACTACAGGAACAGCTCCCACCCACCTGTACATGATTCACATTTTCCGACTGAAATGATTCTGACCTTCTGAGTTTTTCAATAATTTGTTCTTTTGGCTAAAAACATTTTTGTGTGGTTATTATTTATATGGGAAGTTTCTGTTGTATACGTAAGAATAATATAAATACCATTTATTCTGTAACTAGACTTATTTACACACAATACACAATTATAATTCAGTCTTTGGAAGAATAACATTCATGTTTTGTTTTTGTTTTTACGCATTCAGAATTGTCTTAGAGTTCCTAATATATTTTTTTCTACTGAAATTGGGTTTAAGGAATGAAATATAAACGTAAGGGGATGTTTTTATTGGTCCTAATTGTGAAAAATAGATTGGCCTGGAAAATTCATTGACCAACCTGTGAGCATTCTATTCAAAATAAATTCAATCCAACTGAACATCTTTTGGTTTAGAGAAATGATTTAATAATAAAAGTGCCGGTGTTTAATGTTGAAGAAATTTTATTTCTGTCGCCTTTTCAACAAATAAATGAACAAAATTCTTTTTTTTTTAACAGTTTTTAACTTATTTCTCCTTAAGCGAATAAAGTATTGAATTACAAGTCAGTGTTTTTGATAAAGAGTTCGACAACAATCTACGCTAGTTAACTATTTACAGAGTAATTTATTAAAACTTGCAACAAAGTTAGCTTGGAGAAGCGCTTGTATGTATCCGATAGACACAGCTCCGGCTTCCGATAGACACACCAACTTACTGACTATGTAAAGACAGTTGAAACGCTGAGAGGGGCTGGTTGGGGCTTGTTGGGGAAGCGGAAAGGTAAATTGGGTTGAAGGGTCACTGTGCGCTTAGAGATCACATTTAAAACGCACGGTCAATTAATGTCACACACGCAGCTCGTCCATCAGCGGATGTTGCTGTTGCTGCTGCTGCTGTTGTTGCTGCTGCTGCTGCTGCTGTTGCTGATGATGCTGCGTGGTGGTGGCCACGATAACGGGAACTGTCGGCGGTGTGGGTACTACCAATCCACCGGCCGTGGTCAGCACTGTGGTCATGCTCTGATTATGATGATTCTGCAAGTGTTGCTGGTGGGTTACCACATGTTGCTGCTGTTGATGTTGCTGCTGGGCGGGCGAGTGTTGCTGGGCCTGTGCCTGAGTCTGTTTCATGCAGCTCTTCTTCGTTAGGGTGCCGCACTGATTGCCCAGAACTTGCAGAGCGTGGGGGGGTGGCATCTGCACCACCCCACCGACACCCACACCCACTGAACCGCCTACGGCTCCACCACCGCCACCAGGATCTTGCAAGGATTTCATGTGCTTTGGCGGGGGCGGGGCGCGGTGCGGTATGTCCGCAAATTCTGGCGGTGGCAGTTGGTGGTGCTGCATGGCGTGGTGGTGCGACAAAATGGTGGCGGGATCACTTTTTGTATGAATAGTCAAAGTCTCTAGGTCTCCGCATATATTATTCGGCATTTGGCCATTTTCCTGCCTTTTCAGCTTAGTTTGGGGCCTGGGCTCGCTCAACCGGGTCTTGTCCCTCTGGTAGTAGACGCCCGCGAAGATCAGGACATTCAGGATCAGCAGCGAACAGCCAATGGCTATGGTCACACTGAGGGCAGTGGAGTAGGCGGCAAAGCCATCATTGTCCTGTGAGGCACTAGCTGCCCCTCCTCCGGCACCATGATCGCCGTCCATCATATCGTCCGGATAGATCTTACCTCCGCCATACCGAGTGCCATTCCTTTGCAACGAGGACGAGGGGGAACTGAGATTCAGCAGGGAGAACACCTGATTTGTAAATATCGTAAAGTTTCCCATGGCTGCCGCATTGGCAGCCCTGGAGGAATAAGGAGGGTTCAGGGGCTTTACGGAGGCATCGCTGGCTATGTTGTTGTCCTCGTCATCATCGTCCTGCAACTGGTGGTGGGCAGCGGGCACATTATCGCCGCCGGGCTTGTGCAGGTCCGGAATGAGGTTCAACCAAAACGAAAGCCGATGCGCCCGATAGTGATTCTTCAGCTTCGGTTTGGTATCTGTATGGTAAGTAGAGGAATAACAAAAAGATATAGATTATTATTAAATATTACAATATGATAAGTGGCTTGCATATTTTAAGGGTTTATTTTAGTTTTGATATTTAAAACTCACCAAAATTTAGATATTTTTTGTGCACGCTCTCGTAGGCTGTCCATTCGATGGTCTTGTATCTACTTCGCTCCTGGCGGCTACCGTGCTCCGCTTCCATTGGCTCATTTGGGTTTCTGAAAACAGGATAATATAGGGTATTTGAGGTTGGGGTGGTTAAAATGGCGATGTTATCTTTCAGCTTCAATCGCAAGCGGCTTGAAGCGGCAAACCAAACATTCAGAGCTCACTTACCCGCTTCGCACAAAGTTGGACCAGTAGAACATAACCACTTCTGATAGACTAATTTCGGTCTTCGTGTAGTTGCGCGTAAAGTGATTGAAACCACCAACCAGTGGGGCACCGAAGATATAGGGCAAGTCCTCACCGTGAATGCATCCTTGGCGCTGTGAAATAACAGAAGCAGAAGCTATGTTGTACAAAGGGGAGCACTATACACAAGACCCTTGACCCTGATTCAATGGGTATTTATGCAATTGCCTATATGTGATAGCGTCATTACACTCCAAGTGATAGCTAGTTAAGGATTGAACTTAACTGGGGGAAGCTTGTCAAAAGTGGGTCAATGGGTTAATCTATCCCCCATTATAAAGTATGATTTTAATTAGGAAGTGAAGTTGCTAGCTCTTTGAACGACTAGTCCAGGAGAGATATATATAATCAATTAGATAAAAGCTTTAACTTACCTGTGGGTAATCGCCAAAACGAGTCTGGTAGTCAAACACGTACAGATACGAGTTGCGGTGATCCGCAGAATGCAAATCCACCGTTTGGGCCGCCGGGGCCACAACCTGAGCATCGCTCAGAGCCTCCAGTGTTTCGTCGCTGTGGGAAATTGTGGAAAAAAGGAAAAACATAAAATCAAATAACAATTTTTCAATATTTGCCCACCGCCTGCCATACAGCCCGTTTTCAATTTTCCGGCTATTTTGCCATTGCCCTTCGCCAATCGAGCCGTGTTCAAGTGCGCAACTAACAAGCCACTTTGAGTGCCGCCACTTTCGTTGATGTAGCTCGTATTTACCTGTTTACCAGGTGGGGGCCATCGCAACCAGGACTCTTAGCGCTGGGCTAAGCCTATTTTAGGGCTATTTTTCCACTAGTGATTTTTTGTCCTTTTTTATATTTATACTTTTACATTTTTTTCCTGTCTGGCATGGATGCTTCTATATATTTTTTCCATTTGTTTAGCATTGGAAATGCACCAGCGTAAAATTTGAATAAAACCCATTTGCCGCATTTGCATACATATCTTTCGAATGCAGCAAAGATGGAACTACTAGCGCCCAGAAAATAGCTTCCTTCGCTTTTTATTGTGGAATGTGCGATTATGTTTAATATTTAAAGTTAAAGCTCATGCTGTGAACTCTTTGAATGTTCGTTTAAGCGAAAAGATTTAAGTCTGGCATTAAAGTAACTTGCATTTGACAACCATTTTGCCTTTTCAAGAAATATTAAGTATACGCCGTGTGTTGGCGTGTACTTGTGGTTGAAATAGGGGAAATTAATTTGTCAAAATTTATTTTAAAATATTTGAATTTAGTTCCGCACAAATTGTGAAAACACTAATAAATTGTTAGAGGAAATCGACACAAGTACCCAAAATGCTTTACCGGATGTGTGTGATGTTGCTTTGTCGTACTCGTCAAACAAAATATTGATTTAAATCAAAGATCAAATGCAAATAAATTATTCGGTCGTGCTTCTATTTGCGAAATTTCCATATTATTCAAATGCCGAAATGACAAAACTATTTTTCCGGACAAATTGAAACCGAGCATTGTTTATGAAGATTGGCAGGCAAACGAAACGGCATGAAATGATCAAAAAATTTGCATTTCATTTGCTATAAGATTGAAATCAAGATTCATTTAAGCCGCCTTAATTGAAACCCGTTCGGCCTGAGCTCCAGTGAAAGACGAACACACCGGCGGAGCCAGAGATCGGGACATGCCATTGCGCATTTAATTAAGAACGAAATATTTATTTGGCACACACTCCTCCGAATCCTCCCTTCCTTCATGCCCCTTTGCCCATTCCCTTTCCATTTGGAAGAATTTCAGGTTCGAGGGGCTCGCATACAAACGCAATTACTCACCGGATATTAATTGGATGCTGGACGGGCCTCTCCCAATCCGTATACTCATTGACAATCGTGGCGAATATCTCGTTCAAATGGAACGTGTACGTGTTGCGTACGTAGGCCTTTAAAATTCTCGACCGCCGATCTGCCTCGATGCCATATTGCACGTCTCCCGAATTGAAGCTGAAAAAGGCCTCGGCACGTGTCACGCCGGCCATCAGGTCGTATCTATGAAAATGCGATTGAGAAAGGCGAGAGGGTTTTATTCATCCACTTAAAATAATTTTATTTAACATATAAGTTTAGTTCTAAATTAGTATCAATAAAGATAATCAAAAAATACTAAACACAAAGAAAGCAGAAAAGGATAATAAAAGTATTTAACTTCATAAAGTTATTTTCATAAAAGTTTTTCAGTGCATCAAGTGGGTTAATGCACAAATGTAAGGTGTAACTGGCCCTGTTAGCACTGAGCCACAGATGGGAGCCCTCTGATAAGTTAAATCAGACTAAGATGATGGGGGAAGATTTTTATGAACCCAGAAAGTGTCTGGCCATTGCCAAGCAAAGGATTAAATTAAAAAAAATATATATTTAACAAGCAACTAATCTGGTTTCCCTTTGTAATAACGGATTTGTAAACAACAAATTGCATTTCTTGAGCATCAATTCACATTTATCTCCTGGCCACAATAATTTTCTCCGAAAACTTTCGATCCACTCATTTGTTAAACAAGTTGAAACCCTTGGAGCTAACCGCACTCTTGGTAGATATAAAACTTTGCCGAAACTCTTGGCTCTGGCCAGCTCAGTCACTGGCCAACTGCAGATGCTAGCTGCATTTTCAGCATTGGAAAATTTAAATTTATTTTTGCCTTATTTGTTTACGCACTGAGGCCAAGACTGTGAGACTTTGAGACTGGAGGGCTGTTGTCGGGTTGAGAGTTTGGCGTTCTTCTCTATATATTTGGCAAATTTTATTTGCTCTTTGTGCATACGTGTAATGGAATTCCTTTGCGGACTCTACAGCACTTCACGTGTGTGAATGCCGGTTGGGGGCAGGGAGGAAAATTGCTTTTAAATGTGCACAAAGAAATATTTATACTCTTTTTCCAGGGAAACCGACTAATAGCCCTTAGGGCATTGACAAAGCGATTACAAAGCGCACAGAGATAAATTCATTTTAGACCAACAATGCGCATCCAGTCCCAAAGGGGTGTGGCTTGTAACCCGAAAATAGTTCTCATTAACTATTGACTCTGCTATTGATTGCCTGCAATTGCAATGCGTTGCAGTAAAAAGCTGCACTCAGTTCGTTTATTCCAGAGCATTGGGCTCTAAAGCTTGACTCGCTTTTCCAGCTAACCCATTTGGAGGGCCCACATCAATTATGAAATCGCAGCTAATTAGCTGTTAATAATATATATTAACATTGTAAAATGGCTCAAACACAAAGTGCATAAATCAAGTGCTCCCCAAAAACCACAACCCCACACGAAACTCACAGTAGCCGCAATGACCTGAGCTTAACAAAATGAAGCCCAACATTTGCGTGCCTAATGTGCATAAATTAATTAAATGCAGGTGTGTTAGTGCGTGTGTGTTAGCCCAGTGTGTGAGCGGGTGTGGGTAAATCTTATCGCTGGCTAAACTAACGGCTGTTGGAAGGATCGTGCCGTGGCAAAAGTCAAGATAAAATTCCTTTGACACCCAACGAAGGTAGCACAAACTTGCCAAAAGAGTCGAAACTTTAAATTAATTATAGCCCACACTCTGGAAACACAATCATATAGCAAAGTTCTGTTAAAACACTAAAAAGTATATATTTTTTTTTCAAAATTTATTTATTTTTAATCATAAAAATTAATTGAATATTTCATTAAATCTTTGAATGAGTAATTCAATAGATCTTGATTTTCCGGATTCTATGTATTTATTCCTAAATTTATATATATCTTAAATTACTAGTAGAAGTATAGTATATACTACTATACATCTTAAATTTTCCCAGTGTCTCTGCCCATATGTTTGTTTGCTTTTTTGTGCCAGGTAAGCGTTAAGGTAAAAATAATTAAGCATTTGCTGGCCTGGCCCAACTTACCTTGACAACTTGTTAATGGCAGTTTTTCTCATTAATACTGCATTAATTAAAAAGTCCGCCGCATGTTGGAAATGCGTGAGTGTTGGTGTATTTTTATATATTTTTTTATATGCATATGTTTAAGGTAACAAGTACCAGCCATCGTCATCATCATCGTCATTATTATAATCGTCAGCAGCAGTTGTTGAGTTGCGTTTAAAGGAGTTGGCCAGAATAAAATAAGAAAGGTGAGAAATACATTGCTTTATAATTTATTTTAATTATGCAAAGGAAATTAGGAACATTTTTGAGACACGCATTTTCAGTTCTCAGTCATTTAATTAATTTTATTACTCCTGTTTTCCACCTTTAACTGTTTGTTGAATTTTTTAATGCAACATTTAAATTAGAAAGGGTCCTAAGATCTTTTGAGGATTATACTCTTCAAGCTCTACATACTCTGCGATTGGTTTAATTAATTAATGAAAACGAACCGATATTCTCTAGTTGTCCAGGCGTTCCCCATCCTCCAGCTGCTGCAATTCCAGCCTCTCCACCCAATCCGTTGCCGGCGGCCGTCGAGGCCTGCGCTTGAGCCTGTGCCGCCGGTGACCCGGGGGCGGGAGGCACGTAATCCCCTCCGTCGATGACCACACCGTCAATACTCGGGCCAAAGGCAAAGCCAAACTCCGGAGGGCGGATGGGCACACTCAGCAGTTGGTCGAGCGTCTTCTCACGCAGGCACTTCATGAGGTGGGCATGGGGCAAGTCCGAGGCGCAGTTGACGTGATGGGCCACAATGGCAGCGTACTTGGCCGGGTTGCTCACCAGCGACCAGGGGGCGAGGCCAGAGCCGGACATCAGGATGGCACGGTTGAAGAGCAAACCTTTTGGACAAAAATGTCCAAGATATAGTTTCATAAACAAAATTATACCGAAAAGAGTTAAACATTAGCTCAGGCATGAAAAAATGAAAAATAATGCAAAAATCATATTACAATTCCTTGGAAAGATATAAAATTAATAAAAACACAATTTTTTTCACTGCATGGTAACCAAGAGTGACACGAAATCGGGGATCAGGCACTGCAGAGGCAGTGGGATTTGCCGCCACTTACCCTCTGGCACTGCCATTGACGAGATGAGAAAGTGGACGCAGGCAGCACCGGTTCCGTGGCCGGCCAACGTGATGCTGTTGGGATCCCCGCCGAAGGCCGCTATGTTCTCCTTGAGCCAGTGCAGGGCGGCAATGATGTCCATCAGGCCGTAATTGGCCGGCAGCTTCGAGTAGCGGTCCGTGTTGGCATTCAAGAAGCCTGCAAATAGTTGTCGAGTTTTTCCGCACTTAATCAGCAGTTTTTCTTGTGCGCTTGATTGGCTCGCTCGCGAAAATGGAAATTTAATCGATTCGCCGTGCACCCGTGCAGTAAGTCAGTCAGTCAGTCAGCCAGTCAGTCATTCAGTCAGTCTGTGAGGCTCATTGCCTATTTAAAATGTCAAACGCAACTCTTTTTTTCCCTTCCCTTCGGCGGGTAAAAATGTGCAAAGTCACGCGTGCAAATCATGATGTCAGCACTTCCGTTTCCTCTGCAACAACAGCTTTTTGAGTGAGGAGAGGGAGGGGGCAGAGGCGCGAGAGTTGGCGCCAAATGGGGTCACACTAATTTCGTCTGTGCATTTGAAAGTGTTTGGACAAAGCACAGTGGGACAAGATATACGAGGGTAGAACGAAATTTTTTTTTTAAATAAATAACTTTCTAAGTCTCTCCTATGGCCATATTTGTAAAGTTTTTTCTACAATATTTTCACTTTTATTTACTTTTTTCTCTACTGAATCTTATACCACTGTGCTGCTGCTAAATTTTGCGCCAGACTGTAACTAAATTAGTTAGATTATGGAATAAATGTTCGCCTCTTCGCTGCTGCAGTTGTTACGGCTGCCTCAATGGGTGTTGCTGCTCCTGTTGTCGGCGGAAGTGCAGTGGATGTTGCACTGGATGTTGAAGAGGCACGTTCGCTTCATTGCACTGACCTCACTCGCTGTGTTTCCGAAGCGTCGGTCTGGCCGCCCATTCGAATGTCCGTTTTCCCGGCTTTTTGAGCCCGTCCTCCCGGTCATGCACTCGGCATATCAATTAGCATTAGGATTTGAGTGTGCCAAGCACTTACCGAGCACTCCGAGGCGATAATTTATGGTTACCACCAATATTTGTCCATAGCTGGCCAGCACGGATCCGTCGTAGGGATTGCCGCTGTTCCACTCATAGGACTCGCCGTGGACAAACACCAGCACAGGATACTTGGCAGGACCTCCGCCGCCTGACGAGGACGAAGATGAGGAGGAACTGCCACTATTTCCTCCCGATGTCGATGATCCCGAGGATGAGGAGGAAGAGCTGCTCGAAGAGTCACGCGAACCAACTGTAAAATACACACAAAGAAATTTGTATTTATAAGAAAGTTGTATTCTTTCACAAATAAAAACTAATTCAATTTTGCAAGTGTTAATTGAAAAAAACTGTAGTCAATAAGAGAAATAATGGGTTCATCATGCATTTAATTTAAAATCTTTTCTTAAGGACAGTGTAGAAATGGAAAAGGAATTGTTAATTGGCAGCTGGTTTCTTGGAGGAAACGATGGAGGTAAAATGTATAATGGGAACCAGAAATTGATTGTCTTTCCGCAGGAATTTCTAAGGAATAATGCGAGTCCACAAAGAAGGAAGTAATTGCGGAAGGAGGTATTCGTCGATTTGACTCTTAAGCCGTCAGTCGAGAAGCCAAAACCATTAATCAGCCGAACGAAGAAAATACGTAAACAAGGCGTTGAATCAGACCGCTTCTATTGACTCCAATTTGGGACAAATGAGCGTCTAAGCCTCCAAAATAGGCAAATTACACGTAAACAACTCTTTTCCTGCCCGGCGTGTTGAAAGCCCAAAGTCATCGATGGCTCTTCTGGTCTAGTGTGTCCTAATCGGAACGGACACGTTTTCCAGCTTAGGATACTTGTGTGTAAAAGAGCTTTTTTCTCATCACGGGGATATGGACACGCAATCAGGCCATGGAGTGATCCCTTTTTGCTGACGTGGTAGTGTCTACCTTTGGGGCTTAGGCCCTCAAATGGTGTGAGCCACTAAAAAGGCCCATTTCAGGGGATTAAATTGAAAGAATATACTTTTCTTGAGGCAAGGAGTCTTTGGCTCTAGTTTAAAACTTTAAAGAGAGTTTCAGAGTTCCTAGAAACTACACAATTGAGGCTAAAGTTTAGCTTCTGGGTTTTTTTTTTTGGTAGATGTTTGTTAAGATGTTTCTTTAATGCAAACCCAAGCGAAACTAAACTTACTTCCGAGTAGAGAATACGAAATAGTTTGCAAAATGCAAACATAAATTTATCCATACAGTACAAGGAAACGGGCAAGGAAGCAAAGCTTGTGCAGCTGCATCTTTCGGGTAGATACATATCGCATGTATCTGAGCTAGTCAACATCAGACAACGCCCTCCGCCCTCCGCTCTCCGCTCTCCGCTCTCCACCATCCACCCACCATCCTCCCCTTTTCGTTCTTCGTTTCGAACAAAAGCCACAACAACAAGTACAACAAAAGCAATATGAACAGGGGTTTCTCGCCTGCTGCCCACATAGAAAGTTCTGTCCTGGAACAAAAGGACCTGCTTATCAAAGCGGAAAAAGAGTTGAGGAGAGGTCCGCTGGTGGGGGCTGAGCAGGCAGGGCAGGCTACGGCAGGGGGTCTGTTACCAAGAGTTAGAAGAAGTGGCGAAACGAGCACCGTATAAAGGCCAAAGGAGGAAAGCAAGTTACTGTGTCAGTGACTTTTATAAATAGCGCGAACAAAGACTGACTCGTGGCACGTGTGCGGACCACAGACAACGAGTCAGTGAATACGGGATGTTGGCGGAGACTCGCAGCGAGATACCCCTAGAAACCTGGCCGAAACCCCGTGAGGGCGTATCTATATGTGTTAATGTGTCACCAAATCGAAGCCAATGTCAATATCCATTTGAAAATCTCGGCTCGGTTTCACGCAGACCGTGTTTAACATCAAACATATTGAGCAAATTCAATCTGATCAAGCCGTAAGAGGAAAAAGATGTATAACTCTAGCCACCAAGCTCTCAGATGAGAGGTGAAGTTCTAATTTCCCCAAAAAAGTCTTGGTTTTGTCATTATAATAAAAAGGTCCGTTATTGTGGCACACGAACAATTTTCTAACTAATAATTTTTGTCTGTTTAGTTCGGCAATTACCCCACATAATTGCCAACATTTTCTATATTAATTCCTTTGGGAAAAGTTTTTAGCTGCAACAACCTATAAATTCTTGGACGGCCTCAAAAATTTCAGCCCTTCCAGTCATTACAGTAATTTGAGGCCAGAAAGGTTTTCGCAAATATATATAGAGAGGTCGGGTGGGTTGAAGGGGAAGCCACGTAACATGCAAACAGCATTTAAAACTTGTCGCCAAAACTTCCGGCCACCCTCACAAAAACCCGGCCAGAAAACTTTTGTTGTCTTTTCAACAAAAATGGCGACGTATTCGGTGTGCGAGTTTGCAAGTTGCAGTCCTCGGGGGAAGCTACTTACAGCAACCAGAGCAAAAGGAATTAAACTTTTATTACTGCCCTAAGAAGAAGTCAACACTTTACAGAGAAACCAACAAATTTGATGTCTTTAATTTTGTCAAATTTTTGTATAAATTCCTTTAAGGATTTTTTGTGGGTTTTTAATAAAATGTACCATTTGAAAATGTCTATCCACTATCATAACAAGCTAATACACTTAATGTATATTTTCCAGTGTCGTCAGAAACTCGTAGAAAGACCCAGACAGTCATAACTTTATAACACCCACGCCCATCGCCCTGCCTCAAAAAACTTGTACAATAGTTTTTGCTTGACGCTCGACAAAAGTTTGTCTCGCATAATTTCAGCAAATGTAAATATTTTGTACAAACGCGCAGACAAATATGTGTTTGCCGGAAAACTAATGCGACTTTCGGGGCCCTATGTCGGGCTTGTTAATAAGTTGAACATGTTTTAATTTACATGCTCACGATTTTTGCGACCAAAATTCTGGGCTAGAACTGTCGTTTGGCTTGCCATTTATTCGCAGCCGGCAAATCAGAATTTGGCTGTCAACTTTTTAGGCTTCAGACTCGGCTAAAAGTTGCCCCTGGGACTTGTCGTCTTTCCTAGAAGTGTCAACAGTTTTGGGTTATTTTGACTGGCATAAATTTAATCATGTTTGTAGCGTGTGGCAAATGTAATCTCTTTACAGGTCTTTCCTACCAGCTAATAGCTGATTACTTTCGGATGATTTCGGATTTGCAAAAATCTTTTAACTTTCCAACACAATATTATTTTTGCAATATTTAGCTCCCATTTGTTTGCAAACTTCACACATTTCACCGGTTTAAATGTCCTAATTTGTTATTGAAATTTATCAAAATTCTTTCTGTAAATAATCGCTTATTCAATTTCGATTCATTCACAAGGAAATGTTTACAATGCCATTATATCAATATTATGTTTGATTTTTTTACAAATTAAATTTAAAGCAGTATGTAAATATATCCTCATTGTTTCCATAGCTTTTTTGTGGGCATACATCAATTTCTTCAGCCCCTAAAAATAAACTTTCGTTGACAAACCACTCGAATATGTAGAGCAATTTGTTGATAATAAAGTTGCTGGTATTGAAATACATTTTCAAGTATGCTCACACAACATTGTATTGCTTGTTTTATGGCACACTCTTTCACACCAGAAACGAACTCAATAAACAAAACAAAAACAAGAAACAAGCAGTAAACTAACAATAGCAGGAGTAGCAGAGGAAGCCCGAGTTTTGAAAACAGCCTTCAGCAACCAAAAACTAGGTGAAATCAATATCCTCAACTCATTTTGCTTGGCCTGCCGGCAGCCGCATTGTCGTCGTCCTTTCCCTGGGTAAAAAAAATCCTTTTATTTCCTGTTCCCCGAACAATGCTACTTGTGTTCGATGAAAGATGCTGCAAAAAAATCTAGTTCATTTCGTTTTATGGTAGTTGGAAAAATTTCATTTCGTTGAGCTTCAAGTTTAGTGTCGCCTTTGTTACGTTTGGAGTAGTTTTTCAAGTACAGTGAATGCTGGTCAAGTTCTTTTTAACAGTTCCGATAGGATTTCCTATTTTTCACCATTCCAAAAAATGCGTTATTATTAAATTATTAATTGCATTTCTAGGCTACTTAATTTTTCCCTTCAAAATTTGTTTCAGTTTTGATGCTTACTGTACTTATCCAAAGCTTGCTCCGCCACAGGTTAAGTTTAAAGTGTCTGTTCTACAAATTTCTGATCTCTTTCAATTTATTTCGGTGTGTATTTTGTGTGTCCTTTTGTTTTCCGCTTTTTATCGATTTAATAAATTACAGGGCCAGTCGGTTGGTTTGTGTGCGAGTCTTCAATTTAAGGTTCATTGCGCTTTCTGCTTCGAAAAATGTTTCGCTGGATCCGGTCTCCGATCCGGAGTTATCCAGGTGACACAGTTACGGTCACGTAAGTTTTCGTTTTCTATCATTATTTTTTCGACATTTTGCACTTTATGGCCAAGCTTCTGCTTCTTTTGACTCCTGAACTAAAGCTTTCCAATATATCCCGGCCTTAGGTGGTAAGTGCATTTTCAGTTTCGTAGTTTATTACTTTCGGTTGGGTTTTACCTCTGCCCACTTTTTTTATGATTTCGATTTAGCAAAACTTTTTCACTTCGACAAATTAATGGAAGTAGCTGGCCATATTTTTATGATTTTTAGCCCCTTCCAGTACATTAAATGGCTTCTTTACCAACTTCCTCGGTTATGACAGTTAAGTGATGTCGGCAGATTAGCACACACATGTTTGGGGCTTCGAAATTGAGAAACACATCAAGTTGTAAACTTTCCCCACATCAAACTCAATAAGTGAATTGAATAATTCAGTTAGTGAGCAACTTATAAATGGGAATTTCTGGTCGGTTATGCGGACCAGAAAGCGGAGCAGAATGCGGAATGTTTGACTAAAAATTTTTTGGCAAAAAGTCAATTGGTTCAAATGGCAATTGAAGTTCCTGCGGTCAGTTGTGTTGGTGAAAGAGAATGGGAACTGGGACGGGAAACTTGATTTTCCACTTAGTATTTGTCTCAAATTGCATGAGTGAGTAGGTAAATGTACTCGCCAATGCAAAAAGTCATTCAAACTTAAAGTTTGCTCGGCGGCAACTTTCCTACAAATTGTATGGGAACGGAAAGTTTTCGTATAGTTCCAAGCCACGCTCAAATGCTAAAGTTGAAATTCTAAATCCCTAGTACCAGCTGGAGGATGAAAGTCGGGCGGCAATTCATTCCTAAATGAGCCATCTAATCCGGAGTAATCTACGGCCCGATAATGTTAATAAACCCAGTGAAGGAGCTCTAGGGCTAAAATATATTGCACGTACTTGGAGAATATATTAGATGGAACCGCAGGAAACAAAGCAAAATGTCAAAAAGTGGTAGCAAGATGAAATTATGATTTCGTCATGCAAAATGCTGCTAAACACTCATAAATAAGTACATATATACTGGCAGACGGGGCACATAAAAGCTTATAAAAGATATATAAATGCGTCTGTGGGAGAGGGAAAGTATGAAGTTATCACGTGACTCCTTACGCACATTGCACGCCATAAATTACAAAGTACTTTGCCCGCCAAAACTCAATTTACATTCATGTATACGCAAACAAACACACTCGCAGTCGGCAACCCTGGCCAAAGGACACCCACACATCCTTGCCTCCGTGCTGTTTGCTTCCTTGCTGCTTGGCTGATAAGCCAAAAGTGAATAAGAAAAATGCGCAGGGAAATGCGAGGGAAAATGGCTGGGAAAGGGCACCCGGCACCCGCCATCCGACACTCGGCGAGTGTGAAGAAAAAATTGTTGCATTAAATTAGGCGGAGCAGAGCATCAAACGGAGAGTGGAAGCTTTACGATGCGTCACTTGCCTCATGCCACACTTAAATGCCGATAAATCATTAAAAGAAAAGTGAAGAGCATAGGACCGAAGGAGGCATGCCGAACCGAACCAAAGCGAGTCAAATGCAAATGGAAAATGTTCTTGCCAACTTTGCTTGATTTTTATTGTGCTTTGTTGCCATGCCTTGCTCTTCTTGTTGAACTTTTATAACCCACAAAATACGATTTTTATTGCGTTGGCCCCTTGGCATCGTCTGGCACTTCATAAAAATGTAAAATATTATGATGCCTCCGGACACGTTCACTCAAAGCGCATTGTGTGAGATCCTCCGGTTACACATATTAGCTATTGCCAAAAAAAAAAAGAAGAAAATCATATCGTAAAAGGCCTAAAATTTGCACCTTTTTTCAAATGGTAATTTCTGTTGAAAATGTCATCGGATATTTTACCGGGCGGAATCGTTTCCTTTAACGATGCACTTAGCCCCGGTCCATGTTACCTGAAACCACTCGGTCTACCATTTGCAAGCTAGTTAAACACAAGTACCGACTTAATGTAAGCCAACTCCGCACACGTTACGTATACGTAATAAATTGTACCTCCGGTTGGAGGGCCGGCCGATCGCAAACGGTTCGGAGCCTGAAGTCCGGAGTCTGGATCTGGTAGAGAAACCGAACCTGGCCACTTAATCTTAATGCTTTCTACCGCTTAACCCATGCATCAGCTTAATTCCGGCTTTAAACCAGCCAGCCGAGAAATTTGCATACGAGCGCACAGGTGTGTGAGTTTATTTTAACGAAACCAATATGCGGCAGACACATGACTTCTAAAAAAAATTGTGGTAAAACGAAAGCTTTATAAGAAGGGGCATGGCACTGCAAGAAATGACACTTACTTACAGAGTTCGATAATGGAATAATAGTATTAGGCCAATTGCAACAGGAAAATCTACGAACAGAACAAAATTCTAGGGATATAGAAATATAGACCTGTTTTTTAAACAAAAAATATATATTATAAAATTATGTTTTAACAAAAATGTCACAACATAAAACCATTTCTTAAAAGAAAATTATTACCGTGTAAAATTTCTGTTGTAAGAAGATAAGGGGCAGGATGGAAAAAGGGGAGAAAAATGTCTGGACCAGACGATGGGAGAATCGTTGTGGGTCTTGGCCCTGAATGTTGTTGCAAATTGAAATATGCAATTTGTCGTGAGAGATTTTGTGTGGCTTTGCCTCTGACTCTGACTGCATCCCGCAGTCATGCTGAGCTAGGTCCGCCATTTTTCCGACCTCCGCCTGCCGGCCCACTCCCTTTTCAATTTCAACGTATTATCGGTTAACAACATTATGTCAGCGTTCAGGCGTAAAACTGCTTAAGAAAATTGCAATGGAAAGGAGCTGGGAAAATGGCGAATAGAAATTGGTTGCTGGAGGTCGCTACGAAATCGAAGCGAGTGCTTCGCCGCCACCTTAATAGTTTTCTTTTTCTCATTTTCTGGACGCCCGTACAATTTATGATGATCAAGGGGGCGGAATGGGAATGAATGCGAATCTGCCACATAATTGCGTTCCAGTTACATTTTGTGCACAATTCGCGCACGCTCTTACTTTTCCGCATTGGTTGCCATTGCTGCTCAGTGCAACATCGTAAATGTGTCATACATTGTGCCCTGTACACCAGGGCGTATGCATAATGCGCTCCCTATTTACACTGGGGAGTTCTTCTTCTTCGTATTTTCTTCGCATTTTATGCTGCATTTTAACGACTCCGGTGAACTTTCTCTTTGTTGCGAGTCCGATGGAGAATTCCGCACATAATTGATGGTGTGCACATGGCAGGCTCATCAATAACTAACATGACGTATGCGTTCTAAACAAATAAGCAGAAAAACTCATCCATTCTCCTTCGTATGCGAGACGAAGCCAAGCATCATCAATATCCGCTAGATATGGCGAAAATTGTCAAAATATTAATGGCCATCAAGTAGTTGCCCTTGTTGTAGCAAATTTATGTCTATTGCTACAACTATTCGAAAGAATGTCTTCCCCTGCCTCTGTTTTTTCCAACGTTTTTTTCTCTACTTGGTCTTTACTTTTTGCCGCTCGGCCTCTTTGATTGATAAATTTACTTTTACGGCTGCCATTCTGCCGTTTATATCCGTATTCTTTTAGTGCAGGAGTGTGTGCCGGTTGTCTGTTGTTTGCTTGGCCATTTTCCGTTATGGCTTCGTTAGTAAATTATGGCCACTTCCGTTTTTGCTGTCTAATAAACTGAGCCGTCATATGTTGTGCGTAAGTATGTGTTGTAGCCACGGCTTACTTATGAGATTCCTGCCTGCCTTCCAGCCAACCAGACAGCTCTCTGCCAAAACTTCACTTTTGTTTGGCCACCGAAAACAAATTGACGTAAGTCGTGTGTAATTTATAATGAAATATTATATTCGCTCGTTTGGCAGTTAGGCAGTCAAGTGTGCTGAAGGTAATAAATGACAATGTGTGGTGTGATATCCCTCAATGGCCACCTCATTCGCCACCTTCTTGTATCCTTGTTTGCCATTGAGTGCTAGTGCAGGTTATTTTCGTAGGCAATTTAATCTGTGTCTTCCTGGAATCGGGGCTGGAAATCTTTAGATTAGATTTGACAGTTGACTTTGATTACCCAATCGATTAGGTCGATTTTGAAGTTCATAGAAATCTATTAGGAAATTGAAAGGCTAACGAGGACCAACACGTGTCCTTAATAAAGTCTATAAAAGATTGTCACTGTGGCTTGTGGGTTTTGGGCAAAAATAAAGAAATCTTTTGATCTCCTAAGAAAAGACCATTATACATCCATTGATTAGCCGCAAAGCTATCAAACGGCAATTTTGTTTCACTAAAAATAAGATAAGCTTGCGTGCAGCTGCTAATGCAAAGCGGCCAGGAAGTCTTAGCAATTTTTTTCCGCTACCAAAAATGCACAAGTCAACTGTTCATTTATCCGGCCGACTGGAGCCAACAGCTCTGATTTTTGTGGGTTTGTAAACATGCCGCTACAAATGCCAGCCACACAATGGGCCATGTGTCTAATGCACTGCTAGCATGCGAAATGGCAGTACGTATAACGCCCTGTAATTAGACTATGACACGCTAAGTGCACAAATCCAGGGAAATGTCTTGGCGGGAAATGCTTCAAATGCATGCAACGACTTGGACTTTGTACCATTTGCAAGTCTCTGTTTGTTTTAGTTTGGCACATTTTCTATTTCAATTTGCCAGCAGAAAAAGGAAACGTTTTTTTATTTCAATGTTCAAACAGAAAATTTGAACAGCTAAATTGACCTCGAGCGGACCAAGGTGGCGTAAGGAGCCAATTATGAACTTTGACTTATCAATTTCTTGGAAAATGGCAGCACACAGGCGAAACGGTCAAATTTCGTTGGTCACATTTAATGCGCAATTTAAATTCAATGCCTTGAATCCATTTTCTTTTTTGAGGAGCAGAAAAGTGAGTGTGTGTATAGGTTGGGTGGGTAGCCCACTTTCAAGGGTCAAGTGGCCATTGAAAAGGTGAACTGTTCGACCATTCTGCCGAGATGTGACAAATTTTTGATGCATATTTTATGCTTTGGCTTTGAACCGCCAAAGGCAGCCAGCGTGTGTGTTCTTGTGAGTCAGGGTTGATAAAACAAAAATACATATTTTAGGAGATGGCTCGGTAGTGGTGGCTGCCAACCAGGGCTTTTGAGTCATGTTAAAAATAAAGGCAACCGCTTTAAAAGCGCAATTTTCTGTGTCAATATTGAATATTTAAATTTCCATAAAAAGGCAATATAAATAAAAACAAGGGGTTTTATCCAGGCGTGGGTTCGAATCTAAAGTGCTCAGCAATATAAAACAAAACTTTGTGTAAAAGAGGCTTAAAGATACATAATATTTATTATATAAGAAGCCATACAACGCTGCCTAATTTCACAAAAGTTTGTTTAAATTTTACAGTCCAATAATCATTCGTATTGCACTTTAGCAGATCAATAGTTGTGAAATTATCGAAGCGCTGGCAAAAACAGACAAATGCAATAGATTTCTCTACAATATCCATTTAACAGTATTTTTATGGAAAAGTTTATGAATATTCTGCAAATATGAAAAACAAATTTAAAATCGCCATGTGACATTGTTTTATATCAGTGGAGAGACCGAATAAAAGTGTGGCATGGCGTGGGTTCCACCGAAAGTGTACGTACATGCCTGCACGCACACAAGCTCACATACGCATACACAGAAGAAACTCTCACAATGGCGGCCATCAACGGAGACTTTGCTTTTCATACATATTGTAGATTTATTGATAGCGCTCTTCGCTCACACAAACAAACAGACAGACACAAACGCACGAATACAACCACCTCCAAAATAATAGTACCAAAAATATATTTCCTAAAATGGATTTGAATAATTTTAGCAGACTTTAGGACAGATTGTAAGATTGTAAGAGAATTTGTATAAAGATGATTAAATCTTAAAAAATGTTTACGCACTTTGAATTAATTTTAACAAAAATATAAATGATGCCTTTTTCATTTAAGAAAACTAAAGTAAAAAAATAAAACCTTCGTTTTTCCCAATATTTTGCATAAAACTGTAACAATCAACATAAACGCTTTCAGTTAAAGTCAATATGCAGCCAAGCGCTTCGTTTATAACACAAAGTTGACAAAAGTTTCCGACGCCCTTTTTTCTGCCAGCCGGTTTTTCTGGTCGGTATTTATGGCTTTCCATCGTCACTTGTAGGTAGTTATTGCCGTAGTGGATAGATGCTGTTGGCAAGCCTAGGAAATTGCAATCGCAAGCAGCAAATACAATCAGCAACACAAACGCAGACACAGTCCCATCGGAGCAGCGACTATCCTTTCAAATATGTATCCATTCCGATGAAGGAGTAGCGCAAAATGAACGATTTGATGTAAAGGACGTACTATGTGCACTTGACGAGGGCTGATGGGAATCGATTTGTGGAGTCTTCTTTCAGAACTGATTGCAAAAAGAATGGATGCAAAAGCAGTTACTTATCACTAAGTAAAAACACTTGGGAAAACAATGGATATCAGTGGAATTAATTAAAGTCTAAGGCACTTTGATTGTTTAAGCTTTAAAGTAGCCCAGAACCACTATTGGTTGCTTTTGTGTTGTATTGCATTCACAAATCAAGGCAGTACTTTAAGATTATTTTTCCATGCAAATGCGGATGGAAAACTTTGAAAACTTTACACTAAATGATGAGCCGAGGCAGGGGAACATAATAAATGTAATTTGGAAATTTTCCGTTTCCCACTCCCTTGTTGCGTTTGGCAATTGTGCCTGGCATAAGAAAATGGGCAAAGTAACCTCATTTTGGTGCCTTGTCTCCATTTTCTTTCACTGCCTGCCTTGGCTTCTTTTTTTTTGGAACTCCCCCAACCCGGAAAATCCAATACAACTGAAATTTCTGTTGAGGAAACTTTACTGGGAGCAGACAAAGTAAAAAGTTTACTTGCTTTTCCTTTCCTTTGTCTCATTCCCAGTTTTGTTTTAATTCGGCACAAGTAAAAAACCCCGTATATGGTTTCTATTTTTAGCAATTCATATACATAACTATTGTATTGGTTTTGCGTATGCGGGAAATAAGCTAAGAAGAAAACTTCATTTCCGTGTGTGATGAGAAAAACGCACCAAGCGGCTCTCGTTTCGATTTCCGCTTCCGCTGGGCAGACTGACTTGTGCCACTCTTTGCGTGTTGAAAGCGGCACGCATCCATTCACCCGTCAATTCCTTTCCCTCACTCCTCATTAATAATGTATTTGCGATGGGTTCGGCTTCCCTCTTCGATTGGGTTAGGCGATAAAGAGGGACGATTCGTTATAACCACACAAAAATTGATACACTGGGAAATCAAAAGGAAATCAAGGGCCTTTTTTTAATTAAAAACACAAAAAAAACTTTTTTTATAATAGTATGTTAAATTTGAATTAATGATAATTAATTGATCATCAGGAACAATGGGTAACCCATATAGAGTATTTCTTAAATTTCCATACTTCGTTATTTGAAATAATTTACCATAAACATGTTTTGGCTTTTTACATATTCGATGAAAGTTTCGATGAAACGATTGTTTTTTTTTGTCGAAAATTTGATTGGTTTATTGAACGCACATCCGATACCATAGACCATAGACACAAAGGAACAATTTCATTACGAATTCAGTTTCAATTCTGCCATGGATTTATGGTAACTGTGGATGCAATGGCTATGTGCGTCTATATTTGTGAAGTATACAAGGATAGGAAAAGGTCAGGAAAGTCGTTGGCATAAATATATTTCAATCGGTCAATGGGCAACAAAGCCTACTCATAATGCGCCATTAAGTGAGGCTCGAAGAAGTTAATCACATGGAAATGCTGGAGATTAGAAATTATGACATTCATTTTTCAGTTTGGCTCGGATCCGGATCCGGGTCCGAGTCCGGGGCAGGAGGTCCATTTCTCAATGGGCAAACAAAAGTCAGTTAAGCACAAAATATGGCCAACATTCAAACAGCTGATAAACTCGAAATCTACACACGAACGAGCAAAGCCCGATGAGGGTTTCCCACCCTGGGGGCGTGGGGCGAGTAAGAGGTCCAATGGACTTTGCCTTGAAAAGCGGCAAATCATGCTTAATGTGGCATTTGTATGTTTATTTTTTTATTTTTATATTTTCCTTTTACGCTCTTCTCCGGCGAGAACAAGTCCTGGACTTAAAAGAAATGCCAACGGACGCAGCAACAATAATAGCATAAAAAGGCAGCCAAATAAAATAAAATCAGACAGGATGAGATGAGAGAAAAGACGAGAAAAGGCCGAAATGAGGTACAAGGCCAATGGCAAGAAGCAAATAAAAACCACACAGGCGAGAAAGGACTTCACTAAGCAGCTGTGGTGGCCTAAAAAGAGAGAGGAAAGCTAAGATGATATAAATTTTATTGTCATGTCCAAGTAGATTAAACTAGCTGCATCCTGAGTCCCGGATTCCTTTTCTTCAAATCCCCTAAACGGAGCCCAAAAAAGTAGACTACAAAAAAGGCACAAGAGATTTATGTGCTTATGTGTGGGCCTGTGTGCGTGAGCTTCGTGTGTGGCCAATAAAAGTATATTTTCCACTTTTTATCTTGAATATTCATACATACGTTAAGAGGGACGGACGTTAAGTGGGTCCCGTGTTTACACTAAAATCTTTCATTATTTTGACGTTCGGCCTTGAATGGTATTGGCGGATAACAATTCACGATTACAAACGCGGGTTGTCTATTCGACGATACACTTCGACATGACGCGGCACAAATAAATCATGATTTATGTATCTAGGTGTTCCGTCTGACATTTGGGTAACCAAGAAAAAAAAAACGCAGGTCCAGCTCATTAAGTTAAACTGTCAAAAATTTACATATTTTTCGGGCTTTTCATTTTCAAAAGATTTATTACAACATTTCCAAGGGCTCCAATTGGTTGTGGCTTTTATCCCTCGTTTCGTTTACTCTTTACTGGTTTTGTTGGTTTAAAAAAGTTTTCGTTGTGTTTCGAGGCTGCTTATCCAATTATCAAAACCAGACATTTAATTTTCCCTTTGACTTGTGCCTGTCCCCTCGACAAATTGTTCGTTCAATTAGCTTTCCCTGAAGATGAGCACTGCACTCGAATATGTATATATACAATTGCCAATTCAATTTGGGGCCACGACTCAAGTTTTGGGCCAAAACAATTTATCATAATTTTACGAAAAAATAAACAAAAAAAAAGACGGAAAAGCCCTTCCAACCCGGCCAAATTGGTATCTTTCGGCCATCTGCCGTTGAAGACAAATTGCAGGTAAAATAAAAATTCTTTTATGCTCGAGTGAGTTTTTATTTACGTTAAGACTTCTATAGATACATAAATACTTTTCTTTATTTTTCATGGTCTTAAAGAAAAATATGACATTAAATAATTCGAATTTTTGAAAGTAATAGTATTGAAAGTTATAAAATATTTAATAAGTTTCAAGACAATAAGGAAGCTTAAATCATTATTTAAAAAAATTTTTAACTGAATTCGCATTTAATGGTATAGTCAGGACAATGTAACTTTATTAAATGAGAGTTATTTACTTAGAAATATATTAAGTATACGCCCACGAAACTGCAAGTTAATTGAATGCCAGCGGGCAAATCAAGCTAAATGTGTGACGATTGATGGACGACTGAGTGAATGGCAGAAGATCTGTGCCTGAAACTTATTACCACCGAACACTTTATTAAATTTAGCTCTTAACGCGCTGATAGACAATTAAATTTACTTCGATGGGTAGGTTACTCCCCAACTCCTCGACTGACAGGTGCCGTGTTGGTTTAGTTCGAGTTGGTTAAGGCTTCCAACTGCTAACCGACTGCCACTGATGGCTCCCATTAAGCCAGGATTCCCCAGACCCGATTCCCGAGGGCCAGTACTACTCCTTTGGGTTTTAATTAAAATGTAATTTACTACCATGTTGAAGTGGGGAGGAGACTACAGTTCAGTTTGCTGCCGATGCATTTCGTAGGAGGTGAGCGACTTGACTGACGCACAGATATCTGGATAGACAGCTGAATAGACTGAAACTCCGAACGTTGCAATGTCCATGTGAAAGAACCATTTTATGAAGTTTTGTATCGAGAATTTGTACGTAATTGGAAAATTTAATTGTTTAATATTTTGTTAATGTAAAGATTCTTGTCTATTACCTATCTTTGGGCTTCACTCATGTTCTTAATATAAAAATTAATTTATATTCCTTTTTGCTTATATTAAAGATTTTTAAGCATTTTTTTTCTCTCGCAAATCTGTAGCCGACAAAAGTGGCAAATCGTTTTGGATTTGGTCCAGACAGGACCAGACATACTTTTAGGCATAAATTTAGCCACTTTGCATTCGAGGCCTCGGGCACTCTCTCCAGCTTAGCGATTTTTATACCCTTGCAGAGGGTATTATAATTTTGGTCAAAAGTGTGCAACGCAGTGAAGGAGACATCTCCGACCCTATAAAGTATATATATTCTTGATCAGGATCACCTCCTGAGTCGATATGAGCATGTCCGTCTGTCCGTCTGTCCGTCTGTCCGTCGGTCCGTCTGTCCGTCTGTCCGTCTGTCTGTTTCTACGCAAACTAGTCTCTCAGTTTTAAAGCTATCGAGTTGAAACTTTGCACACACCCTTCTTTCCTTTGCAGGCAGTATATAAGTCGGAACGGCCGGGATCGGTCGACTATATCCTATAGCTGCCATATAACTGATTGATCGGAAATGCCATAACTTTGGTGTTTTTTAAGTTAGAGGGTTGGGAGTTTCTACACATGTTATATTTGACCAAAATATCTTATGTACAAAATTTCGTAAGGATCGGCCGACTATATCCTATAGCTGTCATAGAACGATCGAAATTGGCATAACTTTGGTGTTTTTTAAGTTAGATAGATGGGATTTGGTACAGATTCAATTTTGGGAAAAAAAATCTGATTTGTCGAATTTCATAAGGATCGGCCAACTATATCCTATAGCTGTCATATAACTGATTGATCGGAAATGCTATAACTTCGTTGTTTTTCAAGTTAAAAGCATGGGAGTTTCAATGGATTCCTCTTTTGGCAAAATAATTCGATATGCCAAATTTCATAAGGATCGGCCGACTATATACGATCCGCTATATATCTAATAATATAAGATGCGTGGCGCCACCTAGCGGACTGCGACTCAACTGCAAGGGTATATCAACTTCGGCTCCGCCCGAAGTTAGCTTTCCTTTCTTGTTTCTAAGAGAATTTGAGAAATGCTCGAACATTTGTTCATTTTCGTGCAGTCCTAGCAAAAAGAAAAAAATGAAAACCCAGGCGAAAAATGTACAAAAAAAGGAGAATTTTTTAAAACTTTTCCAAGGCTGACCCTTTTCTGGCATTGGCCTTAGGGATTAACGGAGGGCTGGTGGGTGAAAGCCGTAGAAAAATTGAAGCGTGTTACCCAAACCGTTTTCACAGCGTCTGCCAATTTATTCAAATGCCTTGCAAAGGGCTAAATAAACAAGACTCAGCCCCGGCATGGTCATGTCATTTTTCTTGGTTTTAGCCGGGTGAGAAAAAAACACAAAAATTATAGCACACTTATTTGGTGTTAGGCCACCATCCAGCACCCCGCACTCACCTTGTATGGGCACATAAATATTTAGATAAAGGCAGTCCTCTGATTGATTCTGCAGATAGGGCAGCAATCGCTTCAGATACTCCAGCCTGCCCTTGGGCATTTTCTCCAGCGCCGCCGTCTCGTTGTGGATGTCCGGCAATCTCTGCGGGCAGACAGGGCTGAATCTGTAAAATCGAAAAAGATTTCAGTACCAAACTTGTCAAAAGAGCAACTTTTCCATGAAGGCATTTTGCGTAAGGCTTTGCCTTCAGACTGTCTTTTAAAAAGGTTTCCCTTCCCGAACAAAAAAAAACGGCGAAAAAAACTTTTTCGGTAAATAGGCTTATTTTTATGCTCGGCCTAGAATGTCGTTATAAATAGATTAATTTACCAGAATTGTGTAATCTTCGGGGGAAATCGGGGCATGAGACTTGGCTTGATTTGAAGTGACCCGAAGTCAGGGCGAGTCAACGTCAACTTTGTGATTGTCTTTTGGCCATAACAAATTTTTGATTCGAACGCAAAGTTTGCGTTTTAATTTGTTTTCTCGGTTTTTCTTTCGTTGGCTCCATCCCTTTCTGTCGATTTTCCATTTTTTTGCCAAGGCTTATTTTCGATGCTGGTAAATTGGTTTTCGATTAGGCTCTTATCGTCCAATGTTCCCTGCTGCCACAAGTCCCAATGTGCACTTCTGCAATTTACGGGTTTTACCTCTTATACAGACCATCCATGCAAATGCCAGGAGCCATCGATATTTCGGCCTTGCTCTCATTTATGATTGGGTTGTACATGGGAAAAATCTCTAATATTACAAAAAGTCTAAAAGTATAACCTATTTTTCCCTTTTTTTAAGCGAAAGGTTGTTACATTGGTAATATAATCTAACGATTTACAGAACAAGTACATATTTTGAATATTATCATCAATAAAATTATTAATATTGAAATTCTTCTCTTAGTGTGAAAAGATAGTAGACTAGAATTTTGAATCTGGTTTTGACTCTGGCAGCTGCTTTGAGCTGGCATTGTTATTATTTGCTTTTAATCTGATTTATAGGTCAGTGAGAGCATCACTTTCTTTGAAGTAGATTTCAACCTTCTGGGTTAAACTTATATTAGTAAGTGGATGGCGACCTGTCGAAAGATTTTCTGATGAACTGAGAAAAGCCTTAAGCCTAATGAATTAAGCCCAGGTTGGTTTGTCTGACTAAAGTCTAATTCAAAACTGACATTCTGAGGGCCCTTTAAGTTGGGGGCTTAACTCATTAACTGCCACAACTCCTGACGGCCATCAAATTGTCATAAAGCGAAAATCAATAGGAACATTTTGCAAAAGGAGTCTCCTTCTCTCCCATCCTATCAGTCGGCTATTATGAGGCTTCCTTTTACCCGCAAAATAAAAACCCATGCCGCTGCGAAAATGCATTAACATTAATGACATTGCGAAACGAGAATATATTTTATTTAATTTCCTTAACTTTATTTCGCTGTTGCCCTTTTATCTTTGTTATTACCGCCGCCGACGCTGCTTTTTGTTTTCCATGGTGGGTATATTTAATTTTTGGTTTTTATGGCATTTCAAACGCCTCGCAGAAAATTGGAAAATCGTGTGGGATGGGGAGGGTCGCACTCGGAACTGACCCACAGTGGGTCGCCCGTTTAATGGACGCTTGTGGTGGCCATGCGATTGCCATAATAATCATTAATTTTATGGCAAAACAATAAGGCAGGTAATAAAAGTTTCATTTTCGGGCTTCATTTTCTCCCCGTCGCTCTGCCCTATTTTTTTTTAATGTAGCGGACATGGTGTCAACCTTGGTGCCCTGCAGCCCCAAAATCAGAATCTCGAGCAGCTTGGATGAGCAAAAATATTAAAAATAATGAAAGTGAAAAGTTTTTATAGCCACTGCTTCTCTGCCATAGTTGGCAGGGTTTCCAGCAGGTGGAAGCTCTGGTGTTCTGCAATGCCGGCATCCCACCTCGCCATCCCCTGGTGCGACAGGGTCATAAAAGCCACATTTTGCCTTTTTAATGTTGCCCCCATGGCAAACGAATGGTGTACACTTCTCAAGTGGCAAGCGATCTTGTTTATGCCACTTTGCAACCGCTGAACTTTGCAGATAAGGCTACCGGATAGGTGGCACGAACAGAGGAGGAGTTGGGTTAATAAAGCGGGTGCGGTAATTAAGGCCAAGAGGAGTTCTTCTCGCCATCGATGCAGCACTTGAATATGGCCAGGCACTAAAAACCTGATAATTACTTGTAGATTTTACAAACAGCTGTGGGAAGAGTGCTTGTTTATTTTCCTTGAAAATGCTTCTAAAATTATGTATACCTTTAACAATGCTAAATTTCTCAAATATTTGGGTCTTACCTACTAACTCAGATAAGATTGCATCTCCCAAATATAGGCTGCATTCATTGGAGATTATTTGCCGCAAACAGATATTTGAGAATTCGGAGCAAACAATTCAAAGAAGCCTGACCCTGACTCCCTGGCCAGATATTCTGCTCAACAGCCAAAGCACGCGGTCCAAAGCAAACAATGTTGGCTACCGCTCCTCCATTCATATTCCCAGAATATGTACATGCAATTCGGAATTTACAAACAAAACATAAACCAGAGCTGGCCCGAAATGTTCTCGAGTTTTGTGTACATTTGAGTGGAAGGCCAGGCGGCTAATCTGCATGCTGGGTGGGGACTCGAGGGCAGGCAAAGCCTCAAGGGGTCATGGTCGAGGGCTTTAAGGAAGTTGGGGGGTTCAGGTTGGAACGTGGGCCATTCAACGCTTTGCGGTAAATAAATGATAGCCAGGACAGCAGTCTGTCCATGATCTGTTGGTGCTTTCGGTTTAAATACATCAAACAAAATTATAATCTTGGTCAAGCAGAAAAGTACACGCATATACACTGGGAAAAATGTGCAACCACCAAAGTGCTTTAAACAATTAAAGAACCCTCTACAAAAGTCATGGGATTTTTTCTCGGTGTAATGATGAATCATGAGAGGAGACCAGCGGATCGCATAAAATTATACGCGACATTGCGGCCACGTCAAGTAAAATAGATTAATTTTACCTGTGGCCAACGGGCCAGAAGGTTGTCGTCCTCAGCCCGCCGTCCCTTCACGCAAATTAGATTGGCAGGCGACAGAGACACACGGCCCTCAACCGGCGCCCCCTTAAGCCACCACACCTCCTATTCTTCTCCTTCGGGCGTAAAGCTTTCTTGCCGCAGTCAAATTAAATAAAATCCAATTTAAAATGAATTTTCGCAATTTCATTTAAAACGGGCAACAGTTTGTAGCGCCCGCCATCGAGTCAGTCGGCAATTTATGCGGCACACGACTCTGGTAAGGGACGGGCTCGGTCCTGGCCCTGGTCTGGTGTCCTCAGGCTGCCACGCCCCCACCTTGAACCACCTTCAAGCCACTGTTGGCCCATCCCCAACAACGCCTTGCGGTTACCACTTGCTCTCAAGCCTCAAATTGGAATTAACGTTTTTAATGATGGCAGAGAACCTTTAGCTTCTGTTTGCCGGAGCGAAAGAGATGCCTCTCAACCGCTGTTGCACGCACATTCTGAAGGTCTTTGCCTCCATTCATTAATGCGCTTTTTTATTAGGAAAATCGTTAACTTGAGTTTCCCACTTAGCGTTTGCGCCCAGCTTTTACTTTCTTCTTTATTAAAAACTTTGGCGTCATGCATAAAACTCAGCAGTTTATTGCGATTTTTACACTTCGTTTATGAGCCAGAACCAAGGGCCTGGTCAGAACGAGGACGAGAAGGAGCACGAGGACCGCAGCGGATCGGAGATGGAAGGTTGGCCCTTACAAACAGGTTGGCTCGGTTCCGCTGTCGTAGCCACTAATCCGCTTGTTTTTCATAATCCTTACGCCGCAGGCAATAGCCAGGACCAATGTGCAGCGTTGAAAAAAATTGAACCAAAAACAAAAACACCAAAAGTGCAAAGTGGCTGGCGGAATTTATTTCATTTTTATTAAAGACGCCGGGGCACAACTTTCACCGTAGGTTGGGTAAATGGGAAATGCGTGGATGAGGCTTTCGTGGGTGGTTGGATGGTTGGGTGGGTGTTACTCGTTGGCTGGGTGGTTGGGTGGTTGGTGGTCACACGCGTGGCTTGTCAAAGCCATGAACAGCTGCTGCCTTTGGCGGGCTAGGAATATGTGTGGACATAATTTCCTTTTTTTTCTTTCTCATCCATTTTTTGCGGTTGCGAGAAATTATTTTCGCAATGGGGTCCATGAATGTGGAGGGGTAAGTTGCGGTTCAAAGGTATGCGTAAAGTTGAGGTTTTGTTGTAGCGGAAATTCATGATAAACTTTGGTTCAAAGGCCAGAATATGACAGGTGAATGGATAGTATGACTGGATAGTGGAAAGGTTCATTTCTATAAAAAACTGCTAAGCACCTTTTGAGCTAGCATTCTCAAAGGAAAATTATTTACAAAAATAGTTGGAAAAATACTTGTGATTATAGAATTTTAAAACTACTTGCAGGGGTTAGATTTTTAAAGTTTTACCAGAAAGTTCAAAAGTAAACTTCAGCTTACTAATTTCCATCTGTACTGTCTCTATGTCTACTAAGTAATTAGTTTACTTGTAGAAATGCGGAACCAACATGAAAGGGCCGAATTTTGGGGCCTTAGTCTGAAAACCAAGGGAAATCAAAACGAAAATATCTTAGCAAAACCACGAAATAACCCAAATGTTTTCCTCCCCCAACAAACCTGAGATGTATCCATTTCGCTGCAAAATCAGGCTAATGATCCATTGTACAAACGCCAAAAACTGTCTGAGGACAACTTTATTACGCTGACGTGCTGAAAAATCTATTGAGCATTACTCAAGGCGTTTTATTGGCTGCTTTTTGGCCGACCCCCTGCTGTCAACAAGACGTCCGGACAAATAAAGCCGCTTGCTCACCTTTTGGCCTGAAGCGAAGATGATGCCGCAGAAGAAGAACTGTCCGACTTGAATTACCCAAAAATTGGCGGGCGACTGCGAGAATGCGAGAATCATCAGGCCGCCAGCTGGCCGCAGGTGGCGTTCTTTGTTAAACTTGAAAAATTATACTTTATTTGCCTGGCTCCGTTGTGCCCTGTACTGATTTCGCGGCCCTTTTTCATCAGTATCGTAAGCGGGTTTGGTAGAAAGGGGGAAAGCCGGAAAAACTTCTGCCGACCAGCGATGGCATTCCCATTTTCCGTGCCCTTTTTTTATAACAATGGTAAACAAGGGAACCGGGTACCAGGAACCAGGTCGGAATATCTCTGGGCATCTTTGTGAATAATGATTTGCCACTTGGGAGCATTTGTAAATTAGATGCCGCTCTGTAGCTCCGGCCGTTTTCCCATCGCGCTGTTGGCTGCCGGCGACGGCGTAAATATTTAATTTGCAAGATATTTCAAGCGGAAGTCTGCCGACTGAGTTGACCTTTGACTTACATTTTCCCCTCTTATTTTCAGAAGCCATTAGCATTATGTCCATTGTTGTCGCCGCTTCAGCAAGGGTTGTAGCCTTTTTCATTATTTTCACTCAGTTCCACTCGGACCTCAACATTTCGGACTGCCGCCTGCGCATTTGACTCAATAATGAGCCAGTTAATTGAGGTGACAATTGTTGGCCAGTCTCTTGAGACTCAGGACTGAGTCTTTGAGTTATGGGATTTTGATCATTTTATGCACTCAAAAGGCAACTCAAATTCCACCCTTTGTTAGAAATGATTTAACGTATTTGGATGGACCTTCCCTGGTTTATTGGACATTGGACTCCCTGGCTTCTTTGGAAATTTATGAAAATAATAAGACGAGGGTTGGTGTTACCCCTGATGGGATTTAGCAAAAGACACATTTGACTTCTTTTGTCATTTTAAGTGGGGAGTTTTCTTGAAGCGGGTTTCAGGATTGCTTTTCAACAAAGTAGTTTGATGGGTTACTTCCTTGGAATGTATGAAAATAAAAGCACTTCAGAAAATTTTTAATTTGAAAAAGTAACATTTCAAATAACCTGAATTCTATAGCGGAAAGAATTTAACCAAGTCTGTGTGCCATATCTTGAATTTAATTTGGGCTACAAAAGGAAATTAGTTTCAATTTAAGCTGTAGCGGCCGTCACGCTAATGGTTGGTAATACTCCCCGGTAAATTATAGCAAGTTAACTCACCTGTCGGCCTTTTTGACACCGGACCACATGGCCGCCGAAACGGGGGGCATGAAACGCAGATTCCCCACAGGCGGGGAGGCGTAGGGAATGCCGCGATAGGCCTCCACCGGGTCCAAGTGGCGGCCATCTAATTGCACAATTATTCCCGAAATGGCCCCGTTGCGTGTGTGGATAATCCGTGAGGAGAGTTGGGCGGGTAATTGATCGTGGTTCGGGTTGCTAGTGGGTCTGCCACTGCGACTGCCACTCGAACTCGGGGATGAGGACGAGGAGGAACCGGTGCCGTAGGACGTACCAGATGAACCCACCGAGGACGTCGAGGTGAGAGACAGGGAGGGCACGGAGCTGGATGTGGCGCTACTGGATCCGATCAGAACGAGTCCGCCGGTGCTGGTGGCAGGATTGGATCCAGGGCTTCGTTGCGATGTGCTCACGTTGCCACTGTTGCTGCTGTAGCTTATTCCGGCGGCTGAGCAGCTAGAAATGCCCAGGATTAGCAGCATCACCAAGGTACCCCATGTCATTGTCCATGTCCGTATCCTGGTCCTGGTGGGTGGCGCTTTCCGCCTCGTTCTCGATTTTGCTGGCGGGAGTTGTCGCTTCGGGAACAGCAACATAGCCATTATTAATATTGGTCAAAATGGCCACGTCGAAATGTTGTCGTTGTTTTTTACTTTTTTGTGTTTTTTTGGATAACTTGTTCCCTCGCTTGTATTTTATTTTCTTTCGTCGGTGTCCTTGTTGTATAATTGACCACAAGATAGCTGTTTGTGGCGTGGCCGGCTTTCCTCTTCGTTTGTTTCAGCAGGGATTTTTCCTCTTGTTTGTTTTTTTTAACAATATCCTTCAGCAGCGATAAGTTGCTTTTTTGCGGCGAAAATGGCAGTTTAAATTAACTGAAAAGAAAAATGGTTTAAGTCTTTAATTGTCTTTAAAGATATTACAACATTCTCTAGATTTAATTTAAAAAAAGCCTTAAATTTTTAAAAATATCATTGGTACAAAGATAAAATTATTATTATTGTAGCATTGAATTTTTTCAAAACAAAACCTGAATTCATCTTTTAATATTGATTTTCGTTTACTTTTGATATCTTAAGCAATCGTCGTCAAAATTCGAGTCATGCATTATTTATTCTGCACGTCTATAGATTATTCCGCCACTTTATGAAATTAAATTTCTCCCTTTCCCAGCTAAGATCTAAATTCTATCATACCATTGTTGTGCCATTTTTCATGCGGCCTCTCCACTCTCTTCAGCCAATTCCGCCAAGAGTGTGCCTTGGAGCGTTTCATTCGGCCTTCAGTGCCATTTTTGTAGTCTGAAGGCGCTCCCCTCCCAAAAGTGAAAAAGTGAAAAGGGTAGCGGCAAGGGATATCCTCCCTTTGCCCCTTTTTCAACTTGTTTTTGGTATGTTTGCCAGCTGAAGCATCACCTTGTTTGCACTTGCTGTAGTGTCCTTGCCCTTGTTGTTGGCGACAACAAAGGACAAAGGATCGAAGTGGGCAGTGGGACGATGGCGGTGACTGGGACAGTTGGCATTTTGCATATGCCAGACATGTCAGTCTGAAAGGCAGGCAGGCAAAGCCGAGACTCCTGGTAACATCAGCAGAATGCCTACGAAGGATGACAAGTGAAAGGGCGGCAGGATGGAGGAGCAATTGCGACTGGTGACACTGGGTCATTGGATCAACAATTTGAGCGAGTTAGTGGAGTGCTAGATGAGGATGAAGTTGGCTTTCGATAGGAGGGATCCATTAAAGTATATTTTTTTTAATGTATGAATCTATATTGAGATATGAACTATACTAACTATATTTACTGAGATATGAAAGAAAAGTCGTTTCCGTTTCTTGGAAAAAGTAAGGAATTTTAAGTCAAACTTAATGTTAAAGTCTTGAGCTTTTTCTGATTTCCTTTCCCAATTTTATTTTCGAGAGAGACACCATACGTTTTATAACATTTGACATTTGGAAGTATCCCAATTGAACTGCACTTCAATATTGTCTGTTGTTCAAGGATTAACCCGCACTATGTCTGTTCTAGCAGCTTTTGTCTTGGGTAAGACTCCAAAAGTCCTATAAGCCCCACAGACTGTCCCATCCCATTTATTTCGTGCTTTATTTTTTCTGTACGAGCAGGGAGTACAAAAATTTTTATTCAGCCCGCACTTACTTATTCCTTGCGTTGGTCCTGCTCCTGTCCCCGACGCTAGTGCAGGTGCTAAGCCCTTCTGTCGTGCATGTGCGTTGCCAATGTCCTTGCTCCTGCTCCTGCTGCTGCTGCTTTTGCTCCTTATTTTTTTAAGTCGTCCTGCTGGTGCACCTTGTTGAGAATCTCTTCACGTACTGCTCGCTCAGCCGCGTCGTCTGCTGGTGCTGCGTTTTCTGAATGCCGGCACGCTACAATTGTCATGCAAGCGGACATTCTCCACGGAGACGTTCACGTACTCAGCGATGAGCAGGATTGCGAGGATGCGGTCTCTGCCAGTTGCTGCTGCTTAAGTGGTTGTCCTTCCATGGCTGCTGCTGCAATTGGTTCAAAGAAGGTGGCATACTTTTTATTAGAATCTCTACTCGCTTATGCGCCACTTAAACTAGGCTTAATAATTAACCCGACATGCGCCATTTGAATGTGTATCTGGGGCGGTAAACAATTTATCTTTGCTTCCAAGAGGAAGGCTTTCATTATTTGAGTACGATTTGGAATACTCTTTATAAAGTTACCTTTAAATAAATACAAGCAATGTATTAAATATAGCTTAACTGAAAATTATTTTGTTTAAAAAATTACTAACATAATAATCAACCCAGTCCCTATTCGACAGACTCTACATTGTATGGTAGAGTGTTTAATAAATCAGTGACTTGAAACTGGTGGGATATTTTAATTATATGATGCCCTCAAGTGTAAGTTAATTATTATGCAGATCATTAGCAAAGTAATTAGGGCCGGATGCCTTCGTCGGTTCCCTGCATAATCTTCGGTTCACTAGTTGAATTAATTCTATTCGGCAGAATTGAGTTATTATCACATTCCATCAAGGCATACGAGTGGTGGATGGTGCCAGCGGTGGCTTCCCAGTGATTTCAATTTATTACGTAAAATTTAAGTAAATTTCCGCACATAATTTTGCCCCGAGCGACGGCATAGTCGTCGAGTCACAAAGTAAGTAAACACAAGCAGGGCCTGGAGAGAGTTTAGAGTGTGACTTCCTCAGTTTGTTCAGCAAATAACATCATCAAGTTGTCCGCAGTAGTAGTCACTCCACACCCCTTTTCCCTCAGCTTGCCTGTAAACATAGTAAATCATACGCACTGTTGCACCGACTCTTTGTTTTATTTTGCTATCGTAAATGAGTTAGAAGCCAGTCATCCTGTGGTGTGTGTTCCCCAGTATTTAAACAGCGTGACAAATATTTAAAGATTCACTTACTTCTTGGCCAACATCTGGTGTCCGCCCCGAAGTTTACTTATTGTCGTTAATACGGAGCTTCAGCCTTTTTCTGGACATTTTCAGAAAGTATGGGAACAAGCTTGCTCAAGATTTTTCTTCTGCTTTCTTAAGATACTGAACACCCAATAACGCTTCCTTATTACATGACAGGAAAAACATCTCCAACTTTGCTCTTTCTCTACCCACGAAAAAAATTCTTACCGAACTTTGGGCAGAAAACAAAAAGTTGTCAAAAAGTTCAAATTTGTATACAACTTGTATATTCGCCGGTATTTGAAATGACTTTATTCACATTTGCAATTTGTATCTCGAGTCTCGGAAAGATAATTGGATTCGAGAGTGTTTTCATGTTGTTTGCCTAATTTAATTGCAAATAAACGAAACGAAATTCCAGTTTGTGAAATACTTTTGCTTTAATTAAAAATCAAAACGCGATAAGCGGCCCAGGGAATTGCTAAGCAAAAGCGTTTTATCATGGAGAGGTCGAGAAATTATATCCTCGCCGAAGAAGCCAGTCTCTTGACTTTGCAACTGGCCGCAATTTCCGCCTTGCCGCAACTTTTTTTTTGTTGGTTGTGCCATAAATTCAGCGCCAGCTAGACGGAGCATCCGTATCCGCATCCGCACTCGCAGTCTCTGTTATTTTGCGAAGACACTCACACCGTGAAAGATACAGATACACAGACAGCTCGGCAGTCGCGTCCGAGGGTCATTAATTTGTCTTCTGAGGTCCTGGCGTGGGTGGAGCTCCGGTGGGGTGACGGGGCGTCGAGGCGACGAGGCGACGAGGGGCGGGTCATTTTGAACGGAAAGAAGTTCTTGCCTCCATGGCATTAAACTGCTTAAGTAGCACAACTAAATTAAGAATTGTGGGCCAAGCAATTAGAAAGGGACAGCCGGGAGGCCGGATAGACAATGAGCAATAAAGTTCAAAGTTAGGTCAATCCTTAGGTGTAATGGATATTTGTTTGTTTAGATTTAGCTCGGCTCGGTTTCTGTTCTTGGAAAGCTCATAAGACGGTTAATCTAAATCAGTCTTACTCATAAATTCTATTAAAGCGAAATAGTATCGGGATGATCCTGGAAAGAACGCTCTTTAAAGACTGTTAAGTGTTCAATAAAAAATTACTTTTTTTATCGTCATTCAGGAGAAAAAGTTAGTAATAACACCCGGATTTCATTAGAAAAATATTGAAAACAAGTCACTTGGTAAAAGCCGAGGATTTTTCCTTTGCAAAACTAAAACTGACTTTGGTGAAAGACACCATCCATGCGTATTCAATGTTCTATCCTCTGGCCCCACATGTGGAAAAAAGTCGTTTCTTTATAGCATATCGATTGATACGTTCGCAGACATGTATTTCCGGAAATTTAATCAGTTTTGGTGCTTAGCCGAGCTGTGGAGAGCAAACGGATCGAAAGAATCCACACAAATATAAAAAGAAATCCAAGCCCAAAGGCAAAGGAATGCAAAGGAAAAGCTGTAAGGGTCTGGAGATAGGAAGGAAAATTGTTTAGCAGTTGTCTGACTGGAAATGGAAATGAAAATGTTTCTGACTTACTTGCCTCGGCATTGTTATTTGAGTTTATTGAAATGACTGTCTTGCTTCGCCATCCCTTGGTTAAGTGGGTATGAAAATACCAATGCAAGAACTGGGCAAAGGAAGAGCAGATAGTGCCAGATGGAAATGGCTTTTTGGCTTTGCCTTTTCCATGAAAATATGCTCATATAAAGCCCTACAGATACGTTTGTGATTTAAGCTATTTTCTTTTACGGTAAGAGCCGTACATTTATCTGACGTTTTCTTTTTTGATAATTATTTTAGCAAACACTATATGTATATCGCCGACTGCATACGAGGCGAAAGAAATTTATTTATCTGCATATCCCGAGACACTCTGAGAAATAGCATAGTTTTTGCCAGAAGCATTATCCGATAAAAACAAGAAGAGTCCAAAGAAGAGACAGATACTCGGACCAACTCAAACTGTAATTTTTCATGCAAATTTATGCAGAAATGCAAGAAATTTGCTAAAGGAAAATATGAGCGAAAAATGCAATCTGCAAAAGAGTTAAAACCAAAGAAGAAATAAAAAACAATGCATTAAGTGGGATGGTGAACTTTGCAAAGTGATGGAAAATAATGCGACTTTTTAACTACGTTTTTAGCTTAGCCAAATGCATTTTGCATGTCAGAGTTCGTCTCCAGATAATAATATTCGGAAAGGAACTCTCCGGCTTTTTATCATGGTCCTCCGACTGCCGCCTCTTCATTGCCTTAATGGGCTATCTCCTTTTTGCGTGCTCCTCTGCGTTTTAGGGTTTCATTATGTTGACTATCCAACAAACAAAGGCTTATAATTTTTTGCTTTGCGTAGCCAAGCAACTACCACATTTCTTATTTATATATATAAGAGTACATAACTTCCCGCCACTCTTGGCAGGGCTCCGCCCTTCGCCGGCAAAAATGCTAAAAACAATGCCTTTCCCCAGCAGCAGCGTCAGAAATTAAACTGGCTTTCATCAGCAAGAGCGCAACTGACAAGTCAACGGGAAAAAATAAAGGAAAGCGCCTCTCGAAAGTGGAGGGGATAAAAATACTTGGCGGAAATTATAATCCTCCTGCAAATTTAAAAACAAAATAAGACAAAGAAAATAGTTTTCTCTACTCAAGCGTTGCAGGATCTAAAATATTATTATTGGCCGTAGCAGTAAAATTGATTCGTCTTTAAAACGCGCAATATTAAGGCCTTCTAAAGGACAACATTTAAAATATTATCTGGGGAAAAAATTCAATTTGAAAAAGTTAAATTATGCAAAGTTCTTTGACGATTGGAATCCTTCGATTGGCTGCACCTCACACACTGCCACACACCCATACCAAATCACACACAGATACACATTTATCCTTGGGCCAAACATTAGCTGAAGCAATAAATTTCTCGCACAATTGCGCCCGGCAAATGCATGGAAAATTAATTTCCCTCCGATTTTACAATTCTACGCTTTCCCATGTATGGGAATAAATTTTGTGCTCGCGGCTAACGAATTTCGAAGGCAAATTTTCGGCAGAGTTAGAAATAAATTATCGTTTAATATTGGCAAATAATTGGGCCTTGTCAGATCTGCCACCCATCGACTTTTCGCAACGGTGTTCCATTTTTGGTTTGCTTGGCTTGGCCTTGGCAAGAAACTCGCAAATTAAATTCGTTATTCGGCGTCGCATAAAATAATTTTGCCTTGGGGGTCACCAAATGGCAAATGGCTAAATAATGATATTAAAGCAACATTACGCCATTAGGTTGTGCCACACATGCAAAAATAATTGACGACAATGACGTAGGCAACAACACGCACACATTGGAAAGCAAAGACATTACGTATCCGTCCCCTAAGCCAGCCCGACTATATAATGAGGAAAGCGGCGCAAGGCAAAGTACGTTAATGTGAGAAAGATAGGGAATTATTTAGCGAAATTTTGGTTATTTGGCAAAATCCTAATAGGATAAAAACAAACATTTTGTTTATATAAATATTATAACTATAGTAGATAATTTTTTACAACTGTTAATATTTTAAAAATCTAAGAATTGGAACCTTTTTGAATTATTTTTTTCAAATTATTATCACCATTCCAGTTCATCTCACTTGGGGGGACAGTTTTAAATGAAAATCAATTTGCACCGCACATGCCAAAGGACACATGCCCCTAAATATTCATCCCGACTGAGCGTGTTAGTCTTAATTAATTTTCACCCACGCCGAACTAGCGCTCTTGGCTTTGTCGGGGATTACTTTCGGTAGTTGTGTAAGGAAGCTAGCTGCTCTTTGGGGTATTTTAATGACGTTTTCATAAACAGCCACCGCTATTCTGCGCCTTTTTTCTGTGGCCACCCTGCGTATGCCAATGCGTTCCTAATTCCATTTTATGCCACGTGGCAGGGCCTTCGCTCCACGACTTCTACTTAGCCAGTGTTTGTTTTTGTTTGGCCGAAATGGCAGATAAAATAATTTATTGGGTAAAAATCGCTGGCCAAGAGCTAAGCGCTTTGGTTTCCCCATCTTGCTTCCCATTTCCTCTTTTTTTTGTGTTGTCCTCGCTTTTGTCTTTTGGCTCATGTTATCTGCAATGGAATATCTATTTGGCCATCGCTTTCGGCCCTCCATAATGTTGGCGCCATGTTGATGTTATCTCGGCGGAAGTGTTGACTCAATGTTTACTCAATGAGGGCGTTGCTGGTGATATGACAATGTAGCCGGACCAGGACCGGATCCTTTGTGTGTGTGCGGTCAAAGGAGCATTCCTCCATCCCGGGCATTTTGTTTCGCTTTCGGCCTTTGTTTTTGCCCACTTAGTTAATACATTTGCTTGTTTCGCTCCGCCTTATAAATATGCAAGGGCATATCATCCTGTCTAAATAATGCAAGGTCAACCCGGGATGGAGTTACATAAACGCAGGAAAAACAATAGCCAAGACAGTCGAGCCGCATTGACCTTTCAACAAGGCAATGATGGAAAAAACTCAAGGATGAAGGCTTTATTTGGCTTAGAAAGGCCAAGTCCTTCAGCCAGACAATGGGCATCAATTAGAAATAGTATCACTTTAGGTTAAAAATATAAACAAGATATATATGGAGACATGCTTTTCCTTTCAACTTTTGTTTACTTTTGCAAGAGACATCACTGATTTGAGGGAAAAACTGATTATTAAATTATTTTTTGTCTAAAACTAAATGCGTCATTGTCTTTTCTAATTAAGATTCGACCGCATGCTGTTGAGTCGGAAGCTCAGCTGGCAATATTTCAATCTGCACAATCTCAACCTAACCGCATTGGAAAGCCTGTTACACTAATGAGAAACACCTGGGGAGACAACAGCCATAAAGGTGATATAGTTATACCCAGACAAGTTGCAAAATTCACAGCACACGACGAAAAAAAATCTGCTTAACCACAACTTGGGTCGAAAATTGAGGGTCTGTATGTGTAGTTTCCAACCTAATGGCACATCTCCAGGTTATTTGGACTTGGCTTTTGTGTCCGTCCTGGCACTGGTGTCCTTGTTGGCTTTGTGTGTTTCCGTAAACTGTCATTTCCGGCTGCCACTGCTCCAGTATTCCGCCGCCTGCCCCACTCCCTATTTTGGCTTCACTCCCATGGCTTTGCTTTCAATGCACAATAATTGTTATCTTCAACAATTTGCGGATGTTATAAACATATACGACTGCTTCATATTGTCTGCATGTAAATACAGCCATGTGGCTCGGTACGAGCTCTACAACTTTCGAACTCTGCCAAAATATACTGAGATTTATTTCAAGTAATTTTGGGATTTAAGAATGGGATTTTTGATAGGATCACATTTCATTTTTCTATCATTTGAGCACTTTATTGAACAGAATTATCCCAATTATTATTGTAAACTTGAAAATATATTTTTTTCAATGTATATTTCGACGTTTTCACTTGTCGTTCCTTTTAATGGTTAGGCGAGAAGTGCACCTGGGCTGCTCCGAGCGGTCCCTCTTATCCTGAGCCCACAGCTCTAGCTTCTTATCCTGATTCCCCGTACCTGGCCGCCACTTCTTCGTTTTTGCCTTGGCCCACCCTCCTTCGTCCTTCTTCCGTTGATGCTCTGGTGGCTGCTACAACAATCGACATCCTCCCAATGGGGAACTGGCACGGAAGACATTTAGCTAAGCGCTTCGCTTGGCAAACAATTTTCGATTTCAGTTCGGTCCTCCTCCCTCACACTTCCCTCGGGGGGGGATACGCGCAATTTGAAGCTCATGTGCGAAAACTTTCAAGCAGTGAAAGTTGTGAGCACCGGCAAGAAAAAGTCTCGAATTTCATAGATAGGAGGGGGCAGCTTCTGGGTTACGGATGGTATTACATGTTAAGCCAAGTTGTAGCTGGTGTTGGTTCAGTAACTTTTGGCTACGAAATTTGTAGGAGCCAACATTTTGGCCGGACTACTTTTCAATTCGCAACTCAATTGAGATTCATACATATTTTAGTCTTAGCATTGGCATGGCATGAGAAGTAAGTGCCCAGCAGCCAGAGCTGGGCCATAATTAAGGATGATGTAGCCGGGGCATTACGCATACGCCCCATTGTCTGAGTGGCAGATTCCAGTGTGTCACGTCGTCTGTCCCGTAAATTCACCTGTTTGACTGCGTTACTCATATACGCCTACGTGCCTCATTAAGGGACGTGTGCCCGACTCACTCGAATCGTCTCGGCTCGGTAATAGAAAACTTTGCCATAACATTTAGGCTAGCTAAACTTAATTAACAACCCCGAACAGGTAATCGGCAGGCGGTCGAATTGCTGCGCTCCCCTATACCCCTGTCCCTTTGCTCCCTCCAATTTCTCTCTTGTTCAGGCCATTTCATTTGCAAATGTTCTCTGGACACAATGTGCCTGGCCGGTATGGTGACTGTAGCTTTCCGCCTCCCCATTAAATTGGTCATTAGGCGTCAAGTGGCCTGATGCCGCCGCTGGCTGGCTCAGTTCACTCCTGCTTTAGGCCCGGCAGGAAGGGCGTAATGGCAGTGGCATAAACAAAGGCATCCGAAATTGTTTCGGCTTAATTTGAACGTCTCCGCCCCCATCCGGACCAGCTCATCCCAAAGCGTTGACTTTAATTACTGGCCCGACTCTCCGCTGGCACATTCAATTAAATTATCGTGTAGCAGGTGGCTTTAAAACTGAATGCCCCAATTCAGAGATCTCTTATAACAAATGCATGCAATTTTGCTTCTGAAAACAAAATTCAACAAAATTTTTAGCTGCAAAGCATGAAAACAAATCTTTTTAATTGTTCTTCTGTGTGGCACGGAAAAAAGTTCAACGTGAATTTGTTCTGCAAGTTTTGGCTTTTATTTGGGTTGGCTTGTTTGGTGTCCTGGCACGAAAACAAGAAAATTAGTTAAAACTTTGGCGCAAAAACAGCAGACGACTTTTGCCTAAGGCCACAGCCGACAAGGTGAGGAGGTTATTTGCTTTGCAAGGAGCCGGAGAAAGATGTGGAGGCAATCGGCATCCAGGCACCGAATAACAGACACTTTCGAAAAACGCTCCAACCAAGGCTTCTTTGAATACTGAAACCAATTTGGAAATTCTCTTTGCTGCAATATTTCGAGCATAACATGGTACTTAATACGGAAGCCGATGTCATTGTGGCCTGCACATTGATATTTTATGCACATATCCCACTAAAGCTTCCATCCATAAAGTCTCGCACTCCTGGCTGAAACTAAGCATAACCCAAGACCGAAATTTAAATTAATTCCCACTTTTCGGATGAAGGCAAAACAAAAATGAACAAGCACATATAACGAAGAATAAGCACATAAATAAACTATTTGCTGTTAAAGCAGCTCCCACAAAAGAGCGTGCCACGCCCATTCCCCCCATTCCCTCAACATTTTTGTAAATGGCGGAAAAGGCAGGAAGCAGGAAAATCTGTTGAGTGGAAAATTACAAAAAACTGCACAAGCGGCGTTTACCAACATTTTCTGCATGCCACATGCATTCCCACTCATACCATACCCACAAGAACAAGGAGTCTGCCTCCTTTGGCGACTTGCGCTTCAGGATCCCCATGTGTTGCTTTTAAGTATTTTGGCAAGTTGTGCATATTTTAATTAGTTTCCACCGGCAGCAAACAGTTTTTGCCTAACAAGCAAGCAGGTGGAAAACGCGCATAAGACGAGCATAAGGGGCGTATACGCAATCCGTGACCCCCACCATGAATGTCAGAATGTGTGCTTTTTAATGTGTGCTCACAACGGTTGGTAACGCATCAATGCAATGCAGGCTAGTGGCAGCGAAGTCACCCACACCCTTTGAGTTAATATGCAAAAGAAGTCATTTAAATGCACTCAAGAAAATAATAAAGATTTTTCATGAAATGCAACAATGTTGAAATACAATATCTTGGTATATTAAAATAAACTTTAATAAACTAAAATATTGTTCTTCTAAGATATTGTGTAGTTATTTAACCTTACTCTACTCCGTCCAAACTATGATTCCCTAGTTTCAGGGTGTAGACTTTAGTTAAATTTGCCAAAGCCGCGGCTAGGTTTTTGCTCTGGCTTTTGGCCCTCAAAGTCTTCCCCAAAATGCACACAAGTTTGACGGAGCTGCTAGCTTTTGTGTAACGGCAACTGGCAAAGTCAAACAAATGTCAAAGTGGAACTATGTAGGTGCGACTACAACCCTCTAAAAAGGCACAAGTTGTGCTGCGCAGGACCCGGCGTTTAAGTATTTAGGCAACGCATCTGAGGAAGCGGATTTTGATTGCCTTTGGCGTTTTGCCTGGCATTTAGTGCCGACAAAAGGCCCAAAGCATATCAATATGCTACAGAAGGCAAACACGGAAAATGGAACAACAAAGATGCGGGAGATGGGGGAGCCACCACCTATGCAAATATTTCGAGTCTCCGTTCCTCCGCTTTTCGGATTCTTCGCTATTGACTCGGCCCCTTTACAATTCAAAGTTTCTGCTTCACTGGCTACAGTCGTTCCTCGAATGTATCTTGATACAAGTACTGCAATTTGTACTCGTAGCTGAACTCGTAGTCGCTCTACCAGTCGCCTGCCGAGATTGGCTTCCACATATCCAAGCACACATGGCACTTGACTGCTCGTTTTGGCTTTGCTGCCATTCAAATCTGTTCTGAATCGTCCAACCCCCACACAAAATGCATTGCACAGCAGACTGCCCCGTTTTCGTTCTTTCCTTCTGGCTTATACTACGGCTCCTTGTGTTTCTGGTGCCCGTTTAATAGTCGCAAATTGGTTCTCACACTTGGAATTTCTATTGGCTGTGTGATTGGGATGGATGCGACAGGAGGGGGCTTTTGACTCGCTGGAAATGGATGAGTCTCGAATGTGTTTACCTTCTAGCCGGACTTGGGAGCTGCTTTAAATATTTAACCAGGATTTGTGAATTACTAAATTCATCACTCAATTCATCATGAAAAATGCTTTATAATTTTTTATCATTATAATGAATTATTTTGGATTACTAGAGTTTAGGGACTCGAGTGAAATATCATACAGACAGAACATCTCCATTCAAATTGTAATTTATTTTATAGCTTTCGGCTTACTGTTTGTAAAGCAAAATCTACATTGTCAACCACTTATCGCCCACAAAACAAATAAAATCCAACAGTTTTTGTATCTGGTTAGAAAACCGCAGGAGGGAATTTTATTTTCATGCGGGTTGAGCCCAAAAATGAACCCGCAGATGGGCTGAGCTCGCTCATTAAAATTTGTTGCCAAAGCATTTTAGCCATTTCAGACCTTGCTTAAGGTAAGGGATGTGGGCTGGGGATGCGGTGATACGGCTGTGGATTTCAGCTGCGATGTGTGGCATTGGGGCTTATGGACTATCAACCAGCTGAGTGTGTTGTTTATGGGTTTGCCTTTATCGTAAACCAAAGTCATGAAATATATGCCACTCACACACACATGAGGGTAGAAATGGAAAAGATATCAGGACTTGAGTATGTTACCTTAATTTCAAACTTAATCAAATATTTTACACCTAAACAATAAATTTGTTGGCTAAATTGGATGTATATACAGAATTTAAAAAGTTTGGATTAACTTTACTATTTTTTCTAGAAATTACTTTATCGATCTGATAGTTCATCATGGAATCCCATTTCCCATGGAAAAAGTTAATAAATTACACTTCAATTGTGCAGTCAAAGTCATGTTCAATATAAAATATGTTGTGGCAGCGGATCCGCCTGTTTGTGTGCAAATAAATCTGTTGCTCGGTGCCTTCGCTCTTTGATGGCAGTTCCTGGCAGGGCCTGTCAAATCAAATAATTGAACTTTCATTCCATTGTGAAAAATGAAGCAGATTCCAGTGGCAGCAGCAACAGCAGCGAAGTATCAAAAAAAAGCGAACCCAAATGCCGCACATTAAAAGCGATTTAAAAAAGGGCAAGGAAGCTTTTTCGAAGGATATGAAACTGAAACCTACCCCACTATGCCACCCACACCCACACACACTCTTGCACACTTCTTCTTAATCCATTTCTGTACTCAACGTTAGCTGATGGATTACTCTCGTTCAAATGTCGAATCTTGTTAGCGCAGCTTTCCAACCATCCATCCCGCCAAGCAAGTCCCTTTGGAGCCCCCAGTCCACCCACATATTGCAGCAAAAAAATGGAGTCGAGGGCTGGAGAGCCGTTGACTGAGCCTGGGGGCTGTTTCTGGGGCACTGTCGACATTCCACGGCAACAGATGCTGATGGCTAACAAGCCGACGGGAGCACAAGTGTCGCTGATTTTTCACGCTCCAGATTCGGGATGTGCATGTGTGCGTTTTGGTGGGTGGCGGTGTGTGTGTTATCACAGGAACTAAAATCATAAAAAAATGTACATAAATTTTCGAAACAGACCTCTTATAAAGGAAAAAAATAATGGACCAAGCATATTTTCCTGAGCATATCAAATAGAAACGGAAACCCAAATTTATTTTTTCAACTTTGTCAACCTTGTTGGCATCTATTCTTCCTTAAAGACCAGCAATGTTTTGCCTGCAATTTCCCCCGTAATTACTGGCGAGCTTCTGTTTTTTTCTGCTTCTCAGGCCGTTCCTGCTCTTTCCATTTAATTCCCTGAGGCCAAGGACCTAAGTTTGCTTGGTACATGCTATTTTTTCTACAATTTGCCTCCGTTTCCTTTGCGCTTTCAAGGCTCCCAAGTTGTTTTTGTTAGCCTCGCCGTTCGGGCCGGTTTTTGATTTTGCCAATTTCCCTACTGCTCTGTTAATTTTCTTTTTTTTATACCCTTGCAGAGGGTATTATAGGTGAAAGAGTAACGCAGTGAAATAGACATCTGCAATTGTATAAAATATATATATTTTATAAAAGGTTGTATAAGGCCTAAGTGACAATTTGGCCCCAGCAATGTCTATATCTCGGCCAGTTTCCATCAGATTCTTTAACGGAATACCTTAACGAACAACGAAATATTTTTTAATTTTTTTGTTAAATTTCCTGGGGTATCCCCTTCTAAACTTATGACATGCATGGAAGGACAACATGGCTTACAGGGATGTCTATATCTCGGCCAATTACCATCCGATTCTTGAGCGAAATACCTTAAACGATTTGTATATCGATTCTCCATCAGTCTGCATCAAAATCTAAAAACGAAATTGTTTTTTTAATTTTAGTAAAATTTTCCGCGGGATCTTGAGAGGAATACTTTAAACGACTTGTAAATCGACCCCTTAGCATTCATCCATCAGCTTAACTGCAAGGGTGGATAATTTTTTCCTGCGCCCTTATTTAGTTTCTCCCAATTATTTCGCAAAAAACGTATTCATCAATAAACTTAATTTTCTAAGCACATCACATATTTCTTCTTCTCGAACATCGTAAATTAATCTAATTTTAAGTTTAAAGTTGGCCAGGCCGTTTAGATAATTAGTAAGGACTATATCTTAATAGTTTAGACTACTTTAATACATTAATACTTTTTATACTTTAATACAAGGGGCTTTAGCATCCATTATGGATTAGTACTTAAATCTCAAGCCTCAGAAAAGATTTAATGAGGTTGGAATATTAGATGCAAAGCCTGAAAGGGATTAGCTCTTGTGTTATTTTTAAACGTTTTATTTTTGTGGGGACCTAACACATGGTGCTTTAATACCTTTCAGTTCCCTATACTTTTTTGGCCAGCCAAGCATAGCCAGCCTAACAGTCATAAAGAGCGACTTCCTCCAAAAAAGGTAGGGCAAATCCCCTTGTGTAATGTGCCGCACCTGCAGTGCGTCAACTGAGCGCGCAATTTTCCTTCCCGAAATGAGTTCTATTTTTTATGTCTTGACCAGCCTAGCCCCGCCCAGTTCCGCCCATTCACACACACGCATTACACACACATATGCAAAACCATGCGCTGACTTTAATGACGTACATCCAGGCCCAAAGTTTTGCGTCAATTTCCGTGGCTGGCAAATCAGCGAGTCGTCATAAAATGCTTTGTTGCGCTAAAGTGCGTGTGTGTGTGGGTATCTGTGTGTGGCACATATAAGTCCAGACAATAAAGCGGTTTATGTTCTAATTCTATTAGCTCAAAAGCAAGTGGGCAGGCAGTGAAACGGACGTTGAATGCGTGTAGCAATTACGCCAGACAAGCACCGGCAACAAAATGCTACTGCCCACATGCAATTGCCCCTCGTACTGAAAGGTATAGAAGGAAGTATGTCCTTGAGTCCTCGTAAATGCAGACCCAGAAATGTTAACGATCCAATGGTAATAGGATCAATAAAGGGAAAGTCCAAGATCTCCAAACGAAATAAGTAAATAAGAAATTAGGTAAATAAGGTGAGCCCAACCAATGATTTTGTGTATCCTGCCATTAAAAAAAAAATAAATGCCAAGGGCCACTTTGTTATCTTTGAAAAGTGCCATCTACTCCGATATTAAATTAAGTCTTCATACAATTTAATTTTCATTTAAAGTCGAGCATGCGGCATTGCCACATTTTGGTCTGTCTCTCTTTTCAATCAACTTGGTCAAGTTTATGAAACTATGCACTAACCCAGTTAGGATGCACACTAAAACACTTGTGTATTTTCAACAGTCTCTGCCATTCTTTTCATTTTACTATGTACAGAATGTATATACTATATATAGTACGTAGGTATAGATGGAAGTTTTTCCGTTGCGACATGCTCAAGTGGTTGCTAACAAAGTTAACACAAGATTACTAATACGCACCATTGTACGTGACTTTTTGCTGTCAGCTAAATCAAGTTTCATTATGTGACAGGCCAAGGAGGGGGTCCGATGAAAATACGGATATAGCCGCAGTGTCAGGATGAATATTGGAGCAGAAGGGCGACAAAAGGCAGGACGATGATAGGCCAAGGACTCTCCCGTCGGCAGGGGAAACTTGTGCATAAAACACCTGCAGCAACTTTTGCTAATTGTGGGCAGAGCATACGCTTATAAATGCTACTACTATCCAATGGCTTGCCGTCTCCGCCAGCAGTATCGAGTGTGGCAAGTTTGCAGCATAATTAAGGCGCAGACACGCCTCCGGCATTGTGAAGAGCCCAGACAAGGCTTGTACCCAAGTGCCTGGGGGTGTCAACCCAGGGAATGCAATTACGAGCACAGTTTTGGAAATTTTTAAAATTTTTGTCAAAAAAGGTTCATATCGTAAAGCTCAAGTCTTTTATGGATTATACGATTTTATTTATTTTAAATTGTGTAGATTGTCATTTGTTGTTTAATCAGCTAACGGATACAAAGGATATCCGCATCAGAAATTATTGCATAATGTTTTTGACGCCATATCCGCAAACGCAGTGAATAAATATTTAACGTGGCCACACACACTGCGAATTTCTGCTTTTCCAATGGCAATTGCAGCTGCTTATTATTTATGCTTCCCCAAAGACCTGGAAAATAAACAAAAATATGTGGAGTGGCATAGATATTCCCGCACTGTGGCTGCGGCAAACCAGAAACCCCAATCCGTATCCGTATCCCATCCGACCAGGACCCCGCTTTTCCTCCCGAAAAGAGTGCGCAGGTCGAGCTTGGCCTGATTTTTGCAACGATTTGAATGTTTTCCTTCTAGAGTCTCCGCCCACTTCACATTTCATATTTTCGATTTTAGCCCGCATGTGTATGCTCGTGTGTGGAAAGGTTTTGTCCCCGTCGTGTGTGCTTAGCTTTTGTATCATATTTTGCGGGCCAGAGTTTTGAGCTCTGAGTTCTGAGTTCAAGTTTTTAAGAAGCTTTCGAATTTAGCTCGACACATTGATGGCATATGAAATGGGACACCCCCAAAGCCCACTCATTCTATGAATATTTTTAGACTTCGCGCCTAGGAGTGGCAGCAAACAACTTTAAAATTGGCAATCTATATTAATGGCATCCGACAAAGGCTTAGAATGTGTCTCAAAATAAACACACATCACATTCACTTCATTAAAATAACATGAGAAATGAAAACAGAGCCAACAGCTGCCTTATCTTGTGATTATAGGTTCGCAAATACATATACTAGCTCTCTATTACCAATAAATATTAGGTGATGGCCAAGTTTATGTATCCAGCCGTCTTGGTTGAAACTTAAATATTCAATTATTTGACCAAAATTGCAAGTTTCCTTTCCGAGCCAGAGTGTGTTTATATGTAACATTGGACCATAAATAATTAAGGCCATACACTCACAGAATGAAATATTACTTACATAGCACTGGGTGGCTGTAGAAGATTATGCAATCTAATGAATAGAAGCCCCACAAACTACGCCAGACTGCAGAAAATGTCCCAGGTGGATGCCACGTGCGGGAAGGATATCTGGCTGGGGATATTGGTGGTATGGAGGACCACCAGGAGTCCTTGCCACAGGCTGGCAGTCTCATTAACCGCAACAGCATCCAAAGCAAAGGCAAAAGCAGCCGCAGTGCATAATAAATTTAGCTACTTCGCACACAAAGCATCCCGAAGTGTGGCAGTGCCTCGCTTCTTCATTTATTCAATTATTTAATAATAATAAATGATTGAACAGCAGTGTGCGAGTGTGTTCAGCAAAGTGCAAAAAGCTGTTGATGTCTGCCTTAGATGAATAAAATTTAGAGATGCAAGGGTACAAGAAAAAGTGATTTGGAACCAAAAATACTTCAGTTTCATGAATGAAGAGTCACATTTAAAACACTGTTCATGCAAGTTAAAAAAGCCAATAAATTTAACGAATAATTGTTTTAAAAATTAAATTGAATTGCTGGAATAGCTCTGTTGAATCCAATTGTAAGATACAATAACCAGAAAGACTTGTGCACATTAACTGCAGGAGGGAAACGCTTTTGTCTCAATGGTTTTGGCATTCTGCTCGGGTTTGTTTCGTAATTTGCAGTCTCTTAGCCTTCTTCTGAATGATTTGCATTTCGACATCGGCAGGATGCAGGAACCTGGATTCCTGTGGCTACCCACTGCTCAGCAGGCTTTGTCAAATATTTGGCCCGACTGTGGCAAATGTGGCTTTGTGGCCAACATGCGAAGTAATTTAATTAATATTTTACCTATTAGTCCGCTTTGAGAGTCGCAACAAGCACATACCTGAAAACAGAATTAAAGAGATATTATTAAAAGTGAAAATTTGAACAGTGCTTGGTAACCAAGACAAGAGGAAGTCAAAGCCAAGGAATAGTCAAGAAGAATCCTTCCGGCAGATCCCATAAAGTGAACGTTAAGTATGACAAAGTTTTATACTTTTCAAGCCAAAACCGAGCTCCAATAGCACGGTCAACGAGACGTATAATTAACACTATGCCAGGGCGGAAAAGTGCCACTTACTAAGCTGGGGAAAGCAGGGAAAGTCGTGGAAATGTCTCTGGATGGAGGGTGGAAAACCAGAGACAAAGTCAAACACTTGTCACGGTTTTCATTGAAGGTGGGGCAGCCTTGGAACTGGTAACTGGGAACTTTGATCCTTTTGCCGCAACTTAAACAGTTGCACTTTTAGTGGGGGCGTGGCCAGCCTCCAACCCCCTTTTGTCTGTCTTTGGGTTTTCACTGTGTGTGTGTGGGCGGGCCATTAAATGAATGGCAGCCTCGCAAAAACGCCGCCAGAATTCATCGCAGCACATAAAACGCACCACAGGCGGAAGGACGCAGGACACAGGACGGGTTGGAGTGGCCTGTCGCAGCTTTTGTCTCAAATTGGCTAATAAACTGCCATCTGCCGGACGAGGGGCGGGGTGTGGCAAGAGCTGGGCGTGTGACTTTATGCGGTTGGCAAGTTGAAATGCTTGCGGCTTCATTAAGCGCTCATAACGCGAGCACATGAAATTGAAATGTTTGGCGGCCCCTCGCCCCAGTCCCTCGGTGTCAATCTCTGCCCGAAACAGACTTAAAGCCTTATTGCTCTCCCTTAAATGCCCCCTCGCCGCATTTGCGGCATGGACTCTAGTTGGCCGTTCTTATCTCTATGGCTGCCTCTGAAATGTCGAAAATGTCCCTAATGAAATGTTTCTGCGGCAAAGCAGAAAATTTTAATTAAAATTATAACCAACCGGCAGCCACTTGTTTTATTGGAAATACTTTTCCTTCCTTGCCCCCCACTTTATGCCCACTTAAATTAATAGTAGCTATTGACCAAACGAGCTATTGACCAGCCTGCAATTAAATCATTTCCAAATCATATTTATTACTACGACTATCGATGGCCGTACAAATTTATTCGGCCGAATTTAAATCCCACTTCAATTGCAAATTTGGCCGAATCAAGGGATATGTCTTAATTAAAACATGGCCAGGGCATTTATTAGTTTAGTACCACTAAATATTCCTAAAAAGGCAACGAGTTGAATAAATAAATTTGTGAAAAGTATTCACATAAAGGCGGTAGCGCCCGATTTTATGTGGTGGGTGTTGTTGTTGGTTTAGTTGAAGAGATCTCCGTCAAAACACATACAACTTTGTTGCGGTTTAAGTGCTCTCGGTCTTGAGTTGGCTCATAAAATGTGTGTGACCCACTGTTGGCCCGGTCGTTTGCTTTGTTTTATGTGCTTTCTGGCTTTGGATTTGGCGCTTTTGGCTTTGCCGCTTATTGTCAAAGTTTCCGGTTGCAGCAAGTAGTGCGTAAAATTTCAATGCGATATCAAGAAGTTGAGCCATAAATTTCGAAATTATTGGCACAATTGAAGTTGTGCCTTGAAAAGTGTATTTCTATATATGTATATGCATTATGTGTATAATAAATATATTTATATATATTTTTGTCCCTGGCCCGCATTCGTAGGCTCAAGGCCTTATAAATCTTTTTGTTTGTTGTTGCCCTACTGCCTTTAGTTACATTTTTACGACTTCATAATTCATATTTGTGTGGGTGAGCTTTTATTTTATGAATTAATCAATGAGTGCAAAATAGAATGAGACTTACATGCAATCGTTTTGAGATTTAAAAAAGGTATGCACAAAAATAATCAAAAAATACAACGTATAACTATCATTTTATTAAGGTCTGAAAAAAAATAAAACGTACATATCAAATGTTAGTTTTTCTTTGGGAAACTGGGGGGAAAGATGCTTGATGCTAATGAAATGGCTTTATTAGATGCCAAGTGCCTACTATACTATACACGCACATTAATCCTTTGCCAAGTTTGGTTGGCAAACATACCCGATGCCTCTGATGTTCAGTATTCTGTGCCACTTGGGCCACCATCTGCTGCAACCCCTCGTCACCGTCTTGGCCAAGTTTTGCTGCAACAACTTTGACAAACTCATTAACTCATTATCTGTGCAAGAAGTTGACACAACGCTCCAACAACTTTGCAGGCGACAGAGCAGACATCGTAGACAGCACTGCCATCCTACCCTGTCCTGTGAGGAAGGACAACACAAACGGCAGCTTTCCCATCCGCATTTAATTAGTTATCATTTGCATGACGGACAATGCAACAAGAACTTGGAAATGCAATTGACTGAGTGCGGGTGTTTCTGTGTTTCTGGGAAGGACCAGGGAGCCGCCCGCATCAAATGGAATCATCTGGGCATCTGGAATGGCTCGACCCATTGAGCACCTTAATTGATGCTAATTTATTGGGCTGGATATGTCCTGGCGATCCAGCCGCTGTTTGTCTTCTGGCGCTGATTGCTCAGATTTACGACGGGCCAAAATTAAATAAAGCAAATTACGGCGCGCCCAAAAGTATGCCACACAACAAAATGTGCTGGCTGTGGGTGTCCTTTTGTGTCCTTTTGTGCGGCTGTTATCGCATTTGCAATCGCGGCTGGTCAACAGATTTTTTATTTCATTTTCGCCGGCTTACAAAATAAATTGGACACAACGCGCACACAGCCCAGCAAACAATTCGACACAGGCGCAGGATCCCAATATACCCGGACGCAAGTGTGTGCGTTTTATTTAATTTTGGTTTATATCGACGCAAAACCCTTTTGGCAAATCCGCCATATCCATGTGTGACCGGCTTCGAAACTCTTTTGTTGTGCTGCAATATTCAAATAACAGCGCCACACGCCTCGTGCGGCAAATTTATGTTGCTTCAATAACAATTTCCACAAAAAACCAACAACAGCAGCAACAACCAACAACCAAAGCTATGAAATGGCATGTTGAGTGTATTAAATTGCCATTTATTTGATTTTTGTTTTCGCCTTTGCCCCGGCATTGTCCCACTTTTTATTGTTGCCGCCTTTACATTTGTGTTCTCCTGCCTTCATTCGGCTCTGATTTGCTTTTGTTTTTTGCCGTAGCATATTTTTGAGAACATTTAAATAATGTTTATATTTGTACGCCATGGATTTGTATTGTTTTCTGATATCTGTCTAAGGTTTTGAGAGTGGTGAGCGTGTGCCAGGGATTCAAAATGAATCACGCTGCGCCAGAGGATTTTCTTTGGGCGGGAGAGGCAGGCGCGTGTCGACAGAATCAAAGTGCTTTGTTACACTGATATAAAAATCTTCACACATTTATATTTAACTAGAAGGCGCAAGAAACTTAAAAGCTAAAAAAGATGTTCCTACATTTTTTCAGTGCCATGTTTCGGTCAGATAATAAAAAAAGTAAATCGGATATAACCCAGGGGGTTTTCCCATCTATCTTCTGGAGATTTTCTTGTACGGCTTGAATTTTCTGTTATGCTCTTATTTTAAGCCCCCAAGAAATATCATCACATTCCGTATTTCAGCCATTTCTTTTTTGTTTCTTCTCGGCCTCATAGAGATTTCATGATTTTTTAATGTTCACCTTTTTGGCAAAATTTGTTGGAGTTGCTTTTCGGGGGTCAAGCAAACCAAGCGAATTGACTTGACTTTTATAGCGGTCATAAAAGGGACTTTAATGTGTTTTATGTCCCTTGCCAAAATACGAAAGCAAACTTCTGCTGTCCTTCACACAAATCGAGTTCAAACACACTCCCAACTGGACTTCTCGTGGAAGAAATTATGCGTTAGTGCTCATGAAATGAGCAACAAACGAGGTTGCTACTTCCTTGGCATGTGCGGGATAGGAACGCCTGCAGGGCTTGACTTTCTCGCAGCCAAATCAAGTTGTCAGGATCCAACAGGACTCCGATAGAACAGTCAGGCAGTCAAATGAGCTGGCATAAATCCTCGTCGCCGGACAAATATTGATCGGCAGACGTGCCTGTGGCCTCTCATCCTATTTTTGCCATCCAGGAAGTTACCTGGCAGCGTTGTTTGTCGCCTCCGCCGTTGCTGACAATCTGTCAGGTGCCACTTAACATACAGGTGGGGTAAGCCCCAGCCGAAGGATCCCCAGGATCTGAAGAAAGCAGAGCTGTGTGGACGGTGTTTACCTTTGGCTTTTAGCATGCACACAAATCCTTCGAAGCAATCAATTTGTTTTTATTGAATTTCCCAGCTAGCCAGCAGCCCACACCTAGACCTTTGGAAACGCCAGTTCGGCGAAGGACATTCATTTTGAGTACGCATGACATCGCTAACAAATGCACTGAGATTAATTTTATGAGCGTCTAATTAAAAGGTACATTTTTCTAAAAACATATTTGTCAGTTAATATTAATAGTGTTGCAAAAAATACTTCATATTTTAAAACCAAGTTATTAAAATGAAATTTATTTTCTTGCACTTTATTCCTGGCTTAGCAGCAGCAACGTATCCTGCCGGGCTACCTGGCGTATGAGTGACGTATGGATAAGCATTCGTTATGGCTCACCCATCGCCAGAGTGTTTTGTGTGTGTGTCTCTGTGGGGTGCAAGTGGGTTTGGGTTAGTTTTCTCTTTCTCTGCCATCCGTGTAACTTTTTTTATTGCCCGCTTCCTGGTGGTCAAGGCAATCTCATGTGTCTGTCCTGTCAAAATTTATGCTCCTCAAATTTCCAGCAGAAAAGTAACGTTAAGTGTTTACGTTTGAACTGGGTCTCAAAAATTTTCACGCTTGTAGAAACCGAACATTGTAAACCTTGGTAGAGATTATGGTTTTTTAGTGGTTTCTAAAAATTCTTTTTTCTGAAATTATTTATAATAAAGTAAAAGAGAAGGTGATGCATAATTTCCTGTCATTCATGTTAAAAATAGTCAAAGTCCATGAGTTCAGTGGGTAACTTCAATGTCGGAATTCAAACCCAAATAGCATTCTATCGCATTTCAGGCTCTCCATTTGGTCGCCCATTGTTCGGGTGTTTGCTTTTGTTTCTGCTGTTGTTTTTTGGCCCATTTTTCAAATTGATGTCTATCGCTTTGGCTCCTTTTCAAAGTTTTTGGCATTTTACATGTGCTAACCAACAAAGCCCCGCTCCAGGGCTTCGGGTGGGAAATTGTTTTGTGGATCGGTGAGTGGTGTCTGCGGGGTTCGAGTGGTAGTCTTGCCGTTGATTGTTATCTGGTAGTTGCTACAGAAAGAGCAAACCGAACAAGTGGTATGAATCAAAGCCATTTTGATAGTGGTCTGTTTGTCTGAAAACGGTTATCTTTATGAAGGTTATTTCACGGCTGCAAAAGTATTCTCATCCAACAGCTTTGAGAAATGTGCTTCAGATAAACATATTTTGGGTTCAGTGTTACTGCTCGTCTATCACGCAATGTAATTCCTATTTATTATACACGAGGTCCAACGACGTATTGACAATTATTGATTGCTTTTCACTTAGTCGAAATTCAATTTGTAAAACTCAATTCATCTTGACTCTAAATGATAAAATTAAACTCTGACCTGATTAAATTAGTTTTGCTTACTTATCGACAAGAAATAGTACCTCAAATGTTTCTTCTTCTAGAACGAACAATTATTGTTTTTATTGGTTCCAATTAAATATTAAAGAAATACAAAATTGTGTTCAACCTTCGAGTACATAATAAATGTCCTTGCCACGCCCTCTTTCATTTTATTTTGCTATCCCCTTGGCGGGAATACAAAAAAAGCAAGCTTCTTGGTGGGGGGCGTATGTTTGCTTGAAATATTGTTGTTAAGGGTCGCTTACAATTGCGTTTTTGGCGCTTTCCCTTCTTCGGCCATTTTTCGGTCTCATTCTTGCAATTATTATAAAATGGCGCACAGCATCAAGGACAATAGCGGCAGGAGCAAGGAGAAAGTGGTTGTGATGCTGCTCGCGCTCCTTGGAGACTCATTTTCAAGTACTGGGCCGCTCAAGTGGGTCAGCCCGAGTGGTTTAGAAAAGTGGTGGCTGTACATGGGAGGGCCAGCAGTTCAAGGATTTTGTTGTTGCGAGTGCGTAATTGAATTCTTTGAAACTGCACTGTTTCCTTCTCAACTCTTATTTCCATGCAGAATTTAATTGTATTTATTTTGCCGAATCTACTTGATTTTTTGGGTAGCAGGCTTACTGCATATTATCTCCAAGCTGATAAATTGTCTGAATAAATTGTTTTTTTTTCAAGAGGTTTAATGCAGACTAAGCCCCTTTACATTCGGTTGAAAACTATCCCTGATCACACTCTGAAACCCTCAACTGCTGAAAACGAGAAATTTGGCAAAACACGTGCCAACCGTAAAAGAGCCTTGGCCCTGGCTCCTGTTTATTTCATTTTCACTTTTACTCCTTCGGTTTTTTCCTGTTTTCTGTGTTATCTTTTCATTTCCCCCTTGCACACAGCAGCTTAATTCACATGTCGAGCTCTTTAACTGGCCGGAATTTAAGCCACAAGCCTCTAGATCTTTCCTCCGCTTGGAACTCAATCAACAACGGACTGACCCACATTTTATGGGAGTTTTCGACCAGGCCCCAAATAGAAATAAAGCTCAACAGCCAGCACTGCAAAATAAGCTGCTAAAGATAGAAATGTATATAAAATATATTTGTACATCTCAGGGAGGCTGTCCTGATGCGGATGCTTGTTTGTAATTTAAGCTTATCACTCTGGTTCCAGACCATTGCGTATCAAAAACATTTTTGTTACGCCAATAAAAAAACGGAAAAAATTTTGCATAATTCAAGCCATAAAAAATGAGACTCGAAAAGCAAGTTGCTGCCAATCTTGTTGTTGCTGTTGACATTTCCGTTGGGCAGAAAACTAGGCAATGGGGTTAGCCCATCCACCGTCAGACCATCCAACTTTCTGCGCATTTCGTTTATAATGCCCGCCTATTTATGTTGCCTACTTTGCCCGAGAAGCCAAAAACGGCTTCATTTTTTTATTGCTCCCATAAAATGACCCAGCCCAGACAGAGACAGAGGCAGGCCAAATGAGGGGCTCGATGGAGGGGAAATGGGGACTCGGAAATTCAGTCCCCCTTGTTGACGGACTCCTGATGCTGTGAATTTGCTCGCAGACGGCTCCTCAAGCCTCCGAGCGGCCATTTGTCAGATGAAAAAGCATCGCACAAACTATGTATATTGTTTGTCATTAACAAGGTCGCCAGCAGCAGAGGCAAAACTGTTAGAAAAAGGACAGAAACTAAGCTCACATTGATGCTGCGAAACTGGGATCGGCACTGAAAAATATACTCACGTATATATTCCGTACTTTCAATAGTAGAGAAAAATCTATTATAATTTTAAAAATTTTTTGAGCTCGATTTATACGTTTATAAGAATATTTTTCTGTGCATCCTTTACTTCAGAGAAGAGCGCCAGGCGGGGCGGAGAGAGTGACTCCTCGTGACCCACACTGGCTGACATTAATTTTGTTTTCATAACTCGGTGCAGCAGTTACATCCAAAGGCCGGTTGGTTTGGGCCATAGTCCTCAACCCTTTTCCCCCCTCGTTCTGGTTGCCAAATGAAGACACTTTGTGGCACTGTTGTAGCTTCCTCTGGGGGCCAGTTCTTTTTCGCCTTTTTGGAGGTTTTTTCTTTCAACCAAAGCGTGGGCTTGATTGACATGCTGTCTGTCTGCTGCTGCTTGGCTCGTTTTCTCACTGCTTTTTGTTTGGCCCAACTGGCCGTGACATAAAAAAAATGAAAACACATAGAAACAAACAGGAAAACAAGTGCAAAAACAAATTAGCACAGTTCTCTGCTGGCTGTTGATGCTGTGATGCATTTTTGACAATGAACATCAGATGTCTGTCACTCATTCAGATGGCTGAGAGTGTGTTGGCTGCATTGGGACAATCAGTCAACGAGTCAAGGTTGGGTACAAGCTAAAAGGAACAGAAAAGTCTGCCAAAAAGAAAGCAACAAGGATGATTAGCTTTATTAATAAATGAAAAAAAACAGCAAGAGTTAGAATTAAGACAAAATAAGCGCAGGCAAATGATTTGCTAAGTAAATGATATTTTATTTCATATTTCAAGGTTTTCGTTTTTAATCTAACTTCTAATATGAAATAATTGTTCTTCAATTAAAATTACTCAACAAAAATGTTCTGAAACACGCCCTTTTATGCTGCTGGCATCATAAATAACTCAGCTGCTTTTTCCGTAGAATTGGCCTCGTTTTGTGAGAGGATTGTGCTATTCATACAGCTCCGAATAAAAATGAGGCTTCAGAGTCAGCCAACCAACTAACCAACCAACCCAGAAACCTGTTCACACACACAACTCGCATTACGTTTAATTTATTTAAAGCTTGCATTTTTACACTCCAACGCTCTGGGCCACGTTCCTTTTGAAATGGACCTACAATTGGAGTCACGCTGCCATCGGTTTTTGTTTGGAGATCCGCTTTCAGTTCATTGTTTGGTTATTTGCATAAAAATCACGCACACGCCGAGTTGTACGGGGAAGGTCCCCGTTTACTTCCAATGTGTGCGAGTGTGTGAACAAATGCTGCTTTAATTTTATCGGGTAGAGACTTCAAGGTTATTTGCCGCCCAAAATGGTTGCAACTGAAAAGTTTTGCCAGTAATTATGGAAATTCATGAGCAACAATGCCGAGTGAAGAATTATGGCTGCGGCCCTTGTTTTGTTCTGCCAATGTCATTGTCGCTGGATGATGCACCACAAAAGTTTCATTTCCCGTTCATGTGCATTCGCATTGTCTGCCATTACACAGAGATGGGCATTAATAGTCTCCGCAGCTGCTTCTCCCACCTCAAATTTTTTTGTATGATTTTCTGCTTCCTCTGATGTTTGTTTTCCAATTTTTCCCGTTCAGTTCGCCAGCTCCCACTCGCTGAAAATGATGACGATGATGGGGCTGGCTTTGTTGCCGAAACTCACAGCACACCAACGGGTTTATTTTCAATTAATCAAGCCCTGCAAGCCCGACTCATAATGGAGCATATTTCAAGGTTTTCCGATGTGAATGCCACTTGAATGCGGAAAGCGAAATGAATAAATGATTGAATGCAGGATTGTTTTTCGCCCACTCTCCGCCAAAATAAGTAGTTAACTATAGACAGAACCAGCAAGTGGAATATTAATTGCCAGTCGCAACGCTCTTGCTTTCGCCACCATATTTCTTTTTTATTTTGTTTGTTTATTATTTGCTTTCCCTCTGCTTTTCCTCGTTCTGTTGTCAACGCCATTGTCTTGTAATAAACAAATGCAGGATAGGGGATCTGGGCAGGAGCCTGCCCCATAATATTGGCAGGGCAACATAAAAAACATAAATCAAGTACGGCGGCATTGTACTGAGTTTCAGTGGATGATTTGATGTTGGCCTGGCTAACACACAAAAAAATAGTACTAGAAAAGCTATACTTTTCAAGAAAGTTACAAAAAGACAAGATGGCTTCCTGAAGTCCGCAAAAGTATGCTACACTTTTTAAGTTTATTTTTGTATTCTCATTTAATGGCTAATTCCTATTTTTTGATAAAAAAAATTTAAGATAATAATCACAAACTGCCTCCATCATTCTTTTTTCTCTGTACAGTCAAGTCTTGAGCCATTTATCTTGGACTGTTTCATTGCTCGACTGGGCTGCCACACATGCATATCATACTCGTCATCGTTTTTATTATCCCCTCGGCAAGTGAAACAAAAGGCAAGCTCACCCTCCCACTTGCCATAAATAAGCCAAGGCAAGTTGGTAAAACAATTCTGGCTCTAATGAAAGTCATGGGTGCGGCCAGTGCGTGAGCTTTATGTCTTACGGCGTGTGACACAGGCACAAGCAGATTTTACTGCTTTTTCTGGCTTAGCTAATAGATATTTATCTGGGATTTGGTGGGTTAATTTATTTCTAGCGGCTGGGAGGAATTGATTTCCCGCACGAAAAGTATGTAAACCAAATTGTTTAGCAATTTTAACGTAATTACTTGAGTATGTCCCACATCAAAAAGTTTCCTAAGTGAGTCGAAATCTGTCTGTAAACATTCCAAAATATGTGTAAGACGTAATTTTGGCGCTTCTTGCCATTCCCCTTGTTTTCGACACAATTTTAATATTTTTTATGATATTAACTCGTCGTCGTGTCACTTAAAACCTCAACGAAAATACCAAAGCAGTCCTCCGCCATTCTGGCAGGCATTTCAAAATTAAAATTCTCGAAGTTGAAAGCAACAGGGGCGTAATATGTAATATGTAATACGTAATATGTAAGAATGAGGTGCACGAGCGAGGGGCTGTTGTCTTTAGACAAGTGACACTTCGTCTCAAAATGGCTCTCCGTTAAAACATTTATGAGGAACAGGGCGGAAGAAAAGGAAAGGGGTGGCCCCAGGCGACATAGCAGACTGGAAATGTGTTTTCGAAACGCGTTCCGCTACGCAGTTTTTCCTAACTTCTAAAGTCAAGTCAGGATGGTCGGAAACGCAGTCGGAAAGAGTTTGTTGGGAGTTGCTTAGCTCCTGAAAATAAAGAAGCAATTCCAGAACGTGTCATTTGGGGAGGTGTGACTTCGCAATTCCGACAAGAAAGCGGGTGAGCTTTAGAAAAGCTAAAATTAAAAAGAATAAATGCGCATACCATGTAGTAGAAAATGCACTTAAACAATTTTTTAAACAACTCACAATAGAATTCACTTACATTATGAATAAATGATTGAAAGAATATTAATGTTTAAAATTCACAGTGTAAGCGATAGGAGCCCTCCAAGGCAGTTGCTGTCACACAATGACTTAAACTGAAGCTGGCAGAACTCAGGCATTGATATTTTATGGCCCTTCGGCGGATTTCACGGAAACGCTTGACTTTTCTGGAGCTTAACGAGTGCCTTGAGCGATGATGATGCGTCCCTCGACAACTTGTCAGAAATTTAAAACTTATCAAAGCTGGCGGCTCATGTGGCGTATTCTTAATAAATGCAAATTTAAGTCGCTGTTCACATTTAAATCAATAATTTGCCTTTCTCTGCTGTTTAAAATATTTAAATAAATTTTTTTTATAATTATAATTGAAAAGCAGCCACAAAGTGGCGCAGATACATTTATCACATGTCAGTGTGTGGGATTTTTATTTGCTTAAACAGAACGGGAAAAGAATTGCGCATTTAATTGCAGCCGCAATACAATTTATGTTCGCCTTGGTCTACTCAACGGAAAAATAATAAAAAGGTCAAAGGAAGTGCTACAATTTGCATAAGTCTTTTAAGCGGCCCCTTTTTAACGTAACAATTTTTATGATAATTGAAAATAAAATCATAAGCGTGAGACTTTATTTATGGCTGGTTTCATTATTCCAATTTTTTGTAATAAACTCTTGTAAGGCCCATAACTTTTTGGCAATTCATTTTTGGAATGTATGTGACCAGTAAACAAATCGGAGGATATGAAAGTGAGCCCACATAAAAAGCCAAAACAAAAAGATATTCCTAATTAATTTCCGATTTTATCAATGTTAAAAAAATACGAGATTTCGTTTCATTACAGCTGGTGTGTGTCTGTCATAAACTTGGGATTTATTTGAACCCATTTGTGCTTTTTGCTAGTCTGCCAATCGCAGAGTGTAATAACAGCAAAATATATATTCAGTGAGGGTGGTAAAAAAAATTAATTGTGCTGCCGCATCAGCATTTATTTCCATTAAGGATGTAAACAGCCAGCACAAAAAACTGCAGAGACCCACAAAGACGATCAAGGAGGGATACCAAAAAGGTTAAAATGAATTCTGAAAAATAGGATACCAAACGATTATACACCGGTTCCCATGTGCCCTATAACGAATTTAATTATTGTTCATGTGCTGAAATATGAGCAAATTTATTTATGGCCATGCATGCAATGCCAGGTGCCCTGCCCGATTCGGATACAGATACGGATACGGATACGGATCCGGATCCTTCGTGGGCGGACTTTTCAGGACCAGACATGCTCGTCCTTGTTGTCATTGTTGTTGCATAAATAAATGCTGCTGGCAGGATACAAAAACATACATGGTGCTTTTTATTTTTAGTGCCTGCAATCGATGTGTGCATCCAGAGGGTCTCTCGTTCACCTGTCCAGCCTGCCGTGTAAAAACACACGGCCCTAGCCCCGCCCACCTTCGTGAGGCTCATGATTAATATTCAATTACATGGCAGATCCTCCGGCTCCCTTCGACCAGAGCACTAACTATGCATGCGACAGCAGGAGACGCCTCCTGGGCGGCAAGTGGCACACATTGTTTGCCTTCGCTCGAAAAACTTTGCTAATTGCCCTCATCAAGCGAATAAAAATCGCAACCGAAAACAAAACAATATAATTGAATGCCTGAATTGAGCGAGATTCGATTTCGTCACACTGAACACCGACTCTGTTTTCCTTTCTCATTGTGATTTTTTGTTTTACTTTTCTTTTGCTGTGGAACATGTGATTTAATCTGTTTTAATTATTCTTCTGATGAATAGCACTCCAAGATTTTTATGAATTCACGTTTTTATATTTGAAAAGTACTCGCAGGAAAGCAAATTTTTATCGAGTCCAATTATGAAATACAGTCGATAGTTTAGAAGCTTTAGAGTTTAAAAAGTCCTCAGAAATTAGGAGCTTCTGGAAACTTTGCTTTCCAACTCCAATCCTTTCCTAAGTCCAAGGCTTAGTTTAGCCCAAATAATATTCAAATAACTTCAATTGCGAGTTTAGTTGCTATTCTGATTGCGTGTAGTTTTGGCATTCGCCAGCCGCAAATATATCAAACTCTTGCCATTTGACAAGGCCAATGTCCATGATTTATGGCAGCCATTATTTTATGTTTAGCTGCACGGATTCGTGACATATTATTACTGCAATTTCCAAGCACCAGACGGGCTAACGAATAATTTGCCCTCTTATCGAAAATGTTTTTGGAGCATTTGTGGTGGGCGGGCAGCGTGGAAACTTGAAATGTTCATTTTTTTTTTTCAAACAAATAGTTACTTTTCGTCTGGATGATTTTTATAAACGAATCTTAATTACCAGCTGTGGCTTTTTAGTTGTTTGTGGTTCTGGCTGTACATTAAACATTAATTGGTGTTTTATGGAAACAAAATATATTTGACGCATTTTATTGAAACACGAACCGTTTGGTTATAATTTTAATGACACATAAAAATATTTGTTTATTGCTTTACAAATAACAAATTCAACTGGATGTGCGGGAGATTAATTAATCATGGCACTACAGCTGCCGTTTAATAAACCTCATCCATGATTTATTGGCAAGGCTTGGAAATTGTCGAATTTGTTCTGCCCCTTTTGCGAGGAATATTTTATATTGATTAAACATTAATTCCACCTAGTGCAATTCCTGCTGTACGCGAATTAATTACCAAAATTTACATTTTCGGGTGGTCTCCTTGTAATTTTTAGGTTCGTCAAATGACTCGTGCGAATTTCATTTACCCCATATGGAGTGTGCGTGTAGGCCGAACGAATGACTGCATCATCGCGGCAATCCGAGCCAAGTAAGCGATTATTAATTTATGCATTTGAATGGTGCCCCATTTGCCTGCAACCTGGCCCTAACTCCTCCATCGCCATCACCACCAAATTTTGCATATTAATTGCTCATTAATTGTTGATTAGCTTTCAAGTGCCACAACGTGGCTGCCTCAATCTCGTGTCGGACCTGCTAAGCCCCAAGGATACGCAAAACTTATCCGAGGCAACTCGATTCGTGTCTCGGTTTAGTGCGACAAAATGTGGTAATCAATCAAAAAGGGGAAGTCTCCCCTCGGCTTGAGAGTTCTTTCCCCTGATGTCACCCGTCGTCGGCGCAAATACTTGCAATTAAGCATTATTAATCACGGCGTCTAAGCAACACACCACCATGGACTATCCGGCATCCCATGGCCCAAAGCCGAATAGCTGGAGGACTATGCATGAAGTGAGCACTTCCGGTCTTGGCAAATAATTACATTGGTCATCGCCCCTGGCGGTGGCCACTCGGTGGTTACTGCGCTAATGTGCGCGTATTATTTTCTCATCAAAATTAATATTTAATTAAAAGTCAAGTACGGGGCTGGGCGAACACGAGCCAAGAAAAGTTAATTTCCTATTTCATAGAGCTATTCATGCTCCTGCCATGATGATATTTGTATTGGATTTTCCAACACTATGGCCTAAAGACATTCTTGATTTTTAATAGAAAGAAACTTCTATCTTTTTTATTATTTTTTTAATATTAGTCTTTGTAATTTTTCCTTGTTCCTAATGTTTCGTTTATCTAAGTTAGTAATAACCTTTACACACTCCATTAATGTTAATTTTACTTCTGTTTTTGAATTCATAAACCGTAAAGTTAAGACGATTATTGCGAATCAATTAAACTGAGAGCCACTTAGTTGAAAAAAAACTGATCCATGTATGGTACAACCAGCAGCCAAATCAAATGAAAATACACAAAGCGCACAGATACAAAGCAATTGAATGCAAAACAATTGAACCCTAATGACTGACAGAGTTCATTGTCGGGTCATAGATCACAATCCGATTTATGCACTAATTGCGCTGTTCATGTCAAATGTTGAGCGCCATGGGTGTAAGGCCGTTTGTTTGTCTGACAGAGAACAAGCCGAATCAGACAAAGAAATTCGCCATTCCAGCAGGATATTTCGTGGCCAAAACACTTGACTTGTGCGTGCCCGCAAATCGGCAACTAATCAATCAGAGGACTCCCATGGACTCTGCCATTTCATTTTTTCTTGAGGGGCTGGCCTCTTACTGAAAGCATCATATGATGGATTGGCCCGCCTTGGAGTTTGATTTTGGTTTCAGTTTTTTGTGGCAGTTGGCTAGAACTTTCATCGCCTCCAAAGCCCATTTCAAGTTTAATCTCGCGTGGCGAATTGACCAAAGAAAGGGCGGGGAATTTTCTTTAATTATGGGTTGATTTATGACTCAATTACCGTTTAATAGTCCAGACCGGATCCAAGTCCTTGACTTTGATTTGCAATGTTTTTTCTTTTTGGCTCCTTTGCCACACTTCACTGGCTCTTCACACCAAGCCCATTAGCTTTTAGCCAGAAAATTTAATTTTCTTGAATATTTCTTTGCGCGGGTTTTCTTTTCACTTTTTGTGCTCTTAGGCTGCCATTTGGCTGACTATTTATTTCTATATTTCTGCCGCAGCAAGTTGGCGCCTGAGACGCTCTCACACACACACCAGCGAGCACGCACACAAGCACATATGAATTTTTGGCTGCCTGCGGTTTCCGGTTCCTTTTTCGTTTCTATTATTTTTATTGTATTATTTTTTTCGGGTAGGTCAGACTCTGGCTGAAGATGTTGCTTTGCTCGAAAGTCCGTTCATTTGGTTTTTTTTGGGCGTTGTTTGTGGTCGCGATTGTCAATGCAACAACTTCAACACGCACACGAACATAAATATCTCATACAGCAGCACATTTTTGCCAGCTCTCACACACCGGATTCACTTGGCTGTATTTTTGAAAACGATTCCTTTGGAAAAACGCGACGCGATAGCTTCGTTTTTTTCGAGCGTTTGAACAGCGCCCGCTTACGACTACCAAACAACACAAATATCGAACGTGAACTGACATCGAAATTCGCCATTTCAGCCAGCCAAAAACAGGCTCACGCCACTTGGATGCCGTTCGTCCATCTCGGCCAACTTCGTTCGGTTTTGGCCGAAGCTGATTTCTTGTCAACAGCAGCGCCAAACGGGCGTGAGTGGTACCACTCGCGAGAGGACCGAGCCTTTTTGGGGAGTGGGCGCATGGCGCTTGGAGACTGTTCTGAGTCGAAGCCCCCGAGAGAAAGTTACTCTTTTAGGAGGGGAAACTCAATAGTAATCCTGGGGAAGTATCAGAATTACTGGGACATTTCTCCTCTCACGTGGGTCTTTGGGAAGTTGGCCATTTAACTTGTTGCTAAAAGTGATTTGCAGGTAAGAAAGGGAAAACGTTTTCAAACATGTTGAATATTTATTGTTTTTGAATATTATCATTAAATATCTTTACTGTACATATTTGGATATGTACACATTATTATGTTTTTTTGGAGTTCTATGAAAGTAACGTGCCTGTATGCATTCTACACAGGTATAATTCATAATTGGACCATTTCCAGTAACCCACAGAAGTCCAGGCTCGATTTTTGTATTTTGATAATAATTTTTATTTGGAATCAGCCCAATTCTGACTGGGTTTTTAAAAATAAAATTCACAAAATTATACCTTAAGTTGTGTAATTCTTTTGAGAAAACAAACAAACAAAAGCCTAATTTTTAAATTGTTAATTATATAAAAAATTATTATAATTTCACATATTAAACATAGTATTTATTACCTCAATACACTATGTAAATGAAAATGCATAAATCTATATCTATATATATATATATGGCAGCTTACTCAAATATTCTCAATACATTCAGACCAACTAGACCAACTTTTAAATAATCTACGGAGTTTTTACATGCTCTTTGATGAATTCACTTTCGAATGGGGTATTTGTAATCTCTGTCCACTTTCAGCTTCTCTAACGTACAATCTTAAAGTACTTAGTTAAACTTCAAATATTCTTTATTCAATTTTGGAGTGTAGCTGTATTTGTGGACTTTACACTGAAGGTATAAATTGTTTATTTAGAATTCACGATTAGTTGAATAATTCGATGGGACTTAAGTGGAAAATTGAATTCCGTCTAATTAATATTTATTGATTGTTTTAAGCTTTGATGTATTTTTTAATTAAAGTTTTGCGAAAAATTACAATTTTTCGATACGTTTGCTGCAAAAAGCCGAAGAGTGTTCGGCCCCGAGAGTTATGGTGCGATATTCATATATATTCTCATTCGTTTCGTATTAGATTTTATGATAAAATATACCCACTTCTTAAAAAGCTTAATGGTTGGGAAAGACACTAGTACCTAGAAAGCTGATATAAAAGTTTTACCAAATACTTGAACAACTTTGCTTCTATCTCATATTGCCACTTTCACTCAGTGCGGCTGTGTTTTCGAAAAAATTTGAATTTAGCGCGCGAAAAATCCATCCCTTTGAAGCTTCCAGATATCACAGAAACTAAAAGCTATCGAAAAATAAAAGCTAAGACTTTCTTTGTGATGTTACAAAAGCGTTTTGGCTTCATCAAAAGCTTTACACAAAAATAATACCACTCAAACTTTCGTTGGAGTGGTTCAGCTTTTGGCATCAAAATGTTGTTGACTTTTTCAAGTTTCCATATTTAACCGATACGCGTAAGTCAGATACAAAATATTAATCAATTTTTTTTCTAAATGTGTTTCAATTTTAATAAATATTTAAGCATCATATCAAATACCATATCAGATTAAAACATATGTATGTAAAAATTAAGGAAAATGTTTTTTCTTTGACTTTAAGCACAGCATTACTTAGCCTCCTGACTTGTTTTCTTTAGATTTCCTATTGGCCCAGAAATATTGAGGTCAATGGCCAGAAATGCTGAAGGAAAGTAGTCCGAGGCAAATGGCTGGTGTCAGAAGTCTGGCAATGATTTGAAATGGGGGGCTTGCCCACTCGCCTCAAGTCTGTGGATTCGAATGGGAGCTGTGAGTGCAACTGGCTGCTGACCTTATAAATCATAATTTCCAACAAATAAATCCTTCACGGACAATTTAACCGCCGCAGTAGTTGCAGGGCCAAAACTGCAACAGTCGTGTTGGCCCTATGACTTGGATCCAGTTTCCGTTCCGCAATTTCTTCGGGTTTCCAGGGGGTTTGGCTTTTGTGTCTGGCAGTCAAAGGCCACGCAATAAAATGATCAACGGATGTGCATTTGTGCGGAGTGGTTGGGTGGTTGCTTTTAGTGACAAGGAAAGGAAAATGAATTTAATAGTGGATCTAGAATTAATATTGGAGCCTCGACAGTTCCATGTGCAGGTGATTGATGGCAAGTCCTGTCATCTGCTTAATGTCCCTGGCTAATAACTTACTACCCAAAACCTTTCTTTGGAAATTCTCATTTGATTTGATATGGGTTTTGTGATTCAAGAGTGCCACTCAGAAACAGAAACATGCATTCGGTTTCTGGGGTATGTATTTTGCAATCTGTGGAACTACTTACCAAGCCACAAAAACCAAAATGAAATGCATTTTTCAACTGGTCAAGAGGCACCGGAAAAACAGGATATTTTAAAAAGATTTAATTAGAAACAAGTTTTCAATTATAGCTTTTAAATATAAAAGAATAAATTTTATGTTTATATCCCTTTTATTTTCTCTATTAAATACTTGTTTAATGACTTATTTTTCTCCATGTATGTTACATCTGGATATTGCGTATTCCTGTTAGTCTCTACAACATTGTGTGTTACTACATTGGATACTTGTTGGGCTTTCGGGTGTCCTAGGGCCCTCATCTCTCTGTTCTGTGGTTCCCAACGCATATGCTTCGATATCCGACATTGGTAACTGGCAAAGAACCTCCGAAAATGCAATTTACGCACATCCATTCCACAATGAGGGCAGAGGCTCCACTGTCAGTCAGAAATTTTTGGTAATTTTGAACTTGCTAGAAATGATTTGTAATCGCACCTATCCGCATGACATTCCGAAACACGCCAAAATCGAAAGGAGCTTATTCTCTGACCGATTTCGAATAATAAACATTTGTTCAGCGTTTTGGCAATGCGAATGCACCACAGTGTCTAAACAAAAACAGAAGTGCCGAGAGGCAGTGTTCGTGGGGACTCTCGAAGGGCTGGGGGCCGAAAGGGCCACCCTAAACAAACACACCGAGCAAGTTGACATGTTGAAGAAGGGCGAGTATTGCTAGGACCCTCCGATCCCCCGATTGCGGCAGCTCCCTCCATCAAGGAGCTAATTAAAGCGCGCACGCGTGTGTGATATGCCACGCCAGATGTTAGCGTGTAGATGTCTCATCCGAACAGCGTCAAAACGCAGCAAACATGTCGCAAGGGGAGTACAAAATCCACATCATGGCATCCACACCGTGAAAAATATTAGAATGGAGGGGCCCTCTACACAAAACCATCATATAAGGTTAAAAATATGCCCCAAAATACGGACTTCTTTGGTCTTGATATTGTTTCGAGGCACTCTTCAATAATGAAACACTAATATAGTTGTCGCTATTTATAGAAAAATTATTTATGAGCTGTTTTGCTACTAATGACAATAATATCTCCAAATATTCTATGTTTTATGTAATAAAAGACTAAGTTGAAATTTCCTTTTAAGTCTATAAATAAACCAGAATGGAAGAATTAGTCAAAAACAATAAAATTTTGGGTGGTATTGGAATTATTTTCGAATTAACCACAATGGACCAATCTATTGAAACATTTATTTTCACAAGATAAACTGCCCAAATAATCCAAAAATATAGCTTTAAATAATTTATTTGGAATTTTTTCCATTTAATATGATTATTTACATATTTCTTATTCTTCGAAGTACTTTTTAACTTCATATTTTCTCTTTAATTTGGATTTCATTAAATACTGTACATTATCTTGCAATACTGTTTATTTTTCCTGTGCACTCAGACCCCTCTTCTTATTCTAATCTCTACCGCAACATATTTTAAATTTAGCATAACATCGGGCTACGACAAGGAGGCTGGCTGGCTGGCAACTTTATGCTAAGGTCGCCTCATCAACAACATCTTGGGGACCTCTGCGGCCTGGCTTCGGGGTGTTTGAACTGGGAGCTGGCGCTGGGTGTTTTGTTTTGATTTGATTTTTGTCGCCGCCACCGCCGACGCCATTCAAAAGGTAAACAAACATTTTCATATTCACTCCTCAGGCGGCTTACAAAACCAAAAATTTAAGATGAATTGCAAGTGCTAAGAAACTGGTGGATTAGATATACTTCTTAAAGAAAAAACTATATTAGTAGTAAGTTATCTTTACGAAGTACTATTTGTTGCCAAATTTATTTTTAAAATACTTAGGAATTATGACAAGAGACCAGAAACAAAAGATAACCCCCAATATATTAGCATACTGTAAGATTTCAAGAGTATTCAAATTTCGTTGGAATTATGCAGATGGTATCTGATGATTCAGTTCGAATGCACTCGGAACCCGGTAGACGAGATGCATAAATTTGCTGCTACTTTTAGAGTAACAGTTGCACACACAAACAAGCTCCCTGATACGTAATGATTTCCAAAAGATTTTTAATAAACGAATGCAATTGCACACCCAGTCGCTTCAATTGATGCAACGCTTCTGCCATGCAACACAATTTTATACCGAATTGCACATTTTTAGCAATGAACTGTGGATTTAAGCCTGCAATAGAAAATCAAAAATGCATTGGCATGGAACGAGCCCCCAACCGAACTCAGCTCTCTCGTCTTTTTGCGGTATTCAATATGGAATTTGTATGAAATATGCAGTTTTGGGGAGCATTACACAGCGTAACATGTAGCAATCAGTATATGCTATATTGACGAAAAATATAAATTTTAGCATATTCGGTCATTTCCATAAAGCACTTTGGTCCAAGTTTCACGTAAATACTCTACCGCAGGTTTCAGTCCATCTTAAAGGGTATGGAATGACAAATGATTGACAAAAAATGGTCATGCACTTTGATAACCATTTCAAAAACCATCATGCTAAAAAACAACCTTTTGATAGACCGTTTCAATGAAAAACCAATTTTTCTGCAACCGACTTATATGCAAATATATAAGCCATTTACAGTCATCGTTTAGTTGACAAAGGGCATCATGAAACCCGGCTAATCCTTGTCGTAAACAATTTCGCTGTTCGCCGTGCTCTTACCATTATTTCTCGTCAAAAATATATGCCAAACAAAAGCCTTACCAGTATTTTTGTTCGACACTGTATGGAAGCTCACAACCTACGTGAATAAAATAAATTTTTCAACAATAACGATAAACAAAAAATAGCAGCAGCCAGTCTACAAATAAAATTTTGGGGAGCTACACAGAAACAACATGCGGTGAAACACAGCTTTGGCGTATGTTTTCGCATAAGCTAAGGAATAAAAAGTAAAAAAGAAATATACGTATATCTAGAATACGGTGTGATTGGGGGGTTGCCGCTGAATTTTTTCTATACAAATTTTATATGATTCCGGTTTTTACTGTTCGTTTGGAGATTTTTTTTATTTGACTCGTGCATGGCCAATTGTTTTGTTTATTCCGTTCGGTTTGTTCCATGTTTTCTTTACTGCGAATGGTTAAATAAATTGCACCGAAAAGTGCAGGGAAATAGTTAAGTGATTGATTTAGTGCTGCCTGGAGGCAGGCATCCCTTTCCATCCCCTCGTTTTTCCACTTTGACAGCTTTGGGGCTTGGTGGAAAGTTGCGAACGAAAATTGATTTCAATTCGGGAGTTTCTGCCAACAAATTGGGTCCGGGTACCACGGGCTCTGCCCGAAAGCGGGGGCTGTTGAAATTTCCATGAATGAATTAAGCGGGATATTTATTAACAATGAAACTGAGTAGGTGGACTGGGCAACTGAACTGGGATGGCTGACAGACTAGTTGCAGAGTTTGGCCAGGCAGCTATTGCCACATGCCTTGACCCGAATTTCGTGGTAATTTTTGCGGGAAATAATATCGCATGCGAGCAGAGGAAATTGCGGAATGGTTATGATTGCATATTTGCATTTTTCGGGGCAATCAGCAAATTTTGAAATTTCGAATAAATAGATTGAGTGCAATGCACACAGTTATCTGGCGGAACTGTTATTTTAGAAGTGCACGGTCACAACTCCAAAAAGCTCGTGCTGAGAAATGAAATATTTTCCCATTTTTCCATTCGAGAGATAAATTTAATCTGCCTGACGACTTTTATTAAATATTTACTTATTTGGGTAGCCACGAAGCTGTCGACAATGGTGACCACTTTGCATCCCTAGAGCGGAGTCTTTAAGCAAATGACAAAGACACAGAGCTGAGCTGTAGCTTCGAGTTTGCACAAACTTGCAGCTTGGCTTAAATACTTCATGACTTCCCCCGGGCGGCACGATGTGTCTGCCACTTGAGCCGCAAAGCGGCCATTAGCCGGCTGATGCAGACAGATGCGATGGCTGTCACTCCCCCGCTCCCCTGCTCACTCTGCTTCACACGGCACCCACGCTCATACCCTCAGCCGTACCTAGCACAGCCCCTGTTACTTTATCCCCCTGTGAAGGAAACGTAAACGTGGTACAGCGAAAAGGCTGTGCTGGCAGCTAACGGATGCAAACTATCTTGCGACTCAGCCATGCTGCAGGCTGGGCTGCCACTTGAGTTATTTTCCAACTGGAGATGGTAATGGTAACGGTAATAGAGTTGAGTGGAGGGCCGAGATGAAGATGCTAAATGGAATTTATAGACAAAGACGCTGCCAATTGAGTTGGGACGCTCGAAAGTAGGCAACAACTGCAGAAGCGGAATCTTCGTTTTAATTAGCAGAATGCCTTACATTTTACAACGCTTCTCATAAACTTTTATTTGCAATTTCTGGCTCACGAATTGCACACGTACAGGATCTAAAAATGACAGACGACGCCGTTTTTAATCACACCGAAAATTGCGCTAAATCATTTTCTAATTGCCTCCTTTTTGCCAGGCCTTGCCGCCATCAAGAGTTCCTCCCTAATGAGTTCGCACATTTGCAAGATGTGTGTGTACTTCTGCCTAACTGCCAACTGCCGTCAGAATATATCTTTTATGTGTATCTAACAGACACGCCACGTACAACACATTGCATGTGTCGATATGAAGATGTGCGGCAAGAAACAGGCTCTCTGCGGCAGAGCCTAAAACCATCTTTTGATGAACAAAAATCTTGCCAGTTCTTTGCAGGACCGAAGTTCATATTTTTAAAGCCAATTTCGGCACTCTCTTATTGGCCTATGCATACCAATTTCAGATTTCATGCTTCCTGGATATTTGAACACCCACACAAAAAATCGGTGTTGTGGGATGTTAGTGTGAGATTGTTATAAAAAGAAGAATGGCTTAAAGTTCTTCCTAGTAAAGGAAATGTCTCCGACCCGGTAGGGCCGGGACTGATTTACTATATCCTATAGCTTGCACATAACTCATTTGTCGCTAATAATAAAATGTTTCCGCATTGCGCTACGGCAATACCTATGTATATCTTGGCCAATTTCAAATTCATCATTCTGCATCAAAATCTAAGAACGAAATATTTTTTTTTTACATTTTCCCCTTCAAAACTTATGGAACATGCATGGAACGACAATACGGTCAATTTCCATCAGACTCTTAATCGAAATACCTTAAACGATTTACATATCGAGTCCCCATCATTCTGCCTCAAAATCTAAGAACGAAATATTTTTTAATTTTTTTGTTAAATTTTCTGGGGGATCCCCTTTAAAACTTACGAAACATGCATTGTAAGACAATATGGCCCCCAGGAATGGCTAAATATTTCTTGGCCAATTTCCATCAGATTCTTGAGCGGAATACCTTAAATGATTTGTTAATCGATTCTCCATCATTCTGCATCAAAACCTGCAAAAAAATAATTTTTTAGATTTTTTGTCATACTCTTCAAACAGAACTAAATATTCATGGAAGTACAATAATGCACACGTTCTTGGGCAATTTCTATCCAATACGTGATCGGAATGCCTTAAATAATTTGTAGATCGATTCTTTATTAATTCATTTAAAATTCATTAACCAATGTTTTCCAAATTTGTATCACCTTGCAGGGGGAATTATAATTAATTTAACAATAAATTTAGGTTGCCTTAGATGGGATACATGGCGTATGATCAATTTGCAAAATATTCAATACTATTGGAAAAGTTTATATAAGCTTGACCAATATTTCAATATGTAGAGCACGATGAAATTCCGTAACTGAACTTACCAGTTGCTTGCCTAAAGTGTACGTCGTTGGCCAAACGATGCAAAGCATGTTTGCATATTTGCGCCTGCAGGCTGTGTGCTAATTATGCCATAGAATGGAAGGATTTCGTAGCTTTGGACGATAGGCAGCTTAGAGAGCCGCCTCTTGGGTGCTCGGTCAAAGTGTCTCTTGACACAATCTGGCTGGCATTGTTGTTGGCCCCAATATGGCTGGGAAGTGAATGCCTCAATGGGCCATTAGCTTCCAATTAGTTATTGTTAATTTGTCGTTGGCTCCTGCAGACGGATTTTGGGATGGTGTTGCGCATCAACAATGCCCCCAACGTATTATATGTGGCAGATAAGATGTGATATTAATTAGGGCCACCATGTGATGGTGGTTTCTGGTGTATGCATTGAATACTTTCATAATTGCTTTCCACAAAGCTTTTGATTGGGGTTTGGTTTTGGGGGAAACAGGATCAATTGATTTGAAGTCATTAATAGGAGTCATAGAATAGTTTGAATTAGTCGATTGCTTTGTACATTCGTTCGTGCCAGTTCTTTTTCTCCGTGCAGTTATAAAGGAATTTCCACGAGTATATGCAAATTTGCAGACCCCTCAGGCAACAGGAGCTCGTCTCCTGTTCATTGCTTTTCCGCCTAAATTGCTGCACTTGCGGACTTGTTTTGTCAACCCTCGCGGCAGACTTGGTCCGTGGTACTACATGAAACTCGTGTTTATTTTGGTACGCGCGTGGCAAGTGCAGCGCGTAAATGTGGCATGCCCCCTCATCGGCAGGCACGTATCCACCTCCCCCGGGCAAGTGTGGAATGGCAAAGGAAAAGCAAGACGCCAGGAAAGTGGAGTCAGCGCCGGGGGCCAAAGGGTTGTGCACTTGTTGTCATCATCATCATTTCCATCGTGCTCATCCTCAGCCACACCATCTGGAGCAACAGTACACTGAAATGAAGTGAAAAAAATCTGAAATGGTTATATTGAAAAATACTATACCTAAGATCTTAAACATCAATCGTAACCTTTCTGGACGCATCATTTCTATCAGATGGATTAATGAAATTTTTTCAATTCTTTTTCAATTTGTTCAATGTAATTTTTTTCTGTGTAGGTGCATAAATAACATCGAGTACGACTAAGTTGCAGGGGTTGACTAGCTACGATGACGTTGATTATGTTTCCGAGGCAACAGTTTTCTTTTCTGAAAAAGAAATCCCTACTAGAAGATCCCTGGCATAGCTGGCAGCACTTCTGATTGAGAGACATTCAGTGTTGTTCTTGTGCTGCTTCCAGCATGATTGATGTGTGTGGCCTCAATCAAAATGAAAACAAATATGTTCTGCTATTTAGTACGAGGTAGTAGCAAAAAGTGGTTCGATGAATTTTCCCTTTCTACATATATTTATTAAAATGAAATTGAAATGCAAGAAACTATTTTAAAAAATTTTCGGATTTAGTTCCTAGTAGTTGCCTGGCCTGTTGCTTTTGTTCGCCAGCTCGACTTTTGCTTGTTGAAAAATTGCGTTTTAATTAAAAACGCTCAAGTGCACTTAAGTGTGCGCTTTCCCCGGCCACGTCAACAATCAGACTGGCAGTCGTGGCACACCCACACCCTGCAACAACGACAGAAACAATAAAAGCAACAACAATTAAAACTGGTAAAGGCACAACAACAATGGAACAACAACAATTAAGCCGACAATAGTCCCAAAGTGTAAAAAAAGCACAAAAGTGCAGGAAAAAGAGAAATATAAATAAATTTATAAACTTTTTCCAAGCCGATTACTGAACTCACTAAAACCATTAAACTTAAAAAAAATATAATTTATGCGTTACAAATCTTATGAATAGTACAAGATTTTTTATATTTTATTTTATATCTATATAAAAATATTCATGAATTCGCTTATATAATAAATAGTAAAAAGATAGTTTGGCTTGAAATGATAATTTTTAGTTATTTTTCTCTACGTTTTATAGTTTAATCTTCTTTATTTCTCTCATACTTAAGTACTTGTCTTTTTTCATTTTACAATTCAAAGAATAATCTTTTCTCGTTTCCATTTTTTCCAAGCTCTTGTAACTATGAAAACCTCAGTAACTTGTGTCTCTTCCGATTAGTCCTCCGATGACAATCCTCTTAAATTGACTCAATAGCTGTATCATTTTTGCGATAGTTAATGAACCTGATGGCAAGTGACACTAATGAGAGTATTCGAAGGAGCACTGCAAATAAGTACTGAAATTTATACCATTTTCTGCCGATTTACACAGAGATGAAGAGACGGCTCCCTGTTTACATCCTTTCCGACTCCGATTTTCAGTCCACCCTCACCCCACCTGTAAAAAGCAAATGAGGAAACCTTCGCTTGAATTGCTACTTTGTCAGGCCCCGGGACTTCCCCTTTGAAATATTCTGGGAGCGGGGGGCTTCCTTTGAGGCCCCAGTGCAGTTGCAATGGGTCTGATAAGCTGCTTGGTGTGTGTCTTGGCGAAGCCTGCAGGAAACAGGATATGACATATTTATAATGCGAAACAGATGCGCTCATTTCGGTGTAGCGGAGATATTCCGCTTCTTTCGTATCACAGATTAATTTCATTTTCCTTTCATGATGCCAGTCTCTTGTTTCAGCTGCCTTTGTCATAATTGTGAAATAATCGCAGCCCTGCCATTGATAAAAAGCACTTGCTGCTCTCATAAATATTCCACCGAAAAGGTGCAGGCAAAAATGCCAGCCAATTCATTTGAATTGCAAAATGTATAATATTCACAAGGAGGCGATAGAAAATGCTGTAATAATGAAATAAAGAAGAGACGCTAATTGAATGCAAATGAAAAAGCGATTTCAATTAATACATTATTCAAGAGCCAAGTAGTTCCTTGTGGCCAGCGAAAAAAGTAAATTAATCCCTACTTTGTGTGAAAAAGTGCATCAGCTGGGGGAGTTCAAGGGGACTCTGCAAAAAGCTAATCAATCAATTATGTTTTTTCTCAAATGTTAGATGAGCTTAAATGATTTTTAATTTAGTTATGTCATAATTATTTTTGTTCTATGACTATGTTTTTTCTTAAATGCAAAGTACTATTATAAATTGATTTATTCAGTTTTCCAACCACGGCTCTTGATTAAAATGTTCAATTAAGTTCAAGCTCAACGTGTTTTTTTCATCATGCTATTTGGACATATTTTGTTCTTTATCCTGCTTCCTGTATCCTTATCTGTAGGAGAACTTTTGGAATATTAAACTCTATTTACATGGCCAAAGTGACCACAGCTATGGCGACCGCTTTAATGGACACTGACCCAAAATGAAACGAGTAAAGAGGAACCCGGGACTTGAGCCAAATGACACACACGTAAGCAGCCACGCGTTAACTAAAAGTGCTGCAACTTTGCCACCGATTTTCCCCTGGTTTTGTTTTCAGTTTTCAGTCCCTTGGTTTTTATAAATGCATAAAAATGGGACGTGAGCTCTGGCTGTCGAAAAAATAGAAGAACCAGGAAAAACTTGTTTCATTTACGCTGTGGAAAAACTTTCCTGACGCCGCCGCATTGGCATTAACAACACTTAAAATGCCTGCGGCGTTTTTCCTTTAATACAAGTGGACAGTCCAGTGGTCGTAGAACGTTTTTTTTTTTTGCCCAGTCCTACTTTTCAGGGCTGACCACTTCAAGTCTTATTTCTGGAGTCCGCTTTTTCGAGGACTTCTCCCTCGTTTTGATTTAGTCAACGTTTAGTTTCCTTTTTGTACGGATTTTGTTTACTTAGTGAATAATATACTGTGTTTTTTTTTTTTGCTCGAGGGGCGACAAGTGTAAATGAGTGTCATTTATTTTTACTTGATGCTTGGCGAAAAGATAGATTCGAAACGAAAGAGTCTCTAGGGACAATTTAGACCTTAAATAGCAACGAATTAAACTCACTGGTGGACTTATTTGCATATGAACCCAGGCAATGGGTATTTACACAGACCACAATGGAGGGCCAAATCTGTTAACGTTTTAGTTAAGTTTAGTTAAATTTCCGTCCTAAGCCGAGGCGAGCTCAAAAATCAATAGCCTATTTTACGCCAAATTTACTGCCCCAAAGCCCTCGAGAGATCTCTCGTTGCTTGGAGCTCTGTTTTCTGCCCAATTGGTTTTGGACCACTTCAATTTTAGTTTTGGGACTGGCTCAATTGTGACTCGAGTTGGAGAGGAATTTGGCCTGATTAACGAGAACTTCAGGCCAAGTTTACATTGCGAAACTGGGTCCGAAAAAAAACGGCAAGAATAAGTTTGTAATAATTTAAATTGCACTTTTTGCCCGAAAGGACGTCTCAAGAGAAGGGTAGATTATAATCTTAATTCATTCTTTTCATTGAATATATTTATATTTTAAACATTTTTTTAACTTTACTTAAAATTCATTATGAAACATCAATCAAACCGAAATTTTCGAATCGGATGTACATAGACAGGAAAAACCGGTTGCACTCCATGTTCACAAATGATATTTTCATTGATCCCTTCCGATCGTCTAACGATACAGCTTGCATACTAATTTTTTGACTTTTAAAGATATAATCCATGCATAGGCCTAAACGTGATAAAAATCCATTTGACTTTTCTGTAAGAATGGATATTTTGTAGTCGACCCTCTGGTCCAAAGTTTGGCTTCTTCGCTTTTCGCTTTTATATTTTTGGCGAGTCAACAAGCAAAAGTTAAGTGCATTTCTTGGGGGCATTTCTTGAGCTATTTTTTGGCTAATTTATTTGCACTTTACTCTACGCTGCAGCAGCCTCAAGTCAAATACTTGAGCTTAGTCCTGAGTGGGGCTCTCTGTCTCTGTGGAAAATAGCCGCATTTATGGCGGTTTAAAACGTGCATAAGAAAATGGGATATTCTGATTCAGGTCCGACGCTTGAGGATTATAATTAGCAGAAAATAAGCTGACTCAACGTGATACACTCCTGAATTAAATCATCCGATTTGTCTTGCTCATTTATGAGAAAATTAAGATGAGATCTTTTTTCCACATTTCCACAATCTGCGGAAACTTTTTTTAAGATCTACTCAACCGAAAAAAGACATCGACTCCTTTCCCTTTGCGTTTTATGTCTCTGTAAGTTGACCATTCCTGACTTAATTAGAGTTGGCTTTCATTTGGCGCCGTTGCCTCTTCCTTGACGGTTTTTTTTCTGTTCCCTTTTTGGTGTAATGTGGCCGCCATATGGCCAGAATACTAGTGCAGTGGCACTGGCAGTGGCAGAGGCACAAAACACAATTACATTCGTTTGCTCTTCTCATTGTCATTTTACTTTTCTAATTTCAGTTTCTTCCTCCTAGTTACCCTTTTGTCGGAGCCCAGGGTCCTGGAAAACTTTCATTTTTAACTCGATTGCGACGGTTTAATTTTTTCTTATCTTGAGCTTAATGTGGGCGTGGCCAAAGCTAAATTATGCGCCACGAAATGCAATTATGTAAATGTCCTTGCCAAAGGAATCGAAGTTAATTAGATCGCAAATTGCAAGCCATTCGCCCCCAGAGAGCCGCTCGCTCTCCAGATCCCTGACCCTGTCCGAATGTGGCAAATTGGGTGGCAAGGAATTAGTGGAGCAAAAAATCGGATGGGCCATAAAAACGTCAGCTCTTTATGAACTGAAATAAGCTTATTCGTGTTAAGCAGAATAAATGGACAAAAAATTATATTTTAATCCGAGCTAAGTTAATATTTTTTTATGCCTTAATTTTTATGTAATACTCGTTTTGTCCCAAGAAGCCCATCGAATTCAGATACAAGATCCGTTGTTATTAGTAGAATACAATTTTCAAATTGTATGCATATTTTTATTTTCCGATTGGAAAACAAACAAGCCAAATTTGTTTACGCAATCAATTTGGCACCTCAGGCGCCATAAGTAACACAGTCGAAACATTCGAAATATAAATATACGACCAGAATTTATTTAAACTTAATTATTGGGGAAAATGGGCCAGCAAAGCTAACGAAATTCATGTGAAAAATCTTAGAGATGAATAATGTATTTTTGATAAATTGACAGCCGGACACCCAAAACTCATTCGAATACAAACTTGTGGGGTCGAAACAGTTGGAACAAAATTTTGCATTTCCATTTTTCGAGATGGAGAATCCGGTAGTTGCATCTTTTCTGCTATCTAACTGCTAGATATTCAAATAATTCAATTATGCTGGTATTTTCCACATTTTTATGATACGGATTTTATACGTATATTTATGATTTTCGAAAAATATGTATAGATGTGTGGAAGACGCCGTGCTGACGTTGACTTTGGTTTATTTTTAAATGCCCTGCTATATGGCATTTCGCTTCTGTGTACTCGTAGTCAAGCACGGGTCTTCGATTTTAATTAACTTGCAATTAAACGAAATTTATTGGCGCACTTTGACGGTCGTAAATTAGCCACTCGAGCCACTTTTAAAATGTCACCCGGGTAAATCAATTTCTCCCAAACTCCTTGTGAACGAAAAGTGTCCTCGAAAAAGGGAAACCAAAGGAGTGACTCCGCACCGCTGTTAACTTGGCTGACAGCCGTTTGCCACATCTGCCTCTTCACATGTCGCAGAAAATTGGGGTACAGAAAAAATATACAGTGACTGTCCAAAGCTTAATCGGTTGGCAATAACCTTTAAGGACCTTTTTTCTCCCAGTGACTTTACCAAAAAAGCGATGGAGTCCTCTGTAAAATGAAGAAGTCAAACAACTCAGTTAGCTACTGTCTGCTGAGATGCAAAAACCGTTTACCTTTGCCTCTTTTTTCGCCATTTCCTTTGCCCAGATCTTGGCCGAAAGCCAAGCTGATTTAAGGCTTTAACCATGGACCGTGTGCGAGCACTTAGACTCGGAGCTAGATTTGCGGCAGGAAGTCTTAGATAAGGGAGAAAATCTTTGCACTCAGCATTTGTTTGTAATTTAATGAAGCAACGGAAGTGCCCTGAAAATTCACCTGAATGAGATACGGTTGAAGCAGGATGCAGGAAAGTGCATTTCCACTTTATTAATTAATTAAATTGATTGCCTAGATACATTACATTCGTCTAGAAAATTTCTTGTATTGTTTTATGTTTACCAAATGAAATGACAAAGTTCTACAATTTATGCCTGTTTTCTGGTATAAAAGTTCTCCCAACCAGGAGAATATCGTGACCACAAAGAGAATTGTGTTGGGGAGAATTCCCCAACATTGGTTGTTCCGTTCTTCTGGGGACCCGAACAGTTGCAGTTCGAGCGCCGATCGTGTTGGTTGTGGATCGCTTTTCCGTTCGTCTCGGATTTTCTTTGGGGGAAATACTTAGTTAGGCAGAGCCAAAAGGCAGCGGAATAAATCTTGTGCGTGATCCAAAAATAACACCGTGAAACTATCTGCAAAAGGGGGACAAAAACAGAACGCGTGCCAAGTGCTCGAGTAGAAATGTTTACGCGAAGACGGCATCCAAGTTAATCAGTTCGAAGAAGAAAAGTTGCCGCAAAGTGATTTATTTTCAGTGTGGTGCAATCGTTTGTGAATGAAAAACAATCAAGAATAAATATCTTAAAATTTTTGTGCACATCCGCTGAAAGTGACAAACGTAAATAATAAAATCAGCTGAGTCCTTCCGAGACCATTGCCAAAATAATTTGCGCATCTTCGAGCCAGATCAAAGATATAACAAATCAACCGCAAATTGGTAAAGAAAATATTAAGAAATTGACAACCCGAAAAATGGCTGACGATTCGAAAATCAAACAACCCGTGAAAATATATTTCCAAAGGAAATTCCGTGCTTCGTTAAACATCGAGGGTCATTCATATGTACCTACAAATTAATGCATCAATTTTCATTAATTGATAAATCGGAAAAAATATCCAATACTTCTGGGGTCCTTTGTTTGCGCTTTTATGCTCTTTAAATAAATTTTAAATGCAATAAAGATTGTATACATGTGTATAAAAATATATGAAAGTGGAACAAACGAGAAATACTCACAAATTAAGTGCTGAACGATGCTCGTAAACATTTCAACGTATAAGCCAAATAAAAAAAGCCAAAGGATTATTCACAGATTAAATAAAATATTTGCACTGAGGATTATCCAAGAAGTCTGTTTCTCTTGTTATAAAAAATAAAATATCGAAATCTCTAGAATTATTTTTTATCCACGTGCATTAGACAGAAATCCCTTATATTCGGCGCATGAAAAATTTGTGTAAACAAATTAAAATGATGTGCTTGTTTTGCGAGTAACCGAATTAGTTATAAAAAAACTTTTCATTTAATTTGCATGTTTATATCCACACCCACCGCCCACTTGGAAATGCACAATTTTTAGTTGGCTTGTGTCGCAACGGGGGGATACCAAAAATAAATCTCATAATTCGAAATAATTCGGCACGATCTTTTGCATTTAGCCTGTTTGGCTTGGGTTTGTTGAACTTTTTGCGCTGTTTGCATTTGCCTATTTCCAAATTTTGTTTCTGCAAGTCAGCTAAAATTAGTTGCAACTAATTTGCTGCTGCTGGTTGTGGGCACTTTTTAGTTTTCATTTCATTTGTGTGCCGTGTCAGAAGTGACAGCTTTCAATGCGTCGAAATTTCTGTGCTAATTATGCAAATTTTGTTTGGGGTCCCAGAGAATATTGTTTTTGTTTGGTCCCAAAAGGGGGCCAAAAAGGAGAGAGGTTTGGGTCTAACCCACGGGACCCCGGCTACGTGGCCTCTCTGCCATCATTTGCATCACAAACGCGTTGGAGGAACTCTCACCGGAATCGTTACATCGCTGCCATCGTATAATTTATGACACTGTCACATCTGGTTTCAAACTATGTTGAAAATGGTGTTTCGCTATTGATTACGAGGATAATGGATAGGAGGGTCGGCTTTTGTTTCCAATTTAAAGTTTATTCAGGCAGGCAGCACACTTCAATTGACCCACAAATTGTGTGTTCTAGCAATCGAAAATGTCGAACACTCAGCTGAGTGACTTTGTCGGAGGTAGAAAGGCATTCCCCGAATTGTTTCTATCGGGCGAAGTGGACTGGCAAAAAATAAGTGACTTCGCGCTCAGCGACAGAGTAATCCAAATCAAATCACTTTGCTTAAATTGCAATTGCAGTTTTCCACTGCTTTCCACGGGACACTTTTTTCCTCTTCTGATTTGGCCATTTTGTTTCCGTTTGGTGCGTTTTTCTTTCACCAGCTGCCAACTGGCAACTGGCAACTGCCAAGTTTGTCTCCTGATTTCTCTTTTATTTTCACGAATTCTTTTATTTATTTATTTTTGCCTTTGGTGACGACATTTCGAGGAGTGCGCGGACAATGCAGCAGAATTCCGTGAATATTTTCGCTTGTTCGCTTTTATTTTTAAGCACTTGCTGTTTATTTTTAACGCCGTGCCGTGTATTTTGTTTAAATTTGCATCGAACCTCTTTTCTCTATCTCGCTTTGCCCTCATCTGCTGTCTATTTATTTTATATTAGTCCCAATTTTAGTGGCTGCAATAGTGTTTTTAGCTGCTGCACTTTCAGCTTTCGTTTTTCGAAATTTGCATTTAATGGCCCGACAGCTGTCTTAATTTACTTTCAGTTAGTGGATATGTTAAATCGAATGATTGCCAAGAAAACAATAAACGAAAATAGCATTGATTTTCTATTTCGTTCGATCCTAAAAATACTAAAAAGCCCATAACAAGATGGCTTAAAAGATAGCTATATCCGTTTATGTTGACTCAATTAGTTTCCGTGCGAGTTGGTGGGAAAATTTATGAGATTTCCTTCTGCGACGGCGCTTTTCACGGCTCGCTAAGTGCTTGGATAAACTCCACTTCAACACCATTTTCCTCTTCCACAGATCTCTTCACTTAGCAAAAGGTCAATTTTATGTTCACAGTCAATGTACCTTGACATTTATGGGTGTTTGTGATGCAAACACCCGCCCACATTCTCATACATTGGCCGATATCCGGCCAGGCACACAAAGGCAGTAAAAAGTCCCGACGAAAATCGTAATAAATAACAAATTCATTTAACGACATTTTTTATTATTTGCTCGACAGTTTGCGCAAAAATTTGGCTTTGTTTTAGAAAATATTCAAATAAAAATCAACCATCTACCATGAATCTAAATTTGAATATTACTTAAAAATTCATAACTGACTGCTTTGAATTATCATGAGCGGAGAATGGTTTTCAGATCGTGTCTATAATCGTCACTGGGTATTGCCTTTAGTTTATAAAATTAAAGTCCTAAAAGGGCACACACTCTTCGACTTATGTCCCTTCAATATTTTTGTTATTTCTTAAATTATCTTGTTCTATTTGGGTTTGTTATTGTGAAAAATGCTTTTAGTGTGTCAGTGCGTTGTGATTATTTTGATATATGTTCGTGCACACACACTTCCACACCATTGTCACACATCTTAAGTTCCCACACACATGTGCCTGGCATGGCACACCACCCCTCCATCCATGGGGCCAGGGCCCAAACAGTTTTCTTAGCTCGCTCGTAAAAAAACATTTAAATTCCTTTTCATTTTTAGATTTTTGCATTTGCTTTACTTTTATAGCGAAATTAGCTCACTTCGCTGGCGTGTCGACACAAATCGAGATGGTGGAGAAACAGAGGAACCTAATTGAATTTTCATTGGTATTTTTGTTTTTATGATTAATCGTCATGGGAAATCTTTCGTTATGGCCTGGCTTTTCCATTCCATTTCATTTTCATTTTGACTACTTTTTGTTTACGTTACGCAAATGTGAAAACTACACGGCACTAAACTCTGAAAAGCCTTCAGAGCACATTTGCCATATGTCAGGACATGAATGACTGACGTTTGTTCATTCTACCATATTTGTATACAAATATTCGCTTTAAATGGCAACTTCTTATCGAATAAAGCACGAAGGCATTCAAATAAAATGTCGGAAGTTTCTTTTCATTTCATTTTTCTTCAATTGAATCGATTTGACAATGTCCAAAGTCAGAATTCATGATGGCCACTATAAATAAATGGCTGCCACCGCAGCGTGGAGAAGTCTCAAAAATATACTTGAAATTCTGGAAATGAATAGTGGCTGTGCCTGTCAATTAGAAAATGCAGTGATAAATGGCCCAATCAAAACGAGCAATTAATGTGGGATGTGAGTGGTTTCTGTTGGAGTGCCTTAAAGCCAAGCAACTTTAAATGTCAAAAAGTGCCGTGAACAAAGTATCTCCGAAATACTTGGAGAACAGCAATTAAATAATAATGAAATTGTTACGCGCCTTCAATTTACTCTAAGTTTTTCACCCACTTTTCTTAGTGTTTTTCTTTCGGCATACAAAGTTCGGACGCACAAAAGCCGGAGAAACTTTTGTAGCCAAATGAAATGAAATACGGCAATGGGAGTGGGCTAGGACGGGAAACTAAGCGAACTGGACAAAGGAGCGTGCTAAACATTGCAAGTAAATAAGCTGGCGAAACTATTTAAGGCGCTCAAAGCGAGTCCATGTAAATACGGAGCGTCGGAAAAATGTGAGCAACTCGGTTGGACATTTAAAAAGGAGGGAAACAAAAAGAAAAACTACAATTAACGAAACAGGAAAACAGGAGCGCAGGCTAAGACAAACACGAAACACAAGCGGAATGTGAAAAGTTTTCGGCCAACGCACAGTGTAGGGCCGAAATTAATATTGAAAATAGTGGGCGGAAACCAACGGAAGTGCCGAAGCCTCCGAACGGAAGACAAAGCCATGAACTTTCGTTCGGCGGCATTTTGGCTTTTTCTGCTGACAGTTGGTGGCAATCACAGGCAATTAAGCCCCGGCGGCTGCTGGGGCGTGGCAGCAGAAATCACCCAGAAAGCAGCCAGCGAGTTGCAGCAAGGAAATGAGCTGGAAAATGCACTAAAATTGCGTGCAACCCCAAAGCAGACGAGGTTTATCGGCGACATCACAACGACATCGACGGATGCCACTGCCGCCAAATCAATTGGCCATCAGCCGATGCGACGTGCCAAGGCCACCTCAACCGACCAGAATTTGGAGCACCATTTCAAACAGAGTGTGGTGCAGCTTTTCGACAGCGATGAACGGTATGAGTCCAGCGAAGCTGCAATAACCGAGGGCGGTGACGATGACGGCGCCACGGCCACAATTTCAGCCGCGAATTCGGCAGAAGCCACAACCACACATCATCCCGGGCGACGACATGTGGTGCCCGACAAGCTCCAATACACCAAGGAGATCCAGGTGAAGCAGGGTCGGCTCATGGGAATTACCCGTCGCTTCCAGGTCACCAGTGGGCTGCGTCAGGTCGACCAGTTCCTGGGTCTGCCCTATGCGGAGGCCCCCACCGGAAACCGACGCTTCATGCCACCAGGTGGGTAACTAAGCTTCAATTTACTTTTTACTTTATTTAAGTTTTAAAGTAAATATTATTTTCATGTCAGTTTAATAAAATAGATCCTTCAATGAAATTTCTAAAAAAAAAAACAACGTTTATTTATTAGATTGAATAATAATACGGAACAAAATATATTGAATTCTCTTTAAAAAGTACTCAGGTGTATTAAAAAGTACAAATCATTAGACGACTTAAATTTTTTATAAAAACATAATACCTTCTGGTCATTCGTATACCTTTGTCAATAAAAACGAAAATATAAATTCCCCACCGGGGCTTTAAAATATATGAAAATTATCTTCTTTATAAATAGATGGCTACTTTGATAATTAATATGTCATTATTAATTTTTATTTCAAAAGTACAGTTTAGCTTGTTGTCTAATAAATGGACTTAAGCAAATAGGTCCTGCCTCACCTTAAAGGGGCCACATAATCTGCGAAATCCCAGCCATTTGGCTCTGTGTCGTCCTTTCCTCCGAGAGGGACCAGCTCTGTTTTAGACCGCAAATATGATGGCAAATTGCCACTTTGCCATACCAACACGCAAACCCAAAAACCCCAAAGCCTAAGGGGGGCCACGAAGGGGCAGAACTCCTTGAACAGCCTGCCGACCATGTAAGAACATCCTGCTGGGAACTGGGATGCTGCTGGGGCACTTAGAATTTAGCCTGCAATTTAAGCAATTATCGTTGGAGCTGCCCCGGCATTAGGCTTTCAAAACTTGACATGTGCCCTCTCTAACACCGATCCGACAGGATGCTGGGGCTTTAAGCACGTCCTTGTCTGTGTGTTTCCGGCTGTGCGCTCTGCTCTGCTGTTTTGCCATGTCTCGAATGGCTATTATTATTGCAGCTTGTTTTTACAAGGATTGCAATGTAAATTGGGACCTCCCCTTAGTTTGTCCATTCATCTGGACAGCTGGATTCTGGCCATACGCCGGGTGATTATGTCGCAGACTTTTGAACATATGAATATTTTGCTTGTTTAATTAAGAGTGGGAATTGCTATTATAATATGTATTTTTAATTTTGTTTATCAAAACATGATTTAGCCAGGCTGTGCCAACTCTTCTGTGAGATTTGTGGGCGCCAAGCTGCCACCACCCCGTAAACCCAAGTGTGTGGACCAAGTTTTTGGGCTTTGTCCGTCTATTTTGGCCATAAACACGCCGCAGTTCCAACTGTTCGCACCACAACGTCCTGCCTGCCATTTGGCCTTTCGGTTTAGCTCTGGAAAGCACATAGAAAAATTCTTTGATAATATTTACCATAAGTCTAGAACTATAAATAGGGTTTCCTAGATAGGCATTGTTGGCTTGTAGTTCTTCGGGAGAACATATGTACATTTCTGAAAAATAAAATACACTATTTAGAAATATTTAAAGAAAAATTGTTCGAAGTGTAAGCACAGAGTGTGCTGGGCTTTGTATTACGTAAAGACAATAAATTAACACACCCCGGGGACTGTCGAAAGTGTTGGCCGCGATTTGCATGCAGGATGGGCTTGTTGGAGTTTCCAGTTGCAGTTTTCGTTTTGCACTTTGCCGCTTGTCGCGCTGAGTTTATTGAGCACTTGAGTGCCGCGCACTCAATCCAAACGGACGGCCACCGAACAATAGCAATACCAGTAGCAACAGCAACACATTGCAATCCGGTAGCAACTTTTCCTGCAACAACAGCAACTGGAGACAGGCCGCGTGGCATATTTGTCGGGGGAAGTTGTTTTGAGTGTGGCATTGCAAACATGACAGTCGCCGATACAAGTTGCCTTGAAATTCGCCGGGCAAATATAAGCCAATGCAAATATTCTCACGTTGCGTATGCGTAATGTGTATAGAGCCTGTCAAAGCGGAGGACGTAGAAACCCGTATGCAAACAAAGTCCTTTCTATCCCAGAGTGTGCTGCACGCGTGTTATGGGTGTGTGTGTGGGGTTGGGTATTTGCGACTCTGATAGATTTTGTTTGCGCACAGCACCCAAACAAATACACTCCGTTTTCGATTCGTACTTCCCGAATTTTCGGCAGGAGTTTTCCATAGACTCACATACATATGTGTACATATGCCGTCTGGGGGACCGTCCTGTTGCCGGTTGCGAAATTTATTAATAACAAAATGCAAATAATGCTCACATCCGCGAATTTGGCCCATCATGGATATGAATTTCCATGCATGGAGTTTGCTCTTTTGTTCGTATTTTTATGGGCACAATAACGCGAGCAAATGAAATTTGTCTGCCGGGGATGTGTCAAAGTGTAAATGTTGCATATTTTTGTGGCGTGTTGAGCCTGTATCGAAATTGAATTGGCATTGATTCAAGGCATGTCCTATGCCCTGCCCCCTTTTCAGCGCCGCCATTCCGTTGAATAAACTTGTTGAAATTGAAATTTCGTGGCATCGGTTGGGCTTGAATCAATTATATTGAACAACCCACGGCTGTTAATATCAAACGCCTCTCAAAACAGGCAATAATATTTTCCAATCGAGGCTGTTGATTGAAGCCACTTAATTTGCCTAAGTTCTTAGCATTTGCATATCGATCGCTTGTAAATAACCGCAAAATAAGCTGCAACCCTAACAATGTGGTGTCAAAATTTGTAAGCAATTTCGAAGCACTCGACCCAGATGGATTGGTATGGGGACGCATATACGTCCATCTATCCTGGCTATCCTGCTAACCGCAACAGCTTGGATATAGATACAGATGAGGATATATCTGTGCAGTGACCAGAATCCGAAATAACTTGACCAAATCGCGGTTGCCAATTCACCGACGATTCTCCGCATCTGCGAGCATGGTTTGACGTTAACTGCCACACCAAAGCGTAACCGCAGTCAACTTGGCCACGAATCGGATTCGGAATCGCATCCTGCCAGGACCGAGTGTCCTTTGGTCTCCGGTGTCCGGGCACTTGTGGGCAGGAAGTCCGAGAGTTCTGGGTGCGAAGGCGGAAAATGTGTGCGGGCCTGGCCCTGGGCGTGCATGTGTTTGCTTGTTTATGGCGTTTTCAAGTGCCTGTTGACCGTGTTACATAAATACGGAATTGACTTTTTGGCCACAGGTCTTCCAAAGCAATCGAATGGCTCCGACGTCCAACGGGAAAACTAGAAACAGCAAAATGTGCATTTACCACAATGGGTTGGGTGTCATTTTTTATCCCCTTACGACTGTCACTGAGCATGGAGTGGTAGTTGGATTTTTTATTTGAAAGCTGAATGGATGCATTTTCCCAAATTGAAAACATTTTGCGAGATAAAGAGTTGCTAAAATATTACTTCTAAGTTTAAAGTTTCTGATGCTTTCAATATGTGCTCCAAGTTCTTGTAAAAATATGGTCTATAAGAACTTATTATTAATTTTGTACAAAATTCAAAGTTCTAAGCTATTTCGTTTAAAGTAATAATTTTACCATAAAATAATTATTGTCTGTTTCTGACGTTTAAGGTGCTCCTTTGCCGTGGCAAGGATTGAAGATAGCTCGCCACCTTCCGCCAGTGTGCCCACAAAAGCTGCCGGACCTGTCGCCCCATGGAAGTGCGACCATGTCCCGAGGTCGCTTCAAACACCTGACCCGTCTGTTGCCTTACCTGCGAATAGAAAGCGAGGATTGTCTGTACCTGAATCTATATGTGCCGCATGAAGGTAAAATTGTTACGCATAGTTGGTCATTTGTAGACAAAGAAATGGTTAATTAGTAAAATAGTTTATAGTAATACAAATATTTTCCCTTTTTCCTATTTCAGAGACCCAAAGTACACCTAAAAAATATGCTGTTCTAGTTTACCTACATGGTGAGTCCTTTGAGTGGAATAGTGGAAATCCCTACGATGGCTCCGTTTTGGCCAGTTATGGTGAAGTGATTGTAGTCACTGTCAACTACCGATTGGGTGTGCTGGGTGAGCATGGGATAAATTGTTTGTTTTCTGTCCTTTAAATTTATTATCTTTATTTTTAGGTTTTTTGCGCCCTAGCATCGATGCTCACAATATTGCCAACTACGCACTGCTGGATCAGATTGCGGCCCTCCATTGGATTAAGGAGAACATAGACGCCTTCGGCGGAGATAACTCGCGGGTCACTTTGATGGGTCACAGCACTGGAGCGGCATGTGTCAATTATCTAATGGTGTCGCCGGTGGCCTCAGGTGAGCTAAATGATTTTGGAATTCGATTGGCGTAATTTGAAGGGAGCTCAATTTGGCCACTCCATCCTCCGCAGGCCTCTTCCACCGAGCCATCCTTATGTCCGGGTCGGCAATGTCCGACTGGGCCGCCAGCAATCAGTCCTTGCAACTGACCATGCAAATCGCCCACGCCCTCGACTGTCCCCTCCACGAGCATGTGGAGGCGGAGGACGATGATGTCCTGCTGGATTGTTTACGCCATCGACGGTGAGTAATCGTCGACCAATTCAATTATTTAGGGCTGCCGATGAGCTTATGAGCCGTGAGAGGGGGGATTATACACAGGCATAATTTCGGATGAAGCCCATCAGTTACATAGAGAGAATGGATACTAGAAAGATGTGTATGTGATTTCCATGGACATTACTGTTTCCTCGACCGGACTTCATTAGTCCTAGCATCTTCATCTGAATAGTATCCAGTATCCAGTGTCACGGCCTCTGATTCAATTCATCTACCAAATGGAGTTTGGCGGCTTTTGTGTCCTGTGCCTAATGAATCGCTAAATTTCGAGTTTACAGCGCCACGATCTCAATGAGGCATAAAGGCCTCCTACTCCATCCTTCAGTAGCAGGACCTGGACTAATCACGCATAATGTTCATGTCGGTACCCGAGTATTTGCATGTCGATTATACACACTAACCTCCTGTGCCCTGTTCGCTCTGGGTCACTTTGAAAAAGAGGGCGGGGCATTCAAGTGGGTGATGGATGGCGGGACTTCACATTAATTAAGTCGTAATTGATTAATTTTTCAAGTTCTCCCCCGACCCCATTTGACTTTTCTTTAAAAGTGTCGAAATTGGGGAGTTTTATATATTTTCCTCGGCGAAAAGTTTGGCAAAGTTTTCTAATTTAAGAACTGAATGCAACAATTTAAACAAAATTAATTTTAAAACAACTTAAGCTATTTGCTTACAACAAATTTTCGTTTAATTTCCACAAATATTTTTACTCTAATGAGATTTGAATTTCCCAATGAAAGAGCTATCGTTTACACAAGAAATTTTATTGAAAAATGTAAATATTTACATAGCATATATATATATTCCAGTTTAAAAATGAATATCTCTCACCGCGTATATTTTCATTTGATATTCATTGCACGCATTTTACTGGCTTATCCCAGACATACGGACATATGTATGGCCATGCCGGGTCCCTTTCCATTAAAAAAATGTAACTAAAAACTCTTGAAAACAAACCAGGGGAGACTTAAATGCATTTTTTTATTCGGGAGCATTTAATGCATGTGTGGGTCTTATGCGCCATGTTTTTATGCTCGTGAGGGGACGGGAAAGAGTTCATTTGTATGCACAGAAGAGCACAAAAGAGGGAACTGAAAAACAATTTGCATACAAAATGAAATAAAAGCGCATGAAACTAAATATGTAAAACTAAATCAACAAGAGCACAATAATAGTAATTATGTTAATTATGCGAGCAAACACTCACACACAAAAACTGTCAACCACTCCGCCAAACAAACACCATGATGCAACAGTCGGTTGCGTCTTTGTGTGCGTGTAAGCCTTTGAAAACTTTCTGCTTTCTACTTTCTATTCGCTTTCATGTCCTTATTACGAATCGGCACAGTAACTTGAAGACCCAGAACTTTCGGCTGACGTCAAGGCACCGGAAATGGTAATTGGAGCATGAGGAATTTCGAAGGCTCTGCAGTGACATTTAATCCGACTTCAAAGAAATGATATAAAACGAAATAGAAGTTGGACACAAAGAATGATTTCCAATTTAACACTTCTTAACACTTCATGCCCAATGTAAATAAAACATAAGATATTAAACTCTTACAGAAAGAATTAAAGTTCTGGAAAGATTTGCAAAATTTATTACTTAGTTGAGAGAAATTCCGTTGAAAAGTTGAAATACCTTCAATGAATGAAGTATTGCAGAATATTTGAATGAATAAGCTGCTCTCTGGCTTGGGCCTGAGAAATGCAACCTCTTGTGGCAGCTTACTTAAATAACTGAACTGAACTGAACGAATAAACGAGTGAATGCTTAAATGAGTGAGTGAGCGAGCTGGTGTGGGAAGGGGCGGCGGTTGAGTAGCTTGTGTGAGAGAGCGAGTGTTAAATGAATGCAATGAATTATGCATGAATTACTAAGCAAATGTGCTCATCGCTTTTCCAGCAAAGGCACACGAAACTTGCACAGCCACACCCACTGAAACACAAACAGGTAACAACTGCTTGGGCAAACAAGCAGAGAGTCACAGTAGCATTTGTTTAACCCACTCCCAAGGATGTGCATAAGCCTTTGTCTCTGGGTCCTTGGCCCTCTAAATATTTAATATAACTTTTCCCCAAATCCTGCCCATTGCTTTCAATGTGTGCCTTCCAAACTTGCTAATTTATTCAAATTATTTACTCAATGGCCCGGCCTAATGTGTTTGTAAAGTAAACAGGACTTTTGATCTTTATTTACTGCTTGCCAAGTTTTCCTTGACTATTGTCCGAAAACATATATCTAAATAACTGATTTACCTATTGTACACTTCACTTTAAATGAGCAGTAGTATCCTTTGTCCTTTCTTCTGATAGTTCAAATATTTGTTAATGTGACTAAAGCTTGAATTTGTTTTTTCGGAATATATTGTATTGTAAAAACCTTGTTAAAGGAATATATCCTGAAATTGTGACGAAATATACCCTAATATGTATAATAAATTAATTAATTTTGAGAAAAACATAATGAAATGTAAAATACACAGTCTGTAACGATCGTTTTAAAAATGAAATAATCCTTGCTGTGTAAAGTAGCAATGGCCATATCGAGTATTTGCCGCGATGGCCCACAAATAATCTCTAGCCTTGTGGCACATAAGCAGTGTTTGCATTGTGCAGTCGAGAGCGTGCAATTGACAAAATAAAAAGACAGAGCATATTAAAAATTCATTAAATAGAAAGCACAAAGATGCAGGCAGCTTAAGCAGGACCAAAACAAACACTAACATGGGGAGGACCAGATGCTGATACAGATACAGATACAGATACAAGTAGAAACGGAGGTATAGAAACTGAAACTAAAACCAAATCCTTGATAGGGACAAGGCTAAACTGGGGCATAATAAATGTTCGGCTCGCCTGCTCAGGACTCGCAGCAAGTGTATTGTGGAATAGTAGTTCAAGTAGCTACATGCAGCCGGTTAAGGATATCATCAATCTTCGTTCCTGCCACCAGCACACTGACAAATTGTGCATCAGTGTATCTGTGTGTGCTGGAGATTGTCTCAACAAAACTGCCACAATATACGATATATAGTTTGCTATGTATATACGTATGAGGAGAGAAATCGCACATATTGTGTGTCTAACGAGTTAATCGCAGTTGCAGCTCAGCCTGTGACAGTTTTGCACCAGTCGAGCTAATAAGAACCAACAACGCAGCAGAAATAAACTCCAACATATATGAAAATCATAAATCACACGGCTCCGGCCGAGCAACTTTGACGCAACGACGTCGATGAAGAGGTTTTCCTGGGGAGCTCCAAGCATCTAGGGCCAAACTTTCCCACAGCAAACCGAATTGTTTTAGCTTCACAAATTGTCAAAGTCAGAGGAAAACACAAGCCATGCACGGAGCTCACGTAGCTGTGGCTTTGACTGTGCGGTGCAGACTTCAGCAATAAACTTGGTCTTGTGTCGATGGCCAGAATCCAGGATGACCACACGAGCCAGAACCCAGTCCTGCAGTGCTTCTTTTCACACAAACAAAAAATAATTTGGGAGTAGGCAGAAATTTTCTTTGGCAATCAATAAATTGTATCATTCTATCAAGGTATTAAGTTTCCTCAAATGTCTTCAAAATTAAGTATCCTTTTCGGCTAAGAATTTTGCTAAAAAACAAAGCTAAAAAAAAGGCAGAAATAATTTTTCTCTCTGGATTGAAGCCAACTTCCCTTAAAGTGCAGCTGATGGCATTTCTACTTAAAAGTGTTTGATGGCAACCAATCGATGGCTGCACCGAACATCCGAACCAGCTCAAATGGATTACGATAATGTCCCTCTTCAATGGAATCCCGAGGTGTTGAGTGAATTAACACTTGCACACTCATCGACAGATGGCAATTTTTCGGATTTTTTTGGGCTTAGCATGTGAATGGATGCCAAGAATCCCTGGCATATTGTCCAATTGAATTTTCCTCCTGGAGCTGATTTAAGTCGAATTCCAACAGAGCTCAATGATTAACGGAGTTTGGTTTATCCTTCTCTATATTTCATTGGCAAATCAATGAGGTACGATGAACCATGTGGGAAACTGTCGAGTTCCTAATCCAGTAGAGAAAAGTTACTCGGAGCTGAGTATGCTGGATGTTTATTTGAATTTCTATTGCTGCCACCTCAGCTGGTTCATTTCTGGTCTGCATTTCCCAGATAACAATTGTCCAACTGCGGCATCCGAAATATTTCAGATTTTTCACATTTTTTTTATATATTGTATTTTCCCCCTGGTTCTTTTCTTAATTTGTGCCAATTTCTGTGCCATCCACACTTCATCTGGAGCTTTGGAATGTGGATTTTTATGCAAACTATGCCAGAAATTGCATCCAACTGAACCATTTTGCCACTGCAATTTTGTATCAATAGAGGGATGCGATAGTAGCGGATGGGTTGGCTCAATCGAAGGCCAAAAGAGCCAACGAAGCGGCCAAAAGTATACGTTACGGAAAAGAGCAAACAGTATATACATACATATATTGTGGTGCGAACGGAAATGGTTTTTCAGGAGGGAGATTCAAACCAGAGATCGTATGAGAAGGTATAGTGTATGTATATATATACTATATATAACAAGTTGTGCGATGATTGTATTTCATATACCCGAAGCATTTTATTGTTGGAAAAAGTGTTGCACACACCTCGTAAGCCCCGTAGATATGGGTGTAAATCTGTGGGCCCCAGTGAGTGAGCGTGGGAAACGGCTTTATTATGGTCTTGGAGGAGAAAAAAATAGTTTTTGTGAAAATGACATAACTAAAGTAGAAATGCAAACTGCCACTGATAAGATAAATTTACGTTGATGGAAGGCATTTGGTTGCAAGGAAAGGTTGAATATTTTCATACAATATGCGATGCAACAACGGGAAGCTATTCCCCAACATACACAATTTCGTTTCCACAAATTGGATATTTTGTGTCTTGTAATTTGAGTAATTTTCAAAACATATTTATTAAAGAATTTGGTATTTGTTGTACATCCTCATCCACTTTAAGAGCTTGTTATACTGCGTTTTTATAGTGACTTACGTAACGAACACGGTTTTTGGCACTTGAAGTCATCTTAATTTTCTGCGATGTAATTCGGCATTGCCCCCAAAGGCCATATGTGTATCTGGGTGGGCATCGCTTTATGGGAGCCACGTGTTTGAAGCCAGTACGCGGACGTGCCGGCGAGTGTCCGGCAACAAATCACACATAAAATTTATTAGAAATTTCAAATCAAAGTGAAAAGTGACCGCTGTCATCCAGCTGGGCTGATGAGCCGAAGAGCCGCTTGGATCCCAACAGCGGTCCCTTTTACTTCGGCCTATAAACATATATGTGTATATTTTTATACCCATTTTGCAGGACCTTTTAACGCATTCTGTCCCGTTTCTTGTTTCTTTACAGCTACCAGGATATCTTGCACATACCAACAGCGCTCACACAATTTTCAACATCATTGGGTCCAATTGTCGATGGACATGTAATACCAAATCAACCGTACAAGGTCATGGGGCATTATACGGAGCACTTCAGCCGGTTTGTTAAGCAATTCCCCAGTATATCCCCGTACAGCCATTGGCATTGCCATTGCCTTAACCTAAACCATTGGCAATTCCTTTGCGTTTGATATTTACTGGCGGACCGTAGGGACCTGTCAAGCATTCCGCAGTGGGTTTTTTTTTTGGTTTCTTTCCCGGACAGAGACAGCTCACCGTTCTATTTATTGGGCGCTACTTGATTAGACGTCTGGTATTTCTTTTCGGTGCCTGCGTATTGCCCTCAGGTGAAGTCAAATCGTCTGTGAAAATCGAAGCATGGGGCAGACCATTTAACACGGCAGTTTTGCGTTGGTGTTTGGATCAGTTATCATGGACCAAATTACGGCTCGAATGTCACTTGTTGGTCCTGACATGGGCCAGGAAAAAACGCCAACATTCCACTCAACACCCGTTTGGATTCTGATTACCGTGGCCTTGGCGTATTCCGGCGGGCAGCGATGCTCCAGGCATCTTTTTCGGCCCGAAATTGAGTTCAGATGCGGTCACGTTGAAGGTGAAGGCATTAAAAGCCAATAGTAATTTATAAGATGCAGACTAAAAAATAATGTAGTTTGAAAAAGCATTGAAAATAATGCAAAAGGAAAATATTGGGAAATCTGAGAAGGTTTCTCCCCGTGTAACTGAAGAAAATTCAATAAGCCCTAAACAAATAATGGGTAAGACGCATCAAAGAGCTTGCTTAAGAGATTGGGCCATGATGCCCCCGTATAAATTACACCCATCCATCAATCAATTGGGCAACAAGTAATAACTCAACTCCGCGCGGTATAGACCGGAGTCCGGTATCCGCTGGCTCGGTTCCTTCCGCCACTCCCGGTTTCCTTAGGAACATTAGGGCACGTGCTGCTCAGCCATTCGGTCAACCTAACACGGTATAATCTAATAAAATGCGTGATTAATTTGATTTTAATTGTTATCCTTTTGCAAGTCAAACGTGTTTGACACGCAGCTCCGGGAAAAATAGAATAATAGCTGCCAGGAAGAGCCATTAATTACGGCAAACAGACAGAGCAGAGTGCAGAGGTCCGGACGGAGAGGCAGGTCACGGTTGAGTTGGGAAAGTGGAGTGAAAGCACGTTTCACACGGCCGGAGTTTTTGTTTTGGGGCCGGATCACTATGGCTTGGCTTTTAATCACCTTAATCAGCGATGACCACGGGCCAAAGCCTTCCAAATGATTGAGCGACCGGAAAGTGCAGGAGAGTGTTGCTCGAACATGGCTCATGTTGCCATTCCATCGGCATCTCCATTCAATTTAGCAAGTTTTTCAAAAGCATCAGGAGCAGGAGCAGCAGCAGCTTTGCATTTACTTTTATCGGAGCAAAGTTTCCGGCCCCAACTTGAGAGCAACTTTTAATGCGCCCGCTGCTTGATGTCCACTGAGCAACAGGAAGACAATGTCCACTTTGAGATCTCGGGGGAACCTGAGGGTCAGACGGGCTAACCTCGGGGCTTGGGAGCCTGGGGGGTCTGGGAGTGGAACACTTTGCATAGTAGAGCACCAGTCGCACCATTTATCAGGCAGCGTAACAAGTTACGCCACAGGAACGAAAAGCTCGTTTTATTTTAGTGCTTTTAACTGCGTTTTATGGGAATTCATTGGAGTTTTGTTCCGTCCATGCAGAAAATCAAGCACTGATAAAAAAACTTGGTGTAATACTAAATTGGGACACTTTTTTCAAGATATTGCCTTTTTTGCATAATTCATGGGCCACTTCATGAGCCAATAAATAATGGCCAACGCTGCGTATGAGTGATAAGCATGTTAGGAGCAAGAGTACTCAGATATTTAATTGCCTTATTAAATTTTTATGGAAAAAATGAACGAAAAATGTAGGGAAAAAGTACGCTTAGAGATTACGCTTTGAAAGAAAATTGTACTATTTTCGCAGTGCCCAAGTTAGCCATCGTCCACCGGCGGCAAACACAAACTATTCATGTTGACCGCTCCATCTCACCCCGTCTCTCTGTCTCTCCCACAGTTATGATTTATTATTCGGCATCACGGAGTCAGAATCCTATCACACACTGGCCGCATTAGCACTCGCGGAAGGATTACGTGAAAATGAACGCGATAATTTATTGCGCTTCTATATGCAGAGCCGCTTTGATGTACGCCCCGATTTGGCATTGGCTGCCACGCTGAAGAAGTAAGTGAAATTTATGCTCGCTTTTATGACGGTGGGCAATGCAAATCCCCTTCCGGCCCACTCCAAGCCATTTGTAAGGCCTCCCTCTACACTCCCGTGAATGTAGCCCAGTTATAACTTAGTTTGCATTTAACATAGTGGCCAGAGTGTGAGCTATTGACTGGTTTGCATGTATGTAAGTACACGGCCATATCGTTCATCTCAATTAGAATTGTTTATGTGGGGCAATTTGTTTGCTAAGTGCCGCGGATTAGCGACGCCTGCGTCAAATGGTAGCAGCCTACTCCGGTAATTTGCTTCGGCATTGACGTCATCGGAATCCGGCACAAAATACCGGCTTAAAGCTTTAATTTAAATTGAAATTTATTCGGGTGCGAGAGTTCCAGAAAAAGAATTCGACCCGCTGGTTTATTTTCACTCCTTGGGAACACTGCCGTAAATTATAATAAACGACTAACTCAACCGATCCAGAGTCCTGCCACAGGAGAGCACTATTATTTCACGAGATGGCTACTTATTACTGGGAGTTGTTGACGTTCTCCCGGGACAGCATTACTCCGTTCATTTCGGGAAAACAATGCCAGTGACTATCTCATTTTCGCAGAAGTTGTCCGGTCCTCGGCTTTCTCCCGTCCTGTCAGGCTGGCAACAAAGTTTTGTGTGCAATAAATAAATTGCACAATGCACACCAGTAACCTCCTGGCATCCGGGCCAGCCACCCAGTCCACCACCCATCACCTCCCAGCCCACGCCCATTCAATGTCAACGTTCTTGGTCCTGAGCGTTTTTTCGGTGTCATCCTATAAAGTTATTTGCACAAAAGATGCAATTGTTTCTAAAGATGCACACCAAGGATTATAAGCGGAATGTCCAGACGGTGCAGCATGTGGAAATGAAAATCCCAGAAAAATCAAAAACGAATGCGGAATGAACTTTTCATTGAAATTCTATTGAAAATCTATTTGCGCTTAAAATGGTTTAAAAGTAAACCGTATTTACATTTTTATTTATTTATCAGTTTTATTGCATTGTTCATAGTTTTTATTGTTTATTTTTTTTTTGTCAACCCTTTTATTTTTGGTTATTTGTTTAATAATTCCTCTTATTTGATTTGTTTGGCGAAATTATTTAAAATACACTTGCTTATGAAGATTACCTTTTCATAATACAGATAAGATTAAAAGCTGCTTTTTTTGCTACGAATGGATGGAGTTTTTTAAAGTATTTTCCCAAAAAAATAATTTATAAATTTAGTTGTGGCCCGATGGTCAACCTTTGCACGTTCGGAACAGTAGAAAGGACTCTTGTTATTTTATAAATTCTATGTGGCACTAAAAACTTTGCTTGCAAACTTCGCATACCCCTAAGCTGCAGGAATTCGCCAGGAGCGGATAACAGCAATAACACCCAAACAACAAAAAATAGAAGCGGCTGGAAATGCAACAAATAGACAAAATAAAGTGCAAACAACACCCACCCAGCGTCAGCAACAGCGACAGGACAAAGAAAAGAACGAAAGGACAAACAAACGATTGAAAGGAAGTTCACACAATCAACAACAGATGCGCTTTTTCACATACGAATAGCTGAACATGGAAACTCCCCAGGGGAAATTGTTTTGTATGACGTTGCACCCGGAGGTGGCCGTTAGGGTCTGATCGGGGGCACGTGCTGGGTGGTAGCGGCAGCCTTTGCAGGCTTTACTTGCTGCACATATTTGTAGCGGCTGGCAATCCGATGCCTTTCTCACTGTTCTGTTAACTGCATCCCAGTGGCCATGCTTTGTTGTCCGTCATTGAATTAAATGGCAGCCCAAACAGGATTCGAGCCAACGTACAAACGTCCGGGCATACGGAAAGGCAGACAGCCGGACAGCCGGAGAGTAGAGTTTTTTGTTTCAATTCATTTCATCTTGCGCCTTTTGTTCTCCACCAGTAGTGTCTCTCAAGTTGAAGTACGGGTGGAGTACTACATTTCAGTGTTTTCAACTCCTGTCGAGGCTTGCACTTGTCTGTTGACCAATTTGACGTGTTTGCCAATCAATGCATCTTCAGAGGACACTCCGGAGTTCTTTACGGATAATTCATCAATCGTGTAGAGAAATCGATGCTTAAGCTGATTGCCAATTGAAAAATATTTGGGATTTTTGAATGATTTTAATCTAAAAGAAGCAGTGCAAAAAAATTTACAACTATTTTATTTAAAAAAAAATAAAGTTACAATAGCCCTTAAAACTCTTGAAATATATTGATATAATTTGTATATTCTTTTTATCAACATCAATTTAAGTTTTTGATCATTTTCGTGAACGAAAGTTTCATGACAAAACTTTTATCGCAGTTCCTTGAGGAGTTGCTCTTCCTTTATTTCTTTGAACATATCCAACAAGCGTTCTTAATTTGAAATTACCTGAACTCGTCCTGCTAATAAAATCGCCTTAATACATATTTATGAGTTCCCTGGCAATCTCTTGAGCTGATTGCATTTCGTTTTCCCATCCTGCTTATGATTCCCATAACGCTGCCTTTGAGGCGCCTTAAAGCGCACACAATTTCTTCCGCCACCGTGGCTCGTTTTCATTTCGGCCTCATCTCAAAGCGAGAGGCTTTATCCAAGGACCCTCGAATGCACTTTTTCCAGTGTGCGTATCCTTTTTCCGCTGGCCATTTTGCCTAGTTTAGTGGCGTAAGTTTTAGGGCTAACGTTTGTAACTTTTAGGCATTGCGCCACTTTCAACACTTTTTTGGTTTATGGCAGGCTATTTTCAGGGGTCCAAGCCCCAGGCTCCAGCCAGTTCCGAAAGGGGATTGTCGGTGAGAGCGAGACCTGTTATCCGACCCCTTTTAGCATGCTCGAAACGTGTTTCCATGGCTGCGTTTAATGGCTGGTCAGATACAGTTGCAGATACAACATCGTCCTTTTGCCCCGCCGCACATGAGGCCCCTAAAAATTAGCTACTCTGGAGACAAGCAACAAAAACAAGAGCAAACAGGCCAAACAATGACTTAAGACTAGAGAGGGGAAGTTGTAAAACTGCACTGAAAAAAAATTAGAGCTTCTTTAATTTTTTTTTAATTCAACAAGGAAAGAAATTCGATCAATATATTTCACCTAAACTAATATGAGTTTTAGGCCACTTTTTTAACATTTTAAATGTTAAATTCGTTTGGTAGTAAAACTTTTATTTCAGTGTAGGCCTAGTGCTGCATGTTAATGAGTTGCCTGGCAATTGCCTCAAATTGTTTCTGGGGCCATTGCCTAAATAGCTTTGTCCTCTCCGTAGTTGCCCTCCAGGTGGGTGGATGCTCTTGTATATGTAGACCTAATTGCAGGTGTGTTTGATTTACACTAGCCATGAAATTGGCTATTTTGGCATTACCGTAGAATTCTGTCTGTTCTTTTAAACGTTAAGCTGACACACATTCGCCCAGTCTACCGAGATTTATGGCCCCATCGAAATTGTCTACCGGTTTCTGGTGGTTTTTGGGGTTTAGTAGGGCAGCCTGTCCAAATGAAAGGGCAATTATTTACTGCAGTATCCGTATCCTGTTCTTGGGGCGAAGGCCCACTTCCAGAACGGATTGAGGTTTTGGGTTAAACACTTCCACTTTCTAAGCTGAAAGCTTCACTGAAGCGATTCGCATCCGATTTCTGTTTAAAGATCTTTGCGGACTTACAGGTCGGCTTTGTTCACTCGGTTGAGTTATTATTCAATTCAATTTTATTCAGTGGAAAATATAGCCAGCTGAGCTTACAGAAATTTAAACAAGCATAAACGCATCTGCTGTAAAATTTAATTTGAATATTCATTTTACTCGAAAGAATTCTCTTTCACTTTGCATTCATTGCCTTCTATTGTCGAACCGTCTTGGAGCTTTCTCATCGTTTTTCCGTTCTGTAAACTGTTGCTTAGTCGCTTAATTCCCGGCTTATCTGCCCGAGACATAATTGACCCAACTCAAAGTGTCGCTGACAGCTTTATATTGCCGTTTTAATTTCAGCCATTTATAAACCGCATCTCTTTAATTACCCAGCTGGCCACAAAAGTTGCTTTCCCCGGCGATAAAAGCGGGCCAGACACGCGTTTCAAAAGATAACCGAAATCCTGGGGGCAGGATAATAATGCCAGCAGACGCTTAACAGCATAAACTTATTTATTATAATATTATTTATAAAAATATGCAAAGCAATGCCCCCGGGTCAGCTCTGTTGAACCTTGGCGACAGACGGCGTTCGTTCGTGGGTTCGGGTTCCCTAATTTATGGCGCTCGGGTCGTGCCGCAGTAGGTTGCATACTTTATGGTCAGGGTTGCCTCGAATACCAACAAAAGATAGCCAAATACTTCTTGATTTTTCCCAATGAAACAGCTTGTTGGTAATTTTCAATGAGAAAACAACACATTTTTAAAGCGCCATGGGGACCAATTCATAGAAAACTTTATTTAGCATACAGGAATATATTTTATAAAGCGGTAACTTACGTAAACTAGTTTTCGCCTAGAGATATATTTTGAGGCTATTGTATTGTTTATACCCAACTTTGTTTTTTTTTTATCTGTGTATGAACTATTTTTGACATTTTTTATAAAAAATATGGTTTTGAAGAGAGCTGAAAAATTGCTAGATGCCCAGAACGGAATTCGGAAACCACACAGGGAGCAATATGATGTGGGTGTGGTTTCCGAAAAGTGGCGGTCTGGAGGGTTTCGCAAAAGCTATAAACTTTTAAATGGCATTGTCTGCTGTTACCCCGTACGCTTTTCGCTTTAATATGCTGGCTAAATATGCATTTTGGTTTCCAGCTGGTCTTGTTCTCCACATATCCACATCCTCCTCCCATCGGCAGCATCTTGAACCAGTTGCTCCGGCCCTATTTGCCAAACTTCTCTCGTAAATTTCCGCTGCTGCAACTAGTGCAGACGTATAATACGTTTCCCTACGCTGGGAGTATTATGTTTTTTTTTGCCAACTGGGAACGTGTTGTTTACACGCTGAAACATCATAAATTACATGCGTGCCTTGTGCCACTCCTCTTGTGTGTACACGAGCTCAAACTCAATCTGGATTGTTCGGGCCTGGCCTGTTCCGAGCCACGCCCTCGCCGCCCCAACCACGCCCCGTTTTCAGGCGATCTGCCACTGACATGCATTTGGAGTGGATCTTTCGATTAGCCGATGGAAACAGACTTGCACAGAGTCACTTTGCATATCAAAGGTTTTGTGTACTTGGCAAATATTGAAAACTCTGATGCGTTTTAAAGGAAATTGAATTCAAAAAGTGGGTAATTTTCAGCACGATTAGGGAAGTTATGTAAACAAGCAACCATCTTAGCTAATTTGGTTAACTTTCACAAACTTTGCTCAGCCAAAACTGGCTTAAACTATTTAGAGACCTCACTGCGACACTTTAAACACATCCACCGCTTATTGCATCCTGTGCTCATCCAACTTTGCTGCTCAGTGTAAAGTTGAAGTGTAATAAAATGGTGCTTATTGCATTGTGAGCGGCATAAATATTCACACACCAGGCCGCTGAAGGACTCTCCGAGGTATTTCCGCCCCCGACCCCCTCATCATTGTAAGTGGTCGCATTTCCCAGGCGTGATGCAGTTATTCATAATCGTTTGTCAGTGCAGGATTATATATGGGAGCCAGTGTACAGCCCTGTGGCACATCTACATATGTTTACACATACACCGGCACACAAAGCGGCCGCAGCATGCGGCAAAGCAATTTTGGTAAACGCTTTCAGGGTGGAAACGGTGGCGTATACGCAATATATTATATTATATTCCGCACTGACCAGAAATTGTTCTACACACAGGCTGGTCTAATAAATAATGCAAATCTGGCACATAACCGAATGGGATGAATTGTTAAAAACAAACAATTACCATGTCGAGCAGTGCATTAGTGGCACATTTGTGGATGCAAGCCTTTGAATTTTGATGTGGAATTTTAATTTTTATAAACAAACATGCTTAATTATTTTTTATAATTTCCAAATTAGTATTTCAATATAATCATGCTTCCAACTCAATTAATTTAATTGATAATTTCATAAAGAGTTGGTTTAAATTTAGCTTAAAATTCTGTGAGTTAAAGCTTACCAAATGGTAACTTCACTCTCACGTACTCATTGGGGCCCAGATTCGAGTTTCGAGGGCATGTGTACACATCCTTGTGTATCCCGACTACTCAACTCCTCCCGATGCTCCTGAAGAGCCTCTAGCGATGGGTGAACTCTTAATGGGCGACCCACGTATTCGAGACCGTTAAGTGGGGTTTACGAACCCACACCAACACCCGCACTATCCCACTCCCCGGGGGTCTCCTGGTTCCTCGGAGTCTGCCGGCGGGCATTAACGCCAGTTAGTGTTCCGCATCCGAGCTTGTATTTTGCTGGAAGACATGAGTTGTTTTGCTTTGTTTGTTGGCTTTACTGGCGTATCGGATGCGAGGGTTCTGGGTGATTAAATGGATTTGATTTTCACCTTTTCGCCCACGCCCACGTCCACGCCCTCTGGTATACCCACAATGCTGAGATTTCACTCAGTGGTTCGAATATTTGAGGTCGGACTTCATTTAACGTTAACTCAATTTTATTCACGAGAAGGGTATTCAAATTCCCTTAACTTAATTAATGCCCAACGTATTTTGACCATCATCGTTTTATCCCAAAGTTAAAGAAAATGCAAAGATATTCGCCCACTCGTTTCGGAAGCCGAGGGCAATGCCATTAGAAGCACATTCTCATTCCATCCAATTCCCGCTTAATGCAATTTAACATCAAATTGCATTTATTCGAAGGGCGCTCCGCTCGTCGTACTTCATTAGCAAACTCCTCAACAAATTCATTACGGCTGCAGCTGCCAAAAATCTGGGGCACTAGAAAATTGTGCACCCGAGTGGAGTGGCAGAAAGCAGCCGGAGACCAGACAGTCGGCACAGAAGGAATACCGCCGTCTGTGCCTCTATATCCTGCCGGTGAATGGCGGATGAGCAAGTGTGTGTGTGCCACACTCTTGTGTATCCCGGTTCTGGCGAGAAGTGTTTGTTTGAGTGCGGAAATATTTAAAGTGTCACATACGCTCTTCGGAAATTAAATGTGAGTGTTGCTTCACGCTCCAGAAACGAGCAGCGGAAGTCACCAACCTACACTGTTCAAACAGCTTAGTTTGCTTTCAAATTAATCGTTTATCCAATAAGATCATTGATTTATCATCTATTGAGAGTATAAATTGGATTTCTTTAACATGAAACATATAATTGATATACATAGAAGCTGTGGAAACACGAAATTTTTATTCATGTAGCGCCTGGAAAACTGAATTCTACTCTTGAGGACTCCCTGAATGGTCATTGGTTTGGTCGCTATTCAAGGTGGAAAAGGTTGAGTGGCTGGCTGTGGGGTTGTGGGCGTGGCAGCTGGATAATTCCCCATTCTTTGTGCTTCCCTTCTTAGCCTTTATTTGTTTCGGCTTGTGTTTCAGTTTCTGGTTTTGTTGTGTACTTTTCCGCTGCATACTTTCGAGAGTGTTTGTTGTGCATATTTCTGGTGGCCATTTGTCGGGATAGCGTTTGGGAGTGCGACCGTGTGTGTTCGTGTGTATTGGCGCTTCGAGTGTTGTGTGGTTACTTTTGAGTGTTTTCGTATGTTTTGGGGCTCTTTTGTGGGTCGTTTTGCGGTGCGTATACGTAACATTGTCGCCTAAACACGAATATATTTAATTATATTGTCGGTTTCCTGGGTACACATACAACATTCCGGCGGAGTTATTCTCAGAATCATTCCATTTATTGTTTGTTCTGCGGCGCACTTTAATCTCGTTTCCTTGCCACCAACACCGCACTTTTGAGTTTCTGCATGTTTTCCCAGGGACTTTCGCAATGCACATCGGTCCAACTTTTAATTAAGCATTTGTGCTGGTCTGGTGGCATTCGAAACTTGTTAGCTCGACTTTGTTTGCTTGTTTTTTATTTCTGTGTTTGCTTGTTTGTCAGCGCAATTCGCGTGATTTCCAAATTATATTTGCGATGGCACATTTTGATGGTTTCCCCATTGAAAGCTGCAAAGTTGTTCTTTCCCGAGACGGAATTATCATGGCTTGCATGCATTTTTAATTAAGCAGGACTGCGGGTGAGCCAGGGTATTCGATGAGCTTATAATAATGCCACAGCGGCGATTAAAATGGGATCAAAGTTGGAGTGGATGCGCTGCGGGAACTTTAACACATGCCAAATTTGTTTCGTTTAACCTTTTCTCCTCCAATTAGGGGTTTAAAGCTTGCGAAGCTTAATGAGAACACTTTCAGAATAAACGCCACCAAAGCGCTGGCTTCTTCTTAAACATTTAAGAATTTAACGTGAGATTTTTCTGCTCATTCCCTATTTATTGCGCATACGACCCGTGTGCCGGCAGACATTCGCTCTCAGCGTCCTCTCAACTATGTGGGATTACATAATAGAACCCGCAAATAAATACAGAGCGTAGCTGAACTGCTTCGATTCCAAATCCGATTCCCATTCCAGCACCAAGGCAAACATGTGTATCCGGCATAGGAGAAGCATTCTCGTACGTCCTTTGCAGCATGGGAATGTGGAGCATGAAGAAGTTAGCAAACGGCAGGCCACCTTGGTCCGTACATTCATGAGTGACACCGTTACCACACGACCATCGCCCTGCGCTCCGGGCTTCTTCACGGGGGGTGCCTGAGCCGCCGGAATGGAGGTCAAAGTGCATAACTTAAGTAGCCGACAATAAAATGCATAACATGGCATACAAAACACAAACAGACAAGGCCGGCCAGCAGAGGAAAACTAAGTACAACCCGTACGAAAATGTGCAAAATATGGCTCTATTTATTTGTACATTAGGCCATGCCTGCCAAGACGGTGAAAAACTCGCCTCACCCGCCGTCTCACATTCTCCCACCCGGCCGCATGATTCTCCCTCCCGAGTGTCTGTGTGTCCTGTGGCATGTTGTACCTGCCTCAACAGCTGCTAGCAAAAGGCCGAGTGTTGTGCTTGACATGAACACAAGGCGGGCACACAGGGATTTCAGCTTCTTTATTTCGTTCCATATATATTTTTTGTTGTTGTATTTTTCTTTACTTTACTTGTGTCGTCTTGTCTTTCCCGCTGCGCCGTAATAATTTCATGCTGGGCTAGACTTAACCAGAGCAAACCGATTTATCTAATGTGGGCCTGGAGACTAACAAATTTATTAAAGTAAAATCCGCACAAAATATGATTTCATAGAGGTTTATGAGAGAATGACCTTTTGAAAGTTTAAAGTTTTTAAAGGACATCTGAGATACATGAGTAGATATCCTTAACCTTAAATAGTAAATTCTTTTTCATCCTCTTCGAGTAAGTGTCCCCCAACTATTATTGCCCGCTTCGTTCTAATGAAGAAGCGTATAAAATGTTACTAGGGGGACTTTCGTTTAATTATTTGGGCCAACTCTACAAATCTTGTACGAAATTCGATTGCAATCAGCGGGACTTCTTAGTGGATTCGCGATTTCTTCTCTGCGGTCTGATTTTTTTTTGACATTAGTGCGCCATTGTTGGCGGCCATTGTTGACTGCCGACGGGGAGTGGTGAACACAAAAGCCAACCGCGTAATTAAGCTTTACGTACCGAGAGTAAATACACAAAAACAGGGACAACAGTGGCACAAACCAGTCACACCCACGCACTCACCAATACCAATAACCGCAGTGAGCCACCAAATGTTAACAATGCACATTACGCATACGCCACGTTGCCATGATGTTCCTCTTGTTACTGACCGTTTTGCCTTTTCCTTGCCCCGCAGATACCAGGACATGTACAACAATCCGATTAAGGCCACTAATTTGGAGCACCGTGACGTGGTACTGGACATTCTGTCCGATGCCCGGGTGGTGGGGCCGCTACTGCAGACGGGAACGTTCCACGCGGATGTCAATCGGCGCAATTATATGTACGTATTCGGCCATAACAGCGCAACTGGACCTTATGCCCACGTAAGTATTAGCCAAACGGTTGAATGGCCACTCCAATTACTAGCCATGCGCTTCTGCGCTTTTAATTTAAACGCCGGTGGTCGGGCCGTAACTAAGCCCAGCATGAATTCGCATCTAATGAGTTTCTGTGATGTACTCGATTTCTCTCATTCCCCCAAAAACCGCAACCTACTTTGCCTGTCCAATAATGGAACAATAATGCTGAAAAGTTTGTGGCATTGGGCCCGGGAGTGGTGTCCATCACTGGGCTGACGCTGCTTGTTTTTGATTTTTTGGCCAAAACAATTGGCAAGTTTGCAGCTGCCGATGGCGGCGGACGGCCGTGAATGATAGTAATAAAGACAATGAACCTCGCAGCAGCAAAAACCAAAAAAAATCTCTTCAGAGATACAAATGGAATATTACACTGAGGAAAATGCATAACTTATGCAGGATTAAATACTTTTCTTGTTTATCAGGATTAGAGTGTAATAAGATAAGTGTTATTACAAACCATTGCCTTTTATAAATCACATATTATTTTCCACTGAATAAACAAGATTCGGAAATAGTTAAATCCATAAAGCAGTCCATAGCCCATAAAAATTCGATAGTTACCCCATGAAATAAAGAATATAAATAGTGATATTTTATTCTCCGAAGTATACAATAGAAAACGTTATACTTCCGTTTTTTGCGGTGCCACCAAAAAGGACAAGGCGCTGAAAATCCAAAACAAAAACAGAGTCAGACGGGCTTAGCTCGTGTCCTTTGCTAACCAGACGGCATCCTCTTGACTTAGGGTTCACTGGTGTCCAAGGAGGGGTCACCTCCCGGACGACAGGGAGGGGTTTTGCCATGGTTATGGTTATTTGTGTCCTTGTTCGACTGCCGGTCCGTTTGGCTTTCTAGTCGGTTTTTATGGCTCTGTCTTGCTTATGGATTTGTTACTGATTGCCTCGCCCAGATAGCTTTGTGTTGCCATGAAGCTGTCTTGGCCTCGGACCTTCGCTACTCTACAGATAAATGGGCATATTGATTTGTAATTAAGATGATTGGATTGATAGGCAAATGAGGATAGCGTCTCCTCTTCGAGATAGCCGGACTTCTATTTTGAGTTCGCCTGCCAGGAAATCCTTTCACCTCCCTTTAAGTTTCCTGCAGGTTAGAGTCCTGGACTTTCGCCTTAGCTTTCATTTGGATTGGGAAAGGAATGGTTTCGCTAGCCAAGGCAGTAAAAACTTTCCAAATAAGCAGCATCCAAATAATGAATTTCAAAACAAGTCAAACAGGGAGACAAAACAAAGGCGACACTCATGCTTACTCCCCCCTCAAAGCGGAAAGTTATTATTTCGTATTATATTTTTGGCAACTCTCAACTAGCGCTAAGCGAATTTTTATGGCCATAGTTGCGGAGCGGTGGGTCATAAAACAAGCTGCAACTGCAAATAGATGAACAACCCGGGGGGATGGCCTTTTGAGTGCGACAACAGCTTGTGGCAAGCGGGTGCAACAACTTTTTAATAGCCCGCAATTAAAGCATGTGAATAAGTCTGATAAATTGCAATTGAACCAAAGTATCAAAATCACACAAAAGAACATGTTTATGCTCCCTGATGTATGGGCCGGATTCCAGGGCTCGTTCCAGAGCTCCGCATTAGTGCGAATAAATTGCGAGAATAAAATTCACTTAAATATTTCATGCTGCTGCGGCGCTCTGCTGCGGATCCCAAACATGAAAAGCGGATCCCAAGGATATTCGAGCAAGAGCTCGTGCCTACAAATTATCGCTGGCTGTCGCCAACGCAACCTAGTCGCTTGTATTTTCGTATTTTTGTTTATCTTTTTATTTTGTGTGGGGCGCAGACGATGGGTACAGAGCTAACAGTCAGACAAGTTGCTACCCACACAAAAGCCTCCCCTCGTTTCATTTTATTTATGGCATAAACCCACAATTCTCGGTTGCCGCATTCTTCGTTTGTCGGGGAACTCGACTGAATGCATGTGCATGAATGAATTTGTGCATAAACTGCGTTTCTGCACTCCATCTTAGGCTTCTTCTGAAAAGTCAGCCACTCACTCACTTCAGCCACACCCAGCCCCAACCGCGAACTTGTACGCCCCTTGGCTTTGACTATCTGGCTGGGGCCACAGGCTTATTGTAAAACTTTTTGGCACATGTCTTGCTTGCCTCAAAAAATAGGCCAGAGAGACTACTTACATCCTTGGTCGATTCCATTAAGGCCTTTGTGCGGCTCAAGCCGATTGTTAAAAATAGCGAAAATTATCCCAAGTATGGATTATTCAGCCCAAATGGGGATTGTGCTTAAAGTAAGGCTTAATTGAATTTAATCCCCGGCAAATAACCAGAATGTCCACCCAAATTAACATCACAGGGCTGCGGATAAAAATGGCTGCCTTGGAGTTTTTCCATTTTCCTCGTCTAATTTCCCGGGCTGAGCAATAAACGCAGCCAGCCAGAAACTTTGGCAAAACAAGTTCCAATTTATTTGGGCACAATCGAGGGAAAAGAGATGAAAACGACAATTCGCATCGACTTCGACTTGAGGACAGTTTAATAAGTTTTCCATATTAAATTTAGCATTTTCCCCAGTGTGCCCGCAGTCGCACGTAGACAAACGTCATTATCATCGCATTCTAAACGCGGTCAGCATCCCGAGCATTTACCAAAAAAATTCACCAACAAAAAAAAAGGAAAATAATATGAAGTATGTCCCGTCTGGCCGGTATCTTTTTTCTTGAAAAAGTTTTTTTTTCGAGGACTATTCAGGCATTTCCTCCTTCTCCTCCATCGCTACTTCTGATAAGAATGCCAAATGGTTGAGGAAGGAACAGAAAATTTATGAAAATAAAATAAATATGACCGAAACTAAAGTTCTTATTTTTGTGCGTGGTTGAAAGTTTGCGGCCGCAAAAAGGATTCGGAAACTGGAGTGTTTGGCAAATACTATAAAAAACGTGCCCGTTATGCTTGCTGCATAGCATACTTTTTTGGGCCGAGACCGAAATTCCGTGGGGAAAATATTTAATTGCCGTATTCGTTTTCGTGTTCGAAAAACAAGGATACGGCAAAAGGAAAACGTCAAAGTCAAACAGAATTTTATTATCTCACTAAATAAATTATTAGAAAAATAAAACCAAATGTTTTAATGTATTAAATTTCTATATAAGCAAATTTGCAAAAAACCTTCGGGGAAGAAAATATTTAATTACCGAACACAAAAACATCAAGTTAAAGCAGCCCATTCTGCTGAATTCTCGGTCTAATCCTATAAAATTATAAAGAGATGAGGGCAAATTGAGCGGCAAGGGGACCGGAGTCCTTTTCACTCGCCGAATTCACGCCCAGGCATTTGCCTCAGGACTCGCTTCCTTCGACCCGAATATAAAACGTTTGCCCTGAGCCAATTCAGGGGAAAATATTTTTGGAAATTTTACACGCTACGAGTGCCATTAACTCCATTAGGTTTATTGCGACAAATGGCGCTAAGTCAAATTGTTGCTTCCGTTGCCATGGGCAAAAAAAATTCCGGGAGCTCCGCCCACCCGGGCATAAATTACAAAAGTTACGCATTTATTTCAAATTGAATTTCCGCCTTCGTTCCGGTAATTTTTTAATTTGCAACTTTAAAGCAACAAAAATCGCCGGTCAATAGCAATAATTTGTAACAGGAAGCTCCCACGTTTCGGCCATTGAAATAATGCATAAATTTATGTTGACCAATTTATAAAAATTTCTTAAATTATTCATATCGTTACATCCCAATACAGGCTAATACCGAATGAGTTCTATTAAAGCGGAAATGTTAAATTGAAAATTATATTTACTCTTAGTTCATTGGTTTTACTGAAACACTTTTCATCCAGTTGAATATAAAAAATATTTGCTCCCGTAAAGCGCTTAATGTGATTGATATCAGAATATTTTCATAGTGACCATAAAAATAAACAGCTGCCAGTCGGAAAATCAATTTCAATCATAAAACGAGTCTTAAAGATACGCGTTGATTTTCGCAAAAGGCTATTGAACTTACACAATGCGTCTGACAAAGGGATCCGCTGGTAAGCCTTCCAGGGACATCCAATATTGAATTCCGTTTGCTCATTTCATCAAATTCTCACACAATTGCAAAATGAAAATCAAAAGCGAAATTCATCATTCATAAATGCCATAAAAGACATCAACGGCAGGGAGGACATCGTCCAAAATCCAAAAGGACAGTCAGCAGCATCAGCAGCTTCAGGACAAGACCGTTTTGATGTGCTCAGACAGAAATGCTTTGTGACTTTGTTACATTTTTCATGGCAACAATAAAAACTTGGCTTTATTACCTACTTACATACAGCATTGCCCTCCGGCGGTCCTGTCTTCTCCGTTCGCCTAGCGACAGGAGGAGTCCTGTCTTCGGCTAGCTAAATATTTATGCAGGCCGTCCAAAAAGATTGATGCTGGTTGGTCACAATGGCCAGAAGGAGCCATAAAAAAGTGCTGAAAACATTTCACACCGATCTCCGATTTACCGCGTTCCTAACCGCAGTTGCCCTTTATTTTTTTTGGCAATGGGTATGCCTACTCTCTGATGAAAGACAAAAGGGTTCCAAGTCCTTCGTGGACTTAGGGAAATCTAAAAATATAAAACAAGTTATCAAGATATACCTGGGCTATCCCATTGTTTAACAAACAAGCACTTCAGATAGTATTAGCCCAAGCTCTTTAAATTTTCCCCTGTTAATACTTTGTTATTTATGATCCGCACCTTTCAACTTAATAGCTAGCTCATAGAGTATTCCCTTACCGGCTTGATTTACTGATTTTCATGCATTTTTTCTTATATATTTTCACTTACAGCTACCGCACAGCATTATGGGAGAGGAATTGGCGTTCATCTTCGGGGCTCCCCTGGCGCCCGCAGGTCCATTTCCCAGCAACAACTACACGGTGCAGGAAAAGCTGCTTTCCGAGGCGGTAATGGCATATTGGACGAATTTCGCAAAGACTGGGTGAGTACTCGGGAAACTGGACTTGGACTTGGAGGCCGAGAGCGGATGTGAAAAGTGCATTTGGAGAAAGTTAGCAGGGCAGAGATGAAGTGGTTTTTGGCTTCTACAAAAAGGCCCTAAAAGTGGGAGGGCCATCAACATCAACTCGACGAGTCACAGTTCTGCATGCAAATGTAGATGTGGATGCAAATACAGATGCGGATGCGAATGCGGATGCGGTTGCGGATGCAGTGTGGGATATTCATGAGTTTTGGAATGGCGGCGACGGTTGCCTTTGGTTGGGTTTGGTTTGCCTTCGAGTGGGGCACGTTTTGCAATCTGCAACGCTTGGACAGCGAAATGAATAGAATTTTTACTGCCGGTTTTATTATTATTCCACAGGACACTATCGGGTGGCGGGACATGCAAATATTATTAGTTGTACTGGCCCCCGGCTCGGGGATAAAAATAAAGGCCGGCATAAAAAAAGGGGGAAAGGAATTTGAAACGAGTGTGGCAATCAAAACTGAAATCAGGAATCGTTAGCACGACGTTTTGGCATTCGCCTGCATCCTATCCCAGTGGCAATCTCAGTAGGGGAGACCGAGTGCTTATTGGCCATAACCATGTCATTTAAATGAGCAAATGAATGGCCGGATTATGTCGATAAAATGAGATTTTTCTGAGCAGCCCCGAATGGGAGAGGGCATTAATGTGAATTAGACGATAACATATATGTCTGGTACTTTTGTCCTAGATTTGCATTGATTTCTTTTTGGTTACAGTAATCCCAAGGCGCCCTGGAAGGGAACCTTTCTGAATTCACATGCCCTCGAGTGGGATCGCTATGATTTGGACTGGCCGGAGTTCAACAGAAGGTCCCAGGCTTACTTGAATATAGGTACGTAGGCCACTTTAACAGTACCAGATTATATAATTTTTATTTCGTATTTTTTTAAGGCATTCCCCCAACTGTGGGCTTCAAGTACCGGCAAATATACATGAATTTCTGGAACAAGGAATTGCCGGATGAAATCAATCAAATAGCTGCTATTCAGGAACAGTTGCATGGCCCCAGCCATGAGGTCATCACTGGACACATGAGCAAGTATGGCCCACGAGATCATGACTCCGAGGACCCAGTCAGAGTTCTTAAACAGCTCCTGCAGGAGCCCACCTTAGCCGGTCCAGAGTCCACGGAAACAGCGGCGGAGAATATGTACAATGCCCCTCCCACTTTTGGACATATTCATAAGATACAGGGCGGAAGTGATTTTGAATTGATAACTCCCCCCAGTTCATTCGATAATGGGGACGATCAGCAGAGATCAGAGTCCCCAGAGACGGTGGCCAAGTCGGAGATTACCCTACAGCTGCTTATTGCTTTAATTGCTATAATAATTGCTCTGAATGTAATCATCTATGGCACCTTCTGGTTGCGCCAACGAAGGCGAAGGTCCAAAGCCTTGCCCTTTCCCGGTCCCAAGCTGGGTGGGCACATTCTCAGCTACGATGGCGCCAATGATGAGGAGCTGAAACGCTGCAGTAAGTCCCGCGATGGCGACGACAGCTTTGTCCTGGAAGTGACAAGAAAATCCAACACTTACGAAGCCATCAAAACAGGTCAAAGGTCGCTGAGTTGTTCCACTGTGGATACTCATACGAAAGTGTGTGAATGGATGTCGGGCCAGGAGGCGCCCAAGGCTGGAAGTTTTGCCACAGCTACACCCCCGCCCCATCAGCCCATTTTGGCGGATGGCAGGCTCATCATTTGCCAGGATATCGAGGTGGCCGACGCAGCTCTACTCATTCCACAACACATGCACGAGCCACAACACTACGAAATGCTGCTCCAGCGCCAGCATTCGGCTCTTACGGAGCCCAGTGAGGATGTCCTGCAGCCCCAGTATCCTACGCGGAGCCACGCCCACTCCCACTCGGATCCAGTGGATATGATCCTGGCCGCCGATGAACAGGTGACCAGTTTTGTTCATGCCGACGATGTGGATATAAATGTGACAAGTAGGGATGATCCGGGAGTCCTCGAAATTATACCACTGACAGCCGCGCAGCAACTGGAACTATTGCGACAACGCAACTACCCGAAGGTCCTGCCTACGGAGCAGGACTTTCTGGACACCAGCTACAAGCGGAACTCACTGCCGCCGCAGAACTATAATGCTCCCCAACCGCCGCCCAGGACCATCAGCAGTACCTTGGGTCGTCGGCGAAGGGATAGCAGCAATGTGACCACGTCGCCCCTCCAACTTGCCCAGGACATTAGTGCGGATGACGAGGACAACCTGCGGGAGCCGCAAATCACGCAAAACACTTTGATAGTGGGACCCATTGTGCCCAAGTCGCCGGCCACATCGTTAAAGAGGCGCAAGGATAAGGAGCCTGCGGCGGCGGCCATGACAGCGTTGAGCGGATCCTTCCAGTCCTTCGAGTCTGTGCCGCCGGCTCATGAGACAACACCGCCCCAGGGCGAACGCACCGAGTGCATTTATGCCATTCAGGCTTCCCCCGCCAGTCCGACCACACCTGTGAGCCCTGGAAGCTCCAGCTGGTCGGCGCCCAATGGCGATTTGTATGCTCAGCCCGTGAAATCGCCCTCAAGGACCTCGCTCATCCCACGCCCCACCCACTCGCTGCAGGTTGCTACCTCACAGGCTCCGCAAACGGGTGATGGTGTCCCCGGGGCAATACCAAGCCGCATTCCCCAACTGCATCGTCAGGCTTCCGGGAAGGACTTGCAGGCAACGTTGCAGGCAGCATTCACGGAAAACACCGCAAATCCTTCGGGATGCCAGCAACGAACTGATTCCACAATATCGTCGGGTTCGTCGGCATCCAATGACTCATCCACCAGCTCATCCACAGGATCCTCGTCCTCCTCGTCCACCGGAACCGTACGCACCGAGCTGCAGCAGTTCCAGCCGCTGCCCGGCCGAAGTATTACAACCAATATATAGAGGAACTTTCCGAGAAACGGACGAGAATTTTCTCCAAGGACGAACGGGGAATTACCCGCTGCGTCCGCAATGCGGCGACAGGCAGATGCCTGCCAAATCCTCTCCAGGATTCTTGGGTCGGAATTTTATGGAGCCAGAGCCAGAGCCAAAGCTAGTGCCGGAGCCAGAGCCAGCGTAAATTTAATAATACATTTCGGTGTAAAGTTTATCTTTGACGCGGCGGTTGGTTCGGATTGCTCTGGCTTTCTGGAGTTTCTGCGGGTAAACTTTCCGCCAGCGTAAATTAGTTAAGAAAATTTCAGTTTAGGTTTCCTGAAGATTGCAGCAAAGGTTAGAAGTATCAAAATAAGAAAATGATTTTGAATGGAAATTTAAATAATATTAGAAAGTTGAGAGGGAAATTTTTTTTAAGAGAAAAGTTCAGTTTTAATGATTGAAATTATATTATCAAACATCTAAATGACTTTTAAACTATCATTAAGTTTTCAAAGCAACAAAGTCTATTTTTACACTTTAGTTATTGTAAGATTCAAATATTTAACCATTCATTATTATTGACCAAAGAAACTTAGATACAAGGGAATTAAATTGTTTGTAAAGAAACATTTTTGCTTGTGCGAAAATCCCCGAAAAGAGTATTATAAGAGAAATGTTTGTATTCTCTTCAGTTTTAATAAGTCTAACCGTAAGATACCATAACAATTGAAGTGGAATATGTACATACTATACAATGAGTAAAATGGAAAATCACATCGATGAAAGAAATTTGTATGTGGCTGATTTTACATTTATTCCCCTGGCAACCGACAACCGGCAGCAGCATCAGAAATTGCCAATAACAATGCCCTGCATTTTGCCACTCGCTCACCGAAGTTGTGTCAACTATTGTTGCCGGCAATTTACCAAACAAAAGCTACTTACGAACATTTTTGCTCAGCCTTTATATTTCGGCTTCTGTTTTTTGTATTTTGCTACATTTTTGTTGCCAATACTCTCTGGGTGGAAGCAACTTCGCAGTGTCGCCAACTTAATTTGCCACAACATTTCTCCTAGCTACTTTAGCACTTGAAAAAATATGATGTCATTTCGGTAAAGAGGCATAAACAAATTTTAAGAACATTGAAAATACAAGGTAAATACAAGGTTTGATTATCTCTATTATTTCAGATTTTAAAACTCAAGCAAGGTGTTTAAATCACCATTTTTGTTGAGTGCAAGCGAAATAAAATTGGGAGCTTGGAGGCTGACTCGAATCAGTTCAAATGTCAACATTTCTGTTGCTACACATATTTCAAATATTTGGCGTTTCGTGCATAGTTGTTAACTCTTCACTTGCCGCCCCGCCAGGACATCAAAGTTGTCGCTTCCCTCGACACCGCAGAATAGTTGCGCCTTTGGTTGCTAAGCTTAGAGTCGTATCCTGCAGGATTTACTGCCTTGGCAGAAAAGTTTTTGCGCCAGCTTTTATGCCTTATTCCCTTTGTGGCGCATTTATATTTTGGTTTTTTTTCCCCTTTTTTTTGAAGCGTTCTTAGTTTTGCGTTGCGAATTGAGTTATTGTGTCGTTTTTGCCCGGGTCCTTTATGCAAATTGTTCTTTCTTCGAGTTGTTGTGGCAGGGACATTCTTATTCCCCCTTAACGCAGGTTACGCAAAGAGTCGAATGGGAAAGTTTGTCGCGAACTACGGCACAAAATTGAAAATCTCAGCTAGAAGCCGAACAAACAGACCGGAATGGTTTTCCCCTTGGAGCGCCCTCAAAAAATTCGTAATTAAATTGTTTGCCCCAATGGATTGTTTTTACGTTTTCATTTTGGCTTTCCCTGCTCCCCTGGGCGTTGGTCCTTTTTGTATGCGATTATTTGTTGGCTTTAATTTGGTTGTTGGTCGAGGAGGTGAAAAGGTTCGTTAATTATGGCAAAATACTCTGTCGGAACCAACTAATTGAGCAGCAGGAACGACCACAGAAAACAGCTTTTTATCGGACCAGTTTGATCAAAATGAAGCTCATAAATTGATATAATGGCCACACGGGAAACCTGATATGAATGGATGCTGTTGACATTTATTTTGAGGCCTCAAAGCGAAACGTGAGACGAGATTTCTTCTTGTTTTCCATCTGTTTGCATCGCCTATCTTTCAAAGTGTCGAGGTCAGTTCTTGTTCCGCCATTTCCCCGGATAATTCCTTTGTGCTTCCCACTCAGTGTTCAAGTTTACTTTTTCATCCGTGTATCGTTGTTCGTGTAGAAATTCCTGCTGCCAAGTGCGAGCTCTTGGCAAAGTGCATGAAATGGTACTTGAATTGAATAAACCCAAAGTTAACTTTTGTGGCAAGTTATAAAGTGCTAAATGGAAGTTTGTTAGTTTGATATGCGTGTAATGGAATTTCTACACTTCCTTCAATTGAAAGACAACAAATATGGATAAAATAACCATTCGCAGTTGCCTTACCCAATGCTAAATACATTTATACCCAATTACATGTTAAGCACCCGAATCAATTTGGTAAATATTGTTCTTTGTCTCGGTTTTAGGGCTTGAATAATTCATAAACTAATAGGAACTTTGGAAAAAAGCCGCAAAAGCCAAATAGTTTGGGCCAACAAATCAAAGTTGCCTCGAAACACAACCGCAAGCAGCAACAACAACCAAAACCTAATCAGAAAATAAGAAAAATTAAATTCCCAAAGCAGATTTACGCAGAAGATGCCGGGTCGACGTTACATTATGTCCTGTGGATAGTCCAAAATTTGCTGACAGCCACAAATTAGAGCAAGTCGAGAGTATATTAAAGCCAAATATTCAGGGGGCGGTGGCATGATAAATAACGAGTGTACAAACGAGTACTGGGGAGGCCACGAAACATAAAACTTTCAGGAGACAGGAAGCGATTCATGCATTAATACTCGTATAACGTTCTGGTCTCTGATTTGATTTACTGTTTGGGGACTTGCCCGACATTTTGGCCAAATGAAGGAGGCCAGAACCAGAATGGGCTGAATAGGGGCAGAAGTCTTACCAATGCAAATGCAAAGTTATGACAGGAAGGCCACAAGCATCCAAGCCAGTAACCAAATAAAAATATAGCTTTTGTTGTTGTTTATAGTTTAAAATTTAATTGGAATTCGAAGCGATTATTGCGTTCTTGTTTAATCTTTTTTAATTGATGCTAATTGAGAACGAAATGGCTAATATAAAATGCATACGCGATTTTACTTTTTTTCGTTTATTTGGTTAAGCAGATTAAATTCATCATGACTAATTAAGGAGCGCTGTTATTATTTCATAGAATTATTTACAAATTTTCCTCTTGTGTTGACCACAACAAGGAAACCAATACTAACACCTGCCCTGGGAAAAGGTTTTTGATTCAAGGCTTTAACAATATACTGGTTAAATACTTCAAAAACAAAGCAAATGAGTCTCGATCCGACAATGTAAACAGCCAACGAAAATAAACGGAAATGACGCCGAGAGCAAATACACAAGTATGCAAATTATGTTTCTTCCTTTTTTTATTCACAGCCATTGTTTGACTTTTGTAATGAAAATTTTAATAATTTAATAGGTTTCACATAACACAACTGCTCCCCAATGTGGGCCACATTTATACATTTTATATGACACACAATTATTTCGGCTTATCTCGTTTCAGCGATGAAAATTTATTTACGAAAACCATTAAAATAATTTTGTAAAGCCTTTGACCCTGTTAAGAACTCATTCCGTACATATTTACAATTATTTTTAAACGGTCCATCACAAAACTGTCACCCGAATATTAAATTTGCTTTCATGCAACAATTTCGACCAATACAAATTTATCAATTGCCAATTTTTTGACGTTTCCTTTCATTTAGGGACAAAGAAAAATGTGTAAACCAATTTATTTATTTTATTTTATTAGAGGCACGACAAAAACCTAATAAAAACAAATACATTAAAGGACAAAAACCAAATAAAAACAAATACATTAAAGGTCATTAGATTCATATGTAAAGTGCATAAACAGATTCGTTGGTTGAATTTTTCCTCTGTAGATCGATTCCTCATCATTCTGCATCAAAATCTAGGAACGAAATATTTTTTTTTACTTTTTTTTTAATTTTCGGGGGGATCCCCTTCAAGGATTGTGAAAAAAGAAGGCAAGGATATTATAGCCCCCAGCGATTCCTATATCTTGGTAGATTTCTATCTGATTCCTAAAAGGAAAACGATTTGTAGATCGATTCTCAATCATACTACATCAATATATAGAAACAATATATTTTTTAGATTTTTCCTCCAATTTTGTGAAGGACCCCTTTCAAAAATAATTGAAACGCATGAAAGGTCAATATGGTCCCCAGCGATGCCTGTATCTTGGCCAATTTCAATCCGATTCTTGAGCGGAATACCTTAAACGATTTGTATATCGGTTCTCCGTCACTCTGCATCAAAATCTAGAAACGATATATTTTCCAGATTTTTCCTCTATTTTTTGTGGATACCCTTAGAACAAAAACGAGGGGAAGGTCAATATAGCCCCCAGCAATGGCTGTATTTTGGTAAATTTTCATCTGATTTTTTAGCGGAATACCTTTAACATTTGTTTATGCGTCATTTTGCATCAAAATCTAAGAGCAAAATATTTTTAAATTTTCCGGGGATACCTTTCAAAATTTATGAAACATACATGAAAGGACAATATGAACCCCAGCAATAGCTTCATCTTGGCCAATTTCCACCTTATGCTCTCCGATTCTGTCCCCTCAAAGTATTATTTTCTTTCCTGTAACATTTATTTTTAATCGGTCCATCACACAACTCTCACCCGAACATTGAATTTGGATAATTTCATTTCGACCAACAAAATGTTATCAAGTGATTTTTTTGAAGTGATTTTTTTTTAAGTCAGCAATTTTGTGGAGAGTCAATGGAAAATGTTTAATTAAATTTATTTAGAGACTAGACAAGAAACAATATAAACAGACACACAATAAAGGTCATTAGGGATATCAAGTGCATAAACAGATTCGATGGTTGATAATTTTGTGCTGCGCGAATTAAATGTAATTTTGCGGTTCAATATGTAAAGCTGTGCCTGTTGAAAGCAAATTATTCGCTTCAGAAACCTCAATGAATATAAATTCGGAAATGAACAAGGATACAGAGCCAAATGAAACAGAGCCAAATTATAATAACATAAATATTTAATTAAACTCTTTTTTTTCGTGGTTGTGTTTTCACATTCTAGGCTCTATGCATCTGTTTTTTTTTTTCAATTAATGTGGTTTATTTGCTTATTTGATTGTTTTGCAGCCAAAAGTTCAATGGTCTGTATAATTTTGGTTGACATAGTTGTAGCCATGAGACTATAACTAGCAATTGATTTTAATTGGCCAAGTGCAAAAGAATAAAGACAAAATAATAAAGTTCGTCGCCTGAAAAAAATCCTAAACATTGCCAGTATTTTTATATCTGGGACGAAGATCAATTAGGAGATGAATGTCTGAACAAAACAAGTGACCCTATTCTGCATCTATCAAACGAATTTAAATGGAAAATATTTTTTGCATATCATAAATGCTCCTGCATCTGCAGGCACTACATAATCACATTGCTTGCATCTAAAAATGTAAACAAGCACCCCATTTGCATTTACATATTTCATAGTTTTTCCTTATATTAAATTTATAAATTTCATCTGGGGGAGCTGGTCCTGTTCGTTCAAGGAATCCTTGGCAAGTAAGCACGCACTCACCAAAAACACATCTCTGCCCACATTTACACACACACTTACACACACACTTACACTCACCCGCACAGACACACACCCTTGCATGGACACTCACACGTATGAGATTTATGGGAGAGCGCATTTTATTTATATATATTTTATGACTTTTGTAGTTTTCATATTTTCGTTCTCGCTTTTCTTCGCCAGCCAACATTTCTATCATAAATATTTTCCCTCCGCCTGTTATGTTGCTGTTAGGAAAACGAAAGCAAAACTACAATTACCAGGAAAAAACATATAGTAAGGATATAGAAGGGGAACTGCGAGGGCTCTTTCTTGCAGAAGATCCTCTAAAAGTAAATAAAAGTGTAGAAAAGCACAAAAAACTTTATAGAACGTGACTTGCATTTAGGACACTGGACAAGAATAATATTTTGTTAAGCTCAAATTAAAAATATTATGATATATTTATGATATGCTAGAAAAGAAAATAAAATTAAAACAAAAAACTTGAACTAGAGAGTGCTTTAAATTTTGATATCTTTAAGGAGAATTTTTTTTAAAGTGTAGTTGCCTTTGTGAAGTGCTGAAGCGTGTCCATTGAGTTTTCCAACACCCCTGGCACTCCTCTACCCCAACCCAGACCATCGTCTTTGAGTGGCAATTAACGCCCATGATATTGCGCTTCGGTTGCATGCTGGCGGCATTTGGCGGCATGTGGCAACATCAGAGTGTTAATGCGCCAAGTCACTCGCATCGGCAGCCGCTGGATTTTTATTGCTGCCTACTTTGCCGGGCCGAGTTTCCTTGGCATTTAATTTGCTTATTACCAACTTGGGCAGACAAAGCGGCCATAGTCGTCCCTTTTGTCGCCATCGTTGGCCCACTTTCGCTCAAGTTTGTTGCAATTTGCAATTTGGGTCGTTGTCGTGCCCCACTCGCCCCCTTCAACGCGCTGCAATCCGATGCCACGCATTTGTCGCTAATTTGGCGGGGAAAGTCTTTGGCTTCCTTCCACGCCCCATGCCGAACGCAGCACGCCCCCTTTCGCGTTAGTCTGAAAACGCACCCTCCGCGTAATTGTTTGGCACCAATTGTTTTAAATGCTCGACGAGCGTTCACAAATTGCTTCACAGACGCCGCAGCCAGTTAACTTGGCTGAGTGCACTTACACTCTGCTGTCGGCAATTTTATCGAAATCGAGTTATGGTTACGCAGAAGTTTTCACTTTTATCTTGATGCAAACAAGGTCAAACTAAAAAGTGGCAAAAGTAAGTTGTTTACTTGGTATAAGAATAAGAATAAGAAGGTTATGCGAACATAAGGACTATTTTGAATGTTGCGTCGGAAAAGGTTTTTGTTATACAATATTTTTTACTTTAATTTAATCAACCTATAAGATACCCAAACGAAATGGGTATCTCATCAATCAATTCCCTAATTCTCATTCTTATTCCAGCCAAAAACTGAATTCAAATTGAATAAAATTTCAGACAATCAAAATCAATTTCCATAAAATCTAAATTAAATACATATTAAATTTAAAATGGACAGCCTTTGCTTGTTGCATAGTGTTTTTCTTCGAGGCATGACTGTAAGAAATTGCGAATGTTTTTATTATAAACAAAGGACACGAATGCGTATGTGTGGGTTGGCCCGGAACTGTTCTGATGCTTTCAAGTTGAAATCGATGCGCATCAATATTCAATATGTTGCTTTTACTGGCGCCACTCCCACCCCGCCTCATACACAAAAAAATCAGCCACAGGAAGCAGCAAACCCAATCATGCAGCGCTGCCAACGCCATCTGATGTTTGCTTTACGTAATGGAATTGTGCGGTGAATGCCGCGTGCCACATTTTCGCCTTGTCTTGCCCCTGGTTTCCTTTTTCGCAAAACCCTCGCTTTATTTTCCTTCTTTTTACTTGTGGCCCTTTGTGACTTTTCGTGTCTGTGAATATTCCAACGACTCACCATATGTTGAATCCATCTTCCGATGCACCATCAATGGCTGTTTACTTTCCATTTTAATTAAATAAAAATATGCATATCGAGTGGCAGTTAATGAGAAATTGTTCTCTCATATAAGCTGATTATAATTACTATCTGCTTGGGCACAGATGCCGAATGCAGACAATTATAATATGAGAATCTAATTCCAATTGCCAAAGTGATTTGGCTGGGAAGTTGATTAACAACAGAAAAGCGTAATTAAGCTGACTTGATAATGGTAAATTGAAAGCCTAACGATTGCGGTTCGATGATGGGGTTTTCGTGTTTTTCGTTAGCTGCAGTTGTTATTGATTCAGATGCCCGCCTGGGTAAGCATCAAGAATATTGCGCATACGCCATGTTGTGCAACAAAGCAGACACGTGCTCGTATTAGCAGCCAGCTAAGTGCTGTTATTTTACAGTTTTACACCGCAATTACCAGTTCCACCCACGCACACACACACACTGGTATCGTGTCAAAATCGACACCAGCACATGCTGTACTCCCCCGGCCACCCCTCACTCCCACGCCCATGGATTACACCGCTCTACGTGTCCTGGGATGCCTGCGTACGTGTCGAATTCCAAATAGCAACGCCAGTCATAACTGTAAGACAATGTCTGCATGTGATGTGATGACGGGGACGTTGTCACGGAGCAAAATTGGAAGGGATTCCCCCAATCCCCTTAGCCGCCAAGGTACCCAGCCACTACCCCAGGTCCAGGTTGGATGGAGGTGGACGTGTGGGTGATGCAAAGCAGCGCCGCTAGTTAGTATGTCATGTGCATGTTGGAATATTTCGCTGGAGACTTACCTTCAGGCTTGCTGTTCCCTTATCCTTGCCTTCACACGTTTTCTTACCCTCAAAACGATCCATACCCTTGGAAGAAGTCTTGGAATTTCGGTACCTTGTTTAAACGATTAGACGGTATCAATTATGTGAGTTCTTTTGTGCTCCGCATGCTTCAAATATTTAGGATAATGCAATGTAAAAATAACAGCTTTAATGGTTTTAATTTCAGTAATGCCAATGAATACAATTACTTATTTGAATTTTTTGAGCTTTTCTATGAACACACTGTTAATGTTCTTAAATTTCTTTAATAATTGGAAAATAAACACCAATTAAAACTAGTTTATGAACAACACATCTCTTTTTGTGGTTTCTGCTATTTCAGAGTATTAAATTCTCGTGCGTTACTCAATTCCTGTTGTTTTGAACGTGGCCTTGCTAAAAACTTGTGTAACAACGTAATCATATCAGAGCAACATTCTGGCAACAAGCAGCCAGCCACCTCTCCCTTCGCTCAAAGAGTGTTTTTTCGTGTTTAGCAGCATCGCTACAACTTGTCCTTCCTCTCACGTTGTCGATTCTGTTCTTGTCTTAGGCTTGGCCTTGCAGCCAGCAAGAAAGGATTTCGAGAACAACTTAACCCACTCAGCAAAAAATGGCCAAATATAATTTAAAATAATACGCAATCTGCTTAAGAGCTAATCGTATGAAGCAAATGCTTTAAATGCCGACGATTGATGAAATTTAATCTTGGATAAAATGGAATTTAAGAAGGGATACAATTTGTTCCCACTCCCACTCCCTGTCTTTCAACACTTTCAGAAATTATCAAGTATCCCATTCGCTTCTCTTGGCAATTATTTGGGGATTCTTTCGTTTTTTTCTGTGTCCCCCTGTTTGTTCTGTGAATAAACTGACGACACATTGTGAAACATGTGTCAGATACACACACACACACTACACCCATTCAGCATCATTCGGATGTCAATTATTTTTCCGCCAACAGTCAACTTGTTTTGCTTGTCGTCAGTCAGTCTGCCCCACTCGACCCACTCACAAACCCAAACCAAAACCCACGAACCGGTTACGAACCCGAGTGTGTCAAACCTTTGACACATTTGCAGTTGTGCGGCGGGATGACTTGAAGGTGCGGTCGATTCCCAACTCCCGAGAGTTTCCCCTTGGCATAATGAACCCTCCATCCCTTCTTTTTCATTTTTTTAACTACCAGAGGTGAAAAAAGCGGGGAGACGGAAAATCAGTCAGTGCGAACGCCATCGGCAATGAGAGTACTGCATGTTAATTGCCAAAAATAAAGTAGAGCTGGAACGACAACAATTCCAGGATGGCTGCGTTTTTTTCTTCACTTTCGACAAAAGTATTTTAATTGCTTCCGACACACGGGAGTGAGCAGCCAACGTCGGGATGGATCGAATAAACAAAGAGGAATTTTTTGAAATGGAATTTATAACCATTCCTTCCGAAATGAGGTGAGTAATGGATTTCCCTTCCAAAAATAAATATTTAGGAAGTAATGTAAAAAGTTGGCATCCTTTTCCTGAGCACTTGTACACAGATCTAACCCCCCTTCGAAAAACATAACTAAGAAAACCATTCTACACAGCCTATTTATGAAGCCATTCCTAACTCCTATACTTTAATAAAAACACTTCATAATTTGCCTAACTCTCTCTGTCACAATGCCGAAAATGTCGCCTATAGAGTTGCCACCGAATGTGTCACTTTTTTTCGATATTCCTCATGGCTACTAGAACTGTAAAATTTTGAAATTTAAAATTTTAAATGCTACTTCTAAACCAGATCGACTCCCCATCAACTGTTCAAGCACAACAGAGACGGTTGCCATGTCGAAGAAAGACAAAGGTGCGACCGGTGCTGAGACGAACACCTCCGATACATGGGTATCGGTGGGCTCTAAGACCGTTGTCTTTCCACAGTCCGAGAGGTCTCCGACAGGTGACAGGGGTGCAGGTGGCGAGAGGAGCGGGCTAAGCAACAGCTACCGTGGCATTGGCGACCTGGAGCATGCAGTGGGGAAGCACCGAAAGCTGCTGAGCGACCCGCGCTTCCGGATCCGACCGCTGCAGCAGGTGCTCTCCGCCTGTGCGGGTGCCATGATCACGGCGTGCTTCATGACTCCCCTGGATGTCATCAAGACACGTATGCAATTGCAGCACTCGTCGTCGAACAAGTGCTTCTTCTACTCCAACGGCCTCATGGATCACCTGTTCCCCTGTGGCTCTGACGGTGCGCCCAACATACTGCGCAGGCGACAAAAGCCGCAGTTCACCAGCACCCGGGACGCCCTGATAAAGATAAGCCGCCATGAGGGCATCTGGACGCTCTGGTCTGGCCTGGGGCCTACCTTGGTCTCCGCTCTACCCTCCACCATTATTTACTTTGTGGCCTACGAGCAGTTCAAGGCCAAGTACGTCAAGTTGTACCAGAAACACTTCAAAAAAAAGTCCCAGAGGTAAGTTATGCCATATTAAGAGACGTTCATTCACTTACCAACACTTTATGTTCTATTTAATTACCAGTGGCTCCTCCCTCGCCGTTAAGGACGAAGCACTACCAGCGGTAGTGCCCATGATGTCGGGAGTGACAGCCCGAGTCTCCGCAGTCACAGTAGTCAGCCCCATAGAACTGGTCCGGACCAAGATGCAGGCCCAGCGACAGTCCTACGCACAGATGCTGCAGTTCGTTCGGAACGTAATCGCACTGCAGGGCATCTGGGGATTGTGGCGTGGGCTGCGGCCCACCATACTGAGAGACGTACCCTTCTCTGGAATCTACTGGCCCATTTACGAGTACCTGAAACGGAACCTCGGCGGCAGCAGCTCCCAGCCTTCGTTTGGCTTAAGTTTTGTGGCTGGGGTACTGGCGGGATCTGTAGCAGCCATTGTGACCACACCCTTCGACGTGGTAAAGACCCTCGAGCAGATCGAGTTTGGCGAGAGGGTTATTTTTACAGACTCCCCGGCCAAGGATGTTGGCCGGAGATCCACGTTCAGGCGACTGGCGACCGTCTACAAGATGCACGGAGTGCGTGGACTCTTCGCTGGCATCGGACCCAGGCTGCTCAAGGTGGCGCCAGCCTGCGCCATCATGATCTCCACCTTCGAGTACAGCAAGTGCTTTTTCTTCTACTACAATGTGAAGCGGCACAACGAGGCCCTGTTGCTGAGCAACCCTAACGCCACCTTGGTCAAGGAGGACGACATCGAGTAGGTGGAGTAGTGGAGTGGTGGGTCCTATGGCGCTTGGAAGCACGGGTGCCTGGGTGTGCAGTGAAGTTGATTCTCTTTTGTAAATAAAGAACGCATATTTTATGTACGTCCCCTGGTTCCGAGAAGAATTCAATATTCCAATTAGGCTCGGCGATGCTTTACGTGTTACGTCAATAAAGCGGCATCCGGGTAATCAATTTACATTTTCCCAGTGTTAAGGCTCAAGCCGCCTGTTGCTCGGACGCATTTTGCACGGTTTCCTCTGCCCCGAAAGTTGACTTTTCATCGAATATTCATTCATTTACATTAACTGCAATTTGAGCCAACTCAAAGGAAATTAAACGGAATTGCCAAAAGGTAAACTACCTTAAATGTTGGAAGTACATTTAACAAGGCGAGCGACTTCCTCGACTTTTCCACATGCACGGTATAATCTTGTCCTGGAACTGAAACTGAATTTTCCACTCGAAGTTTTTCGCCGTCGGTAATCGAATCCTCTTTGTTGGCCGGTCACGTTCTGGCTCCGTTTCCCCTACGGAAAGCGCTATTCGTGCACCGAAGTATTTCGATGATTGAGTGCTGCTGAAAATCTATAAATCACAATCGGAAATATCAAAACTAAAACCAGTAATTAAGAAGTGTTTGTTTGCCACGGGGGTCTGGCTGTGGCTCTGTGGCAGAAAACTTAATTGCATTTTGGTTGTCAGATTGTTTCTTTTCGGCCCACAGCAATTTCGGTCGAATAATTCGCCTATCACAAAAAAACTGTCCAACCGAAAATTTCATCTTTTTTTCTTCCTTTTTGTCCTTTGTTTTTATTAAAGCGCAAACAAAGTAGACAAAGCATGAACAAGTACAGGATGACAGAAAAAAGATGGTAGAATATATATACATTGTGTTGTTTCCTTCTGGATGACCAAAAAAAATGAAACAAAATACGAAAGTGAGGGATTGCAGGATATAGTGATGAGTGGGCTCCGTGATTTGCTCCGGGTCCTGCCGTAAATTTCATATTTTATTCTGTGTACGTATTTTATTTTTCTTCACTTCATTTAATTGTTTACATTGAGAAATATCGTCGAAAGTGTCAATGTGCGGCTGGCCCAATTATGGTGACTTTTTCCATACAAAGTGGCATTTGTGGCGGTTTAATTAATTGTGCGTTCTCTCATACCGAAACCACTGATGAAATAATTGGAAAGTGCACACCAATGAATCATTCTTTCCTTGCGATATAATTTTCTTATTTTATCTTGTTCCTCATAAATATTTTTGGCGCATAAATATACATATACATTTTTGTGCAAACCGCGCGGCTTTAACTATTCCAATAAAAGAATCAACTGCGACCTGTGAAGTCTATCCTGCCATGTTGTCTTTTATTTCCGAACAAAAATCACATTATTAAAAATACTTACCCATCGTCGGGATCAACCGCAGATGCCGCTGGGTGTATTTAATACTTAACGTTTTATTTCTACCCTTTTTTCGTATTGGCATCCTTGGTGGGCGACCGAAATTGGCAATAAAGCGAATTAAAATATGCTTTCATGAAAATAATGGAAATTAAATTTAAGCGAATATCTCATTTGTTGCTCCGCGCGTGTGCGGGTGAGTGAGTGGCCAATTTTTTTATTCGTCCGGACCCAAGGACCTCTGGCTACACTGCACTTCTTCTTCAGTTTTTTCCGAGTTACTTTGTGGGCGGCTGGTGCTCTTGGTTGCGGGGGCGTGACGCTTGTCTATATATTTTCCCCAGGCTGTTGCTCTCCAGTGTTTTTGTTGTCAGCATCAAAAATATTTTCCCAGCCGCAAAAAAAGGAGGCTGGAAAACAGTGCTGCTGATAGGAAAGGCAGCCGTCCGTCCGAATGTCCTTCATCTGTCCCTGGGCCATCCTTCAACATTTGCCTGTGTGCGTTGTCAGCCTGGAAGCTCTATCTTTTTTCCTTTTTTTTTTATTTTACTTGTCGTATTGTATTTGCATTTAATTGTGGCATTAAAAATACACCGGAATACCATGGAATACCATGGTGTAGTCTCTGGCCCGGTCGGATCCTTATTTATGGCTCCGTCAGCTCATCCCGTCTCTGTCAGCAGTCTATCTCATTTCTGGCCTGGTTTTTGCCCACCGTACATCGTACACCGTACACCACTGACATTGTGTGGGCGTGGCCGTGTGAATGGATATTCGATTTATTTGCCCCACTCCCAGCCCCCTTCACACTTTGCCACAAACACAAACGAACTGGGGCCATGAAAATGATTTAAGATTGGATTACTGGGTGACAAAGTGTGAAGATATTAAAGCGTTGGCTCTTCCATCGATTGCCAACTAATGAACTGTTAATTGACTAATTTAATCAAACGGGCTTAAGCACCCGGATATTTTCCTTTGAGATTTTTTTCCACTTTCTCCTAGTCGACGGCACTTCCTTAAAGGAGAGGATTAAATAAATGTTTCATTCTATATTCGAGAGATAATTCTAACAATTTTTCCTTCTTCTTAGAAAACTTTCCACTACAATATACAATAAATAAATTTCGTTTTTGTATTTATCTTAGAAATAACCTTCGACTGCCATCAGTTTTCTTAAATGCTTCACTAGAAAATGTTAGCCTACAACTAAGTTTCAAAAACTATTTGCTTAATTGTTTAATTTTATGCAAGGAGTTGGCGGAAACTTTATTAAAACGCGCAATTGTAGGGGCCAAGATGGAACAGGGAAGCGGAAGACCTTCGAGCTCTAGTTAGTTGAAATTTCCGTTTTCTCCGAATCAACAAAATTTCTATTTCAGTTTTCTCAAGTTTTTTTCCCTGTACCCAAACATCCGCCCCGGCTAGAGGGACCTCTGGGAGGCTAATTGTAGGAAGGCACTTGCAATGCATGAGGAGAAGACCATTTCCTTTTTTACTGACTGACCTTGTCCCGGCGAGTGTTTAATTAATTTCGAGAACTGAGCCAAATAAATGGCAGGCGGTGCCATTGGCCCTTCGAGCTGGTGGTACAAAAAGGCAGCGCAAGTCTATTTAATAATGGGGCCGAATTTTTCACACTTCATGGCCATGCATCATCAAGAGGAGAACTGGGAAGAAAAAGGCCCGAAACGTCTTTAAAGGGCAAAGCGTTCTATTTTTTAATTAGCGAACCTTTCCCTTTGCTTATCCCTTTTTTGACGGTCTGTGTGTTTACACTGTACCTGAGCACGCAGGATTTTTAATTAAAAAGCACAAAATTGGCAGGATGAAAAAATAATGTTTACCCTCGCCACCGTGTCGGTCGATTGTTTGGCGGCAGGCAGCCTTTTGACGGCCCTTTAATTTTGGGCAGCCCCAATAAATATCTTACTTTATTCCGGTCGACTCACTTGATTATTCAGACTCCAGAATCCACACACTGAGGCGGACAATTGTAATCAGTGCGGTCGTTTGACTCGCCTTTCGTTTTATGAAATGTTTTCGTCCGCTTTCCAAAATCTAATTGCGGTTAATTTGGCTCTTTATAAATGCGGGCCCTGCCCCTTTCGAGCCATTGCTTCGTTTTTTGTGTGGCGGCATAAGTTATGCGAGGTTTCTTGTTTTTCTAGCAATTTCGGCTTTGCTTTTCCGTCCCGTGGCCGGCTAAATTATTTAAGCGATAATGGGGCGTAAAAGTCATAACTTTGGGGCTGTAAATTGCGGGATTTCTTGAAGGTCCGGGTCTGGTCCTGTCAAGTGCATTAAACATGAGCCAAAAGGGTTCTGTTTTCGCCCATTTTCAGTGTTTTGTTTTCGATCTGGAGTTTACTCAAGTGCGATAATTTGCTAAGCCATTTCCAAAATGGCTTTATCAATCCTTGTGTAGCCAGGAAATGGTGCGATTATTTCAAATGTAATTTATGGTAATCGGTGTCTTAATAACAAACCAATTAGAAAGTTTCCCATAATATAATCAGATTTCCGTATTACCAGAGCCAAGTCCGCCAGGCTCTCAGTCGGCACAGTTTTTCTATCCAAGCCGTGCCATCTTGAGCGCTTTCCTAGAAGCAAACTTAAAGATTCTTTCCTTTTTTCCTGTTTCCCCTACGTTACGGTACGTCTGCTTCGTTTATGAATAATTCATGAGGTAACTTTATAAAAATAACGCACAAATGGCACTAAAACAAGCCAAGTAGAATGGCCAACCTTTGAGCAGAATTTTAAATGCCCTGAAAGTGTTTTGAGGCGCGACTGAAGCGAAGTGAATTATGATGGCTAGTCAATTATTGGAGAGCAAGGTCAGTCCTAATCACAAGGAATTCACTATATTTCTGATCGTGTCAGTAGAAAATTGGTAATTAAAAATTAACTTACCAAGCCAAGTTAATGGTCTCGTGTTTTCTCTACAAATATGTAATAGAAGCGCGACTTGGGAAATGGGTAGGGAAGCCTGCCCGTGCCGACTCTGCATAACAAAAAATTCAAAAAATTGTAAAATTTTAGATGCGTGTGTACCTTAGAACGAGCGAACAAAATATCTTCAATATTATGTCAGGAAACTGTGAAATGTAGAAGTGAAAATCTAAAAAGGAGCTTAAAGTGAAAGCTTGAAGTGAGACGATAAATTATTAAATTTATTTAAGAGGCCAAAACTTTTGTTGAGGAAATTTACAAAAATGGTCGCAGCAATCATTTAAGTGCAATTTGCATATTCAACAGATTTTTAAACAAAACCACAAGGCCCATATAGGTAGGACCCCAGCACTATATCATATCAGGCCGAGTGGAAACTTTGAACTTCACCTTTTTGTTTTTGGCCCATCGCAAACTTTGCTGCGGTTTGTGTTTGTTCAATTTGCATACCGAGTTTCCCTCTCGCTTTCGCATTTGGAATTGCTAAATTTTTATTTTGATAGCACCTCGTATGCAAATGAGTTGTCGTTCGAGGGTCGGCGCAACGGATCCTGTTGACCCGGGCGGAAGGTGCTTTTCAGGACTTCCTTTCCGACAAGTTGCTTCATTATGTAGGCCGGAGTTTTGTTAGATAAACAAGGAAATTAAGAGACCAGAGGAAATTAATTAAATTACTATCGGAGAGTTGATGAATATTTAAGATTCCATTAGAATAATGCGTAAAGTTCACTCGTTTGCTGCCAAAATTTAATTGTGGTATTTGAATAATAAATCTGTAAAATATTACTCATTTGCAAGCGATTATTGTTGCGTCCGCCCAAGAACGAAAAACCAAATTTTGGCATGCTTCCTTACCAGAACGGAATAATCTGTCAAATATGAGGTAAGCTGCTTATAATTCAAGATAATAAACATAAGGATTTCCCAAAGTCAGTTCATAATTATGAAAGCGGCTTTGAAAAATGATTGTCATAAGGAAGATACACGTCAGTAAGCTCATATTAATTTCGTTTTCGCATTTTAATTGCTCCTCAGTTCGCACACACGTTTGGCATTTCCCTGCTTTTTTGTAGCTTAATTTCACATCGTTTACCTTGACAACGAGCAGGGACATCCCGTCAACGCGATCCTGCAAGGTGCCCGACGACACCAGCAATATGAGGATGATGGGCAATGACAGCAAACGGCGACACCACGGACATATCCTGCAGATGTCAGCCGTCTGCCGACAGTCAGCTTTTGCCGGACGGGTCTCCGGTCTTTGGACTCTGTGCTCCAGCAGCCCTGCCGACTTCAGACAACCCAGAGCCTGTGTCCGGAAACATTTCTGACTTATGAAATATGCCGAGGAGTGTAGAGCATGCGGAACAAGCTGTCAGCACAAGGGCTCTCGTCCTATGGGATCCCAGAATTATTTGTTGCTTATTTTTGACTAGCATGCTGGGACAACTTACACCTAGAAAAAGTAAAATAGTAAAGACAAACCAGGTATTAATATTACGTACTCAGAAGAAGCTTTCCTAATTTACTTTATAAATTAATAGATCTTTTCCATTGGTTAGTTAAAATCTCCTATTTTCTTCTTATTTTTCAATTCAAAATGATGTCACAGTGCATCCTTCCTGAGCGAGAATCACGCTTCGGGTCAAAGTTGTCAGCAGCTTTACCCCATCTCTCCTCTAATCCTGCATAATGTTTTTTCAGCCCTAGTAATTTAGTTTGTAGTGCGTTTTTTTTTTAAGATAGAGGAGACGGGACAACGACTAATGACTTGGAATTTGTTGCCCGCAGCCAAATGAGCATGTGTGTTGGCAGTCGTCCTTCTCTTTCACAGCTACTCCCGGTCTCTTTCGCCCTCAATCTAGTGCTGCCGGGCAGCTGTTGTCGCTTCTGTTGCCATTAACGCCTTTGCCAAGCCAAAAAATAGAGAAAACTGCAACTTAAGTGCAACAGAAGCGTGAAAATCATTAAGCTGCAGCTGCTACTCCCACATATAGAAATATGTACATGTATACTCCATACTCCAGCTGACGGAGAGAGAAACTCTTGAGAGACAAACTAACTGGCAGAGACATAGACACAAGAGGGACGAAAATCCCCGCTGCATGCCGTACAACGTGACGTATGAGTTATGCAGATAAATTCCATGCCACATCACTCATACCACCCGTTGGCTTTAATTACATTTTCCACTGCCGCTGTTGAATGAGAAAATCGTAAATTTTCAATAATGTTTAATACATTACATTTCTAATAACTAACCACTATTAACTATTTAACGTTGACAAAGTATCAAAAAAACCCACCAAAAAACGGTTAGAGCAAGGTTTAATTAACAGTTCGCGAATATTATTTTCGTATGATACATTATATTTGTTTTTTATTATTATATTTGTTTAAAATGTATTACTAAAATATTTACTTTCTTCCCAAAATAGTAGAAGCCCAACAATACTTCTTATAAATTAGCCGCGTAATCCAATTTTTACTATTAGTTTTCGCACAATCTGAATCTTTTATTGGAAACTCCGTAGTTGCGCTTTCTATATTATTATTACCGTGCTCAATCCGTACATATATCGAATCTGCTTTCTTATTTTCTTCACCATCTATTTTTAAAATAAAATTTAAATCATACTTATATGTATATGAAATAGTTACTATTTACCTTTTGGAATGTTTAGAACAATCGGAGTCACGGCTTCTTCCCCTCTGATTAAATTTAATAAAGCAACAAATAAAAGCAACTGCCACATATTGACTGAAAAATAATAAACTATTTGTTTAAGGTTTTAAGGTAAACTAAGATAAATTTCCATTTCTGTTTCTTCAAAACGAAAATAATTAATTTATTACACTCGAGTGTGTCAAATTCAGATATAAGTTCGGAAGGGAATCCAGGAGGTATAAAAATAAATACAATTAAATGCCACCGCAATCGGAAATTTACACGTTGAGCACAAAAGATATAATCACACTCATAAAAGCGAAACCACAAAACCCATTCAGGACAAAATCTCGTTTGTTTATGCACAATGCTCTTAATGAAGAGCGGAAATTGGCGTCCATTAAAGTACATTCCGAATAAAATCGCATAAAAATAAATCAAGCAAACAAAGGCGGCATAGTGAGTTTTTGGTATGGAAAGCACTCGGTACATTAATTACACGGATTTCAGTTAGAGAGGGTGATTCAAGTTTCGTGTATTGGTGGGAATTAGTGTTTGGTAGATAAAAAGTGACCACTAGCGCCAAAAATGCAGAATTCATTTTTAAAGTGCCAAGGGACATGGTTTTGTTAAATTTAAACTTAAAATGGAAACTGAAAAAACTTTAAAGTTGAGTAAAGATTATTTTTGCTGGAATACATCCTGTCACTTTTCATCCCAGAGCAATTGCGAAAAGCTCAAAATGTCACAATGTTCTGACACCGTCGGTTATGGTTTTGCCGCCGCTGTTTTTCTTCCATAAGCGAGCATACATTTATGCGCCCTGATAAATAACGACGCAATTGACTTGAAATCGCGACCGCTTTTACCGCACTCACTGCCAAAGGGATGCGATGCGATGGGTTGTAGGCCATTATATTCAGTTATGTGTGCCAGCGATGGGGACCCGTTGACAAACGAGTTTGAATAAAATATTTTTCGGCTGCAGAAACTGTTCAACTGCAATGATTTCTTTTCCTCCTTGACTACCCACACACATTCATATGTATGTTGATCTTCCCCACCCTCGTGACACACACATTCAGGATTCATCCTCATCACGCTACCATCTCTGGTTTTGCGGGTCCTGTCGGACGTGTTTTATTGTTGCCTTTTCACACACGCCCTATTTATTTATTTATATGCTCTGTTCCACTCGGGTCTTTCAGTTTTTCCCTACCATTCAGCCGCACACAAGTTGAATTCGTTTTTTGTTTATCAATATTTACTTTTTGTATCAATATGCAAAAACTTTTATTAATGACCAATATGTGCAGATTTCCTTTTCACAGGCTTTTATTTAGTTCTCCTTCCCCGGACCGCTCCGCCGGCGATTTTCCTGCGAGTTGGCTGAAATGATGCAATGTAAATTTCATTTTAAAAGCTTTTTCACAGCTTTAAGTGAACTCCCCTTTGGCTGGCCATAAAAATATACCAGAGTGGTGACATTGAAAGGTTGTCAAATGTGTACACAGTATATAATTCAGCGATTTCTTATATTTTTGATTGCTCGGCATTATGCATTGTCCAATTTGGCATTAATTTAAATGATTTATTTTGTTTCATTTTATTTTCGTTTTGGTTTTCTGGGTGCCAATCGCACAAAAGACTGTGATTCGTGATTGATGGTCAAACGGTTCGACAACATTTTTTCAACGGCATCGGCATCAGCGTCGGCATCAGCGTCGGCATCAGCAGGCGCACGGATTTAATTTGATTGAAAAGCAAACCGAAAAATCAATTCCAGCTAATGGATTTTCGACACCGCACTAGGCTAGATCTCTTGCTCTCAGATTTCATTTAATTTTATCTTTTTTTTAAGCACATACCGCCTTGGGTATCTCGTCATTTGCATCCACTGCGGCATCGATTTGGGCAAAGCAATTTTTCAATAAAGGCATACAAAGAAAAAATGTTTGGTATTCCACTTTCGAGCGGAGGCATCCTTTATTGTTTAGTTGATGTCTAAAGCTTCTGGTTTCTGGGTTCTGGGGCATTCCACGCCCCCGCAGCATATAAGGTGTAATCATCATCAAGAAGTTAACCCAATTTGTGTCGATGGTCGAGGAATCGCCAAGGGATATTGCAAATTGATTTCATTTTTTCTTTTTTTGAGCAAATAAAGATGAGTGTGTACAGAAATAAAATGACTTTTTCTTTCCCTACAATAAGGTTAAAAGGTCGAAAGAATGAAATTACTTTTTGGTTTCCGTTAACAAATTGTTTTTAATATCTAATCTAATACCCCGTCAAAAACGAAAACTAAGCATCCATTACTGACTGAGTGTGAACATTAAATTCGTTCCCACTATTAAATCTCATTAGGTATTTCAATTATTCAGGGTTATTTTCTTCAAAATTCAAACCTCGTCCTCCACGACCTTGGCATTGTTGTTTACATATCTGCAATTCACGGCCTTGACTTCCAGTTAATTAGCAGTCTGGGCATTTAAAACTTAATTAAACCGCCCTGGCCCATTATTATTGGCATTGGCAGCTGGTGCTGCTGTTGGCGGCAACAACATCACCATCAGGGCTACGGGGTGTGAATTGTGGGAAGGGCCACCCAGCTGTCGAGCTCCATTAACTTCCGGCCTGGTCGGGCCGGAGAGTAAACCGGGAAGATTGGCATATTCAAAGCAGATCAATGTGGACGTTTAGTGACAAAAAAATATGTCCAGCAATTGTATTGCTCCATGGGACAAGGCGACTGAAGAAACAGAAGCTGTTAGATGTCTCCATGTCTCTGGCAATTAAGCATAAAGCTGTTGTCGCTGCCCCGGCACATTGATGTTGCCACTGTTTTTGCTGGCGGTGGTGCAACACTGTTGCCTTTGTGCGGCAAGCGCACCCAGTTGCTGGTGAAAAATGCATGAGCTCTCCAACCGGAAGCGCCAACCACCAGCTGTGTTGGCGTGATCCCAGCCAAAGGGGTAAAAGGAGCAAAAAATATCAAAAGCACACGAGAGCTCCAACCTCCTGCAGAGGAAAAAATAATGATTGTTTACATGGCCTTTCAATTATATTTTTGCATTAAGGAACCTTTTGTTTGTTAGTCAATAAAATGCCAATGTCCTTTTTTTGCATTTCAAAACCGATATGAGGTAAGAGCATGTGTGAAAATTATTTACAAAGCTAACATAATATGATGTTGAAAAACATTTTCCCTCACACATAAATAAAACTTTTTATCAACAACATTTTTGACACGTGTTGGCGTTAATGAAACAATGAAATAAATTGAATAAATATTGTCCATGGCTTTGAATATTTTTCGTTCAAATTTTTCTCCGTGCTGAAATGAATGTTAGTGTCCAAGGGAATGTTGAAAATTTATACAATAAACGCCTGACGAGTTCAACACAATTTCCCCATGCATCTGTCGTCCGGTCTTCACTTCACTGTTTAGCTAGCTTTTCTTCACCCGGCTTTTTCACATCCTTCGCCAGCAGAATCCTGTGCTTTCGCTCAACAAAAAGAAATCATTAATTTTTACGGTTTTGTCTTTCCGTTGCCACTTTCTGATGCATGATGCATGGCCAAAGGTGTGTTGCGGTGACTGAAGCCACTACAGGTGTAATCTGAAATATGTTAGAAAATGCTTCGTCGCTTGTTTAGGAATGTTTTTAATCATTAAGCTTTCTATTCTTGTAATAAAACAGTCACTAGTCCTTTTGAAAGTCCTAAAGTTCCTTGTTTTAGCTGAAAGCTATATTAAGTCACATTTTGGAAGTTTCTTTATCTAAATATGACCTATCTGGTTAGACCTATTGCTTTTTTACCCATTAAAGTTCATATAATTTAATTGAGTTGACACTCTTTCAACCGCATTTAATGACCAAGGGCCATATAACCATTTACTGCCCAGCATAATACTGTTTACATGAACATAAGAATCAAGCCATAAAGAGAAAGTTCGAGCAGGTCAGTTTGCCGTTTTCCCTTTAGGAGCCCATGTCCTGGATTTTTCCTCCTCATATCCTTGCTGCCATTGGTTGCCGTGGCTGTGGCCAGCAGGTGAGAAGTCGAGCACGGCACACACTTTACAGGTAGCCGCAGGATCTGCAGCAGCCAAGCAGCCAAGTGGAACCGCAGCAGCCACGCCCACAGCTTGGTTCGACCTTATCGTTCACTTGGCCACCCCACAAACCCACTCAGTCATTCGATGGCCCCTTCAGTTACATTACGGTTACCATTACAGTAACAGTTAGCGTTTCGGTTTCTGCCTCAGTCTGATCCTGTTTCAGATCCACTTCCTTTGTCTTGTCGCTCATAACCGTAAAAGCATCATTGAGAATAATAAAATAAAAGAAAATCAGCTGTATAAGAAAGCACACGTTGGCGAAAATTTTAAATATTTTATTGTTTAATTCCAGTGCGTTCCGTGCACCAGTTTAATGGCCTGCAACGCTTCGCTGCACATTATCATTACAATTACGAGTATTTCCCGCATCTCCCGAAACTTCGAGCAGGCATTAATTATTATGCCGTATGGGCTTCGAGTTACAGACACCGAACATCTCGGTATCGCACTTCATTTTCAGCTTGGGCTGCGCTCCATTAAGCCCTGTTCCTGTCAGCCGCAACTATAATGATGATACAACTTTAACAGAGAGAAACCTTAAGTCGAAATACTACTTTTAATTAATATTTTACCCTCTTGCCATTGAGTGTTAAACACTTCTGGCAGAATATCTGATATTTACTGACATTTTAAATTTTACTTGAAAAACAATTTTGTATTTTTACATTAAATTTTTCGGTTAAAGCAAATATTTTTTGGCCCTGGGCCAAATGTTTTCTCAAAGTTTTTCCCAATAATCGTGTTACAATTATTAGGTCAGCCTTTGAACTCCCTTGAGGGAATTGACTTTTATGGCACACTGACACCAAAACACCCAAAGGCACACACACATACATTGGCCCCATAAAAGAGGCCCCCATACACTCGTAGCCATTTCCCACTTTGCATTCAAGTTTTCCATTTCCGCTTTGGCGCCTTTTCCTGCCAGCACCAAGCTCCCGCTTTCCCAGTCCCAGTTGCATAATATTTTATTATCCCAAACGCCTATCTGCATTGTCCTGGCACTGCAGGACACCGCCTCCGCTCCCCGCCCACTCTCATTGCCAGTTATCTGCAAGAATCCGTGTTTTTTTGCTCGCCAGAGCAAAATTATAATCTTACAGGCTCTAACAAGTGCAAGTGCGGCTGGAATTTAATATCTCGAAGGCCTTTGTTGTTCTCCTGGCTGGTTTGTTGGTTTTAAGTTTTCGTGTATTTCATTACATGGGAGCTGGAATTGCGAATGGGACCGCCACCAGGACTGGGAATAAGGATCGGGCTTGTGTGCCGCTTGCCACACTCAGCAGACGCTTAAATCCTTTACACAAGCTGTTTGCCGCGCATAACGAAATAAAATAAATAATCCCGTTTAATGGAAAGGCGGAGCACAGTCGGAGTCAACTTCTCGTACCCCCCTCGCACATTACCATCCAGGCAACAACAATGCCGAGCGGCATCGCATTTCCTTTCCAATTTTCCTCGCCTGCGCCTGCTGGTTCTGGTTTTTTTGGTCCTTTTGGTGCTTCTGGTGCTTCTGGTGCTCCTGCTGGTCGTGGTGAATCAGCTCCATTCAGCTCCTTTTCCTTTTCATATCGCTGCTGTTGTGCACACGTACGCGGCTTAAGAATTTCCCATTCATATCGTGCCCGACGGCTGGTGTTGATTTAAACAGGGATGCAGAAGGCTTCGGAACGAACCACAAGTGACTGACACTACGATAAAAGATATCCAAATTTCCCAAATAAACCATAAACCTAAGTTCAAATATTGAAACCAACCATATGTATTTTGAAGCAATTGGTTTATAAACTTTATAAATTCGCTTCTTTGGGGCAAATGATTCATAGTGAATTCCTTATTGAATGAAATAAGAATACATATAATAGCAACTAGTTTCTCAAGTCTTAAGTTCTTTCATCTATTATTTTTGGTGTGCTCTTCATCCCTGGTCTCAACAGGCAGATATTTTCTCTATGGGAAAAATCGACATCCTGTTCAATATGCATTTGGATGGAGGTTAATGCCACCTTGGGAGTAACTGATTGCCACAGTGGCACCATTATTATGCATTCAGATTGATGCACGTCCTCGGCATTTTTTTCAGCCAGCTTACCGCAAGATGCACACCCACTCCCACATCCTGCCGTAGTCCTGATTATAGCCAAGCTCTTATGGCAAGAACTCAAGCTGCTTGCCACAACCCAGGACACACACACTTAACACTTAACGAGCTCTTAAACGTCTCCTGAGCTGTTTAGCTCTAAATATTACATTTAATTAAATATGAGCTCATAATCGCTTCTCCTAACCCCGGCTTGTCAGCTGCCGGCTGGCTTTCCTCTATCCATTTCATAGCCACCTTATCTGCTTAATTAAATGGTTGGCCTTTAATTGAAATCGCTCCGATATCTGACCTGTCACAATTTCCAGCAGGCCTCGTAGCGGGAAGGGAAATGATTAGTGTAATTGCCTCAGGCTGGCCAGAAAATTATTATACGATATGTAGAGGATTAGCCAGTAGAAGAGCCTTGAATATGTCGATGCTGGGAGAATTTATCTTGAGCTTAATCAATCAACCCTAGCACTGAATAAAATATCTCTGTCTGACGAAAAATATCTTAAGGCTATAAAGGGGAAGCTCCGACATTTTATTGGCTATTCCCAGGGTGGCCCGAACATGGCTCGTTTGGAGAGACCTCTGTCACATTGGATTTTATTTGGCTTTCCTCGAAAAACATATTTATTAGCAACATGTCGAATGGGTAATGCAATCGAGGCCTTGGATCTTTCTCGTCCTGTTTTGTGTGTGACAGGGTGTGTGTGTGCGAAAAGAGACTTTTCAATTTGAATAAACGAATGTGTGCTGGCTAAATATTTGATTTATTTTCGGGTGACCTTTGTCAAATAGACACACAGGCACAATCCACCACTCCACTTGCCCCTGGAAATCAAATTCAAGACGATTCGAAACTCGCACATTTGTCTCTTTTGTATCTTTTTAGCCCGAAATTCAATTTACATATTCTGCGTTCGTTTCAGTTCCTTGCTGGCTGCATAAAAGTTGATAATTTCCATTTGTGTTGCGTTAGCTCGACAAGCAATTTTCGCTTTATAACTCCATTGCCGCACAAGGTCACCCCGGGAAGGCAGAGGAACCAATTCCGAGAATAATCTAACCAATTACGGCCAGGACTCCAACAACAAGGTCAGCTGAGTCATTTTGGCAACGCACAAACGATTATTACTGCATTAGAAGTCGGGCCAAAGAAACGCACATGTGAGTCGCATGCAGATAAGCAAACGTAATAGAAACAGATTATATCCTCCAGTTTCCAGTTCCCAGTTCCCAGACCCCATATCCCATTTCCCAGCCTCCAGTATCCACAAGCTCCCACCGGGGAACTCATCTCCCGATTCCACTGCCCCTTCTCCGGCTCCCATTCATCCGTAACATAATCGTAAAAGTCAAAGCTTAGCTCAATGCTAGATTGCAGCGTTTTGTACGCAGGACTGGGGTGTGGATTTTTAAGGCACTCGTCAGGGGATGAGGCCTGATAGAGATGCTCTTCGCTTCCAAAGATCCGACTCTCAACGAAGGGATTTCTGAGCCTTGGCGTCGGGTACTTTAATTTTAAGCCGAAAATAATAAGGTTTTGTGCGAATATGCATGGCGAAATTTGTTTTTGGCATGAAAATGGAATATGCAAAAAATGAATAAGGATTTAAAGTGGAAGGTGCGTTTTGTGTTGCCATCAAGCTGTGTTTTCGAAGATTTTACAAGTAAAAGCCTAAAAATGTAAATACAAAAATTCTAAAAAGTGTGCATATATATTAAATACAACAAAATCAAATGCAAAAATTTCATAAATCGGCTCAAAGAGAATCAATTCATAAACATCCTTTTGGCTACCGATTCAAAAAGACTAGTTTTCTTTTTTTGGTCTATAAATTATGTCTCCTTGATGATCTGCGGCTTGAAGTCATGTTGTGCAGCTTTTTGAAACGATTCGGCATACAGAGGCAAGCGCTGTGTCATTCTGAATCCCCAGAAGTCCTTGACTTGACGGCAAAGGTTTAAATCGAGTTCAACTACCAGCAGACCATCTTTGTCTCGGGACAAGCTCTGAAATAATTGAAACTGTAGTATTTTTTAGAGGGAAAACCTTGAAAGGTATCTTACAGGAGTCCTAGAACCATCAGGAGCAGCCACATAAGTAGAGCCATAAAAGGGTCCAAACTCCTTGTGGGCCTTTTTGCCATCGCCAGAGGTGTATTCATTAGGGAACTCCTCCGTGCCAACTCGATTTATGGGAACCGTAAAGTAACTATTGGCGATCGCAGCATTCCTTGCCTCAATGCTCCAAAGTGGCTCCGAGAGGCGTCCTATAGTAGCCGAGGGATTGAAGACAATCTCGGCTCCATTCAAACCAAACATCATCCAGTTCTGTGGATGGTGACGGCCATAGCAGATGTTTATGGCCAACTTGCCGAACTCGGTCTCGAAAACCGGGTGCAAGGTGTTGCCCTCCATGTAGTAAGTCGATTCGTTGAAGTCACCCACCCGGGGAATGTGGTTCTTGCGATGTTTGCCCAAGTAGCGCCCGCTGTTCGAGATGACCACCGCCGTATTCCAAATGGTCTCACCGTGTTCTATATCACGTTCCAGGATCGAGTGGATGATCACCATATTGTACTCCTTGGCCAGCTCAGACAGCATCTTGGTGGTAGGGCCATTTTCCGCCTCCTCGGCGAACTCACACCATGGGAACTTTTCTCGAGTGCAAAAGGCAAAGGGCATGGCTGATAAAAAACAAAATCTGTATATTAATATTATAATATATAAATAAAAAATAATAATAATAAAATTTTGTAAAGCTTAACTAACCAAAGAACAAATGTTCCACCATATCAGATCAGAGTTTATCACTCATACGGAGCGTGCCTCTTATAACAACTATGTGATTAGCCTTGTACATATTGTAAACTGGTTTAGTTTAAACTGGAAAAGTATGCTTATATTTCGGTTTTAATGAAGAGAGCTAAGAATCTGCTTTACTAAGCTTATATTGTAATATGATAATAAAGTTCTAGATTTTCAGTTTATTTGACGATTAAAAATTAATTCAATTCGTAAATTTTTGGCTGGTAAGGAAAATTTGACTTTTAACTATATTATTATTTTTGTCAGCAATAAAACTCACTCCAAGCCTCCTGAGTACCAACAATATTGCATCCTGCAGCCGCAGCTGCCTTGATCATCGTCTTGACCTTGTTCCAGATGGCCTCCCGTTGCTTTTCAATGGGCGCCGTTGTGGGCAACACTATGGAATTCTGGATAGCACCGACCCTGACAATTCGGGGTTTTCTGGTTTGCTCGGGACGCGCTGTAAAACGATAGCCCTTGATGTCAAATCCGTTTTCCTCGGCAATTGCAGTTGCATTTTCGGGCAGAGTCAGCGTTTGGCTGCCCAGAAAATAAACACAGATTCAATATTCGATTAAATGTACATTTTATGACATAGAAAACTACTAGTTTAACAGACCATTTTATGCGTCTCACAATATTTTTGTTTATATTTGTTTTGTGTGGAAGATCGTTTCACTTTCTCTGCCGTTCAAGTTCAAGCATATAAACGAATATGTATATATGTATACGACCAAACACATGGATATTGTTATTTCTATATTTAAAAATATGTTGATGGACACATGTTTCAATAAAATATTGGATAATATAAAATTGTCTTTTATTTTAAGTTATAATAATACTTATAAAGCACTTTTAGATTGAAATATTTTTAGAATTATCTGAAGATTTTTACAGCTGATCCACATGATCTTACTTTATTAGGTGGTGGGGCTTATCATATTTACTTTTTAACACAATATATTGCAGTACTCACTCTTCTTCAACGCCGTACAGAATTCGCTTCACCTCCTTTAGTTCATCGGCTGGCAAATGCTTCTCCAAGCATTCATTCAAATTTTTTAGCTCAAATGCCGACATGCCTTCAAATTCAGAGCAACTGAAATTAAATTAAATTGGAGCAACCTATTGCGTCCAGCGCACTTTGTGGAATGATTTTTTCTACGATCGCGCTCGGCGAGGTCTTCTTATCGGTCTCTCACTCTCTGTATTTTTAAATAGCCTCTCTATCTTACACACACTCTCGCCCTCTAATGAGCATATAGCATTTGTTCAGATATATATAGAAAAATATACACCCCATGCCACTAAGTTAGCATTCATTGTATTTCTTTGAACGCAGTTTGAGAAACATGCATTTGAATTTTTTCCGAAACTATATTTAAACTTGATAATATCAAATACAAAAGTTTTTTAGTTTTTGTAACGGATATAAATTGACAAAAATATATAAATTTACAAAGATCTTAGCTTTGTAATTTGTTTCTAGATTTTGATGCAGAACGATGGAGAATCGATACACAAATCATTTAAGATATTCTGGTCAAAGATCCGGTGTCAATTTGCACAGATATAATCTTCTGCATCCTATCCAAACATATCCTAACTTAGGTCCAATACGTCAAAGAATTGTTCGTTTTAAAGTCCAAAAGTACAGAGAGTTGGATTTCCATAAAAATGCTTCCGATTATCCTTTATACCCTTAAGGCATTTGCATTTTCCTTTAGACTTTAAACCGGATTGAATTCATTTAAGGCATTCTCCTCACCAGCTGAGCATCTCCGATGTCAGCTACTTTGTGTGAAAGCTGACAGCGTTTGGGCCATTTTGTATTAGAAAAGATTAACTTCAAGTCGAATGTGGGTCGTTGGTGCTTGAAGGCAATGCAAATTACCCCAAAATCTTTTGTCGGTCGAAACATGTTTGTTTGTCTAGTTCGGGCTACGCGGCGGATGCCGTTGCCGATGCTGGAGCTTCTTGGTTCGCTTCTGTTTTCTTTACCAGTTGGCAACTCAATTGAGTGTAAAACAATTTCATTAAATTGGCAGCCGCATGGCTCCACCCCAGCCCGCTCCGCTTTGCCTTTTTCCTTTCCGTTTCTCTCGGTGTACGAGTGTGAGTGTTTGTGAGAGCGTGTGTTTGTTTTGGCGAACAGCTGGGTGGGGTCCTCCAGTATCCTACATTTTGTCCACTCATTTATTGAACTGCGGCACCAGGACCCGACACAAAACCGATCCTAACGGGATGGAACCTCATCATTGTCGATGTCGTCGGCTCGCCGGCATTGTTCTATTTTTATTATTATTTTATTGTCTGCCTGCAGCTTGGCGGCGTGGGTAGCCATAGCTAGCAGGTCCTGGGTCCAGGATCGAAAACACAGGATGGCGGACTGAATGGCGAGGACCTTCTTGCCATTGCAATTTATCGCATACGCTTTGGAAACATGTTCGCAGGCATTTTTATCATTTCCGCATTTATATGGTTTCCGCTTGAGCTGCAAGCAAACTAAGAAGTGGCTTTCTGCCTTATTGCCCCAGAGAATGCTTCGTCCCTGGTCCCTGCATCCCTTCTGAAATGTCCACTCGCTCCTGAAACAGAGACAGAACGGACCTGAAATCGAACCTCGCTCAGCCGAATGAATTGTTTAGGTTTAATTTATTGTACTGAGATTGGTTATGGGTTTCTGGTCGGGTCACTCTCGCAATCGCACACTTTTTCACATTCCCAGATCCACACACACACTAACACACGCTGCACTGCTAAAAATTGATGACCCAGGGGAGGAAGTGGGGCGGGAGGTCGGGGGCCAAAGTTGGAAAAAGTTTCAGATTCCAGTTTTAGTTTGATGACATCAATTTATTCATAAAAGCAAACTGCATGAAGATAAATGAAAATGTCTGTGATTTCGCAAATCAATGTAAAAGAACGAAAAAGTGATTGAATAAAGTTTAAAAAATGAAAATTGAATTCAATTCGGACGAATGCCTGAATTTTAAAATTTAATTGTAAGCAAGACTTACAATTGATTGCAAAACTAGAGAATGCTAATTGAAATCGATTTCAACATACATAGTATGTATTATGTATTACATACAGCTCGCTTTGTGCCTTTAGTCCTTTATGTTTTCATAGAAATAACAATAACTATTGGCCTGAGACCTTGGGGCGCTAAAAATTTTGCTATTGAATTGAAACTTTCAAGAAAACCTACAAGTTTTCGTCCTTCCCAACAGCAAGGTCAAAGAGATCGTAAGGAAAGCCATAAAAATGAATATTAAAAACACGGATTTTGCACACATGAGCTGTTTTACACCAAGCTGGCTCTCCACTAAAAGCACTCGCCAAAAGTTCTTTCCTGTGTAATTTCCAATAAAAAATATAATACTCAAAAGGACAGGGGCAAAAAAAATTACAACTCTTACATTGTGTCCACTGGAACAGCCCCCTTTCCACTTTCAGCTACAAAAAAAAGGAGAGAAGGGCCTGAAAGGCAGCGGACACAAAAAGCAGAGCGAGACTTGTTAAGGGTCAGTAATAAATCTCAGCAGCTTGTGCTGTAACTTAAATTAAATGCTGCAAAATCGGCTGGGCAATGGCCAACTCGTGTGGACGGCTGACAGCCGCAGAGGAAAACGCCGATCCGGAGAAAGGCGGAAAAAGTGCGAAGGAACGTGGGAAGCAAACTGGACGCACGCAGTCGAGTTGAAAAATGGTAGGCGATACGGAAAACAAAAGTGCATTGAAACGTGAGCGGAGCGAAACAAGAGCTTAAATTAAATAGAGTTTTCGAAAACAAGCGGCTAAATATGCTGTTGCAATTTCAGCCGGTTCGGACATGCTGCCCAACTTTCATACCTCACTCTTTGCGTTTTGGCTAAAAAGCCAGAGAGCCAGGCAGTCATGGAGCCCGGCCAGAACCAAAAAACGAGACTGCACGTGGCAAACAAAACTGTTGGCCACTTTTTAGCAGAAGAACGGCAAATTTATGGCCGCCAGCATTTGCGTGTTGGCAACTTTTTTGGATACCGGAAGCACCTGGAAAAAGATGAAAATATTGCATTTCGCACACGTAAAATATAGAAGAGTTAAATTGCCAAAAGAAAAACCAGGGGAGGGGTTTGGAAAATTCGTTTCCACAGAAATTTGGTTATTGAATGGGGTAAACTGAGCCGTCTTTGGACTATTCAATTTGTGTTAATGCCCCAAAATATTGGCAATGGGTCCTCAACTCGGCATTAATATTTCAATGGCATGCTCAAGCATTTCGCAGGCAAATCGGCTTACATCTAATTTGATTTTGTGAAATTATGTTTTCATAGAATCGGGTGGAATAAATTGTTTGATTTATTCTGTGCGGGCATGTCGTATTATTCATGATAAATGGTGGTCGAAAAGCGCTTAGCACTGCTGCCTTTCATTGCGCCACAATTAGTTTTCATCGGGGAAAAACTTGCCCCCAAACGGACAATCAACTGTGAAAACCAATCAAAAATTTTCCGCCCAAAAACTGCATTAAGTGGGCGGTGAGCCCACCATAAATTAATGTGCTGGCAAAACTATAAAATTGAAATTATGGCAACTGCCAACTAATGAACAGCGATAAAAATAAATATAGGAGCTGTCTTTGGCGGCAGTTGGCGGAGAAAGTTCGCCACTTGCACCTGAACGACTTTGGTGCTCCTCAGCTCCGAAACTATGTCAATACATTCTGGCTTGAGTTCAGAGTCAACGCCTTAAACTCATCCAAAGTTTTTGAAGTTTCCGGTCGCACGGAGAGCATAGCATACTTTCCAGCGTCTCATGAAACGGCCCACCGGCCATCGACTGAAAAACGCGCCAGTATCCTTCGGAAAAATGCCGAACGCCATGGACCCGAGAGGACTCTGTTACTCGGCATGCTGGAAGCTTTCGTTCTCTTACGTCCTTTGCAGACTCTCTGAGGATATGACAGGGAAAGCGATATATTGCTTGCGCCGCGAAAACGGAATAGCAATATAACTTTCCGCACTCTTCGCACCATAGAAGCTTTAGGGGAAGTGTACTGCCGGTGAACTAAACCAGTAAATAATGCCCGCGAAATTCGAAATTGTTGGAGTTACAAGGAAATGATAAACGAAATTCAAATGAAAAGATGTTTTTGTTTGATATTTTGTTTTCATTTTGCGTTATAATTATGTAACATTAGATTGGAAAATAGTGACCATTATTTTGTGTCAAACATAATTATATTACAAACATGTGTAAATTTTCATAATACTCTTTCAGCCATTTTGGCCAGTATGTAAAAAAAACAAAACGGATTCTAGATAGATTCTTATCTCATTTATTTTCTTTATTAGACTAAGCATGGTAATAATATTTATACTACTAGATCAATATAAAAACTCAACTAGAAGCCAAAAAAAAAAACACAATAGCCACTAAGATTGGCATATATTTGTAAAAAAATGCATTGGAGCTTTTATGAGCATTAAACTTCAACTTAAAAGAATCTTTAACTCCGTGTTATTCTCTGTGTAAGCTGCCGTGTTTGTATTTGTGTGCGGGTGCCACATGCAACATTTGGAATTGTTGTTAGGCTGTGTTGACTTGTTTCCTAGTCGCCGCTTGCTGTTAAGGGATTTGCCATGGCAAATGAAAAGGTTCGGTGGTGTGGGGAAATGCATTTCAAGTCCGTTGCTCATTGTTGTTGCACTTGTTGTTGATTGTTTGTTGTTTGCGTCGCCCACATACCCACACAAACACACACTGCAGTGAACACACAGACATACATAATATGTATTACATATACACAAAGTCAGAGACGGAGACCGAATGGGGAGACAGCCGAGTGGGGCACGTCTGAGCATTTAAGCGGGGGGAAAAATGTGGGTTAATGGGTTTTTAGTTGCCCTTTTCATTACTCAACTGGCACCCACATACGCGCTGCCAGCAAATTGTTTTCTTCTGCCAACCAAATGCTAATCAAATTGCATTCCACGCGCTTCTTAGCAAGGGCTTTAAGTTCTAACGCAATTTTGATTGCCTTTTGTCGGGGATAAGCGAAACCCCTGTTTGGCCAATAAAACAAACAACACCAGGTAACTGGGATACAGGCTAAGTTTTGGCCACATAATAATGGCCACTGTTTCCTTGTTCACGCTTCGCCGATCCTGGCAGAAAACTTTCAAGCCAGCGAGTGCACAGCTAATTGGAATTTAATTTAATGACCACGCGCTGAGTGCGTGGATAACATTCTCTCGAAATTGGGCAGGCACTAGCACCGCATTCTAGCCCTAATTAAATTAGCAGCCTGTGATTTATGAATTACATGCAACCACCAAGACAACGCCGCACTGACCAGACGCTAAAAATTCTACACAGGACGGGCATTTTCCTAATTGAACATGTGTCCGCCATTCGAGCGAATTTACAGGTAACATTCATGCAAATGCAAACAAAGACACGAAAGTGCACACAAAGCTCAGTTTTTGTTTCCCGCTGCTCTTTACAGTTCATTAATATTGAAGAGGTGGGTGGGTCAATTGGAAATTAAAAGCCATCTACATTTGTTTGCCCCGGCTTTTCTGAGCTCTTCCTCCATTTACCTGCCTGGTGGCTGGTGGCTAATTTAAATTTTTTGCTTGTCTAGTCGAGAATTTATGCTCGACAGCAGGTGGAGACCACCACACAAATTGAGGCATAAATTTGGATGCATTTCCATGTTTTCGTTTTGCTTTTTAATTTAAACATAGCTTTGGACAACAAAATTAACTAATAAATATTCAAGCTTCTCGTTTTTTTTTTCTTTCCATGTTAACGGGATTAAATTTTTGACAGTTTTGGTTATTCGACAAGTTTAGACATTTTAAATCCAAAATATATACAAGGCATGTACCATCCCCTCAAAATTCGAATATGGGGAAAAAACACAAACTCATTATCTGCTTTTCAAATAATTTATTTCGAACATACCTACAAACATATTTACAAAAGGGCTCTTTAAAATGTACATTCCCGCATTCGTCTGACCTAATTAATATTTAATTGGAAAACTCTTAGAATCGTTTTCGTTGGGTTAATTTCCTAACCAAATTACAGCCACAACAGTTTGAAATTAAATATTCAAGCTGAAATTACACGTTCCGTCTGTATAAACATTCCCAGTTACAAGCATAAATTCATAATAACTTTAATGGCAGAACACTTGATGGACACTCGAAAGTGTTTTTAATTTCAATTAATATACAAGACACTTGAGCCGGACACTGCTGCCGGGTGGTCATTCCGCTGAAATCGACACGAGAGTGAGTCGGGTCCTTGACCAGGACTCAACTCGATCTCAATGGCTCCGGACGGAAATCAACTCAAGTGCCGTCTGCCTTTGATGGCTGCCCAGCTGTCTATCTACAGTAGCTGGGCTCTCATCCGGGGAAGCCGTATATATAATACCTTCCTCTGCTTAAACTTTCTCCGGCGGCCAAGAAAATTAGCAATGATACCCCATCATCGGCTTAAGGTCTGTTCGCTGCCATTATTCTTGCCTCATTAAGGGTTAAGTCAAAGTTAAAGTTTCGGCCGAGTTTTTGTTAAATTTTACGGAGGCCAGGGAAAAATGTTTCGACAAGTTTTGTGTGTGCCTGGAATATCCGGTTCTGAGCAGTAAAATTATTAAACAATGCCGAAGGGACACGCTGGGGGGCGGGGAAATGCAAGGATGGGACTAGAGATGACAATGAGAACCAGGACACTCCTGGTGCATGCAGCTATGAAAATGGCAAAGTGCTGACCTAAGCCCACAAACAAAATGGTCCAGGAAAAAGGCACACGACGACTCACGGCTAGCAAAAAAGTGTCACAGCAACTTAACACAAAAACTGGAATTCAGCAGCCCCAACCCCCATCCGACTTCATCGCCTCTGTCTTCGTCTCTGTCTCCATGTCCGTCTCTGGCTAAAAATGAAACTGAACCCGGAGCAAGTGACCGACAGGCGACATGACGGAGTGTCACTGGCTCAGAGCTACAAAATCCCAATGTAGCCAGTGATAAGGCCAACTACACAGCCACGTGTTTGCTTTTCAATTTGTGCCAGCAGTCGGCTGAGGAATTATGAATAGGCCAGCACAAAAACAAAGCGTCCGGCCAGCAGATAGACATCGTGAATGGGCCAAATGGAACGATGGTACCCAGGAGGACGATACGGGTGGATCCAGGCCCCATAGCCACGACTAGAATCAGGACCAGGAAGAGGAGTCGCAGCAGGAGCGTTGGAGCATTCATTGAAGCTAAACAGAATGCCGAAGGATGTCAGGGTGGTGGCAGGACTACGCTCCGATGCCGACAGGCAAAAGGAAAACAACTTTTGCCAAAGTTGTACTCGATTTGTTTTGTGTTTCATGCCGCTTGTTCGAGTTCTTCTTTAGTGTCCTTTTTTTTCCAAACTACTTATGACAGGTTGCAGCGAGTTTTATGGTCAGTTCTCTGAATGCCCAACATTCTAAGAACTCGACCTAAAATGTCTATACATAAATTGAATGGAACAATTACGGACATAAACTTTTTGGTTAGGTCTCAGTCGAAACTTCTTTTCCACATAATTGTCTCATTCAAAAAATCAACAAAGCCTAATTTAATTTTAAGAAAGAGAAATTAATAGCATGAAAGTTCATTTCTTTTAAGAATGTTAAAGTCAAAATTATTATTTCTTTTTTTTATTGCCTGAAACAAAATTTGATCAGTTTCATAGGAGTTACTTATATTACATTTTGACATTCTGTCGTTAGCAGTCACATTATATAAAAAATATACAAAAAAAAGAAATAAAAGTTCAAAAATAACACACAAAAAAAATTAATTATCACCATGGAGAGAAGAACTATGATCGAGGCGCAGCGAAAAACCCTGGAGTTAAGGAGAAAGACCCTAGGGATGCGATCCATTACTTCAAATGATATGGAAAATTATAACAATAACGAGGTAGCGAATGAAATTATATCCAAAATGTTCTATCGTCATGAGAGCGATAAAAAATACATCGATCCAGACTTTTTTGATGCTCCAGAAAGGCATTTTATTCCCGAGAGACAAAGCTTATTTATAGATGAATTAGAGCGTATTTTAGAGCCGACATTTTCTAAGCATCAAATACCACTGTAAGAGCCAAATAACTAAAACAAGTTTTAACAATTATTCGATATTTATAATATATTTTAGCCAAGTCCGTTGCCTGGAAAGGTATCGAAATGCTAAAAAGAAACTCAATCGACAGTTAAAGCGGGAAATGCACCAGTTGATCGATTTTATGCCAACAGCCGGCGATGCTGTTAGCTTTGTGAGGTAAATAGATACATAACATTTTATGAACGTGATCTATAATTGTTAATCTTTTCAGAACCATGTCCTACACAACGGTTTGGCCACCATTGCATACACGACTGGAGCTCAATGTATTCGAAAGAGATTTCTTAAAGCTTTCCAAAAGGGAACAATATCGCTACAAGAAAATTATGGAAACTAATTTTTTGACACAATAATGCAGTTTAAACAAAACGTACGAAAGCAAAATTAAAAAATAACAAAAATTGAATAAGTAAATAAATAGGACAATAAAAAAACTATTGAATAATATGGAGTTTATTTTACAAATTCTTAACCAGTGATGGGCACTTATTGGTTCTCTTGGCCCAGAGCTGTCCAAAAAAGTAAAAAAAATGTTTGTCAGAAGTTCTGACTCAGAACTAAATTTAACACTCATTCCAAACCCTTACACTGGAAAAAAATACATCTTAAATTATCCCAGAGCAATAAAAATATTAACTTTGAAAGCAATCACTGATCAAGTTATAAGTGCAACAGTAGCATTATATTGGCAAAAATTCTATAAGGGCCAAAACAGTAAAATTGATACCAACATTTTGTTCCAAAAATAAAATATTTTTCAGCTTCATTTAAATTCACACAATATACAGTCAGTATAGCACTAGATCTAAACAAACATACATACCTTTAGGTAGTTAATACCTAAAAAAACAAAAAAAAAAATAATAAACGCCTATAGACACTTCCAAAAACGCTAAAATGAGTTTACCTCAGACGAAGATTAGAATAACTATGTATGCCACTGATGAAAATAAAGCCAGCAAAGTGGATCGAAAATCAGTAATGGAAGAAAAAAGAAAACTCTTTAGCCAGAGAAGAAGTACCATGGGCCTTGCGCTTTTATCGACTGATACCTCCTGAATTATCACGGAATACGCTTTCCAATCTTAGCAGACGTCACAAATTTGATGGTATTCATATAGACAAAATTTTGCAAGAGGACTTAGATGAATGGGTTGCTATTGCCCAGATGGTCTTTGACGATGATAGAGATCTGTGCCGTGAACCGATTTTTGCAAAGTTTCGCGTTCCGCTGTGAGATTTTAAAGTAATGGCATAAATGCAGGTTTTTATCCTAATACTTTTCGAAAGGGAAATCCGATGTCTTGAGCGGTATCGAAAAGCTAAAAAAAACCTGGCCATGCAATTCAAGCGGGAGATAAACAATTTGGAAATTTGCATCTTGCGAAGAACCTCGAACTCTCTATACCATACTCTACCATAAAGTGGAAAAGCTTTCCAGGTGAAGAACAAAATTCATTTTGTTAATGACTTTATAATCGGAAAAGGATAAGATCACGATATGTCACAAAAGAGACAGGCGAAGTGTATCCAAAGGAAAGACTTCTTCGACTTGATAGAAATTAAATGCTTTTTATTGTAAATATTAAAGGGGCTTTAATAAATTTTAATACAATGTATTTTTTAATTTTTTTTACTTTAAAATACTGTGTAAAGTGTGAAGTATTTCCAATTAAAAAGATTTTCAATGGTTATTTTTGTTAAATATTTATAAGTAAGTGTGTGTTGTGAATTATATTTGGAATAAGATTACTTGTGTTGTATTTGCAATACATATTGTACAACAATAATTAAGTAATTAACCGTTTCGGAAAACATTATTAAAAACCAGCTATTAGATAATTCAAATAGACCGAGCAGCCTGACCCTAAACGGGTTCAGATTAAGAAATGTTAAGAACAATTCCACCTAAGAATAAATACTATTTAATCAATGTAGGACTATTTTAGGGTTATACTTACGGATTTGTCGCTTTCTTTTGTTTCGGTAATCATGCCTAACTCAAAAATAATTAAACGAGTATCGCCAAGTTCTTCAAAAATTCGTTCAACCGCCGTTTATACTCTAAGATAATTTTAAGAATGCTAATCCACACCCATGGATGTCCAAATGATAAGCTAATAATCATTCTATATGTTACATCACCAATAAATAAAGTATTCGTTAAAACGTAAAAAAATAGATGACTGTAGTAAATTTTATTAAATGAAGTTGATATTTCGTGAATTTTTCGAAAAATCTCCAGATATATGTCGAATTTTATATGCTTTGACTTAATCCCATCGTTTTTCATTAACTCATTAAACTCTTTATAAAGTTCTCCCAATGATAAATACCAAAGAAAAGTTAAGTTTGCAATGACTTCTATGGATAAAATGGAATAGAAAATAAACCATGCGTAAAAATATCTCTCTGCAATGTCCAATTCGAAATGTAGATGAAATAAAGCCAGTGTAGATGCAAAATCATAAAAACGAAAGAACATTATCAGCATCAAAAGGAATAATTCCCGTCTACCTCTAAAACCAACTCTTTTCTGGTTGCTCAGGCATCTAATGCGACGAAAAAGCTTCAACATATTGTTGGCCAATGATATCACCTCGGGGCTCATGAAAAACTGCTGCCGGATGATCCATATAATAAGGTACACTATTCGAGCACATAGAAATGCATGCTGGAGTATGCAAGTAAATAGATTTAACCTATCCGAAGGGAAGTAACTCGTGACAATTGCACAGATAATTCTGTGTAGCAAATGTAAACACCTCCACCGTTTTCGATTGTCTTCTAAAATGATGAGTCCGTCTTTATCATTCCCATATGTGAAGAACAGAAATCCAAAAATTTTTGAGCAGGATAAAATTCCGCGCAGGACTTGCGCGTATATTATTGGAACGTTTTGCCTTCGAAGTATTTTGAACATGACTGCAATATGAAAAATTTTACCCTTGACAAATTCAGACTTTATTCCATTTCTATAATCGACATTTGTGACAGTCATCAGATAAAAACGCACGCTGTCCGATAAAAGGACTAACTGTGAGTTTGAGGTCAATACCTGATGCATTTTCTTATTAAGCAGTTAGTATCAAAAATGAAGATATTTAATGGATGGCAAACTAAATTAAGACGGTATTCTAAGCGGATTATAAGCGGAAATTATATGTAAATAAATATTTATGACTACTGAGGCTGTGGAATTTCACAGAATTGTACATCGAAAACCACAGAGATGGCGTCGTCGACAACGAGCGAATAATAGTTTTAACAAAAATATTTATACTAGATTCTTGTTTATTGCTAGGATTATGCTATGTTGAAGCATGTCCAATATGCTTGGCCGAGGCTTGAACCCGTTTCTTGACCGATTCTTGAACCCGTTTCATGGCTGTTGCTTATATTCCATCCTTGATTGATTGTACGCTTCTCTAACAGTCCAAGTGAATTCTTAAAAATGTTTGGATGGCACTCATTCTAAGATTGGGCAAATTTAAATTTTCTGATTGGCTGATATACGCTCCAATGAAATCGGCAGTATAGTGCGAATTTATATTTGTAAATTTTGAGATTTGAGGGATTTCCCATTTGCAAAAGCTCTGTCTCAGCTGTGCGCTTAAGTTACTTGATCAGCTCAAAAGCTGCTCAGTATCTCAGGGAACCGGCTTAATCGGTCGGCGCCTCTCCAGATTATCACCTCCGATCGTATTTAAAGGTCTCTCCGATTCCGCTCGCGATCAGTTCGTTGCGGCACTTTAGCCTCGAGATTTGTTCCCGCTCGAGTCCGGTGGAATTTGTCGATTCTCAGGTTCGAGGTCGAAAACGCAAAGTCGGGGCTAGTGTGATTACGTTTGTTGTGAATTGCTTAGTGCGCCAAGTGGGAAATATCCCCGCAAAATGAAGTCAACGTTACGAATTGGGGATTTTGGAGTTTTTTTGGTCACCTGCCTGCTGTTGTTCACAGTTCTGAAAACAGTTCAAGCCCAACAAAGTTAGTACATCTTAAAACCTGAATCACCCAGCACTGACTCATGATCAGTAGCCGGCAGCTATCGACGTCATTAAGGGAATTAACAGAGAGTTGAATTGCATAAAGCATTTTTTGAACAATAAGCAAGAGTGACTGACTAAATAAGCACACTCGTGGGACTTAATTCATCCAGTATAAATTTAATGGGTACCTTTGCCGCACAGCTGATTACGTTTTGAAATACATACTATCGCTTATTTAGGTCATTGGCTACAATAAATCTGTTCTTATTTTCAATAAATCAACTTTATATTCTATTGACTTGAGGGTAATACCTAACAAACAAGTTTAAACAGGTTGTAAGGTATGATAAAGCCCTTCTCAAAGTTAATATATAGGAATAGAATAGTTCAATATCTTTATAATATTAATGTGTTGAATAAAAGCTAACGCAATAATATACTAACTACGATTTCCTTTAGGCTGCAGAAACCCAAACCAGAATAGGGGCACATGCGTATCTATATATGATTGTCCTAGTCTATTTTCCGTGGTCCAACAAAGCCCCCTGACTTCCGAGGATCGAAATTTCCTTTTAACTTCAAGATGTTATAATGGAGTTGGTCGTCAACCGCTTGTATGCTGTACAAATGACAGGGGATTCGGGGTCCAAGAGACTACACCACGTCCACCTCCAGTGACTCCGACTCCCGCTCGAAATAATGGAGGTCAGCCGGGTCAACAAGGTCAGGGAAATCTACTACCATCACCTCCAAATTGTGGACCAAATTCATTTATGAACAAGATCTACAATGGCAATGATACAGCTCTCGACGAATTTGTCTGGATGGTACTTCTGGAATATGTTGATCGTAAGTGCAACTAATAACTTTAACATTATTATCTGAAATCAAATAACGTTATGATTGGAAATATTATTTTAAAAAGGCACTGGACGTCGTGAACTTAGCTGTGGTGGCAGCTTGATCAACAATCGCTATGTCCTGACTGCTGCCCATTGTGTGACTGGTGATGTTTTACGGGAAGTGGGAAGTTTGTAAGTAAATTTTTTAAATTCTTTGTTATACATAAGATACAACTTATTTACTTTTTACCATTTTTAGAACCACAGTTCGCTTGGGTGAATACGATACAAGCAAGGACTTGGATTGCATTGATAACAATTGCAACCAGCCAATTATTGAAAGGGGCATCGAGGAGACTATTGTGCATCCCAATTATGATCCGGTTAATAAGGATCGCACTCACGACATAGCTCTCCTTCGCCTTGATCCCCCTGTCTTGCTAAATGAATACATCCAGCCAGTCTGCCTGCCTTTGGTCAGCACCCGACAGGCCATCAACACGGGAGAACTGTTGGTGGTCAGCGGATGGGGACGTACAACCACATGTATGCTTTATAAATCCAGGTCTTGTTCAATAGAAACTCACTCAACAATTTTTACAGCCCGGAAGAGCACCATTAAGCAGAAACTTAACCTGGCCATTAACGATCCCGCGACCTGCCGGAGAAAGTTCGCCACGAGGAATATCAACTTGAGCGATTCGCAACTGTGCGCGGGCGGAGAATTCTACAAGGATAGCTGCGATGGAGACTCTGGCGGACCGCTAATGCGGGAGGGATTCAACCATGCCTGGTACCAGGAGGGCGTGGTTTCTTTCGGAAATCGGTGCGGGCTGGAGGGATGGCCAGGTGTCTACACCCGAGTCTCCGACTACGTAGACTGGATCCTGGCGACCATTCGACCCTGAGGGTCGAGTACTATGCCGGCCATTGCGAATCCAAATGCCTCTTATGTTCGAATGAAGTTTTAATTAAAGCACAGTCGAAAGTGTTTTTCGGGACAGGGCTCCCGTCTTTTAATTAACTTGCATTTGTGCGATTTTATCAGCTGCTGTTGCCACGCTGCGTATACGTAATGCGCTTACAGCCGCGCACAGTTTGCGGTAATTAAAATCGTTGTACTTGGTTAGAGAGATCCGCGTGGAGTGGAATGGTTACTGGTGCAGCGAAATAACTTTCGAGATGCTGAAAACTTGCCCAGCGGCACCTTCTTAGCGCCCTCAACGATTTTCTATGCAATTTGGCAATGAATTTCTATTATGCAAGCCGCGCATTTTCGCATTTCCGCACCAAGTTCGCCCTTGTTTTCGGGCTGATTGCCTTGGGAGACGGGAAACAAAGTAGACAATGGACCGGCTCGTTAATTGTATTCGCGTAGAAAGGTTAATGATGCCTGCAGGAACCAGTTAGCACCGGACTACCAGTGCCTCTTGCCACTTGTGCCGAGGGAGTCTCGACCAAATCCCCCTTTAGTGTAGTTTAGTGGATGCCGTAGCCCAACAAAAAATATACAAAATCTATAGAGTGCAATGCAGCATTTAACATTTATTTTTCAACTATCAGTGGCCAGGAACTTGAGCCAACTTTTGCTAAAACAGCCAAAAAAACAAAGAAAATCCCAACTCAGCCAAACTATCTGGCCATGTGTGGCTAAATGCGGCAAGTGAAAACAAAAAACACTTTTGCTAAATGCTGGCAAGCGGAAAACTTGTAATTCAATTTTGAGGGGCAACTTTTGCCCAAATGCAGCCCAAATGTAATTAACACGGCACACACACAATCTCGCTTTCACAGGCCAACTGCAATGGAGTGGCAAAACGACTTGTACACCTGTCAGAAGGACTAAAGGGGCAAGTGAGGGGGTGGCATGGGATACGGAATAGGGGTTAGGAGGAGTGACCGGAAACATCCACAGTCCAGCCGTCGATTGGCCCGAAGTGCGTCCTAGCAACGTAGCCCACTAATTCGATGGCTGTGCGAATTTCTGGCCCAGAGAAGCAGTCGAGCCGGCTCCGGCGGTTACAGGCTTAATTGAGTTGTGTTCGCAGCATTTAAAATGGCCAACAGTGCTAACGATCCAGTCAGACAAACCGTGGAACATCAAGAAAAGCAATTCGATAGTTGAAATTGTTTGAACTCAAGAAATAGTTTCAATTGCAAAAGAAAATATAAGACATTCTTTGCGAGTGCTTTCATCTAATACAATCCCAAAAAACATAATATCATAAAATTCGAAAAATTACCCACTGTGCCCTAAAAAAGCAGTAGCAGTCGCACAGCGAAAAAATTGGATTAAATGCCAACGATTTGCATCCGAAATACCAACCCTTAGGCTCCGCAAAAAAACTAAATTTAAGCTTAAGTGGCCAAAATAATATAGTGATGTTGCCATGGATGAAAGCGAAAAGAATTTTTAAACAAACGGCTTGCAGGAAACCAAATAAAAAACGGTCCAGATCGTAACGAAGCTGCGGCAACTGTCGCATAAATCTAAACCATTTTTTAACAACAAAAAAATGAACAAACAAGTCAGAGAACATCGGGACAAATGCGGTGATTGATGAATTGAGTGAACGTTACGCATACGCCATGTGGGCTGGGGGAAAAAATGTTGCAATAATTTCATTTAACATGCATAGCCAAACTGCCACTGGCAGTGCCACTGTGATAACCGAGGGAAAGCCAAACCAAAAAAAACCAAAAATCCGAACCGATAGCAATGCGAACGATCCCGAATTTTCGGCAATTTATGAGCTTGTCCTGGATGCACTCGTCACAAATGCCAAAGTCGATTTCGCGACCATTTTAGCGGCAAGCTCTCTTCCTATTTTTGCTTGAATGGGTTGAAAATGAATGTAAATTGTACAGAAAAGAGCAGCATAGGATATTTCTTGCAATAAGTAGAGAAAATGCAAAGCCTAATGGGAATTTAAGGAAATTCTCTCTTCGGGCCAGGATTTCGGACCGGCTTGCAAAGGGCCAACAATGAGTATCGAAAATCCATTTTGTTTGTTCGATAGTGCATGCAGCACATTTGATTACTGCTGTGGGCCATTTCGATTCGATGGGCATTATTGAAGGCCACGGGAGCACCCTAATGCGATTTGCGCCCACCCTGCTGATTGTTACCGCCATCATTTGGCCTCTTTCAGTTGGCCTTTTGCCGTTTTGCCGTTTGTCGTTGCCGCTTTCCCAATGACATTATTTACTTAGCATTTGCATTTCGAAATTTTGCATTCTGTGCATTGGAAATTGGCTCTGCAAATACACAAGTACACACATTCAATGCGAAAGGGCAGTTGATTTTTACGTCTGCTGATTGTGTGCTCCCATAATGTTTATTTCCTTCCAAATAATGAATGGTTCAATTAATTCGAAATGGAAATCAAAGGGGCATTGGATATTCTTCACCGCAACGTTTACAAAGACATTTTTCCAGTTGAAATATGAATATTTTCCGGAGAATTACCGAACAAGTAGCCAAGCCAATGAAATGGAAAACGGCTTAGAAGAGTACCAACATTCAACGTTGTCGAGAGATTACAGTTTTCAGCTGGAAAAATTCATTTTCCATTCCTGCAGCTGCCTTTTTGTTTTCATCTTGTGTGCGGAAAACAAAATAAAAGCCGAAGTTGCATTCTCAGCCATTTTGTTAGCAAGTCAAACATTTTAAAAGCATTTTTGGACAAAAGCGAAAAACTCTTGCTGGACGATGGAATATTTTTACTATCCCAGCTACGCAGAAACTATGAACCGGAGTTTTGTTACTCAAAACCCAAACTGTTGTCGATGCTAAAAATATTTGATTAAATTTTCATTTTCGAAAGCACAAACTTGTGGCCTCTTATAGGCATTACATTACCTTTTACCTTTTGCCTGGGGGCTCAAAAGTTTCGTATCACCCGGACTAAAATATGACCCGAAGGTAAATGCGATGATGAGGCAATTTATTTGTGTTTATTTTTAGCATTCATTTTTCCCAAGTTCTTTTCACTTCTTTGTCGATATTTTACAGGAGCCATGCCCCCGATCTGCGACTCCTGCGCCACCCTGTGAAATGATTAAGTGCCTGCTGCTGGGGCGAGTATTAATAAACTTGTGGCACACGCTTTTCTACTACAAGTGGAAAATGTGAGTGTAAGGCAAAGGAATGACCAACGAGCCGCAGAAACGGCTTGTAAAGGGAGCGACAATATAATTTAAATTTATTTAACAACCAACTTGTTAAAATCGTAAAGTGCTTGGTTAGGTGACGGGGTCGGACGGGACGGAAGCGAGTCTACAAACTGCAGCTAGAGCCACAACAGCATTAAGTAGCTCATTAAATTTCCTTAACCAACACAGAACACAACGCAAACAAGCCACTAGCAGACCAACTGACTTTTCGTTTTTATTTTGTAAGTAGGAAATATTATAGTAGAAAAACGGCGCCAAAAGAAATGAAATCGCCGGAATGGGAGGGTCATGGGGTTGGTCATGGGCGTGGGCATGGGTATGGGTGAGGGGCGTGGCGGTAAGCGGCAGGCGGCAAACGGCGGGCGAGATGAAAGCGAGCGAGCTGTAAAAAAAATCCCGTAAGTGTATTTTTATTGCGTATAAAATGCATTTTGCAATGCCACACAAAACTCAAGTGGTGTGCGTTCCGAGCGGAAGTTACGACCAACGGGCTACACACACACACACAAACACAGAAAGAAAAACAAAAACTCTCCGGATTGTGGGAAGCAGTTATACTTGTGGGTTTGTGTGTGTGAGTGTTGTGTGTACACCACAAGGAGTCCTGGATGTGTAAAATTATGGACTACGAAATCAAGGATATCATAGGAAATTTATTTACCCTTTACTGAGGTAATTTTTAAATAATATTCATTAAAATGCATGCAATAAAGCACAGGAAGTCATAACAGAGAATTAAAATGTAGAATATTTATGGGTGCTTGTGATTTATTTGCATTCCTTTCTACAACACCTCACCTAAAACTCACGCTCATTGAATCTGTTATTGATTCCACACTCCATATTTATTAGGAAACATGAAGATTTGATTATACATACTTCTTAAAAGATATCAGCATCAAGCAAATATTTGAATTTGATCCACTGAACAAGCTCTTTCGCCAAACTAACTTAATAAACATGCATTTAAGACACTTCTTTTATAAAGTAACTCATCCAAACATCATTTTTCGTATTTATATGCAACTGGAGCCACTTAAACTATCATTTATCATACTTTCCCCCCGAAAGCAAACTGCGTGAGCCAGTGCAAATACCCCACTCAAGTAAAACAGACGAGTTGGCAAGCAATGATTGCTCAGCATTGGTACTTGTTGTTAAATATGTTCTACAAACAAACACCATTCATTACCCAAACAAATGGGAGGTTCAGGATAAGGAGCTCAAATAAAATGGCGCTTATGAGTGCGGTGGGAAATTGGCTGTGCGGCATAAAAATCAAAAGGTATTTGCGAACTTGACTTAAACTTGACATGGGCCAAGTGTCTCAGCTGTGGCATTGAGGCATTCAGCTTATGTTGAACATCATGTTTTCGTTTAATGTTCAGTCAACCAGAAGTTACCAATTACACGAGACTTTTCCAAAGTATCTTACACTTTGGGCACACAGTGCGTATGCTTGATAGAACTAAAAGCCTGGTATGGTGGTCTTTCTGGATTTAAGTTATGCATATTTTTCGTCTTTTTTTTAATCTCTTTGTTTTTTTTTTTTTGGAGACTCTCCTTTCGAGCGCAATTAATTATAATTTTTTCTCCGGCTATTCTGGCAACATATGTATGTATGAGCACGGACACGGGTGTCGGCCAAACATTTTTTAAATTATATATACGAAAGTGCACACAGACACTGACGATGGCAGGGGCAGCGTCACGGACTAGGACTCGGGCACAGACACTCCCACATGTGCCGGAAATTGGCGCACACCTTGCAGCCATGCAGTGGCAAGAATTTTTTCCATAAGCATCATAAAACCAGGAGTGGCCCGACGATGACCAGGCACTTTGGCCATGAGCGGCGATGAAAAGGAGGAGGGCAACGGTGGCTCGGTATGCGGAAATTATAATTTATAGCTGTGAGCTGCGGATGCCAGACCATCTACTGTGATTTTTCCCCATGGGGGAACCAACACTCCAACTCCTTCACCCTCCCAGCCAGTTATAGGGACCGGCTTTAAAATTGGTGCAACGGGGCATTAATTGAAGTTGGCTATTAGAAATGCTCGACGGTTCGAGGTCCAAAGACCACTCAAGCATGAATCATTTTCTATGGGAGTTTCAAAGTGTCAGAAAGGCTCTAGAGAGCAAAAAAAAAAAGAATTCATGAAAAAAGAAGCAAAGTTTTCAGTTTTTGTTAATCTCGTGTGTTGCACGAACTGGGGTGGAACATTCTCTTTGTGATGCAAAAGCAAAAGCTCATTCTACTATAGACTAATGGTGTGAAACTTTGCACATTGTTCGAAATGAATTCCACCACTTTAAATTATTTCCACTGGATTCATAATAGTGATTAAAAAATTTTCCACCAGAGCTGATAAATGGGTAAGTCAAAGCGAAGGAAAATGTGTGAATCAATGAGAAGCCTGACTGCTTTCACAGCTCTGATTTCGGATCTCCATACATACATATCATAGCCTTTGCAAATTACTTTCAGTTGAGATATTATTTAGCAATGTTTGTTTTGGCTGGCCATTCAAAAGCATAACAGAATATTTTATGGTTAATTGATTAATTTTAAAGAAGAAATAACGCCATAGGCATTACCATATTAAAGCTCAACATTTGCCCAGAATTTCTTCACCATTGTTCGCTGAGTAAACATTTGTCAAATTGACCTTTTTCAGGTGTTTATTCAGGACAAACAAAACTCGATTCAACAGCTTAAAAAAACGGTCATAAAATAGCATTTGACAAATGACGCACTTCCTGTCAACGAACACGAACACACACACATACCGCACACAAGGACATGCAAAAAGGACACTCGTATATGCAAAACATATCTCTCTTATCGGACACTATTGAAAAAAGTTCGCCACATTTGTGACAGCATTTAAATACACAATTTCGCACATAGTTACCCAGTCGGGACATAAAATAATTCGTTTATTGTTTGAATTTATGAATGCAAATCAAATATTTAATATGCAGAGCGACAGTTGGCTTAAAATTAATTTAGTGGAAAAACTGCCGCATTCTGAAGTCGGGTAATTACGAAATTGTATACATTTGTACCAACAAGCAACTTAACTTAATGTGTGAAAGATCTAATTATGACAGCGTTTTTAAATGTATATATTTATTAAACGCCTTACGGCTCTGATTACTACCATAATGAATGGAAAAGTTTTTGCAAAATTAATTTCAGACCAGCACAAATAAAAACCAATTTAATTCAACAGATTCAATTTATGCATTTAATTTATTGTATGTGGATTTTTAATACAAAGTAATTAGCTGGGAAATGGCTAGCTTGATTGCAAAAAACAAATGTGCTAATTAAACCATTTTCGAATGGAATAAATAGCATAATTGCTTTTTCAATTTTTTGACTCTAGTTTCCTAGACTTAAATCTGTTTTCATGAGATATTCGACGCGAGCCTTTGCTCTGGGAGGAAGCTGAAAAAATTTCCTGACAAAAAAGTTCAGCTCCCGTTTTGTATGCAACGGAGGCCAGAGGGTTTTATAGCAGAGAATTCTGAAAAGAAACGATTATTTTATGACTTCCCTTCTAAATTTGTGCTCACTTCTTCAAAAAATATTCATCGCAGATATTGGTCTGACTTTGAATAAGATGTTTCATTTCGCGCATAAACTGTTTATCGTATTTCTCCTTGGAATCCAAGTACTTTACGTAGCAATTTAAGTCTCTATAATGGTATGGATGAAATTATGCAGATAAGTAGGTTGTTATTTATAATAGCTACCTAAATTTCATAATATTATAGCTGGGATGGGAACTGATATCGGCAGAATCGTCATAATCCCTTACCAACATGGAAGTTCCCAGTTCTTCTATCATAATGTTCTCATATGGATCGTTCCGTAAGGATATTAACGAATCAGATTTGGTCTTTTTGAGCAAAGTTTCCACCTTCTTCGTGCGACTCTTGGCTCGAGCCAACGATTCCGGAGTCAGACGAGTGATGGGTATCTTCTTTCCCCGCAGTACATCGCCTTGAGGAGTTTTACTAAACGGCTCGACTTCCGGTGTTGTGTCAAACCGCGATGCAGCGGACCTTATGGTTATAGAGGACGGATTTCCAAAAAGATTACTCAGGTCCATTTTGAAATCTCCCACGGACTTTTCGGAGTCGTACAAAATGTGTGTGAATAATTTTAAACAGCTTACTTTCGTAGAATATACATACTGTGATGCCACAATTAATGCCAAAATAAATATGCACTATAGTTGCCAGTGTCAACAGTAAATTCATCATTCGGAGATTGCTTTAACGCCGCTAGTGTTAATTAATAATAATGAAAATGACGGAGAATATCGTTACTACACGTGAGTGCCTGCAATGCGACTGCTGGTTTTTATTTACACAGCAATTCACATTGGCATTTCAAAATTCATTCATTAATTTTTTAATTCAGCAATCAGGATGGCGTAGCGAAGCAGTGAATAATCACAAAAAATCGCTGTAAAAATATCGCATACAATTAATGAAAGCAATATGCATGCAATTATGGTAAAGGATACGCATGGTAAAAAAAATATTCCTGAAGTATATGACTGTCAACTAGGAGTACACTATAGAGTACCTCTTAAAAATGTTTCTATATTGAAAAAAAAATATATTTTCCATACCAAAATCTAAGTTATTCTTTGCTTTGTTAACTTATAATAATTTTGCTATAAAAAACTTCCTTGATTCAACATGTTATACTACTTTTATATGTTAACCCATTAGGTAGTTTGTTAAAATCTGCTTCAAAATTATTCCACACATTTTTGCGCCATTAAATATGCATTCGCGCGTTTAATTTCATTTTCTGGCCCTCGATGTCGAAACTGAGCCAGCTATCAGCCAGTAGGCGAACCACAAAAGTGGCCCATTGAAAGGGGAGAAGGCCTGAAAACGATTCGTTGGCCTCCAGCTGGAGACCTGGCCAAATGTTTGCCCAGCAAAAACACGGCCGCAAATGTTGTGTCTATTAAGAGCACATTTAACCAAAGCCCGGGCTCTGGCACGTGTGCAATGAAAACAAACGAGCCCATTATTGTTACACTTTTCTGTTTCCTTGGCAGTGGGTAAGGGTAAGGACTAACGGCAAAGGCTGCCGCACAGAGAGTAGAGGCCATTAATGATATATTATGGCCTCGAGAGGCTGGCCTAGACGATCCTTGAACTTCGACCAGGCATCGCCTGTGAATTGAACTCTAATTGCACATAATGAATTGCACACATTAGGTCAATGAACGGCCCAGTGCGGATTCGCACAAAGTGCCTAATGGAAATGCAATGAACTATTTATGAACACTGGGCGTTATTGGCCACCAAGAGTTGGCCGGTTCTTGGCCAAAGTTCCAGCACGAGCACGCACTCGGGCTGTTGAAGCCAGTGAGCCAATTCCCTTTAAAGGCACCCAGATTTATATTTATTTTTTCTTGGCATTTTGACAAACACCGGCTGCCACAAAAGTGACAACAAATCCCCACGGCGCGTAATGACAAAACACTGACTAAAATGTTAACAGCAAATCCCATTTATTACACCGGCCGTCCCATCGTTGGACGTTAATTAGCAAAACAGACACGTAAAAGGTATTAAATGCAAACTCAATCTGCCACCGGGGGGAATCGGGCACTGGTCCACCAAATCAGAAAGTGGCAAATTTAGTTGATCAAATTCGATGACACACCACAAGCCTAATAAACGAGTAGACCGATGGGAAATGTCCAATATTGGCGCAAATATTTTCGGAAAAATCGTCAGCAAACACATATTTTTGTGGCTTTAATTGGAAGCTTTGCTCAATTCATTTGCTAGAAATCCAACCACATTTGCCAATGACATTAATGACTTAAGCGCTGATCAATAAAAGTATTGATGGTCAATGGAAATGTAAACAACATTAAATAACACGACCTATAGGATTACATGGGTAATTACACACATATCTGACATGAGAGCAAGATTCAATTTTTTGAGCTGAAAATTGATTTTAAAGTCCATTAAAAAATTAAATATACTTTTCACATTTCCTATTTTATGAAAAATGTATCCTTGGCACTTACTGATCCTTTGGCAAAGTAAAACAATTTCACTTATGCATGGGTATTTTATTTTGTCAGACAAATTCATTTTAAGCTTTCACTTCAATGTCCCCTAAATCCAACAATCCTGATATAATCTCTGTCAAACTGGCACACACAGCCCAAACACTGAAATGTCCCACCCACCAAGCACACACTCGCCTCGCCCAGCTGTTTGAACAACTCAACTGAGACTTAAGAGATTTTCCAGCTTCAGTTTCCTCCTTTTGTTTCTAGGTCCTTGGTCAACTTTTAATTTATTTGATAACTGCAGAAATTGTGCACCTCCTCGAGTTGAAGGAGCATGAAGATGACTTTTGTATAGTTTTGCAGGCAATTAATTTCAAACATGGCTGCAGCCATTATTCACAGCGGGGAAAGCATATTTTAATTTGATGAAGACCTAATAGTGTTTCGAGCATATGTTTACAGCAAAACTTCTGACAGGGATATGGAGGGAAAACTTTAAATGCAAATGAGTTGGCATATGGCGAATTCCGAAGGACTAACATCATGCAACCCAGCAGTTCACATGTTTCGGTAAAGGATTTCGCCACTCGTTCAATTCAGATGCTAAATGCTATATATCTGAGGAGTTTGTGGGGAGAATTCCGGTGGGGGAACCGTTCTCACATACCACAGAGTCATCAGGTTAATTCAATTTGAGTTGTAAGCAAATTTTGCACAAATTAAATGCATAAACTTTTCCCATTGACAGACACAGTCATACGAACCCACACGTAGCCGACAGCAATAAATTTCAGAAGTGTTTATGTAAACGACCCCGATTGTGTCAGAAAATGAAAACCATCGCCGTCTGGCTGCACTCTGTCATCAGGGAAGCGGAACGCAAAGCCTGTGCGATTTTTTCGCCTGGAAAATGGCAAGGCGATAATAAATCTTCCGCTTGAAACAAATCACAGTAATTCCATTATATAAACATTTAATGATGTTGCCAGTCAAAGCCGCCAAATCCGAAATCCAAAATACGAAAATCCAAATCCTCCTCCAACGAACCAGAGCGACAATTACTTGCAGCCCGCTAGCAATTTGTACGACTTCATGACAATGGCCAGAATCGCTTTTACTTGCTTTTCAGCGCGAATGCAGCAACATGGCCAAGTTGTTAAAATAATCACAAAGAATGGCCACCTGCTCAGGGGAATTTCACTGAACAGGAAACAAGGCTAGCAGGGTGGCTGGAAAGGGTTCTCCATCCGGATTCCGGACCAAAGACAAAGTTGCAGTGCAAGCCGTGCAACCCGTGCAGCCTTGCCATTGCGATTATTTTTAATTAGCAAAATTTCTTTATGCATCGACAGTGGCAGAAAAGGCAAAGGAAAGTCTTTCATTAATTAGAAGCAGCCGCATGGCATGGCATGCCGTGGTAGAACTGCATAGTTCTTCCCTTCGTTGCCCAAAGGAGCTGGCTAAAAAGTGAGCCGCAAACACACTGAAAAACACATCCACATGTGGGCACTAAACTTTTGCCACCTGCCTAACCTCAACGTCAACACACCTGTGCTTTATATTCTCCCATAAATCTGCCACGAAATAGAAGCGACAGCAAAAAAGTCAGAGTTTCGTCCCGCGAGGAAAATACTCGTATTTGCCGCCGATGTTGAAGCTGCTTATTAGCTTTGACATTCGAGTGCGATGCACTCTGGCCAGAGGTGTTTCGCTTGATGTTTTGCAATCTTCTTTTTATCATCCGCTTGTACATCATTTTTTTAGGACCCACATAAAAGCCAAAGAGGCGGTGGAGTTGCAGGGGCAGCTCGTAATTTATTGCTCCAAGCCATGCAATTTGATGGATTTAAAAAATCTGAAAAGCATACCTTTAATAATCTAGTTTTAAAGTATATTTCAAATCCGATTCTTGTTCATTTTTAATAAATCGATACCCCCCCCCCCCTATGAATATGTATCATGAAGCGGACATAGTTGTCCGCAAGTTTCGAGATAAAATATCCTTGCCGTTTGACCTCAATGCGACAAGGTACGTACAACTTTTAAGCTCCGGTGATTTTAGTTGCCTTTTGCGGGCAAGATGAGACTGCTTCTGCCCTTAGCCTGTATTGCCATAACCTTAAGCCACGCATCGGATATCCAGCTAACCAAAAAATATCGTAAAACTTTTCAACTTTTCCATTTCACTAAATGTGTGTAGAGCAGCAAAGATATTTAGGAGTCGGGAGTAGGAGAAGAAGGTCTTGCCTGTTTCTGGGCCATTTCAAAAATGACTAGCTCACGTTCCGTTGTTGAGTTGACCGCATCACGCTCCAGAGCATAAAGCAATTACAGTGCCGTGCATTGAATCCTGCTGTTCCTTGGATCCTCCTGATGCATGCCCCTTGTTCCTCATCTACCTCTTGGGCGGCACTTTGATTTATGAAATTTTTCGAGCACCGACCCAGAGTCTTTTCACCAGCCGACAGCCTCTCAATGGATCCAGAGTGTCTGTGCGTTACACCATATTTGATTTTCAGTCAGTCATTGACTTGACTTGACTTGGCTAACCAACTTTCTGACACCGAGAGTATGTGTGTTGGGAATAAACCAAGAAGGAACTAAGATAGCTACATCAAAAAGGAAAATATGTGAAAGCCACTTTAACTTTTCCTTCAGCCTTTTTGATTTTTCTAAAAAAAAATATATGTTTCACAAAAAGATCGACTTATGTGCATATAAAATATATTCAACCAAAGTAATACGTCGTATTATATAAGCTTTTATTGATGCACTCTATTACCTCTTTGTTGCAACCTCATTTTGTTAATATTTTCCCTGAAACTTGCTACCTTGAGTCGATTGAATAGAAGTTGCTACTCTCAGTGCAATATAATGTAACTCCCGAGTTTTTTTTCCAAAGAAACTAGTGAAAAAGTGGAAAAGTTTCGGTTGCATTTGGTTGTTGTCGCTGCATCTCGGAAAAGTGGCTTAGACTGTCGACACAAAACTTCAGTCAGACCGGGCTTAAATCTTGTCAATTCCCATTTTTGTACAGGAAGGTATGGGTGTCTGGATTTCTTCCATTTCGCACAAGTGACAATAAAGTTTTTAGTTTTGGGGAAACTCCCAAAGGAGCGTGATGAGTTTTTGCCATTAGCCAGAATTGGGTAAACTTTCTGGTTTATAGAGAGCATGCGACCGAACAACGAGCTGCCTGTTAATGAAGCCGTAATGAGAATAGCCTTGAATGTTGTCTGAAATAATGCTTCACAAGCTCCAATCGAAATGAGAGAAAGACCATTTGGAGAAGCAATTTTTGAGGCTTTCTTAGTTGCGGGGGAATTGCTTTTCCGCCACTAATCACAAGTGCCCAATCATCTTTATTGCTTGACTCGAAATCAAATACCGGCGGCTGTCGATTGCAAACAAGGACTCTGAACACAAGGACAAGAACCTCCCAGATTGCTGCCGTCAAAGCCGCTGAAATTCGTTGGCATCTGGGGGAAATTCACTTGCGATTGTTTGTCAGAAGAGCTGGCGCCACCACAATGTAGCTGAAGGAAGGAAGCTCGAGTGGTTTGGTGGGCGGCGGTGGCTCCTTCCGGTGGTTATGGGCGGGTTAGCTGGAAGCAACCATCGATGAAATGCCCGTGAAAGCCGCAAAGCACACTCGCCCTGCCAAAGACAGGCAACTGGGGCAAAGGTGCAAACCGTCGAGGATAAACAAAAAACACGTTGCGTTTCACCAGAAAAAGAAAACAGAAACAAAACCAGCAAAAGCAACAGAAACAGAAACAGCTTCCACTACGATGGCAAAGCCATAGGAAAAATCGTAGCCCACGGCAAAAGCCAAAAAACAACCTTACCAAGAAAAAATAAACGAAGCGGGAAAATCGAATCCACAAAAAATGCTAATTTCGGTTGGGTTTGGTCTATTCGGTGATGTTGCCGTGGTTGGGAGGCAGACTATAATGTACAACATTGGCCAGCAAATCGGGCTAAACATGTCTATCTGTGTGGCACGTACATCGGCATTATCTATAATCCATTAGGAGCGCAATCAAGGCAGGCGGGCGGCAGAATCAATTGCAGGCACTTGACACATGAATAAATGGGCTTTTGTACTGACACCGAAATAAATTAAATAATAAAAGTCTCAACAGCAACGCCTCGGGATTTGTTTTTGCTGCCAAAGCCGTAAAAACTCGAATGTATCCAAATATCTAAACAAGGCCATTTTTGTTTGTTCCAGGCTTTGGCTCAATATTCGAACCTCATTTGCATGTTTTTACAGTCCTTACGCCGAGGGCTAATCTCTACTAATTTGGTTTTTCTGTTTTTCACTTTCCACTATCTGCAAAAAAAAAGAAACAAAACACCAACAATTTTCACCAAATATTCGTAACTGCAGCAACAAGCAAATAAGCATCCAGAATCCACTCGGAACAAGAAGTCGAAACTAGTTATGCATTTAGTTTACCCTGTTTGGCGTTCGGACATGCCGAAGCCAAATGCCAATTACCACGAGAACGCCATTGACTAAGCCATTTAAATGCAGGAACCGCCCAATGCGACGGGTAGTCTGCCCGGAATTCAGACCCTGATTCTCAATAGACTGAGCAGACATTTTGGGGGGAATGGAAATTACTTAATGCGGTCATTAGTTCGGCGCATTTGGCCAACTCGATTCGACTGGGTGCGGTGTCTATCCTACGTGACCACACGCAAAAAAATGTTTACTTGTCTTTTTCGGTAGGAAACTAATTAACACAATTTATCAAAAAATTGGCTGAAATTCTGTTTTATTCCCTATGTTGCGGCTTCTACAGGTTATGAAATAATTTATTAAATGCAATATTTCTATCTGCATTTCTTCGGTCTCTACATGAATTCCTGGAATCCGTGTGGGAGTGCAATTAAGCTGCCACCGGCAAGTGGACTCAATTGAGTTGAGGTGGAATTTTTAGTTGGAAGAAAGACGGATTATGAGTTGGCGAAATGCTTTCAATGCTTAATTCCCAAGTGTCAATTGCTCGGGATCCGCTTACACTTAAACCACCATTACCACCGCCAGCACAACCAATACCACCACCGACACCATCAGCACCCCATACTTGGAATGAATTGGAAAAATCGAGGTGTGGAAATGGTGTATCTGGAGGCCAGAAGGACAGGAGGGCTGAATTCGAAGAGATTACCAACAGAAAGTTGTGCATTGAGGCTGCTGGAGTGGAGCTGGAAAAGTGGGGTCACCGGTAAGCACGGGTCCGCGAACAAATGCGCGAATGATAAAAACTAAACATGTCCGTGGCTTTGTGTTTTGTTTTCCACCCTGAAAATTGTCCCTGCTGGTTGATGGCTTTTTGGGCGTGCCGGAGGCTAAATTTAAGCATTTACGATGCCCGCTCTTGACGCCCGCAAAACATTTTCCCGAAATACTTGTACTTGTGTACAAACTTAATTCGGCCGCATACCTTGGCGTATTTCAGGACACAAGAGCCCTGAAGACGGAAAGTGCGTTTTAACGAACGTCCCCATAAAACCGGAGTGATATTGTTTTTGCTTTTAAAATCTATTGATCTTGAATGAACGCTCTTGTACCTTCATATGTGGGGGTCGCTCGTTGGTTCAAAGCCAAAACAAAACAAAAAAAAGTAATTTAAAATTTTTTTTAGAAAAAAAAAAAAGAAAACAAAAATAGTAAACAAAAAACATATGGTCTTATTTACCTCTTGAACCCAATGCAGCTAATTAAAAATATCGATAGGCTCAGCTGACCCCAATTGACATTCACCCCCCCACCACAGCTGCTCCCCTTTTTGGGAATTCACCCACCCACGTAAGCACCTGTCAAAAAGTGACAATCCCAAAAGATGCATTTCCTGTCTGCCACCTGATTTCACTTTTATTCTGAATCTGCATCTGTGCATCTGTGCTAAAAAAAAAATTTTGTAAACCAGTGACCCAACCTCGTGGAGGAGAAAATTAGTGTGTGATTTTTTTTATAAGAATAGAGGTGAGAAAATATTGAGCTCCTTGCCATTCCCTGCATTGGCTTAGTGTTTATTTTCCCGTTTAGCGGATTTTTGTTGCTGGATGACCCTCGATGCCCGTGGATTTGGAGGCACCACCTGGCCCAACCTCGGCATCCATCATAAGCACCAGCATCACCACCAAGCTTCAGGGATTATTTTTACGACCCGTCGCCGAAATTCCGCCGGCAACATCAACCCCTCTGCCTGTGGAGTCTTGGATCTTTTTTTATGTATTTTTTTTGTATAAAAAAAATGACAAATATCACGTAACTACAACTATTAAATATCCCCGCGAGAGAGGACAAAAATCCAGTAATTTCGAATACCCTTTAAACTTCAAAATTCAAATTAAAAATTGCAATTTTCAAATCCTATAATTTACCAAATGAAAAAGAAGAAAAAAAAAAAGGAAAACCTAAAAATCCATAATTATCAATTTTTATATCATTTTCTGAAAAGTCTTGAATTATTATTTCTAAGCAATCCCATTTGAAAAAAAAATTACTTGTTAAGCCCCAAACCTGAATTATTATCTTTAATTATCTTTAATTATCTTTAAGTATCTTTAAGTATCTTTAATTATTATTATTATTTACTATTGAATTGTTCTAAAATACCGCAACATTAATATTAATTATCATCGAAAATATCTTTTATGGTTAATGAAAACCCACCTAATGTTAATTTATTTTATAAGAGATTTTCCTGAATTATAACGTTAACTAAAATGAATTTATATTAGACCTTTTGTTTGGGCACCGGAAGTAATCTCGCCACCCATGCAGTTAAATAACAGTTAGCCACCTCAAACATCTTAGCCAAGGAATTTTCTTTTTTTTCTTCACCCCCAAAACAATGCTATTTAGGAATCCTTCTCCCAGGACCCTTCCTATTCGATCTACGACGATTCGCGTGACGACCATGTCCATACTGAAGGTACAAGAACCACTCCCACTTTCCCTGAGCACGGCTGGAGCCTGTTAGTAGATCGAAGTACCTTCAGGACATGTGCCAAACCGTTACACATATTCCAGGTTTAAAACTCAAAACCCTCTAAAAAATTGTTTGTTAATTTTTCCATCTAGATATAATTTATGGAAATGTTATGTTATGTTATATTATTCAAACTTATTGCTTATAATTATTGTCTGAACAACTCAAAAAAACGGAATAAAAATTTTAGGATTCAATATTTCTCAGCTATCAAACTCACTATTGGAACTGTTATTTCATCGGAAGCATAACAGTCCTTTCAACATGGAAAATTTTATGCTTCGTATTTCCATATCCCTAGCTAAAGTGGAACAAAAAAAAAAATCAAAATCAAAGTCAATGTTTCTTTCCTTTTTATCCAGCAATATTTACCCAACGACAAAGAGATGTAACATGTTGCCAGCCTGGAAATGTTAAAAGTTTTTATACCAATACTTACTATAAAGGACTGTTAGTCCTTTTGAAACATATTATGGCATATAACATTTTATAGCCATCTGAACAACAGGCTGAAAAGGTTCTGTTACCTTGATAATTTTAAGCATAAGACCTAAACATTTATGGGAAGTTTAGAATATAAGAGTTTATAAGAGTTAACAGTGTATAAATTGTATTTTATGGGCAACATTTTAAAAAAGATATAACGTTTCCGCAATGGTGGTTCAACTTTACTTAACAAAGCTCTGGTTAACGAAGCCCGCATTCCGAGCGTTGGCCGAAAGCACAGGCGTGGGGCTGGGGATGCTGTAGACCGGGTAGAGGGGGGCAAACTCATTGACTCCAAAGGCGTGGAGCTCCTCCTCGTTAATGTTGCCCTTCTGCGTGTGTTTGGATTCCTCGTATTTCGGTGGATCTAGGGAAATACAAATATAACCAAATATTTATTATTAATCAACTGGAAATGAATAAAATATTCCATTAAAAGCCTTAAAAAATATGAATCATACATGATGTAAAAAGCGTATACCAGCAAAGAAAGCTTTTTATTGGCCACCAATGCTTTAACATGTATTTCACTCATGTTTTTTTTTTGTATCTAAGCATAATAAATTATGCGAAAATGGTTTCTGAATTTGCCTCTTAAATTCGTGGATATTACCACAACCGATAGAAAATTATAGACAAATAATCCTGAAGTGATTTTACTCCTATTTATGTAACTTTTTAGTACTCCCAGATTTTAAGTTAATACAATTTTAACTCAGATTTTATTTAATAAATTTAGTCTCTAATAACACTGGCCGACAATATCCAACATTTTTATTCCTCCACGCATAATTTTACCTGCTCCATAACCTTTAGGCTCCCCTGAACCAAAGTTCAGAACAAACATAGGTTCTATCACCCACAGTTTCCGCGGTACACCTAAGAAAAGAAATTGATCAAATTTTACCATATATTGAATTATGTAGGCCGTGTAATGGCGATGACCATCATTGTTTCTAGTACATATCATTTTTGAAATGTATGTGTACCAACTAAAATTAAAAAATGGTTGCTAGCAGTTTCCATATCTTTGGAATACTCATCCAAAGTTGAAATCTCAGATTTTCTACATTAATTTTTGGTCTTCTATGATTTTTCCCCCAAAATTTTCCTATGGAAGATTTTTATTTGCTTATTGAAATCAGTAGATCACTACTATGTTTTAATTTTGGATTTAAGGGAAAACTCGAAACATTTTAATTGAACTTATTATAGGTGGTTAAATAATTTTTTAGTCAATTAATTTAGAGTCTTTAATTTCATTTTGAATTATTGTCGAAACAATCCAGCTGAACTTGCAGTAGATACGTTTTGAAAATAGAAACAGTTTTTAAATTTGAAAGACTAAATTAAAATAAAATATAAAAAATAATAATAAAATAATAATAAAAAATAATAAAATTATTTCGAGGTTTTCCTTAAACCCAAAATTAAATCATGGTATGATCTACTGATTTCAATAAGAAAATAAAAATCTTCCATATAAAAATGTTTGAGGAAAAATCATATAAGGCCAAAAATTAATGTGGAAAATCTAAGATTTAAACTTTGGATGAGTATTCCAAAGATATGGTAACTGCTAGATACCATTTTTTAATTTTAGTTGGTACACATACATTTCAAAAATGATATGTAATAGAAACAATGATGGTCATCTTCATAATACGGCCTACATAATTCAATATATGGTAAAATTTGATCAATTTCTTCTCTTAGGTGTACCGCGGAAACTGTGGGTGATAGAATCTAGGTTTGTTCTGGACTTTGGTTCAGGGGTGCCTAAAGGTTATGGAGCAGGTAAAATTATGCGTGGAGATTTTTTGCTGTTGGCCTGTGTAATTTAATGGGTTAAACACTCTAGTTTCATTCAAATATCATTTTTGGCATAATGACATTTGCATTAGCGCAATCAATAGATAAGTATCAGCGTATTTTTTGATAAATGGATTGATAAAAATGTTATTAATCGCAACAAGTTCAGGAGCACGTAATTTAGGAGTAATGGAAACAATTTATCACTAACCTGCATCCGTTGGACTGGGTGTCAGATCGGTGGGAACACTTCCCAAGGCAGCAACTAGGGGCAGCTCACCGGGTGGATCCCTCCTGGAGACTGGACCCTCGTAATGGGCACTGCGCCTCGGGGGCTGCTGCACCACCATTCCGGACACTGCCAGGGGAATGGTGCCAATGGTCACCGGCATCACCATCAGCTGCTGCTCCCGCAGACTCTTTACCAGCGCCTCCACCTCCAACTGGTAGGCGATCTGGATGAGGTTGCTCAGCTCCACACAGGTGGGCGGCGTAGATGGAATGGGCAGGTCGATGGTCAGGGATCGGGTGGACTGCTTCAGCACAGAGTCTCCCTTGGCCCGCGAAATGATGATGCGCTCCACTCGAGAGTGCTCCGGGGTTATGCTGTAGTAGCGAACTAGCATTACCAGACAGAGTCGCAACTCAGAGACGGCCACGGCGGTGTTGTTAACAACAACCACAGTGACGGGAATTCGCTGTCCAGGCACATAGCCCGCCTGGGGCAGGTGCAGCTCCAGCTTGAGCGGATCTGTCTTGCAGGGACCACAGCAGAAGGTCCGGTAGCCCTCACTGTGTGCAGCCAACTATTAAAATTAAATTTATATGAACTGGGCCAACCGAAAATTTAACTCTTTCTCTCAACTAAGAGAACCGGCTTACCCTCAACTGAGGAGTATCAAAATTCAGATCCAACATTTTCAGCACCGTGAATCCCTGTGTGTATGCCTGGTCAAATTTCCAGGGTCTGATGAGCAAAACTTTCGCTATATACCGGATGCAGCCATGACGGCCCTCAAAGGACGAAGGACACTGGTAGGGTAGCTGACAGGCAAAGTTATAGTTGTGCACCCCAGCTTGAATAGTGTGCCTGTTATTGTCTAGCAAAAGATAAAAATAAATAAGTGGGCCAGCTCTTGTTTTCATACTCACTTTGCTCAGAGCCCACCAGATAAGTGTTGGATGATAAATAATCCTCCCGACCAGCGTAAAGTTTGGACGAGCCCAGACTCTTTTCGCTCCATTTGGTTATAGAATAGCCGACCACCTTGAGTAACACGGCTGAGAGAAAAGAAAACACGAATGAGTACAATCTCGACGAGTGAGTTAACGCATAATCGGACACCCACTGATACACTATGGACTTTAAATATATGCAGTAAAGTTAAGATTAACCATCTTTAATCTGTACTCAACTACTCATAAAAAATTCCTTTCCTTTTCCGTTCAAATTATTCAAATTTTTAAGTCTCCTGGCTTCTTCTTGGGGCTCAACGGAAATGTTTCGCATAATCTCTTTATTAGAAGAGACTTTCGAGTGTTATCAATCAACTTTATACATTCCTCGCCAAAAAATGCCCACAATACTTAATGTCGTCATAAAAAATATACAATTCACATATAGACATTTCGTTATCGAACAAATATTTATAACACCGTGGCCATGTATTGCTAATTATAAAACGGTTTGATCAAGCTCTATTTTGGAAGGGATTAGGGTTTGTGGAAAATTTTTACCTTGTATTTCCTTGGGTCTGTCGCATTTCAGGGTTACACAGCCGCTGACCAACTGACCGGCGTAGAAAGTGCCGTGTCTATTATTGTCGAAGCTGATCTCACACGTAACGACCATTTTTGTGCAAATAATTAGAGTCCGGGAAAGCAATCCGCTAAAACCGATGGTCCGGGCAACGAGTTGCGACTAATTTAAGTACAAAACTACTGGACTGCTTGCGGCCCGACGGCGTCGTAAGATAAGCGATAAGAGCCCCGGGGGCGATCGTGTTTCTCCGGGAATGATATGGAATCGGAATGAAAATTTGGTCTTAGAATGGTATAAGAGCCGTAATGGCTCCTGCCCTTGGCACTCAAGAAGCAAACTTTTGGATGAATTCAGTAGTTGGTTTTTAGATTTCTGTTCTGTTATCTGTCGTTGTGGAACCTCAGACCTTGGCAATGGACATTTTTTTATAAAAAACGTTTATGTTCAAGGGGTCGTGATAAGACCTACATACTTCGTATTAACATAGTTGATACTTGAATATGAAAAGGGCAATAAATTGACAAATGAGGTTCTGATTTCATGAATTATTGTTCGAACGTTAAAAGTCATTGAACAAAATTCTACAAAAATTGAGCTTTATATATTTTTCTTTCTTTATTATTGAGTGCATATTTTGTATGCCTCTCAGATTTAATTCGTTGTATATTTAAATCACATGCACACGTTCTTTGAAACCAATGTTAAATACCAATAACAAATTCAAGTTCAATTACGCACGTTCAAATATTTAAATTCATTTTAATTCTCTTGTAATACAAAGGATTATATCGATTGCACAAAATTACAAATTTCATTCAATCATAGTAGTTTATCATTGGTACTTAATCAGACTTATATGTAAGCCTTTGGATAGTTTTATTGTCAATATTCACAGCCAGGTCCCCTTGTCCTTGTCTAAATCCAAAGCCGGATTGACAAAGGCCCTTTCGGCCATATAGTTCTGTGTGTAATCCGTTGGGGGTGGAGCCGAAGGACTGGGAATGTCGAACACTGGATAGAGAGGCTTGTAGGCACTGCCATCCAGGCTGAGAGTATTGGGAGCCACTGGCTCTGGGTCGTCGCAGTCCTCAGGAGCCTTTGCAGCAGTTGAGCCCATGTGAATAGCCTCCTGGTAGTTGGGGGGAGCTGAAAATTAAATGTTCATTATAGAAAAGTGAATCCAATAAAAGTTTGATTTTAGCTTACGTATAGATTCGTCTACAGCCCAAGGACTCGATGCATCAATAGGCGGTGCAGTGGCCGTGTATCCGGAGCCCAAGCCCTGCACATCAAGTGGCTGATTGAGCAAACCCCGTGGCTGAATGGGCACGTGCTGGGTCAGGGGAATAGTGCCAACAGTCACGGGCACGCTAACTAACTCGTTTTGGTGGCAGCCCTTCACCTGGGCTTCCACCTCCACCTGGTAGGCAATCTGGATGATGCCGCAAACGTTGAAGCAGGTGGGCGGTGTGGCCGGCACCTTAATTTCGTAGTTGTACAGTTTTTTGCAATTTCTCTGTACGGGGTCGCCTTTCAGAGTGTTGACCACCACACGCTCAGAGGTGGTGTTGGGCATAGAGGGTGGCTTACTGTGGTAGGTCACCAGCATGGCTAAGGTAACCACCAGCTGCTCCACCGGAATGTGACTCTCGTTGGTCACCAAGACACTCAGTGGAATGCTCTGGCCCGGAACGAATCCAGTTTGGGGTACAGTGAGCTGCAGAGACAAGGGATCTGAGCGACAGGGCCAGCAGCAGTAGGTTTTTGAGGTTTCACTGTTGGCGGGAACCTAACAGAAAACGAATGAATACAATGGGTATTTATTTTCCTTAGATTAAATCGTATTCTTACCCTCAGAAGTGGGCCATTAAAGTTTAGGTCCATTACTTTAAGTACAGTGAAACATCTTGTGTAGCTCTGATCAAACTTCCAAGGCCTAACCAATGTCACATTCGCCATGTAACGCACCCTGCCATACATTCCCTCGAAGGACGAAGGACATTCGGTGGGTATTTGGCACGTAAAGTTGTACACGTGAATGCCAGCCTCAATTGGTACTTGGGCTGAGTAAGTAAATATTAAATTCTAAGTAGTCATTGTGTTCCAGGTAACGCACTGTAAATACTCACTGCTTAGATTTGATCCCACCAGAAATGTTTTGGATGAAATGTAATCCTCACGGCCGTAGAACGAGCGACGTCCCCTCCTCCGATGTCTGGTCACCCTTTCGGTCCATCGGGTCTCGGCGTTACCAGTCACATGCAAGGTAATGGCTGCGGAAAAACAGAAAAAAACTGATAATAAAAACAAGCTTGCAAACACTTTTGGTAAATATTTGCACAATACAGTACAAGTCGTCAAGGAACATGGAATTTTTATAGATTTTAATAAGGAACATGGATGGGTTGAGGAGGATTTTTGTACATTTTTCCTCGTACCTCAAATAATATATATATTTTTTTACTATACACCCCATCAATTAATGCGAAACAATTGATTATTTAAAAATAAATTAATCTTATCGCAGACAAATATTTATCATTGATATACAATATATGTGTGGCTTTCGAACACCTATTTGTTAGCATTAGAAGTTTGCACGTGTGCCTCCCTCACAATTATAAATAATATGAATCACTGTGTTCGATCTTTGCCGCAAAATGCTTAAATACACTTGAAAGTACTAGCTCCGATAAGATAAGTATGACTCATGCTCCAAATATCGCAGAATTTTTGCAAGTAATTGCAATCACAAAATGAAAGTCGCTCACCTTTCACCAACTTCATCTTGTCCGATTTGATGGTTACCCTGCCCGTCATCACCTGGCCCCCAAAATAGGTGCCATGGGGATTGTTATCGAACTCGATTTCACAGGTTACCACCATATTGGTAATTGTAATTGTAACAACTAGTTTATTTATTTATTGGTCCGATACACCCCTGATGGCGGTGCAAACACGACTGATTTGATGTTAGTGATTAATGCCAGTTCAAGTTCCATTCACTCCGCAAAAAACTTCGGATAGACGGGACTTCCAAGCTCTCGGGTGCTATATTACGAGGACTACATGCCCATTAGGTTTCGCAGCCGGAAACAAACTGAAAATGAAACAAACTCTGTGCTGGGTCTATATGTTCTTTTATTCGCAGCGATGGCAGGGCCAATTTTTATCTTATCGCGTTCAAAGAAATATATAGTATACAAAGTACTCCCCAGTTGCCGCACACAAGGGGTAGTGGAACCCCTGCATAGATTTAGGAGAACCCATTGGATCCTAGAAGGATCAAAGAACAGTGCCTAGAATCTCTTACTCCGTCACTGAGCCAGTCTCATTTGTTTTTCTCTTTGTCTAAGCCAGATTGTTTGTTCTTTGTCTCCTGGGCTATAATCGGGACATTAAAGACGGGATACAAAGGCTTATAGGGTTTATCCTGCAAAGCTCCATCCACTGGCTGCTTTTCCTTTGATTTGTCTGGAAGTGGTTGCAAATGCATGGCCTCGGCATAACTGGGTGGGGCTGTAAATTAAGTTTAAAATTGATTTATTTGTCATATCGGTAGCTTGGATGTCTTACCCATGGAACCATCCTCTGGCCAGGGATAAGCAGGAGCAGCTGGTGCACAAGCGCCCTCATTCTCCAGCAAAACCAAAGCCCTTTCATCTGGAGCCTGGGGAGCTGTTGGGGTAACTGGAAGATTTTGTGGCATTTGTGGCGTAATGGGAACACCGCAAATGGTAACCGGCATCACAAGTGTGCCATTAATGTGCATTCCCTTAACCTTTGCCACAACTTCGATCTGGTAACCAATTTTAATAATGCGACACAAGTCATAGCAAGTGGGTGGAGTGGAGGGCACAAGCAACTGGAAATCATACAGTCTCCGAGAATTTCTCATCACTCCATCGGATTTTATTTTAACCAGCGAGCATCTCTCAGAATTAGTATCCATTTTTGAGTCACAATAGTAAGTAACCATCATGGCCAGGCTGACTTTAAGTTCAGTAACCTTAATGTTGCTGTCGTTACCCACTAAAACTGTCAGGGGAACGAGTTGGCCAGGAACAAAACCGTTTTGTGGTAGGGTTAGCTCTAAACTTAAAGGCTCCGAACGGAACGGCCAAACCCCAAAGGTCTTCTCACTCTTTGCCATCACGGGAATCTATTCAATGTATATAAAAATATAAAAGTGATGTATTATCAAGACAAGAAGCTATTATCGCTTTATGACAGTGTTATTAACAAAATTTAGTGCTTTTCATAAACATATAATTAGGCCAATGATAACTATAAACTGTCTTTTTACCTTTGAAACAGACTCGTAAGTGTGTAAGTTCATCACTTGAACTACCGTGAATGGTCTTGTGAAAAGACTGTCGTACTTCCAGGGCTGAACTATATTCACATCGACCATATAACGTATACGCCCGTGGAACCCCTCGAAAGATGACGGGCAATGGAGGGGAATTTCGCGGGCAAAGTTAAAGGTGTAGGTACCAGGTGCCAAAGACATTTCTGTAAGGACTTCATTAACTAATTGGCTAAAGGAATTTTGGGGCTTTGTCTTACCGTTACTTGTGCTTGAACCTATTAAATAAACTTTGCTGGAAAGATATTTCTCAAAGCCATTAAAGGATTCTGAGGTCGATTTGTTGTTAGAATCCGTTTTACTTTCCGTCCAATGAGTTTCTGCGTAACCTTTAACCTTAAGGCGAATGGCTAGTAAAGATATTTATATAATTAGATTTGAAGAAACATTTAATCCCAGAACTTCTTACCTTTGATTTGGTAAACTTTATCTGTAGATAACGTCACTTGACCAGAAATTGTTTGGCCCGCATAGTAGACTCCATGTACATTGTTGTGAAATAGGATTTGACAAATTATACCCATGATTTTTTTCAACTGATAAGACTTATATTTAATAATTACAAGGGGAACTACACGTTAAATAATAGTTATGTCTGCTCTCAGATGTTGAGGTGTTTGCGCTTTAATGGTCACAAGTGTACTGAGTAAAAAAACTATAGGCAAGTACTTTTATGCTGCACTACCCTTAGTTCGATTTATCTTATCAGCAATAATATTCATAAAATTCCTAGTATTCTAAAAACCCATAAAATTTTCTTTTTGCTCATTTAAGTGATAACAACTGATGGAAAAAATTAATGAGCCAATAAAAAAACCCCCAGTTGATATTTAACTCAAAGAGAGAGTTAATTTAACTCAACTAATTTGTACTTTTTCACTCAATCTCTTGATTGCACTTGCCGGCTTGTGTTTGATTAGATAGTGCCCAACCCAAAACAAATATTGGTCATTGCAGACACTCTACAGAGGTACTTTATTAGTTTCTTAGTTTATTAAAATTAGTATTTTATAGCCAAGTACTTCTGTCCAAGTCCTCATTGACATAACCACCTTCAGTCTTGATTACCTTGGGTCTGACAATCGGTTCATCTGATTCTCCTGCCAAATCAAACACAGCATATAATGGCGTAAAAGTTATTTTTTCAGAAGGAATTTTGGACTCTTTTTTTGACTTTTTAACAGATTTTTTCTTGGATTTTTTAATCTTTTGCTCAACTGGAACAATGTGCTTCGCTTCGAGAAAATGAGGAGGTGCTAGAAAGGGAGTTATTTGAAATTATAAAAATATACCCCAAAGTAAAATATACACTTACGAATCGACGGATCACCAGCCCAAGGATTTGGAGGACTAACGAGCTCCTCAGACTCGTGTTCTTTAATCAAAATCAGTGCCTTGGCATCTAATTGTTGCGGCTGGAGATCGGCTCCCCAGATCTTTGGCTCCTTTTGCAACTGACTCGTCAAGGGGACACTTCCAATAGTAACAGGTGTGTGCACTGAGTGCTTCGCATGGCAACCATTGACCCTGGCCTCCGCTTCTACTTGGTAACCAATCTGAATGATGCTGCAAAGGTTGAAACATGTTGGCGGTGTGGCAGGTATCTGCAGATCAAAGGTAAATTGTTTGCGACTATTTGTGGCAACACCGTCGCCTGTCTTTTCCACCATCACGAATCGATCTTTATTCGTGTCCGCACTAGGGGGCTGACTGTAGTAGATTACCACCATGGCCAGTCGAACAGTAATATCCTCCACAGTAACACGACTGTCATTGGACACTATTACGTCCACCGGCACGGTCTGGCCTGGCACAAAGCCACCCTGCGGCAGGGAGAGGCGAATACTAAGTGGGGCAGACCGGCAGGGAAAACAGCAATATGTTCTTTGCGATTCCACTTGGGTGGGCACCTAAAAATATAATTTACATTAATTCAGTGGAATTAATTTTTGTTAATTTAACGCTTAATTTAATGGACACATTTCCTTGAAAACTTTCCCAAAGTCTCTTTAATAATTTAGAATCCTACAAACTTCTATTTGTATTCATCCATCCATCCCACCCATCCCGAATATTTCAATCTTTGGCACTTTAATTTTCTTTAAATATTTAGCTCTCTCACCCTCAGCATCATGCTTTCGGTATTCAAATCCATCACTTTGAGTACGGTTAAGGAGCGACTGAAATTCTGATCGAATTTCCAGGGCCTCAGAAATCGCACGTTGGCCAAGTACCGGACCCGGCCGTGGGTTCCCACGAACGAGGAGGGACAGGTGACGGGCAGCTGACAGGCAAATCTATACGTGCTGGTGCCTGGCTCGATAATCACCTCTGAAATGGAGCTTTGATTCAGCTATCTGTGAATTTATGATGATTTATCGTCTTGGAGCACTCACCAATGCTGCTGCCAGAGCCGTAGAGATAGGCCTTGGTGGCCATGTAGTCCACATGGCCGTTGAATAATTCCCCACTGGACAGATCGTCCTCCTCGGCATCGAATTCTGGGTCAGCCCAGTGGGTTTCGGCATATCCTTTTATCTGCAAAATTACAGCTACCCAAAAAGCAAAAGGTGTGTTGTCTATAATTAGAATGCACTCATAATCCAATTAGGGATCCACTCGACAGTAAAAAAAGTTCCCCCTCGAGTGCAGATAACTGAAATGGGGAGGAATGAGTCACAGTCTTACCCTTAACTGGTTTTGGCTTGTCAACTTTGATAACCACCTGCCCAGAAATCAATTGGCCCGCGTAGAAAATCCCCCGGGGGTTATTGAAAAATTCAATCTCACAGATTACCATCGTTTAGCGGATTGATTTGGGCTGATAATCCCGGAGCTAGTGAACTTTTGCCCTGTCTGCTCAGTGTCTAGCAGCACACTGAAGTCCACACGCTGACTCTATTTTTATTTAATTTTGTTTTTTTGCAGAATTATTTTACCCCACATTTTTATTTTATCTTATCAATGCGATACGTATTCATGTATTTAAACACAAATTGGTGTCGGTTTTCGAGGAAGTATTTACATATGTAAGTGACAAAAATGCCGGTAATACAAAATTGATGGGGCTTTGCTATCAATAAAAAATAAACTTTCCCAAGGCTGAGATAACAGTTTAAAATATAAGTATTACAAATAGTTACAAGAGGGTACCTTGTCATATTGCTACTGAATTGATTTGTTTGGTGAATATATTTCACTCAATTTTGTGGCATTGCCAACTTTGTAGGGGTTTAGCACTCGCTCAGAATAAAAAAACATTGCAGTGGCTTTTGTAGAGAGAATTAGGGCGATAAGATAACCGCGGCCAATGGCGAATAAGCCCAGTTAACAAGCCAGATAAAATTTAGTTCACTTTCAGCGGCGAGTGCGTGCGGACCGCTCGCAGGAGTAATATTAATTCTGGAGGAGGTTCGGCTAGGAAAATTCGATCGCCGTCATGTCGAAGAACTGCATGATAACATTCGACCAGAATGAGCACGGCACATACTTCACGGGCCAAGTGATAACCGGCAAGGTAATCGTCAACCTCAACAAGTCCAAAAAACTGCGCGGTAAGTAGGAGCAACTACGATCTAGGACTATTTTACATTAAATAGTACATAGTATATAGTATGGGGGCTATCTAGGCCTCTTCTTATCTTATCGCATCGGATAATGTCAGGTTTGCCAAAAGCAAAAGTTTCAACAAACCATTCAAATGGGTAATTTAATGATAACCATGCGGACACTCGAAATGTGCGATAATTGATGATGGGGCCACAGGCTTATGGATAGTGCTTGTTTTTTTTCTGCTCTGTCTGTTTGGTGGTTTTTTTAGATTTGAGGAAATGCCCGAGGTAGTTAGTCATACTGCCAGTTAGTACACCGCCTGTACACCGTTGTTTCCACCAAAACTAAAAGCGCGGATAGATTTATTATTTTTTTAAACGTTTTTATAAAAATTTGATTCACTCCCAAAACTATTTGTTTATTATACAAATAGACAGAAGCCATTGTGCACATTTTATGGCCTGAAAACTTGTCGAATAAAATAAATTGTTTACTCCCCTGTGGTCTTCCTTTAACGTGTAAACTTGGAAAAAAAAAATTTCAAAAATGTTTGCCTTTTAAATAGATAAAAATAAATTCAAATTTTTTATTCCATCCACAGGAATAAAACTACAAATAAGTGGATATGCACAGGCCCACTGGCGAGACCGTAGACATGGCCGCCCCGTGGCCATTCAAAACCCCAAGAAACGCGTTAAGCGTTTATTCAGCGGACGGGAGGACTACATAGCCTCCACCACGTTTCTCATAGGCTCCGAGCAGGGCAGTACTTTCAACATGGAAGCCGGCACTTATACCTACTCGTTTGCCTGCCCCATTCCCAGCCACTGTCCTTCGTCCTTTGAGGGTGCTTTTGGCCACATCCGGTACCTCGCCAAAGTGACTTTCCTCAAGGCCGGCGCTTCCAATCGCACCCACAACGTTGGCTTCACGGTTTTGAAACTTTTAGATCTGAACCAGGAAAGCAAGATGCTCCGGGAACCGTCCAGCAACGAGAGCGTGGAGTACTTCTGTCTTATGCACACGAAGCCGGTCAACCTAAAGGTCACCTTGCAGCAGCAGGGCTATGTCCCCGGCCAGTTTATGCTAGTTCACGCCCAAGTTGAAAACAATTCCAGCTCGGACTGCCGGAAACTGCTAATCATGCTGCACCTGAGGGCCACCTACACAGCGGATATGCCGTCACTGCGCACCTGTTCCGAGAAGATAATGCTGGTGAAAAGGGAATGCGGCGCAGTGCCACATCACAGCCAGAAGACGTACACGGAGACCCTAAGGATCCCAGCCACGGCCCCCACCTGTGAGCACCTGTCCAAGGTAGTACGGGTGTCGTACGAAGTGCGCGTTGTGGCCGTAATGAACTGGCTGATGGCCAATCCACGGGTGGTACTTCCCGTAACCATCGGGAATGTACCACTTGCCACGGCGGTGGCGGGACCGGATTTCCTGCCTGTCAACGCCAATGCTTTCGCCACCAGTAGTCCGTTGCCGGCTGATCTGCCTTGCACTTCCACGAGAGCCATGGAACTCGCCCAGATGGCCGCCACCGGTGGGGTGAGCAACTCCGGCTACGAACTCTCCGAGGATCTCGAGGACTTTGAGCTGCCCGAGGACGGGGACGATGAGCTGGAAACTACAGACGAATTCGTCCCAGAGCTGCGTAAGTAAAACTAAAGCATTTTGAAAGCATTGTGTAATTGAAACTATTTTGTTTCCCAGCTCCACCAACCTACGAACAGGCCATGTTCATGACCACGGACATTGCGGATACGGATGCCAACACCGTGAGCGAGACGTCTCACTTTACGCCCCGCTATCCCGTCTTCGATGTGGACACCTTCCAGAGTCCGCCACCAAATCCGCCGCAGAAAAAACGACGTCGCCGCCGGAGACGACCCGCCGATCCCGGACAGCAAAAGACCCGCCCGGAGAAGCAACCAGCGGAAAATCAGTTCGTGGAGTCGCCCGTGCAGATTTAAAAAAGCCTTATCACGGAAAATCACAACTCTATAGTATCTTATCTCGGCAGTATTTATTTCTTTTTCGGTTCGCCAGAGTACTAACCAAACTTTTAATATACACATGCATACAGATTGGTAAATAAACAAACAGCCTTATAAAAATGTCTTGTGAGTGATGTGCGATAAATTGCGATAATACCCTAGGGTCTAGACACTGAAACTCAAGCAAAAAATGTCTTTATCAAAATTGTTTTCCTGTGAGTTAAAATAGTACATACGTATTGCTATTTATATGGTTTTATCGAGAGGAAATGGTGTTTTAATTGAAAAATAGAACTCGAAAAAATATTATATTATAAACCAACAAATAAATTCATTTTTTTATGCAAGGATGTCTAACTCATGAAGCCCATATCGTTTTCAGAACTTTTTCTTATCAAGAAACTAAATTTTTTTTTGAAAGAAAACAAAACTCTAATCTAATGAAATAAAGATAAAGAAAAATTCTACGTCATTCATTTTAATGACGTAGGTCAAAAATTGTATCCAGTATTATAATTTTATATTCCGTATATAAATCCTATACTTGATGAGTATATGTACATATGTAAGCAGAGTCGTAGCATCAGAGTCACAGTCCACATCTTCAAAGATGAAGGAAGATTAAAAGTACACAACATTTATTTAAGAAAGGGTGGGGTACCGGTTATCATGTTTATATGTACATATAACCGCTCCGTTCATCCTTTCAGTCCAAGGTCCTTTTCATTTTCCCCTAACCACTTAACATCCACAGCTTTAAGTTTTTGCATATCTAGAAATCTTGTAAAAACAAAACCAATTTATTATTAAGCGGTCTGCATATTTTTTTTGCTATGGTTTCCATAATTTTTGGTCTATATTAGTTTTTCCCTAGTGATTAGTTCCACGAACATTCAAACAAATGAAATTACCACCACGCGCGAATGAGTTTGTTTCGCTTCCCTAAAACACATAAACACCCAAACAAACATTGCCCTTGAGTGGCAATTTATTGTGCCTTCCAAATTATGTTGGGAACTCAAACAAAAACAAAAAGCTACCCCAAAGATATTTATTTATGGGTATCCAGATACATATATATGTATTTCTATGTATCTTAGAAATTTCAAAGCCATACATATTTCATTTATTGGGTTAGGCGCCGGTTAAATCGATTTCGGTTGAGTTGGTATAAATTAGTTTCTATCCCACTGTTGCTTCATCAAATTTGTAACCGGAGAATGTCTTTTGTATTCCGAAACTGCCTTACTGCAGCATATATTAATAAATTATCCTTCTTTATCCCTTTTTTGCAGAGATTTATAGACACATTGGGAGCTGAGAATATCTCCAAATGGACAGAATGACCGTTTTGCAGACCACATATGGACGAAAGAAAAACTTCGGAGGAAATGTCTGGCCACACGAAATGCACATTAAGGACTATTGACCCACTTTTATAGGAATCACTGGGGGCAGGGAAAGTTCGAAAACATTTTTAAAATTGTATCCTAAAACTTTTAAAAAAGATCTTTTTCTAAATATTTGTAAAGAAATAAAAATGTATCTTTGTATTTGCCAATCTTTTTTTCATCTTCGACTAGTTGTTTACAAAATAAAGAATACCTGTGTCAAAACAAAAACTTTAGTAGTAGACTTTTATATAAGAGAACACTAAAAGCACTCTCTTTTATTTTTTCAACTGAAACCCTACCTTTAGATACATACTTTCGTAAAAGTGATGATGTCATAGATCAACCACTATTAGGTGGCCGTGGCCGTTCAAAAATATTCTCATTTGGAAGTTGGCGCTTGTTCGGTGCGGAGAGCCCTCCCATTAGTTTACATTAGTCTTATTTTTGACCTACAACAAATATATTTTTACAAAATTACTAAAAAAAATGGCAACATTTTATTACAAATATATTTCAAAACACTTCAAAAAAATATCAGAAATTTTAAAATTTGTGTTTATATTATTATTTTTAGCTTTTATAAGAGATCCCAAAAAGCTCTCTCTTTCTCTGGCCCCACAAAAGATTCTCCCCTGCTTGTTGGAGTTGCGATGTCACAATCTCTCATTTTTCTGAAAATCTCCCAGAAACACTATTTCACTAAGGTTATTTGTAAAAGCTTTCATTTTAATTTCATTCCTCCTCGGACTCGGAGCAGATTCGGATTTTTTATCATTCTATAGATTGTAGTTTTAAAAACCATTAATATTTAAAGTCCAACCAACTTTTTAAAAACAATTTAACTTAGTAGATAAGTACCGGTTTAAAATGCCATCCACGTGTGTTTTTGAGTTTGATCGTCGAGAGCCGATTTATTATAGTGGTGAGACTATCAATGGAAGAGCTATTCTCACCACAACATCCAGAAAATCTGTCAATGGTAAGAATTTAACAATGAATTATGGTTTCTTATCGCAAGGGCTTAATGATAATCCAATCTTAATAAAAACCAGAAAAACCCAGAACTGGTTTCTGCAAATATACGACCTTTGTACACGTATTTTCCATTGAACAAAACGTGTCGATACACTTAGATGAGCATACAATTTGGCAAGAATTACGAAACCTGCATAATTTTTATCTTTTATTGCTTCCCCAAACAATCAGTAAAAAAATGTGTCGTAGGGAAGCCACTTGTAGCTTAGAAAGCTTAAAAAGCAACAAGTATTTCTTACAGTGGTTAACAGTATCGATTTTTGTGTAGACCTTGAACTTTATAGATTAATCAAAAGTTTAAAATTTTGTTAAAATCATAATTGAAAATAGCAATTAATATTGTATTGGCAGTTGTTTGTACATAATTACAAAAAGCTTGCGAGAGTAAAAGATCTATTAAAAGACATTGCCTTTTGGTAAAACTATAAGTTTCTCAATTTTTTTTCAGAAATATACATTCATTTCGAGGGCGAGGCCAAAGTAAGATGGTCTGAGCAGAAAACTAGCAGAGCGAACGGAATGACCGAAAACCGCAAGGACTCCTTTCGGGGCAAAGAAACCTACCTGGATACCCGAACTAATGTCTTTGGATCTGGAGAACTAGCTGCTGGCAGATATACCTATACATTCTGTATTCCTTTGCCACTAGGCTGCCCCTCTTCGGTGGTCGGAAAGTACGGAAAGATATCGTATGAAATCTCAGTTGTTATAGATCGCCAGTGGCGGTTCAACAATATTTTCAAACAGCCTTTGACGGTGCTCCAGACCTATAATCTAAATATGAGTCCTCAGCTTTTGGTGGGTAGTCATTAAATTTTAAAAAATTTTTTAAATTTTAATGTGTGAATTATTCCGCAGATGCCCTTAGTTCATGAGGACGTCAAGCACTTTTGCTGTTGGCCCTGCACCTCGGGTCCTGTTTTTTCCACCTTCACAGTACCCTTTGGCGGCTATGCTCCTGGACAAAAGATCCAATACATCTTGAAGATCGATAACCAATCATCTGGTAATGATTTGAGTGGCATTGAAGTTTGTTTAAAACAAAGATACAAGTTCCACGCTCAACATCCGTATCACAAAACCCGCGAAACAGAAAACATTCTACACAGGAGTTCGGTGGAAGAACGGGTATTGCGACTCTCTAAACGGATAATTGAGGGCACCCTGCATATTCCATCAGTGCCGCCATCCTCCCGAAATAACGGAATTATTACTGTTGACTATTGTGTCATTCTAACCATCAAGATGGGTGATTGTGCAGTGAATACAAATTTCAATATTCCGCTTGTCATAGGGACCATTCCCCTGATCCAAAGTGCGGAAAATCCTAGAAGAGCTGCGGAATGGATACCAGAGACCCCGGACACGCCGTCTGATGGTGCTGCGGATTTGCCCCCCAGTTATGACAATTGCAGTAAGAGCTACAAACCATGTTAAAGTATTTCTACTCATTTTTATATTATTCCTCTAGTACCACCTCCCTTCGAGGAGGCAACGAGATTTGGAGAGCATTTCATAGACATCGATGTGGATGACCACAACCGGACTGATGACTTTGTACCCCGATATCCGATGTACACAAATTTTGCCCAGCCTTCGGCTCCACCACCGCCTGAGGATAATGGTGACGTGTCTCTAATAAACTCAATTCCTGTTCTTTCGCTGCCGCATTCTGCAACTGCAGCATCTAATCCACGGAATTCAAATGAAAATACAACAACCTATGGCTGGAATACTTAGAGGAAATATGAGACAGATTAAACCGAAATGTGATGAATCGAATAACCTAAGAACAAATGCAATAGAATGGTTTCTTTTTGCACTTCTATTGATATCACTTTAAAAAATGTTTGTGTAGTACTTCATCCGCTGTTACTACGTTCAATAAGTACCCATTTGCATTTTTTATTCTTTTATTAAGGGAAGACTTATCTTGTAATAATAACCCTAATTATTTTAAAGTACTGCAGAATATTCCTGCTGATCTTGTTTTTTTCGAAAATGGATTTTGATCCGCATCTCTTTATTTATTCTCCTAAATTTTCCATGACTACTATCTACTAAGTTTAGGTACATTGCAAAATAAACACATAGTTAGAGTTCTGTATATATATACATTTTGAGTAACTTACAAGCTTGTGATAAAATAATATAATTGAAAGTGCAATAAATTATTTCAAAGATAAACGATCTTTTACATGGATTCTACAAAAACTGGCCTCAGATACAGATAGAATATCTAAACAATTTAATAGCAGATTGCATAGATTTTGTTTATATTTTTATATATCAGATTAAAATTTTTAAAAATTGTTTTTCCTTGGATGCTTAAACTTATTGTTTACAAACAGAGGAACAATGCTACCTACCGGGTCCACAAAAAAAGTTTGTATTCATTAAATACCTAAAGCTCTCTCTTTGGAATTTGGGTGTTCTCTTCCGTATATTAAAAAACTGGAAGTAATGATGTCACATTCTCTTCAACCGATTCCGTCGAATAGGCCGGTACCTCAAAAATAAGTTTGCATTCCAATTTCGTAACTTGAAGCAAAAACACTAGGATCAGTGCGCTCGAATTAAATTATAATTAAATATATATTGTTTTTTTTATATTTATAAGTTAGTAATTATTAAAAATTGAAAGATTTCCTCGATGACATCGACGTGCAGTTTTGAATTTGATCGCCCAGAGGAGGTGTATTATAGCGGAGAGATAGTTCGAGGACGAGCTCTTCTTAATATATCGTCTAACAGGTCTGTAAGAGGTAAGATTTAATATCAAAGATACCAGGACTAACTCAACTTAAGTTTTAAAGGACTCACTTTCGTTTCCCAAAATGCCAAGATTTTTAGGAGCTCTTTTTAGCTTTTTTTAGAAACAAGCAAAAAAAAATCAAAACAAACAAAAAAGCTTCACCAAAAGTACGTATAACCTCAGGCATATGGATATATTTTTTCGCTTAGGAATGCAAAAGAGAGTAAAAAGTGTTTGTTTGTAAATAGTTTAGCCACAAGTTGGTTGGAGTTCCTGGTCGTTTTTATTCATTTCCCTGTTCAACAAAAACACACTACAAAATTAGCAACATAAGCGAATATTCAAATTTTTGTGGATTACTATTTAAGCTATGAACTTGGTAGCCCCCACCAAGCCTCCTGTAAAAAAATAAAACGCCGGAAAATGTTTGCTTGCTTATTATATATTCAAAGGCGTAAATGACAAATAATTTAATACTCTTCCCCCACAGGCGTTTATATAATCCTTGAGGGCGAGGCTAAAGTACAGTGGAATGATGATAAAAATTCACAGGACTTTCATCATGGCTTTTATTTCAAAGGAAATCAGTCTTACCTCAACCACAAAATAAGGGTCTTTGGATCTGGAGATCTAACAACTGGCATCCATACATACGAATTCAGTATTCCTTTGCCTCTAGAATGCCCATCTTCATTGGTTATGGAATACGGCAAGATATCATATGTGATATCGTTGCTTATCGATCGTGATGATCCTTACAACAACCTTTTCCAATACCCGTTGACAATCCTACAGAACTACAACCTTAATTTGAGTCCCGAGCTGATGGTATCCCGATCTAATAATTTAATAAGTTTCATTAATAATATCAATTTTTCAGACACCCTTAGTACATGAGGACGTGAAACACTTATGTTGTTGGTTCTGCCGTTCCGCACCAGTTTTTTACACTTTTATAATACCTTATGGGGGCTATGCTCCTGGTCAGAAGATCCAATACATTATGAAGATTAATAACCAGTCAACTTACGATGTCGATGGCTTTGAAGTTAACCTAAGACAAAACATCAACTTTCGGGCTCAAGTTCCCCAAACTAAAGAACGCAAGTTGGAGAAAACCCTGAGTCACAGTCTTCAAAGGATGTCGGTTCGTCGTCTTTCCAAAAAGTCTTTCACCGGACTACTGGACATCCCTTCTGTACCACCCTCTTCTCGATATGAAGGTATCATTTTGGTTCAATATTTCGTTTCCGTAATCATTTCAATGGGGGAGTGCCACATGGATTCGGAATTTGAAGTTCCCATAGTCATTGGCACAAGTCCTTTTCCTCAAAGTGAAGAAGATACCTCCATTTCGCAGTTGTTTGACACTGAAAATTTTGGTACGCCGCATAGTGTTTCTTCCGATCAGCCACCAAGCTACGACACATGCAGTAAGTTTAGTTTTATTTCGTTTATTCAGAGATTACTAAAATTTCTGAAAATGTACCCACCAGAACCGCCAAACTATGAAGAGGCAAGCCGGTTTCGACCTCGATATCCGATGTTCCTGCCCACGGCTCCTCCCCCACAACCGGAGGATGAGATTTCTGCTTTATTTCAGACTGATACCGATCGTCGACAAGATATTGAAGCCCCCAAAGATGAAGCAAAACCCTACGGATGGTCGCTTTCATCCTGAGATTATTATATTTAACTAAATCAAACTATCTACTAAGTATAAACTAACTACCTCAATAAATATTAAAATCTTCTGTAAGAATTCTCGAAAGCTTAAGTATTTTTGTTGAACCTCGTACGTTAAAAAAGCGAAATAAATTGTACAAAATGTTTAAATAGTCCTGCATCTTTTTCTTTGGCTATATAGATACCTGAGTTCTCTCCTTGGCTCTCTTAAAGTGATGATGTCACTTTCCGAATCTCCCAAACCTGCAGTTTTTCTGGAACCTTTCATAAAAGTTCTCATTTCTGTTGCGTCGCTGGTCGTGTCCGGTAGCTACCATTGCTATCATTGCTGTCGTACTTAATTATAAAATTAAAGCGATATAAACACATCCATAAGACCCGGCAAAAAATGCCCTCTGGTTGCACGTTTGAATTCGATCGACGAGATCCAATATACTATAGTGGCGAAACAATTAATGGGCGTGCTATTCTCAATACAACATCAACCAAGTCTGTAAACGGTAAGCGTAAACATATAAACAAGCTAAATAAATAAACAACTTTAGCCAAGTGAAAGCAAAAGGGGTTTCTTATCACTGCAGTTGAATGATAATGTAGTAACAGTACGACTAAAAGCTTTTCTATACCCTAAAGAATATTGTTTATTAATCTAAATAACTGATACACGATGAGCTAAGCCTGCCCCCTGTCCCCCTCGTTCCATCATCACCCACATTGTCAATGTATTTTTTTTTTGCCTCCTCTAAATTATTTCGGCAATCCAAACAAAAAACAAAAAAGCTCCCACTGACAACTTTATATATATTTGGCACACACATGCATGCTTGTAGCTTAGAATTAAATTGAGAGAAAAAATTCGCCAAATTTTGCACAAAAAACATTCGCTACAGTTGAATCGATACACTCCAAAATTATATAGAAATATTTTGTACATTTTATTCTTCGCAGAGGTTTACATTCTCTTTGAGGGCGAAGCTAAGGTACGATGGGATGAGCGCAAAAGTAAAACTTATCATGGAAGGACCCGATATTACACGGAGTACTACCGAGGAAGGCATACGTACCAAAGTTCGAAAACCACTGTCTTCGGATCCGGGGATATGGCTCCTGGCACATACACCTATAACTTCAGCATCCCATTGCCCCTGGAGTGCCCTTCCTCGATGGTTACCAAGTACCAGTGGAAGTTTAATAATATTTTCAAACAACCACTGACGGTGCTGCAAACTTACAATCTCAACATGAACCCTGAACTGTTGGTATGCCTGAATACAATTTTACCGCCTAGATAAACACTATTCTATTATTTTTAATTGTTATTTCACAGATTCCCGTGGTTCGCGAGGACATAAAATATTTTTGCTGTTGGCCCTGCAGATCGGGTCCTGTGTTATCCACTCTGACCATACCCTTTGGTGGCTATGCCCCTGGTCAGAAGATTCACTTCACCCTGGAGATTGACAACCAGTCATCCCGGAGCGACCTTGATGGCATCGAAGTGTGTCTAAAGCAAAACTACAAGGTCACTGCTGATTCTCCATACCACAAATCTCGCGATAAAGAGCACAGACTGAATGAAAGCAACCAAGTGGAGCGAGTACTGCGAAATAGTAAGAAGGTCATTAATGGAACCCTGGATATTCCAGCTGTGCCTCCATCATCCAGGAACGATGGCATCATTACGGTGAACTACATGGTGGGTCTGACCATCAACATGGGGGACTGTGCTTGGGATTCAGATTTTGACGTGCCAATAGTCATTGGCACTATTCCACTTGTACAGAGTGCTGCGGATCCCAGTCATGCCGCGGAGTGGATACCGCAGGTTCCGGCAACACCACATGGTGCTAGTGCTGATCTACCACCAAGCTACGACAATTGCAGTGAGTAAAAAGTTTAAACACTTTTGAAAAACATTTTTTAATCATTTTAAATTGTTTTGACAGAACCCCCGACATTTGCCGAGGCAGCCTCTTTTGAAGAGAAATTTGTCGACATTGATGTGGATGAGAACAACCGTACAGATGACTTTATACCGCGATATCCGATGTACACAAACTTTGCTATGCCCTCGGCTCCTCCACCCCCTGGAGAGAGTGTAGATTCCCCTTTGTTAGCCACTCCGGCATTTTCTATGCCGTATCCTCCGGTTAACCAACCGGCTTATCCTCCGGCTAACCAATCGGCTTATCCACCAGCTAACCAACCTGGTTATCCACAAAGCTACCAACCGGGCTATCCACCAGATAACCAGCCGGGTTATCCGCCTGTTAACCAACCACCTTACCCACCAAGCTATCGGCCACCCGCTGGATACCCAAATCCGAACAATCAAACCACCTTTTCTTTTGGCTGGAACGCTAATCAATGAATAGTTACCTCAATAGATCGTAACCAACTACCTCAAAAACAATCTTTAAGTAATTCATGAAAACTATGTAAAATAAATTTATCTCAGGTAAACTATGTAAAATAAATTTATCTCAGGATAATTATAACCAAATATCTACATTATTTATTTGAACAAACCGCCTTCAAGGATATTTAGAATTTCAGTGCTGCCAGACTTTGTACTTAGTCCTTGCCTGTATAAAATGTCCTTAGTGAACAACTACCCATTATTATGTCTCCAAAAATATTTAACGAAAGAATTTCGAACAAAAACTGCGGCAGAAACTCGGTAGTGGCGCTAAAATTTTACATGTTTTATACATTCTACATGAAACGAATAAGATTAACAAGATTGTTAAACATAATAAGGGATGTTTTTACAGATGTTTTGAAGGAAATACACGAGAAAAAAATTAACTAAATATTTTTCTTAAATTTTAAACAGATGGCAAATCCATCGACACATCGTTTAGGTATTCCGTTCAAGAATCGGATGAATATTGGCAAAGATAAAGCTATGGCTGGGAGCCATATTGACCTTCCCATGCAATATCCACATTTCAAAGGGGATATCCCAGAAAAATGTATAAAAAATATAAAAAATATTTTGTTCTCAGGTTTTGATGGAAATTGATAGAGAATCCACCTTCAAATCGTTTAAGTTATTCCGTTCAAGAATCGGATGAATATTGGCAAAGATACAGCTGTCGCTGGGAGCCATATTGACCTTCCCATGCAATATCCACATTTCAAAGGGGATGCCCCAGAAAATTTACTGAAAAATCTAAAAAATATTTTGTTCTCAGATTTTGATGGAAATTGATAGAGAATCGATCTGCAAATCGTTTAACGTATTCCGTTCAAGAATCGGATGAATTTTGGCAAAGATAAAGCTATTGCTGGGAGCCATATTGACCTACAATCCATATCCCATACAATATCCACATTTCAAAGGGGATGCCCCAGAAAATTAAATGAAAAATCCAAAAAATATTTGTTTCCTAGATTTTGATGGAAATTGATAGAGAATCGATCTTCAACTTATTTAAGGTATTCTGCTCAAGAATCAGATGGAAATTGGCCAAAGTAAAGTTATCGCTTGGGGCCATATTGTCCTTCCATTATTCGGCCGTAACTTACGAAATTTGGTTCATGTATTAGTTAATATTTTAGGGTTTTGCTTACTCAAATTAAAATTTTTAGTTGATGTTTATATTTTAATAGAGTGTCTCAGTTAATTAGTAGTATCTTAGTAATTTATTTTCATTTGCGAAAAACAAATCTTTCTGCAATATGCGTTTTGTGATTCTACAGATACTTCGAATGTCAATTCATGTAGAAGTGGATTAGCTGATACCAGTCGGTGAATAGCCACAAGAGTACGGCTAAGTGGGCTAAGACAGAGTCCACTCTCTTACCTGTCCGAAGACGATACAGAGACGAAGAGAGACTCAAAAGGTGGTCTCAGGTGAGCGGGCTTAGAAAAAGAGAGCTACTGACTTCCACTCGCCGAAGTCGACTAAAGTGGAAGTCGAAGACACGTAGGCGTTGCTCAGACGCTGCCAGACAGATTCATTCCACAGTGAGACTTCGTCGCGATCGCAAGCTTCCGAGATCGAACCGCCACCGCCACTTCGAGCATCGGATCAGGAGCAGCGACCCCTTCCACACCGGGTCACCCACAGCCCGTGACCGCATTCTCCGGCGGCCCAGCGTCCCAAAAATTGACTTTGGGTTCTTCTTTAGACGTACCTTGGAATTCCGTAGAATCCCTTTGGCGGCCATATTTGTTTCTCATTTCTTCGATCGACTTTGATTTGTGTCAACCAGTGTGGGTTCCGTGAAAAAATACAAATTAAAAAAATACAGGAGCGGAAGTGTTTGCCACAGGCTGAGAATTCATTTAATTTCGAAAAGATTTGAGTTCGAGATTCAAGAATAAAATAACACCAAGTGTATGGGTGTATGTGCTTGAGTGTGCGAGCTATGGACGTGTGTGTGCCTGTGAACCCGATCGCGAACGCTGCTTGTGTGCGTGCAAGTGCCCCTATGTGTGCCGCAAGAAATATCCGCTTACCTAAGCGAAAAAATTCTCTCGCATCGACTGCGGCGGCAGTTTAAGAACCGCACCTGGACACAGATACAAGTCAACACACATACAGAGAATATACACTCGCAGCCAGACGGCTAAAAAAAATTCAGAAAAAAAAATAAAGAAATACCTGTGCACACGGACGTGGCTGGCACACAAAGCCAAACCAGAAAATCCACATTGTTCGGGCTAGTTCGTCTCGTGTTGTCGTTGTCGTAGTCGTTGTCTCGTTCTCTTACTCGGTACCCCCTTCTTGCTTGGTGTCGCGCCCCCTCTACAATAAAAAATATATATAAAAACAAGTAACGTTTAAAAAAACAACGTTAAGATAAGCCCCACAAAATGGGTGATTCTACGCCTATTTGCCGGTGCCGTGTCCTGTACTTGGGCAGCGCCGTGCCCCGCCAGAGCAAGGATGGTCTCCAGGGCATCCAGGAGCCGTTGAGGAGCCTTTATCCCTCCGAGGGGGCTGTGGGCGCCAAGGGCATCGACAGCTGGCTGAGCGTCTGGTCCAATGGAATTCTGCTGGAGAACGTGGACGAGAACCTAAAGCAAATCACACGCTTCTTTCCCATCGAATCACTGCATTATTGCGCCGCTGTGCGTCAGGTGCTCATCCCGGAACGGGGCAATGCACATCCGGAGCCAAAGTTCCTTCCGCTGGACTCGCCCTTCGCCCGCATGCCTCGCGCCCAGCACCCGCCAATCTTCGCCGCCATTCTGCGACGCACCACCGGCATCAAGGTGCTCGAGTGCCACGTCTTCATCTGCAAACGGGAGGCGGCCGCCAATGCTCTAGTCAGGTGCTGTTTCCACGCCTACGCCGACAACTCCTATGCCCGCCAGTTGGAAACGGGCGGAGGAGGCGGTAGCAGTGTCTACGGGACTCTAAAGAGCGCCGCTGGTAGCAAGTCCAACGGCGACCTGACCAGCGTTGGTCTCTCGAACGGAAATGGAACTGGAAACGGAAGCCACCACCTGGCCCTCTCCGCCCAGGGTGGCTGGAGATCGCGGGCCGGCAGCACCACAACTCTGAACAGTCTGGGACGCACGTCCAATGGCCACGCCCCCAACGGATCCGCACTAGGGCTAAATGGGGGAAGCACTGGAAGCGCCGCTGAGGGCTATACGTCCGTAAAAAACTGTAAGTACTGGACTTGGAGTTCTAAGTCTAAGCTTTTATAGTTATTTATAAAAGCTAAAGGCAGCAAAAATTATATAAGAAATACTCCGTAGCATTCGACTCAGGCAGTCAATAGAATTTTAATAGGCATTTGAAATATTTGGACCCGTCTGAAATATTAAGCAGCTTTAAAAAAAAAACATTATTAAAGGGGAGAGAAAATGTAAGAACTGACGAAATAAAATAATATATCTGCTTTACTTGCAATTTATTAATTTACAAACACTTAAAAATGTTTACAAATATTTATTTTTATAAAAATGTTTAAAAATTTTAAGATAAAGGAAATATTATCATGGTTCTGCTATTTCAAGCACAAATAGTAAGCGTACAACTTCCATATTGTACTTTTTGCAAAAACAGAAAACAAAAGAGTTCGTTGCCTAAGTCTTTTATTGACAGCAGGTGACGCGTCTTCTAATTGCTAAGCCATGACGCGATCAGTGCTGTGATCTCAGCTTCAAGACCCTCTAGTAAACTATCTGAGGTTAGATGCAGATTTATTGAAGAGCAACAGGTAGCCAGTAGAAAAGGGAGATGTTCGGACACACCTTGAAAACCCGGCAAAAGGTATGCACTTTATGGGTTTGCTGCAGGTATTTAATATTGACATTTTTGTGCCGGACTGCCAAGCCCTGACGGACGTTTGGCTTGAAATCGATGGTGAAACGATGACGGTGTCTCGGCATAGAGAGAAAGAAACACTTTTCGCTGCGACCAAACACTTTCCACTCATTTAAATTTCAACGATGGCGGGCAGAAGCCGAAACACAGAAGAGGCTAAGCCTCGCCGTTTTACGATTCGGCTGTTTCCCCGTCCATCGGTTATAGCGAAGTTATGATAATTATCATGTAAATTGCTGAGACTCAGACTGAGTCTCCGACTGAGGAAAGCAGGTCTTTTCTGCGACTGCCACATATCATCTCGAGCTGGTGCTGCTCGTGCGAACAGGCGCGATCTCTAGCCCGGCATTCAAATTAACCGAATTTCGCTGCGGATTCCGACTGGGCTAATGCCAAACTCACTCCCCGTTAATTTGCATGTAGATTGAATTAGCACAAGTCTGTATATATATATTGTATATCCAAGCTTGGGTGTTTGCATATAATAAGCAATAGGGTCGAAGCGAAATCTTGCGAGATAACTCGTGGGTCGGGTGTGTCGGTTTGGTGTCTCACTCATGCCTCAAGCCCCAACCGTTTTCAAACTGTGGATTTACCCGTTCATTTTCCATTCATGAATAGTACAGTCTTGGTCAAACAGGAAATAGAAAAACCTTCAAAATTGAAAAGGTTTTAGGAGGGTAACAATCACAAAAATTCTCAAAAAGTCTCTACAATATTATAAATAAATAATTAATCAGTGACATCAAAATTCCTAAGTCATTGGAGTTACTTACCTCCTCCCAAAATTGTAGAGCCCTCGTGATGTTTTTCTTCCAACAGTTTCAACTACAGTCTTCTATAAGATGATGTTTATTTATTTATATTTGTTAGTGATATTTTTAACAAACTCTGAGCAAACATGCTAATTGAATTAAGTTCCTCCCCGAATCAAATGACTTGCTGTAATGGGTTTGCTAATTACTAATGGGCCTATCCCACTAGCCAACGTAATTTATAAAATTCAAGCCTGTCTGTCACTGCCTTCTGACTGTTTCTCACAACCTCTCGGCCACGATCTGGGCAATTATTGGCCGTCTTTTGGTGGCCGCGCCCTTCTTGGCACCTGAGCCACCTTTCTCCCGCTCCCAAGAATCCCCCACATGTTCAACTGTGGTCGCGTGCATATTGGTAAGAGTGGGGTTACCACCAACGCAAAAGGGGGGAAAGCTGTGGGGGAAGGGCGGAGGTACACTCATTATACACATGCATGGGCACTTGCGCGCCAGCGAGTAAGTAAATCGAGATGAACGCGTGAGAAAATTTTCGGCTAGGGTCTGATCATTTTCTTATGACTGTCTCTCGTCTGTTTTCATGTTCCACCGACTCGAATCCGGATTCGGATTCGGATTTGGATGGGTTGGATCAGATCGCTGGGAAGCCAGTCAGTCTGTTAGCTAGCCAGCCAGTGAGCCGACTGGGAGAAGTGTGAAATCGCCGTAAAAAGAGAGAGTGCAGGGAAGGGTACGGGCGGAATAGGGGGTACAGCCGGAATATCTACGTCACTGTAAAAGTGGCTGAGTGAAGTGAAACTCTGGCGAGAAGCGATAAAATCTATTGTTGAACACGCTCATCCCCATATGTATTTATATCTGTGTGTGAGAGATTTCTTATTCATTAACATTTTTAATTTGCTCCGGGCCATAGTCGTCGTCGTCGTCGCAGTCTCTTCAAGATTAAGGTTGCCAAGAGGTCGCCGTTCTTTCCACGGGGATCGCAACGAGGCTGCTCCGGATCGGATCGGATCGGATAGGAGTGGAGTGGAGTGGAGTGGGAACGTCATGTAGTTAGCTGAGCGGCTGACGGCGGGTAATTGCGTTTGCTTTCATTAAAGCGACACTTATTATGATTCGTTTTAATTAAACGCACTTATTTGAGTCGAGCTTAATGTACAGAAAGTGTGCTGCCTTGCATTTGTCGATCATTGCCACTAAATCGTTTGTAAAAATAAAAACAGTAGTCCACTTATCGAAAGGATTTTATATTTCAAATTGTATAAACCACTGAGCTTAAAAACTCTTCAAATAATATCTATATTACTTTCAAAGTGTACCTAAAATTACCTGTATGTTACTATTAAATCACAATTCACTTTTTAATCGCATGTACCTTGTCGTGTAAGTAGCAATTGACTTATAACAAAGTCAGTTTACTTAATTCAGAACTTAGTCGAGTGCTATGTAATTTGAAGCCTGCGAATATAAGTGATCACTGTCACGAATTCTCGGATAAGCTGTACTTCCGTGGTCCGAAGAACAAGACTCCTTGGGAACGATCACCATTATTATGGGGAAAGACATGCACTAGTTTGAAAAGTATCCACCGGCATGGCCAGTTGACCGTGGCAGAAGCCTCCTACCATCGGGAATGCAACCTGCTGCACCACCTTCTGCTGCAACACCTCACCCTGCCCCCCATTCTCTCACTGATCAGCTTCCGCTGGGGGCTGCAACATTTTTGCGCGGCTATTACGTTTATATGTATATCGCTTGCATCCAACTTGCAACTTGCAACTGGCCACTGCCGCTATTGCATTATTATGCAAAGAGGCTGGACGGACGGACGGGGAACGATGGCCGATCCGATCCACGGTGCGGAGGCATAAACAAAGACGGGACACATTAACCGAAATCCAGTTGCAGTTGAATGACTTGGTAGCATGCAACACCGAGCCAGTGCAACTGCCGAGCTGGATTCGATCGTAACGCGATTATAAAAAATTCAAGTTTGATAGTTGCCTTAGTTGCCAGATTTGAATGTGATCTCTCAGCTGCTGGCATACTTACAGCTGTTGTTCTGGAACACTATTTCTCCATCATCTCGGCTGACAATTGACGGTCTGCGAGTTAATGCACATTTAGTGAATGCCAGAGAGTTTGCATAATTACCTTAATTTGGATGGTGTGTCCAGTAGCTTTTACGCAGATATAGGAAAGTTTTTCTCGGATAATTGGGGTTTAACTATAGCAGCTTTCTTTTGTGCCTGACATTTAGATTAGTAGAATTTTCTAATTAAAAATAATTTGATAGAGTCATTTCTGCTCGGCAATTTATGCAATTACCTATTAAAACTAGATTTATAAGAATTTCATTCAGAACTAACTTCAAGAAACTTCTATGTCTCTTTTCCGTGGCCTGAAAATTTGCTAGAAACTTACTCCACCACTTTTTGCATATTCCCATATATTTTATGGAAGTTTGACTGTACTGGTTTTGGAAACCCTGCAAAGACATCTCGGTAGAGTCTGTTGGAGCCCAATCTACCAGCGCTGCTTTGTCTATCGGCTGGCATTCCAAACCGACATGATCGGCCTAGATTCCGGCTTGCAGCTGCGCATGCGTCCCTCCGCCCACTGGGAAGCCCAAGACTTGGCAAACGCCAATGATGGAAAACGGAAAGAAAACTGCATGCCACTTGGGGCTGGTTTTCGTGCTTTGCTTGGCATCGTTCGGAGTAGTACGTGAAAAAAAATACGGGCTGCAAAAAATATTCGACAATGCTGGGCGCAGTTTGGCGCTCTCTGCCAATTGCCACTCCTCTTCCGTCCGAGTTGGCTAAATGCCAGCAAAGTGTTTTGTTTTGGCAAGCCTTTGCATTCGTGGTATTTCGACTCGAATTTAAATCGAGTCGAGTAACCAGCTAACCTAACCCCTTCCATTTCCATTTCCATTTCGGTGGAAGCTAAAACGTGGAAATACGATTTTCACGCACGCATGCGCATCTGCTGAGTGAGAGTATCAGTTTTACTTTTTGATTGTGCCGCTTTTATTAAACTTCCTCGGCGATTATGACGTAAGTCCGGCCGGCCAGCCGTACTACTTGGCTGAAATAATTTTGAGTAATTGCCAACTAGAGAGACAGGAGAAGGAATTTGTGAAGCAATTACCCATCGACATCGACATCGACATCGACATCGACATCGACTCATGCTCAAGCACAATTAGCCTAAGCCGATTCGCGTGGAAATATTATAATCATTAAAATAATATCCAATCGGTTGTTTAAACAACTTTGTGATCTGAAGTTTAATGGACTTCCGTAGACATTTACGCAGATTGCATTCCGTTCACGGTAAAAGTAACGGCTGTGTGGCGAACCGGAGAAATGAAAATGCGGCAGCACAGCTTCCTGCTGAGTAAATAATTCAAATATGGCAAAACTATATGTTATGTATGTATGTTTGTAAGCCAGGTCGAAACACATTTGGGCAAAGGGGTCTAAAGAGAACTGGTTCACACATTGATGGGAAACGAAACCATTTAAATTCACTTTCGAAATGGTTTCACGTTGGGCAGCCAAGGTAATTAATGAAAAAAAAATAAATGAAAGTGAACAGATTATCCCCGAGTCAACTCCGATATTGGCTCAGTATGAAGGAATTTTGCACGCTTGGCTTAAATATACAGTAATATATTCGGCATTTGACATTTTGGCCATGCGAAAAAGCCCCTTGCGTTGCTAATTAGAAAGCTCCTCGTCGTACAGGTTGTTTCCCACAAAATGTTAGATTGTCTAAAACACCGCTCTCATTTTCAGCCTCAACCGAGCCAAGTCTAAGAGGTCAATAGACCCCGGACCGTGTGGATTTCTCATGCCGGCAGATGAGGCAATATATGTACTCTATGCCGCCTAGTAGAATGGCAAACAAAGGGCCAAGACACAAACCACAAAGAGTGGTCCGAAAAAGAAATTATGACATGGTTGGTGAAGGTACAAAAAAAAATAACACTGAATAACTAAAGAAAAAAAGCGACCACAGAAGACACTCCACAAAGTGACTCGTCGCTTTTCGAAAATGGGCTGGGCCGGGGCTGGGACAGTGGAACCAGACGATCGGGTTTTCGTTCGGGGCTCTGGGGGCTCTGAGGCCTCATCCAACTGGACTGCAGGTGTAGCCACGCTCAGGTTATTAAATTACCGTTATTTATTACAAAACCGTTGCCGCCGTGGCCCAAATGCGTCGCAGAACCGCGACAACTGCTTCATCGGCATGGCTACTTTGCAACTTTTGGCTCTGACTTGGGTTTCCGACTTGGTCCGACTTGGTCCGACTTGGGCGACCCTCGTCGAACCAAATTTGAATTTGACCAGCCATTGTGATGGTCTTGGCCCGTTTTAGACCATTCCAAGCCGATTAGCCACGCTCAGTCGATGGGCCGGCGTTTTGGCTAATTCGTATTCGAGTGCTGCAGCTTTGTTCGGTTTTTTGTCCAGTGACTCAGCACTCTGCCTTCAGCGGCGGCTCAAATGGTGAGAGAAGTACGCCCAAGGCCTGGTGCCCTAAACAGCCCACCTCCCCACGTTCCAGCCACCCCATTCAACCCTCCAACCCACAATGGATATCAATGGTCAGTGCGCAGCATCCGTGGACCATGAAGGTCGGGGGAAATCTGACAAGGCTGGCTCACAAGTGCTAAGGTGCTTTCCATTAGCATCTAATCAGGGTACAATGTATTGATTTCAATATGTAAATAAAGCTGAGCACAGGCAACAACAATTACTTTATTTTTAAGGCCATGAAGTTATTCGTTTTGAATGGCACATGAATTTGATTTCCATCACATTGTAGAACGACAAGATCAGAATACTAGCGTTAAGTTATATTTTTATAGAATTTGTACTTAATATATATTACTCTTTCAGTTTATGGGAGTAGTGCTGACCTCAACGTAACGGTCGACGATGGCGATGCCTCACTGTACAATGGCGACGAAAACCACAAAGTCTGGAGCGGATCACAGGACCAACTGGACAGCATTGGGGCCGTGGAGAGCCCGTATGAAATGTTTTCGGGCAACACCTCCACTTTGGGGCGCCCCTTGAGAGCACGTCAAATTAGCACACCCATCGAAGTGCCTCCGCCCCCCGTAAAGGAGGAGCGCAAGCAGAAGCGGGACAAGAAGTCCTCAAAGTCCAGCGGCAGCCAAAGTCTGTCAGGCACCCTAATCCGTCCGAAGCCAATCCATCCGGCAGCCATGCATCGTGCCGGAATGCAGGGACCACCAGGACCCGGCAGCATGATCTATGGTCCCGTTAGCGGGCCAGGATCCCGCTACCATACGATCAGTCATCGCGGCTTCCCGCCAGGCCCTCCGCCGCCTCCCAACCACATGGGTCACCTCGCGCCGCCCCACCATCCCCATCCACATGCACACATGATGCACCAGCACATGGGCGGCATGCCTCCCATGCAGATCCCCGTCATGATGCCGCAGCAGTACGCCACGCTGCAGCCCTCGCGCTCCACCAGCAAGAAGAAGAAGAAGGACAAGAAGAACGGAGTACCAGTGGGCATGCCCATAGTGCCGCCCATCTACGCCTACCACCAGCAGCAGGCCATGGGCGGAGGACCCCCGCCTCAGATGGCCCATTCAATGATCGGAGAACCGCGTCCTTTAAGCCACTCCAGCAGGAAGCTGGCGGCCTCCATGGGTAACGGCCTGGACGACTCCGGCAACTCGGGAGCGGAGTCACCATCTCCAGGTGGAACGGGAATATATAAGGTGAGACACCAAATTTCATTATTAAGCTTGGATGTTTCTTTAATTTATTTGTTAGCCAACGAAACAGCTTTTTTTTTAGAAAATTGTTTCTATAAAACTTTCTTTTTAATCTTCTTTCCAGCGCAAGGGTCACCTGAACGAGCGAGCCTTTAGCTACTCCATTCGGCAGGAGCATCGCAGCCGGAGCCACGGATCCCTGGCCAGTTTGCAGTTCAACCCGCCGGACATGAAGAAAGAGCGCGAGATCGCCCAGATGGTAGCCGGTTTGGACCTGAACGACGGCGAACGACCCATGGGTCCCAATACCCTGCAGCGCAAACAGGCCGCCATGCAGATGGCCAATGGAGGTGGACCGGGACCAGGACATGGCCACGGACCAGGACCCGTACCGCATCCCCATGCACATCCTGCGCATCCACATGCCATCTACGGTCCCCTGGGGCCGGCCAGCAGTTTTGGAAAGCCGCGAAGATAAAATTCGATGGGAATGGGATTACTAGATTTTCAAGCTTCCGAGTTATCCCCATAGATATACACAACGTTTAGCGATGCTGGTCAAATTAGAAAAGGGTGGGTCACACGCCAGAGGTCAGACGGCGGAAGGAGCCACCACCAGATGGAAAAGATTCAAGCCGGTTTCCCCAGAGTGAAACCAAAACTTTACATAAATGAATATGTGTGCCTTATTAGGTTTATACTAAAAGTATATGCGCTCGCTAGTGGTCCATGAGATACCATACATAAATCGTTCTAGAACACACTGTAGAATATTATGCTATATGCTTAGTCCAATGGATGGCGATCACAAAAATGTAAAATACTCCATGGCAAGAGGATTGCACACGCATATACCGTACGTACATTTACATATATGCAATCGAATATGTACAATAAACTATATGTATCTACAATAAAACTGTTAACAAACAAACGCAAAGATTGCACGCCTTGAAGTCATTGTCCTGGCGCACCTAGGTGCATATAGTTCTGAAAGCCAAGAGGTGGGTGTCATGTCTGGGGAGGAATTATTATTGCGGAATGTTGGCCTCGGCTTCAGCCTTGTCAGTGGGCTTGCAACATGCAAAGTACGGGTATTATGTGTTCAACTATTGCAGACAGCGCCTCGCATGCAAATAGAAATACCCGAACCAAATCGATTTGCATTCAAATGCGCTCCGACTCGAAAATGAATTCCAGGCCCGGTGTGGGGGGCTTTGGGTCCAAACTCTGTTTGGCAACACAGCAATTCGGCCTCCAAGTAAGCGGTGTGATTTGAATTTTGACGACGATGCCAGCAGATGAATATGTATGCACCGGAGAATTTCGGGAGAAAAAAAGAGTCGATTTCACTTCCAGTTTCACTTGCGGCGAGAAAGATAATCACCTGTTCAAGTTCGGGTTTTTGAAGGGCCCTGGACCGTGGGTTAATTCATAACGAAACCAAAAAAAAATGTATTGCTTATGAAGCCTTAGCCGACCAGTTACCTAATTCTACGCAGGTGAGAGCTTGCCAATCTAGAGACGTAAATCAAATTTGGCAGCTCGCGCGCCTTCGTGTGCATTGATTTTGCAGTTTCAATTGCGCAATTCACGTGCCTGCCTTTAGCCAAAATAAATAAATAAAAAATTTAAAAAACTTGTACATACATCGGTATCCAAGAGGAGGCCTAAGTTGGCCGCCTCTCTGTGTGTCAGCGGCGCACTGGCTTTGTGGGGTTTATGGAAATTCCACATTGTATGAAACGAGAAAATGCAGCATTCCATGTCCAGTTTTACAGGTACCCCAAAGCGCCTGCTTGGTCAGGTGGTCGAGCAGCCAATTGTCCACTTATGTTAACCTATTGAAAGCCAGTCCTAAAGCTGTACGTGGTACTTGAAAAAAATCCATAGCGATTAATAACTAAAGTAGATAAACAGCTTCAATATTTATTTTCTTTTAATGCCGCCATAAAATTAACAACCATAACACTGATTTATAATCACTTTTCCGTATCTCACGTAATTAATATCAAAGACATAAGAATAGCAGATACAGGTGACCTCGACTTTAAAATGCAGACATGTGTTTTCTTGGCCACTTAATAAAGTTTTTTTGTCACATACTACCACAAATCTTGAGTTCAATCAAAAACGTGGCTTGATCAAAATAAGTTATCAGAAAGGTTTCTTTCACCTACATTTGCATAATAAAATATACACCACCCATTGAGCTCGAAAAGCCAAGACCCAAGCCTATCTCAAGACTCTTAAGAGAGTAGCAAAACACCTGCAACTTGGTCAGTACGTCACCTCCGCAATTGGCCAAAACAAACCGCTCCAACAGAGCAGAAGTATGGCTTGGGCTTGTGGATCTCGTTTGTGGCTCTCTGCTCACCTCTCGAGCTTTTGCAGACTTAGATCCAACTGATTTGGCTGGAACCCACTGCCAAGACTGGTTATTGACCATTGTCAACGGGTGTCTACCGATGTGTGAGTGGGTATCTGTGTGTGTTGGTAGCAGCCTAGACTGCAGCTAACTTTGGGCTGCGGGCCTGGGTTGCGGTTTGTTTATTGATAAACTCGTAGATACTTTTCTCTATAGCTGTTAATTTGGTCGTCCATCCATGTATTGGTCTCTGCGCCTATATATTTAGACACTTATATATAGAGACGTACCGTGCGATTGAATCTTTGGAATGCGGACAATCCAGTTAGCAAATGGAATTCTTTACACAGCCAACATAGCGAAACTGCTCAATGTGGCTGCTAAGAAGGAGGGGCCAGCACTTGACACTCCAGTTCCGAGCACTGACGAAGCAGGATTTCCAGAGTTCCCCAATGAACATTAAATAAAAAAAAAAAATACCACCTTTGTTTCCACTTCTAAATCCATTTGAAGGCAAAAATATGAATAAACTGAAATGAGGTCAAGAAAATGATTGCAGGCAAAAAATGATTGCCTGGGAAAATTGCATTACCTTATTGGGTACATACCTTTATCTGACCAATAACTCCATAAAAAGTCTTTCAATTAAAATAGTAGAATAAAATAAATTTAAAATACATCCTGTAGAATATGTTTAAAAAAAAAATCATAAATTTCAAAAATGAAATCATGGAATCATTTGTTGAGGATAGATTCAGTCAAACTTCTTTAATAAATGAAAAAAGATTTCTTCAACAATTTTGGAATAATATTGAATAATTTATAACTTTTAAACTAAAATTTATTAAATTATTTCAAGGTTATAACTAAATTATAAATTGGTTGTTTTCTATTTTATCTCATTAACTTAGGACAAATACATATATTTTCTCTTTTAAAAAATTTTTATAAAAGTATGCAACAGAATATTTTATTTATAAAAAGAGACATATAAAATATAGTACATTTTTAGGCTTGTCTGTTATCAATAATTAAACTAAAAACTATAAAACTAAAAAATCATTAAGAATACTCAATTTTTTTATCATATCACTTTAAGCATCTACCTTTCGACGGAAGACGCAAAACAAGCCCACCTGACGGCTGATTTACTCAATCATGTCAATCAAAAGTCAACCTGTCATAGGGCTTATTTTATTGAGGGGACTGGAAACTCTGCTCTCGGAGCGGAGAGTTCCTGTCCATTGCGGGAGTGGAATATTAAGCAGCCTGCAGAGTCCTATAAAAAGGATGCACATCTATTCGCGGCCACCAGTCTGCCCGCAAAATATCCAAGAATGGGATTCAGGACGTGGTCGCGGTTAGCTGTGCTGGCGATACCCTTATGGGCCGTGGCCTTCTACCTTTTGGTAGTAATGCCTGTGCCCGGACACACGGCTAGTCTTGGGAGCGGAAAGGAGGAGCAACGACAGCAGGACCTGGAGACAAAAATAGGAACGGATTCAGAGCAGTCCAATGGATATTCGCGGGATACCCCATTTCATTCTCGATTCAGCAACAGACGCAACCAGAGGTCCGCAGGCTTTGTCCATAGATTACCAATTTTTTCCCGTCCCATTATACCAATCGAACTGGATCTTATAATGGATACTGACGAAGAAATCCGCCCGAAAACGAAACGCTTTGATGATTACGGCCATATGAGATTTGGGAAAAGAGGCGGCGACGATCAGTTCGATGACTATGGTCACATGAGGTTCGGCCGGTAGACCCGGTCTAAAACTAGGCATCTTAACCTAGGTCCTTGAGTGGTTAGCTTTTGTAAATAGTACATGCCGATTTACATACACCATTACTGCTTATAACATTAAATGTAGTCTAGAATATACAATAAATAAGCGCATTGCAAAATTCATTCTAATATTGATTCTCAAGATTTTGAAATTCTTCTTTAAAATATGGTTTGGGAAAGCTTCTTAAAATATTCAAATAAATATTACTTACATGTTCCTGTGGCTTGATTTTCTTTAATCCTTCCTATTTAATAAAAATTTGCTAAAGAAATCCTTCCCTTCATCCAAAAATTATAATGTTCATAAAACTGAAGTAGCATATTTTCTTGATAAAGTTTCAATGATTTAGGAACATTCCCAATCTAAATTCGATAGGCAATTGACACTCCACCTCAGAACCGATACTATATATTTCACCATACACAATCAATGAGCTCTGGGTGGCAGAACCAGGTGATTGCCCAGTAATCAAAGTGGGTTTGGAGCGTTAACGTGTTTTCCGCAAAGTGAAAAAGTGTGCTAACCACCTTCGATAAGATTCGAAGTGCGTCAAATTAAATAAATGCGAATAAAATGATCACGGCATACTTTCCAATATGTTGAGATTCGTGTACCCTCTTTGTGTTTTGCTCTTCGTTATCCGGAATCTGGAGGCGAAAACCGTGCATGTCAAGGAACTAACTAAATGGACATTGACAAATGAGAACTCCTGTAAGTGATTCATTAAAAACTGATGCCAATTTAGTACACTTCCGAAACGTCACCAGAAATAAAAAAAAAATATGTATCGTTGAGATAAGATTAAAGAAGCATCGTCAGGGTTGACTTTATGATAACGCTTGTATTTGGGCTAATTAATAGCCTATAAATAGTGCTTACACTGTACTTTGATTTTGTAGTGATTTTTGTTTATGTTTTTCTGTACGGTAGCCCTACAAATAAATGTTTCCCGTTTCCCAACGGGAGTTTATTCGGCTCTGAAGGATACCTATGGTGATTTGTTGTTTGGTGAAAACGATGTAAACCTTCGATGGATAGCCAATGAATCCTGGATTTTTACAACAACTTTTGATGGTGAGTTTATGCGAGATGTGATTTAAAATTAAACTAAGATTATACGGTTGTGCAGGTACGGAATTAGGTCCCGACCAGGTGAACTTGACCTTAAATGGAATCGACACAGTTTCAAAGGTTCGTCTCAATGGAGAGCTCCTCGGCGAAACGGACAATATGTTTGTCCGATACTCCTTTTCCATCGGCCACCTTATGTTGCAGCAAGCTCGCAACACCCTGGAGATCGAGATCCTTTCGCCCATCAAAGAAGCTGCAAGAAGAGCCCAGGAGCGAGATGAGAAGGGCATTATTACAGGTCCTCGCAGTTGCCCAAGGGCTCCAGGCGATGTGGAGTGTAACAGGAATCATCTACGAAAAATGCAAATGAGTTTTGGAGGAGTGTGGAATCCAGCAGCACTTTCTCTGGGTATTTGGAAACCTGTTTCGATTGAATACTATGGGTTGGCTATTTTACGAGACGTTGATGTGGCCCTGAAGCGCAATGACACCCATTGGACAATGGATTGCCGTGCTTTCCTGAGCACACCTGCCCAAGAGAATTTTATCGGTGATATTGTGGTGTTCAGTAGGTATGTTATAGATTTTCTGTATAAATCCTTCCTATAATTTCAAATTACAGTGAACTTTTCGATGATCCATTCGTTTTGGAACAGCAAGAGGTCGCCTTTGATGCACCCATTTTAGAATTTCAAATACACATACCACAAGTAAGTTAATAAAAATGTTCGTAAAATTGTTCCATGATAAAATAATATTTTTTAAGGAACGCGTTGCTTTGTGGTGGCCTAATGGTTATGGCCAGCAAAAGCTTTACCCTGTAATGTTTTCCATTAAATGCTATACCGGAAATAGTTCCCATCTTGGTTCCCGAATGAAGTCCCAAAAGGTTTTAAAAATAGGTTTTCGCACAATTGAATTAGTGGAGGATAAAGATGGTGAGTTTGTCTTAAAATTAAATGTAGCATACTCTAATTTTCCCTTACAATAGACATTGGCAGAAGCTTCTATTTTTGCGTTAATGGACATCCAATATTCATGAAAGGAGCCAATTATATACCAGCTTCCACATTACCAGAATTGTCGGCAGAATCGGACACTGGTGAGTCCATTATTTCTCTAATATAACAAATAATTTATTGATTTTCTGCTTCAGTGGAGTATTTAATAAAATCTGCCAGGGAGGCAAACATGAACATGATTCGAGTTTGGGGTGGAGGTCTCTACGAGTCGGATACTTTTTATAACCTGGCTGATTTCTATGGCATTCTGGTTTGGCAGGACTTGACCTTCTCCCAGGCTGCCTATCCCCTGGCAGATGACTTTGTGGCCTCTGTCCGGTTGGAGGCTGTACAGAATGCTCAGCGTATTGCCTACCATCCCTGCTTGGCCCTGATTGTAACCAACAATGAGATAGAGTTGTTTTTGATACAGAACAAAACCGAACTTGGTGACAATTATGATAGTTTGGTGGAAGATTATAAGACTCTGTTTGTGAATACGCTAAAGGAGGACTTGAAAATAATATCAAGATATGATTTTAGTCCTCGTCCAGGACCTATGATCTCTACTCCTTCATTGGGAATTGCTGAGTCCAGCGGGGATTTACCTTCCGACCCACAAAGCCCCAACTTTGGAGATGGTAATTTATATGTAAATTTTTTTAAGCCTTTAAATAATTTTGACTTCTTCCAGTTCACTTTTGGGAGGATCAAAAGGATGGCTCTGAGCCCTCCACCTATCCTCAAGCTCGTTTTGTTTCCGAGTTTGGCTATGGAAGTCTGCCCATGATGTCCTCCTGGCAACGCGAACTGGACAATGGAGAAAATGCCACTCAAGAGGAAATTGCCACACACATCCGCAACCGACAGAGGGATCCAAGGGGATTCATACCACTAATCCAGCAAATTGTCAACCAACTGCCGTTCACTCCCCACAACTGGGACGAGAGCATTGAAAAGTTTATCTACTTCAGCCAGGTGACCCAGGCCATGACCAGCAAAATTGCCGTAGATGTATTCCGGAGTCATCGAACCGAGAAAAGGACAATGGGAGCTCTTATTTGGCAGCTAAACGACGTTTGGGTGGCGCCAACCTGGTCGTGCATCGATTTCTACGGAAACTACAAACTGGTTCAGTACTGGGCCAAGAATTTTATGGCCCCGACGACCGTAATAGCTTTATACGATAAAAAATCAGACAGCCTCAATGTCACCCTCACCCGGGAGGATTATTCGGAGCACTCGGACACGCAGTTGTATTCCGTGCAAATAAACACATACTTGTGGTCGGATTTTGTCGCCAAGAAGAAAATTGCCCGTGATTTTGGCCTGGTAAGCTTTTCCGAAGAGATAGCATTTATTATGATTCAATTGTTTTTCACAGGGCTCTAACGAGTTGGAACTACGCCAAATACCTCTTAGCTATCTACTGCTTGATGGCCACTCCAAGTCTGAAATATTCTTTGAAATTGTATTGGAGAACAAGAACCGCGAAACTTTGGCCAGAAACTTCTTTTATCCAGTGGCCATCAAAAATATTACGGGCATTAAAAATCCAGATGTGAAAGTAAGTACTTTACCTTAAGAATAAAAATTTCACAGGTTAATTCATATATTTCCTTCCAGATTCAGGTCTCTGGTCAAGATTGCAGTTCTGCCAAAGCACCTTATGCCAATCGCTTTAGTTTGCAAATCACCGTAAAGTCTCCGGCTCTGCTGGTGTATCTTGAGCTGACCCATCCCGGTTATATGACCAATCACCACAAGTTCTCCATAAACGGGTTCACCCAAACAGAACCAAGGAAAACCGTACATTTAGTGATCGAGAATAGCTCTGAATGTCTCACCCTCACCAACGATCATATTCGAGTTCAAACCATGAACCAATATTTACTATAATATAATACCAACCTCAAAGATTTTAAAGAAAGTATTAAACGAAATATGAGTACGTTCATTTCTCCCAGTGTGTTATTACCGGCCTCTTTGGGTTCAACCTTTCGTGAGCATGACACTGAAATTAAGTTCATTATCGATGTTCTACCGGTGCTCTCTCCACGGCGCTCCATGTCCCAATCGCCCCGTCTCTCTTTATTCTTCTAAGTAGCTCTCTCCCACTCCCACTCGCACTCTCACTTGCCGGGGGGACGCCACCACAGCAGCGGTTCCAAGTCGGCGAGCAGGCAATCGCATTTGCAGTTTGAGTGGCGGCGGCATCGGCGGAGGAACTCCATGCTTTCGGATCGGTGCTCCCTTTGCGGTCCGGTCGAACATATAACTTTTCCATATACTTATTGAAGAGGGGAGCCAGTGTGAACTTTAAAATAGCCCCAGCTGCTTGGTCACAATACTAATTCCAAATGCACACCCCATTCCGGAATGGACTCTCCGGAGGAGCCCCTTTCCGTCTTCTTGCCGGACTGCTATTCAGCTTTTTCCTCGGCTCCGTTCTAGGGGATGCAGTGGAGGTGATCGAGCTGGGAAGTAATTGGATTCTAACTAATCAGAATGGCTGTAAGTAGGACCCAGAACTGACCATTATTCCTTCTTCTTGGCAGCATTATTACCGGAAAGTGCTTTGTCTAATCAAAATAAATATTTTGATATAAAGATAGCCCGTAAATAATAAATGAAATTATGTGAGAGATTAGTAAACGAAATACAATCTGCCCTGTTAAAGCGAGTTCCACGCTTTGTTTACTAAACAGAAACGAAAAAAGTGAAAAGCTTATCTTTAGTGCCATTTAAGTGTGGGAAAAAAGGTTATAAAATTGAGATCTGCCTGTTTCCACAGCCCTAAAGATTCCGAACCAAACCCTTCCCTCGGGAATATACAGTGCCTTTGGTCCCGAAGTACTGAACTCTTTCAATGATATCCATTTGCGGTGGCTGGCCTACGACAATTGGACATACTCCAACAACTTTCAGTGTAAGTATATAGCTTAAAATATCAATTAGTTAAGGTACCCCCCCTATTATGTACTAATTTTATATAATTTTGAAGTATCACTTCTTTTCTAGCGAATTCTTGGTATGAAATGCTTTCATCCGCGGGAGGCAATAACCATTAGGAATAAGTGTTTTTAAATCGATTAAAGGCGCTATGATAACTAAAGTCCAAAAGGTTCCCAAGTGCTTATTCATGGTTCGAGAGCTATAATAAAAATGACTTTTAAGACAACTTAATCCTTTGCAATGATAAGATACGAGAAACTTTTACTAGCCTTTAGGTTAAACGCAATTAAATAATATTTTACTTATTAATAATCAATCTTTTATATTTTATAATCAACAAACAGTCGATGTCGATCACTACAAACGTGGCCATGTAAACCTCACTTTCCATGGCATTGATACGGTGGCGGAGATTAGACTTAACCACGAATTACTGGGCCGTACGGATAATATGTTTGTCCGATATTCCTTCGATGTGACGTCTCTGCTCCAGTCGGAAAACGTACTGGAAGTGGAGATCCAGTCCCCGGTGGCAGCAGCCCTTCTGAGGGCCGATGTGCTGGACTATTTGGGGAAGAGCGTGCCACCCGACTGCCCGCCCAAAGAGTACAACGGCGAGTGCCACATGAACATGTTGCGCAAAATGCAGGCCAGTTTCTCCTGGGATTGGGGTCCAGCGGCACCTTCAGTGGGCATCTGGAAGCCTGTAGAGCTGGAAATTTACGAGGTGGCTGTCATAAGGGACGTGGATGTGGACATCACTCGTAACAGAACCCACTGGAACATGCACATTCGCTGCTATTTGGATGCCGTGGGAAAAGAGGACTTCTACGGCCGACTTATTTTGTACACTGTGTAAGTGGCCTTGCCCCAAAAATTAGACTACAAGTGACAGACCATTTATGCATTTCAGCGAGCTATTGGATCTTCCGGTGATCGTAGATGCATACGCCACGAAATCCATTAGCCACTTGGCACCGGTAATTGAGTTCGATCAGGCCGTGCCAATTGTAAGTACACCCCGCTAATTTCCACGGCGATCTGTGTCAATTGTTGTTGTCGTTCTGCAGGAGAAAGTCGCAGCATGGTGGCCTAATGGCTATGGCGAGCAGAAGCTTTATCCGCTTCACTTCACTCTCAAGGCCTGGCTCGGCAACTCCCCTGAACTCCGGGCCAAAACCAAGTCGCACAAATCGCTGCGTGTCGGCTTTCGGACAGTGGAACTGGTGGAGAGGCCGGCCCCGGATGGGTTGGGAAACACCTTCCTGTTCAAAGTCAATGGCGTCGAGATGTTCATGAAGGGCAGCAACTATATACCATCCCACATCCTACCCGAGCAGCAAACAGAAGATCAGAGTGAGTTGTTAAACTTAAACTATCAAGAATTACTATTAAAATGCAATTTTTTCTTCCAGTTTCCCACATTTTGCATTCCGCCAAGGAGGCCAATATGAACATGTTGAGAGTGTGGGGAGGTGGAGTCTACGAATCGGACTTCTTCTACGAATTAGCCGACAAACTGGGCCTATTCATCTGGCAGGATATGATGTTTGCATGTGCCATGTACCCTGTGGGCGATGAGTTCCTAGCATCGGTTCGAGAGGAAGTGCGCCAGAATGCCAAGCGATTGTCCCATCATCCGAGTGTAGCGATTTTTGTGACCAACAACGAAAACGAAGCAGCGTTGGTTCAAAATTGGTATGGAACCGAGTACGACAAAAGCCGCTTTGCTTCGGAGTACAGAGAACTCTATCTGGCCAATGTCATCCACGAACTAAAGCTTATTTCGCATAATTCAAGACCCGATCCTTTGGTATCATCGCCTTCTAATGGAAAGGCCAGTGAGCAGGACAACTACATCTCTGCCAATCCCCAGGATAATCACTACGGCGATGGTAAGTATGAAATATACCACAAGAATCCTTATTTAAGCTTTACTATTTTCTAGTTCACTTTTATGACTATCTTAAGGATGCCTGGGATCCAGAGATATTTCCACGCCCCCGATTCTCCAGCGAATACGGCTTCCAGAGCTTTCCAGGCGCCTATGCCTGGCAGCGGAGCAAGAACGATGACGATGATCTCCTCACCTTGATGAGCCACCGGCAGCATCATCCACTGGGCAATGCCCCCGTGATCGCCCTGATAGATAGACACCTACCCCTGCCCCTGCCGGAGGACGAAGACTATGCCAGTGGTCTGATCTACTTGAGCCAGATTGCCCAGGCGATGGCGACCAAGGTGGAGACTGAATTGTACCGTAGCCTCCGGGACACACCGCACAACACCATGGGAGCCCTCTACTGGCAGCTGAACGATGTTTGGGTGGCACCCTCTTGGTCTGGCATTGACTTTTATGGAAATTGGAAGGTACGATTTCAAATTACTCTAAAACCGGTATTCCTATTGATAATAATATTTGAAACCCCTCACAGATTCTACACTATTGGGCAAGAGATTTTTTGGCCCCCATATCCATAGTGGCTCTTTACGACAAGCCCACCGATTCCTTGAACATCTCGCTCATCTGTGACCAACTGAAAGTGGACACCCAAGGTCTAAATGTGGTGGCTAACGTGCATTTGTGGTCACAGCTCTTGCCCCACTCCTACACAACCTGGCCAGTGACCTTGCGCCCCAATGGAGTTCAGTATGACAAGATAATCCCGATAAACGATATATTGAAAGGAGAATACAATAGACGTAATGCCTTTCTGGAACTACAGCTCCGTCGGGACAAGGATGTGATATCAAAAACCTACTACTTCCCTAGTAGCCTGCGCAGTGCCATTGGTATGGAAGATCCTGAACTCGAGGTAAATTAGTGTCTTTTTTAGACTATTTTGACCTTTAACTTGTATATATTCCTTGCTAGTATGAGATCGCCTCTCGCTATTGCCTGACAACCGGAGACGTTGTCCGCAATAGCATTAGTATCAGCATTAAAATAAAACGCCCGGCTGCTTTCGTTTACCTGGAACTGCTTAAGCCCTATCGCTACACCCTATCCGAGAATGGTTTCATGCAGACTGCCCCCATGCACATTGTGTACTTGACCTTTGACGCCAATTCTTGCGCCCGTCTTCTCCGCAAATCCGATCTTCGAGTCTTGACAGTCAACGAATTCATGCCTTAGAATCTAAAGCTTAGATTAAATCAAGTTACATTTCCTTGACAACTTTAATGCAACATTTATAAATAACTTAACAATAAACAAATCAATAAATAGCAGTAACCATTGAGCACCCAAAAACCGGAACCGGAAACTTCCTGGTCTATCTATCGAAGCTGGGCATCTGTACCCGGGGCGGCGTATAGCCCTCGGGATATGGCACCAGCTGGTTGTTGAGAACTCGAGCGTTACGCCAGGTCTTGACCTTATCCTCAGCAGTGTCCGGCACTCGGACACCCTCGATTAGCGTCACGGCAGGTCCATCCACTACGCTGTGGGTGCTTTGGCCGATTGGATTGCGATGGGGACTACCATGTCCACTGAACTGAGCCGGTCGCCGAACGGGCGTGGCCGTTGGAGCTGCCACTCCAGCACTGGCGGTCACCACCACAGAATGAGGCATGTAGGTAACGTACTTGGATTTCTGTGGCAAGGCATTGTAGTTGTGTTTGGTGATAATGTTCTGGGGACGGTAACGCTGAGATCCTCCACTGCTGGCATAGGCGCGATTATCCCGCTCGCTGTCGTAGAACTCGTGGGTTTCCGAAGCCGCGTACTCCATGTCACGGGGGAAACTTAAACCAGGAGCCTGGGCAGCCTGTCGCTGGATTCTGGGAAAGAACTCTACCGAGTCGGCCAAAGCTAATGGTTGCCATTGACGATCATTGGCGAATGAGAAGCTATCACGGTTGTTTTTCTGAGCCGTTGGCTGCCAGGATATATCCGCTGCCAGCTGGCGACCGCGTCGCGACTCACCAGCTCCCTGGACCGACCCAATCTCCACGGCTTTGCTGTGGGCCTTGGCCAACTGGAGCTGAATCAGTTTGGCCTGGCGCTGCTCCGCCTCGACCTTCCTCTGGCGATAATCTCCCATCTGCCGGGCCAACTCAATCTGCTTCAACAATGCCGGACTATGTTCGAAGGTCAACTGGCGGCCGCTGGCGTTACTGGGTGCCGAGATCACCGGACGTTTTACATCCGAACTGCGCACAAAGAAGGAACCAGCTGCATCCTCGGCTCGGGCCTTGCGGCTATTTTTTCCCACAAGGATCTCCACATCGTCGCCCTTGCTGCCCTTGACACTGACCACGCGCACCTTGGAGGGATCCAAGTTACGGCCAAATCGCAGCTCCGTTCTTATCAAGGCGGGTTTTCCGGTGGTTGCACTCGGGTTCCAGCTATTCGAATTCTCCGACAGGGCCATTGATCCTGCCAAACAGGCCACCAAAACTGCAAAAGCAAGGCATCTCCACCAGCATGAAGCAACCATCTTTGGGAATAGGAGCTGTAAGAATAAAGTTATGGATAATAATTATTAATTGAATAATTTAATTGGAATACATCCTGTAGGAACCCAAAGAGAGTGTAAAAAATGTATATCTTTAATCGAACCCATTGCTCATTTCATCTTCCCATCTTCTTCAGCATGCGGGAAACTCGTGACAGCTTACAGGTGATCTCGTTCAACACCTCGTTGAATTTCCCGCGCTTTCATAATTGAATTATCGACAGATAGCTGAAAACAAGCCGGTTGTAGTTGGTTCAGTGCACCGGCGATGATTTTATTGCATTTGCGTGTTTGAACTGGGTGCGTTGGGCTCAGAAAGCGAAACATCAATTAAAACTGCAACTTTCATTGCCGGCGAATGGCATGAGGAAATTATTGAAACTGTTTACCGGCTTTCTGGCGTTGTTGCTAGGCCGTCGACATTAAAATTTGATGTCAACTCTCTAAAGAACTCAAAAACTACCTTAAATTTTTATTTTTTCATCTTTTTAACTGCACTGCCAGCTTGTAAGAACGGAATCAGAGCCTATGTGTATCATTCTAAAATAATAAATATATTATTTCTTTCATCCCGTTGACAAAAACCTAAGTATTTTATAACACCATAACTTAGGGAGCAAATTAAAATGTTTGATAAAAACACATTATTGATATTTATAATACAAAAATGCACAGAAAATCGATTTTAAAAATACTTTAATCAGCACGAACTTGGCCAAGTGGAAAGTTAGTTCACCGGAGCAATGGTTTACCTGTCAAGTTTACCTGTTGTAAGTTTATTATCCAATCTCGATAATCGGGTGCGGTCAGAAATATTACGCATACGCCACCGAGGCTCTGGCCACCGAGCCAATAAGCCACTAATGAGTGAAAATTGGCCGGCGAATGCGAAAAAAAAAAGAAACAATTAAGTAAATTGTAAATTGCAATTTCAATGTAAATGCGCGCTGCAAAGTTCACGGCACGACCGCGTCTATTATTGGAACTGGGAGTTGGAACCGCCGGCGCTGGAGCTGGAGCTCTGGATGGCTAACCACGAGGCTGCTCGTCGACCCAAAACGCTCCGGTCTGCTCGGCAAGACTTTCACTTTCAACTGGAGTCAGCCGGGCAGCTCCAAGACGCGCCTTTGTCTCGATGTACCTTAGAAAGGTACCTTAATATACTTGGATTCTTTACGAGATGGGTTCAAATTAAAAACATAGCACATGGTGCAATGAGACATTTAATGAAACAACAATTCCTGCATCGAATGAAGAACTTTTAAAAATTAACAACAAATTTTCTCTTGAATTTGTCATTTTTATTTGTTTATCTTTAAAAACTTGATAACTTGAAAGGGTATTCTGAGTTCGATGTCTATTGTCCAGCTCTGATTTCGTCTTTGTTATGAAATGTTACTGACGAAGCACTCAAACGAGTTTTGTGCTTGCACCGAATCCCCAAAAAGAGCACCAACAACCACGCGATCCGACGAGCAGAAAAGATCCAACAATGGATACAAGTCGTTCGGGCCATTTCTTTATGGCCCGGTGCTTTCGCACTGGCCAGCCAGCGTTTTTAGGCCGCTGGACTGGCGACTGCAGTGACAAAGCGCACACTTCAATGTCACGACTTTTTTTTTTTTTCATTTCGACTAAGCGGCTTTTTTCGGCAACTCTACGCCACTTTTGGGTGTTATGTCACTGCGCAATAGTGGGGCGATGAGTGAGCGGCGGAAATGCGGTCGAAGCATTCATCTCTTCGCTTGGCCATAACCCTTGTTATGGTCATAATCGGCCAGGCCAAGCGATTGGGAGCGTGTGTTGAAATGCAACCTGCAATTATTTCCTATGTCTTGGCCTACACGTGCACATTTTATTGTTGTCTTTTTGCCTACGAAATAAATTACAAAAAAAAAAAAAAGACATGCAGCGCACACTTAATGACGGGTCGGGCTATGTTGCAATTGCCGCTCAGCTGTCCGTTGACTCTTCGTAGAACGTAACTCTCACTTATCGCCCAAAGGGGAGGGAAGGGGAAGTAACCATCTCCATCAGCGACTGCTTTTGGGCCATGTCAGAGTGTCAATCACAGCCACACTCCATACATTGTGGAGGGGATCTGGCAACAAAGGCTGAATTGAAATCGCGTTGCCGCCCACAAAATGCATAGGAGGAGGGGCTTAAAGTTGAAGTTTTGGGGGGAGGGGGGAGCAGCCGGGAGCTGGGATCGTAAATTGGTAGTCAGGTCATAGCCGGGCAATTGAACGCTTGCCGTCTTATTGTTATTGACGATCGAGTGTAATTTCTGAGGCGGCCGATAGATGACGCTGTGGTAGTGCTGCTACTGACACTGTCATGTGCGAAATGCAAATGAGACTGCGCTGCGGTTAATGTAGTTTGCCGGTGCCTCGGCTCTGTATTAATTTCACTTTTACTTTTTTTTATGATTAACATTTCCCACCCAAAAGTGAGAAGCTTTACATGATTTTTGTCCGTCTGTTCACTTATCCACATTCGTACTTTCTGCGCAATGAAATGTGAAATCCCCCCAGAGATCGTAAACCACCTTCAGATGCTGTGCTCGGCAAGGCGCCCTCTCTGGCCTGGCCAGTTCATATGAATATGAATTATGATTTTTGTTTAGCTCTTTTTAGCCAGCATCTTTTAATTACACACGTTAGTCAGCGGCGCCCTGCCATCCCGTCCCTTAAAACCTGGGTGTCGCAATTGAAAGTGAAACTCTTCTTACTTTCAAACGTTTCAGAGTGCCGCCAAGTCAAAGGTTTGTGGCCAACTCTGTCTGCCCGTCTGTCTGTCATGGCCCACTGTTATTTCCTGTGCACTTACCCCACGCACGGATTTAACTTTGAAAAGTTGTCATCATTCGGATGAGTGTTCTCTGAGTGACTCGAGTGCCGACTCATTCGTAAACTCGAATAAAAGGGTAAGTAGTTTGGGGTAGGTCAGTGCACAGAGCCGAAAAAAAACCTGTTGAAAAAACCACTAGCAAGGAAACTCCCAGCAACTAAGAAGAGGTTTCTCCACTTTTTTTTGGCGAAACTTTGCCAAAAAATGTATCCTTTTGCAGTAAACCCTGTAAACGGGTATTACGTATACGCCCTGTATGCTGCCAAGACTCACTCTTATTGTTGGTAACTCGTTGCGATTATCAGAAGATTGCTCCGCTGGATCTGTGAATTGTGATCTTTGACTCTGGGTTTTCCTCGCAAGCGGCTAAATTGTGCGACAGATCGCAGCGCGAACCGAAATACAACTGATGGCGAATGAAAAACTTTTGCTTGCAAGTAAAAAAGGCAGCGAGGTGGAAAACGACAGAAAAAAAAAAGTAAAAATGATTATGTATACATATGTTTGGAGGCCGACAGAGCCGCAGACGAGGCGGCAGCAGCTGGAGCGGCAGCAACACCAACAGCAACAAAAGCAGCAGCAGCAGCAGCAGCGGCAGCGGCAACGGAGCAGAGCAGGGAAGGTAACGCCGCCGATGCCAACGGTAACGAACGCAAACAACGATACTTAACCAGCACTCGCACTCAGTCAATACCTGGCAAGAGAGACAAACTCTTTAAGACACAGCAAAAAAATCTGGTTACCAAGATAGGTCAGGATAAACCTTCAAAAAGGGTAGGGGGTTCACTTCATCAGAAGCTTTCAGATATCCCATAAGGATTTAAGCATGCAACAAGGGTTGTACTCCATGAACTCCAACATTATAAGAAAAGATCATCTTCTTTAGACATCAAAGTTTCTTTCAGTGACCCAGCCAACGCCAAAGACGAACGGTCCCAAAGGCTAAGCCAGCGCCAAAGTCACAGCGAAATTGCTCTCGAAAACAGCAACATTAACTGAGACTGTGATTTCCACTCGCCGAGTGAGACTGTAAACAAAGCCGAAACATATCACAAAAAAAGAGGCAGCCGAAATCGGCGAACAATTGCGCAATTGCGCCGCTTCAAGCCACAACCAAAACAGCGTCTTTAAGGCGTAGCTGCAGAGCTCTCATCTTTTGTACCTGTGTGTGTTTGTCTCAATCTGTTTTTTGTCTATTTTTTTTTGTTTTTGGCAAGTTTCCAGAGGTTCAACGTCTTGTCACTCAAACTATACATCTTCCCTGACATCAGGAGATTCCGGTGACTTCCAAAACTAAAAATTAATTTTTTGACTTCACCGGAAGGACTACTGTTGTAGACAGTTTTTAAAAGGACTTCTTAAGGTTCAGGATTTTTTTTAAATCAAAAAACTTCCAATGCCATACCATATTTAACAAGAAATGGCATCCAGCTTTTCCAATTTTATAGGATCCCCAGTAAAAATCGAATTAAGGCTACGAAAGATCTCCAATTAAAACCATTTTAATACTCTTTAAGTATGCGCTTAAGTATTATCATAAATAATGTCACATGACAGGCTGCAAAAGACGGCTTTAAAAACAATTAAATTGTCAATTAGAAAATTGACAAAAATCAGCCTTCACTTCATAAAACCTTCATTAAAGAATAAATAGAAACAGCATTAGTAAACAACAGTATCAAAGTTCAAGAACCAGAATAATTTCGACCTTTAATCCATTATTAATTCCAAAGAACTCATGACTATGCAAATATAGTTATGATAACCGCATGTTGGAATATTTACTAAAGATAATAAGCCATTTCTCCCAGTTATCTATTACCCTATTTCATTGCATAACTATTGCTAATTACTAAACTTAACCATATTTTAATTAATAGCGCTGGCAAACCCAATTTGTTTAAATCATAATTGAGATGAATAGCTTTACGAAAATTTCTCATAAATAAATGCGCACTCGTTAAATTTCACAGTCTAATTGTTGAACCCATAACAATTAGATGATTATAATAGATTTATAATTAAAAACGAGGAGGTAAATAAATGATAAAAATGGTATATATTTAGCCTGCTTATAAAACAAAGTAAAAGCTTTAAAATATAAATATTTATCGAAAGGAATTTTATATTAGGCCCACCTAGACTTCAGGCTCCCAAAGGGACGGTGCCTGCCTTTCCCCAGTTACCTTTAGATAGCGGCCAGAAATGTAATTTTCATGTTGCTCGCTCGTTAACCATTACATACAGCAACAAAAACATAGACTGTACATAGACTATAAAGGTGTTTTATGTCTTGGAGTGCCTCAAGATTTAAATCTAAGGCAGTCGCATTATCGCTCACAGAAACCAAAGTTAGGCTTCAGTTTTATTGCCAATTTTCGCAATTTTCATTAGCGGGCGGGGCTCCGAATAAAAGACTTTTTAATTAACAGAAATTTCACTTTTTTCACTTAACATGTAATAGAATGATGAGGCATGCATACATAGATCATGATGAATAATTTTAAACTCAAAGAAAGGGAAAGACAAAAATTAGGAGCCGTAGTAACCCAAGCTGTTTCCCGCAGCCAGTTTATCGTTGGGAAGATTGACGCGTCTTTTGTTTACTTCCGGAGCTGCTGAAGCCGGCCGATCCACCTGTTTATCCAGCTCCTGGGCATCTGAGTCCTGCTGCACTGTATCCCGCACGAAAAAGACTCCATTCGGCCCAAAACGAAGGCAATTGAAACGGTATTCAAAGAACTGACTGACCAGCACTTTGAAGACCACTGAGAGGCACACCTGGACATTGCCCTCCCCAAAGGCCCGAATATCGTAGAGCCGCAAACAACTGAAGAGTGGCAGTGGGAGCAATAGTGGTACACAGTAATCCGGCGGATTCCTGGCCGAGAAACCAAAATTGGCTACGGAACGCTGGTTCAGCTCCACACTTAACCGAAGTCCCACATCCGCCCTGTTGTACTCAATGGCGGCACAAACACGCTGGTTATATGCCTCACCGAATCCGAATACCAGTCCCAGGCAGCAACGGCAGGCGAATTCGGCGCAGGAACAAGGCTGCCACAGTTGAGGAAGCTCCACAATATTGCCACTTACTTGTGGTTTCCGGTTGCCACGCCTCAGAAAGGCGGTATAGCGAAAAGGCTCGAACTGCTGGCCACTGAACGGGTTGAAGAGCACAAAACGAGGAGCTGACGCAGCTGCAGGCACTGGAGCCTGGGTGGGGGGATAATTGAAAGTCCCTGGGTAGTAAAACTGAGCCTCTACAAAGGACACAGTCCACACGGTCTGAACTAGAAAGATCAGTCTTGAAATATTTTGCAGCAACATGGTTACTCCAGTTTCGAGTCCAGTGAAGGTTACGGGTATTGCCGGAGCCGTGTGTTCTCGGCCACAATTGTCCAAACAGAATGTTGGCCTCAGCACAGTATTTTCCAGAGGTAAGGCCCGGTTTTACCATCCCGCCACAAATGGCTCGGAAAATGCTTATTGACTTACATTAGTCAGGGCATTGCACATGCCATAAAAATTGTGTCAATGTTATGCGTACGTAGATGCTGCCGTTGCGATCAATAGTTGTGGCGTTTGGAGCTCCATCGCTTCACTCTCGCTTTTTTGTTTAAAAACTTGAATGGCATCGACACGCTGATAAGCCGGCTGGGCATAATTTACATTTTTACGATTTCCAGGCGTTATGTGAAGCTTGTCAGATGGCAACTGAAAATTGCACACTTGGCACTCTAAAGTGTGTCAAAATTACATACTCCGACATCTGAATTTGCGCAAACTTACGGCACTATCAACTGAGGCATCGGCAGCAAGCGTAACAAAACGCAGCTCACAGTCGGAGACAATTTGTGGGCTTTATTGGGGGTTCCGTGGGCGGAACCCTAATGCCATCAAAGGGTTTACAAGTCATACCCCCGGTTTCCTAATCCCAAACCACCGACCATCCGACCGTCTATTGCAACGGAAAGTGAAGTTGACGTTGTTTTCCCCAATGAGTTGTCGATTTTGTCTTTGTCACATCAGGAAGCCGAAAGCTTCATTGCAGCTGCCATTTGAATTCGAACTTCACCAGGGGGGGACCTTGAATTGGCTCAAAGATACAAGTGCTTGGGAGTTATTTACCCAACCGGTGCACACAAAAAAAGCGGGAAATTACACACGGCCGACTCAAAGGGCAAAGACTTTTCGGAAAAGCCGATCAAAATATTCCATACCGAGACAAACAACTTGACACCTTGAAAAGTTCATTCCCATGAAATATTTTTGTCGTATGGTACATATTTTAATATAATTTTCAAATTTATTAACTAACAGGTTTGTAGGTTTCATAAAATTAAACAATTTAAACTGCTTTTAACTTAGCAGACTAATTATAAAATACTTTATATTTTAGGTAAATCATTAGAGTCTGAGTCGAAATCTTTAGTTTAACAGAATTTTTCTAAATATTTTTCTTATTATCTTACTATCTCTAATTAAACCATTTAGAAATGCAGTTTGTAAAGAATATAAAACATGTACTAAAACTTTTGTTTGTGGCGGGAATTTACAAATCGAAAAAACTTGCCTATGTTAATTAACATCTGTAAAGAGACTTTCTGTTAAGGCCTGTAGCACACAACGATAATCTCGCATATTTTTATGTTATCATATATCCATTTAAAGATATAGCTTACTACATGAAAAACTTTAAATAAAATTCAAATAAAATTAGTCAAAAAATCATAGAATATAAAGATAAATATCGTATGTTCGATATAACGATAGAAATATTTCCATTTAATTAAAAGTATATCGATATATTGATATTTTGATATATTCCTCTTTTTTTGTGGTCACGCACAGCAAAAATGTTTAAATTCTGTTAAAGACACCGGACATTCAAAACAATCTATTCGCGACCAGGAGCGCCGCCGCGTACACACTTCAAAACACCATAGAGCTGCAGAAAAATGGGCGATTTCTTCAAGTCGCTCAATTTTAACTACTTCAGTTCGGCGGATGGCAGCACATCTGCCAACGGGGCTGCAGGAATCATCGGTGGGGGCGGGGGCGGAGGCGGTGGAGGAGGAGGAGGAGGAGCTCCCACGGACAATAGCTATGTTGGCCAAAATGTGGAAGTCAGTGGCCACAGGTTGCGCACCAAGTGCGTAATCGCTGAAGGTGAGAAGCGGGTCGTCGTCCAAGGGGGCGAAACCCCAGTGACAAAGGCAAAAATCAATAGGAAGCGGAGCTATCGCGGTGCAGCTAGTAAAATGCTTTGTTTACGCTTTCTGATTTCGTGTATCTTCGTTCGAGCGAGCTGATTCGTCGGCAAGTCAACCCCAACATCCGAATCTTCCAAGCTGTGCTTCAAGTGCGTTGGCCCCAGCTTCTCTTCGCTCGAAATAAGACAATGAAGCTATGACTCATGACTCATGCAAGCCATTTCAAAGCGATCGAAACTGGGGGCCAGTTCTTATATAACGAACTTGTGGACAAGGGGAGGCGGATACTAGTACTCCCCCCTTTTCCCTTTTCGTTCTTGCAGTTCTTTTGCGGGAAAACCCAGTAATTAGCATTAAAATGGGTGTTCTGCTGTGGCTTGCATATATTTGAATGGTTTTGGGGCAATTGCCAATTAGGAATCTTTCCTATTTTAAAATTTATTCATAAATTAAATAGTCTCAATTAGGAAAATAATGGACATAGCAACATGTTCTATGTCTCGTTCTTATAAATTAAAGAAACAAATAAAATAGTTATTTAGTAATATGTAGCAAAATGTATTCCCCAGTGAATAGAATAGAATACCCCCTTTAAGCAATCCCTTATCAACTTCCGCCTACTCTCTCCCACCACTCTCTTTCAGGCGGCTATGCCTTTGTGTACGTTGCCCAAGATTTGCAAACTGGCACCGAGTACGCCCTCAAGCGACTGATTGGAGCCGATCAGCAGGCCTGCAACGCCATCATCAACGAGATTGCCATCCACAAGCAGCTGTCGGGTCATGGAAACATCGTGGCATTCGTTGGCTCCAGTTACACGGCTCCGTCCTCCAATCAGGGAGCTCAGTACCTGCTCCTCTCGGAGCTCTGTAAAGGTATGATATCACTTAGTACTAGTATTTAGTACTAACTTATATTATATTTTTAGGTGGTTCACTGGTGGACTGTTTCAAGGCAGATAGCAGTGCCATTGATCCTCCCGTGGTTTTGAGGATTTTCTACCAAATGGCTCGAGCAGTGGCCGCCATGCACTCCCAATCGCCTCCCATCGCCCATCGAGACATCAAGGTAAGTCATCATTACTCTAATTATACATTAAAAACCTGCTAATGTTCTCCTTTCATTTGGCAGATCGAAAACTTCCTAATCGGCAACGATAAACAGATCAAACTGTGTGATTTTGGCTCGGCCAGCAAAGAAGTCCTCTCGCCCACGTTTGAATGGAGTGCCCACCAACGCAACATGCTGGAGGATCAGCTGAACACTGTTACCACGCCCATGTACCGAGCACCCGAAATGCTAGACACCTGGTCCAATAATCCAATCGGGCCCAAGGCAGACATCTGGGCCCTTGGCTGCGTCCTCTATTTCCTATGCTATCGCAGGCACCCCTACGAAGATGGTGGCAAGCTGCGGATCATCAACGGCAACTACATCATTCCACCAGAGCCGCGATACCAATGCTTCCGCGACATCATCAAGGGCTGCTTTAAAGTGAATCCGGCCGAACGTCTGGACATTAGCATGGTGCTTGAGCGCCTAGCTGCTATAGCGGAGACTAATAATTGGTCGCTCAAGGGCCCCCTGGATTTACGCGGCGTTCCGATTGAGTCATCTCCGACCGAGAGTCCCGCTCGAAGGACACCCCCCCAATCGGAGTTCTACACTGACACGCCAAATCTCCCGCCCCAGCCAGCGCAACCCGCCAGCAGCGCCCCTTCCTCAAGTAATGGTCATGGCAGTCTTCTATCGTCGCTGAAAGGCGGCGCTGGAACGCTCTTCAAGAACCTCAAGGACACTTCCACAAAGGTCATGCAAACGATGCAGCAATCGATCGCACGCACGGATCTAGACATTAGTCACATCACCTCGAGGATTTTGGTCATGCCGTGTCCGTCCGATGGCTTTGAGTCGGCATACAAAACGAACAACATTGAGGACGTGCGGATGTCACTGGAGAGTAGGTTTCCCCCCCAAAAGATAAGCATTTACAATTTCGGGCAGCGCACAGTTCCGCGGTTACCGCCCCCGGTACGAACAGTAGAGGCCGGTTCTGTCTACGCATATCCACAAGCTCATGCTCCTAATCTGCAGGTTAGCACCCATGATTATATTACATTATGGTGTCTTTTTAACATATTCTTGTCTTATCAGGGTCTGTTTAATGTATCTGCGGATATGTACAACTTCCTCAACGCCGATCCAAAGTCTATAGTGGTCGTACAAACTGGAGATTCCGGAGGCTGCACAGCTGCCACTGTGATCTGTGCTCTACTCATGTACGCCGATCTTCTCCAGCAACCGGAAGATGCGGTCCAGGTATTCGCAGTCAAGCGGCACACCATCAACCTGCGTCCCTCGGAATTCCGTTACTTGTATTACTTCGGCGACATCCTGCGACCCACTCCGCTACTGCCACACTACAAAAACACAAATCTCGTCTCGCTCAGCTGCCAACCAGTTCCCAAAATGACCAAGGCCCGCGACGGCTGCCGCATCTACATGGAAGTGTATTGCAATGAGACCCTATTACTAAGCACTCTCCAGGACTATGAAAAGATGCGTTTGCATTTGGCTGGTCCTGGCAAAATAGTTCTTCCCATCAACCTGACTGTCTGTGGCGATGTCACCATTGTGTTGTATCATGCTCGAAAAGGAATGGTGCGTCCTCAGGGCCTGAAGATATGCCAGTTCCAAATAAACACTGGCTTCATACCGGAACCGGAGACCTTGATGACATTGCGCAGTCACGATCTTGATGATCTGCCGGATGCGGAACAGGTGGCTCCCAACTTCTGCGTATCCCTCTCTCTTGCAGTGACTGACTCGGAGACACCGCCCAGCCACAAACCGCCATGGATGCCACCCAAGCCAAAAAGGTCCCCAGCAGCCTTGTTTAGCTCTGACTTGGAATATGCCGAAATGCTGGATAACTTTGGTAGGTACGATTCAGTCCACTCTTACGGTGTAAACTAATTTCTATTCAATTCAGTGACCAAGCCAAAAACACGTCCATCACCACCGCCGGCAGTGCGAAAACCAGATCGTGCCAACTCTCCATTGGTTCTGCCTGATGTGACGGAAACTGCTCATGATGATCCTCCGGTGGGTATGCCGGAACCCTCGCCACCCATCGATCTGCTCAACCTGAACCAGCAACCCAGTGATGCTCCTGCTGCAGATCCATTAGCTAGCGCCATGCCCAGCTCGGACGCCAGCTTTGATCTGTTGGGAGCCTTCGGGGACGACGATTCCACTGGTATAGGGTCGGCTCCCATACCAGACATTCTTCCGCCGCCGCCGTTGCAGCCACCACAGCAGCCCAAGATAAACGCCGACCTTTTTGACATCTTTGGCTCGGTAGACCAGAGCAGTGCACCGAGTATGAAGCCCATGACCGGAACAGACCTGCCTCCTTACATGGGCACTGTCCCAGCTTTTGCTGCCCCAGCATCAGTGCCCAAAAAGGAACCATCGCCCGCGCAGACGCCTAAATCTCCTGCCGACCCCTTCGCCGACATTGCCAATCTCGCGTCTGGTCTGAATATAAACTTCAACCGCAGCACACTAAGTGGAAAGTCGCCTGTGGGAAATAGTCCCCAGCCAACGCAATACCCCAGCCCCACCCACAGACCATCCCCAGCCACAACAGGGCAACCGCATCCACAGCCACAAGCATCGTTTATGAAGACTCCGCCGCAGGCAAATCCGCAACAGCAAGCACCGTTTGCGAAGACACCACCTCAACCACAGCCCGCCCAGGCACGACCGGACTACAGTCGCTCTCATTTCGATGCTCCAAAGCCAGGACAGGCAGCGGGAGGAGCAGGACCCAAGAACTCTGACATATTTGCCGATATCCTGGGGCAGCAAGGCTATTCCTTTGGCAGCAAGATGAATCAGGGCTCACGGTCCATCAATGAGATGCGGAAAGAAGACATGGTCAGGGACATGGACCCAAAGAAAGTTCGAATTATGGAATGGGTAAGAATGAGATCCTGATTCATCCTTCAAATGCTAGTTTAACGTAACACGTTTTCCCTTCTCAGACTGACGGTAAAAAGAACAATATACGGGCTCTTCTCTGCTCTATGCACACGGTCCTGTGGGAGAATGCCAAATGGCAACGCTGCGAAATGTCCACTATGGTGACTCCAGCCGAGGTAAAGAAGGCCTATCGCCGCGCTTGCCTGGCCGTGCATCCCGACAAGGTAAGAAAAATAAATATTGTAAGCAACTTGTAAGCAATTCTCACATTGAAAATCACTTTCAGCATAATGGCACTGAGAACGAGGAGATTGCCAAGCTCATATTTATGGAACTGAACAATGCCTGGACCGATTTCGAAAACGATGCTACGCAGCAAAATATGTTCAATGCGTAAAACGCGTCCTATAGCTATATATTTATCGCAAGTAGTCCTAATCTACGACTAGCTGAAATTAGCATAAAGCCATTTAATTTTGTAAGCTTTAATCTTAAAAGAGAAAGTATTTACCTACGCCCCTAAAAGGCGTAGACATTTTAGATAGCCGGAAAGAACCCCGTTTTGAAATTCAAATCATCCTAAGGACAATTTACTTAATTTTTTTTGTACCAACATGGCCAAGTTCAACATTCCTAGAAGTCACCGAGACCGCCCTAAAAACAATCGTCTGAATATACAAGAAAATGAAGTCCTCAGACAATCGCAGATTTATTTTTTTCATTACGCGGAGATTTGACTTAAAATCAATCATTGCAATATATATTTTCATTTCGCTGTAATTAGGAAAATTACAATATTCCCCTGACCCATTTATAGCCAATATGTGATTAAATTGAATGCCTATAACTGATCGAAACCGAAAGTTAAGATATATAAATGTAAATAACAGTTCAAACTATAAAATGTGAAAGTGTAAAGACAAAGTTATTGCGCCACTTTGGCCAAAATCAGAATGTACATAATAGAGTATATATTGGTTGTTATCTTTAACCAAAATTTCGGTTTGAGCATTTAACTTTTGTCCCTGTAAAAATAAAGTCTATACTCGTTTCATTGTGACTCTCTCCTTACTCCCCCACACAGCCTTTTTTCACTCGACTGCCGGATACAAAAACTTCGATAATATTGCGATCACTTCCAGTATAAATAAACTTCTCCACCAATTCATCGACGGTGAGAAGCCTAATGGGATCATCCACGACACTGACGTCCACCAGGAGTGCGTCGAATTCCTTGCCAGCTTCAAAGTTTCCGGTTAAATGATCCATGGCTAGAGCCTTGGCGCCACCCAATGTTGCCAGGTAGATGGCCTGCTTGTATTTGAGTTGTTTGTAACTGGGATCCTGGGTTTTAGCCTCTCCTGTGCCAACAATATTCTGTTTCTTAAAAAAGTCCAAATGCTTGGATATATCCAATGCCCGCAGTAAAGCATCTTGGATTGAGACGGAATTCCCTCCGGATACATCGGTGCCCAACCCAACAGTTACTCCGGAATTTATCAGTCGTTGGATGTCGCATATGCCAGAACCGAGCATTGTATTCGAGGCAGGACAATGGGCCACAGAGGTGCCGCGCTCCTTGAGTAGTCGGACTTCTTCATCCTCCAGGTGGACACCGTGAGCCATTACAGTCTGCAAAATAGTAAGGTCTTAAGCAGCATAACCCAACTGGATGACTTCAAGCTAACCTTTTTCGTAAGCAATCCAGCTTCGTCGTACGCTCCTGCATAGCTGGTGTTGAAGATACCCTTGACCACCTCAATCTCTGCCAGATTTTCGCTGATATGACTTTGGATATGCAGGTTGTCTTCCTTGGTGATGTCACCCAGCTGCTTGAGCAGCTCTTTGGTGCAACTGAGAGCGAATCGGGGCGTGATTGTCGGTAAAACAAGTGGACTTCCAATATTTTTCATTGCAGTCACAAACTCCTTGGTGTTGGTTACCGACTCCTCGAGGGTTTCCCTACAAGATTTATTAGAAAATGGAGAAGAAACCCAAGACATGTACTCACACATAAAAGTCGGGACTATTGCAATTGGAGCATACTTTTCCAATCAGCGCCCGCTGACCTTGACGCACTGCCTCCCGAGCCAGTATCAAAGTCGATGGCAGATTGTTGGTTGCGAAATAGGAGGCGAGTGTTGTTCCAGAGCGCAGCGTTGCTTCCTGGGGGGTATCACATTATTAGCTCATTCCGAAGACAAGTGATTGTGTGTGACCGAAACGCTTGGTGGAGCGATATTGGATGGCATATATGTATGTATGTTTTATAGTGATCACATGTGGTTGGGTTTGTATGGGTGCTCCGAATTGATAACGATCGTTTCTTACAACAACGCTCTTGTAGACACGCTGGGCGTATTTCAAATCCGAGAACTTGGCCTCCAACGGAAAAGTATACGTTTTTAACCAGTCCAGCAATGGCATATCCAATCCCAGGCCCACTTGGGCATACTGGGGCGCGTGTATATGGCAATCCACAAATCCGGGCATCAGGAACTGGTAGTCCGTCAGGACCACCTCTTCCGGCCTATTCCCTTTATTGTTGGTCAACCAAGTCTGGTAGTCATTGCCTAAACACAAAATCTTGGCGAGAAGCTTGCATTAAAAACAGTTTTTTTAAATCGTGTTCCAGAAACATACCTTTCCATCATCGCTCACCACCAAGAACCCATTCTTAATGGACTCAAACTCATTGAAGGACTTGGTGTGCACTATGGTTCCTAGGAAAGCGGTGGGCATGGCTGCAGTAGAAGATCGGTTGTTTCTCCAACGTGATTTCGAGCGTATTGATTTTGACTAGTTGCTCAACAAGTATTTAAATTGCAAGAGCTACTTGGTTCTCCACTATCGATGAATCGATAAATATGCGATGATTATATTATGGCTTGTTTTTACTAGTAGCACATTCTAACGTTTTAAAATATTTATTATTTATTTATCTCACACATCCAAGGGACTAAGTTTTATATCTGCCATATAACGATGCTTTCGAAATTTTCATAAAATTAATGTTTTTGCCAAAAGAAGTTTGAGGTAAATATTTTAAAATTTAAAATTATTGTTGATGGAAAGTGTTGGAAAGGACAATATTTTTCAGAATGAATAACTGTTATTTTCAAATTTTACAAAATAGTTACATCGATACTCGTTATTATTTACCTAAAAATCTAAATTAAAATATTTAAAACTATGAATAATTTGTATAAAAAGATAATTTAGTGTAGTATAAGTATGGTTAAAAAACTAATTGTAAAATATTGTAATTTCTTTTGTAATTTAGCCACGTCTTAACCTATTAAACTTGATCTGATTAAAAAGATAATGCAGCTGGTATGCACCTTGAACTACCAGTAGGTCCTTATAGTTGACAGCTTTCGGCTTTATCTGATGACTGTCTTCAATGTCTACTATTGGACCCTGTGGAGTGAACTTTTTAAGAGAAAATATTTTTCTTTTGCAGTCATGTTCAGAATTCATTGGAAGCAGAACGTTGCAACAATATCCGCGCGACTTCTGCGGGAAAACCTATTCTACCCCAGATTTCTTGGATTCCTATTCTTCAGATATGGGAAGGACAAAGATGGACTGGTCATTTTAGATGATAACCGAAAGTGGTGGAAGTGGTTAACGTTACTTCACAGAATTATTTCTATGATTGGAGTAAACTTCAGCGACTCACTTGTGTTCGGTGGATTTAATAGCCTTCTTCATCAAGTGTTTAAATATTCTCATTTAGGACTTCAAATCTTCGCGAATTTTTGGATCACCCGGCACCAGTTTTTCATCAACACCGAGGCGGTTTTCTTGGCTAACAAAATGTTGAAGATTTTTCGACGAGTAAGATGCCTGAGCAATCAGAAAAAAGTCGGTTTCGGAGGCAAAAAAGAATTCGTGATATTAATTATGATAATTGGCTGTCGAGTTTTCCATTTTATTGCATTATTTGTTTTGATTTTTCCAAAGTTCGAGCTGCTAACTATTCTTACTAATTGTGCTTTCTCCTACAATATTATTTACATCAATTTTATAATACACTTCCATTGCCTCTGGTACGTCGCATTGGGAGTACTTCACTCAGAGTTTAATGAATTTATGCAAAATGAAGTGAACAACTTACCCCAACCAAATTTTGAGGTGTATTTGGATATTTATCGAAAAATTCACGAATCTGAAATTACGTTCAAAAGAATGTACAGCAATCAACTACTGTTTTACTTTTTGTCGAGCATTTTGTGTATTGCTGATCTTTCAAACTTAATGATAAAAGACATATCAATCAGACAACCATGGATGTGGATTCTCTTTCTAAAAATAATCATTGAGAATCAATTATTTTGCTCGGCTGTGGAGAGAATTTTTCAAGAATTTGAAAAGACGCGTTCAATCATTTTTGAGTTAAGCATTGTTAAGGATACAAAAGAAAGCAACCAAGCTGTGAGTATAACCTTTAAAAAAATGTTCTAAAATCATTTAAAAACTATAATCTTTTTAGGTGGCTTAGAGAAATGTTCATTACATTTCTCAACCTTAACCCTTTTAGGGTACAACTTTTTGGGCTCTTTGAGGTTTCTAATAGCTTTCATCTAAAAATGGTTTCAAACGCTGTTAATTATGTAATTATTGTTGTACAATTTATATTGCAAACAAAACAAATGTAACCTTAAATGTAACAAAACAAATGTAAGAGTTTTAACTTAAAATAATTTGCACTTAAAACTATTAAAAGTAACCACTTCATTCAAACAAAAGTTCGTGAAATTCGTTATATTTTCAACTGCTGAAAAGCAAACAAGTATTCTTACACATTTCATTTGATACACTTCGCCTGTCTTTTTTGTGACATATTGGGATCTTATCCCTTTCTGATTATAAACTCATTAACAAAATGAACTTGGTCTTAACCTGGAAAGTTTCTCTCTTTGAGGGCATTCGAAATAGACAACCGCGCTAGACAGTTTAAAATTCTTTGCAAGATGACAATTCCGAAAATTATCGCGAAAATCCTACTTTTGACTTTTAAATTCGCGCAATGGATGGGATTAATTGTTTTTAATATTAAAGGAGATACAATTTCCAATATAAACTGGCTTGTGTGGCTTAGTGTAGTTATTCGCCTAATAACTCTTTGCATCGTCGTTGTTGTCTATCCGGCCTATATTTTAAAACAAGACTTCATTATAAAACTTTTTCACGTTGCTCGATTGTTCATAATCATATACTCCAGTTATTTTATTGTGAAACTCCAACTTTATCAATCATCGGAAATAATAAAAATTGTCAATAGGTTTTTGGGCCTTCTCCGAAAAATACGATTTCTGAGCAGAGATAATGAATTTGGTTTTGGAAGAAGAAGGGACTATTTTCTCATGATAATATTAAATGTGTCATGTTTTTTCTACGAATCTATATACCGATTCACTTTAGAACGTACCATTTTAAAAAGTTTTAATGAAGTGGTTATACACCTTTGTTTCGTATACATTTTTTTGGGAATAAACTTTTTGTATCACATCCATATCCTGACGTATATTTTCTTTGGATATCTTTATTCTGAACTAAACGGATATTTTCACGTCTCTTTGAAACACCAACTTCGTGATCTGGAACCCCAACCCAATCAAAGAGCGCAGAGAAAATTAAAAAGAAAATTAAAAAAGTGCTTAGATCTACATAGTGTAACCTCCTGCATAGCTGTATCAAAGTTTTTCTCGGGCTGCCATAATAGGCAAATCCAGCTACTGCATAATTTACTAGATACTAGCAACGGGACCCTTATTAAGTGTAGCTCTTTCGGGAGATGGGGTGGGTTTTGCTAATATCAGTAAATTTGATCACTACAAGAATCATTAAAGAGTCCCTACTGAAACTAAATTTCCACTTGATCGTGGAGAACGCACAAAAAAAAACAAGAAAACTTGGGGTCATTGCCCCCGAGAAGATAAGCTTAGGAATTGCATGATAACAAGGAGGAAAGAAATCACAACAGAGAAAAAGAAAAAAAAAAAAATGTGCCGACAATGATGTTAGAATTCGGACACGGTTTCACTACCCACCCTACCTTAGTCTTAAGAGAATTGTTGTTAAGACCCCAATTATCATTTCTACTCACATTTCCAAGGTCACGGAAATACTGACTTACTCCCTCATACTTCTATTTTTTTTTTTTTAAAGTAATATATTTTCACAAACTTCAGCTTAACTTTAGGATCTTACAATAATAAAAGAGAAGTAATTTCATGTTCAATTCAGGTATGATCTTAGAATTTTTGGTTAATTAACATTATTGGCTAAAACCTATCTTAATAATATAGTATAATAATAATAATAATAAGGTGGACCTCATTCATTATTTGAGATTTAAAATTGCCAACAAATTTTAAGATGCTAAGTTGCTCTATTTGAGTTCGAATGCACTTGAAGGTTTAGGCTAGCAAAAAAAAAAAAAACAAATGACGAAAGCAAAACAAACAAGCACCTGCTGTCTGCAAGCTTATCGGCTTGGCAGAGATTATTAGTGGTTATTGATATGAGCATGGCAGAATAGCATAATTGCCCGATTGATAGGTAATTTGTTTTTTTTTTTTTTTTTCATCTACATTTTTTTTTTTTCTTTTAAATCTTACAAACCAGTTCTTAGAATTTTTAACCTCCTACACATTCTGATCTTTTAAAATTTTTCTCTTTTAGGTATTTAGTTATCTTTTAAAATTTTCTCTTTTAGGTATTTAGTTATCTTTTAAAATTTTCTCTTTTAGGTATTTAGTTATTTTTTAGGTTTTATTTTTTTGTTCACTCACCCCAATGTGATGATCCTCGATGAAGGCCTTCATGTTGGAGTCTCGTAGAGGTTGGGCTGATTAGTTGAGAGGTTGAATTTCTTAAATATATCTTACAACTACATTATTTCTCTTTTTGCATGCCTTTCCTTATTTACATTTTTGTTTGTCTTTAGTTCAATTCGAGTTCGTAGAATTTAATGTACTTTAATAGAATTCATAATTTCTTTTCACTATATATATTTTTTTTTTTTTTTTTTCTTTAAATTTCTAGTTCAATATAAGTTCATACTTTTTTAATGTAATTGAATATAATTATTACTATTATTTTTCTATATCTATAATTTCTTTCGTATTCATTTCTTTTACATCTAATTTTTTTTTTTTTTTTTTTTTTTTTAATTTCTAGTTCAATATAAGTTCGTAATATTTTAATGTAATTTAATTTTTGTGTTTGTGAACAACAACCGAAATGTAATAAACGATTGGAAGGCGACTCTCGTTCGCTATTGTATACTTTGATATCGTTTTATATTTATAGGTGATATCCGAAATTTCTCCTATCCGGTGTATCAGTATTGATTTGCGAATAAAGGTAGACGGGATAGACTAAGTGGGTGTTTTTTTTTTTATCTTTGATAGGGTTACTCATCCTGATAAAAACTATGTGTAATGATCCAGGTATGGAATCCAGGTGGTGCGGGTGGGACTCTCGTGGATTTTCGGCCATAGAAGACGCCTTATGGAAACAAGGTTGAGATAAAAATTCGGCTGGCGAGCTTGAAAATCATTACCTGATCCCAGGCTAGGTTTGTTTGCGACTTTACTGATGTCTTTGCTTTACTTATTTTTCCAATGATGTGTGGGGATTTTTCAGATTTAATTTGTTTTATTTTGTTGTGATCACTTTGCACGTGTTTCACCCACTTGATTTATGGATATGGTGTAGCTGGTACTAAGGTGTGCGTCTGCTTAGTTTGACAGCTCAAAAAAGAAAAAGACTTTTGAAGGCACCTAATAAGCTGCTAGGGCTAATGTCAAGGTAAGTACTAACGCCTAGTATGCACATTAGGAATGAATAAAACAAAAAAAAATTGCTAACACCTATCGATAAAAGTGGAGAGTTTCGTTAAGATTAGACGTTATTCTAATCTAATTTTTTTGAAACTCGAATGGGCAGCACAGGTGACCATTACAACCACAGATAATCTGTCGAGTAATCCGGAGACATGATTAGCTGGAATTAGCATTTTATATCTTTGGCATGATACGTTCCTAGCTCTTTTCCACTCAGGGTTTCTAGCAAATAATAAGCGTTTCCCAATTTCTTCTTCACTCTGCATTTCGAAAACAACGGGCCTAACTTTTTATTGTAGTTTTGACTAAAGTTGCTCAACTGGAAATTTCTTTTAAACACTTCTTGGCCTTCTTTAAACGACACAAACTTGCTTCTCAAGTTGTACTGTTTTACATTCTGTTCATAAGCTTTTCGACTATTTGTTTGTATTTCCTGACGTAACAATAAAAGCTTTTCTTGCCGATCCATTGTAGGAGATTCTTCGAGAAGTGATAATTTGTTTAATAATCGGTAATCTTCAGCGTGGTTAATCATATTGAAACCAAAAAGAGCTTTATAAGGAGAACATCCAAGAGACTGATGTAAAGCTGATCGTAAAGCGGACGAAATGCGAGTTAAATTCGCATCCCAGTCTGTTTGATCATTTTTGAGATAGGAACGAATAGCTGCAATTAAAGAGCGATTAACTCGTTCAGCTGCATTGCTTTGCGGAGAATATAGCGCGGTAAAAATGTGTCGAATTCCAAACTTAGTCAACATTGCTTCAAATTCTTTTGCTTTGAATTGTGAGCCGTTGTCACTAACAATAGACTCTGGAACTCCAAACTCACAAAAAATTCGCTCTTCTAGAAATGTGTTAATAATTCCTGTAGTAGCTTTCTTTAACGGACAAAGCCAGTGATATCTACTGAAATGGTCAAGTACTATAAATAATCCAGTATTGCCTCTTTTACTACGGGGATATGGGCCGAGAATATCAATATATAGTCTTTGGAAAGGACGTATGGAAATACTTTGTTCTCCCATTGGCGGTCTTAATATTTGGTTAGGGGCTTTTGTCTGTTTACAAACTTCACAGTTCCGAATGTAATCTCTGACTTCTTTAGATAACCCTGGCCAAAAGAGATTGCGACGCAAGCGTTCTATAGTTTTTTGCATTCCGCCGTGTGCAGACACAACACTATTATGAGCTTGCCAAATAGCCTGGGCTCGTAATGGTTCTGGAACCCATAGTTTCCAACTATCGGCTTCTTGATCTGGATTACCAGTCGCATGCTCCGTTCGGATATACACAAATTTTTCGTGTATACGTAAATCTGGAAGTTTATCTTTATTCTGCTCTACTTTCAATCGAAGTTCGACATAGTCTGACTCCATAAATGCTGGTGAGTCTAAGTCAATTGCGGGTCCTATCATCTCTAAACTGTCTATGGACTCGTCACACATTCGAGACAACGCATCTGGAACGATATGATCTTTCCCTTTACGATGAGAAATGGTAAATTTAAATCCTTGCATTCTATCAAACCATCGGGCGACTCTTCCCGTGGCACTTTTTCGTTGTTTTATAAGCCATGTTAGACTAGAATGATCGGTCACTACTTCAAATGGCTGCATTTCTAAATACCCCCGAAATCTTTCGATGGCTGCAATAACTGCTAGACATTCCCGCTCTGTTACACTATAATTTCTTTGAGCCTTAGACAATTTTTTTGACATGTATGCGATCGGTCTTTCTTCTCCTTCGTCGGATAATTGCACTAACACAGCCCCAATGCCAAAATCACTAGCGTCACAATGAAGAAAAAACTTCTTGGTAAAGTCAGCATTTTGCAAAACGGGTGCGGAAGTAAGTTGGACTTTCAATTTTTCCATGGCTTCCTGCGCTTCATTCGTCCAGGTGAACTTTCTACTTTTTTTTAACAGTTCTGTCATAGGAAATGACAACTCCGCGAAGCTAGCAATGAACCTACGGTACCAATTACAAATTCCTAAGAAACCTCTTAATTGTTTCATGTTACGAGGAGCCGGCCAATTTAGAATACAGGATATTTTTTCCGGATCCGTAGATATTCCTCCATTTCCAATTATGTAACCCAAGTAGTTAACTTTTGTTACACAAAAATGGCTTTTCCTAACATTTAACGTTAAGTTTGCTTTGCGAAATTGCTGTGCAATTCGTACAAGGACTGCTAAATGGGATTGAAAATCATCTGTAACAATACACAAATCATCTAAATATCCGAAAACACAGTATCGTAGATCTGGTGGAATAAGATCATCCATCAGACGACACATGGTTGACGGTGCGTTGCACAGACCAAAAGGCATAACTTCGAATTGAAATAATCCTCGACCTGGCACTGTAAACGCTGTTAAGGGTTTAGCTTCCTCGGTTAATTCAATTTGCCAATAGGCATCTTTTAGATCCAGTTTACTAATAATATTTGCCTTTGGAAGACGCGAAAATATTCCCTCAATACTTTGTAGTGGGTATGCATCTTTCAGAGTAACCTCATTTAATTTTCGAGCGTCCAGACAAATTCGGACTTTATTTGGTTTAATAACCATTCGAATGGGTGAGCTCCATGCACTTTTAGATGGTGCAATCACTTTAAGTTCTAGCATACGATCAATTTCAGTATATAAGACTTTCTCCACAGCTGGACTAATAGGATAATGTCTCTGTTTAACAGAAGACGCATTTCCCGTATCTATATGATGTTTAATTAAGGACGTTCGCCCCAAACCTTGTTTTTCGAAATTGGGAAACATTTCTTTCACTGCTTCTAATTGCTGAAGTTCCATGGCAGTCAACGGATATTGATCCTCTTTAGGGGTGTTAAAGTCCTGCCCACTATCTGCTGGCTCAATGGATCCCACTATTCCGGGCGCTAATTGAAACGTTCGCCAGAAATCAATTCCGAGAATAAGACGCTGTGCAATTGTCGGAATAACATAGAGTTCCACTTCCTTTTCTTCTCCTTTATATCTCATTGCTACTTTTAATATGCCTGAAACTTGATGTGGTTTAGCATCCGCCGTTTTAACCTGGGAGACTATTGATTTATATCCACCTACACCACTAAAGTCTTGGTTTGCTAACTCAGCTCCAATACAACTAATATTTGCTCCGGTGTCTAGTAACCCCCATTCTGTAAAATCTAAAAATTCTACACTAGCATAACTTCGGTTATCCGCATTATTTTGAAATATAGTAGATATTAATCTATGTTGTTTCTTACAAAGGTTCTTATAATATTTCTTTATCCGAATCGAATTTCTTTTTCGAGGGATTATATTTTCCGAAAAAATTTTATTTCTAACTTCATAATAATTTTTCAAACGTTCTTCATATGGCCTAAACTTAGTATCTACCTCATTTTCTATCTTGGCATCTGGTATATTATCTTGAGTTGTAATGATACGCTCTTCTAGTTTCTTATTTAAAAGTGTGTATCTATTTAAATTTGTAAACTCCGAGTTATTTATTGGTGGGACATCCGATTGTTTTGAGATGCCCCGGATTTCCGGTTTTCCGAACTGGTTTTACAGTAAATACAATTGGGCTTATAGATGTCAGGCTTCCCGCACCCATAACAAAATATACGTCTATCCCCTAGACAGTCTTGCCAAAAGTGTCCCGTTACTCCGCAATTCCAACAAGTTATGTTAGCCGGATTTCTTTGTATAGCAGAGATGTCTAAGCTGTTGTTTTCGGATTTATTTTCCTCAATCTCCTCTACTGCATATACCCGATAAGGTCCTCCCTCTTTTGATTTCGTTACGTTGCGAAGAGATCGCCCTGCTTCTTGTAAAAAGTGTTCTCTCCTTTGTACTAGCCGTCTTAAATGATCGATGGAGTATATTTCTTCAAATAATAATCTATCTTTCATATCAGTAAGTAAATTTCCCTGAACTAGTTCAATTAATTCTGATTCCTCAAACTCAACAGATAGCTTATCCATTAGTTTGCAAATAGCTTCGTAATATGTGTCAAATGTTTCGCCAGGTTTTTGTTTTCGAGCTCGAATTTGTTCCCGCAATTCTGTTTTTGAGCGGTTCTCTTTATATTGTTCACGTAGCCCTGTGCAAAATTGATTCCAAGTAAATGTTTCTGTTCGTTTATGAAATCTCCAGAACCATGAACTAGCTTTGCCTGTTAATAGCTGATGAACATTTTTGGCCATTGCCTCAAGATCGTTATTAAGATGTTCTCGTGTTAACACTTTAACTCGATATAAAAATTCGTCAACTGATAATCCTTCCGCAGTCCCTTCGAACCGAACTCCCCATTTTTGGATAATATCTGCTACTTTGTTGCTAGTATGCCCTGAGGAAAAAGCTCTAGGGCTTGGTACATCGAAGTCCCTTTGATCTTGACCCATCGAATTTTCAACTCCGTTTCTTAGTACCAATGAAGAAAGCATTCTATCTACTGTTTCTCTAACTAGGTGTTCTATGTTTGGTCGTACCCAATTATCATTATTTCTTGGAAATTGCCTTGGAGGTCTGCCTCGCTGTGATCTTCCCCGTTGTGGACTATTCCTTGGTATTTCATAATTTAAAGGCCGAGTATTTAAGCTTCTTTCACTCTCGCTTGCTGGGTTGCTTTGAGCCCAGTTCAATCGCTGCTCAGACCGAATCTGTGACGTACCTACATTTCCCTCCTCTAGCTGGAGCTGTCTAACCACAGACCTAGTGTTTGGTCGATTTAACTGTCGCTCTTTTTCTTCTCCAGGCTTCGCACCAGGAGAACAGTTTCCTACTACTACTCGTACATCCTTTTTCAATACTTTAGCTAAACATGATGGACATTCATTCTCCTTGTCAGGATGAAATCTCAGTTCCATACAAGATTTATGAAAAATATGCTTGCAATTAGTAATTACACATGGCTGCGTATTTTCCATGACGTTTTCGCAAATAACGCATACGTTCGGTATTGCCTCTGCACCACTTTGTTCCGGGGTACGTTGAATTGGCATTTTAAATTAATATTTTTTTTTATATTTGTATAGATTGATTACTTAAAAGTTTCCGTTTGTTGACCTTTGTTGGAAATGTGAGTAGTTAATTTTCTTTTTCTGCATATTGTTAACTGTCCCTCCTCTAAATTTTTAGGTTATTTATTTTTTTTCTCTATTTAATTAATATGTTTGGTCTATTTCAATTACCTTAGGTTACACTAGAATGCTTCAAAAAGGTTTTGTTTCTACGCTTATATCAACGGACAAAAATACGCTCTCGCATATGTTTTTGTGTTCCAGCCGATACTAACATAATAACAGAACCTATTCTATTCATTTCTTATATGTATCCCACTTGATGAATATTTGTTGCTTGACTCCGGTCTTTTAAAATATCCCTGATTATATACCTTACTCTTCGGTCGGGTTGTTCGATTATTCAAGCTCCCCAAATTCCAGAAGGGTATACCATTTCGATATTCTATCCTAACAACCAATTTTCATACGAAAGCAAAACGAGCAATTTTATTTACTGTGGATGAGTACTCAGAATTAGATGTTCAACAGTATTCTGCACCAGTGTTCCGAAAAGTTAACCTCTTTCCTTTGGTCGCAATTAATAAGCCTCCGCTTGTTAATGCAAAATCCTAAATAAAAAAATGTTATTTCGGCTCTAACGTTCTACTCTTCCACGGGCCGACGGTTATTGAATCTATTACGAATCCTTTTCACCGTGCCTCACCGTATGGGCGCCAAAATTCTTTGTAACCTCCTGCATAGCTGTATCAAAGTTTTTCTCGGGCTGCCATAATAGGCAAATCCAGCTACTGCATAATTTACTAGATACTAGCAACGGGACCCTTATTAAGTGTAGCTCTTTCGGGAGATGGGGTGGGTTTTGCTAATATCAGTAAATTTGATCACTACAAGAATCATTAAAGAGTCCCTACTGAAACTAAATTTCCACTTGATCGTGGAGAACGCACAAAAAAAAACAAGAAAACTTGGGGTCATTGCCCCCGAGAAGATAAGCTTAGGAATTGCATGATAACAAGGAGGAAAGAAATCACAACAGAGAAAAAGAAAAAAAAAAAAATGTGCCGACAATGATGTTAGAATTCGGACACGGTTTCACTACCCACCCTACCTTAGTCTTAAGAGAATTGTTGTTAAGACCCCAATTATCATTTCTACTCACATTTCCAAGGTCACGGAAATACTGACTTACTCCCTCATACTTCTATTTTTTTTTTTTTAAAGTAATATATTTTCACAAACTTCAGCTTAACTTTAGGATCTTACAATAATAAAAGAGAAGTAATTTCATGTTCAATTCAGGTATGATCTTAGAATTTTTGGTTAATTAACATTATTGGCTAAAACCTATCTTAATAATATAGTATAATAATAATAATAATAAGGTGGACCTCATTCATTATTTGAGATTTAAAATTGCCAACAAATTTTAAGATGCTAAGTTGCTCTATTTGAGTTCGAATGCACTTGAAGGTTTAGGCTAGCAAAAAAAAAAAAAACAAATGACGAAAGCAAAACAAACAAGCACCTGCTGTCTGCAAGCTTATCGGCTTGGCAGAGATTATTAGTGGTTATTGATATGAGCATGGCAGAATAGCATAATTGCCCGATTGATAGGTAATTTGTTTTTTTTTTTTTTTTTCATCTACATTTTTTTTTTTTCTTTTAAATCTTACAAACCAGTTCTTAGAATTTTTAACCTCCTACACATTCTGATCTTTTAAAATTTTTCTCTTTTAGGTATTTAGTTATCTTTTAAAATTTTCTCTTTTAGGTATTTAGTTATCTTTTAAAATTTTCTCTTTTAGGTATTTAGTTATTTTTTAGGTTTTATTTTTTTGTTCACTCACCCCAATGTGATGATCCTCGATGAAGGCCTTCATGTTGGAGTCTCGTAGAGGTTGGGCTGATTAGTTGAGAGGTTGAATTTCTTAAATATATCTTACAACTACATTATTTCTCTTTTTGCATGCCTTTCCTTATTTACATTTTTGTTTGTCTTTAGTTCAATTCGAGTTCGTAGAATTTAATGTACTTTAATAGAATTCATAATTTCTTTTCACTATATATATTTTTTTTTTTTTTTTTTCTTTAAATTTCTAGTTCAATATAAGTTCATACTTTTTTAATGTAATTGAATATAATTATTACTATTATTTTTCTATATCTATAATTTCTTTCGTATTCATTTCTTTTACATCTAATTTTTTTTTTTTTTTTTTTTTTTTTAATTTCTAGTTCAATATAAGTTCGTAATATTTTAATGTAATTTAATTTTTGTGTTTGTGAACAACAACCGAAATGTAATAAACGATTGGAAGGCGACTCTCGTTCGCTATTGTATACTTTGATATCGTTTTATATTTATAGGTGATATCCGAAATTTCTCCTATCCGGTGTATCAGTATTGATTTGCGAATAAAGGTAGACGGGATAGACTAAGTGGGTGTTTTTTTTTTTATCTTTGATAGGGTTACTCATCCTGATAAAAACTATGTGTAATGATCCAGGTATGGAATCCAGGTGGTGCGGGTGGGACTCTCGTGGATTTTCGGCCATAGAAGACGCCTTATGGAAACAAGGTTGAGATAAAAATTCGGCTGGCGAGCTTGAAAATCATTACCTGATCCCAGGCTAGGTTTGTTTGCGACTTTACTGATGTCTTTGCTTTACTTATTTTTCCAATGATGTGTGGGGATTTTTCAGATTTAATTTGTTTTATTTTGTTGTGATCACTTTGCACGTGTTTCACCCACTTGATTTATGGATATGGTGTAGCTGGTACTAAGGTGTGCGTCTGCTTAGTTTGACAGCTCAAAAAAGAAAAAGACTTTTGAAGGCACCTAATAAGCTGCTAGGGCTAATGTCAAGGTAAGTACTAACGCCTAGTATGCACATTAGGAATGAATAAAACAAAAAAAAATTGCTAACACCTATCGATAAAAGTGGAGAGTTTCGTTAAGATTAGACGTTATTCTAATCTAATTTTTTTGAAACTCGAATGGGCAGCACAGGTGACCATTACAATAGAGAGATTTTCGAAGTTCATATATTTTTTCAAAAACTGTTTGAATATATCACTATTCCTGGATTCTTACAAAATACTTTTCTAGTAGGAGCGATAGCTCACGAACTGATTATAGGAATTAAACTTCGGAGCTTTTGGTACTCAATAGCTATTGGAAACCATGTCTTAGAACTGTTTTTGCTAACTCATTCTGTGGATATAGCTCGTGCTCAGTTTTCAATGATTCGTTGGATTTATTCCGATATATACACCATAGGCCATTTTGAAGAGCTCCACATTCAGGTAAGATAATATACCCTATATTAAATGAAAAGTTATAAATCTTTAATCCTTAGCTGGATATGTTCTACACTCATCTGAATCTGTACGAGTTTAGGATCCGTCCTTGGGGCCTGTTTGATGTATCCAACAAAAAGTTTCTCCTATTCATGTCAGCTTTAATCAGTTGGCTAGTTTATCTGGCTCAATATAGCCTTCTAACAAATAGTTATTGATTGGTAATGAATGGTGGTAAGTATATTGCAGCAATAAATTCTATCAACAATATTATTGTTGATCTATTATCAGATAGTGGGAATCTGTTATATTTCAGATTTAAAAACTATTATGGATTATGAAATGGAGACATATTTTCTGTCATAAAATCATCCAGTGGAGTTCTTGTTACAGTAAAATCAAAAAACGTGCAATCCAATTAAATAAAAAATTTATATAATTACACCGTGATTGTTAATCCCATAAATAAAAGATGTTAAATTATCAACGGATTGTACTTCCAGATTTTGTTAATACATTTTTTTTTATTGGTTTCAATAAAAAATAGCTCATGTCTATGGTGTCAATTATTGATTATCATTTTTTTACAGCCCCCATTCGGCTGGCGTCCTGGCTAGGATAGGGTACCTGGCCAGGTGGCGGTGGAATCGTAATGGAGTCCAGACTCACACCGGAGGTAGATGTGGCCGTGGCGCTGGCATTGCCGTATGGCGCAGCGTACGTCGGCTGACTGTACATTTGGTAGGCCGAAGCTGGCACCAAGTTGGATGGCAGCTGGTGGAGTTTCATTCCAGCAGGCATCACGTTTATCTGCTCCTGACGCAGATTGAAATAGTCATTCGGCTTGGCGCTGGGTGGTGGGATGCCAGCCACATCGAAACGTCGATCCGTCTTGGCAGCCGAGCCCTGTTTTGCCTGAGAGTGAGCCCACTTAATGCTAACCTTTCGGCCGTGGATGACCAGCTTGTTGAAGGTGCGTTCGGCTGCCAGTTCGGCGGCGCCTCTCTTGGTGTACTGCACGAAGGCACATTGCTGCCGTGGCACTAGAGCAATCGAACGAATTTCTCCAAACTGGTAGAACTGATCGCGAAGTTCCGGTTCTGTGATCTCCTCAGGAAGATTTCCCACGTAGAGAGTGGTTATATTGCGGTCTTCTGGTGGCTCCAAAGTGGGCAACGATGCCGCTCGTTTCATTATTTTCTCAGCCACAGGATCGTTGCGTCCATAGTAGCGATCCTTGATGTTCTGCTCGCATAGAGGATCATCCGGCTCGTTCGGCTTGTCGTGACGGTAGGGACACTCCTCACCACGTTTACATTCTCCTTTTACCCAGAAGGAGCAGATGTGTGGCCGGTTTCGCTTGTAATAGGGGGCAGTACGGGCCAGTTTTGAGAGCATTTCATTGGCCGCCAGGGAGCGTCCAACGGCACCAGCTGCCTCGGTGCCGTCGCCATCCTGCAGTTGAGCATCTATGTTTTGTATGTAGTACTCCTTGTTGACGTCGCTCTGGGGCATGTTATCCGACACTTTCAAGGCAGCATCTCGCACCTGAATCGGCAGACCGTACTCCAAATCGAGCAGGCAGGTTTGGCAAACATTTTTTAGTCTGGCACACGTCTGGCAAATCTCAGTCTTTTTAAAACGCATCCGGGCGCCTGGGCACCAGCGAAATATGGTAAATGGACGGGTGCATATCTTGCATTCTTTGCCAAAACGTTCCTTTATCATTCGCACGTACGGATTGTCACCCAGGCAGGTCTGGCAGAGAATAGGGAACTCTGCGTCCTCCCAGTTCTGCCGGTTGTACGTGTTTGTCGTCTTTGACATCGACATGTTGACGTTGGAGTTAGTTTTCTTTAAATTCTGTATTAAATTAAGATGTAAATCCGGTTGCTTTTTTCTCGTGTCTCCTAGTTATGGGTAAATAATTGTAAAAACACATCGATACATCGATAAATATGAATGAAATAATACTAAATTTAGTATTTTATCATGTTTACACTTTTGCAGCAAAGTTATTCTGGTAATATATTGGGGGAAGATTATTTTCGTTTACCATTAAGTTCTGAGAAAATGAGAATAATCATTTAAAGTTATATTCAGTATACCAGTTTTAAAGTAACCCCCCTTTCACCCACTGTAGGTGCAGTTCGTCACCTATGTGGACGGCCGGTTATGATAACGCCGATAAAAATATCGATATATTCATGTTTGATATATTTTGACAGCCTTATTAGGAGCAAACAGAAGTCTAATTGTGTCCAAATACTCTCACATTTCCAGCATATTGAGCTAAAGTCAAGACTGTAAACGTGGAAAAGCAAGGCAGGGCACCGGACTTGCAGCAGCACACCAAAAATGAGCTCACGGAAGCGGAGCGGCAGCGGTTCCACCAAGCGGCCCAAGGAGAAGGTGTGCACCCAGTGTAAGGGCTCCGCCTCGTCACAGACTGATAGCTTTATTGAATCATCGTAGGTGGTCTACATCTATGAGCTGTTGTGCCGCGGTGAAGATCCCAGCAGCGACAGCCCGGAGTTCTGGAATGAGTTCTTCCTGCTGCAACCTAATTTCGAGGCTCTAGAGACCGAGATCGGGAAGCTAAATGGAGATCAACTGCAGGTTGTCAAGCCTAATCTGAACACACTCTTTCAGAAATGCATCGAAATGCTAGACACGGGTAAAACATTACATTATGACCATATTGTGGGGCTTTATTGGTCCTTTCATTTACCAATACATATTAGGATCTTGATTAATACTTCTTGAGTTAATCTCTTCCAATCAGATCATCCCAAACGTTTGTGCAACAGTCTCCACACATTATGCTCCTTGTTTTATGGCATCTTCAAAAAGTCCAATTCGGATCCCACGTTCAACATCCTCAACGAAGTTTTCGGACATGAAAAAATGGACGAGTGGCTTAAACTGCTGATGCAGTATTGCAACCGAATTCTGTTGGGAGATGTGCCGGAGAATGCTCGCTTTATGTGCCTGAAGCTGCTGCAAGTCCTGGTCACCGGCACCGACAATGTTAATCAGAATGCCCTATTCGAGCACCTGATGATGCACAGCATGTTCGATGCGTTTGTACGCCTGCTCAGCGATCCCACGTTTCGTTCTCAGCACGGTCATGATATAGTCATCCTGTTAACAATTCTGGTGAACTACCGCAAACACGAAGCCACCAATCCTTACGTGGTTCAGCTGTCCATACTGGCAGATGAGCTGGCTTTGAATGGGTGAGTTCTAGATACTAGATATATAGAACAAAAACATCATTTTTCTTATGTCTTTAACTTCAGATATGGACAAATGATTTCACAGTCTCTCATTGATTTCTGCCGCCAATACATCCAGAGCCTTAACAACGTGCAGTCATCCTCCTGGTTCTCTTCACTGTCGAATATCGTGGGAAATATGTTTGTGTCAGACGAGGGATGCGAAAGAGTACAACAAATCAAAGCCAACAATGGTCTGCTGCTGGCGCTTTATGAGGCAGTGCATCTGAACCGGAACTTCATAACCACTTTGGCACACACACAGGCCGAATCGAGTGCCCCGCCTTCGCCAAGCAACACACTGAGCCTAGCACAGCCAGTTCCTGATCTATCAAATGCTCCGATTATCGACATAACACAGTATCCAACCAACCTTCTAGTGGCAGTCTTTCAGTATTGCTCCATCGTGATGCAGGACAACAAGAATGAATCGAGTATCGCTAATCTCAAGCTTTGTTTTCTTATACTAACATGCATTTCGGAGGACCAATACGCCAACTCAATGATGCACGACAGCAATCTGACATTCAAGGTGATGTTGCACAGAGCGCAAATGCGTCATCGTAAACTGAACGTCGATCGGGTGGGCAAATCACAGCCATTGGCTGCCACACTACTTGACCTGTTGGTCGAGTTTATTGTTTCGCATCTGATGAAAAAGTTTCCGATGGAACTGTACCTTCTTTGCATCGGTGTAATTCATAGAATTCTGTGCTACCAGAAAAGATGCCGAGTGCGGCTTAATTATCCGTGGAAGGAGCTCTGGTCGGCATTGATTGGTTTGCTTCGCTTTTTGGTCAATCAGGAGCAAACTCTGGTTAAGAAGTGCAATATATTCCATTTGTCCCTGCAGGTGGTGAACATCTTCAATCTGTTCATCACCTATGGCGACACTTTCCTGGCCACCACTAATAGCTACGATGAGCTGTACTACGAGCTCAATCGGGAGGAGAAGGTATTCACGGAAATACATGCCATGGGTAAGATGATTATATCCTAATATCCTATATCCTAAAATTTAAAACTTAATGCTTTACTTTAAAATCTACAGTTCTTCGGTACACAGCGATGCCCGAGTGCGAATACAAAGATGATGTGATCAAGCTGCTGAATGCCCTAGTGAATATACTTGCCATTGTGAAGCATTTCCAGAATAAGATCAAGGAGTGGCTTGCCGAGCAAGGGTTATCAACGCCCACGGAGGAGCAAATACTCGATGTGGTGCGCAAGAACTATGACCTCACGCTCAAACTGCAAGATTCCCTCGATCAGTACGAGCGGTATTCCGAAACACCATTGCACACAAACTTTTTTAAAGTGATGGTACGGGATGTGGTCAACGATACCCGAAAGCACATCTACGGTTATGTGAAGGAGGCCATCTCCGTCATTCCCGATCAGGAGATGCTCCTCTCCTCCATGAACAGCTCCTCAGCATCGGCGGCTGCCACACCAGCAGTGACACCGGCAGTTCCAACAGCCACGCCTGCCACGTTATAAATATCAACCTCGACAGACTACTAGACTGTTTAATTGTTTCCTTTTGCTTAGTTTTTTAGACGTATTTTAAATAATCAAATCTCTAGAAGCGTAAACTCAGTGTAATCTGTAAGATTAAAAGTGCTTTGCGAGTCTTTGTTAGCTTTCGTGGTGAAGCAGTGCACTTAAACCTAAATATATACATATATATTCTGTGCAAGTTTTTTACGTATACATTAAAAAATATATATATTGCGATTGTGTGTATATACAATGAACATAATTGTTTTATTTTCTCGAATGTATCTTTCAGTGAACTTGGTTTCTTTTAACCACTTGTGTGCTAAGATCATAGGTAGTTCAAAAAATCTAAAAGAAAGTACAGTTTCAAGTATAGATAAAAAATAGGCAGAAGAAAGGTAAAACTAGACATATTTATGACTATTTGCAGTTGCCGTTGAAACAGGTAGAAATATGTGAACCCTACAAAAGGACCCTCAGTCCGTTGCCAGAAGTGAAAGTGGTTGCACACAATTAAACAATCCTTGTAATCCTGAATGTGATAAAAAATGTCTCCAAAAATTATTTGTGATTTGTGCTTAAACGAATTTACTGTCCTCAAATTTACAAAGCATTATGGAAATTGTAAAATGCTTGAAAATGCTTCTGAAATAATGAGGCTAGCTAGTAAACCTTTTAAAAAAAGGCCACTGCAATCGCAAAACCAACAAAATTTGAATATTGTTCCCGAATTAAAAAAGAGTCGTTTTCTAACAACGGATAATAATTCAACCATACTTTGCTCCGTTTGTAAGGAAACCTATAATCCAGCTTTAAAAATGCGACACTTGATGAGTAAGAATCATAAGAGCGCTGCTATAAAAGGTCTACCAGAAAATAATATTCAGTCCGAATTTCCAATAATGGTTTTTTCTGTGGAACCAAAAATAAATGAATGTGACCTACAGAAAGTTTATCTCAACTGCAAAGAAGAAATTCTTAAAGTCTTTTTATATGGGCTTGGCGAATACAGAACTTTAAAATTTAGTTTGAAGATGTATGGATCATATCACAGACCAACTGAAGTACACACAAAACTGGAAACAAAGAATTTCGAAACACCTTACATGGCTATTTATGAACTCGAATCTTTGGAAGAAATTTTGAATGATGCGATTGAATATTTAAATAATTTAAGTCGTTTCTTTCTTGACGAAATTTCGGGTTGGTCAATTAAATATTTTGAAAAGTTTGAAATCACATTAATTAAATTAGAACATTTGCCAGCAGGGAGTTACGTTCCGACCCCTGAGAACATTAGTAAAAGAACTGCATTGGTACATGTACAAAATAAGGACAACTTTTGTTTCAAATGGAGCATTTTAGCGGCTATCTCTTTAAAAAATGGAAGAAACTTAAATCAAAGTACATTGGAAAACCCGTTACATTACTTAGATGTGGATATATCAAAGGATTTAATTATATATAAAGGAACTACAGTCGATTTTTCTGGAATAGAATTTCCTATAACCAGGAATGGAATCAAGCAATTCGAACTCAATAATCGGGATTTTAGTATTAATGTTTTTGAACTGGACGATAATGAAAAGAATGTGGTTGGACCAACCATCAGAACCGATGAAATCAAACCGAATCACATAAACTTACTGGCATTGTACAATGAAAAGAGCCAAAATACTCATTATACTTATATTAAAAGCATTAAAGAATTATTGTATTTGCAATATAACAAATACAACCCCAGGGGTCATTTTTGCCTAAATTGTTTGGAGTTCTATTCAAATAAACATTGCCATAAAATCTGTGAAAAAATCGAGTCTACCTATCCAAAACCAAATACTAATGTTTCTTTCGAGACACCTTTCAAAAAACTTGCATCGCCAGTGGTAATTTATGCGAACATAGATATTTTAACGCACAATTCTAAAGAGCCCGAATCATGGGCAGCATCCTTTTATGTTGTTTATTCACATAATCCTTCTAAAAACAAGCTTTGGACATTCCGTGGTAAAATTCAAATTATTCCAACGAAAAACCATTTTTTAAATAAATATGTTTTCTTATAGGTTCAGATGCCATATCACAATTCCTCAAAGCCCTCGGAAAACTAGCATATTCTCTTTATGAAGAGTATTGGATGAAAACCGGAAAATATATTGATATTGAACGTGCGATTATCCCAGTTGTTTTCAAAGAGTTGTCTAAGAATATTATATTATTACTAAATAATGCATTACCGGACCGTAGGGATAATATAAAACCAATACCATGCTATAAGGGTTCCTATTCAGTGTTAGAGAGTTTTCGAATATATAAAGCAAAAATTTTTTATTATGTTCATTTTATAGACGCCGGCCACTTTTTAGAATTTGATTTTGATAAAGTTGCAAGTGTCATGGGCATGAACGATTTCAAAAATCTTTATAACCACTTTCCCGTAGGAGGCCAGTGGGAGCATATAGATAAAAAAATAATATTTCCTAAAACATATATGAGCAGCTTTTCGAAATCGTTCGATTTTGAGTTGCCTCCATTAGTTACTTTTTTGGAGGAAGGTTACAGTATCCAAAACTATAGATTTGCGCAACAAGTGTGGGCGAATTTTGGTTGCACACAGATTCAGTGCTATATAGATTTGTATTTAAAACAAGATGTTCTTATTTTGGCTGACGTTTTTGAATACTTTAGATTTTTGTGCCAAAAAAACTATGACGTAGACCCCACTAACTGTACTACCAAGGCGGAATTATCCTGGGATGCTATGTTAAAAGTCACAGAAGTAAACTTAGACCTCATTAGTGACCCTAATATGTATGATTTTTTAAAAAGAGGAACACGTGGGCCGTTAATTCACAGTTCACCGGGAATTGTGAGTGCCAATAATAAATATATGCGCAATTTTTCTCGAAGATTGCCTTCAAAATATTTAGCTTGCATTGAGGCTAAAAATTTAACTGACTGGGCGATGAGTCAGCCACTACCTCTTTCCAATTTTCGATTTTTAAATAAAGACGAGATTGAAAAGATTGATTTTCAAAATGTCCCACATGATGGAAGTATAGGTTATATGCTTGAAGTTGATCTTAAATATCCCGCTGCCCTTTATAATAGTCACAGATCACTGCCGTTTTGTCCTGAAGGACGGGAAGAGCACTTAGGGCCTACTGCTAGTTTAACTGATAAAAAAAACTATGTCATTCATCTAAAAAATCTGCAACTATGCGTACAACATGGGCTAGTCATTGAGAAAATACATCAAGTTCTTTCTTTTCAGCAGGAGTGCTGGCTAAAACCATTTGTTGATTATAATGCCTATCTCAGCAAAGAATCCAAAAACGAGTTCGAGAAACAGTTTTTTAATTCGATGAATTTAAACATTGATAAGTGTATGCAACCTAAGAAAATGTTTCATGTGATCATATCAGAACGTTACCAATCAAAACATAACTCTCCTGGATTCAGGCAACTAATAGCAAGACACAATTTTCACAAAGTAGAAATATTTGGCAAAAGCTTGGCAGCAATCGAATCGAAAAAACAAACTATAAACTATGATAAACCGATATATATAGGATCTGTCGTTTTGGAGTTATCAAAATGGTTCATGTATGATCAATATTATAATTCAATCTTACCGCAGTGCCCCTCTGTAAGATTACTTTATATAGACTCTGACTTAGTTTTTCTATACTTGAAAGAAGACTTTTATGAACTAATAAGGAAAAACCCTTATCTTTTTGATACTTCTAATTACAGAAAAAATAATAAATTTAAGATATTAAAGTCCAACAATGAAATTGGTTTAATAAGAGATAAAAAAGGTGGCCGGATAATGCAATCATTTCAGACTGAAAGCGCCAGATCCTATTCTGTAGCGTTTGAGTTTTAATAATATATTATACATACTTTTTTATAAACAATGTTAATAATAAAGAATGTTAGCTATAAGAAAATTAATGTTGTCTTCCACAGTTTCTTCCGTATCTATATGATTAAGGATCTTTAAGAATTATGTAAATTACTTCCAATAAAAGAAACATTATACTTTATTTTTATAGTTGCTCTTTATTTATTCCCAAGCTTTCCACGTGTGTATAGTTTTTATTACAAAAATGCGTATAAATATTTATTTTCTGTTCTGGTTATACAATGTGTATAGGTGTGCATAGGCGCTAAGGATATCGCTATAATTTGTTTTTATTTATGATAAACTAATGCTTGCAGGATTTGCATGCTTTTAACAATTTGAATGCAATTAAAATGTATAATGGGTCCAATAGCTAATTAAATGTCAATTAAATTCATTAAAATTATGTAAATATATAAAATACATAGTAATATACAAAATAATTGGTTTATATACGTAATCCTAATCGCTTTATACAAATGATCTTTGCATTCGATTGATTAATTTCTAGCTCGATAATATAGTTGAAAGGCAGAGCCAAACGATCACTCAAAGGCACAATTAACAGACAATATTCGAATTAAATTAATTATTTTATAAGCGATGCCTAAGTTGGTTTTTGTTTTTTTTTCGTTTTTGTTGCTCTAACATAACATGTTTATGGATTATTATATTTACAATAGCATTTCTCGTTCGGGGGTATGTGTTTTTTTTTTGCTAAGTGTACGGATGAGTGGCTATGTGGTATATGAAACTTAATGCTGCGCTGATTAGAAGTGATCCACCTTGACGGAGACCGTGTGGGCGGCCGCATTGCTGGGCAGATCGATGTTGTCCCACTCGGTGTGAAGGTTCTTCTCGCTGTCGGTCGCCTTGAGGGCCAGGCCCAGGGATGCAGTGCGTCCGGCACAGTGGGGTATGTTGAGGGTAACCGGCACTAGAAACTCAAGGCCTTGGGGCCCGCACATCACCAGCGGCGATAGCATTGTCTCACCTGGTATTGGAAATAGTAATATTATTAGTTAACGAACTATTGCACTTGAAAAAATATTTAATAGTGTCATAAGTGGTGTCAAACAAACATCAAAAGTGTAAGTATACAGGGACAAGACTGGGTTTTAAGAGAAAGTTTTTGAAAAGTTACAGAAAGATATTAGAAAAGAGAAAAGACAGATGGTAAAAAGGTCTACAAACAAGGTTTAAAATGACTAAAAACTATTTTTATAAGAATTTTTAAAAGAGTTTGGACACAGATATTTAATGTCTTGTGACCAAAAATACAATTGTTAAAAATGTGAATGGAGTTACATGCAGAAAGCAAACTTCTACGAGTTAGTAAAACATATAAAATAATTGATAAGGAAAGAACATAAAGATACCATCCACCATAAAATAGAGCCTATAAACATTAAACGCTTCTAAAATTAAAACAATGCCTTAATCAAAATCAAAGACAGAAAATAATTGTGTGTGTGTAATTTTCATTTGCAAATAGTTTTTTGTGGTAGTGGCTTTGTGTGTTGTGGTGGATGGATACAAGACGGAGTAGGATAATTATTTTCTTTTTAGTTAGACCAACCATTTTCCATATCCAGTGGCGGACCACCGACGGCCTGTCCCATGCGGGGATCGCTCACGGTGAAGTAGATCTCCTGCCGCACTCCGGGGGGAATGGCTCCCGGCGGGATTTGCAACGAAACGTGCCACAATTTATCCGCCAAAGTGCCACCATTCGAGTCGAAAAATCCCCTCGATGTACTGGGTTCTCTCGGAGTGGCGGGAAAGGGTCCGGCATTGGTGGTTTGGGGTGGAGCATTGTTCACGGGTCCGGCGATGGGCAAGGACATATTGCTACTGAATGGCGTACTGGTGGCATTGGGTGGGCCCACTGGTAGGCTGGCCTGGGAGGTGTACTGCGTCTCAATGGAAGTGCAACTGTCGCCGATGGGGGAGCTTGGTGGCGGGGCCGTACGTTTCAGTATATTGGAAATGTGGAAGGGTGCCCTGCCGGACCGAGGTGTGAGCGGCTGTTGCACTGGCATAGGTGCGGGGGGCGGCGCTAGTGGTGCCACCTGATCGGCTGCCTCAAAGACGTCATCGGACTCATTTTGGGTTTCATTGGCCAGCAACATGGCCTCATTGTGATGGTTGTTTTCAATGGCCGTGACCTGTTCTGTGGCCTCCATGGAGCTCTCATCGGGGATTTCGTCACCCTGCTGCTGAGACTCTTCCACCTCATCCACCTCATCTTTGACCAAAGGAGCTCTGGCTGGGTTTTCAATCACAGTATCTGAAGACTTCTGCAGATCGGAACGACTTAAAGTGGAATCCACTTCTACGGGATCTTCGGGCTGTGTATTTATTTCCACCTGGATCTGCTCAGTTTTTCCCTCTTTCTTCTCATCAGTTTCATTTTCACGGGACTGAAGGATACTCTCCTCCCGGGTCTCGTAAATGGGCGCCGGTCGGCCCATGTCCCTTTTGGATACGTAAATGGGTTCCGCCATGCTGTCCAAGGCCTCGCGTCTGGTTTGGTATATTTGATCCCTTAGCTGAGATCGCGTTTTCAGGGCACTCTCCTTGGCCTCCCGCCGACTTTGATATATTGCCTCAGGATTGGAGGCTTCCGATTGGCTACTGCTGCTTTGAGGACTAAACTCCCGCTCCATGTCCCGCTTTCCCTGGCTAATCCGCTCCTGCATTTCCCGTTTCGACTGGTACAAATGATTGCGTTGCATTTCACGTTGCATTTCTCGCCGGGACTGATAGAGTGGCTCCTCCTCGTTGGCTGCTCCGGGATAGAATCTCCGGCGGGTCATCACCTCGGAATTGGGGGCCCTGCGCTGATCATGGGGAAGCATGTAGGCCCCGTTGCGAGTTTGATAGATCTCTTGGGGATCCTGCTCGTAGCCAGGACTTGCCACAGGCCGTCTGTTCGCCCACTGATTGCCACCGCCTCGATCTGCTGTGGTTGTGCTATGACGCCTCACAATCCTACGACCATTTTTGCCCCCAGAAGCTGCAGCCGCCGCAGCTGCCTCGGCTTGCCGCCTTTCGAGATCAATGCAAGCCCGATTTGCATACAAGTCGTATTGGTCATATTGGTCGTAGCCATTGTCATGGGGATGCTGCATCCTGGGCACTGTCCCGTTGCCACCTATGTTTCCGTAAATATCCTCACTCTCCAGATTCTGGTAGGTACTGTTCATCATGTCCTGCGGATGCTGTGGGTAGTGACCGCCGTTTCTCTGCTGATAGTAAACATCCTGTGGATGGGGCGGCATCATGCCATGTGAACGCTCCTCAAAGCCAGCTGGGTAAGTGGGATACTCGTCTGGATAGTAGGGTCTTTGGACGCCCCTTTCCAGCATTGATTGCTGGCGCCGCAAGCCTTTGGGCTTCCTTTCCGGTTCCACCATACTGTTCATTCTTCTCAAGGGACGTGTGCTCTTGATCAGAGCATTTTTGAGGGCTACCAGCGGGCTCTTTAGCACTGATTTCTTTTTCTTATGGGGTGGCAGTGGTGGTGGAGCCATCTCCATGCCATGATCATCGTAATACTGCTGCTGAGGATGGTGTTGCTGGGGATGTGGAGGATATTGCTGCCTGGGCTGGCTGTGTGCCCTGGCAGTGCCATAGTGTCCATAATAATTAGGATCCTGGGGCGGTGGTGGACGCTCGTGGGGGTAACGAGGTGCCGAACGAGATCGCTGCATGGGATGTCCATGGGAAGGTGGCGGCATGCGATAGTATTCATCGTACCGCTCATCGTACGGCTCCATTTCGCTAAAGATTTTGTTACGGGTTTTGGAATTTTTGTGTGTGATTAACAAATGGAATTTAATTGAATCTTTTTTGATCTGAGAGGTCAGCTAAATATGATTCTTTGCTAAAATCGAAATCGGATACTAACGAAACTAAAGCCTTATTTAAATTGGTTCATTAGTCCTTCAAAAAGCTTCTTTGTTACCTATATATATTTCATTTCATTATTTAAAAACCCTACAAAATACGCATTATTATTCCTGCAAAAATTTTCCACAAATACACACGAGCGCATATATGTTTATATAAAATATATTCCATACATTTCATTAAAATACTTTGCAAAATTAACCAAATCTGTAGAAAATAATTAGGTACCAATAACCAGTTTTAGAGCAAACATTAAACTTTATTATTTAATTGTTAGTTATTATTCTGTTGGAGTTTTCCCAAAACCGCAAGTTAGATTCAAGTTTAACTTTCAAATACCCGAAAAATGGATTGAGAGAGGAGTTAAAAAACAATCAGCTAAAAGCGTGATCATAAATTGTAAATAGAGAAGTACAGATTTAAGTTTAAGTTTAAGAACAGAGAAATATGTGGATACGAATCTGTACTATAGAAGTTAACCCGAAAAATGTTTTATTTTCGTTTTCTTATTCATTTCAGAATTTTTTTTTATTTGCGAGAAGCGCTTGACTGTTTTAATTTTGTTACATTTTAATTTATAATCTGGTTAATAATTTTGGTTATTGCAAAATACAATAATTGTTTTAATTAATGTAATATATGCGATTTGGTTTCGTTGTTGTGCGTTTTTTTTTCATTTTTGAGAAATTTTTGCATCGAATAATTTGTAATGACCAGCAACCGTATGAAATAATGAACATATTGACATAATGATTGATTGTTGTCTGATTGGCTGACCGATTGACTGAATGATTGATCGATATTTGTGAATTACAAAAATGGCATTTAACAAGAATATAAAACATTTTTCGTTAACACAAATGTTGAAAATTGAAGGAGGGCGCAAAAAAGATTTCTGTATGTTTCTTTTGTGTTTTTTTAAATTTTAAATCGAGAATTTTTATCGAGAGGGGAGGTAATGGATCTTTTAGATGGGAGGATAATTCAGGGACTACAGAATGTGGGATTCCACTTACCTCATATTATGATGGTGCCCGGCGGCGCCTCCGATTTGCGGTTTACGATAAAGTTCAAATGCGGATCCACGCTGCTCCCGACTTCCGGCCAAATCCAGGGCATGACGTTCTGGGGTATGTGGTGGCAGGTTTCCTATAATTTCAAATATTATTAAATATATCCTGGACTTTAAGAGGAGTAACTATATTTACCAATTGGCGGTGGCATGCCACGATGTGGCGCTATGTAGGGTCCTGTGCCACTGCCTCCGTTGTAGTGGTGACTGTTGCCATTGTAGCCATTGGCCGGAGGATACGGTTGTGGGGGTGGCGCCTGTCCGTAGTTTCCGTTACTGCCACCGTATGTGGGCTGCTGCTGTTGCTGCTGCGGCGTCTGTTGCATGTGTCCGTTGCTGGGAGAGCCAGGAGTAGGCTGTTGGCCGTAGTGGTGGTGTGATAGCGTTGGCGGATAATAGAAACCATTGGGTGAACGCGGCGAACCAGAGTCCTGATGAAAAAAGGAGGTATTAGAAATATGAACTGGGAATTCGGAGCGACATAGTAACTTACCCCATTCTCCCAAGGTGTGGTGCCACCACTGCCACTGCTACCACCACTTTGCACTGGTGGCCTGTAGTTTTTGGGCTTGGGCGGTGGCACCGGCTTAAAGGGTCCACTGCCATTGCTACTAGGCGTTCCACTGCCATTCATCTGGCCCTGACCATTGCTGACATTCGGCGGTGGCACCACTCCGTGTGGCGTCGTCTTCGGCAATTTCGTGTAATCCGCTTGTGATACGGAGTTATTGCGACTGTTGGATCATGTGGTAGGGGGTACGGTATTGTGGAGGATGCAGTGGCATAAACATTAGGTGGCAGGTGATAGTGGATGTGTGTGGATGGGAGGGACAAGTACGTTTGATGATGACGAGCACAAAACATAAGCCAGAAAGAGAAAAAGTCGGTATGTGATTATAATTTATAAAAATATGTGTGGCAAGAATACTTAAAATATTTATTTATACCAGGGCTAAATGGTAAGAAAAGGGCATCTGATAAATAATGGTTTAGGGGAAGTTTTGATATACTTTCAAAAGATGGGGTCATTAGATTATAATGGAAGAGAGTGGTTGAAACATTTGATTATAAATGTAGTCTTAAAATTATAAATACAGATTTCCAATTACATTTTTTATTAATTTTTATTTCCTGTTAAAGTTGTTTACACTGTTACTCAAGGATAAAAGAGACAAGACTCCAAAAGAGTATATATTTTATAGAAAAAAAATGTGTAGAGTGCATTTTCGTTTATTTATTTGTGTGTTTAAAGTATTTGCATTTTATATTCGTTCATTTTTGTTTTGTTTTGAATTTTTTAAACGAGAGTATCGTAGGCGGAGCCACTGGAAACCAGCGCCGGAAGTGGCATCAGGGCATGCAGACGTGGGGCAGCAATCGGTCGGCGATCATAGCCGCCGGAATTGAGTCGCAAGTGAACCTGAGGATGACTGAGTTGCAAGGCTGAAGTCAGGGTCAGGGGCAGGTTACGAGGCAGTGGCAGGGGCAGGGGCAAGGACGAAGGTACAGGGGAGAGCGACAACGAGGACGAAGGTGACATTGAGTGCATTAACTGCAAGTGCTGCAAATGGGGCGCATGGAGATGATAGCGTCTAGTTTGTATTTTATTCGAAATGCAGAAGTAGAGATACAAAACAATATTTACGACACATGCGAGTTAAGTGAGTTGATTTCGAACGACGGCGCAGAAAAAATAGAGAAAGTAAATATAAATTCTTTAAATATTTATCCAAGTCGTGGGATATGTACAGTTTGCAGGGTAACATAAATTAAATTATTATTTAGTTTAAGGTCGTACCTGTATTTGCCGTAATCGGTTTTGGTTTCCACCAAAGGTTTACGAGGACTGCTCTCCAGACCCAAGTTTGAAGGACGTTGAGGAGTGCCATTGCGCGGATCTATAAAGAATTTTATTATTACATGACTTCAATGAATAGTTTTTATTTTAAAGTAAAAACTTACCAATATTACGGGACGAATTCATGTCATTGTAGTGAGGTCTTCCAGGACTGCTCTGGCGGTTTAGATCGTTGCCTCCACCAAAGTTGCGATGATCGTGTGGACTACGGCCGTATTCGTGAGATTGGCCCACAGGCGGTAAGGGGCGACCACTAAAATAATTATTATAATTAAGAAACAAATATAAAAAACTAACAAATTATGTCTACCCAAAACTTACCCTGCATTTGGCACTGATTTGAGATCGTCGGGTGCATTGGGACCCAGTCGTCCCAGGTTCTGCATGGCCATTTGGGAATTATTGTATGAATCGTAGCTGGAAACGCTGTCGTAGGTGGAGGTACCACCGCCTCCTCCATTGGCCTTCAGTTGGGCATTCAAACGAGCCTGGCGCTCCAGAGAGGCTTGGGCTTGCTGCTGCTGTTGCTGCCTATCCATGGTTTCGGTACCGGCGGCTCCCACCAAAGCATTGCGGGTAATATACTCCGCTTGGCCATCATCCTGCACAACGGTTTTGCCAAATAGACGCTCCTGGGCACTTCGACTCAGGGTGCCGTTCCGGGATGACGAGCCTGAGGTGTTCAGTGGTATTTCTCCAGGTTTCGACTGGCGATCAATACGTGGCGGCAGGTCCGGAGCATTAATCCCGTACAAAGATTGCGGTCTAATGGCTGCCGGATCACCCCCAGGTTGCTGTTGCTGCTGCGGCACATTGGTGCCATAGATGCTGTATTTGCTGGAATCCATGGTCTGGCGGCGATTCGGATTCCCGGGGACACCATGGTCGTAGGGTACCTGAACAAGGTGCATTGCAAGGTGAATGGAAAGGGGATGGTGACACAGATTAGCACACTGATACGAGTCATATTTCGCAAAGGGGTTTACTTTTTACTCGACACTAATCCAAAGTGATTTCGGTTAATTTTCATTGGTTATGTTTTTTTAAGAGATTTTTACTCTTTTTCTCAACTTGTAAAAATCACCAAAGCTTAATGTTGAGTAAAAATTATTTTGTTATTTTTTACGAAGTTAAAAAATTTTGATTTTGGGCGCTTGAGAACCTTCAATTATCTTCTTTCAGTTTTGTATAATATTTTAGTGTGTAAGCGCATGCTTAGTTTATATTTTAGTTGGTTTAAGATATTTGTTTTTATTTTCGTTGGCTTTTCGACCTCTTACCGTATATGGAGGTGGCAATCCTTCACCAATTATGTCTCTATCCCTATCCAAGTTATCCTGATTAGTGGCAATCGATGGATCTGAGCTCGCTTTAACCAACTGCGGCAAATTGCCAAGCGACAATGATGCGGATGGGCCGGGACTCAGTTCCAAATCGGATTCGGGACTTGATGCATACGAGAGTCGGGATGTGGTCATGGGGAAAAGGAAATCATCGGAAAGGGATTCTACGGGCTGGGGTTTCGATGGCGGTTTCATGATTCAGTTCGGTTAGGCGTAAATTTTTAATTTTTTTTTTGGCAAAAAGTTAATTTAATTTTAGCGGTAAAAGGTTTTGTGTTTTTTTGTTTAAATTTAGCGCGCGAAGAGCAACCAACATTTTGTATTTCAATAAAATAAATGGAAACGCAAAAACAGCAACAAGAAACGTAGATGAAACATAACAAATCGTGATTGATTGGTTGATTCGATTGATTGAACGGCGTTCGATTGCGTAGCATTTTTGATACGTAATGTTTGGACGAACACAATATATTTGATATTTATGTTTTTAGTTTTGGACGAGGACATTGTTGATTATTTTGGTGTATTTGGGGGATATATTTATTGTATATGCATCGAGTTTTACGGGGTGATTAAGCGGGAAATGGCCATGATGATGGTGTATTTGTTTGGTTTTGGTTTTTTTTTTTTTTGGTATGTAAATAAAAGAAACAAATGAAACGAAAAAACATTTAGTTAGCAACTTTATAAAAATATTGGCAAAAATTTGTATGGAGATTTTTGCGTAGAGCCTTAAGCCTAAATATATGTATGAGAAAATTTTTAAGGATATGATTGAGATGAATAGTTGGATTTGGGTCTTTTGAAATTGTCATTCATTTTGTTGAAATGAATCTTTTAATTATAGGTTCTGTATTTTCCTTGGAATGACAATTTCTTACCCATAGGGTTATGTGATATTCATAGATCTACATGCTTTTAGCCGTACAATTACACATATATTTTTATAACATTTATATATGTACAGACAACGAATAGCGGGTTACACACAAATTTATTGTTCTTTAACAGGTTAGATGAGGAATTTGGTCTTATGAATAATTTAGTAATAACAACTACATGCAGTAATTTCAAGAGAGGGCTTCAAAATGCAGGGGGATTCAGTTGAAAAGAGTTGTGCCGCAACAGGAATGATACCATCCAGTTAGATCTCATTCTTCCGACTTGATTTTTCAACTAAATTAACACCGATTCTCATGCAATGCATTCGTTACTTTGGCCAACATTGTTGTTGGAATCAGCATTATTAATGTTGCTATTGTTGTTGCTGTTGCTGCTATTGTTGTTGCTACTACAATTAATATTATTATTATTACTATTAATATGGTTGTTGGTTATGCTACTTGAATTATTTAAACTGGCTATTTGATTTGTGAGATTATTAAAGGCCAGGGTAAAGTTGCCCTCATCTGCCAAAGTGCCATCGCTGCTCTCATGGCCGTTGCCCAGGAGATTGCTGAGGGAACCGGAGGAGGACGAGTAGCTGCTCCTTCCCGGTATCCCATTGCCGATCAGTCGCTGCTGTGGTTTGGCCATCGGCGCTGGTGCCGGCGTCCTCTTAGATACATTTGTATCTACAAGTCGCTGCTGTTGCTGCTGCTGCTCCAGCTGCAGGTTGCTGTTTTTGTTCTTATTTTGATCCAACAGATTCAGACTCGAATCGAAGATGTTCTTTTGAAGCAACAACTCGTGGTAGTAGTACGGCGTAGTCCGACGCTCAACTGGGGCATTTTGGCGCAAACCATAGCGGCTGACAGGACCGGCAGGACCAGAGCCAGGCTGGAATCCCCTTGTTTGATTCACGGCATTGGTGCTACTGCCTCCGTTTAGATTCAAGCTGGAATGCTTGGGGGTGCTGGCAAAGCTATTGCTCAGCAAATTGGGCTGGGAACTGTGGTACTGGCTGGAATTGGCTCCATCCAGAGCCAGGACGTGGTCCTCCAAAGGCTGACTTATGGGAACATCAGCCGTGTCAGCTGGAGCCAGGCCACTGGGCATTGAGGTGGCCGGTTTTATGATCGGCACCATCGTATAGGATCTTCGATTTCTCGGCTTTTCCGCCAGACTCTGGCTATGGGCATAGACCACAGGCGGGGGTCGGGGCGGCGGGGTCGTGGTATCCTGGCCCTGGATCAGCGTAAAGGATTTGCTGTGGCTCTGGCCGAGATTCAGATTCTGAGAGTAGCGTGGCACTGAGGTCGATGCAACGGGGCGGCAGCAGGCGAACTGGCAAGGCTGGGCGATGTAGGGGGGGAATAACATTTCGGTGGGGGAATCGGGGAACTGTTATGTTTTTATTGATTTATTTTTTATTTTTTCGGGTTTAGACAACAATCATGGGCATGGTTTTTATGTGTGTGAAGTGTGTTGTGTGTGTTTAAAAAACAAATAAGAAAAAGTTTGGAAAGTAAAAATTAGAATATTGACCATAACCAGTTGTAGAAAAATTAAAGAGTTATAGAATATTAAAATTAGTTTAAGGACTACAACAAAATAATTATTGTTATTTAAGAGAAGGGGATACTGTTTTCTAAAAAGGGGTTCTCATCTAAGTAGAGGGTTATATTAATAAAGAAATAAGTTAAAAAGTAAGAAACTTTTGGGCTTTGTAGTAGAAACTAGTGGTTCGGAAATTTAAAAAAATAGTTTCCTTTTTATATTTTTAATTCATTACTAGTTTCCTTTAATACAATTTGAAGTTTTCCATCACCTACTCAGATAGTTAGGACATCGTTAGGACAACATCCAAGAGATGCTTGACTTTAAAACAGACTTAGATACTAACTACAACAGTGGACAACACGCAGACAACAACTAGAATGGAAATGGCATCCCTGGCTCTGGTTGGAAAGAAAAGACTCACCTTAGACTCGGACATCCAGACGGCGCCGCTCTGCTGCAGATCGATCGAATCGCGCAGCTTTCGATACCAGGACTCCTCGTCACTCAGGGCTATCTGAGTGCTGAAGATGTGCGACCAGACGCGCTCCAGCTTCTGGCCCTGCTCCAGCAGCTTCTTGGAGCTCTTGTGGGCAGCCTTGGGCAGGCCATGACGCAGTTGCTTAATCACGTGCTTGCTGTCCGTTTTCAGGAATATGACCACCGGATAGAACTGGGCATAGTTCAGACGATCCACCGCATTCGGGGTTATGTCCAGCAGGGCGTGCTTGCCCCGATCCATCACATCGCGTATATTCGAGAGCCGCACAATGCGGCATTTTCCACTACTGCCGGCGGATTTGTCATCGTCCTGCAGTGGGGTCGAGAACTTGTCGGGGAAGTCCTTGGCCAGGCGTTCGCGTGCCAAGTCGGAGACGGGTCCAAAGAGGACAACGGGACGAACGAATCCAGGATGTCGCAGCACCACCCGCTCATAGGCCGGGAACTTGGAAATGCTGTCAGAGAAAACCACATCGTCCCAATTTTCGCGGGACAGACTCTTCGAGCGGCGATGCGTGGAGCTGCAAGAAAGATAATATAAGTAAAAACAAGAAAGGAAACTAAGTTCGGGTTGAGCCGAAGTTGTTGAGCTAAAAAATATTTTGTTCTTAGATGTTGGATGCCGGATTATGGAGAATCGATCCACGAATCGATTAAGATATTTCGCTCAAGAATCGGATGGAAATTGGCCAAGATATAGCCATCGATGGGGGCCATATTGACCTTCCACGCATTTTGAAGGGGATCCCCCAGGAATTTTGACAAAAAATCTCAAAAATATTTTGTTCTTAGATTTTGATGCAGGATGAATTCGCTCATGAATCGGCTGTAGATTGGTCAAGATATAGGCATCGTTGGCCGCTATAAGAGATAGACGGACATCTGTATATCACCTCAGCAGGTGATCCTGATCAAGAATATATTTTTTATAGGCTCGGAACTGTCTACTTTGTATAGGCCACTTTTGACCAAAATTATAGTACACTTTGCAAGAATATTTAATTCATAAATTAATTCATTGTTTGTGAACTTACCGTCTTCGCCGGAAGAAGTTTCCACGCGACTCATTGGCGTTCATCTCCTTTTTGGTGGCATTGAACTGAGCGGTGGCCAGTTCCTCGGCCCTTGATTTGTTTGGAATGACGCCGCGCTGCATCTCCTGATGTCCTCGTCCTATTTTTAGAACCTGCCAGGAGCCGACAACTCCGTTGTGCAGGGTATCGATAACCCGGAAAACATCGCCCGCCTTGAAGGCCATCTCGCCTTTGGATGGATTATCGCAATGGAAATGGGTCTTGATGTGGAAAGAGTCGCCACGCTGGTTGGTCACGACCTCGTCGTACTCCTCCTTGCAGTACTGCACAATCAGATCGATGCGATCCTGGAGACTCAATAGAAAGAGCACAGCCTCCTCTCGGGTCACACCGTTCATGTCCATGTCGTTGACTTTCAGGATTTTGTCTCCCGGCATTAGACCCTGGAGCGAAGCTGGAGATCCTGGCTGCACGGCTGTCACAAAGATTCCGGCTTCGTTGCCACCAGTTAGACGAATGCCAACGCTTCCTTCCTTTTGGAAGGATATGAACCGTGGCTCGGCACTCTGGCGCTCCTCGTAAAGCTGTCTTCGAGAGCTGTAGAAGTCCTCTTGGGCGGCTCCACCACTGGATCCTCTTGGGGGTGGCGGACGCGGTGGCTCATCGGAGGCAACTCCGTTGCGTCCTCTAGTTGGGGTCACAGGTCTGTCCAGTTGCTGCAGAGAAACTCCATCCATCAAGGGACCTCTGGATCTTCCCCTGGGTGTCAGATTGCTCTTCTCCTCGTTCAGGACATTGCCATTCATGCTGGGGCCATTAGAGGTTCGGGTTGGCGGCTGAACATAGAGGTTCTGGGAGGAGTAGCTGGCCCCTCCTGGCAGATACGGATCCTCCAGGTTATTGTTGCTGTTGCTGCAGCCGGACACTTGTGCCTGATGGGTGGCATAAATATTTCCCGATGCCGACTGATGGCTGGCCGAGTTGTTAAGATTCAGTTGACTGACAGCCGCCTGATTGGTGATGTCTCGGAGAACCACCAGGTTCAGGCGCTCCTTGCAGCCATCGATAATCTTCTTGGCCTCCTTCAGGCTCATGGTATCCCCGCAGTTTGTGTTGTGGATGCGTGTGATGATGTCACCTTCCTGGAGGCTGTAGCCATTGGCGTTCAGCTGCTCCCTGGCCTTCGAGGAGATCTCCTTGACAAACAGCCTGCAGCCCAGAACCACGCCGTAGTCATCCTTTTTGCCGCCTTTCGTGAGTGTGACCTTGATGGGCTGACCTCCGGAGGCGTTTTGCACCAGCGACGAGTTCAACGAGTTTGGCTGGCTGAGATTGGTCATGGGAGTTGGCGCCACGCCACCTCCATTGGCCATCAGACCCACCGAGCTGAGGCTGTGCGAGTGCTGGTGCTGCACCGCCGCACCACCCGGCGTGACGGGATTCAGTGGCACGCGCCTCTTCACCACCAGCTGCACAGTGTTGCCACTGTCCCGCAACACTTGCACCGCCGTCGCATACTCCACGTTCTCCAGGGAAACGCCATTCACCGATATAATCCGATCGTTGACTCTGCAAAATAGGGGAACGAAGTAAAGAAAGGGTTTAGTATCTGGTATATGGATCACTTGGTCTCTGATGGTAATTGTCGGTTAGATCGTAAAATGTCTACTAATGACCGAATCGTGACCAAACTGGAAAAGTATATGGTTCTGTTTAGTACGATGCAGGTCCATTAGCAACGACCTTGTCCAGTTCTACAAAGTGTTTTGACTTGCAGCCATAATTAAAAAATTAAAGAACACTTTAAATAAGTCGGGGTTGCAACTAGAAGTAGAGTATTTTCTCTCGAGTATAAACGAAATAAAACCCCCTCTTTTAGCTGTAACTACAGAATGTTTCGGATCATTGAGTGTAATACTATCTGGCAGGTATAAATAAAGCCAGCTCCGAGGTCCGAGGTCCGAACAACTTGAAATGAAATCAGGTTAGACTTGGATTGAAGACATACGCTAATAAACAGGCAATTGTCTCGGCACTTCAGCATGACTAGACTGGAAGTAATAGAGCTGAGAGTCAAGAAGAATCGAGGTGTCTGCAAAGCGGCTTCCGTAAATTTCTACGGAATACGCTTTGTTTGTGCAGACCTGAACAATGATGGACCGTTCTTGGAACGGAACACAGATCCGAAGGAATGAAAAGTAAAAATGTTGGCAGTAAATAGCACATGACGAATTAACGACACAAGAATGTTATGTTTGAGGGCAACAAATACAAGGAATATGTACACGAATGTAGGTATCGTCGCGGCAGACAAAGTGGTTAATGATAGAAATTATATCGCATGTCTGAGGCGAAACATATCCATAATTAAGTTGTCTACGAGTGCAGAAAGAAGGCAGTACCGAAAGCAAACTAAGCCGCATTTTACTTTCGACTCGCCGCTCGGAATCTTTTCAGTTTGGTTTAAACAAGAAGGCTTAACAATTAAGCCTGGCAAAAATGCGGCTTGGAATGCCAAGAGCTGGTTGGCGGGTTGGGTTGGGTAACTTGGTTAACGCTTTAAAAAATTTTAAATATATTTTTAGGACGCTTTTAAAATAGATACTCTTTGTCAAAATAAAAATTATATAGAGTTTCGGTGCACCTCTTTTCCAGTGTAAGATGGAAAACTTTGGCTACAATGATCCCACATACTTTCAGGCAATCCAAAATGACATGTGCTGGTCTTTAGCCAATTTCCACTTGCCGCCGCGCACTTGGCACATACTTTTCCAGCCTTGCCAACGGGATTTTCCCTTTGAAATTCTTGGGCCGAGGTAAGAGGCACAGGTAAGAGAAAACCTGAAAATTGTTCCCTGTTTGTCTAGGGCCAGTGTACATAGTTTCTTTGGAAAAAAGATTATGACAAGTTTTTAATCACTTGGCTTGGTTATTTGGTTGGCTGGGGAAAAGGGCCTGGCCGGCCGGTCGGAGGGTCGGGTCGGTCTTGTCGATTGAAAAACGCTTTGGAATTTTTATCAGCTTCAGAGAGACCGAGTTGGAGTTTAAGCTGACGACGGGACGTTGGTTTAATTATATTTTTTATTCAACTTCGTTTTTTTGAGGCTGTCTACGTGAGTTGAAGTATAGAAGCGTGCGCATTTTTGGGGTTTTATTTTCGAAGGAGTGGAGATAAAAAAAAGTGAAGAAAAAATAAAGTTCTAAGCCGAAGATTAACGATGTCAATTGTCGACAGCATGATGGGAATTTTAACTGCTCATTTTCAGTTTGGGCGGGTCGGTAACTACTCGGTTCTTGGCAAATAGGAAACGCTTAGTCTGCACTTTGTTTGATCAACTGGCGAATGGGGGTATATTGAAGACTGCATCAACAGCATGTCCGACATATCCCGAACAACAATTAGTTTCCTGTCTGCGTATAATTTAAGACATCCATCCGTCTGGTCACTCAACTTCTGTTGAGTCATCTTGAGTGTATGCCCTCAGCATGGAGAGGAGGTTCTTCGATACTTACTGCAATCGATCCTCGGCGGGGCCACCTTTGAGTACGTCGCTAACAGCTATCGATGGATCTCCGTTGGCGAAGTGCGGATTATCACGTCCACCGGAAACGGCGATGCCGAAGCCATAACCCGGCACCCGGGTGACTGCAACTGTGTGGTACTCCCAAGTGGTGCGATCGCCCTGAAAGAAAGAAAATTAAAGTTTAGTTGGCCATTCTAAAAATAAATAATATTACTTAAAACTAAACTTAGACTCCAAAAACATAGCATGTCTTTTCCTTTCCTAATTTATTTCAATATAATTTAATTGGAATTTGTTAAGGATGGCTGCCAGGCGGAAATGCACATGTGACTTCCGTTTTTCAATTCATTTTGAATTTGCTTGTGAGCCACAGTCTGACTGCGACCTGTTGCCCAAGCCCACAAACGACCCATGAACGTTCACTCACTCGAACACGATTCAATTTTATGCCCTGGGGGTTCCGGGCCAGGAATGCGTAAAAAGACCACCCCTTTCATAGTTCAAAAAAAGAGAAGAAAACAAAACAATAGTGGAGTTTTTGTGTGCATCTACTGTGCCTTAATGGCTACTTGGTTGTTTATATTATTTTCCGTTTTGTGATGAATGCACCTGACACAAAGCCGTATTTGATTTACGATTGATTTGTGATGAAATCTATCCTTTAATCATTAATTTCCATCTAAAAATATTCAATTAAATTTAAGTATTATTTTTCTATTCCCCAGTTACCACCTGCAATTACAACTCATTTTAGTTCGATTTCGTTTACCCTCACAGCGGGAACTGGATTACAATTCCCACTTCGAGGCCCAACCCCCATTTTAATCCATCAGATACGGGCAAACTCAATTGAGAGATCCGACTCAATCATTACACAAATCCAATATAAAATGAAGATAAATCAATTAAAACAAAATGCCATCAAGCTGTTTCCAAATCCTGGCATGCATTCGCCATATGATTCATTCATTCAATCGGCGGAACCACTTCACAAAAAACCATTTTCAACTGCAATCAATTTCAAATCTGTCGTTCGGCGGGCCAGCCAGCCAATCCCCCAAAAATAAAAGCGAAAATTTTATGCTTGCCTCAGGTGGGCGCCACAAAAATTATTTTAACAGACAGGCGACGCAACACGACGCATCCAATTACTAAAAAAATAAAACTCGAAAAGAGCATTCCCCGTGTGGGCTGTCGTCTGCTGGGCTAGTATAATTCGTATAAATAATAAACAATACAGAGATAAACAAAATTAACTAACAAAATACAAATTTGTGAGACTCGCGTGGGCCAGCGACCAGTCTGCCAGCCTGCAAGCCTAAAAGTTAATAAATATTTATAAATTTTATTTCTGTTGCATCTGCAGGTGCGTGAATTTGCATCAGACCGACTCCGCATCTGCCTTTGAGATCTCTTTCATATTCATATTTTTTGGGTTTATGCTTGGTTTGCATTTAACAAAAAAAAGCAAGCCGAGCAAAGCAAGAGTATAAAAGAAGAATTATGGAATATCTTGCCGAGTCTGTGCATTTTGGTGGGGGCGGTAAAATTATAATTAACTTAATTGCAAGTGAAATTAGTTGGAAATTTAATGGTGTGCAGCCGCGTGCGGAAAAGGCTTTCTTTATTGAGTCGGAGCCGGCAAGACGTCATATGAGGAGATACAATTAATCTTGTGTGAGCCAAGGCTACGGAGAAGTTTTCCTTTTTGTAAACAAGGCCTAAAAGCCGACTCTTGTGAGCTAACCTTCATCATCTAATGCTCAGATTTCTTATCTTGTTTGGTTCTCCACCGACGGATCCACTCCACCCATTCTGTTTAGTCATAATTTAAGTCACAGCACCCTGATTTATGACCCAGTTGGTTACCACTTTAATGACTTTAATTATAAGATAAATAAGTTGTGGGCCACCGATTTTGCTTACCACCAGCATGTTGTTGGGAACATAATCCGGAAACTTCATATTGTTGTTTGATGTTATTTGGTTTCGTTTGCCGCAAATAGAAATGTTTCTCAGATAATGCACTTTGGACGAATCAAAGCAATTATTTGATAATTTAATTGGTTTCGTATGGCATATTTATGGAGACTATAATCTCATTTGGGTCTCACTTGTTTATACTGCCGATAAGAATGCGCGTAATTTGGTACTTTAAGAGCCCCGAAAAAATAAACATATGAATGGGAATCGTTAGCAAGCGAAAAAATAATGCCTATTTTATTTTTTATTTAAACGATAATAATATTTCGGTGCACTGTCAACGCTGATGTCATTTCAAACTGTTGGCTCAATATTTCAATTTATTAACATTTCTACTCAGCCGTGGAAAACCCCACAGCTGAGGTAATGATTTATAAATAAGCCCAATTCTATTTGCTGCAACTTCAATGCGTCTGCGTATTTGGTTTCGATTTCATTTTCGATCTTTAGTATTTGATTTGAATATGCAAATGACTTCTGGCACAAAAAATATCTGAGCGAGGCGTCATCAAGATACTTTACACTCCTCTATAGTTTCGGTGCTGCCGAGGTGGCGCAAATTAGCATGTTGAAGGTGTATCTCAACCAATACATGGATAGGAAAAGTATCTCGAAGAGCGAATAAAACACTGCATCTCTTTTAGCAAAAAGGCAAAAGGTTTCTTCTTTTGGCTGTGCTTTTATGCCGAAAGGCAAAAGCCAATGACCAGACCAGACCAGACCGATTTGCAGCTTTGCGTTGCAAATTTGGAGCGGCGTGCAACAATTGCACGGGTATCTGTTGGATGCACCGAAAGTGAAATGTTCACAGCTGCGCTCCGCTGAGCATTTTTGGTTTTAGGTTTTTCAATTTGGTTTTCCGTAGGGTTTAGTTTTGGTTGGTATCCGTGTAAGCCAAAGTAACACCTCGCACTTGCTTTAAAATTTACATTATTTCTATGTAATGAACAAACAACACAAACACACACACACAAGCACTGAGAAGGAGATACAATAGCGGAAGGGAGTAGTACGGGTATTCGTATCTCGCAGATACGTCGCGCCGTCGCTGTTGTCCGCTCGCGGCAGCCGTTGACGTTGACGGCTTGGAACACGCTTGGAAAATGTTTTTACCTACGACTGTGGATGCCAACCAGCCAGCCGTCGGCAACAAGATCCAACCGAGCGCAAAGCGGACTGAGGGATGAAGGCACAGCGCAAAACAAACACGAGAATAAAAGGCGACACGACAAAATCGACGAAAACGACGACGGCGGCGGCGGCGGCCTGCAGTAGCTACGTACGTATCTGTGAGATACAAAACGTATCTGTGGTGTGTGGATGGTGTTGGTTCGCATTCCACAGCGCTGGCACACCGAAAGGCGGCCGGAAAGACCAGCACCGAAGACGAGAATGTAAACAAAACATGAAAAAGAGTCCGGCAAATAGAAAATATTTGATAAAAATGTGTATGAAAAGATTTTCAGATTGGAGTTGCTTTTTATAAAGTGCGGGTCACGGGTTTACTATATTTACATATAAATGTGTGTATGTGTGTGTGTATGCATGTGTGTGGATCGTATCTTTGAAATAGAAACGGAGCAATCAAGAAGGGAATATGAAAGAAAATGATCCGGTTTGATGTCTAGAGCGTTGTGAGGAGGATCAAAGGAGTCGAGTCGTTCCCACATCAGATAAAAGGGAGGAATTTCATCATGAATCGAAAGCGAAAAGTAAGATTTTTAAGATCCTTATGAGAACTATTGTGAAATAAAAAAATGAAGTATCTAGTCAGTTTAAAAATGTGGTTCTACATCTTTTCATTATTCATTTCCAAGCACTTGAATAGCGCTGAAAAGTTGAAAAGTTCACAACTCACGACTGCACTTTCAATTCAATTAACTCTCTGCCGGTCTACGATCCGAGTTCATGTGCAACTGAACTGGCCAACAGTGGCATATTAATTCAATCAAGAGATCGCTTATTAAATGACCAAAGTGGCAAACATGATACCAGACCCACGGAGTAAAAAACGAAAGCGAAAAGCGACACAGACAGAGATCACTCCATTCTGCGGCGATTCAAGAAGTCGAGAGTGACACAAGAAAATTCTCTGAATTAAATTTTATCCATTAAAAGGCCAGCAATGCAGAAATTGTTGCATTCATGAATTTTTTTAAAGTCAGAAAATGCAAAGGGGTTTAAAGAGGAATGGAACGTTGATACAGTGAAATATGTATTTCTGAAGCTCATATTCAAAGGAATATAATATTTAAAATATTTCATAAATTTTTAAAGAATTTATTCAGGGTTTTCACAAGCTTTAGTACTAGTTTATGCTGATTTACGAATGTTTGCATTCTTTTAGTTGCACTGTGTATTTATAGTCATTCATATATGTAGATGTTTAGTAAAAAAATCCACCTCGCAGCAGACTGTCAGCAACTGACTCTGCAACTGACAGCATCATCGCCCCCATCCTCCGACCCTTTGAATTGCGCATATTTATGCAAAATTAAAAGCAAATCAACAAGGCAGTTCCCCGGCTCACAGTCTCCTTTTTTTCTCGTATTACCAGGCTCCGTCAACATAGTTTTCCTCCTCAGAGCCAATGGCAAAAAAAATATGTAAACGATTCTGACGCCATTGCCAATACCACAAAAAAGTGGCGCTGCCAAAGCCGAACAATAGAGCTCTAGTCTGGAATTCAGATAAAGTAGAATTTCTTGTTGGGGGAAGCGAACTTCATGCCAAAATAGTTGGACAAAAAAAAATACAAAAGACAGACAACGTCTCACACTTGGTCACTAAAACAAAAGCAAACACTGTTGAGCTTTTTGTGATTCAAAGATATTGAATTGCATTCACAAATATTGGAGGAAAATACTTGTACAATGCTTGAGGTCAAATCCGAAACAAAGGCCGCCCTATGCAGATAAATAAATCATAGCAGGGCTCCAGGTTAGATCCCCATCTAGGTGCTCGCCTTTAATTTGTTCAACACCTACCGAGATTGGAAAGGTCAGCCCTCGATCCATTTTTTAGGGTCCCCGACAATTTATCAACATTCTAATGAATTTTTAATCTATTTCAGTTCTTGTTTCTTGGTTCGCCGTACAGTCCTCTTTATTTTTTCTGGGCCCAGAGATCAGGTAGAAAAGAGACCCAATCCTAGAGGCCCCTCAGGTACTCAGAGGGCAGAAGACTAGTCGGGACATGACCTATGTGGAAGGTATGTCTGGCGGTCTGTTGCAACAAAATCCACTTACAGAACTCGGTAAAAGTGGTTGCTGCTGCTGGTCTCCCTCATGGCTCTCCTCCGGCCCGGCCCATTGTGCTCTGTGTACCTCAATTGATAAACAATTGACTCTTGTGCATCGCACCAACACACAAGCAGGCGCAAAAATGCAATCAACCATGACAATTTTAATTTAAGTGCTCCCTGCCTTTGGCCTCCTCTTGTTTATTTTTATTCTCACTGCAGGGGCAGGATAAAGTTTTCGAACGCGAAACTTGGCAGGACTATTGCATTTGGCTTGCCAAAACGTTTGCTTTCTATCTCTCCGCCTCCTAAACTTCATTTATTTACCAAGGAGGCACGAATGTAAATAAGATTTAACTAAGTTTTGTTGTGGGACGATACACAAATAGTGATTACTTTAAAGCAAATCCTTTGGGAATTTCAAAAACATTTAATTTAAATTCATTTTGACATGCTCTTCTCCCATCATGACTGGATCGGAATATTATCTATTTTAAAGCTAATGCCTATCGACAGATGCGACCTTTTAGGACTACTTTGGTATGCAAGTCAGAGGCCCTAGAACGTGTTAGAGTCCTCCAACTTGGCTACTTGTCTGTTGGGTGTTAAGCGACATCAAACAGTCGCCATGCCCCCGAAACCCCCTTCTTATGCCTTCCGGAGCTGAACAGGATGCAGGCTGTGATATTATTCGAGGACACCGCAATGGGACCCAAACCTGGTCTCAGTTTTGTTGTCCTGTTCGACCGACCACCGACCACGTAGATGACATACGACTTGTCTGCGGCGATTAACTAGGCTGAGGGACGAAAGGGGCGGAAAGGTCACCGAGGAGGTGGAAGAGGACCACGTGACAAGTGGAGCGGAAGGCGACAGTGGGCGGAAAATGAAACAAATGGACGAGGACATTTTCAGGAAGAGCTTTTCAATAACAACATTTGCATAATGCCAGGAAATGGCACTGAACATTAGCCCTTAAACATTTTTATTCAATTTAAATACTTAGAGTTTATTGAATTCTTGTAGCTTCTGAATTTTTTGAATTTTAAATTTTTAATATTTTATATATTTTTTTCAAAACCCAATTCTTTTCAGTGCATACTTGTCAGAGCAAATAAAACGTTCGAGTGGCTGGCATGCTGGTCCTTTGGGGGAGAACCTAACGAGTTTTATGCCGTCGCGACGTGTTAATGTTTTTGCAGTGGGCTTAAAGAGCGCCAATCGAGCGCCAAAACAGCCTAGCGTGAATTCTATTGTAGCAAAAGAGAGAGAGAGAGGAAGATACTGTATCTATCGGATATGAAAACTTTCAAACTTATTCGAAAGAATTTCTAGCTGTGCCCATTTGTCGAGTGTTTTCATTCGTTTTTTGTTCTCTCTATTTTGTTGGCTTTGTGCGTGGTACGTGCTTGAACTATAAAAGTCGAGATTTCGTTTCATATATAAATTAGGGAAACGACCCCTACCGCTACCCTGCCCCCCCTACAACTATCCATCGGATGCAATTGAGTTTCCAACAAAGTGCGTTCATGTGTTTGAGTTATGGTGCGCATGCGTGCCATGCCAGGGCACTTTGGAAGTGGAAATGCCCTCGGGATAAATGGAAATGTATCTACAGTGTTGGGTTCTCTAATGGATATGACCTTAGGTAACTTATTGGGGTCAGGCTGTACGGAAGGGATAATCCTCAGGGGCCTGTGGAGGCCACAAGATGAAATCTCTAAAGAGATGTGACAAAAGATAAGCGGATGCTAAGGGAAAAGAGGTTTTCGAGTGATGTGATTATAATCACATTCCTTAAATAACATCGATGACTCAAGGCCTAAAAATAAAACTTTAATCCGAATCCTTTCTCAAATTCCTTACTTTAAAAAACCCGCTTAAAGCCAGTGTCTGCTCCATTGTCCTTTTCTGGGCTCAAGCATCCTTTCACTTGTCAGGACGTGTTATCCGCAACACACAATGCCCTCTATGTGCTTTTCTATGGCCCAGAGCGAACACCTACTCCATTTTTCTTTTTTCTATGGGAACCATATGTAAACAGGAAATGGGATACAACAGGATACAGCAGGATACAGGCTACTATCTCTTAGTCTCGTATGCAAAAAGTAAACACTCTGAAAATGAGTGTGTAATTTCCCAAGGCAAACACGCTGAGGAGTGTGGAGGGAGTGACATAGCATGGAAGGAAAAGGAAACATCTGAAGAGCCAAAAGGAACAGGAAAATGCCGCCCGACACGTCTCCGAGAACAAATCATTATCTTACATTCTAATCACGGTGTGATATGTGACATGAAAAAACTAGAGCAAAGGTGAAGTTTCCCATAAAGGCATTCCTATACAAAGAAGAAAGAAAGACTAAACCCATCAATAGGAATCAGAAACTTTCTTGCAGATTTTTTTCCTCTCATCAATTTAATTGCACAGATTTGTATGACAATTAATCAAATGACTTTCCGAGACAATCTGGGTTATTAGTTTCCAGTCGATTAAGTTTTTGTAATTAAACATTTATGAAGCATTTTTATTTGTTCTTTATCCAGCAATCAAGTGCTCACTCCAATCCGAGCGGAGCACAAAACCCACACACCCCACAGGTTGTTGCTGTCAAGACCCTCTTTATGAATAAAAGAGTGGAAAAATCCATAATATTTAATGTTACTTGTTTGTAATATATGCAAACTATGTGGCAACTATTTACACGGCAAAAAGCTAACCACCGCAGTCGATTATCGATACCCACACAATCGATTTAAGTGCAATTTGCATGGCTGCGGTGTCACTTTAGATAAATGCCACCAAAATAATTGCTGGCTTTGGGGTGCAGTTTTTTTGAGAAGTAAGCTTATGTTGGACAGTGCGTTACAAAGATTTTAAAATATTATAGGGCTTGGCTGGGTGATTTCAAACACATGTATTATTTTGAAACGCACTGTACGCTGCACTCTCCATGTGGGTTGAAATAATGTGCGGTTTAATGTCCACACCTTTGGATGCATCAGTGATTTGTTTGGGGAACAAAGCTGGTCGCAATTAAGTGCAATCTTACATAAGCTTTTTGCATAGGAAGTCAACTGGAAAATGTTTGAGAAAAAAAGCCCAACCAAAACTCATTTATAGGCCCGCCATCAATATGTATCCCATAATGCATGAGAGCGTCCAGATCCAGGGTCCATTCATCATGGGGAACGGTAATGAGTTGGCCAGAAGCTCGGAGCGGCTAGACAGCTATGCCTTCATTATGCTTAAAGTATTTATACTCACGAAAATGCCCAAAGGCATGCAAATTGTTTATAAAAGAACGTTTAACTCACCTGAAACGAAAGGGAGAAAACAGAAGCAAAATGTTAAATAATTATATAATTATGAGCATTAAATTCAAAAGCCCTAAAAATATCCCACAATTTTCATTCTTTAACACATTAGAGAATTTTATTTTTTTATTCAGATGATTCACCTAGAACCATCAATCTTAATTCTTTCTTTTTATTCAACTTTAAAATCAAAAACCACAATTAGTCGGCAAAAAAATTAGATTTACAAAAAAGAATCAGAGAAGTTTGGCGTTTCTTTGGCTGATTTTTTATTCAGTCGCTGGTTGATTTGCATATAAAATTGCTTGTTAGCATGTTTCGCTTGCCTTCTGCTCTATTCAGGTTAAATATTCCCCATGAAAGTTACTTTCACATGTAATTCTGTGTTAATCTGAACGCAGCAGAGCCCGAAAACTCGAATTTAACTTTGACATTTTGTGAGCATGTGGGAAATTTCCGACTATGAAATTAAATGAGGCGACACAAATTGAGCCCACACTTAGTTAGGCTCAAATTTGAAGGTGTGCATAATTTAATAATCACAGATCTGTCTAGATTCATGGATAATAGCTGGAAATGGTGAGGGAAAAGTGGGTTGTACAGATTTTCAATAAATTTGAATGTAAACAACTTTGTGTTCCATTTTTATGGCAATGCAATGACAGACAATGCAAATATTGCAAAAGCCAATTACTTTTATCAGCCGTCAACAGTGCTGCTTCGTATACAGAAACCCAAACAAAACTGCCGGAAAACCACAGCGAAGAACAAATAATAATATTTATGGTAAAAAATCAAACGAATAAATATTTTGAATAAAGTAAAACAAAAGAAAAGTGTTCAGAATAAACCCAATTTTTAACCAGAGAAGAAAGAGCTTTTTGTCGAGTTTTTCTGGGTCGGTTATGAATCACAAAAAGGAATTATAAATCGATGGGAGGGAGGGAATTAATTGAATGCAAATAAAGGAGGCTTGAGAAACCACAGGTATTCGGCCAGGTGTTGTGGATTATACATTCATGTGGAATATGCGGGATGAGGTGGTTCTGCCTGATTGAATGTGAAAAGGCTAAAACTAAGTATATTGTACATATCACCTATTGACACTAAAAGAATTTATTACCCTCCTCAGTGTAAAAATATCATATTTAACTCTAAAATCGGACCCTTTCTTCAAGTGTATGCAGAATGTGTGTGTTTCTGCATCTAAAAACCAGTTTTTTCATTATTATTATGAATCAATCGGCAGGAATTTCAGGCTGGGTGCGGTGTGTGTATGCGGCTTGGAGCTGCATGTCAAGTGAAGTTGTCGGTTTTGCACACGTATCTCTCCAAAACTGCAAAAGACACAAATACAAATTGTGGTCATTCATTTCCTAATCAATGCTGACTTTTGTTGATTTTGGTCTTTAGTTTTTCCATTTTTTTTTTTGAGACACGAAAGCTCAATGTTTGTGCCTCCAAGTTGGTCGGTGGGTTGGTTTCGTAAGCCCCCAGGAAAACAAGTCTTGCAGCTCTTAACGCATTTTACATGTTTTATTGTGCATTTTTTTCTTCAGTCTTTAAAACTATGCAACTCTTTTGCTGAATGAATCGAAAAGTATCCAAGCAGCAGCAGTTGGCGGTGCAATTCGAGTTTAATTTGCAGTATCTAGATTGTCGCTTTTGATTTTAGATTTTTTGCATGGTATTTGTGCCTATTTCTGTGAGAAAATAAGCAGGTGGAAAAAATACAAAATTGAGAAACTAAAAAGAATGCAAATAATGTTGCAATTTCTTCCCAAACATTTGCCAATACCTATACCACTTTTTCAATGAAAATTTCACTGAAAAACACCTACCGCCCATCGAATCCCAAGATAATTACAGTGAAATGACTTCATCAGAGTGCAGCCAACATAAAAAGTTAATTTGAAGCTCACGTGACTAACACAAGACAGAAGCTAAATTAACAATTTTACAGCTCTGGTGGAGGAAAGGGTTTTCCATCGTTTTCATTGCTGATTGCCGGCCCAAACAATTATGAAGCTTAACATGGCAACAGGGCTGTGCGGAGGTGGAGTTATAGATACAGATACAATCCGGCCGATTTTCAGTGGGCTGGGTAATTGCCTCGAACATGGGAAGGGCCCGTGGCCCCGGCTCCAGCTCTGACTCTGTCTCTGGCTTCAGTTCCAGCCCCATACACAAAAAACCGTGTCTAAAAATCACTCAATTGTCTGATCAATGCAGTTCATGGCCTCATGACTAGATAACTTTCCAAACCAGAGTCGAGGGGTCCGGACACTGGAGTCAAGAGCTCAACTTGGCTCGACTGGCAGCTGCAGAATAATGGCGTTAAATTACCAATATAAATCAATGGGTTAAACATAACAAAAACCAACACCCGCATCGCTCGATCAACAAAGGCTGGGTATATCTGGGGAGCAAAGTCTCCAAAGGGCATCACCGGCTTTCGATGATTCGGTTTCATTCCGATGGGATCACCCCAAAACCAGTTGAACAACTTGACTGGGTGCTGGGATGGATGCTGTGTGTCCAAAGACTTTTTCTTTCTTTCGAAGCGAGTTTATTTTTAGTTTCCCCCCCTTTTTGAGTGGAAACCGCAAAGTCACTCAATCCTTGGAGAGTTCTTTTTGGAGACCCAGTATGTGCTAGGGCCACAATTCGTGTTTTTAGCTCTTGCTCTTTTATTTTATTACCAGATCGAACGAACCGTGTTCGCCTTTTTTTTTTTTTTGTATGGTCATGTGAAACTGGTTTCCTCTCGATGTGGTGGTAGAGATTCTTTATGGCTCTGCTTTATTTGCTTTTCCAGAAATCGGCTTAAAGGATTTCTCGAGCTTGAGCATCGCAAAATATATAAAATATATGCAAGTTTACATTTCTTTAAGAATGCAAGAATTATAGAAATTATAGATCTTCATATCCCACCATCATTTCTATTCCCACGACCACTTTCTATAGCTTCCACATATTTTCCATAAATACCCATTAGACACCATCTAAATGTCTTGGTGAATGGCAATAAAACAGCATAGAATTTATGGAATGCGACCAAGACAAGTCGATCTATTATAACCAATACAACACTATTATTATTATTATTTTTTATTAGTAGCCATGAATTATGCATTCCATATAGCGCTCTCAGATTGCGGCAGGTCTTTGGATTGAGAAAAAAAAAATATATAAAAAGTGAATGCCATACCCAGTCTAGTCGCAGCAATGTCAAGTTTTTCATGCTAACTAAGGTGATCTGGGGACAATAAATGAAGAAGTGGAAAAATAGCATACCCCTGTGATATGAAAAGTAAACAAAACGATCTGAAGTGAGAATGTGGAAAATTAGCATACACATATAAATATATTTTAAACAAGAAAGTTTTCTTTATAAAATTTTCCTTATCTCTGCCTAGGCTTGTATTTAAAAAAGTTTAAAAAAATACAAATTACAAAAAACGTGAAATGTCGCTTTATCAAAAAGTTTCACTTTCAAAAACTTCATTAACTTTATGACTACAAGTTTCGGTTTGGGTTGAACAGTTTTTCCAACAGATACTCGTAATTTTTAGCCAGGTGATTACCCAGGTGAGACGAGATGGAAAAAAGGAGGCTGGGCAACAGGTTGAGGTCCTCCTCACATGAGAAAAATGACAGTTGCAGCTACACTCTCTCGCTTTTTTTTTTTTTGCTACCAAGTTGCGCAGTTGCAGTTGCAATTTGTTGCTTTTTGATTGTATTTTTAAGCAAGTTAGGCCATGTGAAATTATATGCCTTATGTTAATTAATGGTGGTTTCTTTGAGGTTTCATTCAATTTCGACTCGAATTTTCTTTCGCCGCTGGAATGGTGATTTTATCGACAGCAATTTCGGTGATTGGACAGTTCCTGTTTTTTTTTTCGAGCTAATAGTTGGCCAGATTGGGTTTTATAGGGTTATCATAGTGTCTATTGTACCGGAATAACCATTAATTTCCCTAGTTCAAGCCTCCATCTGAATTTTCTTTGTTTTTTTTTGTAGCCTTGTAGTGGAGCTTGTTTTTATTGCATTTTCACTTAGTGCAAAGTTGACATATTTCATTCAGCTTAGCTTTTGCTGATGAGGTGAGAGTTTCCAGGCAAATAAAAAGTGTAAACTGATTTTTTCCTAACTAATGAGGTGAAAAATGAATTGAATTGATAATGAATTGAAATACTGTGAAGGCCAAACATGGGATGGGTCTTGATTTATTTTCATTTCCAATGTATTTTCTAAAAGAAATTCCAGCTATTTATCGCCATTTTTCGCATTACCTGTTGCTGAAATGATTCATGCCGAAAGTGATTGTTTGGCAGGACGTGCTGGTTGCCTGTTGCCGATCCGCTGACTATATCCATTTCGAATTTTAACGATTCTGGCAACAATTTCGTTCAAGAGGTTGCTGTGGTTATTTGAACGGTAGCTGGGTCTGAGAGCGACTCCACTACCACATGTTGCACTTTTGAAATCTTGTTAGCAAAAATGTAAATTCAAGATTTTCACCTCTTCGGTGAACCGAAAACAGGTTTAAGGCACTTGCTTAAAACATTTTACTTTGAGCATGCAATACACAAATGACACTTGAATTACATTTTCGTTTAGTCACTTGTTTTCAGACGTTTTTGTTTGATTATTTATTCAATTTTTTTTTGTGTGTGTTTCTGGTTAATTAATTGCAGTCGCGAGACGCGCGCGTGACAAACGAAAATCTGCAAAATTTCAAAGCACGTTCGATGCAGCAAACAAAAAAAGTACAGGCGCCCCCAACGAAAACGAACGAGTGTGATTGTGAGAGAGGGGGAGGAGATGGCAGCAAATCAGGGCGAGGGGTCGAATAAAAATCCAACAAGAAATATACATATAATCGAAGAAATAGCCGCGAGATCGAACCACCAACTTTTTTGTCCGTTATTCGCGTCCACTCGCCAGCAAACGTTGGCGACTTTTGAAACAAACGCGACGCGCTCAAGAAAGCAAAAGCCGACCCAGCCAACATCGTACGTGGAAAACGTTAAAAATATGCTCAAAAATGCCCACCACTCACACACACACACCTTCCCATTTGGCTGGCTGTTTAGGCGACACAGGTAAGCGGCGAGACGCATACCTGCTCAATACACAGGTAAACTTGTTGCTGGCAACATGAGCGAAAAATGTTGCCGGGCAACTTTTCTGATGGCAGGCAACCCGGTTTGGACCTTTTTATTGGCCATGTTTTGTGGTACGGGTGTGTGTAGAGTTTCGATTCACTCAAATGTGGCCTGGCGACAAAGCTACAAATTGCTAACTTGGCAGCACTGGCTGGAAAGTAGAATCGGAAAAGGATATAATCAAGAATATATATAGATATAAAAAAATAAATAATCGAATAATTCTAGAAAATTAATTATAATCTCTGGAAAAGTTGTTAAAAAGAAAATTAATTTAAAGCAGTGTAATTTTAATTTGACGCACGGCACTCCGGTAATGACCGGGCTTATGGGAAGCAATTACCAAAAACTTAATGCACAGCAATTACTTTATCTATTTCCCTTTTACTGACCCTCTTTTTTTTATTTATTTTTATTTTTCTTGCCCATTTAAGCACGTGCAACATTTCAAATGGTCGGCATATCTTTTAAAATATTTTCTCGTCGCTGTTTGTTGTTATTTTTTGACACAATTATTGTTCCGCTGGGGCTTACGAAAAGTAAGACTATACCACCTGGTGGCTGCTGCCGGTCATTATAAATTGAAGAGGGAGTGGGGGCTATAGTCTTGCAATTGGTAATTTGATTTGTACACGAGGCTAGAGTGCACGGTGCACCGACACTGCATGCATAAAATTTCATGGCCCGTAATTGTTGGCCAAGTTTTTAGACTTTAACGATTCGGCTCGGCTGAAAATTATCATCATAGATTGCGAAATGCTATTGACCCCAAGGGATGGAATTTTAATTTATTTTATTTTATTTCACCTTTGTATGTCTTAATTAAGATATTTTAGTGGCTTTACCAAATTGAATGCATTCTGGCCAGAATTCTCAATAAGCTGCAGTCAGTCGCCAAGAAAAATACATATCTTGGCACGTGACTGCCTTGGAATACAAAATCAAAACAAAAACTGACACCAAAAGAAATTCAGTAAAGTCTACAAGTAAAAGCCACAACTTTCTTTGGAGGAAGTGGGAAAAAAACATGCACGTCAAGGAGGGAAAAAGTTGTGCGTTTTATTCGATTTACGAACAACTGCAGCAAAATGGGAAGTGTCCTCAGGCAAGACCTGAACTGCATAGGAATTTTATTTTATATTTTAAAAGGAGTTGTTTAAACTCCAAGCCACATAACTTAACTAAAAACTTGAAAAAGTTTTATTAGTTTAGGAAAACTATATTTTAAATTCTGTCTTAAATTCCAAGAGTATGCAGATGTCCTTCAGATTTGATCTATTTTAAAGATCTTTTTCATAAATAATTCATGAGATTGAATATGTTTAGTCCCAGATTCAAGCCCTTTTGCCCAGTGTATTACCTCTTTCATCCAAAAGCACGTCCAACGAAACCAATTTCTCAAAATCAAGTACTCCTCTGAGTCCGAATCTGAGTCCGGAACAGAAGCGCATAAATTATACCCCAGGCTAACGAAAAAATAAAAAACTTTGTATATCCACTAATGACGATAGCGAAAATGAACCAGAAACACAAAAGCGAAAAAACAAACTTACTGCATAAAAATGAAACTGAATAAAAGTAAAGAACCTAAATTGTCATGGAAGCCTGAGCAGCAGCGGGCTAAAAATGCATAAAACTGGCAGAAATGAAACAGGTAGGCATGGGGAGCTGAAAGAACAGAACCACGTCAAAGAGACGACCACACAGCTTTGACTTTTCAGCTTTTTTGAAAATTGAAAAGAAATAAAACGAAGGTAATCTCAGTTGGAAAGAGTGGATATACGTTTCTTTTGGGGCAGGTGTGTTTGAGGATGCCAAATTAGCAGCTACCGTCGCTGTCCAGCGGCTCCTCCCTCTTTCCTCACTCCCTTACTTAACTTATTTTTTCTCTCCACTTTGCCATCATTTCCATTTAAGCCCTCAAGTGAAATTTTGAACATCATTAATTTTAATTTTTGCGCAGACGCACCCCAGAGGCGGTAGGCTTCAGTGCCTCCATTCTGGCCACTGTCAGACAATCCAAAAGTGATGACTGATGACCTGGCGGAACGAGGCATCCACTTTGCCACAAAATGTAATTAAGGTGTGCGAACGCGACAATTGAAAGTGTTGCAATTCCCTCTAGAAGGAGCTTTAGGAAGCTTAATGACTGCAATGAATGATTGTCATGTCTGATGAGGTTTTTTTAAAATATTGATATTTAATAACCATTTATGATTAAAACTCTATAAACAAGCTCCTTATTGTTTTAGTTGCAAGACCGTGTGGCCTAATGGATAAGGCATCGGACTTCTGATCCGAGGATTGCAGGTTCAAGTCCTGTCACGGTCGGAAAAGGGGTTTCTTTTTGGTTAAGATTTATTCTGTAAGTGGGTCAATAGGCTTTAGAAGGTAAATAATATTTAAAATTATTTTTGAAAAAATTCCAGACAATCTCTCACCTTTTTGAAACGTCTTCGCTGCGATGAGGAGTGCGTAGATGCAGTTTCGTGCAGAGTGCTGTTGTTATCCCCGCCACTGCCCTCCCGCTTTCCCAGAGCCTGCAGCAAGTCATCCACATTGCGAATATAGGGACGTTCGCGATCCCTTTCACCACCCCCACCTCCACCACTGGCACCTCCGCCAATGCAACTGGTCATGCTCTTGTTGCCCAGACTATTGCTACGGGATCGGGACCGAGATTTCTGCTTGCCCAGCCAGTAAACCTGATTGGCCAAATTTATTTCGGCGGCTGCAGCGGCCTTTCGCCTGCCCATTTGTCGCTCCTGCTGCTCCTGCACCTGTTGCTGCTGCTGCTGCTGCTGGTCGTTGGCCAAATACTCGCCGGCTATATGGACCTTTGGAGTGCTGACCAGTTGCAGACCCGTGGCCCCGAATTGTTGCGGAAATTCGTGCAACTCGAGGGGATAGCGGGGATCCATCGGCTGACCGGGCTGGCGGGGATACATGTAACCGTCGCGGAGGAACATCTTGCTGGTGGTGTAGACCCTATCGTTGATCTGGTAAAGGCCGCTAGAGCCAGGCCCCTCCCCTCCGCCAATAATTCCATTCCGCACATAGGCCGTGGGACGGTAGCGTACGAGCGGATTGTACAAATTCGCTTTGGCTGGCTTGGTCTTGAAACTGCGGCGTCGCGTGCTGGGCTTCATATTTTTCTTTATCTGTGTGTGTGCTGTGGCTTGTACAAATATCACACCCTGACGATAACCTTTTTTCCGATTTAGTGCACTGAGCGGCGAACAAACACAATCCACCCCTGTATATTCGAGTATGGCAGGCGCACGTATCAAATGTTTTCCAGCTTAAGCCAGGTTACATCAAGTGACCGTGTGGCCTAATGGATAAGGCGTCGGACTTCGGATCCGAAGATTGCAGGTTCGAGTCCTGTCACGGTCGAAATTTGGATTTGATTTTTTTATATTTTATTTATTTTTATTTTTTTATTTTCACTATACTATGTTTTACGCGAAGTGTGTTTCTTTTCCTAATATTTTGTTCCAAAATTAGAAAATATAAGCAATAATAATATTTTTACATTTTGGGTATCGTACTTTACATCACTTCTACATGGCAAGTAAAGTGGCGCCCCCACTGAAGTGTTTGGTTTTGAAACTAACACCAACTTTCTGTCATAAGGCGTTGCCTTAATACTTTTTAGAGTAATTTTTATATTAATCCATGTTTTTTTAAACAAAACATAAACATTAAATCACAATATATTATTTTTAATGCAGTTTAGTGCCATTTTTCCTTGGCGCCGAAAAGAATGCCTGCTTTTTACACACTTTCTCTTTACAGGAAATGAAAAATACTACGCCTTAAAGCAGGCAATGCTTTTTTTCAATAGCACGCCTAAAAAATGTCACAAAAATCTCGAATAAAAGCAATAAAATCTCACAAAACTTTTGAAAAAACAGAATTTTTCGATTTTAACGCGGTTAACACGTTCGGCACACTGCACGTTCGATTTTTCACTGCAATTGTTTGATTTTATTGCAACAACCTGTCCGTTGTTTGCTGGAAGGCACGCACAGAAAATCCAATTAGCCAGGGTTCTCTGCTCGGTTCACCTTTCGAGCTGTCGTCTTTGTGCAAGGTAAAATGTTTTTCGAACCTAAAGTATTGACACAGTTTGCATGTCACTTGTTTTGTTAAACACATTCGTCTTCCTGAACCCAACTGTCATATGAGATGGGCGAAACTATCGAATTCTATGCTAATCTGTCAACTCTGAGTTGATTAATTAAAGCCTGATTTGCAAATAATTGTGGCTTAGTAATGCCCGACCAGGTCGAGCTGACCCCAATACCAGTTCCAAAGCCAATTCTATTTGGCTAAAAAATAGATATGGGGTCGACGATTGGGTCAATCAATGATTTCATTGACGCCCCTTTTTGTCTGAGTCTCTGTATTCGATTTTAAGTTCATTTTGGATTAGAAAATCGAATATATTCAAGGTTAATCCAAAAAAGATAGTGATTGACACTATGAGAAGTAATATACTATATCCAAGGCACATTTTTTATTTAAATTATGCTACTTTCCCTACTCTCTTATATCACTTTCCAATGAAACCACTCCAAAATTAATAGCTCTTCTCACTTTTAATCTGTAAACTTCCCATTAACTTCAACTTATCGCTTATAAAACTATGTCTTCCTCACACTTCCGCCTACGGATATCGGTAAGTTTTCTTTTTTTTCGAGGGATTTTATGTTCGAAGCGCGACGAGCTACAGATACGAACTAAACTCATTGAATTTAAAGAACCTTTCAGCGGGCATGTGTTTCCAATGGTGACGATTTCCAGACCCAAAGAACACAAGAACAAAAGCAATTGTGATAAAGCTGACTGAGTGCGGTCTGAGCTGAGCAGAGCCGGAGGGAAATGAATCGAAATGAGGAGCTTCGGGAATCGAGAAGGGCTTAAGCCAAACAAATACACCCCCTAAATGGGGAAATGATGGGTGGGGTACATGGATTCGATGTCATAAAAGTAAAAGGAAGAACTTTGATAGGAAAGTTTTAAAAATAAAACATTAAATATATATTTTTTTAACATTACCATTAACATTTTAAGGTGATAGTCCCCATATAAAAAGATTTAGAATTCAAATAAATACTCACAAAGAATTCATCCTCGATAACCGGATCAGCCAGCATCTCGATGGCCTCCGTCATGGAGCGGCAGGTGCGGTTGGTGTTCTTCTTCTTCTTCAACTTGCGACCCAATGTGGCAGCATCACTGAAGCGATGCAGCAGCTTGTCCCGCTTGCGAACCGCCAGCGGACTGGCCGTGGAACTGGAGTGACACAGTAGCGATCCATAGCCGTTGGTTGAGGAGATTGTCCCGGTGTTGGCATAGAAATTCTGCGGCTGATACTGCGCCGGTGCCGTCAAAGTGCTGTTCGAGTCGATCTTCTGGATGAGATTGTACTCCGACTGGGGATACTTGCTGGCCAAACAAGAGGAGATCGAGTCCGTGGACTGCAGTGACGCCTTGGACGTCAGCTGTGGCTTTGGTGGCGGCGGGGGAGGTTCCTTCATCAATGCCACCCGGCGGGGAGCAGCACGTGGTATCGTAGCTGATTGGGGCGATGAGGTAATGTCACCGCCATAACTGACAGCCCGACGATTGCGATCGTTTTCCTTTTCCCTGAAAGATCAAAAAGAACATTTTTTAGAAAGAAATATTTATTTTTTTCAAGATTAGGTGCGAAAGGTGCTTGTGCCAATGGAGATTTCCCTTAAAAAATTCTTCTTTGTACATATTTGCGTCTAAAAAATAATCTTTTTATCAGCTTTTATATAGATTTTATATATATTAATAAATATGTTTCAATAGGGCCAAGAATACTCATTATTTTTCCCACCTATAACGCCTTCGTTGCATGGGCGGACTGAAGAAACAGTTTGGCGAGAGGGGCACAAAATAGCCCCATTGTGGCTCCCGATCCGGTCCCTCGTGATACATCCCCATCTGGGGAGTCATCTCCCTGGATCGGCTGGATCGTAGCATGGGCATAGAGACCCTTTGGGGGCCATAGCTTCGACTGCTGCGATACCGATTTCTATACATATGACGTTCCAACGAAGATGTTGTGGTTGTGGCATCTGATTCCAGGGTGCAGTCAGAATGGTTTCCATTTTCCAGGGTAACATTGCTGCCCAAATCATTCACACCGCGATCATCATCGTCGTCGGTGGAAGCCTCCGGCACCGTGTAACAGGTATTGTCGAATTGTGACATTTTAGTTTTGTATTTTCTTGATTTAATGGTTTTTCCTTTCACGAATTTAGTTATTTGCCATTGTCTTGGCAGCTCCCACGTAATTGTTTCAATTATTTAATTAGTCTACAACTTGTTGCTTGTTATTCTGTTACTGTTTTATTTGGTTCTCTTTGTTTTTTATGAAACGACACGTTCAGAACGAATGGAACATAATAACTGGCTAAGACTTTCATATTTCAGGGGCTTGAGAATATTAGTCTGTCTAAGGCATTTATCATGTTCACCCTCTGGACATTTCGTGTTTCCTGCCGCCGCAAAACAGAGACAAACTGAGGGGGCGGAGTGGGACAGTGAAATAGATGTCCAGTGGGCACAATTAAAAGTCGTTTTCAGACTCAGTTGAAAAGTCGCCCTAATGAGGTGTTGAACGGAAGGGGGTCATACTTGGGTCTAGTTAAGATATTTTTTAAAAGACTCTTTTCACAGACAATTTTCTTGAGGTAACCACAAAGAAAAGCAGGGCGTTGAGAATATTTTTCCGGACTTATTAGTTGGTTGGAATATAAGATTGAATAAAGGTGAGCGTAAGAAAGAAAAAAAAATATAAATAAAATAAATTGAATAATCCTCTTGAAGTTAAAATATCATTAAGGAATTATGGCGCGAAAAAAGCGAAAGTATCAACAATCAAATCCATCATCAGAGCAATTAAAATGTCAAATAAATAAACAAATAAGAGGAAAAACCGGCAGCCGGCTGACTCCTCTTCAATGCAAGCTTCCTTTATTTTCCACTCCTGACAAATCCCCTTTCCTTTCATGTTTTTATTATGGGGGGGACCCCATTTTATGATTTTATGATGATGCAAAAGATGCCCCTGAGGGGGAAAAGAAGCCTTTTGGGACCCTCTGAAAAATTACAGTCAGCGGCAAGCCGGATATGAAAATTACAACTAATTTGAGCTGATGTAGCTGCAGCTAAAAAAAATACATTTGTTTTCAAGTTTTTACACTGTTTTATTTTCTTAATTGTTTTTAAATTTATTATAGAATGGGGGCAAGGCATTGTGACATATTATTGTTTTTACTTTTATTAAATTATCATTAAATTTTTAATTTTCGCAAAAACCCTTTTGCTTTAAATTGCTTTTAAAACTGCACAATCATTTTTAATCTTTTCTTATATACATTTTTTAAATTTATTTTAAACAATAATATTTCCTAATATTTATGAAAGTCTTCCTAGAATTTATTTCACAGCACACATCACATTGTTCACAATTCCCAGAGACTTTCTCATCAATCATTCTATAAATACTTTGATTGGGTCAGCGAAATTCTCAGTCATGTCAGAGGAATATGCCAATTTTCATGTAGTATTTATTTACAAATTTTTCATTAACAAAGCTGGACACACACACGATACCGTTGAAAAGACCGACAAAAAAGCTCACAAATTGTATGACGTTTGGCTTTTTTCAATAAGATTTTCGAGGCTAGCTCCGCGCGGATGTTCAAAGTAAAATGTGCTGACCGGCAGCAATTTTTGAACTGATTTCGAAAAGAGGAACAAAAATTCCGTAGACACCGATGGGAGAACACCAAGAAACACAACAACAACCCTCTCGTGTTGTCCACACTGAGAAAATTGGATGTCGGAGAAATGGGGAGAGACATTAAATGGAAGAGAGTGCGCCAAATAAGAACAAACATTGTGTTTGACTAAATTGCCTAATATTCGGGGACCGAAATAAAAGCATCAACGAAAAGTAGCAGACACAATGGGAAAAAATAACAAAATAGAAAGGTCGAAATTTAAAATACCCTTTAAGACTTTAATGCCATTAACAGGGTGGTGCCTGAGAAGCCCATGATAAGGCCTAAGAAATAAAATGACATTAAAGACACAAGACACAATAATATAAGGTTCGATATATTTTAATTATTTTTTAGGAAGAGTAAAAATAAACAAACACATTAAAGGGCATTTCAACTGGATAACGAGGTGCAACACCCAAGTGTCGCCTGTCGCTTGTGTGTGAAATGTCATGCAAAATAAATGTTTGACTTTTAAAAATTAGTCTCTCTCATTTTTTCTATATTTCACTTTAATCTGCAGCGCAGAGAGGCATTAAATTGCCGTGACTCTAAAAAAGAAAAGACTTAAATTGTTGTTGTTGTTATTGGTATTATTAAAAATAAACATGGGACAAGTGTTGTTGCAGCAACTGGGGTGCCAGCCGCCGCCACCACTTCAACAAGAAACGAAACATTTTCACTTGTCACGCATTTATTTTCCCATTTTCCATTCCGGAAAGTCAAGAAAATGTGTGTCATGCCGGCCTGAAGAACAACGTCTGCGGTTTTTATTGACATCTGCCTGACTCTTTTGGGGGCAATTGGTGCGATTAATAAAAGGGCATAGTGTCCCCCTAATTTCCACCCAAACCTTATCAATTACACTTGTTAATTAAGCTTGGGTGTGGATCAGCCCGCATTTCCAGTGGGCTGTGGGCAGGGTAGGTTCGCATTTTTGATAACAATTGCATGTCTGCTGACATGGTGCTGCTGGTCGCACAATTGCAATTAAATCAGTTCTAAAACGGGCGTGCTTGCTACATGGAACACCCGTCCCAAGTGCCTGCAAGCGTTGAATTAACAATGCAGGCAGCCAATGGAATGGAATAAAATCGATTGGTACAGAGTATATACATTTGTTCATATAAAGTGAACACATACATATATCTATGTGCATGTGGGTTGAAAACGGCACAGAATTAATTAAAGCTCTGCAGGAGGGGCGACAGAGTTGGATCTTGAAGATAAGAGGGCCAGAATTCGTGCTGTAAATAAATGCAGTTAAAAGAGCTCAATAAATCACAGATGAACACTTTTGGGATAAACCTGAGATAAATATTTTTGGTTAAATGGCGAAATAAACAGAACATTTTGGGGACAAGCTTGGGTAATATAAAACAAAATATTAAAAAAAACCTGAAATAAAAACTCACTTCGGGCAGAGCCGAAGTTCTTACACACTTGCATCCCCCAGAAAATTTCATAAAAAAACTAAAAAATATTTTGTTTTTAGATTTTGATACAGAATGATGGAGAATCGATCTACGAATCATTTAAGGTATTCCGCTCATGAATCGGATGGAAATTGGCCAAGATATAGCCATCCCTGGGGGCCATGTTGTCCTTGTATGCATTTTTCTTTATTCTTGAAGGGGATCCCCCAGGAAATTTCATAAAAAATCTAAAAAATATTTTGTTTTTACATTTTGATGCAGAATGTTGGAGAATCGATCTACGAATCATTTAAGGTATTCCGCTCATGAATCGGATGGAAATTGGCCAAGATATACCCATCCCTGGGGGCCACATTGTCCTTGTATGCATTTTTCGTTTACCTTGAAGGGGATCCCCCCGGAAATTTAATAAAAAATTTAAAAAATATTTCGTTTTTACATTTTGATGCAGAATGATGGAGAATCGATCTACGAATCATTTATGGTATTCCGCTCATGAATCGGATGGAAATTGGCCAAGATATAGCCATCCCTGGGGGCCATGTTGTCCTTGTATGCATTTTTCTTTATTCTTGAAGGGGATCCCCCAGGAAATTTCATAAAAAATCTAAAAAATATTTTGTTTTTACATTTTGATGCAGAATGTTGGAGAATCGATCTACGAATCATTTAAGGTATTCCGCTCATGAATCGGATGGAAATTGGCCAAGATATACCCATCCCTGGGGGCCATATTGTCCTTCTATGCATTTTTCGTTATTCTTGAAGGGGATCCCCCAGGAAATTTCATAAAAAATCTGAAAAATATTTTGTTTTTACATTTTGATGCAGAATGATGAAGAATCGATCTACGAATCATTTAAGGTATTCCGCTTATGAATCGGATTGAAATTCGCCAAGGAATGGGTATCACTGTGGCATATTTTTTAAAAAGTTTCGGAAATAAAATATTTTATTTTTTTTAAATTAATTTTTGTGTCTTGTTAAGTACACTGTATGAGAAGCGAGGAGGAGAGCCCTAATAATTAAAATTGTAATTATTTTTTAAAATTTTTTTTTATGGTGTTATTAACATTAATATTCATGTTTATAAAATATAAAATCTTATTTATTTCCACTTCACTTGATATTTTATCGTCCACGCTGAATATTTCTCAAGCATTCTTTTTAGTCATAATATTTAAATAATTTAGCAGCGTTTACCTTTCCCAAGCTCGACTTGAATGTGAAATATGTATAATCGATCCGATTAGTGTCACTCGGGGATTAATTGAATTAAACTTCAGGTCTTGGCTGCAGTCATTGCACTTGCAAGCTGTTGTAATTGTAATTACAATGCACAAGATGTCAAATGACTTTAACCTCTTAACACCAACGAAGGGAGCGGAAAAATGATTGGGAAAGACGGAAAATTAAATAATAAAAGGCAGCAACAATTTTCAGTGTCCAATAAGACAAAGAGAAATGTTTAAAAAAATCGTAAACATACATAGGAATGTAGAGCGTTGTGACTCAGATAGTGCGATTAAAAAACAGAGTGGACGCTGCCAGTCCAGATGATGAATGCTGGCACGTGGTCTCAGCGACTGTGGACTTAATTTAATTTTTCTCTGGTCTAGAAAAAATGGTAATTAATTATGAAAATTAGTTGGACATTTGTAATGTGGAGTACATATAGGTCTGAATCCGTAAACTGGTTTTCGCCGCGTGCTGGAGTCTTGACCGAAGGAACTGGTTTCTCGTTTGCAACACTCACAGAACTGATCTCCTTCTTGACACTCTCTAACTCAAGGAAATATTGTAATTTGCGCTCATATACATAGATCACAAAGAGTTATAGACAATAACTCATTCCCCGTCTAAAAGCATAAATCAGTTCCCAAAGTCAAAACATGAATATCTTGGAAATTCCAAAATCACAAAAACGTTTTCAAACATTAAAATAGAATCCGTGAAATATAGACAGAAGGTGGAGCAACTCAAACATTGCCCTGCATCTGTCGCTATAAATAACAGGGACAACAAAAACTAATAATCTAAGAAAACAAATAGACGCGGAAAACTTGGCAACCCTGCCTTTTGGGCAGCTGTTGGGTGAGAAAACAATTTAAGAGACAATGGAGCATCCAAACAGTGTGGAATAATAAAAATATACATTACAGACTCCCAACACGCGCCAAAAGCCCCAAAAAGATTTACGAAAATTGAATTGAGTTTTTCTTTGGCGCATATAATTACAGTTCATAAATCAGAGGGCCCGACAGCTTAACTGGTTTTAGTTTTTGGCAAAAAATGCAAAAAGTTTTGAAATTAAGCCAACAATAGATACAAGAGTTCTTCTTGGAACTGCATAGTAAGTTAATTGTATTTGGTCTTTCATTCATAACCCTCAGTTTCTATATTGGGTCCAAATGCTGGTATCGATTTCGTATAATGGTTACATTTTTAGGGCCCTGACCGTGGGGGTCCACCCACTTTTAAAAGTTTTTTGATGAAAGTTTTATGTGGAGTTGTGGGCCACCCGTCGAGCCTTACTTGAATCAGATTCCGGTTTAACAGTTGAAACGCGTTAATGGAGCAGCACTCTCACGGTTATGGGTTGAAAATTATTTGCCAGTAATTATGGTAAGAGGTGAAGAAAATGGGCCATTTTGTAATAAGCTTGAAGACCTCATTTCTGAAGACATATAAAACCCATTCGCAAAATATTAATACCCATTATTTCTATAAGCAATCATAATTTTTGGACATTAAGGCCAGAACCAAAACTGAAGGCCATGTTATTTTATGACTAAACTGCAGCAACACTCAAAAACAAGTTTCTAATGAATTTTTGGATTAAATCATTAAATTAGTCATATTTCATTTTGGTTTTCTGTTGTTGTTAATACATCAGTTAACAACTTTTAGCACCCAAAAGCGTAAAAGCCCCGAAAAGGAACTAAAAAAACAAGTGGAACAGCAAAACGACAATGTGAAGGGTGTTGAAAATATTGAACACGCAACGACATCAAAATGATTGACATATGTACGAGTCCTTTACACAAAAAAAAACAAGACAAAATATGCAATTGCCAAACCCAGAAAACTAAAGAGAAAAAATTGGCAAATTATGCCCCCAAACTAAAAAACCAAAACATGCAAAAAACAAAAAAAAAACGTTGCCCTAATTTTGTTTCTGCTACCATTGGCTATGATTTTGGGTGTAGCATGAAAATTGCAATTGGCCAAAAGGATTGATTGAGTCATAAATTGGGGGAGAAGCAATCAATTTCTTTTCGGTTTTTCTATTTTTTCCTCTTTGAATCACGAGCTTAGCCAGTGGCCAAAAAGAAACCCAAAACCAGTGGCCATCGAATTGGGTCTATTATTACCATTCGTATCCATTAGCCGCGAGTGCAGTCCTTTTACTCGAAGTCTAAATCAATCTTTTGGACAATTAAGTGTGGAGAGCTCTGGCAAGACATTAATTAGTGAGTGTAAGTCGAGCACTGAAAACTAAATCATGAACAGCTGCCAGAGAATGGGATTTGGCCTGAAAAATAAAAGAGTTCCAAGAGGCGGGGTGCTTGGGGCAGAGGCATCTGCGGCGCGTGTTGCCAATTTATCTTTGGAGCGAGTGACCCAGCTGGGGGATTTGCAGCTTGCAGATTTGCTCAAGCATGACTCATTCCCCCGGAGATAATCCTGTTTTTCTCTGGTCTAAGCCTGGTTTCTACCCAACTTAAAACGGTGCTCTAATGGAGCTTGGCGGTGTTTGTCTAACACTTAAAATATGAAAAAAAACGGGCTCTAAAAAGAGTTTATATTAGAGATGGAGCTTCAAGAAGTATGTAGTAGTTAGGCAGTAAAGTAACCTCTACTTATTGTATTGTTTTTTATAGTTAACACATTTCTTTTATCAAAATCCTGCATAACAATTGAATATGTCTAGACTGTAGACTCAACTCCCTATAAATAAGACCCCGTGTAAGCAATAATAAACCTCTGAGGTAGTCAATCGATGACGGGTGCAAGGCGTACAAATTTCGTCATAAATCACAAAATCCTCACGAGGGACGCTTTTGTATACGGCCTGTTACCCATGGCTTTGTTTAAACTGGTTCAAAATTTGCACGTCTTTGGCATATAAATAGTAAGAAAAAATAAAGCCAAGAAAGTATCCAAAACGAAAAGCTGGCAGGCCAACTTGTTTATCTGTCGTTTCCAGCTGGCAAGCAGAGTCCGTCTTGGAGTTTCTTTTTATTCGGTTTGGATTGTGGCAATCCTGTCTCCTCGTATTCCCCAAAGCGTTTCCCCCGGAATCCTCCGATCCCAGATGCCTGTCGGACCAACGCCAACAGCTGTCGTGCAAGTTTGTTTCCATCTCGTAACCCTCCCAGGGGTACAGAGGCAACTTTTGGTTGCTTCGAGTCCCCCGAGTGCGGTTGCAGTTGCCGTGGATGATGATCGCTGGTTGCATGCATGGCCCAATGTTTTATGGCCAAACAGTTTATAGTTATGTTTTATTATTGTTTGACTTGCCCCCATCCCCACTAAACTTCGGGCTTTATTAGATTTCATGACGTTCACATTCGTTGACTTCGCTGCCATCTTTTCCCTATGTTAATTCCACGTATGGCCAACGTTTTCTGAATTTTAACTTTTACTTCATTTCAATATTCTGGCGCCCGAGTTGGCCCTAACGGTAACCCCAGAAAACCATTCCTTCGATGACTGGGAAATTGTGAGTTTTCACAGGGCTTTAGATAAGGATGGAAGTTTTGGTTACTTAATGAAACCCAATTCTAAACAGAGGTACAATTCATGTACTTTTCATAAAATCAAGATGAACAAGGTTTTTTCCTTTTCGGCTTAATCATTTCCTTGTACAATATCCATTTCGTTTTCCTTATACATGTTAGGAAACTTAACTCCAACACCCCTTAATAGGCACCTACTCGGTCTCCACCTCTTAATTTACTTGTCTCTTTGCTTTTTTGCATTTCAACTTGGCCAAGGCTCGTGCCTTATGCCCCCGCAGGCCATAAACGTATTTTTTATTTACATATTTTTTTTTTCTCTTTTATTGTTGTGAAAGCTGTTTGTGCCAAGGTGTGCATAGAATAAAAAACCAAAAATATATTACTGACAGGCGCAAAAAAAATCAAAAAGATTTTGCAACTTCGACCTGTGCTGCGGCTGTGCATTTAATAATGGCTCATATTATTTGTAGGTGGTCTAAGCTGCAAAAACACCCAAACGATACAAAAAAAAGTGGAGCTCTGGCAAAACGCCCACAAATTGTGTAAGGCACTCTTGGCTGCTTTTAAACAATTTTCCATCACCCATTAAAAGGCCATAAAATATTTCGTTTCAGCTCACTGATTGCTTTTCAAGCGTTGCCGGATGATGTTGTGCAACGGAAAAGCCAAAAATCCGATAAAGGATAAATGTTTAATTAGAGCGATAAATGTAACCTCCCCCCATCTGCTCCCAAAGACACCCAAGCACAATAACTTGATTGTCCATTTTCACATATTAATTTATCATTATAAATAGATTTATTGTCTTTCGGGTGTCGCGTTTCGGTTGCATGACAAAACAAAAGACTTAAGCGACAAACTCGTTTCTTTTGTCTTCTCGTTTGGGAAAATCTTTTGTTTACAGTAATACCTACCTAAACGGGGGAATTTCTGATTTGCATAGATTGCAGTAGTATGAGCAAGAGTTTTGGCTTTGATGGATAGACTTTAATGCATTTACGTAATTATAAAGTTTTCGGTTATTAATAGGGGCTAAGTCATCCAAACTCTCTTTAAATCCAAACATTGATGGCATTAGCTTTTAATAATTTAATTAATCATTCTATAATTGCTTTAGCGCAACATAAGAACACAGATTAATGGAAACATGTAACTCAGTTTGAGATATTATACACCTGATACAGATTCTGAACAAATCACTTACTAATTTCTGGTTGCTGGTTAACTCTGCCCTTTACCCTGAACCATTTGAAAGCCGCTTATAAGCCGGGCTTGTTGTTTCATTTGTTTTGGTTTGGCTTTTGCCTTTGTTATGCTAAAACCAATTGGTGGCAACCTTTTGGTATTTAAACTTGACTCTTGCCAGCGGCAGCTAAAACAAACTCTTCGCTTTATACTATAATATCAAATGCTGGTTTGCCGACTGTTTTTGTTATTGTTATTATAATCTGTTCGAGTCTGCCTGTCTTGCAGTCTCCCATCAAGACGTCACGTAATAGACGATCGGTCGGTCACTGGTTACACCTGTTTCATCGCCGTCTTTTCATTTTATTTATATATCTATTTTTTGTTTTTTTTTTTTTTGTTTAAATCGTGTAATGATATACCACCAGCAGGGTTTACAGTTACAAGTCTGGCAGCTATTTACCAAATTTCCTCTTCATTGAAAAATGAAAAGTTCATCAAACGCATCGGCATGCCGAAAGTGGCAAGTGCGCAATTGGTAGTTGGCAATTGGCTTGCCTCTCAAACTCAACCTGCAATCAAAAATCGCCTTTGACTGAAGCCGATGCCAAAGCCCGAAAATCAGCTATGGAAAACGTGCGGAAAAGCGCAATAACACTTAATTCGAGGGAAGCCCATATACACAGCAGCCATCATCCTTCAAACTCCACCTCCAAAGCTAAAATCTGCAATTAAAAATTCCAAGTGAAAGTTTCCTTCAAATGTTTGTCTTTTTTTTGTAACGCATGCGAAAATTTCGTAATCAATTTTCGATTAAAGCTTGTTTTGATATTCGCACGTTTTTGTGCGAATCGATTTCTTCGTATTTTTTATATGCTAATTTAAATGCGTTTCGTTAAGGCGACAAATTGGCAGTGGAGGAATCGTGCGTTTGTTGAACTTCATTTGCATACGTGAGCCGATCGCCTCGATGCTGTTTGAACCAGTTTATTTATGTTGTCCAAGATTTGGTCCCATGAATAGGTCTTCGATTTTTCGAGTGGAAAGTGAAACCTATTTCAAAAGAAAGTGCTGACTCCCGCGATTATTTATACAATGACGGTGCTTCATTAAGTTGTAGGAGTTCGACGCTCGAAGTGACGGTTCGTTCAATTTGTTTATTTATCTAAATTCGAATGCATTTGATTGTTCCAAAGATAATATTCTGATTATGGCCGAGACTCACGCTAATGATGACGATTTAATTTATGGCTAAGTGGCTACGATGACTTTTAACCTACGCCAATGGGGGTTTATGTGAAAAAAAGATGGATAACATTTCGGGGTTTGGCCACAAAATTGTGTGTAAGGCCAAAAATATAATATAACGCCTTCGCAAATAGTGTATCTAAATTTATGTTTTGAGTTTTAAGCTTGAATTGCTGTTAAAAAAAGTAATAATCATAACAAAAAACTATTTATATTTCAGGCTAAGCTAAAACGATTCAAAAAGCGGTATTGGAATTTACATAAAGAAATAAAAAAAATTGTAATGGCATGTAAAATAGAAGATTAAATATTATTTTGGCCTTACAAAAATATTTATTAAATGCTGTAAAAGTATAGCTTTAAATTATTTCTCATGCCTCGATCTTCTTCTGGCTTCTGACTTGATATATATTCCTGTATTTTTTCCTCTTCCCAAGCTACTTCCACTTAACCTGAGTCTTCAATCTCACAATCAGACTGAAATTGATATCGTATGGGAAGTTAATTAAGAAGAAGTCGCCGAAGAAGTGGCAGACATGGGAACTTGTTTTTTCGATATTGCATCGATTGGAAACCAGAAACCAAAAAAGTGTTGCAAACAGACACCGAAAGAAAGCAACAATATTAAACGACAAGCTACTCATGCCACTCCTTGCCGAATATCATAATTATTTTAAGTCATTAAACTTCCAGAAATCAAATCGCGACTACATATCAAAAGTTAACCAACTGAAGGCAAAGAAATATCCGAAACAAGAAAATCCCGCAACGATAAGGAAATTATGTATTAAACACATTGACGATTGGACAGGCCGCCACCGCCCGTCCAACAACATGATCTCAGGACAGTTGGCGTAGAAAAAAAAAGAGTTAACAAGTTTCTGTAGCACTAGCGCAAAAAAAAAGAGGTAAAAACCAAAGAAAATCTCGCCACACCAACCGATTTTGGCGGCTGTTTAAGTGAATTAAGTATTGCACAACATCTAGAGAGCAAAAAAACAAAAATAAAATAAGGCAGAAACTTGCCCGTGTTCGTTGGCCATATAAATGGTAACAACTTCGGCGATCTGAATCTCTGTGACGTATCTTCGATGTTGTGGTGCGAGTGTAGTCGTATTTGCGGTTGGGCTGTCGCTCAATTGCAGTCCACAAATGGCTTAAATGCGCGCTCATGACCGCAGGCAATAAAATAATTAAGATGAACATAAAAACGAGGTAAAAAATGGCTGCATAATTCACACTTTGAGCTTGTTTCATTTACTCGATCAGGTCCAAAATGGGGCGTTCAAGCAGGCAAAGTTAAGTGGACTTTTCAATCTCTTGATTAGTGATATTAAGGGTATATCAAAAGCGGGAGCTTGGGAACTAAAATATTAAAAGGATACTAACAAATTTTCATAATGGGAACAAAAATATTTAATCATTTGATCATTATGTTTAAAGTTTCATTACAAGTTCCACAAATTGTAGAGCAATCCAATGAAACAACGAATGCAACAGCAGTAATAACACCCAACTGTCGTCGCAGTGTTTTGTCAATTTTAAGGATTGGTCAACGTGTCGTATACTCGATTTGCACAATCCGACGTTAACAACAAACTACAGCAGCAATAGAAACTTTAAGTGCAACTTCAACTGCACCACACTGAGATTAGTGAACAATTATGGTTTTCGCCATTTCTGCAACAAGTTAATTCCCAACCCAACGATTGGCAGAGACTGAATAAATTTATTCGTAGGGCGTTAACAACACAAACGCAAAAAAAAAACAAAAAAAAGGAAGGAAAACTGGAAAATTACACAAGATCAGGCCAAGACAAGAAGAAAAAGTCTGGGGGTTTGGTGATTGTTTACTCCATGTCGGCTGACATGGTAATTCCATTATTTGTGTGTCCACTTACTTGTCAATGTAATCGATCGTTTCGATTTCCTTTTCTATTTTCCCCTCACTGGGACAGTCCTCATCCAAATTGGCCGAGTCTGGAAAAAAATGAAAGGCACAAAAGGGTATAATTAGTTTACAGTACATATAGAACTTTGTCGTTGCATAAATTAAGGTTCTACAAAATTTATGAGTTTCATTCTCGGCAAAATGGTAAACACATGTCACATCTAACATGACCGGCATAAATTATAATTATTGTTGCAGCAGCCGAAAAAAAAAAACAACAACCAGAACTGCATTAGCAAATGGAAATAAGACCAAACTCACGCACTTCGAGAGGCTTAAGGTGAACAAATAATACGCTTGAACCTTAGGATATATCTATACAGATTTTGCAGACATATAAATCGTTGTTAGTGGCATGATTTATGGGACAGCAGCCACCGGTGAGCGAAGTATATAGATCACTGCAAATGCCGGCCAAATGTCAATCAACACCGAGAACATATAAAGAGACATGTGGCCGGATGGATGGCGAACATATTATATGCTTTTCAGAGAGCCTGACAGACACTTTTGTATCAAAGACCTCGCCAAAGTGAGATCAAAGTGATAGCCACCATTTAAGGCGCAAAAGAATTAATGAGAAAAATACACCAAACATTAAAATAAAATAAACAAAAGGTAGCCAGGAAAAAAAGTTTATCTACTTTTAATAAAAATATTTATAATATATATTTTATTTTATTCTTCATTGGCTTACAAAAGCCTATAACCTCTATACCTACTTTTCCAAATCTGGACAAGTCTCTTTTTGGTCTCTGAAGTCTAAGGGGAGCGTCAATCTGAGACAGACACTTCAAGTTCAATTGAAAAAAGCGGCAAGGAGAATAAAGACCGATAGACCAACCGTATTGCCAGACAATGGCAACACGCTCCGCAACACACAAATGTAAACAAATAGATTGAGGCTAGGCTTTTGGGGGCCCAGCTGGTACAGATAACTGAAAGACAAGTTTCTGAAACGCTGTTCTGGAGGCTGTGGCATATGACTGTTAAGTGACTGTCTCGATCGTGTCTTAACTCAACTCAAACTCAAGCCCGAGCTCAAGTGAAACTCCAGACAAGTCAGCTGAACTCGGTGGGCAATTTCATGCATGCAAATTAGTTTTTGGACCTGTTGCAATTTGTTGTAACCCCTCCCAAGACCCTGGCCTCTGCTGCTTATTGAGTTCCCAAGCCAAAGTGAAAGAAACACAGAGAGAATCTGGAATTAACTCATGAAAAATAGTTCACAAATTATAATAAAACTTTGGGTACTAGCCCAAGAAGCTCACTCGTGCATATCCTAGAGACATGCGTGAGAAAATCATCGCAGTACTTCTCACGGCAGCCAACTGCAACAGCAACAGCAACTTCAACTGCAAATTTATGCAATGCCAGAAGCAGAAAAATTTTACAAAAGGGTCTAGACTCTAGTCTTTAGACTACAGACTTGGAGTTGCAAGTTGCAACTCTCCTGATGGCCATTGCCTGATTTTATACTTGTAAATTACCCGTTGCACTTGGCGGTGGCAATGAAGATGCTCTCCCAGGGTAAATGTGTGGCAAGCAATGTTTTGCATGCAACCTGAGGCTTGGTTTGGCACGTTTTTAGGTTGTTGCTCTGCCGGAGATGGCTATGAAATTATGTTTTAAAATATTACGATCGAAAAGTGTGCTACAGCTATTTTTGTGGCCAACAGGGAATAAGTACAGAGTTTCCTTTTAAGTTCCAACACCTTCTAGACCCCTTAAATGCAGTTATTATTTCAACACAAATAGGTTACTATTTCATCAAGATACTCGTACAATAAAAACTATCTTTGCGGTTGGTCTATGGTATTAATAACAAAAACGAAACTTAAGCAAACAATGAACTTCTCTCGCTTGAAAGTTTCTCGTAGTTTCCTCACAAAAAAAACAAGCAAATGAATGCAAATCGAACCGCAGAAAGAACATAGATTAATGTTAGAGTATGAAATAATAAAAACAAACTAAAGAAGAACCCAAAAGAAAGATAAATGATGCGGCTTGGGGCAGAGCAGTAAGCGGAAGCGGAAATATCTCAGCCAAGTTGCGGCAATTTGTGGTTTTAATGGCCTGTCTCCATCTAGAGAACCCCGACTGGTACCATTACATTTTCCAGTGTCCCCCAACGGTTTTATGGGCTTTGTAATTGAGAACGCTGAACATGGGACCAGACACCTCATGCCGGGAGATATGTACCATATACCAACCATACACCGGTTTGTTCAGGAGGCTCGTGTGTCTTCATTTAATCGCCAAACACTTTTCACATCTCCTGCAACGTGACGAATGATGTCCGATGAAATATGCAAAATATTTTTCAAACCAGAGAGAGACAAATAGCGGAAAGTGCCAAGAATGGTTGCGGTGTCTGCACAAAATAAGAAAAAAAATAGTAACAGAAGTTTACAATTACAGCGAGTGAATAAAAAAAGTTTCCAATGACTAAATAAATCAGCGTGGGAAAAATACGCTGGTTATGTAAGAAAAGCAAACAAAGGTTGAGAAGCCCCCCAAACAATTATGATAAATTGCATTTGACAAATTAAATACAATTGGCAGCCAATAACAAATGCAGCATTAAAGGCTGAAAGAAGCAACACCCAAACTTGAAACGCGAAACCACAAAAAGTCAAATGTAAGACCAGCGTTTCACCCTCGTTTCAGCTACCAAATCTTAACACCACCCAACCCAGTTCAAAGACTCTGGCCAAGAGGCAGACAACCAATTGTCGCGACCATTTTACTCGGGTATTAAATTACCCCAGACAGTTTTCAAACACAAAGCAAAGAAATAAAGCGCCATACATATCCATCTTTTCGTACTTATTTCTTGGGTCTCATATATGGACACTTTATTTTACAACAATTACAATGTTTAGGGCTCAGAGAAAAGCCGCAAGTGACATAATTTTTGTTGCCTTTCAGCCAAGAGGCTAAGGCGATTCAAGCAGACCCCCAAGCTGATTTTCAATTAAATAAAAATTGTGTAATTTTTAAAGAGACAGAGGGGGAATGAAAATGAAAGTAGGGATTAAGTGCGTGTGATATACGATACATGGGAAAAAGATTTCTTTCAAGGAAGTGGGATGCATTTGCAGTTTCAAAAATTAAATAAAAATCAATCCGCATTCCAACACAGAAGTAATTATATGTTTGGCATGTTGGAGATTGAAAAATCCCTCTATAACACAAATATTTCAAAAACAATATTTTTTTTTATGAAAAAGAAACGCACGCTTCGTCAATTTATCAATGAAATAATGACCTCTCCGGCGGTGTCAGTCAAAATTAAATTTTGATCCCGAGCCCGACATAAAATTTCACAGAGATTAACCCGCAGCTGGGACAAGTCTGATGCAATGTCAGAGTTGTGCCACCGAAATATTTAAAAACAAAACACAAAAATTCCGGGGATTAGACATGAAAGACACAAATCGATCCGTGTTGGAGCTGCGTTGACTGACAATTTATACAAAAGTGTCTGATACACATTGGGGGAGTTACAAATAAAATAAATATGAACTATGTACCGAGTGCGTGGCGGACTTGGCCCTGACAGTCATCAATCTGCGTCATGTTAATCAATTTTATTAGCATTAGATTCCACACCACATCGTTTTGTCGGCGGAGAGGAGATGGATTCTGTTCCGTATTGCCGGCTGGAAATGTTTCAAGCCTTGTAGCACTTTTTCAAGTACAATTCAAATAGAAAAACGAACAAAAAATACATCAAAAGTCAGCACTGAAGTGCGCTCAAGTGCGGCACCTCATCAAAGTAATGAACAGACAAAAGCAAAAAAATCAGAAATCGTTTTCGTAATGAAATTATGAATGAGCTGGCAGCAAGCTGTCGATTTTTCTTCTTCGGGATCTCTTCTAAATCTGTCTAAATGACAATGCCGATTTCTTGAATCTCTATTTATAGTTAGCTTCGATCCGAAGGTCACCAGAGCTAGGCCTAGGAAACCATTACGAGTCTACCAAATAGAAAACGAAAACAAAAACGTAAACGCAAAGTGCCGATTAATTCGATGGCACTTCCATATTTGTAGGCATATAATTTTGAAGAGAGACTTCAAGACTATCGAAAAACAGCAAAACCCAATCTGCCGAAATTAAAAATAAATATATACAGGCGTATGCATAATAAATTATAAACAAATTGAGCTTGGGCTTTAATCTTTGTGTGGGATTGACTCAGAAGTCTCAGAGGAAATAATATTTTACTATTTGGGCTTTGTCAGTTTCGAGACATTTTTAAGCTAAATTATGGTTTTAAATTGTGACTTATTGTGTGTTATTATTATAATTATATGGTTTCAATTTACAGATCATCAGCAAATCAGTTTCCGTTCGAATATCTCTTGTATTAATCATAAAATGGAATTATATAAGTAAGAACTTTTTATTTTCGGTTTAATTTTTAAGTCCACAGAAAAAGGGACCAGCCATCGTTAAGCGGAATACAATTTATGCAGAATTGAGAAAAAACTAAAAATAAAAATAAAATGTATTATTCGGCGACATCCTTTCTTGGCGTGGGTTTAAGCGGAATGAAATTTGACTGAGGCGAGAATGCACTGGAGCGTGTGCATTTGCAAGGGGCGTTGAGGGAGAGTATCTCAGAAGGGGGGCAACAGCTGCAGAAGACCGAAATTTCGCATATTTTGCTAGAATTTGCAACAAAATGTGCTCAAACTTTAATATTGCAAACGGAAACAAGGGGATGGATGGCACAGGTCGCTGACTGTGCAGACTGGGTTGCGAAAATTCAGCAAGGGTTGCAGATGTCACACTCCGAAAAAATGTCCAAACCATCATTATATTGGTGCCTAAAATTCTGGTAGAAAACCATATGATAGCCATACTTTACTTTCAGTGCAATGTGAAAGAGATCAGACGAGGGGAGTATCAAATTTCCTTCAGATTCGTAATGAAAAAACGTTATTTGCTTTCGGGCTGAACTGAAGAGCAGTGCGGCACCTGCCATATGGCCTTTCCTGGCTTGTTGGGGGAGTGTGTGTGTGGCACGACGACCCCTTCACCTCCCTGAAATGGGGTTGAAATGGCAGCAAGTAATGCAAAAGCAAAGCAATTACAAGTACAAACAGGCAGCCAGAGCCGGTACACAAAACACTTGTTGTAATGTCAGCTGTCAATGGCACGAGTCGAGTTAAATTGGGTTTCTTTTCAAAAGCAAAGTATCCGATACAGAACCCATAATTGGGGGGGATTCCATCATGAAATTTATTAGAATTTTATTTTTAACCCGGATTTAAGCTTGTCGTGATCGCAACTTCTAACACACTCCCCTAGTGGCCTATTAGTTATGATTATAAAGAAATCATGTTGCACTCACTAAGCTTGACTTCTCACGCCATTAACTTGTTCCCCTTTTCTTATGAGAAATGCACTCCCTAAGTGGTAGCTTTAGAATTGAAATATCTCTATTGCGAATGAAAAAATGGCACAGAAATGTGCAAAACAATTATGACAATTCTTAACCCACTTTCAGTTCCATTCTGTTCCGTTCAGGTTCCCCCGGTCAACAATTTCTACGCAATTTACGCGCTCAACCTCAAACAGCGAATTCTCTTCCACTTGCTCTGCCCATCATGTCATTAAAAGCAAATTTCCCCACTAATTACATTGTGTAGGCTAATTTTTAGCTGTTTTTTTTTTTATTTTTCCAAAGTTTTTCTCGGTTGCAGTTGAACACACAAACTGGAACGTGCGAAGGCTTTGAAGTTATATTTTTACACACATGACGAATAGGGAGAGCTAAATAGTAATGTCTAGAGAAAAAAGTTTATTTTTATAGTATAGACAGAGCTACATTGATCTCGGGTTCAAGTTTCCCCCATGAGTTACTGATTGTAATTAAATCAACTGCAAGTGCCGCCAAAAGTTGCACACGATTCGTGTCCGGCCAAAAAAAACAAGGTAAACTGGGTTAACTAAGAAATAGTACTACTTTGGTTATACTCTTTCACTTTTTCCTAAATCGATTTCAAAGACTTAAATATATTATAAATTGGTGGAAGAAAAGGCACTATTTATAAGACAGTTTTTAGCCAATACCCCCTATTTTATAAGCTTATGTACCCTTAGTAAGTGTAATTTATAAAAACGAAACCAAATTCAAAAAGAAACGTTTACGGGGACACCAATTATGATGGCTAAAAAAGCTTTGGCGGCGACTTTGGTGACTTTTGGGCCTGCCTGACTTGACTTTGGTGACTTGGTAATTGTTTGAGTTAATTGCACTTGGCCGCTTAATTGCAATTCAATTGTCATGCCACCATCGGAGTGTCTCGATGTGTGCTCGCGTGTGTTGTAAGATGCCAGCCACCCAATTGAAGGTTAAAACAAATACAAAAAATAACAGCCACCATCATGACAAGTGTCTCCTCCATATGTGACTTTGATGCATCGTTTCCCATTGAGTATTGAGTGCACCACAAGTTACAAGTATGTATCGGCTGATTTATGCATATATATCGTCATAAATACCTAAAGGCAAAGGCGGCGACGTTTACTCACGTCACAGTTTTATTGATTTTTTATATGATTTTTTGTTCAGGCACATTGCTAATGCCTACTGGTTAATTTTCATTAGAATTCCATTGTTCAATTAGCCATACGTTGTGATTATATAAATGAACAAGCAGATTTGTGGGAATAAACTAATGTAAACTGATTCCATGAAAGTGCTTTTTAATTGGAAATTACCTTGAACTTGTGTACTAAATGCAATTGGAAAGGCAAAGTGTCAGTCCATCAAACTAAATTTCTCTAAACCAATTCTAAATATCTTAATTGTATTACATTCCTTATCGAGCTTTCAGTTCACATTTCTGTCTCAGTTTTTTAGCCATGAAAATTCCTGCGATTCAATCACAAACATTAAACACTTGTCAGTCGTTTGTGACAAAGTGAGTGAGAAAAAAATTAAAAAATGATCACTTCGACTCATTTGAAGTTGTCACTCGGTTTGCGGGTCAACACTATCGAGTCGAGGCAATACCAAAGTATAACCAATTACTATACAGCTTCGGTTGGAAGAAATCGTCTGCCAAGACCGGGAAGGAAAAGATACGATGCAGCTGGGGAGAGTTGACGGCAAAACCAGTTGGCAGTGATGGCATTCTGTGGCAATTCCTTGGAAAATCATTAACGTGTCTTAGGCATAAATAATTAAAAAATCAAGCGACTCGAGAGACGACTGTACACCCAGACAAGTCAACGTCTTGTTTGCTGGCCTGGCCAACATCCTGGTGGACGTTGAAAGGCTTTCAGCGGACGCCGAGATACAAATGTATCTGCTCCCATTGCCGCAATTACACCTAGGAGCCATATAGATGGATGGATGGATGGATGGATGGTTGGGGGCATTACGCTTGTCAATATGATGTGTACGTGTGTGTATATGCCAGTGACATCCCGTGGCCAAAGACTCAGAGCTCGGCTTACAATTTGTGCGGTCTGTCTCGAGAAAGTTAACCTCAAAAGACGGGCCTCGAGTGAGAGCCTCTCGACAATCAGTTGATATCGCATTTCCGGTGCGGTTACTACTGGCAATCAGATGGAAAAATATATAAAAGAAATATGCACACGAGGCCAAAACTGAATTAATGACAATGCAGATTAGCATCTATCAGGCCGCTACCGATTCAGACGGTAGGAAAAAATTCTGAAAACAATAAACTATTTGCAGTTTATCTACGAGCTAGAGCCAGAGCAGGGAGAGACTTGTTCCAAATATTTAAGAAACCACTTAGAGTCAGGGTCTAATGCACCATATAAATCAGTGCAAATATTTAGCATTCGTTTAGCACTCGAACAGCCGTTCTAAGCTGACTCACAAACTTGTCTTTTGCACGCTCCCACATTTAATAAATATTCAAGCATTTTTAATCTCAACAGACACAGGCTCTGGGGCCAACCTGCTCTGCACGCAAATACGACAGCTACTGTGTTCAGCTCCACTGATTGCTTACCATATTTACAATTGTCTATACCCTATATCCCCCTCATGTATATACCTCCCAACGAACATCAAATCTGAGAGAAGGACGGGTCTATCAAAAAGTCAAAGCTGGGAGCGCTTGCACAAATATTTTCCTTTTGTGTGTTGCCAGTGAGTAAGTCGAGACAATAACGCAATCTATGACTAAAAGTTAAGTCAAATAAATGGCAAGTATGGTCTGAGGATAGGTACTCTTTAGCACATACTTATATACAATTTTAAAACATAACTTTTACCTTTTTTGAAAGAGGAAATCGTCCAGAATATTAGTCAACCTATTATTTAAAAGCTTTTTAAATTTTAACACTTTCCAAAACAAGTTACCAGTTTCCCGTCTTAGCCAAATAACTTTTGTTCCACTCACTCACAAACAAGTCACAAGACTACAAACATCAAAAACAAAAACTTAAGGACAATAACAACTGGGAATTATTTATGTGGGTGAAGTTCTTTGACAGGCCGTTGGCCACTGGCGTTGTGTTAGTTGTCAGACAGAGTGCGATGGCCAAAAGTGATATAAAAATTGAAGCCAAAATCACAAAAAACCAAAAACAAAAAATAAGAATTGAAAAACTGGATTCAAACGCGGCACGTTTTGCCAAAACAATAAAAAATAAAAACAGAGAACGGGAAAGACATAAGAACTTCTCATATGGCGGCGAGTCGGGCCATTCAAATGAAATAGAATTAAGGCTACAGAAAAAAAAAGAGTTGTAAAAGTTTATCTGGGTTTGGCTTTCGAGGGATTTGTTACTTGGCTTAATTTTATTTTTTTTTTAGGCCTGTGTGGCGGTGCTAATGAGTGGAGTCTTAGTTTGCACTATGGTCCGTGTCCGGGCTAATAAAATTTATGAGGTGTTTTGTTATGTGTTAAAAAGAAAAAAAATATACATATATTCGGTCTTCTTTCTTTTTGGAAGCGTGCTTAAAGGCCGGCATGAGGGTCTGGAGTCTAAGCCAAATGACGATTCATTAGCTCGAGCTTAGGCAAATTATATGATCGATGTGTGGCTCAGTCGGGGCGATTCCCTGGAAATCACGTAAGCCCTATTAAATAATCGCATTGAACAGGAATGACTAGTTTCGGATTTGTCGTCTTGAGGCTCTTTCATTCTTGTTATTTTTGTGAGGTCTCCCATAAAACTCTATGATGCAAAAGTGTCAAATATTTTTGTTTACTTTACTGGTTATGCCTTTCACAAATTACAATAATGTGTTGGGAATTTAAGGCGCCGCTTTATTTGCCCGAAAATGTTCAATGGGTCATCCTAAGTTATTGCCAGTTAACCGAAGACGAGCCCTCTCGACTGTAAAAGGTTATGGGGTCATGGGAGAGTAAGTATTTTTAGTGAAAGTTTTTCCATATTTTTTTGTTGCAATAAAACTAGCTTTGTTATTCATATTCTCTGACAAAATCGCCTAAACTCCTTTAAATTAAAATAATTAATCAATTCGCAATCCATAAATCTAAAAATATAAATTTCAGTAGCTGACAGAGAACGTGCCTGGAAATCACATTATGCGCTACCTCTCAAGTAGAATTCATAAATTTTAAGAGGTAGCTGGACAATCCATAAACAATGCCAAGAGGTAACTGAATATCAACTTTATGTCCCCGCAGATTTCAGCACCTCTTGGCGCCCAGCTCTCAGAATGTGAATTGATATATCAGAAATTGTTCCAGCCACACCTGACATCTTACAAACACATATAGTATGTAGAATGTAACACAATACCCGAAGATAACGTGGCCAGAACACATTTTGTATGCCAAGAGCGTGGCGTAATATTATTTAGTTATTTTGCTGAGATTTTTATTTAGCTTTAGGCGGTAAATTGCAAAGCAATTATTCGAATCACACGTTTCCAGCGGAGGTGGCTGGCGAAAATGTTTTGCATCGTTGCACCTGAAAAGGCGTCACAAATATTTACACTCCCAGCCAGCCAGCCAGCTCTCCAATAGCTGCAAAAATTTAACGCTTCTCGTGATGATGTCATTTTGGGCCATTCATTAAAGCCATAATGAAGATAAATTTGATTTTCTATATTTCTCGTAGCTATTGTTTTATGCTTTACTTTTCTATTTGCAAAAAAAAAATGTTGGCTCCGGTTTTGGGGCACTGACTACATACGCTCCTCTGGTAATAAATATAATCTGATTTTCGGTTAGCTTGCGAGACAAGAAATTGCACAGCTTCAGTCGCTTTTTTGGCAAGACCCAGTGGCGCCGGACTTATAAACATATTGCTTGTTTATTTTCCTTTCAATTATTTTGCGGTGATCAACAGTTCGACCGTAAAATCGCCGCAGTGTAAATACTACCGATAAATAAAAAATAAATATATCCACATAAGCGAAAACCAAAAACCTGCAATCTTGTCAATATATTTATGTTTTTTCCGAGTACTTTTCGCAACGGCGCAAAAAGGCGAAATATTTTTAATTTTTTTTGGCGTTTTTTGTTTATTTTCTGTCTAATTTTGCCACCTGCATTTTGACATATTTGGTGGGTTTGGTTGCTTGGATTGGATTGGGTATTTTTTGTATTTTGGCTTTTGCCAAGTTTTTGGGCAACTGATGAATTGGTTTTGACCAAATGCGTTAGCAGCCAACAGCCACCCCAATGGCAGTCGGCCGTAAGGGTGTCTTGAATTGGTCAGAAATGATTTATTAACGTGGTCGGTTGTTTATGTCGACTTAGGCCAACCGATTATGGTCAATAGCAAATTTGTTATTTAACAATTTCCAATTTCCAATGCAATGCGATCCATTGCAATGCTATGCGTGTAAATGTTATAAGCCAATTTGACAATTTTCTTGTACAATTTGTAATTCCGATTTTACAAGCCGAACAACTGGCGTTTTTGATATAGTTATTAGATATGGTTTCGGTCTGTCTGATGATTTAATTCCATGGAGCGCAAATAATTTTATTGGAAAAAAAAACGAGTAAGTCTCAAAGTCATCATAATTTTGGCCAATCTTTTCCATCCTTCCCCTACACCTTAGATTCTTTTTTTTTTAATTCTCATTCTAATTCGAAAACACGTGCAACAGAATAATAAACGAACCTAAAACCACAATAGCCCAAGTATAATAACAATAAGAGTCATTATCAATAGAAGACGAAAGGGAAAAAGACCCCGAAAACAGCAAAAATATCATAAATAAATGTTCAACAAAAATAGCAACAATAACAATCTCGCTAATACAAATGAAAATAAAAAATAAAAGCCACGGATAATCAACTAGACAACAAACAATGGAAACGAATGCAAAGGTTTTTGACATTCGTGGCCCGTCCAGAACGGCGGATATCTTAACGATTATAATGGAACCATTTTGAAAGCATTTGGATTGACTTCTGTTTTCAGCTTTCGGCCATTGTAAGGCAATTTGCAAAGGCTTTTCGATAAATTGCTGGGGAGCAATGGAAGCCATAAAGATGCAAATTTTTATTGCCGATTTCTAATAGAATTATTACCATCGCTGATTGTTATCCACTCAACAGTTGCAAAATTAATAATTCGAATGCCTAAAAATAGATGCGACGATGCTATCAAAATCTCAATTAAAAAACTAATTAAGCTAAAGATTTTGTAAACATTAAATGTTCTTCTACAGAGCTTAAGGTGTGGCTTGGAATTAAGTGTCAAATCGAACGTGGTTTTACACTTAGCCAATCAGATTTACAGACACAAGATATATGAACCCATAAAATTGACTATTACCAATCGCCAAGTGAAGAGTTAAGTCGCATGTTAAACCACTCATATTACGCATTCTGTCTACCGACAATAAATTTAACCGAGATCCGTGTTGTAATACCCTCGTAAACTATACAAATAATCAAAGCTTTGTTAACGACTTAATCACCTGACCGTGATGTGTAACCATAAAAATGCAAAAACCAAGCCTTCATTTGGTCACCAAGAGAATTTCAAAAAGAAGAATTAGGAATTGAATAGGATGATAAACTAATATTTTAAACGGGCTTCAATTTAATAGAAAAATAATAAGAAGTTTCCCCCAAACATTAAATATATAAAAAACATTCTTAAAATAATTTAATAATAGCATAGAATTTCAATTACTATCCAGGAAATAATAATAATAGACTCCATGATAAATACTCCATACAAGTCAATTTTTGCGTAATGGAAAAAAAATTCAGTTTCTGTGTGACATGAAATTGGCTGGGTTTCGGGGCCGGATTTTCCTTCTACTGGGGCACGCGTGCTGCTTTGGACTTGGAACCCAATCTTGGGTACCAAGACCCCTTCCCTGCCAACTAACTTATTCAATCGTGGCTCAATTGTCTGCCATTTTCTACTCCTCCTCCGGCCGATGCCAAAGATCTTGGGGAGTATTCAAAGCACGCGCGTTTACAAATTGAAAACTTGTTAAGTGCCAGGCCCGACTTGGCCCGGCTCACAAGACAACAGGTGAGCCGGGCTTGAATAGCTGTTAGCTGTTAGCTGTTAGCCTGCTGGTTGTTTGCCCCGTTGGCTGGTTGGACATCTCCTCGCCCGTTGACAGATTTGTGTTGCCAATTTGCGTTCAAGTTGACGTTCGAAGTTTTGAAGTTGCTACCAAAAGACCAAAAGAGTGGCAGCCATGCATCTTGCTGGCTGATAGAGTTGTTGACATTTGGCCGTTTTGCTTGTGGCCCAAAGTTTATGCAAATTTCCAAAGGGGCACGCTGCACACACCCACCACATAATGGCTTATACATACCTAAAACGGAAAAGAAAAAAATAATAAAATGCATTAGAATGTTATTGATACTTTTGGGCTTTTGGTTGGGAAATTGGGTCAACGCATTCTTGTCGGTTCTTTGTTTTTATTTCACTTTTTGGTAAACAATTGTCGAGTACTGAGTTCTTGGTCTACCTGGGCGCGATGGCTTTGATTTGGCTTTCTGTGGTTCTTTGGAGAACATAAACATAATTTTTCGGTTTCCCTAGCGGCGCAATTGACCCAGTTTTCTAATCGCTGTGCACTTTGGGGCACTGCCACACATTTCCACAGTCGATTAAGTGGCCCTGCACTTTGCTCTCAATGCAATCACAATCTCAGCCGGAGTTCGGAGTTGGAAATCGAATATTTAGTGGGAGGCACTGCGCTCTGCACTTGAGCAACACTTGAGTTCTTTGTATAAACAAATCGTTGGCTCCACAAAAATATTTTAAGTGCAATGGAAATGTTTTTCTTTAGAATTTGCCGGGTGGGAGGATAGGTTGTGGTGAGCGCACTTAAATTGGTGTAATAAAAACAATAAAAGAGCTCAAATCTTAATTGCAAGATAACATTACTTCCAATGAGTTAAAAAAATAAATTATATTTGTATACCCTTGTAGGAGTCTCTATATCTATTGACATATTGCAAAATATCTTAAAATTCTATTAAAAAATCTTGAAAGATTTGTCTCTATCAATCTGCAGTAAAATATACCCACATATATCTTTTGTTATATTTTTTATCCCATTTTCCAAAGGGTCTCCTTCAAAAATTATGAAAAATACTAGAAAGGACAAGATGGCCCTCAGCAAGCACTGTATCTTGGCAGATTTTTATCCAATTCTTGAGAAGAGTACCTTAAACGATTTAAAAATCGATTCTCCGTCTCCGATTATTGAGCGGAATGAGGTAGGTTTGAGCTGGGTTCCCTTATAGGCCCTAAAGGCGTTCTTATATTATAAATTTAATATTGAAAAAAGTATTAAATTATATTTTTAACCTTCTAATATTTAGCTCATAGTTTATGCTTAAACCGCAAAAAATCTATTGGGTATTCAGTTACTATAACTTCCACCACAACCTCTGGAAAATCACAATTCATCGTTTATGGCGATTTTAGCTTATCCAATTACACAAGCTGCGAGGACTGAAAGGAGTTTCGCGACAACAATGCCACTCCAAGGCGGCATTTACATTGATGTGCAAGCATATATGTACTCACATTGGTATTTGTACATAAGTATATGGAATATAGAATTCAAAAGGGTCCACACACACACACATTGGCAATGGTGGGTACAGTGTGCAGTCGACAAAGTGGCCTGTAAGTAAACCCAATTGACACTTGAACATCGTCAGTAGCCAGCGGCGGGTCTGGGCTATCAACGCGGTGAGTACTCCCTCCACCATAGAATGATGGTTCCGTGGTGGTTGGTGGTTCTTCCTGGCTCCGAGCCCAGAGCCAGACCCCGAGACAGACCCTGGACTCAGACCCTTCCTCCCACTCGTTTCCATTTCGGTTTGACGTTTTATTTGATTTTACGCTTGGTTGCATTTTTTTGCACTCGCCTCAAATTGAAATGGAATGGGCAGGATGGCAGAGCGTGGAGTGCAGTGGACACTCGATATGCATTGGGCCTTGGCCATCGATTTTCAAGTGGGTTTTCATTCCGTGCACTCGGAGAAATATCCAAGAACTAGAACTTGATGCTGTTCTATTTACTGCCATTATCTCAGAAATTTCGTAGAAGTGCACTCCTTATCCGTTTTGCCATCTCGATGTCTACCTCAACTTCTGCATAATTTATAACTTTGACACTACTCCGAAGCTAGAACAATGCCCCAGGATTAATGGTCAGAGATGGCCATGCATATTGTAATGTATAAGGAGCAGGATGTGTTTGAAAGGATGACACTCGAAGTGCACCTTTTCTAGCCCAAAAAAGTACGCCAGCAATTCAATTTAAAATTTGAAATGACTTGAATATTTAAAGGATGACATGACACCACGCCGGAATACCCCAGGCAATACTTAGTTGGACACGGTACAGATGGCCCGTACGGCCGTATTCATACGACTTCATTAGGATTTTAAGGCCGACACCTCACTGCAATGGGGACTATCCGGCATTGTCTAGGATATTCTGTCAGACTGTCTCCGCATAGCCACACAGAGCAGTGTGTAATGCCCTGTTCTGCACTTGACATTGCACGCTCTGTGGTGCAAAATAAACTAACAGGATTATTGCGGCAACTGCCTGCTGTTGCCTTTTGTAATCCTTTAATGCCTTCGTTTCAGTGGAGACTCTTTACCCTTTTGGGGTAAGCCCCTCTAACCCCATGAGCTCTCTTGTGGCAATTGTTTGCCCGCTGCCGCCAGCGACTCCCTATGTATGCAAATTTATTTACATTTTGTGCTAAAAATACACTTTTTACCATGCATAGGTAAGAGCAGAGAGCGTGGAAAAACAAAGGAGCTTGAGGTAGAGGTGTTTGGGGGCAACACGCCATCACATACAAGGACATTGACACCAATCGTAGGTCCTGACTTGGTCTGAACTTCAAGTTTCATGTTATTCATCCAGCTACAAATAGTAATAAACCAAAAGTATTTAAGAGCAGAATGATAAATGCCATTGGAGTCGCTGCAATCAAGATCTGCAATTATTATTAATGATCCAATTGCCGGATTAGAGTCAATTGCATTTGGATATCCACTAAATGCACCACATGGTATCGAAAGATCTCCGATCTTAACTTCAAAAGAAATCAAATGGAATAACCGAAACCCGAAATAAATAAAGTAAGTCGATTTCAGATTGCTGCCAATTGCATTTGGATTTTCCATTCAGGAAAAAGTCAAGGAAAATTTTTGTCTACTCATGACGAAAAGCAAAAAAAAATCGAATAAAATACAATTGGGATATAGGAAGCAGACAGAAGAAAATGCTGAAAAACCCAAAAAGAAAACTGAAACGAGAAATCAACGAAAAAATGTAAATGTGCCACGATTTCGAAATGTGCACAAAATGCATTTAATGGATGGAGCATGGTTGGATGTAAAAATAGAGGAGCTTATAGAGTCGGGAGCGGTGCTCGTCGGAACGGATATTTATATACAAACTCGGACGGGGAGTCTGCGCACTTGCTTTAATTATACCCTTGCAGAGGGTATTATAATTTTGGTCAAAAGTGTGCAACGCAGTGAAGGAGACATCTCCGACCCTATAAAGTATATATATTCTTGATCAGGATCACCTCCTGAGTCGATATAAGCATGTCCGTCTGTCCGTCTGTCCGTCTGTCCGTCTGTCTGTCTGTCCGTCTGTCTGTCTGTCCGTCTGTCTGTCTGTTTCTACGCAAACTAGTCTCTCAGTTTTAAAGCTATCGAGTTGAAACTTTGCACACACCCTTCTTTCCTTTGCAGGTAGTACATAAGTCGGAACGGCCGGGATCGGTCGACTATATCCTATAGCTGCCATATAACTGATTGATCGGAAATGGCATAACTTCGTTGTTTTTCAAGTTAGAAGGTTGGGACTTTCTATGAATTCTTATTTGGTCCAACTTATACGATCTGCCAAATTTCATAAAGATCGGTCGACTATATCCTATAGCTGCCATATAACTGATTGATCGGAAATGGCATAACTTCGTTGTTTTTCAAGTTAGAAGGATGGGATGTATGTATGCTTCTTTGGTCAAAATAATTCGATATGCCAAATTTCATAAGGATCGGCCGACTATATACGATCCGCTGTATATCTAATAATATAGATGCGTGGCGCCACCTATCGGACTGCGACTGAACTGCAAGGGTATATAAACTTCGGCTCCGCCCGAAGTTAGCTTTCCTTTCTTGTTTTATATTCGAACGGATTGTTGATTTGCATTCGAGTTCTCAGCTCGATTTGCTCCGATTCGGTTCGACGAGGCCCTTCCACCGAAATGCGGCACGTGGCACACTAACCAAAACGAATACAACACCGCTACAAAAACGCATTTCATGCTGCACCAGCCTGCAGCCCGCATCTGCATCTGCCTCTGGTCCCCCTTGTGTTTTCACCCTCTCTAGGCTATTTTCACCATTTTGCTGTTGCCGCCTGGGCATCTGTTTTACATACTTGACAAATTAATAATAATTACGCTTTCCAATTTCGAGTTTAGTGAACACACATCCCACCCCTTTTAGATTCAGTTTTAGACACTTTTGATGGATCTGCCGACATTTATTTTACGAATTTTGGATGGTTTGATGTGGGAAAAATGTTTGGGAATTTAAAACAACATCAAAACGCACTTAATCAGCTTTGATGGGGGTTCAGGTGCGATTATATCCACTTTGGAATTATATTCCTTGACCAATTTAAAAGCCAAAAGCCACTCTGGTTCTTTTCAGTATTTTTTCAGCCATGTCCCAGTTTTCTTTATAGACTTTTTTAGCCTGCAACTACGTAGTTCAGGACGAACATTAAGTGCTTTGAATTTACATATTTTCTTATCCACCAAAGTAATCCGAAAAACGCCCGCCACCTGCCACCAGGGTTCGGGGGCTGCAGCTCCTGCCAGGTTATAAATTACCGTCGAATGAGGTAGACAAAACGAGGTTTCAATAGAACTCTACCAAATAGAAGGTGGCAGGATGGCAGATCCCCTTGGAGCATTTGGAAGCTAAAGTACTGCCATGTGGTTCTGGCCCCATCGATATGCATCTTTGCCGAACCGAACTATCCATAACGAACCCGGCGAGGAGTGCAACTGCAATTTATACCACTTAAGCACTAAAGTTGCACCATTAAAGCCAAAAAGGCGTTAACCCAACTCCCCGCCCCTGCATACAGAATGCAAACGAGGCTGCTGCGAATGTTTTATGGGCTTCTGTTTCGCTTTTAGTTGGCCAAAAACCGCAACTCCAGCCGCAAAATAACAAAAACGAAAAAAATACGATGGAGAAGCTAAAACGTTTTGTCCGAAACCAACTGAAGGAGCGCGGTTTCGCAGGATGTGCCCTTATCCTGGCCAAAAAAATAGCTTTCCTCCTTTTTCTGCCAACATGCAAAATGTTAATTCATTTTCAAGCCAACGGTTCCAGAGGTCCTGAACCGGATTTTTATCAGGCACACGTAAGCGAGTTTTCAAGAGCCACTACCCGAAGTACACCCGACTGTGTATGAAAAAGGATAACTAAGCAAACTGTTGTCTGGGCCGAGGACTGAAATAACACAAAAGTCCTGCCGGCATCAGCACATCCAGCATTCCCCCATCCGGTTCCTCCTCAAACAAAACGAGTATTTTTGTCCCTGCTTCCAGCTCTTAATTTACTTCCCGAAAGTTAGTTTATTTAGTTTGCATATTAAATATTCGCATGTGAATAAATATTTTACGAAAGCCATTACACTTCCACAACTCTGCTTCGCATATTTAAAAACTCATCCATCATCTGGGGGGGATCAACTTTTTAATAACCGAATTTCCGTCATTTAGCTTCGTTGCAGTTGAAAATATTGACTTTTAATAACTTTGTAGCCTCTGGCAGGTTCAGGCCTCACTGTGGGCGCTGGCTTTCTGAAAATTTGCAATAAATTCAATTATATTTTCCAAACTGAGAGTTTTATTTTAATGCAATTTAGCTTGAATCTGTTTTAATTTAGGGATGATTTTGAAATTAGTTTAGAGTCTTTAGACTAATTAAGTGATTTATTGGCCTGGCTTGTGTAATTGTTTAATTTTTAAGCTTCAATTAAATATTTTAATACCGTTTCCTGCCTATTTCCAGCCCACTGTCCAATTGACCTGGGACGTTGAGTGCTTTTGCCTTTGGGAGTTAAAAACTGCAAGTTGGCTGACCAAAAAAAGGCCAAAGAAAAGTTTGGGGGGCAACAGACGGGATGTGTGGGTGCCAAACTACATGTGTATGGCCCACGACGACAACTGCCACACAGACTACAATATCGGAAAAATATACAATCGAGCAAAACGACTTCGACAACGCTCCAGTTGAATGGTGCAGCTTGGCGCCCACTCGGCTATCGCCAAATGGATGGAAAAACGGCTAGACAAGCACTGCTGCCCGTTGATGATAATCCCAAACAAGTTTCAAAACCAAATCTAATTTATTATTTTTTTAACTCACCGATTGAACTTAATTTTAATTTTATGGGTATAATTAAATATCATAAACTTTATTTGCGACATGATAAGTTACTATTGCATTTCTTTCTGTGTGGGGGGTTTGTGGACAGCGTATGTGGACAGCTTGGGTTGACCAAACTGACGTACTAACTATATGGGGAGCGTGGTCGTCGAGGGACTCCAGAGGTCCAGGTGAGGGGGACAGGTGAGAGCACATTTACATGACACGGCGAAAGTGAAACGCGGCCCGAGGCTGTGATTAGATGCAGGTTCCTGCTCCCAATGGCGGACATGCGGCCATGCGGCGACAGGCAACATCAGCAACATTTGACATGTGTTTGATTGGACGGCAGGATCGGGGTACTGACTAGCCGCTTTTCAAAAGCTCCAGCGGCAAAGCAAAGAGGAAAAAAAGGGTTTTAAGACACAAGATGGGGATACCCTATAATATTGCATAAAATAAATATAATAAATACTTGAACAAGTATCTTAAAAATACTCTAATTTATAGTTAATTTTCTATCTTTTAAGTTTTGTATAATTTTTTTTTTCTTCAAACCTAAGAGTATTAAAAAGCCAAATCTTGCAGTCTGCAAATTTCAACAGTGGGAGTCGTTAAATGTCTAACTGGCGGGCACAAATTAATGCTCATAGTTGAGGTGCCGTCGCAGTCAGGAAGGTGGAAGTTCCAAGTCAAGTAGCACGGGCTTCATACTACTGCCCCACCATCCTGCCCCCTTGTGCTTTGTGGAGCATTTGAGCGATGAGCCGACAAGGCGTGCCCGACAGCAGCCAAAAGACCAGCATTTCCACTGATGATGTTGCTCATGCTGCCTGCTCCGATGTTGCAGATAGATGCTGGTGGCAATGATGATGGCGGCAGTCGCTCAATCAGCTCGAACATCTGTAGCTGGCAGCCAAACGTAGCCCGAGTGGCAGGAAGGCGGTCGAAAGCGGCATTTTCAAGTTGTCCTTATAATTTGCATAGACCAAGGTGGGTCTCTGTCCATTTCTCCATTTTATTAAAGCCGAATTAGTTTGTAAATATTTAAAATATAAACCACCCACCCGAAATCTCCTTTCCGGCTAACTCATCACATTCGATCAGACACTAGGGGCATTTGTGGGATTTATTTTTGTTGTTCAGAAAACCAACTGAGGCATGAAAATGCATAGCGTTGCATCGTAATTTATGGCAATTTCCTTCTTGCTGTGACTGCAGTTTTCGTATTTTGGTGTGTGATATGGAAATTTAACGACCTTACTGCCATCATCGCCCCACAACCAACCCGAGCCCAGTCAAGGAGGAAAATTTATTAATTTATTCCACACTCTAGTTTATATTCATTTCTTTGGTTTAGTTGCATACTCGCATTTTGTGGCTAGAGTTTCGGCCCGATGTTGATGTTTTTGTATGATTTTACGCTACATTTGGTCGTTGCGAGCAGTACAATTTACTAGGCCTTCGATGTGGTTGAGTTCGCCGAGGTTGAGTTCCCTGAGAATTTAATGGCAGAGGGGAAGGAACACCCTCCATCGTTCGCATGTCATCTAATTGCTTTTGGTTTCTTTACATGGAACTTGCTCTTGTTTAGTTACCACTAGTTGGGACACGCCCCACGCCTCCGATTAAAAGTACACTGGAGAACACACAAATACATTTTTATTAAGTTTAGAATTTTAGAAGACAAGACACAAGATACGAACAACCTTGTCCGTCTAGTCTCGTTATACATTTTTTTTATATATTTATTATAAATTTTTGTAATATTTTCTCTCTGTGTGTTTGCTTTTGTAGGCGTCAGTTTCCTGCTGCACGCAACTCACACAACTGCACTCATTTCCATGTTGGGCGTCTTGTAATTTTCATGATTTCTGTTTTTCATCTCTTGCTGCAGGTTTTTTCTCCATATTTTTCTCTATTTTTTTTTGAAACTGTTACATATCTTGTTATTAGCGCTCTAATGAACCTCTTTACAGCTGCCAATCATCAGCGGAGGAGGGTGTCGGGGGCAGAGGCACATTTGTATTTATTGCGGCTAGTTAACACGAAAATGTATGAAGGCTTTGAAGTTTTCTCAGCATCAAGTTCACATAATCGGTTTCCAACTGATACCCCGATCCAAGTGCACCCCAAGTCTGCGTGTCTTGGGATGTGAGAGGCGTGAAAAGCTGTTGTTTCTTCGGGCTGCCCCATCACCTCCCACCTTTTCTTCATCACTCATTCAAATTGGTCATTGATGCTCGAAAAGGGCGTGGGTAAATGGTTTAATGAGGAAACCCTTCAACCTCAAGCACAATACTACAGTTTAGCAGTAATCTGATGAGCCTTTTGTAGAGACTCATCTGTCACAGGTTAGCCCTGAACCTCTTATCACACTGATAAGATTAGTCTCTGAATGCATTAATCAGTCGGCAAATCGGCGATGAATAACCACATTGTCATTTAATCAGTCTCCATAAATTCCCAAGTTAATAAAATTCTCCTTGCTGGCTCTGCAGCCCCAGAGATGCAATAAAAGTTGATCCACTAGTGTCGTCTCCGGCAGACGCATAATAAATAACAATAATTGTGCGAAATTAAATTATCAATTGCAGACAGAAGTCATAAATAAATAATGAGTCCAAGTTCCGTCTGTGCGAACCAAAAATACATCAGACGATATAGCGAGAAATTGCATTTTCCCACAGGATTAATATGAGAGGACTGCAGGGTGTAGGGTGTAGGGTGGAAAATTGCATGTAATAATTGCACAGCGAGTGGTTTTGTGGCCAAACAAGCGAGGGGAAACTTTCGCATTTCCGTTGCAGTATTTTCTCTCCAAACCAGGAGCACGTGCAAGAAAAATATTTACACAGGCATTGATGTTTCCTGTGGCTCCCTTTTTTCTATTTTTAGCAGATTTGGTGGGAAATGTGCGGATATTGTCGCAATACGCCTAGTGAACTACATATTTTTTTCGCTATTAATCAAATGAAATTAATTCCAAGCTCTATAAGGCTGGCCCTAGCTGTATTACAAGCCACAACAGACGCTTTATGACGTAAATGCGTTACAAGCCACACCAACGCACTCGGTCTGAAAATTTGTGCTGCCAGCCACGCCTCGGCAACAAAAGTTGCTCTAATTTGCCATTGTATTGCATTTTGTATAGAGCTATCGATGATTGTCTGTGTCTCTGGCTCTGTAGCTGCCCCCAAAAACTAATGGCTTCCAATCAACGATGTTTGTTCAATGATTTTGCGGTAGCTGCTGGGACAGGTGCAACAAAGCGTCAGATAGCGGGGGCACTGGGGGCAACCGATTGGAGGCAGCAGTAGATAAATTATCAGAGGAGAGGTTAAACATTCATTACGCCCCCGAATAAAATTCAGTTCAGGTCGGACATCAAATCAATGAGATTTAATTAAATTAAAACACATCCGATGGACGAGAATCAGTTTGTTCATCAAAAAACTGCAAACAATTGGTGTCTAGAGTGGTTGTGGCAGCAAGACCCCCAAAACCGTCAAGTTCATGGCTTATTAATACAAATAAAATCGCAATAAATTTGCATAATCTGCCAGCTCTCTCAAAATAAACCCAAAAATAGCCACGCAAAATCTCATATAATTTAATCAAAAGCAGTCACTTTCGCAAGACCGATCCTCCCGTCGCATAATAATGTGTGTACATGGGTACTCTGTGACGCCAGCCTGGATCTTGATTAATATAGATCAAATCAAAGCAGAACAACCAGAACATGACGAAGAACCAGAACCAGTCTACTGTGGAGTCTGCTTCTGACGACCAGCCAGCCAGCCAGCCATCCAGCCAGCTGCTTCAATTAAGAAATTTCATTAAAGGCAAAGAAAGAGAGAGTGCCAGGCCAGTAGAGGAAGGTCCGGCCAGCAGATCCCCTGAACTTGGAATGGACGTCGATGATTGAGATAAACAGCGCAGGTCCAGGAGAACTCTCGATTCGCCGGAAGCTGCTTGCACTCACACATAAAACTCACCGAGTCGCCTCCAGCCCCCTCGATAACGTGTTTATGTGATGATATTGGACACTTGAAAAAATTACTTTAGTCATCCAGATACTTTTCATATCAATAGTTTCATTTAGTCATTTTCAGTGCAAAGTTGTAGTCATAATTTAAAATAAAAATCCTCATTTTTATGACTAGCATATGAGCTTTTGAGGTAAATTTATAGCCGTAGCTGTTGAGTCGACGCCTCCCTAGAATAATGATAAATGTTCTGAGATCCTTAGTTCCGATTAACATCTCACAACTAGTTAGTGCAGCCCAACGACGATTCAACTTATTCCCTCAACTTAATGGTGATTGATAATCATATAAAAAAACCATTTTAAACTGATTTATGTGCGTTGCAAAATGGCTAAAACTGGGAGGAGATGTGGAGCTTTTGAAATGGGTCTGGAACGCATCTGGAGTTGAGGAACCAATCTTCTAGATACACGTTTTCCTTTTCACTTCAAAATTATACGATTATTGTTTAGGGATGATGAAGTGCCAAGTCTAAGAGATCTTAGTCTTAGTCCTAAACTCTAAATTGAAATGTCAGATCATCTGTGGCGGAAGTTCTGACCACCCGATGATACCAACAATAAATTAATCTTCCAATTAAGATAACCGCTATGAAAAATTGCATTTATTTGAATATGAATCGATCTATAGATTGTCTCAGAAACTTCAGGTTTGTTTCGCCTTTCTGGTATACAAGATTCAAGTTTATTTTTTCACAGCATTTTTATTTCAGCTTCTCGAGAGCATTTCAACAGTTTAACGCCATAAACTGTATGTGCTAGATTTGCACAAAAAATCGCCAAAATTTTAGCTTGTTTATTTTTGAAAGAGCTGCCGACGCTCGGGACAGCCTTCACGGGAAGTTCAACAGCAGAATTGTCTGGAAATTTGCCATGGAGTTTATTTGAAGTTCTTGAGGAATCTGCCCACTATACTGTCGACTATAAAGTATTACCATTTCCGCCTGGGGCCTGAGGCGGCATAAAATGCTGTCACTCAAACCGCAAGCTGACCACACAGAAAGAAAAAAACCAAGAGTGGCGGCAGTGGGGGAAGAGACAGCCGGTCGGTCAATGGCACACTCCTCTGTGGTGTGCCTCTAGTGTCTCTGTCAATTAAAGTTGAACTCCAGCCGACCTTCTGTTGTTGACCCAACGAAACCTCATCGCTGAACAAATAAAATCCAAAATATAAAATCATGTTCATTTTTTTCTGATTTGATTGAAGGAAAATAAGTGTTCGATAACCATATCACATTACTGTTCGAAGAACATTTTATGGGTTGCTTCTTTAATGGAGTGTTAAATGGTTTATTGAAACCGTTTTTTTATCTACTATATTTTACTTAATAAAAGGGAGTGCACTCTGTAATTGATTGAATTTCACGGTTGAGTTTCGAGCCGATTTTGCAGAAAAAATTCCATAATTTTATTTCACTTTTTCAATGTCAGATTTTTGGATTTAATTGAATTATTAAGTGTGTGGAAGTTGGGCGTTGATTTCAGCCTTGAAATTAATGGTTTATTCAAATTAATTGGATTTGTTTATGTGGTCTACGGTAGCTACAAAGCGTGGCGAATTTCATTTCGACTTGTTGACATTGTTGGTACCAGCCCGCCAGCCCCTTCCCATCCACAACTTCAATTTCCCCCATTTAGTTGTCATCATCATCATTACTGAGGCCACTAGTCTACGGGGGAAAAATAACAAAAACAGTTCAACTTTTTGTGCAATTGAATAAAAAAAGAAGAAAGTTTCGCGAAATTAGAGTCTGTTTTGGTCAGAAAATTGCTGAAATGGCAAAACAAAGGGGCATTGCGGTCATTGTTTCTGTGAGATTTGCTTTAAACGCTCCCCAAATGGAACAAATTGCAAAAAAAAATAAGAAAATAATAGTCTAAACACTGATGAGTGGGGGAAAGTGCTCGTAATTTCAAAATAATTGAGTTTAGCAAAGAACTTGAAAAACAATCAATTAATAAGCAATCGAAAAGGTTATTCAATTTTTCTTGTCTCCATTACCAGAGGCCGAGAAAACTCCATTAGTCGATAGCTATTTACACCGCCGGGATCAACGAAGCGTTAAATCAAACATTTGCCAAGTCAGACATCTCGATCAAACCAATTAATCATAATGTTCAACCAGACAATAAAAAATACACGAAAATGAAGATCGCAAATGAACAGCGATAGAGTTCAATAAAGTGGAGATCAATGGCCCAGGCCCACCAAGATTGAAAGTTCAGTAACTGGGTTGGGCCCAAAGCCAATGGAGCGACAAGAAACCCAGATCGATCTCGTTGATGCACTTCCTAATGGCCAAAAAAATAGAGGGGGACATACCATTTAGGGTTCTCCCATTGAAGATCGAGCCATGAATGAAACTAGCCGAGGTATTTGTAAATTAAAGCTAATGACTTGAACAAAATATAAATTGTTAACTGAAGAAAGGGAAAAGAAGGGAAGATCCTCCTCTTAGAAGAATGAAGATGGGTTTCTGCTGGTTCATCTCAGCAGGTCAAATAAATATATTATGATTCTCAACTTTTTATTCAACAGTGAAGTTATTAATACATCTTTTCAGAATAATAATACCAACACCTTGCTTATGACTCATAAAGTGAGTTTATCCAATGGATTTTAATTTATTTTTAATCCTATTTAAGAAAAGAAAAAAACTATCGTACACTCATTGCCAGAGATCACTGTACACTTATCCATTGGGAACAGAGACTGGCAACTGGGAGATACAGTTAAAGCCGCTTTCAGCTGCAACAGCGACGAAAAACTGCAACTTCCACCAGCGGTAGACGCCAGCCAGCAGTCTGGGAGTCGATGGAGCGATGCCCGTTTTTGGAGAATGGCTCTACAGCCCAATGAGTCACTGTTTTGTTAACTTTTTTTTTTACGTTTCTTACGTTATTCCCGCTGGTTCTTTGTAATCAGAACGAGCGTGGAAACGGCAGGAATTGGTAAAAGAGAGCCAAACAAGTTACCTGCCGTCTGGGGAGGATCGTTGGCTGATTGCGTGACAGTTGTGTGGGTAAGAGGCTTAGCAGCTTGTCTCAGGCTTAACCGATCCAGGGCATAAGCATTGGACTTGGGCAAGCCCTATTGCCATGGACCATAACTTGTGATCAGCTACCGAAATGAATAATGATTTAATAGGGCAGACGGAATGGAAATTAAATTGTAATCTAGGGAATTGCAATTAATTGTGGGCAGTCACAGGCCACCCAGTAGAAGGTTTAAGTCGATTTCCTTCCGCTTTTTTTTTTTACAAAAAGCTAACCAATTAGCTGGAAAAATAAGAGAAATCTTTTTAATGCCAAATTTCCATCCTCCTTCGAAGTAGAAACTGGAAAATCTGAAACCAAGAGACCAAAACATGTTCAAAAACCCCAAAGACCTACTTCAGCCGGAGGAAGAGAGAAGGATAGATAGATCAGAAGCCACTGGAGAAGTGGGACAAAAGTAGAAAACAAAGACCCTCGACGGAAAACAGGATGCGCGCCGCGCATGCGCAGTTGAAACGAAACGAAATGGAACGAAACTAAAGGTGAACATCATCATGATCATACTAAAAAAAAAAAAAAATAAATAAATAAATAAAAGAAAAAGCGAAATCAAAGAAATCAACAAATAAAACATAAAAGGAAACGATTCTCGGGGGCAGTGCAAACAGACACAAAAGATGAAGCAGAACACGATAAGGTTGCCCATAAAGGAAATACTAGGTATAGGAGGAGGGGGTGGATTGAGTGCAAGGAGGGTCGAAAGAGAGTCCACCGAAAGAAGGGGACAAATGGGAATGGCAAACGATAAACGTCATCGGCCAGATTATGCTGCATAAATTATCAAATGCAGAAAGGGAGCGCCGCATAAGGTGGAAAAGAGATGCGACGAGATGTAGGGACAGTGGGAGAGAGGGAGCCAGCACTGGGCGCTGTAAGTAATTGTAATTTACGTGGAGAAGGGAACCCACTACACCCTATAATTGGGGGGCACTTCGATAGTTCCAAAAAGTAAAAAATTCCTGTAACAACTTGGAAAAATATAACTAAAATAATATGTATGTAGTTATAAATATCAAATCATATTTATCTTTTTTCTATTAAATTTTTGAAACTGAATATTATTCAATTACCCTCAGGTGTGTATGCTTCCTACCTGAGCCGCAGCGGCAAAGGTAAAGAGAACCCGAAGAAGAGGATGAAGGGAGGTAAAAGGAGAAGAGGCGGAGGCAGCGCAAGAGTAAAGCCAGAACAGCACGTACAAGAAATTAGCAAACACAGAACAGGCCAAGAAACGAAAAGAGCAGAGAGGGCAAGAGAAAAAGTCGTAAAGAAGAAAAGCGAAACGTCTACGAAACGGATTATGATGTTCCCCAACCGATCATGATAATGATGAATGGATTGGGGAAATAGGAGAAAAGGACAAGTAGATGGCCTGTGGGGGCAGCTGGACAAATGGAGTTACTACACATGGAGATGAACATGGACTGGACCACGCGTAATGCGTTCTCTTTCCCCTTCCCCTCCTTATTACTATATGTACATATGTATGTAATCGTGGCCAGAATCGTAAAAACGTGATCGAGGGCTCCATGGGTTTGTTTTTTCACAGTTTTTTTTTTATTTATATTTTTTTATTTTAGTGTTCCTGTTTTTCTTGTACTTTGTTCTTAATTCTGCCCTACAAAGAGAGGTCTTGTGGTTCATAGTTCCGTTTTGAAGAGAAATTTTAGATACTTTCTTTTATTATTTTATTTTATTATTTTATAGTTTTATTTATTTATAACCAATTAACCAATTATTTATTTTACTACCAATAATTATACTACCAAGTAATTTAAAATTAACACAACACACCACTTTTAATAGGTAATGCTCCAAATATTTTATTCCAAAATTTTGTTTATATCTTATATCATTTATATCTTAACTACTTTTACTTATATCTAATATTGTTCTATGAATATCCTTATATTTAATTTTCTTTAGAAGAGTATTAGTATCTCTTTAGTGGCGCCCCGAAAATAAAATCTCACTTTCTTAAGCCACCTTTTTCTGTAACTTTTTAGTGCCTATTTACGTCTTTGTTTTTCCTACTCTTGGATTGAGATTTTTTTGTATCTTGTGTTTTTTGGATCTTGTATCTCAATGTATGATTATTTTGTTTTCTACTCCCTGCGGCCGACAACTTTTCATTAGAGCGGAATAAAACAAGCCAAATCAAAGAACAACAATCGCTTCTTTCTGTTGTTTTTTGTTATTTTAGCTGCTTTCAGCTTGTAATCTCAATTTTCGGTTTTAGAACTTCACCAGAGCCTATACCGGAATATACCCCCTATGCCGCCACCGCCTATGCCACCTCCACCTCCTCCCACTTTTCCTGTCTTCTGTCTTTCGTTGGGGTAATTTACAAGTCTGGGCAGCAACATTTACATGCAGACCCTGACACGATGTTGCTGTAGTAGTTTCTTTTTAATTTTTTTTTTTTTCAGTTTCAGTTGCTTCTTGGATGGGCTTGGCTACAACTGTTGGAGTTGTGGGTCAATGAATCAGCGCGTGGATGCGGCAACAGCTGTGCGAACTTTTGAGGAAATGCCAGATGGAGTGAAATGGGAGTGGGTTATAGCCAAAGTATGCGAGGTATGTATGATCTCAGGTAGTACCATTTTGATAAATTAAATTTTTTATAATGGAATGTGGGAGGTGTTTCATTGAAGAGATTAAAAAATGGACAGAAAAGCATACATTCGCACAACAGATAATGATATAATGATATATAAATGATAGTTCTTCAATAGAATGTTAGAGATGTCTCATTAGCGATAGTAATATGCCCTTTTTTCAGTAAATAGTGAGATAGTACCACCCAAAAATAGTTCCTAATTCTTCCAAAAACTCTTCAAGAACTACAATCAAGAGTTTTCATTTTTTTTATCAGTTGGAAAAAGAATAAAAGGTCTTGGGATTAATAATCTTGTTGATTGTTGGTTAAGTACTTTCCCTTCTTTTATTTGAACTGAGAAACCCCAAGCCAGATAAGATACTTTTCATGGAACTACTCTTTTTATATTTTGAGGGAAAAACATCATTTTCTGACGGCATCTGACGGTGGAGTGGAATGGCACCTGCCACCTCATAAAAAAGAATTTGCATAAATACTAAGTTTCCATAATCAGCACAATAATCTCAAATAATGTCAATTATTATTAACGCGCCACTGTAAATGGCCGTCACTCCGCCCACTCAGCACACCTTCTTGCGGCAGCACTCCCACACGGGAATGGGCAAAAAAAATCAAAAGTTGATTAAAAAGAAACCTGCAGACTGTAACAGTGATCCCTCAAGAATGTAAATATTTTAACCAAAATTTTTAAGAAAATATATTTTAGCAGGGGATCACTGTGAAGCAGAACCAATTAGCCAAGATGAGAAATTCAAGAACCGATCGCGAACAATTACGTGAATAATTTACAGCTGAGATATGAGCTACTAAAGCTGCCAACGCATTTGGGGATCAGGTAGATCTTACGGAACCGGTTAACAAAGAGAGGGTGTTCCCATGAGGAGCAAGACAAGGGTAAGGGCGAGAGGCACTTACCGCTTTTGAGACGATCGTTAATTAGATCCTCGATCAGCTGCGGACACTCGCACTCGATGGCGTAGCAGAATTGCTTGAACTTCTCGAAGCCGCTTTTGGCGATGATCTCGATCAGGTTGGAGCACTGGAGCCGCAGGATTTCGGCATCACTGAGTCCTGAGCAGCCGCCGCCGCTGCCGCCAGTGGGGGTTAGTGGGCGGCTGTCGCTGTGGGCGTCCCCATTGACGCTGGCGCAGCGCGAGGATCCGCTGCCACCGCTACCGCTGCCCCCGCTGGCGGAGCTACCGCTACTGGCCACCGCACTTAGCTTCCGTTTGGTGAGGGACGGAGCGGTGCCAGGTGGATCGGAGGCAGCTGTCGTGGAGGGCGTGGGCGTGGCCGCATTGTACGGCTTCAGCAGCAGATCCTCTTCCGACTGGCTTAGCACTGAGTTTTTCACAAGCACCGCCAGAAGATCGGTGCTCCCCAGGTCGAGCATAATCCGCTCCTGATGGCGAGACAGCAGGGATCGCACCTCTTCCTCTTCTTCGCGCGTCATTTTGCTTTTCGTTTACAGTTGTTAGCCGATTTTTTTTTTTTTTTTTTATGCTATTGCTTTTGTATTTATTGGACTCTTTTGGCTACAAACACACACACACTTTGGCTCGAATGCCCTGAGGCATCTTGCATTTATTTACTTTTTTAGCAGATTCTCGACTTGTTAATTTTGCTTTTCATTTCAATGTAATTAGCTTGCACTTGTATTTTCTGGGATTTGCACAGTTTAGTTTAGAATTGAAGCTTCAAGACGATTTTATTGTGTTATGTTGTTAGAAAACGCGCCATTTATTTCTGAACTGCGGACTCCGTTCGACACACCGGTCGCCTTCGTGGTTGAAATTCGAAAAAAACATCTTTCGGTTGTTGATACTTTTAGAGAGCCTTTGCTGCTGCCACTGCTGCTGCCTCGGCTGGCGTTGCACAGTGGGCATAAACACTATAAAACTAAGTTGAAAAAGGCAATCGCTCAAGAACTGCATACAAATATGTATATACACAAATGTTTATAAAATTAAATAGATACAGAAATTAAAATTATTTCAATTTTTTTTTAAGTAATTGTAGTCAAAAAATTGAATAATGTAACAGTATTAAATTTATTTGAATCTATAATACTATAGGAATTAAAATTTTAAGATTTTTTATTATTATTTTAAATATTCTTTACGCTTCTCTTTTTAAATTAATATCAACTTGTTAAATTGATAAAATTATAAACAGTTATATATACTGTATAGATACAGATACAATAATACGTAGATACATCGTACCACCGTGCATTGGCAGCACTGAAATGAAAGAGAACCTCTGCCGAAGTGGGCAGCGTTTTCTCAGTCGCTCTCTCTGGCGGCTTTGTTGTTTTACGTCAGCAGAGGCCATGAAAGCCGGCTTTGAAATTGTTTTTGAGAGCCGTCCGCTCAGTTTGAGCCATCTCAGCGAAGCAATGAGCAAAACTGGTCCGTGAGAGCCGAGAGAGCCAAATGCATTTGCAAACAAAATCAAACACAGTGTAATTGTTTTTACAATGCGTTTTTTGAATGCATTTGCTTTGAATTTTATTTTGATTTTTAGTAATTTTTCTTTTAGAAGTATTTTTATATTAAATAAATAAGAATTTTTAAATAAAAATAATATATTTTCTTTTAGCTTTTTTTTAAGCCTAGTTTGCTTCTGTTTACCATGTCAAGTAGCTTATAATGAGGACCTCTCGGGCTGCAAAAACCGGAATCGGAAGCAGTCTTACGGTGCACAACACCTAGCCTTGATTAATTGGCAACTGGCCGGGCCACACACTCAGACTCAGACACATGGCCAACCGTTTATCTCGTTTTGCAGAGACTGTTGGCCAGATAGCCACCAGTCATCGCCAAGGAGTCGGCATAGACTGGAAAAAATGTCTTACCAAAAATCAAATCCCAATAAGTAACCGGATATCACCAGGATTGGTTTTCTCTCAGTACAGTCTCTCAGCCCATTGATACCCAGAAGTGAACTAATTACGTTTGTTTGAATTGCGGCGCCCTGATTAAGGCCCTTTTGCCGGCCTGGCCCAGAATAATAACAGATGTTTAGCCAGACCCTGGAAACGGATAAGGATAATTAAGGGGAATTAAAGATCGGACGGCAAGAAGTGAACTTGTTCTGTAATCATTGAATTCTAGTTCAACATTCCTGGCATTTTTCGCATATCAACGGATTAACAGGTGTCTCCGCCCCCAAATGGGGCAATTGCAAAACGGTTTGCATAAATTGATTATAATAATTTTCATCGTGTCCGCTCCTCGATTATACCGCCCTCTAAAAATATAGCAACTAAAATGACAACAAGTTGTGCGGCTTTCATAATTTTATGCAGAAATGCAGTCGAACTCAATGAATCGTATAGCTCATAATTCTACGCCGTAAATTGCTCTTTTTTGCAATTCCAAACCCACTCCCACTCCATCACAAAAGTTGTCAATCAAATGCGGAAAAGGGGTTCATTCAGAACAAAAATAAAAAATATAAAGCAAGTGTTCACTTTTCTCGAGTGAATACTGTCAAGGTGGGGGCTTTGGGGTACTTTAAAAATATTTTTGCGACTGTTTGTGAAAAGGCTTGAATGCAAATTACTATTATTACCGGACAATTGCTCTGCGATGCGAGTGCTTTGAAAATATTTGCCACTCAGCCCTAAAGGGAAAGTTGAATGGCACCACAAATCTGGCTGATTCACCCCAATCTAGGCTTTTGGGATTACGCATTCAAGGCAAGGGGGTAGACCCATCAATAGTAGTATAGTAACACATGTTCTTACTCAATGTTTCGATTTAGTATTGCTTGTCACGTCTCCACAGCTTCCTCTGCAATTAAAGAAGAAAAAAGTACAGAAAAGCTTGAATAAATAAAACAAAATCAATTTTTTTCATAATCTAAGAATATTTAATTTTTAAAATTTTAAGCCCACATGTTTCCCAAACATCAGATATTAATAAAATATAAACAGAGAGGTCCTTGAAAGTCATAACTATTTTGTTACCACTGTACTACGGTCAAGTTGAGAGGCTCATAGCTCCTTTCCGATTGTCTGCTGCCCTTCCGGGGTGTAGAAATCAAGTCCAACTGGAGTCGGGGCCTTGAGCCATCCATCAAATGGTGAGTAACCCTCCGGCGAACTTCTTAGCTTCCCCATATCCAAGTTCCAGGTGCACTTGCTCGGTAATCATCTTGGGGAATTGTTTCGACCAAACTCCATTTGCCGATTAGCAGACCAGCCGACCCACCGCACGTGGTTATTCTCGTCGGTCCTGTTTGAGTTATTGTGGAATTTTTATTATTTCGTAATTACTTATCGACCATTGCATTGCTGGCCGACTGGCATGCTGTTTTCTAATCTGGTCCAAGAGAAAGGCCATCAAAATGACTGTCCAGCTGAATCTCAGCGAAAACGGCCTGTGACTATGGCTCTCAGATGCTTCTGCAGGTGGTAACTCAATTTAATTGTTTTAGTGAATCGGTAACCTGGTTCAAATGCGGATCTAATCAGTCTAATTGGGTGAATAGTAGTCATAAAATGAATAACTCTGGAACGAAACTGAAAAATGTTTCTTTTTTGGCTTGGAAGGCTTGGCTGTTTCTTTCTTAGCAAGAAGGAAAATATGGCCCACAGCGTTGGCTATATCTTGGCCAATTTCCACCCGATTCTAGAGCGGAATACCTTAAACGATTTCTAGATCGATTCACCATAATCCTGCATCAAAATCTGGGAACAAAATATTTTTTAGTTTTTTTGTCAAATTTCCTTAGGGATCCCTTTCAAAATGCTTTGAAGGTCAATATGGCCCCCAACGATGGCTATATCTTGGCCAATTTCCATTCGATTCTAGAGAGGAATACCTCAAACGATTTCTAGATCTATTCTCCGTTGATCTGCATCAAAATTTGAGAACGAAATATTTTTAAGATTTTTTGTCAAATTTCCTGAGGGATCCCCTTCAAAATGCTTGGATCGTCAATATGGCCCCCCAGCGATGGCTATATCTTGGTCAATTTCCATCCGATTCTTAAGCGGAATATCTTAAACGATTTCTAGATCGATTCTCCATCGATCTGCATCAAAATCTGACAACAACATATTTTTTAAATTTTTTGTCAAATTTTCTGATGGCTCCCCTCCAAAATGCTTTGAAGGTCAATATGGCCCCCCAGCGATGGCTATATCTTGGCCAATTTCCATCCGATTCTAGAGCGGAATACCTTAAACGATTTCTAGATCGATTCTCCATCGATCTGAATCAAAATCTGACAACGAAATATTTTTTAGATTTTTTGTCAAATTTCCTGAGGTATCCCCTTCAAAATGCTTGGATCGTCAATATGGCCCACAACGATGGCTATATCTTGGCCAATTTCCATCCGATTCTTGAGCGGAATATCTTAAACGATTTCTAGATCAATTCTTTATAATCCTGCATCAAAATCTGGGAACAAAATATTTTTTAGATTTTTTGTCAAAATTCCTGGGGGATCCCTTTCAAAATGCTTTGAAGGTCAATATGGCCCCCAACGATGGCTATATCTTGGCCAATTTCCATTCGATTCTAGAGAGGAATACCTCAAACGATTTCTAGATCTATTCTCCGTTGATCTGCATCAAAATTTTAGAACGAAATATTTTTAAGATTTTTTGTCAAATTTCCTGAGGGATCCCCTTCAAAATGCTTGGATCGTCAATATGGCCCCCCAGCGATGGCTATATCTTGGTCAATTTCCATCCGATTCTTAAGCGGAATATCTTAAACGATTTCTAGATCGATTCTCCATCGATCTGCATCAAAATCTGACAACAACATATTTTTTAAATTTTTTGTCAAATTTTCTGATGGCTCCCCTCCAAAATGCTTTGAAGGTCAATATGGCCCCCAACGATGGCTATATCTTGGCCAATTTCCATTCGATTCTTGAGCGGAATACCTTAAACGATTTCTAGATCGATTCTTCATAACCCTGCATCAAAATCTGGAAACAAAATATTTTTAAGATTTTTTCTGAAATTTTCTGGGTCATCCCCTTCAAAAGTATGAAAATGCATGGAACCATTTTTTGTGAAACTTCCACTCCAAGTTAGTCTACCTTTCTTATACATATTTTAAAATTGATAAGCCTTCTGGTAGATGTTATTTTTGTCGGGTGAACCATCTCATTGTGAATTGAAACTGGCGATTGTGATTTGTAACATGAGGAACAGCGACTAGACACCGTTAGTCCTTCTGCTCCATGTCCCCCACTTTCCAATGTCGAAAATGTCTCCAATTCGAAGAAGGGGAGAGAGGGTGAAGTGGAAAACGAGATGGGGAGCCCTCACTTCTGTCACAGCGATGGCCGCAGTCACAAGTGAATTACCCAGAGAGCCGACCACTACCACCAACACCAAGAGCGATCGCCTGAGGGCAGTGAAAAAACGTGTGACCACGTGTTTGCAGCAGTGGTGCCAGAAGCTCCAGCAGCCCGCCTCCTTTCGCAAGAGTTCCTCCAGCCGCTTCTACAGGCTCTTCGTGAAGGCCGACTATACGGCATTTGGCGATAAATTCAAATCCGTTCGCCAATTTCACCGGATCTTCAAGGCGGGAAGGAAAGGCAAAGAACCGGCGGAGTCGGTCGATGAGCGCCAGCAGTTGCAATTTGTGGCGAGACTTTTCTCCTCCACCTTGATATCCACGGAGGAGATATACGGAAACAGCAGCCGGAAAAGTCAGAGTTTCAACAGCAACAGCATGACCATTATCGAGAGCAACTATATAGCCGTAAGGGAGGAGAATCCCGATATAGACGCAGAGGTCCGCGCCATTTTGCTATCCCACGCCCAGAATGGAATTACGATATCGAGTATCAAGAGTGAGTTTTTTAAATAATTTTTTAGACTTCTTTTCCCAGATGAGAGTAATATAAAGTTTTATTAAAAACTTATTACTATTTAAAATAGGGTTAATTAATAAGATTGTGTTTCTCGAACTTGTTTCTTAGGTGAATATCGGAAACAAACGGGCAACACCTTCCCGCTGCACGACAATGTCACCGACTTCCTGCTCACCATTCCATATGTCACCGCCGAATGCAGCGAGACCGGCAAGAGGATCTTCAATATGAAGCCCAACAAGGACAATCGTCATCTGTACGACATGGTCCTGAATCAAAAGCAGCGCAACGACTTCAGCAGCGGTCCGCCCTCCACCGTCGACTACAATAGCAAGCCGGTGGGGCAGCGTGGACCGCCCCGCCACTGGCGGTATCAGTACAAGCGCAGGGCCCAATCCCCGCTGGAAAATCTAAATCAGATGAAACACCTGAACACCGAAAGGCAAGTCCAGGACAAGGCGATTAACGCCAATTCGGCTACCCTGCAGAAACTGGCCAAGGCTGCAGGGGAGTCGAATTGGTGCTACCAGGATAATTGGAATCATCTGTAAGTTTCAGATAGTTAGGGACTTCGATATATATCACTTCTAGGTCTCTAATCTCTCATAATATACCTTCAACCTGTAGCAACAACTTCTACCAACAAAGCAACGTCAATGGACACCAAAATCAAGTGCCACCCAACATTTACGTCGATACTCCGGATCGGCAGACCCAGGTTACAGATCCAGAGCAACATTGCCAGAACCCACACCCCAGCCAGAACCAAAACTCTCAACAGGATATATACAATAACCAGAACAGAGAACTGTTCGAATTTAAGAGACCTCGTGACCTAACACCCACTCCCACCATGACCAGTGCCACCCACAACGATTCGATGCGGACGATCAGCTCCGATTTTGACGCCTTTCTGCTTGATTTTCCGCTCATGGGCGATGATTTCTTCCTATATCTGGCCCGCATGGAGCTAAACTGTCGCTTCAAGCGGTACGAGCGGGTCCTGCAGTCAGGACTCTGTGTCTCGGGACAAACGATCATTGGGGCCAGGAACAGGTTCCGGAAAGTCTATTTGCCGGAGGGTACACAGATCATAGTCAACATCGGATCGGTGGACATAATGCGGGGCAAGCCGCTGGTCCAAATCGAACACGATTTTCGACTCCTGATCAAGGAGATCCACAGCCGGAGGTGCATCCCGATCTTAACAAATCTGGCACCTCTGGCTAACTACTGTCACGACAAGGTCCTGTGCGATAAGATCACAAAGTTCAATAGGTTTGTTCGCAACGAGGCAAGGAGTCATCTGAAGTTCATCGACATTAATTCTTGTCTCATCAACGAGAAGAAAAATGTCCTATTTGATTGTTTTCAAAGGTAGAGTGTGATTATTTTTATTTTTGAATATTTTTAACCCATTGTTTTCAGTGCACCGCGTACCGTCACGGGTTCCAAGGAACCGTATCTGTTTTGGAACAAGATCGGACGGCAAAGAGTCCTTCAAACAATCGAATCCTGCCTGGAGTACTAACCGTAGATGTTTTACGGAATTTTTGACTGGGCTGGCACTGGTCCATCTTTGAAGATGATTTTTACGAAATTTATACGCTGACGGCACTCGCTTTTAATGGAATTCGCTTAATTTTAATATGTTTATGTTATATGTTTATGTGTCAATGTCCCTGTTTATTTTTATGTTGAATTGTATTCGTGCGCTTGTGAGAGTCCCTAATTGTTTATACATGTTTTGTGTTTTTTTGTTAGTTTTTAACTTTTTTTGTGGTTTTCGCAGCCTGGTATTGGCTTCGTAATATTTAGAGCTTTTGCACATTTTTTGCATCTATCCCAAAGACTGTGCGAAAATTCGATTTACGAAGTGATATTAGGATGCTAAAAACTTTCTCTACTTTCTCAAATTATTCCATCAAACTTTTCATTTCAACTTATTGCTTCTATTGGATTGCAAAATGGAACTTAACTGCAAATCATTGCTAATGTTATAATCTGTTTTTTGTTCTCCTCTTTTTTTTGTGTTTTGTGGGCCAAAGTGCTGCATGCTCATGTATAGGAATCGGATGCTTCCCCCCAAGAGTGGGTGGCTGGCGGGTTCCATACATACATTTGAGTCATGCCGCATTTTGGTCGCGATGAAAATGCATTTGCTTCCCTTGAAGCACTCGCTTGCACAAAATCAACGCCGCGGCTGATTTATTATTGATGTGCCAAGCAATTTCAAGTGAAACATTTGTGAGATTTTCGTGTTCCGGTTTCCGTTCGAGTTTTCTTTCCTCCCTTCTTGTTACAAAAAGTTTATAAAATGCTTACACTTACACTTTGCTGTAAACATGCCATCGGAAGTGCGCGCTTCAATACTTCTGTTTGCTGCAAAGTATATTAACTAAATCTCAAGTACTATCTCTTATTTATAAACTAGTTTAATGTATTGTATGTATGTTTTTTGTATGTATCGGAAGTGATCACGTTTTTTTTTGTCCTCATAACAAGCTGCAATGTAAAATTTAAAAAAAAAATGAAAAATTAAACAAATGGGAATCTAAAAAAATTACTCTTTATTCTATGGGTAAACAAAAGTGAACTAATAACTCTTATCATTAATACAAATTTAAAACACCCGCCATATATCGATATCAGGCATATCGATAGTGTGGCAGAAAAGCTTTGAAACGTGTGTCAATTTGCCGCCTCGTGTCTGGGCACACTGTTTAGCAGGCGACGGCTAAAAAAGTAAGCATATTTTTCCGTCGAAATCTGTGCTCAATTCATTGGACGAGCGTTTTCACTTGTTTTCAGTACAAAATGGCTTCATTCTTGGCACGTACGAGCGGTCCCATACTTGAATCCGTTAGGCCAGCGTCGGTTAAGAAGGTAAGTGCCCGCAAATACCGTTTAAATGCCATTTTAGTGTAAGTGCAAATTCAGTCACTTTACATAATAATGGCAAAAGCTACAGAGAGAGAGAGAGGGAGAGAATGGTGGAGAGATGGCAAGGTGAAGTGCGGCTGGCTGCCTCTCTGTCGCTAGTTCAGGGACAGATCAGTATTAGGCGGGGGTGGTGATCGTTACTTGGAAACTGTTCTATTCCCAAGGTGCTAAATTCGCATTAATTAGGTGACCGGTAGAGCAAATGGCTTTAAATTGATAAGCGAGAGGGCTATACGAGTCACGATCGCACAGCGCCCCTGTTAGCCACCTGACTTGTGTCGGTGTGACGCAATAGTGGGCCTGTGTGTGTGTGTGTGTGTGTGTGTGTAGGTGGACCTTGAAAGCCTCTTCTATTCCACTTTCCACCACCCATTTTTTGTTGTTTTTGTTATTTTTTTTTTATCAATGAGAATGACAACTGTTGCTATCTTTCGTTGTTGTTGTTGTTGGTGTTTTTGTCGGGCCCTCTAATTAAATTTTTAATCTGTGAATTAAATTTAGTTATCATGAAATGCCGTTAGCCGCTGCCAGACTTGGTCTTTGCTCTTAGTCCGATTTTGTCTCAAAACTACATATATTTGTTTATATTTTTTGATGAATCAGCGAACCAGTTTTGGTCTTATTTTTATTTATTTTTTTTGTTTGGCAATGACCTCGTGACTGAAAATCGCAAACTCAAACTCTAATCAAGTTGTATATTTTTTAAAATATTTTTTAGATTCTTGGCCTTGCTCCTGTCGCCGTCCAACAGCTGAGAAACCTCAACGTTCAGGAACATGTCTCCTACAGTCTCCTCAACGAGAGCAAAATCCCCACACCACGGTAAGCATCAGGACAAGAAACTAAAAACAAGAAGCTAATATTAAATAAATACACCATGGCTTCCCAGCTACAAAGTTGCAGTCCAAAGTTCAACGAAAGTGCCGCGTTGTCGCAGCATTGATTCATTTTCAGCTTGGACTTTGGCTCAACTTATTAATTGGTATTAATTAGCTGGGGTAAACAAACAAAAGAAACGCCTCAGCCACCGATTATTGAATTTGATAAGATTTCGCACATATTTATACTATTTGATCGACGGGTAGTGTCAGGGGTCAGTGACGCGGATTCTGATAAGCAATGGAAGTCTCTATAAGGAGGACTAATACTCATAAGAATTCTAATATCAAACTATTTAGAAAACTAATATAAAACATCTGCAAAAGCAGCTGTTAGCCATTTACTATTTATCACTTGTTTTTTCAATTTGATACTCTGTTTTACAAAATTATAGTCATCTGTTTTCCGGTCTAGAACATCATCCGATTATGTTCTTAAAGGTATGCTTGGATGTCCCAATAACCTTGTCTAGGCTAATTCAAAGTCCCACCTACTGATAAGCACGAATTTACGTAAAAGTGTCTTATCAGCAAGTTGTTTCTTGGACTTCCATCATAAAGAGAACTCCCAGAATTTGTTCCCATACCGAGTGACTCATTTGTATGTCTTCTATTGTTTCAGATTTGCTGTTGCCAAGAACGGCAAAGAAGCCCACGATATTGCCACCAAGCTCAAGACAGACAACCTGGTGCTGAAGGCCCAGGTCCTGGCTGGAGGACGAGGCAAGGGAACCTTTAAGAATGGCCTTAAAGGTGGTGTCCGAGTGGTCTACGAGTAAGTGAAAATTAATATTAAATATTGTATAAATTCTAATATAAAATGTTTAATTTGTAGCCCCAAGACAGCTGAAGAGATTTCCAGCAAGATGATCGATCAGCTCCTGATCACCAAGCAGACCGGAGCTGCTGGACGACTGTGCAAGAAGGTTATGGTGGCTGAGAGGAAGTTCCCCCGTCGTGAATTCTACTTTGCAGTCATGATGGAGCGCGCTTTCAATGTGAGCTTAAAATATTGAAAGCCAAGATAACTTTACTTATAAACTAAGAAACTTCCAGGGTCCCGTCTTGATCGCATCTAAGGAGGGCGGTGTGGACATCGAGGAGGTGGCTGCCACCAGCCCCGAGGCCATTCTGTACGAGCCCATCGACATTGACACAGGTCTGACCAGCGAGCAGGCCCAGAAGATCATCCAAAAGGTTGGCCTGGGCGGCGAGGGTGAGGAACAGCACGTCGAGATGCTGCTGAACCTATACAAGCTGTTTGTCAACAAGGACGCCCTTCTGGTCGAGATCAATCCCTATGCCGAGGACGCCCTGACTGGCTGTAAGTAAGGGATTTCCCATTCTGTCGGCCACTTCTCTTTGTGTAACTCATTTCAATTTCTCACTCTAACCGAAATAACTCATTTGTGCTTGTCCTAACCCGGGGTGTGTTTCTGTCTAGGCTGTAAGTATTCATTTTCCAGAAACTATTCATCCAAGAATTAAATAAATATATTAATTTTAATGGATTTTTGTAGTCTTTGCTTTGGACGCTAAGCTGCGATTCGACGACAACGCCGAGTTCCGTCAGAAGGAGCTGTTTGCGCTCCGCGATTGGACCCAGGAGGACCCCAAGGAAGTCGAGGCTGCCAAATACAATCTGAACTACATTGCTTTGGACGGAACAATTGGTTGCATGGTGAACGGTGCCGGTTTGGCCATGGCTACCATGGACATCATTAAGTTGTACGGCGGCGAGCCGGCCAATTTTCTGGATGTCGGTGGTGGTGCTACTGCCGAGGCTGTCAAGGCTGCCTTTAAGATTATCACTTCTGATCCCAAGGTGCTCTGCATTTTGGTCAACATTTTCGGTGGCATTATGCGTTGCGATGTTATCGCCGAAGGCATCATTTCCGCTACCAAGGATCTGAATCTGAACATGCCTGTGGTTGTGCGTTTACAGGTTAGTAATTATTGAGATTTTTATCCAAAGAAACTGTTAATAAAAAATGATTTTTTTAGGGAACCAAAGTCAAGGAGGCCCGCGAACTGATCCGCACCTCTGGACTGAAGATTTTGGCCCGTGACGATCTGGACAAGGCTGCCGATCTGGCCGTTCATCTGGCGCAGATCGTTAAGCTGGCCCGCGAAATGAAAATGGACGTCAACTTCGAGATTCCCGATAACCAAAAGTAGATAGATCCATCAACTAACGGCTAAGTCAACCCCAACTACACTGCAGACACAACTAAAGAGAGTCGACTAAAGTCTAACACACTACTCAATGAAACTACCCAGGCCATCGCTTCGTAGCCTTAGCATTATGTACTCGTAACTATCGGTCGAACTATTGATGAATGAATTGATTTTGCAAAAATGTTAAGTTTAAAGTGTCGTAAGCCAGAGTGTCATAGCTAATTCGAATAATCCAAGAAGAGTTCAGTGTTCTCTCTATGCACCCTTAAATAGTCAACATTAAATTGCACGAGAAATAAGAAATACATGGAACAGAAAATACCTTTGAATTGTGATTTTTGCAAAAGTTCATTTAATTTTTATTTATTGAAACGCGAAGCTGCTGCCGCCGGCCCAGCACTTTCCGATTGTGTATTATGCTATTTAGTTTTGCCTTAAATTAAAACACGAAACAATCTAATGCGGAACACCATTTTTTTCCTATATTTTGTATTGGGTTTCTAATTTAATTTTTTTCCCATCGAACCTTAGTGGATCGGGAGGCAAATCGGGTGGAAAAGGTGGAAAAAAAGAAAAGGATTGTGAGAAGGACGAAAAGAAGAAGGATGATAAGAAAAAGGATGAGAAAAAAGATTGCACGCAGAAAGAAGAGAAAAAGAAGAAGCCGAAAAAGGATATTTGCGAAAAGAAGGAGCCGAAAAAAGATGATAAAAAGAAGTAGTGCCCCCCCATAGGCCGAGGTCTGAACAAAAGGTACACTCCAGGTGACACTATGTAATCAAGGACAATAGACGGATGGGATTTTTGAGCCGCGACACGAGAAGAAGCCATAGTAAAAATTCCAAGTCGAAGACCACCAAATAGCAAGTTGCATCCAGGAGTTCCATACAATTTTTCAGTTCTTAACAGATTCCGGCCAGTTGTAAATTTTTGAATTATTTCCCCAATACTATATATATATATATATTCCAAGTTAAATCGATTGTAATTGTTCTGAATTGTTTATTGTGTTTGTTGTGAGTCTTAGAATCGATCGACTAGAGAAAGTATGTGGTTTTGTTCCTGTTCCCGCCAGTCAGTGTCGCCATCGCCCAGGTTTCCGGCATATTCTGTGAAGGATATTTATATTAAATATTGTTCCAATCAATGTCCTTTCAAATTATACCTCTCATAATGCTGCGTATGGTCTTCATGGAGGCGCCACGCAAATTAAGTATCTGCAGCACGCGCTGCTTCACAGTCTCCGAGGTGGAACTGACCTCCAGCAGGATGTAGTCGATGCGCTGCAACGTGAACAGGCCACCAGTCAGCCGCTTAATGTAATTATTCTCCTCCTCTTCGTCCTCATCAATGCTGGGATCCTTTTGATTAAAAGTATTTTTATTAAAATAAAATCTCTTTGGCTTACTTTACGTTACTTGCCTTTGTCTGCTGATCTATTTCCTTATCGATAGCCTCCACCTTGACCAGATATTTCAAGTGAAGCTCCAGCAGTCGGTCCACCTTCTCGTGGTCATTCTCGGTGAACTTGGCCAACATGCGCTGCCGGTGCGTGCCCTTGCAGTTGCGCAGCATGGAGGCAATTACGGAGGTCACATGCTCCTCATGCTCGTCGGCGGATATCAGACGCTGCTTGTTCCGTTTCGGGGTTTTCATGAATAGGGGAAAGATGGTGCGCAGGCCAAGGATCTCAACAAACTTGTTGCAGTTGTCCCGACCATCCTGGCCCGCCATGGCATGGTCCAGGACTTTGAGGGAGCCGTTGCGTGACATTTTCTTTTCGCGCAACATTAAGTTCATTAGTTGAAGACCCTCGCCACTCAAAAAGCGGTCGCGATTCTCCCGGGCCATCAACGCCGAGCAGAGGCAATTAAAAAGGTTCTGCATAAATTCCTGCTCCTCGTTGCTGCCGGGATCGTGTCTCTTGTAAACGGCCAGTTGCTGCAGCAGAACATCCACGCCGTCCAGTGAGCCCAGGAGCAGTCTGTTTTCGTTCTCCGTTTGGATGAGGATGGAAAGTATTTCGCTGCAATAGAGCTTGTTGGGATCGAAGGGCGATTTGCCGCGCAGACGTTTCAGCAACCAGGCTAGGAGTCCTTGTTCCGCCGCTTCTCGCACGAATTCCGAGTCGATTTCAGTTAGATTCTCTATAATGGCCAGGGTATTGTGAACGCCATCCGCTTCCTCCTTGACCTTTTCATTTAAACGTTCCAAGTTCTGGACGAGCAGAGCACAGATCTGCTCTTTACGCAAGGCATCTATGAGGGCTTCAGCTCCTTCCCGACTCTCGCCCAGAATATCCACATCGGTGACTTCTTGCAGCAGATCCACCACAGCCACCGCTATGTCTGTGTTCTGATGCGCCAGTAGTTCCAGCAAACTGTGCAAGCCATGAAGTTCCACGAGGAGAGGATACAAATCCGGGACCGTGGCCACGCCCTTTAGCTCTTGGATAACATTGTGGAGCTCCACTTCCGATTCCATGAACTTGTCGGGGCTCTCGGCAAACTTAATCCGCATTTCTTGATTCTTGAGGTTTCGCTTTTCGAAAACTAGGATCAATTTCTTCAGACTTTGTTCATCCAAGACATCCCCATCGGCTTCCTCGTTTTCCACATACTTGAGGATGTTCAGTCGCTCCTCCTCTGTTAGTTCCGGATCAAATTCGAAGACGGAAGCACCTGCAGATGCAGAAGAGCCTCCAGATTGCTTGCTGTAGTTGGCAGACTCCTTGGCTTCAGCAATACGCCGCATGCGTTTGGTTTTCTCATCGCCGCTTCGTTTTTGTGAAGGTTCCACCTCGAAATCGTCGTCTTCGTCCTCGTGCGGCCTTTTAGGCGTTTGTTCCGGCTGATCAAGGAAAATTCCTCATTAGATATGGTTTATTTGATAATAAAAAGCTTACCTTAAAAGCCAGCAATTCGCCGATATCCATGATCCGTGATTTTTGCTTGGAATCAAAAAATAATAAACATTTAAGGAGGTGCTGCCGCTGCTTCTTCTTTAAGCTGTTGATGTCCGTTTCCCAACACTGTAGGTTTACGGAAACGGTAACATTTATTTATCGAGTTGTCGATAATCGATGTGGCGGGAGTTATCGACAACATTTGAAATTCGTTTGCTTAAAATAGTTTCTTTTAAGTAAAATAATAATATATGGAAAGAAAATATGATTTTTTAAATAAAGTTCTAACGAACTACAACGACTTAAAGTAAAACGCAGCCTTAGAAAGAAAGGGTTATTTATGTTAAGAATATTTTTCATTGCCTTATAGTTGCATGAACATATATAGTTTCAATCTCGTTTTAATATATTTAAAAATGTTTAGTTGTTAAGCCTTTTCCACCTGATGACTTTGCTTCAAAGTGAACCCATAACCCATTACTGACAGCCTCCACAGTCTTTGTTGGCCCTACTCCTGCCGACGACAACTTTACATAAATTCCTATAGGCCAATCCCCAAAAATAAATTTCAACTGCTTTAAACCCAGTAATTCGGCAAGTTGTTTCAGCCGATTTGCCCGAGTCTAAAGCCATCTCTTTCGCTCTGTTGGGCTTTCTTCCAGCCAGTCTCAAGCCAGTTCGTCAGCATGATTTTCAGTTGTTGTTGTTGGTATTTTTGCTGCGGCTGCTGCCGCTTTTTTCCTACTCTTTTCTGGCTTGTTTCATGTTGACCCACTTTTGGTGGCAATACGTGAGCCAGCACAGTGGGCCTTAGCAGCGGTGAAAGCTAACAATGCATCCGTTTCGAGAATTTTTAGTTAGTAGTTAAGTTTACTTTTTAGTAGTTAAAGAATCATATTAAAAATTGTTGGTATATTTATGTAATTTGTATGAGAACTGTTACTGTTTATTCAAAATTTTAATAACATTTAATTTAAAAACTTGTTGAATAAATCTTAAATATTTTAATATCAGTACTAATTTTGAAATAAAACTGCAACTAATTCAACAAATAACTATCCATATTTCTATTATTATTATAAAATATTTTGTTATGTTTAAAATTTTTGGTTTTTAAAATTATCTACTTCTTAATGTTGATACCCCACTGTGCCGGGCAAAAAAAATCATAAACTGAATTGCCAACAGGTTATGGCGACGACCACGAAACCGTCGACTCCGAACCTCTGGGGCTGGCTTTTTGTTGGCATTGCTTTGCTGTTGCTCGACTGTTGGCCAAAGAGTAGTAAAAAGGGCCATGACAGTGACACTTTGAAGTTTGAGGTTAAATCGTCAATGTTTAGGCCTTGGTCTTGCTCTTCGGTCTCCAGTCGCCTTTGTTATTGTTGTGGCTTGCTCTTTTTGCTCTCTCGATATGCTCCAACATAATTCGTGCGGTATTTATGGGGGTTTTTCTGTACTTCTCTGTTTTCTGAGACCTCATCTTCGATGCAAATGGCTGCAAACAAAAGACTTTGGCAACAAACTTGCCAAGCAATATCTTTGAACTCACGCATGCTCACACGTTTTTATTTAGCTTATTAATTATTTTTTGTTTTTTTCTTCTGCACAACCGACGGCACACACTCTAGCACACACAGTCATAGACACAAGCTTACATTTGAAAAGTGAAATTTCAAAGTAGAACAACCGGCAACAACAACTCACGTATAGAGGTTCCAATAAAAATGGGGTCACTTGTTACTGGCCAACCACTGGCCCCCCTCGAACACACTCCTCCTGCTCCGTCTCTGGCCTAACCCCACCGATACCCCACTGACCATTGAACGCATAGATCACGCGCCGTCTGTTGTTGTTGTGTATGTTGTGTTGTTGCCGTTGTGCATCGTAAATTAATTGCAGTCTCGTCGCGTCTTTTTTTTTTTTTATATTTTTACATTTAGTTTTTTTTTTTGCTTAAATCGTTCTCAGTTGGGTTTTAGGCCAACCATCGTGTGCGCCATTAAAATGCACCACGAACTTGTCAACGAAATGGAATAAATTGTGAAATATTTCTCTTCTCAGAATTATAGACTTTCGCTTTGGCCAAAAGTATGAAAAAATATTTACTTTTGAGGGAAAAAAACCCCCTTAGCCTTAAAAGCTTTTTCTATAAAGCATACCATCAATAAAAAAATGAGTTGCCTTTGATCTTGTTATAATAAATATTGCCTAGTTTCTTTATATTCTTTCCACTTTTTTGGTTCGTAATAATAATCAAGTTTAATTGTGTATTTCATAAGATTTTCGTTGTGCACTGTTTGCTTTTGCTGCTAATTAAAGTTAGTTGAGCAGCTAAAAAACAGAAACTAAAAATAAAAAATCAAGAAAACCAGAACAACACTTAAAAATTAATAATTGATTATAATGTTATTACGGACATGATTTATTCTTTTTTGAATCTTGGCCAGCCGTTCGGCGAGGCGTGAACAAATTTTAGCTTCATGGTAGAGCCTAGAGCCTAGAGTGGTGGAAATCGTTGCAAAATCAAAAGTAATACTAGGGTTGTGCATTTAATTTTTTTAATTGCCGAAAAAAGAGCGAGTGCATAAATTATGAATGTTGCGAAATTTAACAAGTCCAAGTCCAGATTTCCTCCACTTCCTGCACGTTAGCCATTTCCGTTCTGCTTTTTGAGCTCCTCTTCCTGCCTCCCACCACTGCCTCAATCTTGCATCAATCAAAGTCTCAATCAAGAGCAAAAGTAATCAAAACTGATAGCAAACAACCACAATAACAAATGAGGAAAACACAAACTGAACAAATAAACACAATAACTCACACACCAAAATCATGCGAGTAAATAAAAAAGGGAAGAAGTTGGTGCGACAAAAGCAAATATGGAGGCAAGACAAAATCGTTAAAAATAACAATATGTGTGTGTAAAAAATGGCATAGCAGAAGCAACATTAACAACATCCAGCACCAGCACCAGCACCAGCCCCAGCGAATGGGCAAAACACAAAAAAATCCAACAAAACAAACAAACAATACAGACACATACAAAATAGAAATGGAGAGCAACTTTCACCCAAGGTCATTGTGTCTTTAACTGCGCCAAAGCTCAAAAACAGCAAGGCAGCACCACCAGCAGCAGCAATACTAGCAACAGCAACACCAGCCACCAGCAACTAGCAACATCGGCAACAGCCACTGCGCTGGACAATATTAATATGCGACGGCGGCAAGGCACGACCGTCCTAACCAACAACGCCCGACGTCCGATTTACTATTTTTAACGAAAAAAAAACAGTCCCACAAAGAAAGGTTAACCAGTGGCGATTGCAGCCTAGTTGCATTTGCAATTTAAATAGTTGCCAGTTGCAGCAGACACAACTCAAGGGCGTATTGAAATCTGGAGTGAAAATGAAAGCTTTTATATTTAATTTATTTTCTTTATTTCTTTGCTACTGCTTAAGTCGTAATATAATTTTTTAGCTTATTAAATAAAAGTTTTATATATTTCAATGCATTATATTAACAAAAGCTTGAATTCTCTCAACTAACAGTTTATATTTTAAATGCTTTTATTAAATTTCTAAAAAAAAATAGTACATTTTATATTAAAATTTTCATAAGTTTCCTTTATTTAAAGAGGTAGTTCTTCCATGATTTGTTTAAGTTTCTATTTTGTGCATTGATGTCTTTGAAAGACAAATTATCTTCACATAACTAGACCTACCTAAAAAGACCAATTTCTTAAGAACCTAATAATTAGTTTGTTTTTTTTTCTCAAGAGAAATATTTTATTTAAGAAATGGTTTCTATGTGGGCTTTTTTTGTAATGGGAATTATCTTTATTTCAATCTTCCTCTAAAGCTTCCTTCTTAAGCCAACCTAAATGCCTGCTTAGGCATTTCAATCTTGAGGAATCCCCCATTATTCATATTATCTAGCTAGACACCTTGATCTGGGTCATTCTTAGCCACATTGTTAGCTGGATGCAATTAAGTGGCCGAAAACAGAAAGATGAGAGAGTTGAAAATGACTTTTAATTGACATAAAGTTTAATTAAAAGACTGAAGAGGAAAATAGATGAAAGAGATTCCGCAGAGGTTGCTATTTAAGGTTTCTAATGTATTTTAAATTATGTTATTAAGATTTGGCAGAAAAATACCAAATCGGAAGAGAAAATAAATAATTTTGTTAGATAAAAAAATGCACAAAAAAATTAAATTGTTTGTTATTTAAAATAGTACTTTTAAAATTTATTTTTTTTAGATTTTTTTGTTTAGAAATAATGTGTGAATATAACAAAAGCTTAACCCTTGACTGGCGACGGTCGCCGCACGTAGCTCAGTTTGATTAGAACAAAACGAAGCCACAGCAAGAGCACACAGCTTCACTGGCATGATGTTGCATAAATTTAAGTGCCACAGATACAAGGCGCAAGATACAGAAACGAGTTACAGATACATCAAGAAGCAGGCGCGCCACCAGATGAAGCTCTGAAGAGTCAGCGGCATAGAAATGCGGATGCGAACCACAGAGTCTCGAGTCTGGAGACCCCACTTCAGATACAGATACAGATATATGTAAGTATGTAAGTATGTATCTATATACCGGTGTCTACCTCCAGACTGGCTGCGGTGAAAGAGCAAAAGATCTGAGTATCTTAGCTGGGACTGTTGCTGCTGCTGCTGCTTCGAGTTAACATTTAAAATCCGCTGCGGTTCTCTGCGGCAAGAAACGAGAAACGAAACGAGTCTGGAAATTGGGTCAGTGGCACAGTGTGGTATGCATGGCATTCTCTGCCTTAGTATCTGTGTGTCCGTATATTTCTTCACCGTATCTGTATCTGTACTGAATGTACGTCGTGTGGGCTTGGGGTCTGCTGCCGCCGTCTTTCTTTGGCTCTTTCTTCGCCTGGCTTTCATTGTGGTCAATATAATGATTCTACCCGACTGGTTTGGTTTTCAAGACTTGGCTCGCGGTTTGCTGGTTGCTGGTTGCTGGCTGCTGGTGTCGTCGCATATTTTTGTGGCTGCTACTCCATTTTACTTTAACTCTTTTTTTTTTGTAGTTTTGTGTGGCCGAACGTGCCTCAATGCGACGCTGTCAGGTTGCTAATGGGGACCAAAAGAGGAGACAACGGGGCGTGTGAGGCATATGCAATGCGGCGGCAACACCCAAATGTCACTGCATTAGACTCAGACTCCGACCCGACTCCGATTCCGATTTACATTCAAATTTCCACTCATTAAGTATACGCCATGTGGTCCTCCCGTCCAAAATGAAAATACCATTGCTTCCATAGGCTTAACTTGTTTTGCACATTTTGAATGACATTTTGCGTTTATTTAAATATAATTAATTAAATAATTGGCATTACAATTACGAAATAAATATTTACAAATCGAAATATGTTGAACAAAATTCAAGTTTGCTTTTGTAAAAATAAATAAAATTGCACGATAACTAAAATAACACAATTAATATTGTTTCCTTTTGTTTATAGAAATTAATTATATTTTTATGCTAGCATTAAATTATTTATTTTAGAGTTTATTCAATTGTTGGTTTTTTTGTGTGCTGAGTGGGTTAAGGATAAATAATTTCGGGTATATCGAAAATAATTTAATGTTAATATTAACTTTAAAACTTTAGCAACAAACTTTTTAAAAAACAAATTAACAACGATATTAGCTAAATTTAATTGATTTTATTACTTGAGTACTATTTCCATTTATGTTTTATTCTGTTTGCAAATCAATTATTATGAATAATATTTTGCCAAGCCCGCTACGAATTTTTAGACTAATGCATGTTTTAAAATTAACACTTTTCCATTGGTTTGTACACATTAAAGTATTTAATTTAAAATTGTTATTGCTCTTTTGTTTTTTTTTTTAATTTAAATTATAATTTGTATGCGTCACTTTTTCAGTTTCTAACGTGATGAGGTAAAGACAATATATGAAACTTTATACAACTTCCGCTGCCACACTACGATTGCTCTTAAACTGGTACTATTGTCTAGATTAAAGTATAATTTTTTTACCTGTGCCAGGACCTTGGTTGCTCGAAGCACGCGACCCTGCATCAAAACAGAACAACAGTTGCAGAATGACAATTGGACGCTTCGTTGTTCTTAGATTGCTTGTGGTTTCTTTGGCTCATCGGATTGCGAAAGGATATTGATGATTATATAGTTTATACCTCTGGTACTCTACACTTCAATTGCCTGTTTGGAGGTAGTAGGTTGATCTTTCGCTAGCCTCACAAAAAAACTGGACGGATATGGTAATAACTTGAAATTAAATAAATGTCTCATGAGTCTAATAATGATTTCGCTAACTTAGTTAAAGCCTACATATTTTGATGATTTCTTAAAAAATTTTTAACAAATACATTTGATCCCTTTCGTCATCATATTTGATTTCCTCATCTTCCTCTTTTTCTAACCAACATTTTTCTAAATATTCCTTTTTATTTGATAATTTTCCTAACGCTTTGAAAAGATTCCTATAATTTTGACTAAAAACCATTAAGCAAAGAGATCAAAAGCAACCAACAACAACGAATATCAAATGGTGTGTGTATGCCACTGCGTGACCTTTTCAAAAAATATATTCTATATATCCCACATGATATATAGGGGCTAATAACCAAATATCGGATAGATATAAACGATATTAGCCTGGTCCAGCACTGGCACACACGCACCCAGAGAAACAGGTGGAATCCAACCAACCGGAGGCTCTTCCTTGGAACAATAAAGGAAGTCCTTGACAGGAAACCAATTGTTTAGGAAGAGACTCCCCCTCACAGAGAAAGTTGTAACTTGAATGGATCATCTAATCAAGTTCGAAATGATAACTTTTTCTGTGCTGGCATGGACTCCCAGCCTGGTATGCTACTCTTATTGCTCGGCCATAACATGGAGCTCCTTGGGGAGCGTCAGTCACGCCCAATTCTCTTGTGTATCTGTTGATGTTTGAGCAGGTGCGCCTTCTGGCGGAAGGCCTTGGCGCAGACGTCGCAGCGGAAGGGCTTCTCGCCCGTGTGGGTGCGAAGGTGCACCTTGATATTGGACTTGTTGAGGAACCCCCTGTTGCAGATGCTGCACCGGTGCACCGGCTTCTCCTTGCCGAGCAGGCCGCTCAGGTCGCTGGCACTGAAGCCGGATGGCGAAATGGCGCTCATTTGGGGCGTGGTGGGCGGACCACCGCCATCGCCCTGCTGCTGCTGTTGTTGTTGCTGCTGGTGCTGTTGGCTGGATTTCTTTTGGGATCGCGATCGCTTGGCTTTTGGCGTTCCAGTTCGCAGTTCCGCACCCGTTGTGCTGGCGGTTGTGGTGTGTGGGTAGTTGCCGAGAAGATCCGGCGAGCAGAGGCCATTATCCTTGAGTGATAGACCGGAATTGGGCATGGGATAGCCGCCCTGCTGGTGGGGATTCCCCGTGGGCTGGTTGGCTGTGGGATTGCTGAGATAGCGGGGATTGATCATCAGACCGTTGGGATTATCCGTGGTGCTGACCACCGATCCGGGAGGGCTGCAGCTGCTGCTGGTCGCCGCCGCCAGCTCGTTGCAATATGAGGTAGATGTGGGCGCCTGGGCCTCTCCCTTGCCACCCGGTCCGCCTTGGCTGGAGCCGCCAGAGTTGGGCGGTCCGTTCTGCAGGCGATTCTGCAGCAGCGGCATATATCCGTGACTCAGCAGGCTCTGGAGCGTCGAACTACTGGCATGCATGGGCAGTGGACTGTGGGGCAGCATAAAGTCCGCCAGGGAGTCCTGCTGCGACACCAGGACCTTCGCCGACTCCTGCTGTATGCAATTGCCGTCGATCCAGGCATCCAGGTCCATCCAACTGTCCCGCGTGTCGTTGCCATCGTCCTTGTCCAGCTGATTTGGCACCGTGGTATCCGCAATGGCAGAACCAATAATTGCGGCTATATCGTCAATGGAGTTCATGTCCACGTACTCTGTCAGATCCTTGTAGATCCTTACGCCACTACCATGCAGGGAATCGGCCACTTGGTCGATGGGCGTTAACGTGGCTATGCTGGGACCAGCCCCATTGCCGTTTCCGTTCCCGTTTCCTGGTCCGCCGCTCATTACACAGCTATCCGCCACGGAGTAAAGCTTAGAATCTAGTTGACTATCGGCGAAGAGCTTCACGTCCGTCAGACAGGCGTCGGCCCCCGCGCCACCCCCTCCTCCTCCTGCATTGCCACTCAGGACACTTTCCGGCAGGCAGGTGGAGGAGGAGACTATGTTGTGCTCATTGGAATTGGAGTTGCTGGCGTTGCTGTTGTTGCCGCCACTACTGCCTCCACCGACTCCCGCATTCGACTGCGTTGTGGACGTGGGATTCGCCTGGTTCTGGGCCTGGTAGGCGCTCTGCATGTAGTTGTTGTTGCTCTCATCTGGTAGCCTTTGAGCAATGGCATGGTAGTGGTGTCCGGAGATGCCGTTTATCGACAGGTGACCCGTATAGCCGGTAAATGGCGGCAGGGGCTTCAAATCCGACAGTCCATTCAATGTGGACCCATTCAGCAGGAGGTTGTCCAGCACATCCAGCGAGTTCTTCTGGTCCGTGTCGCTCTGCAGGGAGTCCAGGTCGTGCTCCAGCAGCAGCTTGTGTCCATCGAGCAGGTACTGATCCTGGCCAGAGGTCTGTGGCGGACCCCAGCACGGACTCATCAGCAGGCTTTCAACTTCCGATTCACTTGGGCCGTTCATGCTGCAAAACTTCATTGTCAGTGGACCCAGGCGATCGAGGCGAATCTTTTGTCGATCCGTGGATAAGTAGGTCTTTGACTATCCAAGGATCAAGGACTTAACTGGAATTAATCGAAAGAAAAGAGTATTTTTAGTTTAAAGGGTCTTTAAAAATGAGTTATTACAAAAACTATATACTTAGTAGCTACTACTTCATGCGGATAAGTCTTAGACAGTAAGAAGCATTATCTTTTTAGAATATTAAATGTTAATAGCAATCTACTTTCTTTAGGAAATTTTCTAAATTGTATTTAAAGATAATCTCAAACCTCTAACCAAACCTCAAAAATCTTTTAAACCTGTTTCATTCACAGATACTTTGGCCCAACCCCAGAGATACTTGATGAATCCAGAGATGCTGGATAAGCCGAGATAGAAATTAAGCTTACACCGGGGCTTCCGCTGACCTGACCCCACCTCTGACTAATTAATTTCAGGTGGTGCCGCCCCCAGCCCCCTTCGACCTCTGGCCAGCATTCGCTGACAACCTGAAACATAGATTCCGATACAGTGATATGCCCCCCTCGCTAATGATTCTTTAATATGAAAATATTAAACAAAAACGTTAGAAGAAAACATGTTCTGGCCCGCCCGTTGGCTTAAAATATATATTTCCACGGGGCTTTCGGCTTCCCATCGAAAGAGATTAAGTTAAGACATTCGATAAGCCTTAATGTCCATAAACAAGAAGAGGAGAAGGCCATAAGTAGCTTTTGGGATGCATACGAAAAGAGGTAGAAGAGACCAAAATCGATACCAGAATCGGCCAATAATAATTTCCGAGCGGTATTTGGGTCAAAACATTAATAATCAGTTAAATTAGCATATAAATTGGTGGAGCTAGAAATGGTGCGGGGTGGTGGGGTGCGGGTGCCGGTTGCAGGTTGCAGGGTGCGGAGGGAATAGAGAAATGGGGGGGAAGGGAGTGGTAACGCAGTCGTCTACGAATGTGTGATCGAATTCGATATTTGTATTTCGATGGTGCACGCTTGATTGGAACCCAAGTGGAAGTTCTCCAAACGGAGCCCCAAAAAAGCAACAACATGTAACAGGCCGACAACGAAAGCACAACAAAAACAACAACCAAAAATCACAGGTGTAGACCAAAAAAATAAAACAGAAAGAGAAGAAGAAACAAGTCGTCCCACACTTTGTAGCACAACAGCCAAACGAGTGCACTTGAAAAAATTATTTAGTTTAAAAATTAAGTATAAATTTATTTGAGTTTTATTTTTAAGCATTTGAAATAAATATTTATGATTAATAAATATGTATATTAAATATTATTATACTAGATAACCTGTACTACATAACCTATTATTATACTAAATAACCTAAGTTTTTAAATTTTTAAATTTTCTACAAAAATTAAAAAAAAGTTAAACTTTTTTTATCTCAGTGCTTAAGTTTATTTGGTTAACTAGTTGGAACACAAAACGAAACGAAATGAAAGAAACGGTAAAGCAATAACATCGCCCCCCAACCTCCTTTTCTTTTAGCCATCTTTCCATCTCTCTTTCTCTTGTACATAAACAGTTAACTTGATTTTGAGGCTTGGCTTGTTGAAGAGGAAGACAAAATAGAAGAAGCAGAAGAGGCAGAAATCAAAGCTAGACATTGTCCAGCTGCAAAGAGAAAATTTCGCTTTCAACAGGTTGGCGCTGTAGCTTAGCAACATCAGTGTTGCTAGCTTTACTACCAACATGTTGCTGTTTAGCCTAGCATGCGGAAAGAAGAAGCAAAAAAAGCAGCTCTGCTGCCGTCGGCGCAGGCGCAGCTAAGCGTGGCGGCAGAGAAGCTGAAAAACTACCGTTAGCCGAGAGACGTCGAGAGATGGCGAGAGACCTGCTGACATACTTCCGTGCTGTGGCTTAGCAACATGGCCAACAACACTGGCCAGAAACATTGGCTAGCAACATGTTGATAACTTAGCAGGGGGGGCAGTACTATTGATGTTGGGGTTTCTTTTATGATTTTCTTTAAAAAATATACTAATTATAATACAAAAATATCGAAAATAATAAACAGAATATATTGAAATATTCGCTAGTAGTCGCTTTTATCCAGTTCTAAATTCTTAAATGATTTTAATTTAACTTTAATATCTGGATTATAGATATATTTCGTATTAACCAACTAGCTCTGAATAGCATTTTAATTTTTGAGATACTCTTGTAATTCTACCACCTATTTCTGAACCACTTAAGATCGTGATGGACTTTGTAGACCCCGTAGGACTGACTGACATTTTCATTCTGTCTTTATGGCCCAACGGGGAGTTAAAATTGGCGTGAAATATTTTATGGCAAACAAAAACCCCTCAATCTGAGTGCCGCTGCGGCTCCAATACAGATTCTTTAGCCGAATCTGACCCCCCTATTGTTATTGTTTGACTGCGCGTCAGATTTTACACATTTCTGTTTGCCCGGCGTTTTATTGTTGCTGCTACATGAGCAGTTTGTGTTTTAATGAGCCACATTGTAACGGTGGTCCGCTGCTCCGTTTGCATTTGAATGCCCACCGCCAACATACCGCCACAGATACATTTTCAGATACAGATACACGCACACCATCGCTACGCTATTGCGGGGGCGCGCCGCACAATGGGCCGCTATTGTAATTTAAGCTTGTAAATGGTCAGGAGACCCACAATGGGCAATGTCAGCTGACGGAGTCCGGCCGGCCGTGGGGGCATTATAATTACTTTTGTGTCAGTCAACTGGGCCGAAAGCTTTTAACGGTTATTCCGAACGAATTAGTGCGAATTTTTGACAGCCGAGTGATTTTATGACCCCACGGTGGCCGAATATACATATTTTTGTGGTTTTGGTAATTTTTTGAAAATAATTTAATTAAATCTGAAGATAAAATATGATTTTTAAGGGGAATTAAGATATTTCCATAATATAATTAATATTAATGAAAGACGAATGAAAAAAAAGATGTAGCCCACTTGAACTCAATCAGTCCATTTACGGATAAACCTGCTAATTTGTAAAAAGAAAGCCTACTTCCCTATACAGAACCAATTAAAAACTATCTCCCACTATCTGTTCCAGTGTCGGATACAGATCTTGCAGACACTTCACGAAAGCTATCCCCTTCACGAATCGCCTGCTAATTTCCTGGGCAATTGATCATTCGGCTAGAGAATTGCGAAGACAAAAAAATATCTTATTTAACCATCTAACAGGCAACTAAGTGTCTGACCCGGGCAATTGACCAGCGAAATGAACTCTAAACTGCATCAACAACCCGGCCCGAACAACAGCTGCTGACGAAAATTGAGTTCTTAACGTTTTCTAGGAGAAAACCAAAAAAAATACTAAAAATGAAGAAGAAAAACCTAAAACTCGAACGGAAATTGGGCTTAACCTTTGGCGGCAATCAACTTCCGTTTAAATGTTCGAACACGATGCGGCGGCAAAGGTCAAAACGTTTTGGCCAAAGTCAAGCTGCAAACACTTTCCTCCGCCTCCTCACGGATCCAAAATGAAAAGAAAAATCAGGTCGGCATTGGCGGTTTTTTTCTCGCCCCTTCATCCTCTTGGGAGCTTGTGAGTTTGTGCGGAGGGCGGATGACTGGAAAAAGCGAATGAAAAATTATTTGATTGCAAAATTTACAACCGCAATGATTTCCACTTGGACGGGGCAGCATCCAAAACGAACGAAAAAAAAAAAAGCACGTAGCAGCTACCACAAGGCTGGCTTGTAGATGCAACAAAACTTTGACCAAGACCGAGAAGCCGAAAAAAAAGCCTCGGAAACGTGTGGCTTGCATTGAGGTCGCCATCAGTCATTGAAGGCTTTTTGCCGCGAAGCTGCGGCTTGGCCCACTCGGATGTGGATGCAACAAATTGCTGGCTAAGAAGAAAAAAAAAATACGAGCCAAGAAACAAAAGGCGAGAGAATGAATGGCCGGCGGATGAGATACTCTTGGGTTCTATTCTCTTGCCTGGAATAAAATGGTTAAGATTTATTGGGGCATCATTTTTCTCTGGCTTATCTAAGAAGGTATGGTTTTGACCCAGTTGGTTAATTTATTTTTTCCCCAATCCTGTTCTACTTAAAAAATTGTTTATTAAGGTATAAATAGGTTTATATTCAAAGCTCTATTATATTTAAAATAAATCTTAAAAACTAAAGTCTGGTTTATATTCTTTTGGAAGATGAAGAGCATCTGTAGATGTTGAAGCCAAAGTTGGCACTGAAAACTGAAAAGTAGGAAACTAGCAGCAGTGGAAAACGTGCTTCTTAGCTTGGTTCTCGATTCTCAGTTCTCAATTCTCAGTTCCAGTTCTTCATCTCCTTTGGTGATGCCTTGGCAGCTGCGCACTTGACCGCACATGTGGCACGTGTGGTGGATGGGATGACGGAGCTGTGTGAATTGTGGCATGGTGGTGCCCCTGCTGAATGACTAACTAACCCAGAGACTGAGCCGGGCCAAGCCCATCTGTAGACTTGCCACAAATAGGCGCAGCACTCGGCTCGAGACACTATCAAAATCTTGTTTTCTCAAATGGTGTAGATTCGGGAATGGTCAAGAGGAAAGAAGACTGAAGACTGAAGACTTTGGCAAATGGGTGGGCGTGTTTTATGGTGCCTGGTTGCCTCTAGGCCATTCCCTGTTGTATATCAAATGAGTTGGTAAATGCTAGATGGCCTGACTACGACTATCTGTCTGTATATCTGCTGCACTTGAATTATGATGCTCAAGGTGTAAATTAGGTTTTAAATTAACTGGGTGATGTGGAGCGGGTTTTTGCGAAAACCAGTTATACTCCTTCGTATTTTAGATTGAGTGAATATTTTATCATTCGATTAGCCAAGAAGTTAGACAATCAAGATGATTAGTTATAGAGTTATAGAATAATAGTGTAAAATTATAGGAAGGAATCTATCCTTCTCAGAACTTAACAAATTATTCTTTTTTCGGCCACTTCCCATCTGTTTAAGTTCGTCTGCTGTCTTGGCCATGAATGGCCATTGGCCAAGCTTCTGGTTGTGGCCAGCACTTGACTCGCCACAATATACATAAGTTTTTGGAGCTGTCGTGCCCCTTGATCGGCGGCGACGACTACAACTCCCGTTAGTGGCCGCTTCCACTCCCTTATTTTCTTTAGTTTTGGCCAACATGTGTCCGACCAGGCAGATGACAAGCTGGCGATAAACCCGGGCTCGAACTCGGCGGCGGAAGGCTTGGCTATATTTTTATGACTGAGGCTGTATGAGAGGTGTACTGGACCCTCCACGCTGATACACTCCCTAGAGGCCGCTGCCTAGTGGACCCAGGCAACAACTATGCAAATTTGTGTATTTTTTTTATGATGCTTAACTATTTTTAGTCAGTTTTTTTTGTTGTTATTTAAATGTGACGCCCGCGTTGCTTTTTAACCAGGTACCCCCAAAGGGTGTGTGTGTGTGTGCGACTGTGCGTGTTGAGACTCTATTATTATTATTTTTCGTGACTTTGTTGTGGTCATCTAAGAGCAACAGCAACAACATGACAACAATGACAACAAGTCTGGCAAGTCCCAAAAAGCATTGCCCAGGTCAGCGAACTTTTTTCTTCTTTCCCAGCTCTGTGAATAATATTTGCGTAGTTTATTTCATTTGTAGTTGTGTTTCTTTTTTGTATTGTTTTTTTTTGTTTATTTTTTGCAGCTAAATGTGCAAATTAAACATAAAAGTCCGCGCCTGGGAGATTCCTTTTGCGAACACGAGGTTGTTTTAAAAATATTTCTGAATTCATATAGATATTGGTTAATTTATTTGATCATCTCTGGCTGATGGCTAATAATCTAAAGCTGTTAAGCTAATAAAGTGAATGAAACCTGAAACTATGAAATTAATCTTAAATTATTGCCGTCAATTAATAGTTTCATTTTAACTAAAAAGTAACGCTTTAGCTCCACAGATCCAAGTAAATTAGTACATCGAATTAAATGTTAATTATCTTGAGTCCAAAACTTAAAGCCGAAGTCCAAGAACATAATTTCGTTTCATCTTTTGTAATTGATATGTTATGCTCGCCTCCTCATCCAAAAAAATAAAAGAAGACTGAGCTCGAAGCTCACCTCTTAATTAAAGATCGAATCGCGGAGCCGATTGTAAGCTCGATTTTGAAATTCAATTAAAATGGAGGGAAGAAAATGTGAGAGAAAGATTGTAAGTATGTAAGAAGTACAACAAAATCTTTAACCCAAAATGCAACTTAATGCTTAGGCGAATTTGTTACGCTCATTGACGATGCCAGACAGCTGAAAAAAAAAGTTGTTGTTTCTTCCCTGCTGTTATTGTTTTTGTTGTTAGTGTTGCTTCTGTTGCTGTGCCTATTTCGATTCCATCTCGTTCTGGCCTGATGCCATCTCGCTCCCTCTGAGCTTTGTTTTTTGGGGGGGAACGCTGCTTGCCGAATGAGTAAGCGTAATTTTGCGTCATCTAACGGTACAAGCAGCCGCTACTGTTGTTGTTGTTCTTTTTTTTTTTGGCCGCCATTGCCATTCCGTTCTTACGGCCGATTGTTGTTGTATTTTAGACCATTTTTGTCAGACAAGCAAACGGTTTTATGATTTATTTTTAGCTCGTCCAACGGCTTGGCAACAGTTGCCGGCCGCCCTTCTTTCCCCCTCACACTTTCCTGACTTCTTACCAAAAAAAAAACAGAAAAAAAAAATTAAATAAAATTTTAAGTGCTAGCTGTAAAACGAAGAGAAGAGGAAAAAGACTTTTTACTTCCGACTGCAGTTGGGAAGTTCGTTTTGAGGTCGCTTAAAGACGCTTAATTGTTTTGGTATCATTACTTTCCGTGGGCTAGTGGCTTTTTGAATGCACATTGCGTATACGTGATGTGGGAAGCGTCGGCTTAAATGGGGGAGAGCTGTGAGAAATGCGATCAATGGATTGAGAAAAATTGTTTGGAAAAAAATGGCCAGAAATCATAGGGAGCAAGATAGAGCTTTTTCAGATACTTTTTTTCAGATGACTTTCAGATAAAATTTTAAAACCTATTTAAAGTTTCAGAAAACATTATTAATTTATTGTTACTGTTAGTGAATAAAAGACTATATACTATGATATCTTAAATAGATTGATATCTTAAAGTTTTCTACAAAAATCAATCTTATAACATCATAAAAAAGTAAAGTCATAATCTAAAAAACAACATTCCTTGGCCAGTTCTAATTAGCATGATAGGATGCCTTGTCACTGCCCATTAGTGGCATGTGAATTTCACAATTGCCATAAGTAGAACCCTTCAGGCACTCCCAGCCCAAATCCCAATCCCAATCCCAGCCCAGACTCCCTCTTAGCCGCCCCCTGCCCGCCACCTGCTCGTCTGTAGGCCGTCTATTTGTATTTCATAACAGGTGAGTAATATGCGAACAAATCGGAAACGAATTCGGTCAATGACTTTTGCCTGATTTGTTTATAAGCCAAAATTGAGAATATTCTTCTGATCCGCGGGGCCGTTGACTTGAGGAATTTCGGTATGTGAGTGTTATTATTTATTTTTGGACTTAGTTTTGAGCCAAAACTTTTGATGCTAGAATATTCATTCATTACTTACTGTTACGAAATTGCAGCTTCAGCTAATGAACATATTGAACATCAATTCCAAAAATGTATCAAGGTTTCTTTAATTTTTTGGTCCAACTGTTCTTTTTGTTTGATTTAATCCTTATTTCAGTTCAGTTTAATCCTTTGGGTGCAATTTAAAATGTATTTATTATCTTTTAGTTTTTAACTTTTCGGTTTTATTTTAGTCTTTTAATTTTAGGGAATAGAGGTAATAGTTTAGATAGAAGCCAATCACCAAACGAAAAATAAAATGCAAGCATTAGATAGAGAAAAGCAACAGATGCGGGCAAGTAAAGTAGGTGAAATATAAAAAATAAAAAATAATATTTTTGTATACTCACAAAAACAATGGGAGGAAGACATAAAATTATGCGTAAAATAATGAACGGGATGTGGTACGATCAGACTGTTTATATAAAATATGGGATATAGAATTAAGTTGGAACCCTGCGAGTTTAGATGATAGTCCCGTTATGGAAAGAGGTTTATAAGGATCCCAATATTTGTTTCAATATTTTTTTTTTTTTTTTTGCATATATACAATATGATGTTGGAGTAAAAATAATTCCGTGGTTTTGGTTTGTTTTGTTTTTTTTTAAGAATATTTACAACAGTAAGGTATAAACTTTGTATTTGTTTTGAATTTTAACTTTTTGTTAATTGTAATTCCTTGCTGGTGTTGTTTGTATTGCACTGTTTTTTCTTTAATATATTTTTTGTTTTTTTTTTGCACAATTTTAGCACTTTTCCGGGTATACCAATTTGTGTAACTTTATTTGGTTTGTATTGAACAATTTGTGTAACTTTTTGTCAACCATTTTCACAATTTTTCTGCCTCATTTTATCCATAGTAAAATTGAAACTTTTTTGCTATTTTTGTTCACTTTTTATTCGTTTTTTGCTGTGGGCTTGTTCTAATTTCGTGTGGTAGTTTGAGTGAAGTTGAGGAAGATATCCACGTCCACAATGATACCGAACCGGAGAAACGGGCACGCGAAAAATAGTGTGCGGCACTGCGCTGAAGAATCCGCACAAATCCGAAGACGTCAACGGTAGAGATACAAATGTGCGCAGGCGCAACACGAAAGAAATTCGATCGGTGGAAGCGCGAAGATACAAAGATACAAAGCGCCGGAGAGCGCAGAATGCCCGCAACATGTTCGAGCCGAAGACCGGAGAGCCAACTTGTTGCAACAGGTGGTCGAGGTCGAGTTTGAGGTAGTTCAAAGTCAGGGCTAAGTTTGTTTATGTTGTGAAAACTAAGAAAATATAAATATTAAAAGTTAAACAAATACGAAATATAGAAAATATAGTTTATTTAAAACAAAATCCTAATGTATATTCGGTTCTAACAATATAAGATCATACCTGTTCGAACCAAAGTAGGCTGATCTTTCTCTCTCTCTTTCTCTCTATTACCAACTTTTTCTCTCTCCGAGTCGCATACAACTTGACCTACTTAACAAGAATTTAAACATTTTTTCCTGTTATTCCGCCTTGTAAACATGTTGCTAGCAATTTACAGTTTACCGGGCTTCGCAGTTCCGCCAGCAACATGTTGCCACGGACTGGGCCTATACTTACGCATATTTTGTTTTTTGTTTTTTACCTCAATTGTTGTTGCATTTCCTCTGTGGCACTTGATATTGTTGTTGGGGGCTGATTGTAGTTATTGCTGCCAATATTGTTGTTGTTTCATTTGCAGCGCTTGTGCAGTTAACGGTATCGCTTCGAAAATGAAAGCTCGAAGCAGCAGCTTACAGGTTGCCGTGTTTTGTGTGAATTTTTGTGTTTTTGCTCACGACTTTTTTTGGCCTCAGTGGTTGTTGTGATTTTTGTTGATTCCATACACTACCCAGTTTCTGGGGTACATTCATAAATTAGTTATAGATTTAAGAATTACTGTATAATAAATTTTAAAAAATATATGCAAGAAAATAGTTTGTATTATTAGGCAAATATTTCTTTATTAACCAATTTAGGGAATAAACAATAGTGTATTTGCAAATTCGGCTACATCTTGACATGTATTATCGTTAGACCTACTGCTGACTCGTACCGCCATTAGCATAAACAAGAGCCGGCTCATCAACGTGTTGACCAAACTGCAACTGCGTCACTATGGTTTTGGCCTCCTCGGGTACTTTCCCCGCCGCCTCCTCTATATCCGTCTGAATTGTTAGCCATGTTTATGCCGCATGATTTGTTTTTTAGCCGCTACAGCATCATCCTCTCCATTCCACTCCCTCTGTTGACTGTCTGATTTTTTTTCGCTGGAATTAACTTGCATTTTTTATTTTGCCAAAGTATTTTATTTGCATGTTGGCTACTTTTTTCATATGAACTATATTTTCTTTATGTTTGCGTGCGTGAGTCATGGTAGTTAAATAAAAAATTTATCTTGGGATTGTCTTGAACTTTGTCACCTACTTGAAAGACAAGGGAAGTTTTCGTTGCCAAGTTTGTTGCCTAAGTCTTTTGTTTGGCTCGATGGCAGATGATTTTTTGGTTAAACAATGGATGGAAAAAGAGTGGTTTGCTTATAATACTTTGATTAAATGCATTTATAAAACGTGGGTTAATTAAATGCAAATGCTTAAATGCATATTGATAATTATTGCTAACCATATAATATACCTTGAAAAAAAATACAATGGGAATACAAATTTTGCCAAAATTAAATTCAAATTGCTTTGGCAACGATATACAAATATCATATAAGCTTTTTGCTTTATTTTTTTCCTTCACTCAATCAATAATAAAATAATACCATCCATTGAACCCAACTCCAGACCCCCGCGATGTTCCGACATTCAAGATCAATAATTTTTACGGCAGATTCCGAGACAAGGGCCAAGCTTGGCTGCAAAGAACGAAAATACAGTTAGATGAATTCTATGCACGTCAAATGTCAATCTTCGGATAGAGCCAGTCGGAATCAATCTTGGCATTAAAGAACCTCGGCAAAAGTTTTAAAGAGCGCACACAAAACTAATTGAACTTGGACAGCGTGACACTTCACCCAAAAAAAAAAAAAATGGAGAACCGAACATAGCCAACCCAAAACCAAAATGAACAATATAGGAAAGTGCCTCTGGAGTCAAGCCATCAGTCAAAGCATTTTGTTCCAAGCAAATAAAGGCAAGCAATCAAATTCAGGCAAACGCCAGAAGAGTTGAAAAATAAAAATGTGGCGGCCGGGAGGAAAGTTCAATGGGGCAACGGTAAAAAAGTAAAATAAAATAAAACTCAACCGCACATTGTGTAAATATTGACACGCGGGTCAGGCCCTCAGAACAAGGTTTGTGCATTTGTCAGGGGCCATCTGGGATGCTGCTCCGCTCCCCAGCAAACCCAAACACATTTGGGTTAGACAAACTCAGTCAAAAATAAACGCACCCGAAACAAAATGAAGATCTTCCAAGATCCGAAGCCTCACAGCCACAGGAGGGCTTGCCCCGACTGCCCTCCTCCTGACCGCAAAATATCTGTAAATTAAGGTGCAAATAGCAAATTGCGCAGAAGTCAAAACAATTTGCAACGCCTCCGAACTGCACCTTTCCATTTGCCGAAAACAAAACAAAACATGACAAAACGAAATCCAAACTGCAAATGTGACAGAACCTCCGGCGAACAAGTGCGCGAAGGGTGGTCTTCATGGGAGAGCTGGCACAGGTAGGATTTGAACGATTTATCTACCATCAAGTGCTGCAAATTGAATTGCCAAAGTAGCTAAGCATATCCTGCCGGGTGACTTTACAAACAAAGCAAAATATTTGAATTGTGTTCTAGTTTGTGTCCTAAGTCTTTTGTTGTGAAAGGCGATACGCTTACTTTTTTGAGAAGTTTTATTTAAATTCTTTTATTTTAAACACAAAAAATAGGTTTTTAATATTAGCTTTAAGTGATTAATTAATTTTTATATTATTATGAGTGATAAAGTACAAACTAACGAGAAAAAAAAAGACTATTCAAATACATAATTCCTCCCAATAAAAGTTTTTGCACCGAATCTATATTGAATATCACATAAATTCCAATATCCCTTTGGCACATTTCCATCTTTTGAATATCTGTACCTGGCCAAATCATGGAATTGATGTCAAACATTGCATAAATTCCGCATCACATCTTAGAGCAACAACAATTTACAGAGAAAAAACATCAATAATAATAATGCAAATTTGGCAAGCATCATTTTGTATTCTTCCTCTTTTTAATGCCAAGGTGCGGGCGTCACTTGGCCAAGAAAGAGGGAGATAGAGTTCTAAGATCTGAGCGAGATGAAGCATCGCAAAGCCAAACTCCAAGATGGGGCCACTGTCGATGGTGAGACTTACCAACGTTAATAACACCCAAAAGACAACCACACAAAACAATAAAAGAAATGGAGATCAGGAACGAGAACAACAAAACGAGGCGGCAATAAAAATGCTAAATAAATGGCCACATGAGTGTGTGAGAGGAAGCGAAGAAATGGATCTAGGAGAAATATGAATGTAGTGCAAAGTGTGGGAGGCCTTCCAATGGGCGATGAGATGCACTTGGAGAAAAGCTAAAAGACTTCTAGGTTATGGTTAAAAATAATACTTTAATATATCTTTTAATATGTTTTCTTATCACGTATAATTGTAATTGAGTTTAAAATTTCTTTATTTTATTTTTGGGAAAAAACTGTTCATAAACCTACACCTATATTGTTTCTGTGTACTTCTAAGTCTGTGTAGGATGGATTGGTGGTAGGTGGGTGGCTCCACAAAGGTCAGAATAAAACGCATCTGGCAGCCGGCAACGTGGCAACTGGCAACCGCTGGCAACTCTGGCAACTTGGCAACCGGAAGTGGGTCAACGAAAACCGGATCCGCATCGTCAAATGCAAACGCAGCTGTGTATGGATGGAGATAAGCTACAAGCAACAACAAACAAAAACAACAACAATAACAATAACAAAAAAGCAAACAAAAAAAACAAAACAAACATCAGACAATGCAAAATGCAATTGAGATGCAAATGCAAATTGCATTTGCCACATGTTGCAGTTGCTGTTGTTGGAGCTGTTGCTGTTGCTGTTGCTGTTGCTGTGGCTGTTGTGTGTATGCCAGCAACATAAATAAACATGAAAATAATGCACACCATTAACATTGCCAATGGCCCCCAAAATGCAAAGGGGGCGGTGGATGGGTGGGCGGGGACAAACGTTAGATGGATAGATAGACGGGCAGACAAAAGGCTGTGTGCTTGCGTGTGTGTATGTGTCTGCCGTGTGGCATGGAGCTGGAGCTGAAGCCGGAGTGTCATGGGCATGGCTTTGGCAGACTTCGCTCTTGACAAACTCGGCGACTCTGTGCTGCATCTAATGAAGTTCCATTCGGAAAGCTTGAGTGATGGGGAATAGTTGGGTGAATAAAAAGAAAGAAAATATAGACGCAGAAATGGTTGTTAGAGTCATTGATATTTAGCGACTATTTTACGGCTGATAGGAATCGCAGTTAAGGTCCTTGATGGTCCCAAATGGAATGGTTGTAGACTTTTCCAATATCTTTCACAATCAAGTTATTCTTAGTCTTGTTATTAGTGTTAAACCCAAAATGTAAGAGTTAGAACACTATCGTTTACAGCTAATTAAGTTTTAGGAATATGCAATTTTAAAGTTTTTATTGTTGTTAATTTTATGTTTCTACTCCAACAGTCCAACCCACTTTGGACCAAGTTTTATTTGTCTGCTTCTGTGGAATGCCTTGTTTATGGCCAACTAAAGTCGGAGAAAGACTATGGATGCGTGAGAGACAGGCTGAGATCGTTCTTTCCACACATACACGTATTTTGCTGTTTACCATACCTTATTGATTGCGATTTTCTGAGAGAATTTATTGCATTCATCGCAGACGAAAACTAACAGATAAAGATACTGATACTGATACTGATACTGAGACGCAGAAACTCTGGCAACGAACTGTGCCGGTTGATATAACTGGAAAAGGGCAGCCAAGCTTAAAGAACGGGTGGTAGTGGCAGCGGCAACAATCATAACGGCAAAGTGGAGTCCCAAAAAGTAGAGGCTGACGGCGAAGCGCAGCGCATCATTTTGTCTAACGGTTAATGGCCATGAAGCTTAAGGAGCAGCCGACAAACGGCAACGGAACTTTTTTCACTTTTCTCGCATCCACCAGATACAAATTGGTCTGCACCTGCGTCAATGTGCCACCGATGCAGTCGGACAATCTCAATGACTGGGCGCATTGTTAACCGCTCCACATTGCTTTTTTAATTGAATTTTTCTCTACTTTGTGCAGCGGCGGTAACTTTATTGTATTTTTTTTTTGTATATTTTTTATTTCGGGGGGATTCGGAAGATTTTTGGAATACCGTTTAAGCTGCTCAACTGCTTAATTGTCATCAGATTGGGTGGTTTGTTTTCATTTCGGTCAGGAGATTTTTGTTCCCGTTGCCACAACCAGCGGCGTAGCCAATTAATCAATTTGCAGCGGATCCCCTGATGGGCTGAACTCTTTCCAACTCTGGCCCCATTGCCAGGCAGTGTCACTGCATCCATTACATTCGGGTATCTGTGCTCTCATTTGGGCCATTTTGCATATCAGCGGGTGTCTCTCTCAGTGTCACTTTGTAATCAGTTTGGCATTAAATAAAAAAGGCTCCCAGACCTACTCCAGCTTGTATCTGTAAGATATTCTCTGTTCGGCATAGAAGTGTTGAAAAAGAAATTCTGTGGCAGCTGTTGCTGCTCCAGCGGTAGCCTAGATGCAACTGATAGTGTCGCAAATTAGACTTGGTTGCAAAGTAATCCATAATTCACATGGTGGGAAAGTTAATTTGAATAATACTTAGTCCTACTATTAACGATTTCTAAGTTTTAGTTTATTAAACGAATAAACAAATCACTTCCAGCATAATAGCTTCAGTAATTGAATGCAAGTTCGTTGCCTAAGTCTTTTGATTCGCTGGAAAAATGTTATTCTCGAAAATTAACCGCCATTGAGACTCTTTCATCTTTCATCAGCCTCCCCAAAGTCTCCCACCCCTCAACCGTTAAATCTTTTCGAATTCTCATTTATTTTTTGCATTATGTTGCATGTGTCATGCCTGTCATATACCAACAAAGAGGAAGAAACGAAATGAACTCGACTCGAATTTTTCACTGTTCACCTTTAACCACAGCCCCATCACAGGTCTTTGCCAAAATTTAACGCCTGTCAGGGAGTTGTCAAAAAAAAAATATACGTGTATTTAAAAAAAAGCTTAAAAGAAAATGGTGAAACGGAAAAGAAAATGCAGGGAATTATTGCCCGCTGGTGCCACACAAAATTAACCCAATTATGAGAGGCGCAACATAATCAAAGCGGACAAAGGATGCCAAGCCATCCTGAACAGTTTTAGTTCTACACATAGAGAAAAATGTAGGTAAAATATTAACTATTAAAATGATCTATCAGTATAACTCTCTTTAATGTTTTCTGGTTGGTTATTTAACTTAAAATATATTATTAACCAAGCAGTTTAGCGAAAGTTACTAAATAGCTATGGGATTTGTTTTCAATCTACGTTTTTCCGAGTGCACCTTTCCCCACTCTTCCTATTCATGCAACCCCTTCGGCTGGTTGAATTCGAACCTGCAATAAGACTCACCACAAATTGGGTCACGTGCTTGGATCTGATTTTTTTTTGGTTGAGCTGCGTTGCGCGTGATCCGACGGAGGCTGGGAGTGCGTAAGGTAACCGGCACGGCACACCCTCTTCCCCCTTGGCGGACAAGTGCAATGCGTTTGTCTTCTTCTCCATATTCATCTTCACCTCCGTCTTCTGGCCGGCTGGCTGTCTTCTGTTCTTCGCGTCGCGCCCATAAATTAAATGCACAAACAAGTTTCGCATCGCATTTGGTAGATAAACTGAGAAAGGGGGACAACAAAACCAACAACTTGCCGTCTGGCAAGGGGCAAAGTGGCAAGGGGCAGGGGGTTGGCACGAGGGGTGGGTAGTGGGTAGTTGCTTTCGCATATAATTCAGCTTTGGGCTACATAATTAATTCCGCCAAGCAACGGCGACTTCGGCAGCGGCATCGGCGGCGGCGTCCCATCTTTTTATGTGGAGTTTCAGAAGGAGTCGATGGAAATGGGGTCCGGTGGGGTGTAGGCCAGAAGGTACGTGATATGGGCCAACAGGTTTCAGTTTGTATTTTTTATGTTTTTTGGTCAGCCAGCGCACTTGTTGCCGATGAAAAAGAAAAAAAAATTCATATGCGTCTCGATTTGTCGTTTCGTGGGTTTTTTGGTCAAGTGGTGTGGGGACGTAGAGGCCCAAAAAATAAAAAAAATCGAAACCCGAAAAGCAAAACCAAAAACTTAAAGCCGGGTCCGGTCGGCGATTCCACTTGATTTGATTTTGGTATGCACCAGGAACCGTTATTCAAAATATTCGAAAAACGTTTTAAACTGCGCGATCTGAGGGTGTGAGTTTTAAATTGTATTTGTGTGCGTGTGAGTGTGCATTGCGTGCTTCTTTTGAGTTTGCAACACCATGTTGCATTCACAGTGGCACCAAAATGGCCGTACATCCTTCTACCTATAGATGGTATGGCTTATTATCCAATGCCGTTTAGGTAAGTGTATATTAAATTTATTTTATTATTTAAAAGATATAGATAATCCTAATATTAAAGTAACTGTAGCTTGTTGCTTTTGATTTTTAATATTTTTTTAAATTTTTAATAAAACATGCTAAAACTTCACTCACCACTGTTTCATAAATAAAGCCTTATCGAGTCAATAATTTTAATTACCAGAATTATTGGCGCATCAAGAAACAGTTCCCCAGAGGTCCTCAATCTGTGCTCAATTTTATTACTTGTATCTCTTCTTGATGTTTTTTATTGCTTACATTTTTTATGAGCCATGATGAGAGCGATGGGTTGGGTTGGGGGGAGTTGGAGTTGGAGAAGGAGAAGGAATAGGGGCAGTAAGACCGCATTTGCAAAGAAAATGGAAATGGAAAATTGTGCGGGCTAGAGTAGTGGCTCAGACTAGACCAGGCCATGTGTGGAAACTAGTTAAAGTCTGTATAATAATTGTTATTGTTATTATCGTTGTTGCTTTTTGTTGAGCTTGTTGTTTTTGCTTCTTTTATTGTTAGTGTTGTTGTTGTTGTGGCTTGGCATGGTAATGAGCTGAGCAGCTCCAAGAAACAGAAACAGAGTCTGATTATCATGAGTAAGCATGATTATGCTTATGAGCAGAGAGTAAAAGTGACTGACGGAACGAGCGAGTGAAAGAATGCCTTGAGTGTCTGAGTGTTTTGTATGTAGGCCAAGTCTATTATGCGGCTAGTATGCGATGCCTAGAGTGGCTCACACTTACACGCCAGGGTGGGGGAAATATTAGAAAAATTGCTGGAAAAAGAGTTCACTGTTGATCATATGAGAAATTGTTTTTTGAAGTGCTTCATATTCATCTATCGTAAAGATTGTGAATAATGATGAGAACATGGATATTTGGGTTGATATCTTTCATATTTCAAAGATAAATAGTTCATCTTAGATAAATAAATGTATACTAGTCCGTTGGGTTGATGTTTCATTGTTAAAAATAATTGAATATTGTTTTTATATTATTTTTAATTAAACTCGCAAGTCTCATATACCTTTTAATATATTTTCAGCAATTATTTTTCCCAGAATACGAAACCCAATAAGTAATTACCTGTCAGTGGCATGGCTTCTATCTTCACTTTTATCAGACCTAGTTAGGCATACTCGTGACCGAATCATGATGGGTTCCCCAACAAATCACATCCTGTGCTTTCACTTAACATGTAAAAAAATCCCACTGGGAAACTCCTCGAGCTAAGAAAATTTCCCCATCTCACCCAAAAAAGAAAAAGAAATAAATACAGATTCCGAAGACGCCCGCACTATGACTTGAACCTGCTGACCAGACAGAAAACCCAGTCTGGGACGACGAAGAGCCACGAAATGTCATTAGCTAACACGCCTATGGATAGATGGGGCAGGTAAAGAGGGAGAGAGAAGATGGGGAGGCTAGTACGTGGTGGAGTCTGCAGACTTCCTTGTACAATTTGGTCAAGTTTAGTGACGCATACAGGTCCGGCTTGGAGCCAGTCGAGTCATTCATGGCAGGTTTACCACACCACCGCCTCCCTCCGCCCCCATTTCTCCCGGTGTGTCTGTGTGTGTGTGTGTGTGTGCATTACCAATTATGGTGTCCTCCTTTAGATTCGCCACATTGCCAGCTGCTGTCTCTTTCGATCCAAGCTCGACTGTCTCTATCGCTCGCTCTAGCGTCGCTTGTCATATTTGTCTGCGGCGCGTTCGTTGCTTGAGTCTTTCGTTTTTCTCTTATTTTCTTTCTTTTTTGCTGGCGGTGTTGTGTTTTTTTTTTTTTTTGCTTCGTTCGCTTGCCAAGTGGGTCACTTGCGATTTCATGACCGACTTTTGTTGTTGCCTCTTCCTCTTCTTCATCTGCCCCGCCATACACTCACATTTCTTTCTTTTCCTTTCCTTTTATGTTGCTAACTTCTGCCACATTGTTATTTTGCCTAATTTATTTATGATTGGTCAAGAGAGCTTCTTTCTTTGCTAAATACAAAAATACAGAAATTCCCGACAGCTTTTAATTTTTGCCATTTCAATGCAAAGAAATGTAAATCAATAAATTAGCAACTTTTTCAACTTTACCCACCAATTTGAAAGTGACTGTTATACGTGAATTTTATTTTATTTGTTAGTTTGAAAATCTATTGTCTCCATGCCAACTCTATACCTTTCTTCCACTCCTCCAACTTCTGCTTCCACTTCTGCTGCGTTCATGCTTCAATTGCCGTAAAGAGGAAGATATATAAAGTAATATATCAATTCGACCAATTAGGCTCCCCCTTGGGCCATGACCAATACATGGTTATTATACCCCTCAGATGACCCCACTTCGCGCCGCCTGCCCTACTCCACGCTGCTACGTGATTTACCGTACAAATATAACTCACAATTAAATTTAAACAAAATTATTATCTCAGTGTTTGGCCATAACTGTTCCTTGTACGCCACTCCGCGCCCCCTATTATCAACCCCCCGGATCCCGGACCGTTCTTGATCTTTCTCTCTCCGCTTCTCCTCATCTTTATTGGCCACGAAATTGAATTTAATTGCCGTGTCTTTTCGGTATATTTTTTCGTTTGCGTTTTTTACAGCTTTGCTGAAATTGTTGCTCAATTCTATAATTATTTATGCATTCTGTGACTGAAAAACCGCTTAACATGTCTCGTTAAATTTTATTGAATATTAAAAGTGGGCCTGGCTGGAGGAACAGCAACGTTACCGATTGTGTGTGTCAGAATTTTATGTTTTATTTCTGCGTTTTCATTGAGAGTTCACGAAATGATAAAGACTGAAGCACGTAAGCGTGTTGCGATCATAAAGCAAGATCTTTTTGGTTTAAAAGCCTAATAAGAAGCTAAAATATAACTGTCTTTTTATGAAACTCTGAAAGGTAATAAATCAATAATATAAAAATGTAATAAACATGAATTTTTATCATAAAAATTCTTTAATTAAAATTGAAATTAATCTGAATAAAAATTGGGACAGATTTGTCTTACTTATCCAGTATAAACTTGCTCTGTTTATTATCATTGATTTGCTGATTTTAAAAATAATTGGCAACATTGTGACTTCCTGAATGTTTTTTGCGCTGCAATAAATAACCTCTCAGGTTACCCTCTTTAAGACTGACTTGTGGTTTCTTTCTTCCCCTTTAGTTTTTTTTGTCACGTGCTTGGATCTTACCCCAAGGAGTCGACCAAGCGTTGAAAGTCGGAGATTGCAAGAAGCGATCAAGCTGAGCTAATAATGCTCATAATAAGCAATGTCTGTAAAATGGCCGCGGCAACAATAACAATAGGAAATAATAACAACAATCAAGAAATCCAGCAAGGCGGTGGGGAAAAGTAAAGAATCTATGACAGTCGACGGCTCGGTGCTCTAAACGACAATCATCATTTGAGTGCTTCAGGTGGTGGAACATCAACGCGGCAATCAAAAACGATTAACAAGATCGCACCACTTCACTCTGATCCACTCTACCACCAGCAACCGCGCCACCACCTCCTGCCCCACCAGCTCTTGACCCACTTGGCCGACTGTGACAGATGTGTGTCAACTGCAGCAGTCGGAGAATTTTACAAGTTGTTAAGTGTTTTTGATACAAAAACTAGGAACAGCCTCGACTTCAGCCCCAACCAGCTTCAAGTCCGACTTGTCTTCAGGCCGGCACTAACTGAATATAAAAACCAAAGTTATATTTAATATTAAAAATTTTCCATTCCGATTTTAGTCAAAGAATGACTCTCAAATATATTTTTAAATATAAAGAACAAGAGTTTAGAGTTTGAAAAGATTTCTTAAATGTAGCTAGAAAACAGCCACACTAACAACACCAATGGGCATCAGTTTTCAACTCAATAAAGCTGACTAGTATCCGACATGTGCAACAAGTTTAGCAACTGGTGGCGATGACGATGCCAACTTGAGCGACTCCAGCTCTGGCTCCGGTTTGAAATCCGGGTGCAGGAGCAACTACGAGTACAACTAAAATGTAGTGCAACATTTGGCTGCCTGTTTGTTGGTTTTTGGGGTGTCTGCTGCACATCCCTTCCGCCCCTTCTGTTAACGCACTTGGCCAACCCGTTTGCCCGTCAATGGGATCAGGCCAAGTCAAGACGAGACAATCCAACCATGACTTGGCCTAGCCCCTCACTCTCCTCGCACAACATAGTAGTCAAGGAGAGTTCCAAAAAAAAAAAACCCAAGAAACAAAAAAAAATTATATACATATAGTATTTTTAATTACCAATCATAAAGTGCGGACGCCCAAAATAGTTTTTGGAACAGAACCAAAAGTTTAATAAGCATGACACATGTGCCAAGCATAAAAGTACACATGAAATATTCCTCAACCCGAAGCTAAGACTAGGGTTCAATTACGGTAATACACCCACCTGGTATTAACCCTTTTGTACTGTTCCTCTTGCCCTCCAGCCACTTTCAGAGTTATGCACGGGTGAGAGAAGCCGAAAGCATAATAATTTTGGGTTTCTTTCTAATTATGCTATCTGTGATGTACTAGATGTTTTGGGGCATATAAAACAGATTTAGAATAATGTAATTTAAAATAGGAGAATACATTTAAGTAGAAACTAGGAAGAGAATATTAATGAGTAGTAACGAAATGTAAACAAAATTCTTGCTCAATTCTTAAAAATATTTTGTTAGTGTATTAAAGTTAAATACATAGAGCAAGTTACAAGAACCCTTTATACCTTTTAGATGCCTATGACTTATAAAAAATATTTATTTTTTATATGTCCTCAATTTAGCCCACAACAATTACTCTGCGCTACCTTCTCCATATACAGACGCACCTATAAGACACAAACAATTTAGGGCTCCCTGAGCAGTTGAACAACTTTCATTTAAGTGCTCACCTTTTTGTGCACTACCCCAAAAAATGCCAACAGCAGCAGCAGCAACAACAAATTCCAATTTCAATGGGCGACTCAAAAAGAAACAAAAAACTATGGCAACAAAAAACAGTTTATAACGACGTGATTCTTTTGCATTGTCTGTGAGTGCCATTCCGTCCGCTTTTGGCCGAAAGTGTGCTCATAATTAGCCCTTTTTGTTGACGTTTTTTCGGGGCCAAAGCAATGCACAAAATTAGCAACTATTACGCTTCTATTATTGCTGTTGTTTGTGTTTCTGGCCTTCATAGTGAGTGTAATCTTGGCTTTTAGCTGATGTGAAAGTAACAGTTTTCCTTCTTTCATTATTGTTGTCTTTCATCTGGAAGCCCAGCCAACGAAAACTCTCCCATTTCTGGCGATCATAATTTCAAATCATTATACTAAGTACGGATACTGACAGAGATCTATTTGTACTGAAAATATTTACCAACATTTAATAGATGATTTAAAGAAAAAGAAAAGAGCATACATACATCAGCAATTAAGTTCGTTTCCTTAGTCTTATATTTTACTTCTTCTAAGTTCGTTTCTTAAGTCTTTTGATTACAATAAAAGTATCTTATTTTTTTTATTTACATCTTAGAACCAAAAATTCTTTATTCATATATTTACTCTGAACAGTTAACGAAATTTCAATTCCTTTGACTAAACCGCCACATTGTGAGGAAACGAACACCACATGTGTGCCAGTCGTGTGCCGAAACAAAAGGATAATAAACACGCCCCTTTGCAGCTCACATATTACATAACAGTTGAGAACGATTTCTTTGTCTATAATAATGACAAATTTTGAAGGTCAATTGTTAAGTAATCCTTGAGAATAGTCTGTCGGCCTTGAAATGATTCATTTTTTAGTATTCGCTTTTTTAAATTTCATGCCGTTAACTGTAACTTTGTATATATTCACATTTGTAATCTTTTTTAGCTGCAATGCGATATATTTATGTTCTAGACATAGAAGTATTAAAGAAGGGTTTGTTTTTAAGTTGGCGAAGTTAAGGAAATCGAAATTTGACACGCTGCGGATTAGTCTGGGAAATTGGGTCAATCTCTCGTCACTCGGTCCATGTCACATGCAAAACATTGCCACATGATTTACGACCCTGGGCAAGAGTACCACCACCAACAACAACAATTGCAATGAGAAGAAAACCATCAGCAGCAGCATCCGTGGCAGCAGCAACATGAAGAGTAGCTGCAATGCGGATGCAACATTTGTCGTCGGCTATCTTTTGTCATGGCCATAAAACCTCTACCACTCTGCCTCTGACTGTTTGCCGTTTTCCACTTAAAGTCCGCCATAAAATTGTAAATTTCACCGTTGACCGTCCTTTGACATTGTGTCTGATCGCGTTACCTGCCCGTGGCATGATGCAAAAATGGCATGGATATTTACTTAATGGCTTCCTCCCAAAAAGGGTTAAGAATGCTTTTACTATTCCCCTTGAACTATAAAAATGCAGAATTCTTTCTCCGCGTAATGCTGAGCTCATGCGTAAATAAACAAAGACGAAGTTGGAAAAAAAAAGAAAAAAAGACACACCGAATGAATCTGAGAGGAGAAAAATAAAATTGGGTCAGGGCACACCTCTTTATAGCCAACGGCTGGCGGAACCGTCGAATTGATGTCCATCTCATATGTATAACTCATAATAAGAAACGCCCACAGCACACAGAATTTGTTTTCTTGCTTCATTATTTTTTCACAAATCAACAAGAGTTGCCCACATAAAAGACAGATTACTCAGAGAATGTAAATAGAACATTTTGGGAATGAAATATTTGGAACAGAAAATATTATGTAAAAAAAAAGAATATTTAAGTTCTCTTCTAATATTTTTAGGCTTTATATGTCAAATTATTTAGACATATTTTAATAGATGGTCAATGAATAAGAATGTAAAATGGTGTCACGACAAATTATTAAAATATAAATCAATGGCATCATCCTTGGTTCCATTTGGATTCTTCACACAAACCATTCTCTTTTTTATGTTTACTCGTACATTTAACAAAGTGGAATACAAATATTGGTCATTACGTTGTTTGGTGTTTTTTCTTATGCCAAAAAAGAAAAGAATTCGAATAAGAAAAGGCAAAAGGGTTGACATATTCAGGTTAAAGAGATGCGACTAAAGCCCACTTTTGATCTCATTTGCTTTGCAAAGAACAATCAGCAGCAGCAGCAACGGCTAAAACATTCTGATTCACTTTCATGCGCCGCAACATCTCTGATTGTTCGGGCCCAAAAAAAGCTAAAAACCTAAAAGAAAAAAAAAATAATAAAAAAAGAGTCAACCACAAAAAAAAGTGGTCAAAAGGAAATGCAACAACAAGAAACACAACTGCGAGTTTCGATGGAGATTTTATTTGCTTAGCCAACGCTGTGAATATTTAATTTGCGCACTCACAGATACTCAAACACATACACATTCAAACACGGAAAGAGGCTTTAACGACACTGGTGACCCAGATTTTCGGGGCAAGCTTAAGCTTAAAAGCTACAACGCTAATAAGAACAGCAATGCCGCCGCCATTACCCATACAAACACACACTGGCACACACACACACACCGTAAGACACTCGAGCGCCAAAAGCATTATTGTTGTTTTGGTTTTTGTTGTGCGTGCTGAGGAAAGATACTCACTAATTAACCCAAACCCAAACCCAGAGACCAGAGTCAGAGCCAAAAAGAATCAACCAAAAACTCATTTGCAAATTGTGTCTGAGAGGCCAAAAGAAAGGGCGGTGTTAGAGGAGGCTGGGGGGAAAGGTGAAAAGACGAGGTAACACCCAAATATAAATTATGCTTAGGAAACCCCCAAAAAAAAAAATATAGTTGTCCCAAGACAATACGTATGACATCATATAAGAAAGAAACAATAGACCTGAGTATACAAAAAATTATAATTTGTTTAATAAATTTTAAACTATTCTAAGAAATGATTAAATTAAAAAAAAAAGAGGGAGAGGATGCCAGCTGGAAATTGGCAGCAGGGGGTTAGTATTTATAAGATGTTCGTATGTCTATTAAAATAATGGAAACTAGGTTTTAGGTTTCAGGCTTAGAATGCAAGGTAAATCTGTTTTTCTTTTAAATCTTGTACCAGAGATTCAATTTAATATTCTCATCATTAACTTGCTTTTATTGGCAACAGAGTGACTCAAATCGGGTAAAACCGTAAGGCACCTGTAGGCCCTGCATTCCTTTTTTCGTTTTTTTAATTTTTTCTTTTTGATTTCACAACATCGAGTATCCAAAACGAACACACTCGAGGCACCCACACCCATCCAAATCCCTCACAAACACACATGCATATTTGGGGCTCATTTATTGTTCAACATTGTTAAGTAACCATCATCTGATTTTTTTCTTCTTTTTATTTAATGTTTACATTTGGCGGTTTGGCCCAAATATTCTGAAAAAGCTGACAGCGGTTCCCAACTTCAGACTCCAGCGAATGTGGAAGTGGGATGGCGTGAGCTGCGGGCATCCCATTCTTTTATTTTGTATATTTTTTTTTTTTTTTTTGGCTTGAAGTAATCATTGTCATGCAGGCGATTCTGCTTCATTATTTCGCCTGCTGTACCCACGCTTCTTCCCACTGCCCCATCCCCCATTTTTGTTTTTGTATCCTCTTTCTCTGGCCCCCTAGCTCCAACAATTGATAGCCATCGTAATGAGCTTTAAGTTAAGGTTCTGATCATCATCTCATGATTGTTTTGTTTTTATTTTATTTTTATTTTACGGAACGAGATGAAGATGCTGCTGGCGCATCTTCGACTTCGTCATTTGTTGGTCATGCTGGGACTTTTGTTTTAAATTCTACCTTGATTTGGGTCCATTGGCTTTGATAAGAAGTGTAAGGAAGAGAGATTTTAACATTTTATTATTTTATTTAATAGAACGCAGTGTAACCAAGTGAAGTTATCCAAAAGATTTATTTGTTTTGAAAAAACCTTCAAGAACATTTATTATTCGTTCTGAAAATCCTCATCTGTAGAGTATTTTCTTTCGATTTCATTGCTTTTTGCCTTGCTTGCTTAACCAATATTTTGCCGCTCGATAATGAAAGGAAAGCAAAAAAGGCGGTCAGAAGGGGGAACCTAAGTTGGGGGTCCCACAAGCCGCAAGACCCAAAAGACACAACAAAAACTTATAATCATCAAGAGTGAATCTGCTGGTGAAATGGCTCTGGCTGTCGTTGTTGCTGTTTTGGTTTTGATTTTGGTGGTGGCGGTACACAGTCCGTCATGTTTGTGGTTTGGACTTTGCTTTCTTTCGAGACGGTGGGGCATTTCATAATATTTGCATTGGTGTGTGTGTTTTTTGCCCGTACAGGTGATTGGGTGACCCACTTTTGAAGGTATCCCAAGCGAGATGCCTGAGAAGTTCTGACAAAACCCCAACCAATAAGTAAAAAACACTCTCAATGAATGATGCGTTGGGCATTTCTTGGAAAGGCTAATGTTACACTGACTAAAAGCCCAATTCATTCGTTTGGGGGTATTGTTGCTCGGGGCCCAATTATACAGGAATAAGGTAAAGCTATGCGCATGCAAATATATACCTATATTTAAAAAATAACACCGATTGGTAAAAACAATTTACTTTATAAAGCTATGGATCTACTTTATAAAGCTATGGAATCGATCTTCAAATCGATTGAGGTATTCCGCTCAAGGATCTGACAAATATTGGCAAAGATACAGCCATCGCTGGGAGCCCTATTGTCCTTCGCATGTATTATCCGCATTTTGAAGGGGAACCCCCAGAAATTTTGATGAAAAATCTGAAAAATATTTTGTTCTTAGATTGTGATGGAAATTGATAGAGAATCGATCCACAAATCGATTGAGGTATTCCGCTCAAGGATCTGACAAATATTGGCAAAGATACAGCCATCGCTGGGAGCCCTATTGTCCTTCGCATGTATTATCCACATTTTGAAGGGGAACCCCAGAAATTTTGATGAAAAATCTGAAAAATATTTTGTTCGTAGATTATGATAGAAATTGATAGAGAATCGATCCACAAATCGATTGAGGTATTCCGCTCAAGGATCTGACAAATATTGGCAAAGATACAGCCATCGCTGGGAGCCCAATTGTCCTTCCCACATTTTGAAGGGGAACCCCCAGAAATTTTGATGAAAAATCTGAAAAAAATTTTGTTCGTAGATTATGATGGAAATTGGTAGAGAATCGATCCAAAAATCGATTGAGGTATTCCGCTCAAGGATCTGACAAATATTGGAAAGATACAGCCATCGCTGGGAGCCCTATTGTCCTTCCCATGCATTATCCACATTTTGAAGGGGAACCCCCAGAAATTTTGATGAAAAATCTAAAATATATTTTGATCGTAGGTTGTGATGGAAATTGATAGAGAATCGATCCACAAATCGATTGAGGTATTCCGCTCAAGGATCTGACAAATATTGGCAAAGATACAGCCATCGCTGGGAGCCCTATTGTCCTTCCCATGCATTATCCACATTTTGAAGGGGAACCCCCAGAAATTTTGATGAAAATTCTAAAATATATTTTGATCGTAGGTTGTGATGGAAATTGATAGAGAATCGATCCACAAATCGATTGAGGTATTCCGCTCAAGGATCTGACAAATATTGGCAAAGATACAGCCATCGCTGGGAGCCCTATTGTCCTTCCCACATTTTGAAGGGGAACCCCCAGAAATTTTGATGAAAAATCTGAAAAAAATTTTGTTCGTAGATTATGATGGAAATTGATAGAGAATCGATCCACAAATCGATTGAGGTATTCCGCTCAAGGATCTGACAAATATTGGCAAAGATACAGCCATCGCTGGGAGCCCATGCGTTATCCACACTTTGAAGGAATCGTAAAAGGTTATTTCCAATTTTTAATGCATGTATAGATATATCGCGACGTAAGAAATGTATAAAATACATGCATGTAAAAGATACATTGTAAATATACTCGTGCTGTACTGCTTCTGTCGACAACCAATAGATGCCGCTCAATGATGTATGGATTCTATTAAAAGTAAATCTCTATTAATTTCCTTAAAAATTAAACTTAAATAAATACAAAAAAAGCCCAAAAATTCGAAAGTAAAAGTATCTTACGTTAAACATTCCTCAATATCTTTTTAAAAAATTTTTGACAAAAATATACCAATATATAATGGAGTTTGCACATGCCCATAAAGTATAAACACTTGTAGATCAGTCATCAAAAGGTCAAAACCAAAGCATTGATTAGGAATAAAGCCGTAAAAAAGCGAAGCATGGAAACTTTAATATCAACATCATCAGCTGTTCGAGTCGGTTCCCAGTGTGCTCCACTGATAAGCTCATGTCTGGCTCTGGGTCTTTCTTGTTGTTGTCGGCCTGTCTGGAATTTGCCAGAGGAAGGTTACCAAAATGACAAAAATATTGATTACTGCTCTTGCTAGTTTTCCATTGCTTTTACTACTTTTCATCACTATTACTAAGAGTATTGAATAATAAACCATTTAAGAAAATGTTTTTTATTAGCTCCCCATGGGCCACCCTTGAGCTGTCGTTCTCTTTAGTTTTATGCCCCCCAAGAGAGTGGAGCTTTCTCAGAGAGCCAACAACAGCTGCTCCCCAAGTTGGGGCCCCAACTGATGGCATGTTTTGGAAGCAACAAATTCCGTTTCAAACGCTCCTCCACCGTCGACGAGGCTCCACCGCAATTGTATTGTTGGATGCGAAACGCGTCGTTTGTGCGCCATTATACGTAGTTCACAAATCAAGAAAGAAAATCAATTTTAGTGCCAAAGTGCGTGCAATTAAAGTGCCAAATTAGGATTTTCAAAAGCCAAACGAAATGGAGCGTATTTTGAGGGGCATTATGCGGTACCGGAACACAACCCGCGAACAAATGGTTAAGGAGTTCCAGAAAGTGCGCGACAATCCCGAGGTGAGTTTAGTTAGTTTATTTAATTTATAGGTCAAGATTTGGAGCAGTCCGCCTAGAATTTTTTATTTGGCATTGAGCGCCAACAAAAAACGGCTATTATGAAGCTAATGCATGTATTCTATATCATTATCACATTTTTTTTCGACTTGTCAGTCGCAAACTAAACACTCTCTTGCTTTTTACTGCCTTTCTTAGTTTTTTGTTGCTGTTTTATTTTTGGTAAACAAACAGCAAAGGTAAACCGGTTGTCCAAACGCCCCACCACCACCCCTTCAGCTTGTTTAATATTAAATTTTATTTTTATATACTTAAGTGATTGCTTTTCAGTGCTCTTGAGACTCGTGCAATGCACCTTTGCTAATTATGATCAAATTAATTTTGTTCTAATTAAAAATGTGTGAAATGATTTTTAGCACACCCTTTGGAAAATACCCTAAAAATTATTTTAAACAATTTGAAAAAGAAGATAAAAATAGATATTAAACAAATTATCATGTTTAGTATTGATATTTATAAAAAAAATGCTTAATTTTTGCATTCAGCTTTACTTAGAATATTAAAATATTGCTTTACCTTTAATTTTATAAGATTTTGTTTCAATATTTAACTAAAATGTATATTGCATAAAATTATATTTCGATCTAACACATGAATTAAATACATATTTTAAAATAATGTTATTTTAACATAATCTTTATAACAATTTTACTATTATCTATTATTTTGCCCACAACTGTATAGCATAATTTATGTTTCTCCATCAATACCCTCAATATTGTTTAGTTTTTCCCGTTAGAAGCCTTGAACTGAACCCATTGACACTTTGGCCAAAAGCCAAGTATGTCATAACTTGCTGTATCTATCTTTTAAATATATTTACGCACTAGCCGATATCTGTACTAACTCTTGATACGCTTTATCTTTCAGCCCAAGGCCGTTTTCTTCACCTGCATGGACAGTAGAATGATTCCCACCCGCTACACGGATACCCATGTGGGTGACATGTTTGTGGGTAAGTCTATGAAGTCATAGTTGTTATATATAGATTAACACACCTCCAAATTCCCACCGATTAGTGCGAAATGCTGGAAACCTAATACCCCACGCCCACCACTTTCAGGATGAGTATTTCAGCTGCGAGCCCGCTGCTCTGGAGCTAGGATGTGTGGTGAATGACATCCGGCACATAATTGTTTGTGGACATAGTGATTGCAAGGCAATGAATCTACTTTATCAACTGAGAGATCCTGAATTTGCCTCCAAGGTATGGTGTTCTACTATGTTGTCCTAAAAGATAAAAATGACATTATTATTCTATGTGTGTTTTATTTATTTAACTTACCCTTCACCTTCAGCTGAATCGACGACTCTCCCCCTTGCGATCCTGGATGTGCACACATGCCAGCACCAGTTTGGAAAAATTCCAGGAGTGGCGTGACGCTGGAATGAAGGACCCCCTCCTATTCTCCTCCGAGACGCCATTGCGTCGATTTGTGGCCTACATCGATGAGGAGCAGAAATTCGCCGTCGAGGATAAACTGTCCCAAATCAACACCCTCCAACAGATGTCTAACATTGCGTCGTATGGCTTCCTGAAGGCGCGTTTAGAATCCCATGATCTCCATATTCATGCCCTCTGGTTTGACATTTATACGGGTGACATCTACTATTTCAGTAGAGGCGCCAAGCGATTTGTTGCCGTCGACGAAAAAAGCGTGGAAGAATTGTCCGCGGAGATCAGGAGATTCTACTCGTAGGTTCAGCCGGCGGACCAACTAGATTATCTGTGATATGTGGGCCTTATACCGCGTACGGCATTTACAAGTGACCAATTGCTTAGGATTGTTTTGTGTATTTATATGTATGTAATTGTTTTGTATATAAACTTAAGGCCTACGAAGGTTTCAACTTACAAATCTAGGAAAAATCAACGAAAGAGATGGCTAAATATCGCTCGCTTACTGTGCTTCTATAACACACTGAATATATACGAAATTATTTAAGCAATTAGTGGTGCCAAATGTGGGGAAAAATTACGGATAACAAGCTTTATATCAGTAAGTGAGCGGTATTCATGTACATTATACGTATTTTATAGTTATGGGAAGCGGTAAGACTTTAAGCTGGCACCTTGGGCGCTTCGATGTGTGCACAACAGACGGTTTTTGTCTTTTCGAACGGATAACTCGGAGTTTGGGTAACGCAAAGTACTATGGAGTGGACATCGCCATCAATGGTACTTGTGACCGTGGTGGTTCATGGCACTGTTGTTTGGGTTCTCCAGCTCCTCGAAGTACTTGCGCGCATTCCGGATGTTCACCAAAGTTGCCTCTGAGGGCAGCGTAGGATCCGACATGACTACCATTACGTATGTGTTGCTGGTGAATGTGTCAATGAAGGCAGCAAACGCGTTGTTTCGCACCTCCATCGACTGGAATTTGGCGCCCAGTTTCGAACAGCTCAGCTTGAATTGCTTAATAATATTGGAGACCTTTTCGAAGCGATGCGAATCGCGATTTTTCTTGCTCTGACAGTGGGAGATCACCAAGAAGGTGGCCTTTTCGAACAACAGAACCTCGTCAGCCTCGATAACGTTGGCGAAGTGGGTCACTGAGTTCTCCAGAGCAGCAACATTCGGTATCAGCATGGTGACAATGGAAGACCAGGCTCTGAAATTGGATAGAGGTGAAATAAAGGTCGTGGTTGGACACACTTAGCTATCGATTTGGCATAACATAAAACTACAATGTAAATCTGCCAATAAGAGTTACTCCAAGTTCACTCACTTGTATAAGGTTTCATCCCAAATGCTTGTGCGGAAACAGGTAACATTTCCTGGTTTCGACAACCGTATGAGGTCTTCTTCGCGTTCCTTGAACACAGCTTCGCGATGTTCCTCCGGCACCAGATCCATTTTGTGCACCAGACAGAAAATCTTCGCCTCGGGCGAGTTCTGAAGCAGTGCTTCCAAACAGCTTTGGTAGTAGTGGACGTCGCGCTCCATTTCCCGGCTCTCCACATCAAAGACATAGATAAGCACCTCCACATTTCGAAAGATGTTATCACGTTGCGAGGCAAAGTACTGTTTCATAAATCCCTCCTGCCCACCGCAATCCCACAGATTCAATACTAGGTTGCCGAGAAACCGCACATGCGAGTGCTCCACATCGACTGTGAAAGGGTCACAGGAGATAAATATTTACGGAATAGGATACCCGGTTACCATTACTCACTTGTTGCTCCTAGGCGTGTCGTATCACGGGCTATATAGTTGGCAAAGATAATGGAACGCATACTGGTTTTACCAGAACCGCTTTTTCCCATCAGCAACACCTAGATAATGGTATTTTCATTACTTATGCGACGCATGGCAATGGCTTATATGCAAAAGCTTTACCTTTTTCTTCATCGTGTTAATTTGTGGCGTTGTCCAGGCGAAATCAACAATAAAAACAATATAAAGATACTAGGCAGGGCGGTGCATCAGCTGATTTTGCAATCGATTGTTATTGAAAGTGCTATAAAAATGATTATAGCAGACAATGTTGGTAAATACCAATATAAGTTTGGAAAAAGACAGGCCACCAGATGTTTTGGAGTCTCGCCGGCAATAATAATAATAAAAACAATTGGATCCAAATTTCAATATTATTATGAACGATATTAAAAGCTTGAAGGATCAGCAGCGAGAGAAGCATCCCGGGTTTGACGGTTACCTCGACTGCATGACACGCTCTCTATTCACAGGCTTGGCAGCATTTTGTTTAAGTATGAGATTAAGTTGATTGCCAAAAACAATTGCATAATAATTAATGATTTATTTTTCCCACAGGCTTTTCTGGCACTTATTTTGCTCAGAAAATAGTACAGTCCCGAATCAGGTATCCACCCAAGTACAACATCCTCATTTCTTCACTGGTAGCCACTGGGGTTTCCTACCAGACGACCTCGGAACGCACGAAATCGTGTCAAGCCCGATGGATGGCTTTTGAGGAAAAGCATTCTGTACTGGACAAGGAGACATATTAAATCTGTAATAATTTATAAGTGCATTAGTTTAAGTAATGTCTGGTATAAGGGTGTTGGTTCGACTGGCCAGGGTTTCTTCTCTGCGCCCAGTTGTGGTGATGCCGTGCCGCTTTAAGTACACCCAACATCAAGGAGTTAAAGGAATAAGGAACAGAAAGAGCTTCTTCGAGGCGCAAATGCAAGCTGGACAGCGTGCCGATGACCACGACGAGGAGGAAACGTTACTTAGTGGAGATCTAACAGACGTGCGATTTTTAGATGATCGGTAGGTACAACAACAATGCATTACAATAAAATTTCATTAAAAAGAAATATAATTTTATCTTACTATTCCAGTGCCTACGATGAGGTAGCGGGTGGAGCCATGCGAATCACCAGGGATATAGCCACTTCCCAGCAAGTGCTTATTTTACAGCCGTATGTAAAATGGGCAGCCAAACGGCAGCCAACTCTTACCGATGTCCGACCCGATGATCAGCTTGCAGAGGCGTCTGCTTTAGTTCATTCCCTTCCCAATTGGCAGGTAGCCAAAGCCCTAAAAGTGCCTCTGGAAAGCCTTGAGAAGAAAACCCTCTTCGGCAGTGGGAAGCTAGCGGAGCTAAAGGCCCTAGTTACAGATCTTCGCCAGGAGCGGCACCTCACTTGCCTTTTTGTAAGCAAGGGAACACTCTCCTTTGCGCAAAAGCGATTCTTAGAGGCTGAGTTCCGGTTGCCAGTAATGGATCGTTACTCCGTGGTTATCCAAATTCTGCGACTGCATGCAACCAGTGCCGAAGCTAGGCTACAAGTGGCGATGGCCGAGCTACCCTACATTTGGGCCCAGGCCAAGGATGCCAGTGTCACTCAGACTCGTCGCCAGGGTTATGCCCTTACCGATCTGCAAAAAGAGATCCTGCGCACCAGAGAACGAAAGCTTCGAGCGGAACTGGATCGTGTTCGTCGGCAGCGGCAGTTGTTGCGGCAAAAGCGTAAGCAACAGAATTACCCCATAGTGGCCGTTGTGGGCTGCACGAACGCCGGCAAGACCTCCCTCATCAAAGCACTGACTGTGGAGGACGCGCTTCAGCCTCGGAATCAGCTATTTGCCACTTTGGACGTTACTGCTCACGCTGGATGCTTACCTTGCAATCTGGAGGTAATCTACATGGATACTGTTGGCTTTATGTCCGATCTGCCGACTGGCCTTTTTGAATGTTTTGTGGCTACTTTGGAGGATGCTATGCTTGCGGTAAGATGGTGGCACGAAATATCATTTTTAATTGTAAACATTTATTTCTGTTTCAGGATGTTATCATTCATGTTCAGGACCTGTCTCATCCTTGCCATGTTGCCCAGCGCAATCACGTAGAAGCCACGCTCCGTTCTTTGGCCTTTAATATGTCTGGTGGAGATTCAACAGCCAGTCAGTTGCCTCCGATCATCAATGTGTACAACAAATGCGATCTGATACCCATGAAAGGCCAGAAAACATCTAAAACCGATCACCATATATCAGCTCGTACCCAGATGGGCTTGGACACCCTCCTAGTCGACGTTGAGCAGCAAATATTAGTTGCCACAGGGCGAAAGAAATTAAAAATGCGGGTGCCAAACGGGGGCCAGGAAATGGCATGGCTCTACAAAAACGCCGCTGTAGTGGAAACGATGGCGGATGAGAAGAATCCGGAATGGCTGATGATGCAGGTGGTCATTACCCAGAGAACACTGGATCAGTTTAAAAGGCAATTCTGTTGATGACCCAGTAATAAATAATTCGGATCCACCAATATAGTTTCTGTGGCGCAACTGGCACCGACTAAATTCTTTATTGTTATTGCTCTTAGTTTTGTTGGTTTAGTTGCTATCGAGTGTAATTAGGATTGGTGTTATTTTCACATCTTTATTTCTATATAAGTATAAAAATTTACTACCACAAAAATAAAACGATAAAGTTTCTAAAAATATCAATAAACAGAACATTTGTATTGCACTTCTGACTTATTTGTGCGGTTTCGGACCCTATCTTTTTGGGATCAGGTCGTCGTCCAACCATTACTATATTTAGTTATTGGCAAGTCTTCTGGCTTGCGTTATAATTTATTTGTTTGGTGCTGACTTCTTTATTGGCACAATAGAATGATTAAAACAGGGAATGAGCTGATTAGCCTAACCGAATTAAAATAGGTAACAACTAATACCATCTTAAATATACATTTGTGCAAAACTATTCAAAAATTAATTGTTCGCATTAAACATTACAAAAATAACAAAATATAAAACTGTTCAAACGGCTTTATGTGTGACTTGTAAAATTAGATTTCTTTTCTAAAATGACGAATTTATTATATGCCTTCAAGCTCATTTTGAGCTAAGTTTGTGTTTCCAACAGACGAATTAAAAAATATACACTTTCACTTTTGTTGGGCCACATTTCAGTAATTTTCTCATCTAAAAACGTACAGAGAATTCTTAATTCGATGGGATCTATCAATAACTGTCTCTTTTCTACAAAAGTTTGATTAAAATTCGATAATTTGCAGATGAGTTTTTGGCTTCTCGTAAATCGCCTAATTTTCACGTTTGCCAAACAAAAATATCATTATTCTCTCCTAAATAGACATTGTTAGATACATACTTAGATACATTTTTTAAATAAAGGGAGGGAGGGAAATAATTGAAGTTTTTTATTTAGATAAATAAAAATATTTGAAAAACTAGGGGAATGTTAATGGGGAATGTGAAACCACAACTAATAAAGAAAACTAAGTTTTTTTTGGAGAAAAAGAAACAAAAATGTATCCAAATAAGATCTGTTCTAGTGATCTACTTAAAAATAAAAAAAATACTTCTTTTTTAGCTTACAGATCCCTTTTCAATTATTAAACCGAACCCACCCCAACATACACACCCTTAATACCTACGCGAATGAATGATTGGATGCTATGAGCCAGCGGAGGAGCTGCCAGAGAGGAGCCACAACCACAATGAGAAACAGAATGCAGATGATACGACAATTCTTGAGCAGGCCGATAACAAACTGGATGATCTTCATGCACAATGAAATGAAAATTGTACTACACTGCCGGGGACTCGACTCCGATTCCGGATTTAATTCCGTATTCTTAGCCGCCTCCCCCGCCATCGGCCCTTTACCATTTGCCAGTTATAACTTGGCTATATGGAACTGGGCCTGCTGGTTAGCCGCCGTCGAATATTGGGCAAAGGGCATTAGCTGGCAGTACTCAAGCAGCTGCCGCTCCAGCTCTAAAAGACACTTTCCTGGCCCTGCGCCGACTTTCATCTGCCCAGAATCCTTGCACTTGAGAATGAAGCCCCTTTGAATCAGAGCATATATGGCAATATTGAGGTTGTCCAGTGCTAGACAATAGGGATGCACATGGAGGGCAGATCCATCGGGGAGCTGCAGCAACTGCTCCACATGCTGTTGGACGCGAATGAGAAGGTCCTTCCCGCTAAACTCCAGATCTGCAGGAATCTGTAATAAAGCAATCAAATAAGTATTAAACCATCTTAGTTGGAGGAGGATCTACATACCTTTCTCAATGTTACCACCAATTGGTAGTAGAGACACAAGAATGGCGCCAAAGCTGCCAGAATAACATGTGAGCACTCGTTGTCATGCACGTTGACCTTTCCATCCTTCTCCACTTCAACCACCTTCTCGTCCAGTAATAGCTGCAAGTGCGTCTCAAACTCTGCGGCCTCCCGATTCGACTCTATGATGAACTCATGCTGGAAAAGTGCATCCATATTGGTAACATGAGCATGGAGGGCGGATAAAGTTGACTCGTACGAGGTGTGTGAGTGATTTTTCTGATTCTGCTTTTCCTTGAGCGCTGCCAGCAGTAGATAAGCCGGTCGAGCTAACCAGAACATACATGGATTTATGTAGAGCTGCAGGGCCAGCATTGGAACTGCCACTGCCATTGTTTGCGGGCACAGAGCATGAGCTTTCAATCGCTTTCCGTCGAATTGGTTGGCCAACTGCTTGGCTGCCATAGGTGTGAATTGTAAGCGGGCGCTGACGAAATGCAAAATGTTCGAGTGAATCTCCACAGCGTCAATAATATCCGCCTTTATGCTTTTGGGTGCGGCGCTCACATGCGCTCCAAGCTGCTCGAAGATGCGTTTCAAAAGAAGCACTCCCCGGGATAGCTCATCGATGTTAACACTCTTCTGGGCGTACAATTGACTAGCGTAGTACAAACTCAAGAGGTTAAAGGTGGTGATCACAATGCGGCGCTGCTGTTGGTAGATAATCTCGTTGGCCAGCTGCTTGACCAACTCGACCTCTTGGCGGTTGAGCTTTTGCAGGTGTCCAGCCACTCCGGCTCGCTGCATCCTATGGCCACTGTCGTGCCCGAAGAACTCCCGCACCGAAATGGGCTCTCCAAAGTCCAGGAACATCTTGCCGAAGCGCTCGTCTATTATCTTAAGAGCCTTGAAGAATCCCTTGGTTGACTCTTTTGGTTTAGGCACTCCCAGCAGCTCATAGACAAATAGTTGCTCCTCCAGGACTCGTTCGTAGGCCACACTCACTGGCACAACCATGACATCAGGAACTTCTCCAGTAAAATAAGGCAACAGAGCCATCGAAAGAAGTCCAATCTTTGGGACTAGGGCTTTAAAATTTCTCGACCTGGTTCCCTCGATGAAGAACTCCACCCCGATGTGATAGCTGGCCACCAGGGCGTACATATACTCCCTAAAGATGTCCCAGTAGAGCTCGTCGTTGGAGAAGCTTCGCCGCATAAAAAAGGCTCCAGTCTTTCGCAGCATAGTGCCCATGCCAAACATTGAATGGAAATCTAAAAAAAAGGTATGAAATAATTAGTAAAGCTTATCTTTAATTTATAAATCAATCTATATTCGCATTCTTGCCTCTCATTTGACAATTAATTAATAACTTTAAGTGTACTAATTGAAATTCCCATCTATTAACACCTCTCCAACCAGTGATAATTTTTCCCTCATTATTTAAAGGTAATTATAGCCGACTACACAAATTATACGTATCAAGGGTTATAGAGCGGAAAACAATTTAAAAACGGTAATGAAGAAATTAACATGACATTTTTAGGCAAGGTGAAAACCCATTTGACCGAAAATAAAAAAAAGGTTAAATCACGAAAACTAGACATTATATAAATGATTCAACACCTACCCATTCCGGCAGCTATTCCTGGTATTTCGATGTCGTAATAGTAGCATATATACGACATGAGAATAAAGTCCATGTAGCTTCGGTGACTTGGGAGGTAGAGGACAGGACACTTGCCCATATCCTTGCGCACATTCGCCATGCTCGCCGAATTGACATAAAATCCATCGCAGATTCGCTTTCCAATCGCTGTGATAGCGATTCCACACCATCTGATTATGGCCATATTTCGCTCCAAGCCAATCTCTTCGATTATGGCCTTTGCCTGTTGTTCGAGCTGTTTTACAGACTGGCCGGATTCTTTGGCATAATGCTCCACAATGGAGCGCAACTTCTCACTCTTGAGGACATGTTGCTTTAGCTTTTGAGGATTCAGGTAACGCTCGAATTCGTAAGCCACCTGAGGATTGAACTCCCTGGTCATGGAGGCCTCCTTTCCCGGGGCTATGATGTTTTCAAAGTTTCGCATGTAATCGGCGGCGGCAGGGGGTGCCTGTTTCTCCTGCCGATCCCTGGACTCTCCGCCTCCGCCTCCTCCTTTTACCGCTGCCGGGTTCCTTCCCATCTTTATACAATTTACCTGCAAAAATAGAAGAAACAACGTGCGTGCTGTCAAAAATGCTTTTCAGCAAAAAAAAAAGGAAAAATGGAAAACGACGTCGCCTCGAGTGCGGTTCTATTTGACGAATCAACTGTCAAGCGACCGGCCTCACTTAACAGGCATCTTGACACACAGGCATACTGTCATATACCTGCACACTTCTATATAATATTGACTGAGATATCGCCTGCACTCGGAGAAAATATTTGCATTGAATTTAGCTGACAGACGATAAGGGTGTTGAAAAGATAAAAGTCGTCTGAGAGCTTAAGCCTCTGGCCCAAAAACGTGTAGAACTACAATAAAATATATGACTGATTTAAAAATTGAATACTCTGTAAAAGAAACATTTTCTTGGAGTGCATAACTATCCACTAGGTTTATTATCTGACCGATTCTACAAAGTTGAAGTAATCAACGAGCAACCATTGCGTGCTAAAGGTCTTTTTTTCCACTGCCTAATTTTTTAAAACATTTTTAAAAAGAGAAGGCCCGTACTTCCAAAAACAACTACTTTTATTAATTTTTATTTTATAATTTATCAAATTTTAAGAGCATAAAATATGGGTTAAATCTACAAACATCTGACCTATCTCACAGTGAGTCTTGGAGGATCCAAGCTCAGAGCGTGACACGGCACGTGCTCACTACTGGCGGTAAGATAGTTTCGACGTCACTCATCAGGTGAGGAACAGCACCTGGGTGGGAGTGAATCGAGTCAACAACAAAGTACTATAGGGCCATAAAGTCACACCCTCTTACGCCGCCACGGCCAAAAGATAAAGCCAAGAAGGCACTTGATTTGATTCAAAATCAAACGGGTTGGCAACAAGGCCTAGATATTTAATTATAAATGAAAATGATTGGAAACATTTGTGAACTATCCCAGGCAAGCAAACGCACACACACTGAAAATAAATGTGTAAATATAGAAGTCGTTGTTTGCGAAATGCATTTAACACATTTCACTTAGCCATTTAGCCGGTAATTGCAATTTAACACGATTAGCGAAACTTCACTACCTGTTTTGTTTACAAATGAAACAAAATATCACTTACTGTCCGGGACGGTAATGCAATTTTAGTCACTTTCTATTTTTGTTAGTACATAAGAGCTTTGCAGGGGATCCAAGGCATGACGACTATAATGTCATATATTTAAACGCTATCGAACTAAATCAATTTTTGTCACCTGAGATAACAGGTTGTTGTTCCCAAAAAAAAAAAAAAAAGAAAATAAACTACAAACCAATTAAAAAGTGATTCACTAAGGTGATAAGGGAACACTTGGTGATTAATCTGCCAGCCAGGTGGTTGAATATATGTTTTTTTTTAGGGTAATAGACCGTTGTTACGTGTTTATTTCACCGGCAAGGATACGTACTGGGGAAAATTCGATAGAAGATGCGCGCGGTGCGAATTGTGCGAAATTTAATAATATCTTTCAGACCCGGTTTCCAGGTGAGCGTTTCCAGCTTTTAATTCACAATTCGCACTTTGTTTCAACTCTCTCTGACCGATTTATATTCAATTTGTTGTTTTTGTGCACTCTGCGGCGGCTGTTTTTGTGGAACATCTGCGGACTGCAAGCAGCTGCGGTCGATATTTGAGGCCTTGGCGGTCTATGCACGATACGGCAGACGTCATGCAGGAACGTTTTTAGGGGGTGGTTTTATTCAAAGTATTCAAATAATTTTCAGAATATTATTTAGGAGCTTGTAATACTTCTCAATAGATTTAAAACAACATTTTGTTAAAGAAACATCTATCTAAAATATGGATTCTACATGTGGATACGTTTATTTGACTCAATATGTAGATACACTTTATGAAGTACATGTAGATGTACTTTTTTCTCACTTTTATGAATTCTCTTAACGAGAAATAACGCATTTTACCTTTAAAAGTAAAAGTATTGAGAAAAAAGTATAGTAGGATGTACTACTTAATCAGTATCTACTGTCTACTAAACTAAAACTGGTTTGAAGCTTTCGCCGCCAACTTTGCCACATATCAGGTGGCAACGCAACGTCTTGGATTTATCGCAACCCACTCGTCTCACCCCACCTCCACTACTAAGTGTTTGTTGCTGTTGGTCAGCGGGTCTCTGGATTTGCATTGCGCAAAGTGCAAAACTCAGCGGAAAAGATCACATTCGGCATGCCGTTTTGGAGCCACGTACTGGAAGCGCTTTTGGCGCTGGTCCACATCCTGACCGATCGGCTGCTGGAGTTCGCCTTGGGCTGGTATCTGGGACCATATAGGCGAGTTCAGGGACCTCCCAGTGCTGAGCAACAAGCTCTGTTGTCCAAAAGTGCCGTGGAACTTGCTCAACTGATACGGGAGCGAAAAATCCGAAGTTACGACATCGTCAAAGCCTACTGTGAGCGCATCGAAAATGTGAACCGTGATCTCAACGCTGTGGTGGATGGCCCCTTTCCAGAGGCTTTGGAGCAGGCTCGTGAAATCGATCGAAGGTTGTCCAAAAAGGAATACAGTGATGAGGACTTCCGGAGGCAGCCCTTCCTAGGTGTTCCCTTCACCACCAAAGATAGTACATCTGTGGCGGGGAAACTCCATACGCTGGGATTAGTATGCCGAAAAACTGAAAGATCTGCCACGGATGCTGAATGCGTTCGTCTGATGAAGGAAAGTGGCGCAATCATTATAGCCACTAGCAATGTTCCAGAGGTCAACAAGTGGATTGAGTCCAGAAACATGCTGATTGGAGGCACCAACAACCCCTACGACCTCCGACGATCCGTGGGAGGTTCTTCTGGTGGCGAAGGTGCTCTTATTGCTGCCTGTTGTACTGGTTTTGGATTGGGAACGGATATTGGAGGTTCCATAAGAATTCCAGCCTTTAATTGCGGCGTTTTTGGACACAAACCCACAGCTGGAGCAGTCAACATGGCGGGTTGCACCTTCAGAACTGGAAAAGAGAAGGAAACAATGGTCTGCGCCGGTCCAATGAGTCGCTTTGCCAAGGATCTTTTGCCAATGATGCAGGTGCTGGTGGAACCAGAACTGAAACCCAAACTTAAACTTGATCAGGAAGTGAATTTGAAGAAATTGAGATACTTCTACGTGGCTTCCAATGGCATGGCTCAGTGTAATCCTATCAACCGAGAAACCGAGAGGGTTATGTACAAGATACGCAAACACTTTGAAAGAATCAATGGACAGGATGTGCGACATGCCAACGTACCAAACACCAAGTTGACTGGAAAAATGTGGCGTTACTGGATGACTCAAGAGCCGGCTAACTTTAATCTTTTGCTTGGTAACGGAGCAGAACTCAATCCATTTGTGGAGCTATTTAAAAAGTTACTGGGTCAGAGTGACTACAGCATGGCTGCTATTTATGGACTCATTGACAGTGTCTTGCCGAAGGAGTCTGAGAAACTGATGCGTGAGGCCACCGCCAAGTGCAAGAAGGCAGTGCAGGATCTGCTTGGTGATGATGGAGTGCTTTTCTACCATAGTTCTCCCAGAACGGCTCCTTTCCACTTTTATCCGCTGGTTAAATTCAACGACTTCGCCTATTTCAGCCTGTTCAATGTGCTCCGTTTGCCAGCTACCCAGGTTCCCATGGGTTTGGACTCGAAGGGAATGCCTCTGGGAATTCAGGTGGTGGCCAATTTAAACAACGATCGTCTTTGTTTGGCGGTGGCAGAGGAGTTGGAGCGGACTTTTGGCGGATGGGTGCCACCATTTCCCCTGAAGCAGTAATCGCTGTGAAAACAACAATTGTTATCTTTAGGTGTTGGTAGTATTTGAGACTGTCGCTTTGTTACAGGAATTTAATAAATGATTTCTTTTATATAGCTTTTTGATACAGTTTGTTTTTACTATTTTGTGTACGATTGTTACAAAGATTAATTGCAAACAAATGATAATAAACATTACCATATGTTTTATAGAGCTGCCCAATCAATTATTTTTATTCCAGTCCGGCAACTCTTTTTGGACTGGTCACACTGCTGGAAGCTCTGGAAAATGGCGATGGGTCTAATTTTAAAAGCAAGCCCGGGAATATTATTTAAGCTTAAAAAGCAAAAAATGTAATTATCATATTTTTGAAGAGCTCCCTTTAATTCCTTTATGATAAAACAAAAAAAAGCGAATAATTTTAATGAAAGCTTGATATGCTTAATCATTGTGGAATATATAATTCAATAATATAATCCTGTAATAGCAATATATAGAAAGAAGTTCAGCCGGTATCTATTTTTTTTACAAAATTTTTAAACAGGTGAAATATGAATTTGTTCTTAAGATTTATTGGAATAACCTAATTACGTGATTTTACAGATTTTATGGCTTTTGTTAAAGCTAATTAGGCCTCTGATTAAAGTTTTTCTCCTCTATCGATTCGATATCTGAAATTACTTCATATCCCAAAAGGTCCTACCTTTGAACTGTGTTAGGCGGCAGTGATAAATGGAGATGGTGTCAGGAAACACTTAACCCAAAACTTGTCCGAGCTTTCCTGGAGCCGGGGAATTGGTTTGGGGGCTTGAGAATGTTGTCGCGCTGTCAACAATTAATTTGTCCACACACGCAGACACACACGCACCCAACATTGACATCTTTTGTGGACTCCCTTTCTGGAAATTGCAAGATGTGTGCACGGTGTGCAGAGTGTCCCCAACCCCTAAGGTCATGGCCCACAATGTCCAACTCCTTTCCTAAATATAGATAAATGCACTGGAAGAAGGACACATCTTACCTTAAAAGTAACATCATAACTAAAGTCAAATTTGTAGGTCTATACTTCATTTATTGAAAATATAAATAGTTTATTTTTGTTTCTGTTAAATTATTTTTTAGAATATTATACCAAAAAGTAGCACAGAAGCTCCTTCTGTTGGGTGGCTGCCTGGGTCTTCTCCACTTCGTATTTCAAAGTCTGTCTCCTCACGGCCATAAATTCAGAGCAACATGAATGCGACTTTTCACCCTGTCTCAGTCTCATCTGGCTCACTTTGTCTAATTTAACACTACCGTCCGTTTCACCTTTGGGTCCATTTCCGCTGACCAAGCGGAAAATATGCCTTAATACTTCGAATGGTTTAGCTTTGCAGAAGTCAAGTGCGGACGCGTGTGCAATTGTCCAAAGTATTACGACTATTTCTGTTATAGCCTGCTTTTGTCCTTGTGTGGCCCTTCTGTTTATGTCCTTGCCTTGTTTTCGATTCGGTTTGGGTGCGTTTCTGTTTTTGAAATATTAACGACGCCCTTTTGCTGTTTTTTTGGCCCCCATACTCGCCCTAGTTCATAACTTTGCTTTCAAGTGTTTTTGCCTGCATTTTATGTATTTGGGGAGGATTATCTTTTAACAACAGATTGGCTACCATAACATACCAAAAGTAAATACAAATATGTTCAATTGTTGGTATACCTGTAAAATCGTTTAAAAAATTTTACAATAAAAATGTATTTAACAAATAGTTTCATACAATATTTTTAATAAATGGGCTATATTTTTATCAAAATTGACTTTAACATACCATACCTACGTCGACCTTTTTTTAACAAACTAAACTTTTAAATTCCAGTGCCGACAATAAAAACACCATGTTATCCTTTAGCTTTTTGTGACTCAAATGTGAAATTATGAACCACTGGAAAATACATGGCAGATTTTCAGTATCCACGCCTCTGCCCTGAGCCTTTGACAAATCCACAAATCCAGCTACTAAACAGCAATTTTTTATGAACTCCTCTAAAGCCCCGTCCAAAGGACATTTGTCTATGCAAAGGAAAAAAGTAGTTGGACTTTCAATTTTTTTGTCATTATTTGCTGTTACAAAAACGTCTACATTGTTGAAATTCCTTTTGCGAAAATTGCCACGTGACACAAAGGCGTCTGGAGCACACATAGAAAGAGCGCCTTTTATTGGCCTGCTCCGCCGAATGTGGTTGGGATTTGGGGTGTCCTGGCGTTTTGGTAGGCGGGTTTTGGCTGGCTGGTCAGTTGGGGTGGGGTTTTTTGGGGTCTGCCCGAATACAATAGGCCCGAAAATGACGTTGCAACAATTAATGTGAACAGTTTTGCAGTCGTCCTCGGCGCTGTCGTCGTTGTTTGTCGTGATTTATAACGTGCATAAAATTTGCGGTCCCTGGCAAGCAGCACCTACCCGAGCCACAATGCCAACCCCGAAAATTTGTCAAGGGAAATTCGACTAGAGTTGTGTTATTTAGAGGATCTAGTTCGGTTCGTGACTGATTAACTATATGAGTTTGAAGTTCATATGTAAGTAGGTTTTATCAGAAAGGACAAATATAATTTATACATTGGCTTTATTATGAAAGACTAATTTTAATATATACTAGTTTATTGATAGTTATTTTTATTATATTATTTATGAAATATTAGATCCTAAAATAATATATTATGAACCACTTAAATTCAATTATAAGATCACCTCTGTCTAATGTTTGAGCTTTTTAGCACGGGTAAAGTACCCCCATTTATCCCGCATCGTAATTTATTGATAGTTACCAGTTTCATTCGCTTCTAATAAGCTCACCCACTTCCACCCACTTTCCCACTCTCATCCATGGAATTCCACACTGTCTGGGGGTGCATATTTGAAAACTATTTTCATTGCGTGATAATTTATGGGGCAAATACAAATTACATAATCGTTTGGCCATTTATGCAAATTAATTGAAAACTGCATCCTCCTTCTAGCTTCCTCCCTCCTTCACGATTGTTACCCTTCGTTTTCTTTTTCAATTTGTCCGTGTATATTTTTGCAAATCTTTGTCTGCCATTTGCTTGGCTTTGAAGCTATTTGAGGTACAACATTTTCTTGCCTTTTCTTTGGCATTTTGCAGTTGGTGCATTTTTTTCTTTCCAATTTACAATAAAATTCAATAAGGTGTTGGGGATGGACTTAATGGAGATTGACTGACAGTAACTGCCAAATGTGTTCCGGGGCTTTATCCCAACGTGAACGCCTGTGTGTTTCGGTGTGTAATGCAATTTTATGTGTGCCTGTATATAATGTATTGGTTCGTGTGTGTATTCTCATTTTTTGCGAATCTAAATCTGGTCCGACCTGGCTGTAAGCTATTTCGTTTTACCAAAAAACGAAAAACTGGCAAGAAATGGCAAAGGTTGACATATCCGGAAGATAGAAATGCAATACCATGAATGGAATATTTAACTCAATATATTTTCATTCTTTAAAAATGTTCATAAAAAGTATTTACAATTTTTTCTTTCCTAAAATTCTTTATTCTATCTAAACACTTATTTTTATGAGTATTTTTCATTACTTCAAACGCCATTTCAAGAGCAACTGACAATCTTTTTGAACACGCATACGCCCTGTTGCACCCTCATAAAATATATTGTCTCCTTTTCATTATTATCTCGTGTCTCGTCTTTCCTACCCCTTATGGGTATGGAGAATTTTTTTAATTTTTGAAAACTAGCAAATATAACAAATTGCGAGGGCTGGCAAAAACACAGGCTGAGAATGAGGGGTTGCAGTGACTCCGAGTTTCAAGCTCCGCACAATCAGCAAAAGTCAGCCAGCTATGAACAAAAGTTAAACAGACAAAACGAAGTGCAAAGTGCATTGGGGGGTGGAAGGCATGGGAGGACTTGCAGTTGACATTTATAAATTTCACACGCAGGGCGCGTGAAATAGCAAAGCCAGTTTAAAGTTGAAACATTTGCGTAATTAGCGGCAGGCTTTGGCGTTGGTGGCAGCTCTGAAGGTGCAACGGCGGCAAAGGGAACTGGAAAAAGGCGGCAATAAAAGTGCCGCGAAAACAAGTCAAGGCAACAACTTTAAGTGTTGGCGCAAATTACGTACCGAGAAGTTAATTAAATTGTAACAATTTCTCTATTTTTTCCCCTTCTTGGCCGTGTTGGCTTCTGGCCAAGTGCATGTTTGCAAACTGAAGCGGCTGACAATTAACTAATGTCAGCGGTGTAAAAGTTCCAGCCGGAAATGTGGGGGGTTGGTCGAGAGACATATGAATCGAGACTTTGGATTTGGGTTCCGGTTTTTAGTTTTCAATTATTTTGAATCCTTTGAGAACTTTATAAATAAAATTAATCAAGTAAGTCGTTATTTTCAATTTACGCATTATATCAACAATTTTAATCATTTTAAAGGGGTCTATTAAGTATTTTTTTCTTATTTCTTTAAGTGTTCTTTAAGGTATTGCTTTATTTATCATTAATTTTTCCGTAACGCCATCATTTAACAACCCACTGACATCTGTCTGTTATATTGTGCGTAAAGTCGGGCGATAAGCAATTTTTTTTAGAGACACTCCCACACCCAATTGTCCTGCCATTTCGGATACCAGTAAGTGAGGATTATCAATCGCGAAATCGTCAGCATCGTCATGCGAATCATCGACATAATGGCCGCCGTTCGTGGCACGTTTTTCGCTTTATTCTGTCTGCTTATGAGCATTATATCTGCATTGTCACCTTGTTGGCCATTTAACATGAACGGTGCGGATGTCCTTTCCTGGATCCACCCACCTGTCCCTGTTTCCCTTATCGTTTTCGCTGTACGGAACGTGAAAGCCGCATTCTCTTTGCCATGGGTTTAAGGACATCACTGACATTGTTACTTTTACGGACACTCCTCCCTCCATTGTTGCGACTTCCCATGTCATGTTATTCGGGCTGGTATAAAAAAAATCGGATCCTTTGTTTCCCTTTTTTTGATAGATTCACTTTCTGTAGTTTTTTGGGACGAAAAATTTGCCCGTGTGTGTTCGATTCAATTAGTGAGTGAGCCTCCGTAGGACGTTAGTCTAATCATACACTATTTTACGTATTTGGTATTCATAAATTACATAATAAACCATAAGTTTGTTTGATTTTTGAAAGCTTTTGATATAAAAAATAATATGGGCTTTAAGTTCAATCCAAAGTCAATACTTATACCCTATCTACTCTATGTAATATTCTTAAAATTTAAATGATTTTTCCAAGTGTAGTACCGTAGAATGAGAATCAACAAAAAATTCTCACCCAAAACATGCTTCGCAGTTATCCTAACGTGCTCATTTGAGTGGAATCACTTAATGGTTTTATGCGCTTATCATTATCCTCCCAGAGACGAAGGCTGCAAAACGGATAGCAAATGCCCAGGACCTCGTCGGAAAGAGACGGAGGCAGCCGGGAGCGAACAGGACAACAACTACTCGTCGCCGCAGTTGATTCAATCAAATTTTTGTCATGAGGGAGAAAGAAGCCCGCGGACATTTTTATCTGGCGGATGTTTGGCTCGCTGTCAGCGCTAAAAATGTTTGTGCCTCGTCATTGTTTCAATGCGTACATGTGCGAAATGCCCCGCCCCCCACCCACGAAACACAGTGCGATTTCTGCGCCTAATGTCTCACTTTTTGGAGCGTAACGGAGAAAGGTGAAAGGTCCCGGGCATAGCCCACAAATAAGGAAGTAATATGTCGCCGCCATGGTCATCAAATCCAGACGGGGGTTCATCCTGATGTGGGAATGTAGTTTGGTGGTTGGTTGTTGGTTTGAATAAATGGCGGGATACAAAAACCATGGTGCACTGAATAAAATATCAAGTACAGAAATTTCTCTAATAATTTTGAAAGTTTATAAAATCACTTATAATAACAACGTATAAAAAGTGGGAGGATCAGTACGTTTTGATTTAATATAAGGCTTTAAAACGAGGGAATGCAACAAGTCACCTTTCCGCAACTCTGTGATCACGATTACATCAAGCAATAGTGCCCCATTTTGAATTAAAATTAAATTTAATTAAATAATTATAACGTAACATTACCGTGTTAAATTAATCCCATTAGAATGATGAATCTGGTCGGGTAAAATTCTTTCATTCAAAGTTTTCCCAATCAAAGTAAAGATGAAGCTTCGAAAACAATGGATCTTTCCCTTTACTTGTGCAGTTAATCAGTTTTTTTGGGAATCACACGGACAGGATATGAGCCAGACATGGGGCTGGCCACAATGGAGTGACTCCGTATATGAGAAAACCATTGAAGAGACATATAAATTATTTCATGTCATTACCCACACGGAGAAAATAAATTCTGGTTATAGAGTTAACGCCGTTAAATTTTGGGACAAATGGAAAAATGGTGCAGAAATCACAATGCAAAGGGAGCCTCCTTTTTATAGCTCAACATTTACGATTAAATCCCAAAATAGTCGCGGATTTAAATTTGTTATGGTGGTATACTATGATAGGTCTAGGTCAATAGGATAAACTTGTGTTTTGAAAAACGACCATAAAATAATAGAATTAAAATTTTTCATATACATTGTTCTTTAAAAATCCAATATAATTAATTTTTTTTTATTCAAAATAAAACTGAAGCTTAAGATACATAATATCTTACAATTTACCCTCGTAGCTTATGAATTATTGAGTGTGACCGAGGGACACGATATAAGCCAAACAAGGATTTGGCTTAGGAAGACCATTACACAGTTGTACAGATTATTTTCAATCGTTACCTATACTGAGAATGTGAATTCTGATTTTAAACTTAACGCTATTAGGTTTTGGGAATGTAAAGTTTTGTATGGAAAAATGGTGCTGACATTGAAATCGAAAAGGAGCCACCTTTCCGGAGAGCAGGGTTCACGATTAGATAAAGTAAACTCTAAATACCTTCGATTATTTTTAGGATGAGATATTTTAAATTATGATTTCCTCCATTTTATATAATAGCAAGTAATAAAGGAAATTTAACTTAATTTAAAAAATAAAATACAATGTATATTTTTATATATATTGTCCCGATAATTAAATGTAATTAATTTATAGCGTATTGTGGGTCTTATATTATTGCCATTTTCTCTTAATTAGGTAGAAGTAGAGTTAAAAGAGTATTAATGTGTTTCATAAGTGTTAGTCCGACATAATTGCAACTTATTCCACACCGTGATAAATTAATGACATTATAAGGATTTTCTCCGGTTGAGTTATGTTCAGAACTAATTCATCGTAAAATAGTTTTTGAATAATGATGGAGCTTCGGACACATTGGGTCTTATTGTTTGCTCTTGCTTTTTGTGAACGGTTTTTTAAAACACATGGACAGGATATGAGTCAAACAAGAGGCTGGCCAAAGCAATACGACACCGTGTATAGAAAGGTTATTGAAGAGGAGTACCGTTTATGTAGAAGAGTTACCCATACGGAGACTATTCGGTTTGATTTCATTATTAACGCCATAAGGTTTTGGGACGTGTGGAAAAATGGTGCTGACATATGGATGAAAGCAGAGCCACCTTTCCGGGGAACAGTTTTTACGATTACGTCCAAGAATAGTCGCGGATTTAAGTTCAATGTGGAGATATTTTACGATATGAGTACCTACCAATATGGCAAAAAGTAGAAATACGTTTTGTAACTCCACAATTAATTGACACAATAAAATCAGTTATTATTCAAGCAATTTCTAGTTCCAGACGTGGTATTTTGCTAGTTTGCGGTGGGTTCTTGGATTAACTAAGGGATAAGAAAATCATGGTGCACTGAATATCAAGTATAAGTAATTTTGGAGATTATCCTTGATCCTTATCCTTATCCACACCTTAAGATATAGAATTAACATTAATCACAACACTCATATACTGAAAAAAATCTTTAAAAATATAATATATTTTTATACTATTGTTAATTTCTTTATATTCTACTAAATATTAATAGTACAATTGAATTTTTTTCACAAAGTCTTTTTTTTTTCAACCATGACGATAAAATTGATTTCTAAATATCAGCTGCGCATAATGAAAAGTGTTTGATATTTTTCATTATTTGGAGTATGATAGGATGTAATAATGGAAATTCAACCTAGTTTCATGAAAAAAATTAAAGACATAAAGCTTACATTTTAATCTTCTCTGCATAGCTTCTGCTTAAATATCCATGTTAAACTAATGGAATTAAAATAATTTTCTCCGGTTGAGTTAGATTTTGTTTAGAATTTCTTTTAAAATCACAGTTTTTTAATAAGGATGGAGCTGCAAACACATTGGATCTTATTGTTTATTCTGGTTGCTTGTCAACTGTTTATTAAATCATACGGACAGGATTTAAGCCAAACAAGGGGCTGGCCAAAACCATATGACACCATAGATAGAAGAGTTATTCAAAAGGACTTCAAATTATTTGAAACCGTTACTTATCACGATACTATAAATTCTCAATACATAGTTAACGCCGTTAGGTTTTGGGATGTATGGAAAAATGGTGCTCATATTTGGATGTTAAAAGAGCCACCTTATTATCGGTCAACGTTCCTAATTACGTCCGCGTGGAGTCGCGGATTTAAATTTAATATGGAGATATTTTACGATAAGAGAATTACCCGTCAGCCAAAGCGAATAAACAAAAGAAAATTTTAAGAAAATTGTATTTTAGTTTATCGACAATAGTAAAAAATGTCCTATGTTTTAAGTTAAAGGAAATCGCCTGATGTTATTAGCAGTACAATTCCATTATAAATTTGAAGCCATAGCTTCTTTTGGAGGTAATGCTATATTTGAAACTTCGAAAAGGGTGATAACTGTCTACAACAATGGTTGCGCCAATTTTCCACATGTCTTTAAATTTAACAGCATTAATTTAACACTAAGCAGTTTGTATACTTTACAGTGTCTTCATAATACACGAATTGAAAGAATGCCCAATCTTTTTCTACGTTTTTTCTATTTTTGTTCCTCTTTTGTAACAATTCATTTTTACGTAGAATCCCGCACCCACTTGCGAGGTAATGGTGACATTAAAACTTTTAAAGGGGGGTTCGTTTCCCATATTGATGATTGCTCCAGTTCTCCATTGGTCTATAAATTCCACCGCAGTTATCTCAAATTCCTGATTTATTTTTGTCGTCCGGCTAACAGCACGACGCGTATCAAAATCGGCTCTTATATATTTCTCGATGAATATTTCATCGCCTCTCCTTATTTCGCCAAATGTTTGGGAGCTATCTTGTCCGAACGACAGCCTCAAAAGGCAAAACACAACAGTAGCAGCCAATAAAACACGATATCTCCACTCTTCCATTTTTGTTAAAGTGCTTAAAAAACCCAGAAAATATTCATTTTGTGTTTATTTAGGAACGGTTAAGGTAGATTTTGCTTGGTACTTAAGGTACTTATCTTGGAACAGATTATAAAATTTCAGGAATTTCGTAAGTTTTGTAAATGAAGCACATGGTTTTAAGCTTTAAATGTAGTTATATGGATGATCGATCTGTTATAATAAAAATATAAAAAAAAAAAAAAATATATCTTGAGATTTGAATTTTAATAGAGCCCAAGAGAAAGTTACCATTAGATTCAGTTGTATTGTTGTATTCAGTTGTATTATTCAGTTGATTCAATTGTATCGTATTAGTAAAAACGTAGACTTCATGGGAGTATTTGTAAATGTAAATTATATTTATTTGTGAAGTTGATTTACATTTATTGTTAAAGTATTTTTTGAAGGTTTAGGATATTTTTATATATTAGACAAAAATTAATCCCAAGATACTCTATCTCTCCAATAGATGTCTATACTCGCTCAGGATTTGTTCCTCTTGAATCAACGGCAGATCCAAGTACTCCAAATGATTGCCGGACAAGTCCTCATGAAATCTCTTAAAGGCGGTATACGACTCCATTTCCAATTTTGCCTTTCCCAAAACCGACTGAATGAGGCACAACATATCATTCGACAAGTTAACAACAGGAATGGATGAATTGGTGCTCGGTCTGTTGGATCCCGAAGGTGCATACTCTTCTAATAGCTTTGTCATGGCAGAAATTACTCTTAGCAATTCCTCCTCGTTGGAGAAACTCTTGAGTAAAAATTCAACAGATTTCTTGAAATCATTGCTAGTGGTTTCCAGAGCTGCTCGAGCGGATGGCAGATCAAAGCCAAGTTGCTGAAGGGTTGAAAGTAGAGTCTCATCCGCCACAGGAGTGGTTGGCAAATTGGCTCTGAGATCGTTGGAATGACGCTGAAGGAGTTCCAGGCTTTGGTCTAGATCATTATGGGTGCGACGCAACGCCTCGACTATTAACACCCTCTCGTAGCCCATTTCCATGAGGCGGCAAACGCTTCTGGGATCCACCCAGTCTCCGCCGGCATTCGCCTCTCGCATTTCTTGGTTTACCCTTCTTGCTGGAGCAGCATTGCGGCGTTCGGCCTTCACTTTTTCCCTGCGTTCTTGGATAAACTGTATGGCTCTATCCACATTTCCGGCCGTTGACCGTAGAGCTAACCTGGCATCGCTTTCCTCATAGCCCATTTCTAGCAGAGCCGAAAGATGATCATCGTTAACTTTTAATTCATCCAAAGCCCTGGACGCTTCTTCCAGCTTCTCATAGGCCTCGTCCCTTCGATTTTGGTGGAAGAAAAGGACACCTTGGAGAAGGTGCAACCTCATGATCAAGGCTCGTTCAGGGCAACTTGAGCCCCGGATGGAGTACAATCGATCGAATTGATCGCCATAGCTGCGCCGGAAACTTTTCTCGCAAATATCCAAACGTCGCTGGGCATCAGGAAGTTGGGTAATATTTTTGAGGCATAGGTAACACCACACAATGTCTAGGTTCAAAAGGGCGTAGTTGTCCACTGCATCTAAGAATTTGGAGTTACAGCGCGAAAAGAGTTCATCGGCCTCAAGGAGAAGCAGTAAGGCCTCATCGAATTGCTCCCTTCGCATGGCGGCTCTGGCCTTCTCGCAAAGTCCCATGGCCATCAAGAGTGAACGATTCTCATCTGGTGGCAGAAATATGGGACGTCCATCTTGATCCTCCATTTCCATGAATCGGTCATCGGCAGCAGCTATGACCTCGACATCGGCTCGTATGCGCTGGATGCGCTCATGGAGATCCTCACCTTGTTGTTGTCCACCCACGACCACCATGATCTGCTGGTTATTTTTTACGCCTTGGCTGGCCAAAGGCTTAAGACCATCAATAATGCGACCTCCGGATATGCACTTCACGTGACTGTAGTCACTCACGTTGAGCTTTTTAGCCACTTCCTTTTGCAAATCCGAGCCCAAACCGTTCAAAGGACACTTGATGTCCATCATTTGGGCAGTGCCGCCCTTGCTATCTACGCACCTCACATTAAACGTGGCCAATCCCGTTTGATTGAACTCCATGCGGGCGGCCAATTTCCTCAGGGCGCTATCCTGCAATTCAGTGAGGGCACATCTGCAATTGGAAACGCTTATTCCGAGGTCACCGCACAAATCCCCAGCCAGGCGATCCATCTCCGACTCAATACTGCCGACTCCCTCGAAGTAGTACGGCTCCTCCCACAACTTGATGTTACGCTCACGGAGACGAGCTCGCAGCCTGATGAACGTATTATCTATCTGGGACATTTTCCGTCTCTAATTGGCTTCACTCCTTCGAAAACTGACAAATTTGGTAGCTCAAAGCTTAAATTTTTCTGGCGTGTTTGTCAGAGATGTACAAATACGTCGATAGCTTTTTTGATTAAGTTTAAACTCAGTATCGAAAAATAAATATGCAATATCATTTTACATAAATTTATCGATTATTTAAAAATGTGCTTTTGTCAGTGCAAAAAGCTGATAATGGAATTAAGTAGTACTTGAAACAGTCCAGTAAACTTGATTAATTTAAAGCCGATAGATAATTTCTTTTGTTTTAATCGTCTTGAATTATTTGATTACTAACGAGGCGAAGAACAAGCTAATTTTATCAGTTAAATGGAAGCACTTGATTCTTAAAAATGTATTTTCCGTGTATTTGTTTTCTTCTATTAAGACGTTTAAGAAATATTCTTTTGAGGACTAAGATGTCTCCACCAGCCCCAATTTAGTGATTAAAATTTTTTTACTTTCACCTAAATACCTTTCGATTGGTAATATACCAATAATATAATATAATTCATTCAGATCGGATGCCTACAGGAAATGTTGAATTCTTCGGCTATATATAGAGTCTCCTCGCGCATATCAAGGCATGCAGGGCGTCACCTCGTGGACTACCGTCCACAGTGATGAAAGGAAATTTAATTATCAATAATAAAACACAAAAAATTATAGTTTTTATAAATGTTCCAAATATATTTTTATTTTTACATCGAATCGACGCATACATTGATGTTGGGAAGGAAAGAGTTGAATGACACTTTGACATTGTTGGTGGCACTCACAAAGCACTCACTGGTGTCAGATGGCAATTTGGCAATCAGCTTGAGTGTCTTATTAATCTGCCTGGTCAACTTCATTGTGGCCTTGAATAAGTTCCAGAAGCATTTGCAGGAATTTTTGGCGGTAGAGCTAGATGAGTCATCCGCGGCACAGAGCTTAGAACGCAGATGGAGAATGTCGTTGCAAATGCTGATGATCTTCTTTACTGAAGCCACAATTTTGGCCACATCCTTGGGAATAGCCGTGCCGCAGTTATCAATCGCATCCACGTAAGCGGTGCAGGAACTTAGAATCTCCACCACCTCCTTGATGATGCAGTTGGTGCCTCGAACTGTTTTGAGAGCTTTTCGAAGGACTTTCCTTACACTGCGAATAAAGCCAAGTTGCTCCACGTCCATGTAGTCCTCATCGTTGTCCAGCTCATCCAGAAGCTCATCCAGTTCTGTTTCCCAATCGAATTCACTATCCAAGCCCAATTCTTTCGAGGCAATAGCGTTGGCCTAGTGCCAAACATTTTATTAAATCTGACTTGCAATAAATTCTGCTAGACCTTACCTTGGTGGTCAACACAAATGTGGCCGAAACCAAAACCAGAAGACAAAATGTGATGGCTTTCATTTTGACTGAACAGTTGGCGAATACTTTAGGCCTTTGTTTTAGCCCCTATTTATATTAATTCCCAATCTTATCTGAAAAAACGGTTCCACTCAATTCCTCTATCTATTCAATAAGCTATCTTTGTTCTGAATTGCTACTCTTCAAAGTAAATACACATTTAAGAATCGAGATAAGTAATTAAACCACTAAACTTCAGAATTATCACAAAATACTCAGGGGAATTTATGATTAGTTTTATAAGATAGATAACTAATTGGTTTCGGGTAAATTTATTTAATTAAGATTTATTTCTCCAAAATTCTACCAATATTTTAGAGAACCTGGTTAAGGCTAGAGATAATTGGTTTGGATTAATTTTGGTTTTATTGATTAAGAAGTTTATTATATTATGCTTTTCGGCAAACTTCAACATTGGAAAAGAAGGAATTAAAGGATACTTTTACGCTATTGGTGGCATTCAAGAAACAGACGTTTGTGTCGGCAGGCAACTTTCGAATCAGTTTGAGGGTCTTATTGATTTTTTTGGTCAATTTTACGGTCGATCTAAAAAGCTTCCAGAAGCATTTGAACGAGTTTTTGAGATGGTGAAGAAAGGATTTATCTTTGGCACATAGCTTGGATCTCAAGTGAAGTATCTCGTCGCAGATTTTGATGATCTGCTTTACAGTATCGACAATCTTTTCAACATCCTTGGGAACCTCCGTACCGCAGGATTCCACAGCATCCACAAAATTAGTACAGGAATACAGAATATCAACGACTCCTTTGAAAACGCACTTGGAGCCACGAACTGTTTTCAAAACCCTATGAAGTATGTGTCTGATGGTGCGAATGAGCCCATAATCCTCCACTTCCATTAATTCTTCATCGTCATCTAGTTCATCCAGAAACTGATCTATCTCCAACTCGTAATCAAGCTCAGAGTCAGGCTCATAGTCCAAGTCTACTTCATTCGATGGATCAGAGTCGGCCTAAGGTAAGCAAATAAAAAGTTAAATAAAATAGTTTATTTTTCTTGCACCCACCTGTGCGGCGAATAAACAAGTGACCGAAACCAAAGCGAGAAACAAAAGAGTTATGGCTTTCATTTTACTGCACAGTTGACGAATATTTGAAAGCATTACTTTAGTATCGACCTATATACTGCCGGAGAAATACGCCGTAACGTCAATTTCCTTCATACTGGGCCATTAAGTGGCACCGAAATTTCTCCTGCAAAAATCTCACATTTTCGTTGGCAATTATCGCACCATATCAAGAAAACCAACCGCAAAATCTACTTGGGTCCCCTGTACGAATTCGGCGGCTCAGGACGAATTAAAAGCGATAAACCGCAGACAAAAAGGACCGCAATTGAATGGTCGCTGGGACGAGATCCCCGGTTTCAGGATACAATAGATGACAAAAGGAAAAAATTTGTTGCCATTGTCAGCTTAACGCGCTTGCCGCACATTGTCTGTGTGGGTGTATGTGTGTCTGTGTGTGTGCGACACTCTGGGTAATAAATGGTAACGTGTGGTTAAGGGTTAATAACTCCCACCAAGCCAGCAGAAAAAGAATACGAAATAAAGTGAATGGACAGGGCCAAGACGTTTTATAGGAAGCACAAAGGAACTTGGCAGTTGGCACCCCGCGACAGCTAGTGCGGCTGCTAATGAAAAGTTCCGTAGATGTTTGTCGTAGTATCCTTTGCAAGTCGGTTGTCAATATACAGACATATATATCTGTGGGTGATTGGGTGTCTGGTTAATCATTGGGTTAGGTGGTTTCCTACCCACTTTTGGAGGGCGAAAGTGCCACATTGAGGGTGATAAAGTAAATGACGGGGTTATTTGGGGTTTTTATTCGGGTTGAGTCCTCATCTTTAATTCGATTCAATGTAGTTGCTCTTTTATGCAAAGCTTTTTGCAGCAAATTCCATTACCAATAGAATAATTTATATGGTGTGAAAGTGCGATAAATATTTAAAATAAAATGAATGTAATGTATTTTCCAAAAAAAATAATAAGAAAACCTAAAACGCAGTCTTGATTAATATAAATGAGTCTTGAGCCCATTTTTATCTAAATAAAAGTTCCCTCACCCTTGACTGCCAAGTGCATCCTTCCTTACATCCTTCCTTGGGTTCCTCTTCACTTCCTTCCTCGTTTCTCGCCGGTTACTGACTTGTTTCTGTCTCGGCCGCATCTGCACTTGGCATAAGTTAAACGTCAAGTAAATGTTGCTGACAACCATGATGATGCATCGCTGCCTGCATGCGACACTCTTTGCCGGGACGGGACAGGACAGGCTCTTAAAAATGCCTTGTCCTGTCCCGCCTTGTGTCCTCCTTCCCCCCACCCGTGGTCATGCAGTAAAAATTAAACCAATGACATGTTGTCGGCAAAGTTTCTTCGGCACTAAGTGAGTTCCCACCCTTCGGGCATTAGACTAATATGAACTGATTTTACACCCGAAGAAGTTCCACCCGAAAGTTGACAAGTGACAAGTCACATTGTTGTCCATTAAATTAATGAAATCATTCCGCAACTTCTACAGGTCATGGTCATGGCGCACCCACCCATTGCTCTTTTTCGATCACGGGAAATTTGAAGTGTCTGTCCGGATTTGTGGCTCATAAATATTGAGAGCAACTCATCAGGAGCAGGCTACAGCTGCCGGTGAAAGGGGCGGAAGGACTGCAGTCAATTGTTGGTCATCAATCTTTCAAACAAATGCGGTTCAATGCCAGTGACAGCAGCAGCAAAAAACCGAGGGTTGGAACTTTGAATAAAAAGAAAGGAATGCCGAGAAAAGGGCGGCTCTGAAAAGCTGGCAAAAGGGCAAAAACAGATAAAGATGAGTGGCACAAAATAAAATTAACTGGAATTTGCAAATACCCCGTAGAGAAATGGCTTATTCCTTGACATTGCATGCATTTCTGAGAAAAGAACTTATTTTTAGAGATAGAAAAAGAATGGGTAAAAATTTGTGAAGGTTCAATGCAAGGAGGGTCCCAATTATGTCATTCTAATTTTTATAACTTAGCTTTAACTTATAAGTTACAACTTAACTTTTTAATTCACACCTGTCCTCTATGATAACTCTTACTCACTGTTGAGAGAGCATTTCCAAAACCAAAATGGCTCAGCCATGACAACAATTACTCATAATTTGTTGGCTGGGCTCCCAACTGCGGACCCATTTAATTCCATCTCAGCCATCCCCCAATGCCCAACCCTCCCCACTCCACCACTTTGTTAAACTGTTCTGACGGATGCCCTGGAAAGTGTGCTATGCATTTTGGCCGCTGATGTTTGCTGCTGTTGCTTCTGTTGTTTGCTCACTCATGTGCATAAAGTCACAGTTTTTCACAATTTCGGAGCTTATGGAGTGAGCTGTGTTCTCTGTGTACTTTTTCATGTGGCTGACTTTTGTGAAAATTAATAAGTTTGCAGCCCCTCGCCAATCTGCCAATGCCAAGCGAAAGTTCTGCACTTGATGGCCAAATAATTTGTCGTTCTTGTTGTGTGTGCGGGCGTGTGTGTGTGGCTTTATTTCCAAATCGTTAAGTCTTAAATAAACTCAGTTTAGGAGACTTTTTATTCCCGTTCTTCTCTTTCTCATTTTCGATTTGGGTAGATTTATTATGTATGCTAAAAGGCACAGCTATTTTGGGTAAATGACATTTTCGGCTCGCTGAAAATTTTCCACTTTACTTAGGGTAAATCGTGCATGCAGTATTAAAATGGAAACCCAATTCTTATTTTCTTTGGTTTAATAATAGAATAATTTTTTTATTTTGATGCAGTGGTCAATAAGTGTGTTACATTTTCTGGGGGATCTCCTTCATAAGTATGAAAATTGCATGGAGGGACAACACTGCCCCCAGCGATGGCTATATCTTGGCCAATTTTTATCCGATTATTGAACGGAATATCTTAAATGATTTCTATATCGATTCTTCATAATATTCTGCATTCTGCATAAAAATCCAAGAATACAATTTTTTTTATTTTTTTAATGGCTATATCTTGACCTCAGTGATGGCTATATCTTGGATTTTTAATATTTAACTTGTTGTTACTATTTGCTTTATCAAATTGTATCACAATTTTACTTGTTGGCATGTTATAGAACACAATGCAAAAATTTGTGTGAAAAACCCTCAGAAAAGTGCGGCAAGCAAGAAGGAATGTCAAAATGTTGTTCGAGGCCGCGGCGGCCTGTCTTATTTAGTAGCGAAAATTGTAATGGTCACCTGTGCTGCCCATTCGAGTTTCAAAAAAATTAGATTAGAATAACGTCTAATCTTAACGAAACTCTCCACTTTTATCGATAGGTGTTAGCAATTTTTTTTTGTTTTATTCATTCCTAATGTGCATACTAGGCGTTAGTACTTACCTTGACATTAGCCCTAGCAGCTTATTAGGTGCCTTCAAAAGTCTTTTTCTTTTTTGAGCTGTCAAACTAAGCAGACGCACACCTTAGTACCAGCTACACCATATCCATAAATCAAGTGGGTGAAACACGTGCAAAGTGATCACAACAAAATAAAACAAATTAAATCTGAAAAATCCCCACACATCATTGGAAAAATAAGTAAAGCAAAGACATCAGTAAAGTCGCAAACAAACCTAGCCTGGGATCAGGTAATGATTTTCAAGCTCGCCAGCCGAATTTTTATCTCAACCTTGTTTCCATAAGGCGTCTTCTATGGCCGAAAATCCACGAGAGTCCCACCCGCACCACCTGGATTCCATACCTGGATCATTACACATAGTTTTTATCAGGATGAGTAACCCTATCAAAGATAAAAAAAAAAACACCCACTTAGTCTATCCCGTCTACCTTTATTCGCAAATCAATACTGATACACCGGATAGGAGAAATTTCGGATATCACCTATAAATATAAAACGATATCAAAGTATACAATAGCGAACGAGAGTCGCCTTCCAATCGTTTATTACATTTCGGTTGTTGTTCACAAACACAAAAATTAAATTACATTAAAATATTACGAACTTATATTGAACTAGAAATTAAAAAAAAAAAAAAAAAAAAAATTAGATGTAAAAGAAATGAATACGAAAGAAATTATAGATATAGAAAAATAATAGTAATAATTATATTCAATTACATTAAAAAAGTATGAACTTATATTGAACTAGAAATTTAAAGAAAAAAAAAAAAAAAAAAATATATATAGTGAAAAGAAATTATGAATTCTATTAAAGTACATTAAATTCTACGAACTCGAATTGAACTAAAGAAAAACAAAAATGTAAATAAGGAAAGGCATGCAAAAAGAGAAATAATGTAGTTGTAAGATATATTTAAGAAATTCAACCTCTCCACTAATCAGCCCAACCTCTACGAGACTCCAACATGAAGGCCTTCATCGAGGATCATCACATTGGGGGTGAGTGAACAAAAAAATAAAACCTAAAAAAAAATAACTAAATACCTAACAGAGAAAATTTTAAAAGATAACTAAATACCTAAAAGAGAAAAATTTTAAAAGATCAGAATGTGTAGGAGGTTAAAAATTCTAAGAACTGGTTTGTAAGATTTAAAAGAAAAAAAAAAAAAATGTATATGAAAAAAAAAAAAAAACAAATTACCTATCAATCGGGCAATTATGCTATTCTGCCATGCTCATATCAATAACCACTAATAATCTCTGCCAAGCCGATAAGCTTGCAGACAGCAGGTGCTTGTTTGTTTTGCTTTCGTCATTTGTTTTTTTTTTTTGCTAGCCTAAACCTTCAAGTGCATTCGAACTCAAATAGAGCAACTTAGCATCTTAAAATTTGTTGGCAATTTTAAATCTCAAATAATGAATGAGGTCCACCTTATTATTATTATTATTATACTATATTATTAAGATAGGTTTTAGCCAATAATGTTAATTAACCAAAAATTCTAAGATCATACCTGAATTGAACATGAAATTACTTCTCTTTTATTATTGTAAGATCCTAAAGTTAAGCTGAAGTTTGTGAAAATATATTACTTTAAAAAAAAAAAAATAGAAGTATGAGGGAGTAAGTCAGTATTTCCGTGACCTTGGAAATGTGAGTAGAAATGATAATTGGGGTCTTAACAACAATTCTCTTAAGACTAAGGTAGGGTGGGTAGTGAAACCGTGTCCGAATTCTAACATCATTGTCGGCACATTTTTTTTTTTTTCTTTTTCTCTGTTGTGATTTCTTTCCTCCTTGTTATCATGCAATTCCTAAGCTTATCTTCTCGGGGGCAATGACCCCAAGTTTTCTTGTTTTTTTTTGTGCGTTCTCCACGATCAAGTGGAAATTTAGTTTCAGTAGGGACTCTTTAATGATTCTTGTAGTGATCAAATTTACTGATATTAGCAAAACCCACCCCATCTCCCGAAAGAGCTACACTTAATAAGGGTCCCGTTGCTAGTATCTAGTAAATTATGCAGTAGCTGGATTTGCCTATTATGGCAGCCCGAGAAAAACTTTGATACAGCTATGCAGGAGGTTACAAAGAATTTTGGCGCCCATACGGTGAGGCACGGTGAAAAGGATTCGTAATAGATTCAATAACCGTCGGCCCGTGGAAGAGTAGAACGTTAGAGCCGAAATAACATTTTTTTATTTAGGATTTTGCATTAACAAGCGGAGGCTTATTAATTGCGACCAAAGGAAAGAGGTTAACTTTTCGGAACACTGGTGCAGAATACTGTTGAACATCTAATTCTGAGTACTCATCCACAGTAAATAAAATTGCTCGTTTTGCTTTCGTATGAAAATTGGTTGTTAGGATAGAATATCGAAATGGTATACCCTTCTGGAATTTGGGGAGCTTGAATAATCGAACAACCCGACCGAAGAGTAAGGTATATAATCAGGGATATTTTAAAAGACCGGAGTCAAGCAACAAATATTCATCAAGTGGGATACATATAAGAAATGAATAGAATAGGTTCTGTTATTATGTTAGTATCGGCTGGAACACAAAAACATATGCGAGAGCGTATTTTTGTCCGTTGATATAAGCGTAGAAACAAAACCTTTTTGAAGCATTCTAGTGTAACCTAAGGTAATTGAAATAGACCAAACATATTAATTAAATAGAGAAAAAAAATAAATAACCTAAAAATTTAGAGGAGGGACAGTTAACAATATGCAGAAAAAGAAAATTAACTACTCACATTTCCAACAAAGGTCAACAAACGGAAACTTTTAAGTAATCAATCTATACAAATATAAAAAAAAATATTAATTTAAAATGCCAATTCAACGTACCCCGGAACAAAGTGGTGCAGAGGCAATACCGAACGTATGCGTTATTTGCGAAAACGTCATGGAAAATACGCAGCCATGTGTAATTACTAATTGCAAGCATATTTTTCATAAATCTTGTATGGAACTGAGATTTCATCCTGACAAGGAGAATGAATGTCCATCATGTTTAGCTAAAGTATTGAAAAAGGATGTACGAGTAGTAGTAGGAAACTGTTCTCCTGGTGCGAAGCCTGGAGAAGAAAAAGAGCGACAGTTAAATCGACCAAACACTAGGTCTGTGGTTAGACAGCTCCAGCTAGAGGAGGGAAATGTAGGTACGTCACAGATTCGGTCTGAGCAGCGATTGAACTGGGCTCAAAGCAACCCAGCAAGCGAGAGTGAAAGAAGCTTAAATACTCGGCCTTTAAATTATGAAATACCAAGGAATAGTCCACAACGGGGAAGATCACAGCGAGGCAGACCTCCAAGGCAATTTCCAAGAAATAATGATAATTGGGTACGACCAAACATAGAACACCTAGTTAGAGAAACAGTAGATAGAATGCTTTCTTCATTGGTACTAAGAAACGGAGTTGAAAATTCGATGGGTCAAGATCAAAGGGACTTCGATGTACCAAGCCCTAGAGCTTTTTCCTCAGGGCATACTAGCAACAAAGTAGCAGATATTATCCAAAAATGGGGAGTTCGGTTCGAAGGGACTGCGGAAGGATTATCAGTTGACGAATTTTTATATCGAGTTAAAGTGTTAACACGAGAACATCTTAATAACGATCTTGAGGCAATGGCCAAAAATGTTCATCAGCTATTAACAGGCAAAGCTAGTTCATGGTTCTGGAGATTTCATAAACGAACAGAAACATTTACTTGGAATCAATTTTGCACAGGGCTACGTGAACAATATAAAGAGAACCGCTCAAAAACAGAATTGCGGGAACAAATTCGAGCTCGAAAACAAAAACCTGGCGAAACATTTGACACATATTACGAAGCTATTTGCAAACTAATGGATAAGCTATCTGTTGAGTTTGAGGAATCAGAATTAATTGAACTAGTTCAGGGAAATTTACTTACTGATATGAAAGATAGATTATTATTTGAAGAAATATACTCCATCGATCATTTAAGACGGCTAGTACAAAGGAGAGAACACTTTTTACAAGAAGCAGGGCGATCTCTTCGCAACGTAACGAAATCAAAAGAGGGAGGACCTTATCGGGTATATGCAGTAGAGGAGATTGAGGAAAATAAATCCGAAAACAACAGCTTAGACATCTCTGCTATACAAAGAAATCCGGCTAACATAACTTGTTGGAATTGCGGAGTAACGGGACACTTTTGGCAAGACTGTCTAGGGGATAGACGTATATTTTGTTATGGGTGCGGGAAGCCTGACATCTATAAGCCCAATTGTATTTACTGTAAAACCAGTTCGGAAAACCGGAAATCCGGGGCATCTCAAAACAATCGGATGTCCCACCAATAAATAACTCGGAGTTTACAAATTTAAATAGATACACACTTTTAAATAAGAAACTAGAAGAGCGTATCATTACAACTCAAGATAATATACCAGATGCCAAGATAGAAAATGAGGTAGATACTAAGTTTAGGCCATATGAAGAACGTTTGAAAAATTATTATGAAGTTAGAAATAAAATTTTTTCGGAAAATATAATCCCTCGAAAAAGAAATTCGATTCGGATAAAGAAATATTATAAGAACCTTTGTAAGAAACAACATAGATTAATATCTACTATATTTCAAAATAATGCGGATAACCGAAGTTATGCTAGTGTAGAATTTTTAGATTTTACAGAATGGGGGTTACTAGACACCGGAGCAAATATTAGTTGTATTGGAGCTGAGTTAGCAAACCAAGACTTTAGTGGTGTAGGTGGATATAAATCAATAGTCTCCCAGGTTAAAACGGCGGATGCTAAACCACATCAAGTTTCAGGCATATTAAAAGTAGCAATGAGATATAAAGGAGAAGAAAAGGAAGTGGAACTCTATGTTATTCCGACAATTGCACAGCGTCTTATTCTCGGAATTGATTTCTGGCGAACGTTTCAATTAGCGCCCGGAATAGTGGGATCCATTGAGCCAGCAGATAGTGGGCAGGACTTTAACACCCCTAAAGAGGATCAATATCCGTTGACTGCCATGGAACTTCAGCAATTAGAAGCAGTGAAAGAAATGTTTCCCAATTTCGAAAAACAAGGTTTGGGGCGAACGTCCTTAATTAAACATCATATAGATACGGGAAATGCGTCTTCTGTTAAACAGAGACATTATCCTATTAGTCCAGCTGTGGAGAAAGTCTTATATACTGAAATTGATCGTATGCTAGAACTTAAAGTGATTGCACCATCTAAAAGTGCATGGAGCTCACCCATTCGAATGGTTATTAAACCAAATAAAGTCCGAATTTGTCTGGACGCTCGAAAATTAAATGAGGTTACTCTGAAAGATGCATACCCACTACAAAGTATTGAGGGAATATTTTCGCGTCTTCCAAAGGCAAATATTATTAGTAAACTGGATCTAAAAGATGCCTATTGGCAAATTGAATTAACCGAGGAAGCTAAACCCTTAACAGCGTTTACAGTGCCAGGTCGAGGATTATTTCAATTCGAAGTTATGCCTTTTGGTCTGTGCAACGCACCGTCAACCATGTGTCGTCTGATGGATGATCTTATTCCACCAGATCTACGATACTGTGTTTTCGGATATTTAGATGATTTGTGTATTGTTACAGATGATTTTCAATCCCATTTAGCAGTCCTTGTACGAATTGCACAGCAATTTCGCAAAGCAAACTTAACGTTAAATGTTAGGAAAAGCCATTTTTGTGTAACAAAAGTTAACTACTTGGGTTACATAATTGGAAATGGAGGAATATCTACGGATCCGGAAAAAATATCCTGTATTCTAAATTGGCCGGCTCCTCGTAACATGAAACAATTAAGAGGTTTCTTAGGAATTTGTAATTGGTACCGTAGGTTCATTGCTAGCTTCGCGGAGTTGTCATTTCCTATGACAGAACTGTTAAAAAAAAGTAGAAAGTTCACCTGGACGAATGAAGCGCAGGAAGCCATGGAAAAATTGAAAGTCCAACTTACTTCCGCACCCGTTTTGCAAAATGCTGACTTTACCAAGAAGTTTTTTCTTCATTGTGACGCTAGTGATTTTGGCATTGGGGCTGTGTTAGTGCAATTATCCGACGAAGGAGAAGAAAGACCGATCGCATACATGTCAAAAAAATTGTCTAAGGCTCAAAGAAATTATAGTGTAACAGAGCGGGAATGTCTAGCAGTTATTGCAGCCATCGAAAGATTTCGGGGGTATTTAGAAATGCAGCCATTTGAAGTAGTGACCGATCATTCTAGTCTAACATGGCTTATAAAACAACGAAAAAGTGCCACGGGAAGAGTCGCCCGATGGTTTGATAGAATGCAAGGATTTAAATTTACCATTTCTCATCGTAAAGGGAAAGATCATATCGTTCCAGATGCGTTGTCTCGAATGTGTGACGAGTCCATAGACAGTTTAGAGATGATAGGACCCGCAATTGACTTAGACTCACCAGCATTTATGGAGTCAGACTATGTCGAACTTCGATTGAAAGTAGAGCAGAATAAAGATAAACTTCCAGATTTACGTATACACGAAAAATTTGTGTATATCCGAACGGAGCATGCGACTGGTAATCCAGATCAAGAAGCCGATAGTTGGAAACTATGGGTTCCAGAACCATTACGAGCCCAGGCTATTTGGCAAGCTCATAATAGTGTTGTGTCTGCACACGGCGGAATGCAAAAAACTATAGAACGCTTGCGTCGCAATCTCTTTTGGCCAGGGTTATCTAAAGAAGTCAGAGATTACATTCGGAACTGTGAAGTTTGTAAACAGACAAAAGCCCCTAACCAAATATTAAGACCGCCAATGGGAGAACAAAGTATTTCCATACGTCCTTTCCAAAGACTATATATTGATATTCTCGGCCCATATCCCCGTAGTAAAAGAGGCAATACTGGATTATTTATAGTACTTGACCATTTCAGTAGATATCACTGGCTTTGTCCGTTAAAGAAAGCTACTACAGGAATTATTAACACATTTCTAGAAGAGCGAATTTTTTGTGAGTTTGGAGTTCCAGAGTCTATTGTTAGTGACAACGGCTCACAATTCAAAGCAAAAGAATTTGAAGCAATGTTGACTAAGTTTGGAATTCGACACATTTTTACCGCGCTATATTCTCCGCAAAGCAATGCAGCTGAACGAGTTAATCGCTCTTTAATTGCAGCTATTCGTTCCTATCTCAAAAATGATCAAACAGACTGGGATGCGAATTTAACTCGCATTTCGTCCGCTTTACGATCAGCTTTACATCAGTCTCTTGGATGTTCTCCTTATAAAGCTCTTTTTGGTTTCAATATGATTAACCACGCTGAAGATTACCGATTATTAAACAAATTATCACTTCTCGAAGAATCTCCTACAATGGATCGGCAAGAAAAGCTTTTATTGTTACGTCAGGAAATACAAACAAATAGTCGAAAAGCTTATGAACAGAATGTAAAACAGTACAACTTGAGAAGCAAGTTTGTGTCGTTTAAAGAAGGCCAAGAAGTGTTTAAAAGAAATTTCCAGTTGAGCAACTTTAGTCAAAACTACAATAAAAAGTTAGGCCCGTTGTTTTCGAAATGCAGAGTGAAGAAGAAATTGGGAAACGCTTATTATTTGCTAGAAACCCTGAGTGGAAAAGAGCTAGGAACGTATCATGCCAAAGATATAAAATGCTAATTCCAGCTAATCATGTCTCCGGATTACTCGACAGATTATCTGTGGTTGTAATGGTCACCTGTGCTGCCCATTCGAGTTTCAAAAAAATTAGATTAGAATAACGTCTAATCTTAACGAAACTCTCCACTTTTATCGATAGGTGTTAGCAATTTTTTTTTGTTTTATTCATTCCTAATGTGCATACTAGGCGTTAGTACTTACCTTGACATTAGCCCTAGCAGCTTATTAGGTGCCTTCAAAAGTCTTTTTCTTTTTTGAGCTGTCAAACTAAGCAGACGCACACCTTAGTACCAGCTACACCATATCCATAAATCAAGTGGGTGAAACACGTGCAAAGTGATCACAACAAAATAAAACAAATTAAATCTGAAAAATCCCCACACATCATTGGAAAAATAAGTAAAGCAAAGACATCAGTAAAGTCGCAAACAAACCTAGCCTGGGATCAGGTAATGATTTTCAAGCTCGCCAGCCGAATTTTTATCTCAACCTTGTTTCCATAAGGCGTCTTCTATGGCCGAAAATCCACGAGAGTCCCACCCGCACCACCTGGATTCCATACCTGGATCATTACACATAGTTTTTATCAGGATGAGTAACCCTATCAAAGATAAAAAAAAAAACACCCACTTAGTCTATCCCGTCTACCTTTATTCGCAAATCAATACTGATACACCGGATAGGAGAAATTTCGGATATCACCTATAAATATAAAACGATATCAAAGTATACAATAGCGAACGAGAGTCGCCTTCCAATCGTTTATTACATTTCGGTTGTTGTTCACAAACACAAAAATTAAATTACATTAAAATATTACGAACTTATATTGAACTAGAAATTAAAAAAAAAAAAAAAAAAAAAAATTAGATGTAAAAGAAATGAATACGAAAGAAATTATAGATATAGAAAAATAATAGTAATAATTATATTCAATTACATTAAAAAAGTATGAACTTATATTGAACTAGAAATTTAAAGAAAAAAAAAAAAAAAAAAATATATATAGTGAAAAGAAATTATGAATTCTATTAAAGTACATTAAATTCTACGAACTCGAATTGAACTAAAGAAAAACAAAAATGTAAATAAGGAAAGGCATGCAAAAAGAGAAATAATGTAGTTGTAAGATATATTTAAGAAATTCAACCTCTCCACTAATCAGCCCAACCTCTACGAGACTCCAACATGAAGGCCTTCATCGAGGATCATCACATTGGGGGTGAGTGAACAAAAAAATAAAACCTAAAAAAAAATAACTAAATACCTAACAGAGAAAATTTTAAAAGATAACTAAATACCTAAAAGAGAAAAATTTTAAAAGATCAGAATGTGTAGGAGGTTAAAAATTCTAAGAACTGGTTTGTAAGATTTAAAAGAAAAAAAAAAAAAATGTATATGAAAAAAAAAAAAAAACAAATTACCTATCAATCGGGCAATTATGCTATTCTGCCATGCTCATATCAATAACCACTAATAATCTCTGCCAAGCCGATAAGCTTGCAGACAGCAGGTGCTTGTTTGTTTTGCTTTCGTCATTTGTTTTTTTTTTTTGCTAGCCTAAACCTTCAAGTGCATTCGAACTCAAATAGAGCAACTTAGCATCTTAAAATTTGTTGGCAATTTTAAATCTCAAATAATGAATGAGGTCCACCTTATTATTATTATTATTATACTATATTATTAAGATAGGTTTTAGCCAATAATGTTAATTAACCAAAAATTCTAAGATCATACCTGAATTGAACATGAAATTACTTCTCTTTTATTATTGTAAGATCCTAAAGTTAAGCTGAAGTTTGTGAAAATATATTACTTTAAAAAAAAAAAAATAGAAGTATGAGGGAGTAAGTCAGTATTTCCGTGACCTTGGAAATGTGAGTAGAAATGATAATTGGGGTCTTAACAACAATTCTCTTAAGACTAAGGTAGGGTGGGTAGTGAAACCGTGTCCGAATTCTAACATCATTGTCGGCACATTTTTTTTTTTTTCTTTTTCTCTGTTGTGATTTCTTTCCTCCTTGTTATCATGCAATTCCTAAGCTTATCTTCTCGGGGGCAATGACCCCAAGTTTTCTTGTTTTTTTTTGTGCGTTCTCCACGATCAAGTGGAAATTTAGTTTCAGTAGGGACTCTTTAATGATTCTTGTAGTGATCAAATTTACTGATATTAGCAAAACCCACCCCATCTCCCGAAAGAGCTACACTTAATAAGGGTCCCGTTGCTAGTATCTAGTAAATTATGCAGTAGCTGGATTTGCCTATTATGGCAGCCCGAGAAAAACTTTGATACAGCTATGCAGGAGGTTACAAAATGAGCAGCGGCAGGCAAGTCCTTGGAGTAAAAATATGGATGGAGTGAGAAACGGCAGGCATAGACAGCGTTTAGATTTTGTCTTTTTTTCGCAAAAGGGGAAAATGGGTAAAGATGGAAGTAAAAATGCTTCACTGGGGCGCACATTCTTTGGCTGATTTCCGCTGGTTGTTATGGTTGTTAGTGGAGGATGTAATTACACTGGGGAAATTAATGTGTAAATATTTGATGTTTATATGTATATATTCTGTAGTTTTATAGTGGTTTTAAGGAATAGTTATTTAAGTAATTATTTTCTGTGAATCTTTGGAAATTTAAATGTATGTATCGAATTTTATACTTCTAACTAGTACTTTGAATTGAAGTGTAAAATTATTTGTAAGTTGTTGCCATGGCTATATGTTGTTGTCATCAACAGTCAGCTACATTATCATTGTAGCTGCAAGTGGCAGTTGTTTTTGTTTTTTTTGCAACTGCTGCTGTTAGTGCCACTGCCACTGCTTCTGCTGCTGCCTCTGCATTTGCTGTTTGTCCTCATTATCGTTTGTCCCATGCCAGGCCAGGCTCCGCTCATGTCTTTTGGCATTTGCATTTCTATGCCCGTCCCAGCTAAACAATTTTTTTCGTGTTTCCTCGGCAACTTTAATGGGTTTGTAATGTAAAAGAAGTGAACTCAGCTCTGCTGCTTGTTTTTGTGGAATTTATTTGCCTGCGATTTAGATCTTGAGAAAGTCTTAAGAACTCCACTAAAATACGAGTTCAGCATTTATATTTTATTGTATTTAAAATTCCCCAAAAACTTTTTAAATTGGAAAAATTTTTAAATTGTTTTGCAGTTTCTGGAGTTAATTAAAAAAAGATTTCTCATCAACTTTTTCCGCAACTTAACCGCAAGAAGTGTCGCATAAATTACAAATTAGTTAAATCAGGACCGTAGCCAACCCTGGGGCCCACCGACCCTCGTAACTTTCTCGAAGGAAATTTTGTAACCTTCTACCACCAAACAGTTTCATCATCATCATTACCGTCGTTATCATTCGTGCTTAGGAAAGTGAATATAATGCAAATGATAAAATTATTTAATGATGCGGAAGTGCGTTGATAAGCAAACGACAAATAATCTCGGCCAAATGTACTCGATTATTATTTTTTTGTTTGGTTTCATTTTTTCCCGAAGAAAGAGTATTTTATGCACAAAGGTTTTCAGAATTCTCTTGAACAAGAACATACTTCTTTACGCTTTAGTTTAGCTTATTTTTTTCTTGCCTTTCTCAAGAATTTCTTACTGGAAATGTTATAGACAAATAATCTAAAAATCTCATGATTATTTTTCAGCTTAACCTCGGATCTCAGCTGTGTCAGAGCCTTAGCAATTTGATTTCAAATCTATTCTCGTTGGGCCCTTGAAAAAGTTGCTATAATGAGATGAGACGGAAGTCTCATGTGGCAACAGGCGAACTTTATGTCCTCATAAAGTCAAGTTCCAGCGTCGTTCCTATTGCGTATTGGAGTTCCAAAATGAGTACATAACTTTGCTGTAATTTACATTTTCATTTTGTCAACAGTTTACAGCGACAACACAAAAAAAATTCTCAAATTAAATGCGCGCCACTCTTTATGGACAGCTCTGTTGGATGGTTAGATTAAAATCCGTATATATTTTTCTGCCGCATTAAGTATTTATACCCCCCCAGGTAGATTTAATTTCGTTTCAACAAGCGAAAAAAAAAAAACAAATGAGAGTTGTTGATATGTTTATTAAGAGAGTTAGCGTCAAGGGTTAGGGGAGAAAGAGGGTGGTTTGGTTGTGATTAACAGGTTGAATGTATTTCTATTGCCAAGTAACATTTACAGAACAAGGATGTGTACTTCCCTTCAAAATAATATTATCTGTAAAATGAAATTTTAATAATTACAAACATTTCCTACACCAGATACTGCAGTGTTTTGTGGTCTTGTTGATATCGATACTCCCGCATTCATTCATTCTTTTTGGCAACAGCCTGAGGTTATGTTTTTGTAGTGCTGTTTCGTGTTCTGTGTTGCAATGTTGCAATGTTGCACCTACATAAAATGGCTAAATGATGCGTTAAAAATGAGAGGAGACCCTCGGCTTTTGGGGTGCAGGCAGCTATGAATAGGGCTGTCCGAGGATTCTGGACAAACTGTCGCAGTCACAAATTTTGTCGGCCGGAGGACGAAAGCCTACAATGGAATATTGGGTGTGGGTACAGACTCGTAAAGTACCCCAAAAGGCAACATTTGCTAATGACAAACAATTGGAGGATGTTGCCTAGGGATGAGGTAAATATATGGTGCTCTAGTGGGTTTTCGCCCAACATTCCACGACGCTTCAACTTGTATTATTATGCAACGTGCGTTTCACACCGCAAAAATCCGAAAAAATTTTAACAGAATTTAAAGTGGAATATTTTTTGTTGTAGTTGCAGGCGGGGCATGTGCTGCTCATAAATTTTCCTTGGTATTTTTTATGGTCTAGGTATATTTTTCGGCTATGCCTTTTTCCTTTTAGCTATTTTAATTGCAATGAAAATGTGGTTGAAAAAAAGTGAACTCATGCTTTTTATGCATTCATAATAACTGTAGACTGTCATATAGACCGCAAGTTGGGGCGTCCGGAAGTGGAGGCTAGTGGCATGTGCTGGGAGCTTTATGATTTGTGGCATATTTATGTAAATTTGTGGTTTTTCCCGTTTGTCGGTTGAGGATCTCACCAGAGCTCCGGGCTAAAAAGCCGGCAGCAGGTGTTGTGGCCGAGCAATTAGTGTGAGTCCAGGACGAAGACCAAAATCATTTTCATGATGCTCACCAAAAGCACTCGGAAGCATGGAGCTCAGGACCTCTTCTGGAGGAGGCTTAGGCGACACTTTAGGCATTTTCATTAGTTTCAATTTATGAAAATTCCTATGCAGATTACTTTTGTTTATGCAAAAAAATTTTTTAATAGAAACTTAGAGTATATTTAATAAAAAATATGCCATTAATATTGTTTGTTAAAAAAATAAAAAAGGAAGGAAATATAGGATATGTAAACAAAATACAACCAATATAACCTATTAAATGTTAAAAGTGCACCCACAAGAGAGATATTGGTTCAGAACTAAAAATTTATGGTTTAAATGTGGTTCAATGAAATATATTTTACAACATTTAAGGACTACAACACGTGGCTCTCCTTTACACATTTTAAGAAATACATGATAAGGATAAAATAAATGTTCGTTTCAAATAAAACTTTTCAATTCAATTTCTATATTTATACTTCCTTCAACTAAAGGAGCATGTTTTGGTTCTATGCTTTTTTCCATCTTCAGTTAAATGAAAATTTTCCATTCAGTGGCCACAACTCTTCACTTGACCAGCGGAGGAAGGCAAAATATGGCAGCACGTGGCTAATCAATTTGCAGGCCAGACCCCCAACGATGACATAGACGTCGGGACACGTTTACTTCGATTTCCTGATTTTTTTCCTTCGCCTTGCTGATGTCAAAAACTTATACGAACTTGCAGAGACTAACTGAAAATAATTTTTTATTACATTTATTACATATTACATTTTATAAATAACCAATTACTTAATTTGAATATTTTATAAAATTAAAAGACAATTCTCAATAAAGGACAATGCTAATTTAAAACTACGTATTTTCAAAAGCCCAACTGCGCATAGTCCTTTGGGCAAGGACAAAGCTGGAGCGCCCGAAAGGCTTGACCACGAGAAAATCACACACAACCGGTGCGCTGACTGTCTGCTGGCCATGTCCTTCTGACTGACCTGGCCAAAACCGAGCTGAACTGCCTCTGCCATCGACGACGACGACAGGTGTGCATGATTTATGAGATTTACATATCAGTTCGCGCTGATGAAGCGCGTTGATGCGCCGACAACGACAGGCGACATCGGTGACAAGATGTACACGAAAATCATGTTGTGGGAAAAGGAGGTGTACGGGAGAAACGCGTTGTTCGGGGGAAATAGACAAAAATGAAATGCAAATCTGTGCACTGATTGATGACATTATGCTTGTTAGGGTCAGCTCTTCAGGCGACCAGCAAACACTTGCCCGAAGCTACCCCATTCACTGCCATTCCACTCATTTTTGTAGGCAGAGCTCCTCACATAGCAAATGAGAACAAAATGGGCGGCGGAAATAGCTGGACTAAAAGTGTTGCATACTTTGGGGTGTGCGTGGTGAAAGAAACTTTTTATTTCGCATCGTGTAAGAGGAAAGTTTAGTTTTATTGAATTTAAAGTTAAATATATATCAAGAAAACGTAAAATGTAAACTTTTAGATTTTAAGAAAGGACTTCTCTTTAACATTTTGTAAAGTTTTTAATAAATTTTAATCTGAAATATTTTGTTTAATCAAGTTTAAAAAAATGATGTTATATTGCCACAAAGTAAGTTATTTTAACTTAGAAATGAAAAATAAACTATTTACTTGCTTAATTTAATTTTCTTTCAGCGAAATTACCAAAACCTTCCTAAAGTGGATAACCCGTTGATGGCCCTTCATTTTTTCTCTCTATATGGCCCTCTGTTAGTTCTCTTACCTCTGTCCTGGAAACGTGCTCATTAACCAGACGTGGCAGGACTGGCAGACGACAGCTTCTCCAGCTCATATCCTCTACCACACCCACAATCTGCAGAAAATCAGCGGCAGGCAACATGTGTTCCTGATATTTTTATGACATTGGATACATGCAGTCTGAGATGCAGACTCGGTGGCAAAAGCAGCCTAAGCTGCCTAATTGTTATGCGCACAATTCGCAAACACTGAACATCAACGTTGAGCAGCAAAACCAACGACAAACAACCGACACTGTGATTTGCAGACCTACATACACTTGGCCAACCACATGTAAGATACGTGTAGGGACCAAAGACCATGACAGAGTCATAAAATTTTCATCTTAGCAGTAGTTTTAACGACCCAAATTGGACTTAAGGGCTTTCTGAGGACATTAATCTTGGTGGGGAACGAAGTAATTTGCTTGCGTCAGAATTAATAAAATTGGGGAGGATCGGTTTATGGCCGAGCATTATAATATAAGCATGATAATGTGTTTGTAATTATAAACAATTCCCACTAAAAGTGCAAATGGTTTTATTTTATTTCGATTAACTTTCATTAATTTAAAAACTCATTGATAAAAAAATTACCTGTAATATGCTTTAAAGATTCACTAGAGAAGTTAGAAAACTTTAATGTTCTCCCTTAAATTAGCTATATTTCTCTTTTATAAAACCTTAAAACCCTTGAACCCCAACATTTCCCCAATAAATCGTTGTTTAATTTTATGGCTGTTTCATTAATAGGCCAATAACAGCCAGTTGCCTCTACTGCTGGCCAAAGATTTCACTCCTTTTGGCTGATCAATAAAATGGGAGCTAAATCAATTAGCCTATAGAAGGGGCCCGGCAAACTTCTTGGCACTTTCATGAACTTCTGGTCGGTAATTAAAATCCACCCACAATGCCAATCTGTATTGGTGAGTGCAGGAACAGATTTCACTAATTACTTTTATGACCCGAATTCGCTGACTGCGCAGTTTGCTATAAATTCTTACCTTGAGCGATAATAAACCCGACGAACATCACTAGCAGACTACATATTGGCATCAATGGTCGCTTTCTGTGTTCATGGCTCTTTTCTTTTTCATAATATCGGGTATTGGTGGGGTATATATGTTTTCAAAAGGATTGAGGAACTACATATAAGGTTTAGTAATTATTATTTAAGACTTGGGAACTAAGAGACATTTATTAATGGCATACTTTTATTTTATAGTCATATAATTTATGTACAAAATATTTAATTTTTTTATTTATGGTATACAACTTATAAGTATAAGTAGTATAATTATAAGTTTCAATATTTTCAGGAGTATCTAAAATGTTATCATCCTTTAACTTGGCAGAACATCCTTCCGTTTTCTTTTCTTTTGCTGGCCACACTTCTCTCACCATTTCCAAACTAATCGAAGACGCTTGCTGGTGGAATTTATTGCTGCTGTTTGGCGGGAGGTGCTGGGGGTGGTAAAAGCAAAGAAATGCTCCTTTGACCTGTCTGCTTCAGCCTCCTTAGTCTTTCCTCGCGTTCCTTGAGTGTTGTTGCTATTGTTACATATTTCTTCCTCCCTATTTTTGCTTGAGGCTCTGCAAACAAGTTTCTTGTGTTCGGCCCAAAAAAATAAAAAGGGGAAAATAAGAGAAAAATGAGGCAAGCACAACAAAAATCGAAACAAAACATTACAGAAAAACTCCTTTTGCCGACAGCTGCCCGGCTGCAGAAAACTCGTTGCGCTTGTAGCTTGTTGTAAATTTAAAAGAAATAAAATATATAAAAAACGCAACGAAAAATTGTTTAGGTGGGGAGGGCTTGCCTTTGATGTTTTTAGGCCGTCTAATAAGCCGTCCAAGTTATTGTTTTTCATTTTTTGCATTTTTTTTTTTGGTGCCAAGCCCAAAGTCACAGTCTGCGATTTTGCAAAAAAATTGTTTGTTAATTTTCATATGTGCGGGTGTGTTACCGATTGGTAATTGAGGTGGGTGCAACAGGCGACATAATTTCCATATATAAGTTAACTAAATTACCTAATTCTAGTGTTATTTAAAGAATACTAAACTCTTTTAAATTACTAAAATGTGCCTCTAAGTTGGTACTATATTATTAATTATATTAACTAGGATGTTTTCAAACCCAAATATTAATTTCATAGAAAAGAAAAAAGAGTATCTAAACCGAATTTATCCTTATTTTAATACTTTCATATTTAATCTCAAAATCTTTCAATTATTTCAAATCTTATTTTTATAATATGTTGGATTATCCGTGTGAGCCCGTTTTTATCCACACCACAGTGAGCAACAACAACACTCTCCAGCAGCATTCAAGACCGGAAGTAAGAGAGAGCAATACAACCAAAAGTTTTCGCCGTCACACCGAATGGCGTTTTTTGAGCGACTTCGCCGCAAACAGAGCTTCTCTCTCTCTGTGTATCTTGCCCCAGTGGTTGTTATTCGGGAGAGCTGGCAAACATTGTGGTTTGTTTTTGTTGGTGGGGAGACTTTTATGTTGTGGGTGGTTGTTGCTGCAAGAGACAAAAGAAAAATCAAACTGACTGTGAGAGCCAGTGGAGCCACATGGCGAACTCTCGCTCTAAAAAGGTTTTGTTTTTATTATACCCAGGTACAATTGAACTCACAGAGTATCTCAATTCGAGCAAATGTATTTAAAGATGAAAAATTTAGATTAAAGCTTAGCTTCTTACCAATTGAAATACTGAACATAAAAAATGAAGGAAAATAAGTTACATTTTATGAATAATTATATTATTTTTATAGCCAATTTATTAACATTGAACAAAAACTGAAACTTATATGAAAAATGTTTTATAAAAACACTTTTTCTACTTTTCAAACAATAGAATGCCGGGTATCTTATAGTCTGAAAATGTATCTTATGCTTTCTGAGCGAGAACGAGGCGGAGAAATATCGAGAGACATAGAGAGAGAGAGGCAGCAGCACTGCAAACTTTCGGATGGCGCTTCGCGGGGCCTCTGGTATCTGTATCTTTCAGTTTGCTTGCGACCGTTACAACCGCCAGTTGAACGATTCAAAACGGAGCGATTCGTGGATTCGTTGACATCGTGTCGTCGTCGTAGTCGTCGTTGATTTCCGTTTTGTGTATCAAGCCAGGTCTTGACTCGATTCTCAGTTCTCGGCTCGGCTCGAAATGGGCGAATGGAAACCAAACAAAATTCCAATTAAAATTCTGTTTGCCGCGCATTAAAAGTAAATTTTAATTTAACCCCTCAAGTGCAGCCGCAATTCGAGAATTGAAAAAATACAAAATATGTTTTGATATATTTTTTTGTTCTCGCCAATTGCATGACTACAGAGCCAACTGAATTAAATTACGTGTTAAATTGTTAAACAAAATTAACAAACCGCATCCACAAACAGATCCGAGTGCAACGCCTTTGAGCCATGCAAATTAATTAAAAATACGATCCGTGCATGTTATAAGTACACAAAGTCATCAAGATTTATTTAAATTAATGTACAGATACTTCAATGACTTGAGCGACTGAATAAAATATGTATTTCATGGCTATTAAGATTATAAACAAAATTCATCATTAAATCTAATATCAACTTTCATGGTTTATTAACTAATGATATGTTTAACTAATGAATCTTGAAACATAAATCTAATTCGACTTGCATTCGCTTTATAAAAAAATAATAATCAAGCACAAAGGCGAACATTAAAATAAAACAAAGAAATTGTTGATAAATTAAATTATTTAAGAAAACCATAAAACCGCGATAAGCTAATTACAGGAAATATAAATAATTATGTTTCCCCAATAAAGATAAGGCGTTACTGATCGGGTTCCCAAATCAAAGTGCAATCAAATTATCGGTGCCCCCAGAGTTAGAGAAACATTTGTTCCTTGGGGAAGCCTTATAAAAGCCATATCTTGAAAAAAACTCAATATTCAAAGCACAAAACAATCCAATATCAAAGTACAAGCTGCGGTTGTTTTTCATGACTTGGCGACTTGCTCAGTTTTATCAATTACATTTTCGTTTTGTTGGCGTTGTTTCCCTCCGATAAGAAACCCCAGTCTATGATACACTTCAAGGAAACCAAAATATGTACGAGAAACGGGTGATGTGTCAGTAATTAAATGTTATAATGAGGATTTGATTTTACATACATTGTATATAAAGCAAAAAGTGGAACACTACTAATCCCATACAAGTTGAAAAACCTCAGGTCGAACTTTTTTATATAAAGTGATGCCTTCTGGAAGTGACAATTAAATTAAGACGGCTTAAATCGAACACAGAATATATGAGGATTATTTTGCAACTGAAATTGAGTTGTGAATGTCGTATAAATCAGACTGAGATAGCGGGCAATCCTTCCCAGCACTTGAGTGTGACAATTAGTCTTTGTTTTTTTTTCATTAAGCAATTAAAAACCCACAAAAAGCTTTTATATACGGGCAGTAAGAAAACAAAAAAGATCATATAAAATAAACAAAGAAAGTTGTAACTTTTTTAGAAACTTGGAAACATACATTAAGGAATTTTCTGAAGGGTAAAATTATTACTACATCAGCGTAACAGATACTTAAAATGTATAAAAACCAAAAATATTTATTAAATAAAAAGACAGTTCACTTAGAGTAATATTTTTATGAGGAAATAAATAAACTACTCAGTCAATAAACATTTTAACACATAGAGAGCAAGCGACTCTATTTAGTTCCGAAAAGTTAGTTTATGAGTCTTAAAGCAAGCAATTCCAAGTAAGCTATTGCTAGTTACTATTTTGGTGGAAATAAATATTTAATTTTAGATAGGCACAAACGTTTCGAGTATTTATTTATAGGGAATATGACTTATGTCGACATGGGGTAGGCGGGCTTAATTGAAAATAGTTTTAAGTTTAAGTAAAATATTGAACTGAAAAGTATATAGCTCATTTTGTTGAAAGTAATATAATTATTTATTTGGATTTTATATTCGAAAAAAACTTTAAGCGGCAGTTTCTGAGTCTTTCGAATTGGCTAAAACCCACTGTAAATACGAAGAACAAAACGCGCTATAAAGACGCTCGTTCGTCGGCTCAGTCTGGTATATAGGCCTATTGTCTGGGGAAACTGCATGGAACTGCACATCGGAAATGATTATGGGGACTCGAAAGGAGCGGGAGTCGCGGCTAGGAAGGGGCGGAAAAGGGGGACGAGGGCGGCACGTCATTAACTGACTCACGATGCACATGGCCGCATGTTGCATCCAAGGGTTTTTTTTCGAATGTTTTTTGAGTAGTTTATGCCCCAAGCCTGGCTGTCCTGCAGGAGAGGCGAACTCAGAGAGCGTCGCGGCGCTTTGGAGAGCTTCAACGCAGAGAGCGAATGTATCTGCGGCGAAAGTATCTGTATCTCTTCGCTGGAGCCTGAAACATTTCTCAGCCGCTCCTTGGCCGTCAGTTGACAAAAATTCCTTGAGCTGAGCGGACGGATATTCGAATTTGGGGTTTTGAGATTTTTGCGAGCGTTCCGTGTAATCGCTGTCGTCATATCGTCACGCGTCGTTTATTTGCAAGCCAGTGAGTGTTGGGGTGTATTGGTGGATCTGGGTATCTGTGTGCGTGTAGTAAGTGACTCAACTTCAAGTGGGGGACGCTGAGTTTCTTCTTTATTTCGTTCGTAAGCTGCTTCACTTTTCGTTTCGCATATTCTTTTGCGGCGAATTCAATGACGTCGCAGAAAACGTTGTTTTGTGCGTCTTCTTGGCATGAATCTATGCTATGCCCCTGCCCTGCCATGCCATGCTATTCCACGAGTGAGCGTGTGTTTTTTTGTGCTCAGGCAAATCGATTTAATTTATGAAAAATTAATACAAAAACCAGCACAAATACTAGTTCCTCCCAAAAACTATAAACGTCAGAATAGCATGGCGAAGCTGAGTGTTTTTGTTGCTGCATTGTGGTATACGATTTTAATTAAAAGCCGTGTGTGAAATATTATCAAACCGCAACAGCAGCAACAACAAATAGGCAACATTTTATCACCATTTTGAGAGCAGCACGCACGTGTGTATGAGTGTATCTGTGTGTGCCTGTTTGCGTGTCGCTTGCCCGTGTGTATGTATGTGTTGAAAAAAGCCGGCAATGCCAAAAGAGAATTCAGCATTGAGAAGCTGAACGGCAGAAACCGAGAAGCAACGTCAAAGAACGAAAGTAAAAGCATTAAGCCAAAAAAACAATAAATGCACCCAAAAAGCCATAAAAAGTTAATTTATAAAATACCAGAGGAAATGGAATTTTAAATCAATGTGAATGTGACGCCAAAAACAATGCAAATTAAACATTAAAAACAGTAATGAAAAAGAACAAAAACTCTTAAAATTCTATTTTAAATAATACATGTTTTGAGTTAATAAGAGTCTACAAATATTATCTGAGTAGTTCTCTAACCATTTTCTTTTAAAATTGTATCTTTCTTCTAGAAAATCTTAAAAACATCATCCGTTAAAAATATGATAATTACCTGAAAAGGAAAACAGGAATCTATGTGTTTGTGTGGATAAACTAAAAAGTGAATTATAAATTGAAAAATAAAAACAAGAATATTTTGTGCAATCGCTCTAAAGTGATTTTAGTTGCTTCTGATATTTGGGATAAACAAAAAAGCTTTCAAAATTTACTGCAACACCGGCTTTGGCAATACCATCTTCAAAATAAATACCAACAGCAACATCAACCCCCCCAGTGGCACCAGTACCACCCATCTTGAGATTCTGCACCACCACCACCACCCAGAAAACAGTGCGAGAATGCTGTTCGAGAATCCGGCTGTTCCGGCAAAGTTGCCGTTTCCATACAACGTGCCACCGCCTCTTCAGGCGGCGGCAGCAGCAGCCGCTGCTGTGCCAAATTTAAGGTAAGTCTTATTTCCAAAAACACTTGAACAATTAAGTAAAATTTGTAAAATATTTTTTGTTAATATAACGAGATATTAAGCAAATATTAGACTTAAGGATTGATGCATTTTTATCGTGTAATTGCTAAAAATAGAAGTTATCCTTTACTCTTTCTAATACAGACATTTTTCTGCGTGCAAAACGCCACACAATTCTACACCCTCCCCAAAAGACCGAGAACTCGCCCCGTCTCAAAGCCATTAAAGGCGTTAATGCGAGGTTTTCTTCTGTTTTTTTACCATCTTTTTTATCCAACTTTGCCACAGTGGCATATTTATGAAAATTATTTTGCTCTTTGCTGCTTTTTAAATTTTTCATCAGGCACTCAGCTTGAAGCTGCCTCTCGTTTTTGGCTCACTCCCAAGCGATAAGAGCCAACCTATAATTTTTTTAAGTTGATGTCCGCAAATTGCATTCATTTATTAGATGAGATTGAGGGCGAAGTTTGCGCTGTGAGTGGTATTAATATTCATTTTGGGTGTTACTGGACAGGGGACTGTGGGAATATTTATGTATAATACTTCAAAGAGAGTTAAAGATTTTACACTGCGATTGTACAGTGATTTTAATATTAACAGGAAAAAACAAAAAATGGGAGCACTCCAAATAACATCAATGTAGATTTTCTAGTCACCTTTTCTCAGAAATAATTAAAATAATTTAAATTTCTCTTCTCGAGTCACTTTCAAGCGTTGTAAAGCGTCGCATTTTTACGAGCTTTGTAATAAATGATGGTAGCCTTGGGTGGGATTATTAATGCCCTGATTTTGCCTCAAGTGACGTTCATAATGAACCATTTTGTGCCAGAAAAGTAAGAGTAAACAGCTTTTGAGAGAACCTCCGGTCCACAAAGGAAACACTGCGGCTAAAAAGTAAAGTCAAGTTCGCTGCTGATACTTGCTCGACTTTTAATATTAAATAACGATCGTCTGGCGCCAAACAATCAAGAGTTTAAAGTTTCTGCGTTTGTCTTATCAATTAGCATTTTGTTTATTGTTTAATAATTTTTTTTCATGACATGTGCCAAACATTTTTGCTCTTCAAAACACTAGAAATGGGTTATTACTAATGAAATCAATGAATTTTTTATTGTTCAACTTAAATTTGTTTTTGAAGCGTGTACCTTTTTGTTGGATGTTTACTCGAGCTATTCTTAGCCGGAAAAAATAGAAGTAGGAAGATTATGAAATTTAAAAAATATGTATTATGACACTTGAAACGAAAAAAAAAACAAGAGGGAAAAATCGCTTTTCGATGGTCGAAGCATAGACAAAGCGTTGATTGGATTTAAAGTGACAGTAATAAATGACAACAAAGGCATGTTACCTAAATATATAACGTATACGTACTGTATGTATACAGAAAGTATGCTGAGTAGAAAAAGAACTTGGCTGGCTGACTGAACTTGCACTAGATGAGATAGACAGACGATTCGGGGAAGACGAGAAGCCAAAGAACGTGCTAAATAAACAGACATCGTCGCCACATTTTCAATTTGACACACTGACAGGCCAAACAAATAGCATAGGACCCGAGGAGTACTCCCACAGATCCTCAGCTCATCACATTTCTGTTTTCCGTTTTTCCATGAGCAGGCAAATATTTTCTCTTCGGCATCCGGACAATCGGACGATGAATTCATCGTCCCACAGGCAGTCCTCACTGTAACTTGAGGCATTGAAAAATAAGTATCTGAATTCTTGGCTCTTGTCCTCAGTTCTTTCGGGTTAATTGTGCGTTCGTTTAAATGCATTTAGTCCGAGCATAATTAGCCAAATTGTTAACTTGAATATTTTAGTTTCGGTAGGCACAGTTGGTTACTCAATTGGCTGTGAACATAGTCACAGCTAAACTGAATTTTCTTACGTCCTTTGATTCATTTGAGACGCTGGCATTGAGGTCCAACCCTGCTCAGGTTCCGCCGCAATTAGTCAAGCCCCAGGTCGATTATTTGATTTGCTTTATATGCAACAGACACTCTAGTAAATACGAATCACACAGCAATTATATTTATTTTATTTGCTGCACTGCTTGCATATTAATCGAGGTGAGCGAAGCTTACTCCTCTGTACATGTAATTTGTATCTTTATCTTGAAATAAGTTGACATACGTGGTCGGTAGGTAGCTTGTCTCCACTTCCTTGAATTGATTTCTACTCTCGAGCGTTGGGTATTGGGATTTTTATATTGTGATAGAATCAAAAGAGTATCTGGCAGATGTCTAATGAATTTAATGAATTTTAAATGAAAATCTCAATCTTGCGGGACAGACAAGCGAGCATTATTCAGCGGCCCCCTGCCCAGGCCTCCTATACGCTTTCTACCTTCCCTTTTCATGGGGTTATTAAGATGTTACCTAAAAGACACTTTTCCCAAATTTTTTCGTTATTGTGCGCATTTGAAATGAATTTTTCTTTTTTGGTTTCCATATATATGTTTTGTACTCGCACTTTTGCCAAGTTTTTACACTGCTGCTGCCGAGTGATTATTCATAAGACTTCTCTGGGATATTTGTGTGTCTGCGGTGTGCCGGGGCGTTTTGACTGACAGCTACAACGGCTGTTCTTATTAAGGTAGAGCAGCAGCACCACCAAAAGCTCCACCACCATCGATAGTGGCACACCACCGCCCACATAAGAGATTTATTTAACTGCGTATCTGAGTGTGCCTGCCCAGACTACTTACTTAAGTTGATTAATCTACAAATGTGGCGGATTTCTTGAGGGGAATTTTCCAATTGAATAACATTTGTCCTTCACAAGTGATATAAGGTTTATTGTTTTAAAGTATTTCATTCAAACGTTGTACAGTAACCGAATTTAAGACAACCACATAAAGCATGTTTCTGTAAAAACGGCTTCCTATAAACTTTTGCGTGCAAAGGTCAGTTGCACGTTACCATAAATTAGAAACTTTGTTTCGGAAGTCTTTGTGCTAATTTCGTTGAATGTATCTGGCAAACTCATTATCCGTCCATCGAATTTATCTACCCACACGCAGTGTGTCGGCTGTTATAACTGTAAGACTCGATTCAATTGTTCTCACATGCTCGCCTCTCGAATGGCCGCAACAAATTGACCCGCCAGACAATCGGACAAATGGACAACTCATCTCTCATTTAGACTGGGCATGACAAGCCGAAATAGAAATAATAAAAATAGACAAACCGACAGAAAAATAAAACAAAATTGGAATGGTAAAAGTTGGCTCAGCAGCTTAAAGTTCCTTGACATTGGCCAAAGATGTATTGAAAGTATCTGAAAAATTTGAAGTACATACATCTGACGGATTTGGAAGAGTTGTTGAATTTGGTAGTTAGCTGGGCTTAGTTAAATTGAATTGCATAACTTTAAACACGTTCGAGAATCATCTCTGTAGAATACAGAATGAGTACTAGGAAACTACTGAATGAAAGGCAACATATGACTATTTTTTAGATTTTTTTCCAACAGATAAAATTGTAAAAGTTGCCAAGTCTGCTTTTACTGTCAAGCTGCCATGGCATTTTCCTATATGCAGTCGGCAACTTTTGAGCATTTTTTACCAAGCTCCCAGCTCCAATCCCCCCTTTGGACCCTCCCCTGACATAATAGTGTGGGCGGGCGTATTTCAATTATTTGCACGAACCGCAATCCACAGGATGGGGGAACGGGGCTCCATCTCGAAATGCGTGTGTTTTTGCAGTTTAATTGAAATGCCAGCCTGAATGACTACCGAGCTGAAAGCTCTCCTTGCCGAACTGTGCGCAAATACTTTGCTCAAGATTAGAGATTCAGATACAAAATTCATAGATAGAAAGCTCTTCCACACACATTTTGATACGCATAACGATAAATTGTTTGTTTTCGTTATAATTATTGATATGTCTAATGAGTTCCATGTGATTTGATGGCTGGAATTCATAAGCGGATAAGGTGAGAGTGTATTTCCTTTTAGTGCCTAGCCGATTGGATACGACAACCCATGTCTTCATAAATATGTCTAAATTTCCTCTGCCAGCTGAGTACTGAACTGCAAACTAAACTAAATCAAAGGGAAAATGTACTTTTGTTTATTTACAATCGAATCTATTTGATTTTCGCTCAACCTTGGTATCGAGTGATATCATTAGGTGCCACGGGAATTTATTTATTTGTTTTTGTTTACTTCTTTTGCAATTTACTCAGTAAGATCCCCACATGTCGCCATATTTCACGATTTATGCATCACAAGTCCGCACTCAATTTCTGCATAAAACTGCTGCTTCAAGGGATTCCATATGTAAATTTTCCCTTTTTCTGTGAAGAAGGCAAGCTTATGTACAAAACTGCTACAAATATGTGGGTGTAAATATATAGGGGAATATATATACACATATGTATGACTGTGCGAGGAAAACTCTTGCGTTTGTTATTTGCCATATGAATGGGGGAAAATTGCATTTTCTCAAGTGCAGGGCCGCATTAAATTATGCACATATCGTACGAAGGGTGCCTTTCTCTTTGAAACGAAACATTTCGTAAAAAATTCCGGGCCTTACATTCTTAAGATTTTGAAGCACTGTGAGAAGCATGTCAGAGCCAAGTGAAAACAAAATAATGAATGCACATTATGTCATGAGGTTAAATATGACATTAATGGACATGTGCTTCAAAAAAGAACAGTACCAGAGATTTCACCAGATCACCCTCATTTAATATTTTCGCCCTAATTCATTTTGTATGTGAAACCAGAACGCATACCAATTACATCCAAAGATTCGTCCTAAATTTTCCTAATCAATTAGAATCAATTTTCTTTTCCAATCGCCCCCTCGGAGATTTAATTTTATATCCAAGTGGGTCAATCGCCCCAAACTTTTCTCGGACCGCTTGTCGCTGTCAATTTTGTTAAATGTTTTTGAGGAATTTGTAAAAACAAATTTACCGACAAGATATTTGCAATTTTTTTTAGTGATGTGCCAAAAACAAATTGAACAAGAATTTTTATGTATGAAATATTTTTATTTATGGTGTAAATAGTTCTAGTATCGTGTTCACAAAAAAGTGAAATTATTTTCGCTACATTTTCTGCCTCTTATAGTTGCCCTACAAATTGGAATTTATAGGTTAAACTTTCCACCAAATTCCAATTGAGAATTTACAGAATAATCAGCAAATTCAAAAAAAAGGTATCAAAAAAAATATATTCACCCCATCATCATAATACCCACGCCGAGCTAAATGAAGCCATTGCCTGGCCACCTCCAACTTCTCCGTTTCTATCAATCTTGCGGCAAAGCCCTCGTATAACTCTCAAGAAACAAGTAATGAGCGTCTCATTAAGAGTTGCTTTTTGTGTTGGCCCGGCTCGGTAGTGGCCTGGCTGGTGCTGGTGGCTTCTAAATAAGTTTGGCCCATTGCGCATTTAGTTCATTAACCTCTCCAACTACAATTGCTGTAAATTTTTCGCTTTTGTTGCCTAGCTCGGCTGCTGCTGCTGCTGGGAGTTCATTGTTGGTCCACAAGAAAGCTGCCCACAAGCTGCTGGCCTAACAAAATGGTTATAAAAAAATACAAAATTGTTTGCTACCCATGCCCTGATATGCCAATTAAAGTGCGACCGACCTCTCGAGTCTTTTCTCCTCTTGTGGGGGCGTGTTCTCCCTCGCCGAAGAGACTGGCGCTTGGCTTGGCTTGGGGTCTTGTTAGCATGGTTTGGGGTTACAGCGAACAATTACTTAAAATTAGCTATAGCCACCGTCAGTAGCTGAGCCACCACGCCATAAAAATCTTTCTTATAAAAGTCAAGTTTGGATCGCGTCTTTGGCTAAAGTTTCCCTGGGTGGCGAAAAAAGTTTATTGAGTTGAATGGGAGGTAGTTTTTTCTGATTATTTACCCAGCCGAGTGGCTTTGGGCGTGGCTTTCTTACAAAAGCGATTTACAGCACAATAAGTATATACCTAAGCCAAAGATTTAATTAATATTAATGAATCCACTGAATACTACCCAGTGATGAAAGTTTACAGAATGATGTAGACCACTATCACTTTCAATGCCAACTGTGACAAAACAATTTCAAATAATTAATGTCAAGAGCAAACGCATAAACAAAAACCGAGTGTATCGAAGTTTGATGTATGTGCTTTGACAGTATCTGATTATTGGCCAGCGTATCTATCAGTTACATATGCGAGCACAAATATCTTCCAAGTACACACAGAAGATATATATATATAATATATGTATATAGAAATTTATCATAACTCAGAGCGGGTGTCTACTGCTACTGCTGCTGCTTTTGCCTTCTGCCTGAATGAAGGAATTTATATTATCGATAGGTTATAAATTGAAGACAATGAAATCAATTGATTGGCATTTGTGAGACGTCTGGGAAGGTGATTGGATGGGGGCATTATTATGGCATCTGGGTGTGCTTCGTTAGGCATTTGTGGCCATACTTTGACCCCGTTCGATCGCCGATCTGAATGCATTATATTCTAGGGTTGGGGGAGAAAACTTATAATTACGCTTCAAATATCTCAATTTTCAAGACCGGTTTTCACGGGCTCTATCTCCACCTCTGTGGTTGCTATGGCGATCTATTCAATATGCACATGAGTAGAAATCTATTCTATTTTTAATTTGCCTCATGAATGACCGACACAGTGTTACCCCTTTATCGATACATATTTTAATTTTTGGCAACATAGTTTTCCATTTCTCGTTCACCTTTTTGGTGCCAGTGGCAGTGGCAGGGGCACCAGCGCCAGCGCCAGTGCGATTTGTCACAGACACTTTCTGATATATTTTGTTTGGTTTGCTTTCGTTTTGTTTGGATTTTGGCATTTGCGTTAATCTTACTAAGAGCGCTGCAAAATGTTTTCGCAATAGCTACAAATTTTATGGCAATTTATTTTGTCATAAATGTATATAGTTTTTTTTGTAAATAACCTCTTTCTTAATACATCAGCTTGAAGGCTGCTGCGCCCTCAAAATGTATAATTTCTTTGGTCTTTGATGGCTGCCGCCTCTGTGCGATATGCATGGACGCAATTATTTTGATGATGATGAATTTCATTTCAGTTTTGCGATTTAAATAAAATCCATGTTTGTTCGCCCTGAGATATTTGCTTTTAAAGTATTTGCTTTACAAGGAAAGTCAATCATTAACTGACACAACTTTGGTAATTTCTTAGGCCACAAAAGGCATTAGCTTGGCATGTCAAATGCAATGCATCCGACTAGCTAGTCAAGCAAAAAGCTTAAAGATAATTTGTAATCAAATATCACGAAACCAGAGGGTTGTTTCCTTTCCAGCTTTTCCATTCCCATAACCGTCAAAACCATCAGAGACTTAGTATTTTTCTTGCTCGCTTGGCCAAACAACAGAAACATTTTAAGGCACTGGCAGACCAGAAAAAAGGCAAACTCTTGTTGTGAAGAATTTTGCACAATTTGAGTGTCTAAGCAGCCACAAAATTGTGAAACATGCAATGCCAAAAGCCACACAAACGCCACATCTTGTAGGCCAATATGAAATGTTTTGTATGGGAAATGTATCTACGAGATTCATCAGCGTTAGCCCGCCTCCATGTCGTGTCGATTTGCATGACAGTTGGGAAAAAGCTCCTGTTTATTTTCCTCCATTTCCCTTTTCTCCATTTGCAATTGATGCCTGTTTTTATCTCGACATTTTTTTTAATTTTATAATGAAAGAATTCCCAGATAATTAAGTCTGGAAAATGCCAAGATAATTGTTAAACCTATTATGTGTTCCAGAGTGGAAAATTAAAATTAATGCTCTGCATGGGAATTATTTACTAAACCATTCAATCATGCAAATTTTAAACACACACATTTTTACAGAATTCCGTTGAAAATTATGATTTTGCATATCTCTCTTGTCACATTCCGGCAAGAGTTTATGCAGTTCATGCTGAGAAATTCATAGGTCGGACATATTATCTTGTCATGGCAGTAATAATATTTCTTTAGTCTTGTTTTTAAGCTTGTATTCATTTTTTTTCTGTCCACCGGATGCATAAATAAGTGACAAACCCGGGACGGTTGCTAGTGGTTTGTTCGCGCTTTGTTTTTGCAGAGTTTCCGGCATCAGTTTAAGAAAAGAAATACGTGCAGAGTCGCCTCTTTATCTGTATTTTGATATCTTATTTGGTTATTTTTCACCTCGAAGGTTTTTATGTAAATTCAATAGTTTTGTCATTGAAATGTGGACTGTGGGAAATTGTGGGGTAATTGAAAGCGAACAATCCAAATGGATCAAGATTAAAGTATGGATATTAATTAATAATAAAATGTTAAGAACACACAGAACATTGTTTAAGCTCCAAACCAGATAGTTAAATGACAAATGTTAGAAAGCCAATCGAGAGACACTTAAAACATCCATCAAAATCAAGAACGTTCAACAATTTGCCTTAAAATCGTTTATTTTTTGCGCCGGCTCCGTGGGAAATCAATCGAGTCACTTAACCATGATCTAATCATAATTGAAATCTTCTTTTCGGGCATTATGCAATAGCCGCCACTCAACTGTGTCAGATACAGATACCGAAGAGTTGGCCAAGAGGAACAAAAAGTATCTGCCTGCTCAGCCAATATCTGCCCCCTCCCCTGATCTATTAAGCCAAAAAAATGCACAACGAGAGAACCAGTTTTCAGTGCTAAGCCGAATCGTTTCCCTTCAAAAATCGTAGCATACGCTAGAAAAGACTTAACAAAACAAAGAACTTGGGCTAAGGCACATCCGATTTTGGCTCAAACAGAGAGATACATATAACCGAGCTTTGCTCGATGTTGTTTTTCATTTTCAGCGGATTTTGTCTTATTTGTTTCGCTTGAGCAGATTTGGATTTATGATTGCTGCAGGAGGCCCCCAATCTTGAGTGCGAAATAAATTTTTATTGAATGCTTGCCTCATTAGCCGAACGGAATGGGTATTGGCTAAAATCAAACGATTTGGTCAACTTGCAAACAACTGGCCAAAAGATGTCAAAAGCCAATGGGAAATGCCAAATGCAATTAGTTCGGGTCCAATTCAGAATTGGCACTTGCCAGCCTGCTTATTTTTATAGCAGCTGCTAGATTGTTTAAAAATTATCTAATTTGTTTCTATGCTAATGCATAACTTTAAATTTTAAGCTCAGACAGCTGTTCGGATGCAGCATCCTACATTCGGTTTCACTTTCACATAATTGCCACATAATTTTGGCCTCCAGTCGAGATAGTTGGCCAAATAACTTGTTTCGGTTGGTAAGAGGGATAGCTGCACACGATTTGGTCAGTTTTGTTTTTCTGAATTTCTCGTGAAAGTGAAGACTAAAATGAGAGTATTATTTAGATTACTAACGGAAAAATAGTACTCATTTTTCGTATATAAAAGGGAAAATAATACAAAGGAATTGGAACGCCATTAGTATGACTACTACATATGTTTACCAAAACAATCCCCGTTCTCATTGGTTTCAAGTAACTGCGTTTTGTAAATACAAATCTCAGATTTTACATTTATTTTTGAGAAACGCAAACCTTATCCCACACAATCGTAGATTCCACTCAAGTTTTATTTATTTGTTTAATTTCCGACTCTGGTTGCCTCTTCCACGGAAGAGATTAATGTTACCCACTGGTAATCAAAATTTGATGCCTCTGCGGCGATAGGCGTTGGGGACTTGAGACCGAAAGACGTGAGACTGGAGACCCCCCCGTATGCATCTGTAAACAATTCTAGGCTTGAACAGTCAGCGACCTTCGGCTGGTCAGCTCGCAAGCAATGACAGTCGTCCGGTGCCTTAGCTTTAATTATCTGGGACTCGGATGGAATGGAATGAAATGGAGAAGGAGAGACTGTGGGAGTATGGGCCTCCCATAGGCAAAGCCCATTACCATTTCATTAACATAGACATAAAAAGACTTCGTCCCCCTTTTTGGCCCACTGCCCACCGGTTTCCCACCCAAAAAACCCCCCAGTGTTCGCTGACTGACTGCCTTCTGGTTTTGCGTGTGTATTGAAATGAAAACACGTGTTGCGGCCATAAACAAAGAAATTGGTAAATGGCAAGCGAAAAACAAAACAACGGCTGCAAAGAAAAAAAATTGCCAAAAAAGTCGGCCTAGCGTGAAAAACACACGCACACCCAAGCACCCCAGAAAACCGGCACACACACGCTCACCGCGGGTCCACAAAAGTGGGCAATGCCTGTTTGCTTTTATATTTTTCGGCGTGGCTCCTTTCGCCAAGTCAAATCCCCATTTTCTGTTGGTTTTTAATACGTTTTCCAAAAGGGGCTCAAAAAGAGCCAACACAAAATAAATGAAAGCTAAATGTTTTCGGACGGTATATTTGGCTTTGAAGTTGGTCTAAGAAGTTGGCTTTAAATGATCTTGAAAAATTTAATTAATGCAAACAAATTTTGAAAGGATTTAAATAAAAAAAAAAAATCAAGCTATTATAAAAACTATAAAAACAAAATTTTATCTAAAGCTAAAGCTAAAATGATGAAAATTTTTAATTATATGCTTATACTATCTATTGCTTATGTGGCTTAGTAGTAGAAGTTTCTAAAGCATATATGTATATATATATTATAAGGACCACAAAATGATATTTTTTTTATTTACATATTTTGTTAATAGTGACTTATAATACTAAAACTAAACAAAACCGTTTAAATAAAAAATTGGAGATATTTAAAATGCTTAGAAAATAATGAAAGCATTACAATTTAGAACCTTTTTTAAGTTCTCTGTTTTCATTTTCAAAGCTATGTGACATTTTGTATTAGATCCTTTTATTACCAAGATAGATCACTTTTATTAGATCATCTCTGACTGATTTCACATATAAAATCCACATATAAAATCGAAATCCCTATCGAAATGAAAATAAAAAGCGTTTCCAGGCAAAATTACGTGTCGGCCATGCCACCGGCACTGTCACTTTTCCAAAGCTTTGACAATTTCCGACACATCGACACTTGCAGCCCCCGACCCCTTTGATTTATCCCCTCCACGACCCCCTGAGGAGTGCGAGTAAAATGTTATCCACAGACTGCGTGTGGTAATCTAACAAAAACGAAAAATAACAAAACGGTGCGGAAAATGAAAGAAAAAAGTATACGTATCCCCATATAAAGAAAGAAAACCCGCTGCAACTTATAACTGACTGACTGGCCCCGATTGACCCCAAGCCCCTCATTTTCCCCTTTCAACTGAAAATGCAGGCGGCCAGCTGTGTTGATTTTCATTTTCAGCACGACTGGGTGATGGGGGCGTGGCGCCGCCCCCCTTTTCGCATTGATTGCGTTACAATTTCAGGTTTCTGGTTTCAGCTTTAGCTGCCAGTCTACTTCTACTTTTTATTTTTTTTCCTTTTACTGGCTGAGGCCTTAGCTTTGGCTTTGTTTTTGTTTTACCGGCTGTGCCACAAAACGTGTCCGATGCTGTTGCTGTAGTTGTTGTTTTTTCTATCTGTCTGCCACAAGCGTTGGAGTTGATCTTTATCTGTATCTCCGGTCGCTGGTTCAGGCTTTATGGATGTATTTACAGTGAGAAGACTGTAGAAAGAACAGGGACATTTTACATACTTCAAAGACGACAAAGTCCTTTTTTCAATAGGCTTAGGGATAACCTAAGATATGGCTGTAAAGCCCATTAGCGTTAGCCAAAACGTGTGACTATAGCATTTAGATAAAGTAAAGTAAAAATATTGCATAAAATATCATAAAGTTTCTTTAGGAAGGTAAGACTGTAGACCTGAGTTACTGGCCTGGCTCGGCTTGGCTTGGCCTGGCTTGGCCTGGCTTTTGGCTCTGACTTGGCCACGGCTCAACCGGTTTTGGCCTATCCGAGCACTCGGTTCAGTTCAGTTCTCCGCTCTCCATTTCGTTTCGTTTTCATTTCGATTTACGAGCGCAAAAATTAAAACCAAATGAGTGGAGCAGCAAACTGCCCTGGTTGTTATTGTTTTGCTGGCCTGGCATTAAAAAGCTCCAGTCAGCCCGTCTTGGACCTGCCTGGCCTGGCCCGTGCCCGAAGTCAGAGATCTTGAATTTTATGGTCGAGGCCCGGGGGGCGAAAACTCTTCCTGCGTTCAGAGATCATGAAAAAATGGAGACCATGGCATGGGGATTGGATCGAATCTAACTATTACAACTCTCGGGGCGGTAATCTGTAATCTGGTTCAATTGAGTCTCTGCCCCGCATGCAGAGTTATATAAATGGAAGCTGACCGTAAATGGCCTGGGTTTATTATTATTATTGTTATTGCTGCCGTTTGCGTTGTCTTTATTTGGTGGCAAAAATAATGTCGCATTAAATAAATTATTTCACATCGTTGGGTTTTTCGGTGTACATACATATATATTCATATGTTCACAAATATATATTCACAAACATTAACTGACTTTCATTTCCTGCAAAAATTGCAGTTGTATTTTATTTTTGGCTTGTTGCGTGTGGGTGTTGCAAGAATTTCGTTATGGCTTAATAAACCGATATGGAAATGAAATTGTTCAGTGATTCATTGAAAAAAGTAAAAAGTTATTTTTAATATTTATAAAACCTTATCGAAGGAGAGCTTGTAGCAAGCAAATATTTAATATTTTTCATAAAGTTTGAAAGGTTAAGGATAGTTTTCTTGTTTCTTTTAAAAACCTTCATGGTTTGGGGTTGTCTCTTAAACTCACTTTCAGAAACAATTTGCCGCACCCGCACACATTAGACAGCTTCAAAATATACCCGAAAAATAATACCATAAAATGGTGAAATAAAAACAATGTCAACCTTCGGTTGAAAAAAATTTTGGTGCTAAAGTACTAAGCCAAACAAAAATCAACATGTCGGTTGCTGGTTTTGGCTTGCAATTTATCAAAAAATCAAAAAACCAAAAACCCTAATCGTTTGATAATGCTTATGTTGTTAGTTTGTGTTTGCGGTTGTTGCTTATGTAGTTTTCCTCAAAATATAGATAAACTTATTCCGATTGTTAAATTGCTTTTGAGTATTTTTAGTTGTGTTGTTTAGTTAGTGGGTTTTGATGCATCATTGCGTATTTTTAGGGTAAGGTCGATGGTGTCAAAAATGTTTTTCCCATTCTGGGAGTGGCCTTTGTTTGTCCAAGACGTTAAAAGATATACAAAAACTACAATTTAGTGGCTTAATTAGTAAAATTAATGTCTAAGCTAATTGGTTTTTATAAAATGGACAAACGAACTGCTTGCAAAAGGTCAATCAGGAATCTTTTTTCATTAATTAATAAACGAAATGGATTCGACTGGAAAAGTCACAAAACGTGACACGACAAAAATAAGCCAATGGGAAAGGGATCAGAAAAGAGCAGCTTTGCTGCTATTTTTGCACAAGCTCCTCTCTTAAATCCCTCCCAAGTGCCCGCCTCTGTCTAACCCACGCAAACAAACATTCAATGGGAAAACCTGCTTTTGACAGGCGACATGAAAATTGATTTCCACCATCCGAAAAGCGACGGCTGCTGTTTGGAAAAAAAAAAACACATAAAAAAGTAAAAAAAGGAGTTGGCGTGGCGTGGCCTCATGGCGTATGAGTAATATCCGAGAATGAAAGTGAATTTTTCAGTCTCACGAAATCAATATTAGACGGCTAAGCTTTTGGCAGAAGAAAAGTGATTACATACATTTTCATCCATATGCAAAACAACTTTGACGTAATATACACAAGAATTTTGGGTACCTCCTACCATTTTTCCACCCATATTTCCACCCCTTTTATTTGGCCTTTTGGCCGCCATTAGCCGGCCACCGCAACGGGGCCAATCTCACCTGAGATTGCCATGAAATTTGGTTGCTGTTTCTATTTTGCGGCTTGAAGTCAAATTAGAAAAGGAAAAAGAAATAACAAATCTGTGCCAGCAATTGCTGAAAAATTATGAGGCGCATTGGGACATTGGGGTTTCGGCCGATGGGCCACGACGGCATTAAATTAAAAACAGACGCAGCATTTGGCCCACAATTTCGTGCATAACACAAAATCAATTACAATTTTAATTAAATATGCAAAGCTCCCAGAAAGAGCCCCAAGCAACAAGCGGTGCACAGTATGGAGAAAGGAACTCAATCAGGTAAAATGTCCCCCAGGCAGGTGACGTCTTTTCATAATGTCCTACCTCGGCCACGCCCACCCAAACAATCGCTCGCCTTGGAAAATCCCCCGGGTGGCCAAAAGGGTAAGGCAGTCTTTTAAATATGAAGAGCATTGTTGGAAGACCGACGATATTGAAATACTCTTTAAGGTGTTTGTGTCGGGGTATAAAGAGAGGAGAAAATTTTTCATAGTTGGGATTATTTAATACAAAATGTATCGATTCTAGTCTTGTCTATACCGAGAAAGGCTACCGGATTGCATGCCTCTCAGATCATCTAAAAAATATAGAATTTTATATGAACAATGGCACATCTTTTCTGCCGGAATTCTAGTCTGAGTCCCACCTGGTCATTTAAAAATCATAAAAAATTAATGACTCGTGCGGCCCAGGCTCGAAATTCTTAATTAAATTGTCCCAGGGCAGCAGTAGCTGGTATGACAGATTCCGTAGCAGCAAATCAATTACAATTTGCCAGCTCAGACACTCGGATGGCCTAATCCTGTCCAGCCAGCCTCTGCATCTGCAGTTTTGCATCTTTGATGCCTAAATGGAAATGCGGTGAGCTGGGCCAACGGCAGCACAAGCTCCAACATCTGGCATCTGGTCAATTGGTCAATTTTCATTTGCATATCATTTGGATTGGTAGCCAAGAATGTTGCAAAACTCTACTAAATGTATAGTTTTGGCATTTTGGCAGTTTGACGTAATGGGCACAAGCGGTAAGAGCCAGAAAGGCGCTTTGACCAAGAGCAGGAGAAGGGGCCTAGATTGTGTAAGGATAACTGCAATGCCGACCAGTTAGTTAATTAGCAAAGTGCGTGGCAGTCTCTAGAAACCCTTCAGCTTTGATGGAAATTAATTAATTTTTTTCATTTTTTCTCTCTTTGCAGGTAAGACTCGAATAAATCAAAAGAAAACACGAATGCGAGATATCGATTAAGGTCAAATTACGCATACGCAGTGTTGTACCTGTATGGATGTGATGGCTAAAGATTTCAGTTTTGATTTAATAGAAAACCAAAGTCAGTGGTAATGTAATTATAAAAAGTATCATGAATGGAGATTTTCCCAGTAAATGGGAAAGGTTTGTTGGAAATGAAAAACCTAGATTGTGTGACTTCAAGCTGGAGTCATATAAATAGAATCATGTAATTAAGCTTCAACCAACCAACTACTATGGATAAAATTGTACCAATGTTTAATTTTGTCATTTAATGTACCTTTTAAAAGTTAGCTTTAATAACATTTTGTTTACTTTTACCTCTCCCGTTACCACATAGCCTTATTTGACCCTCTCCAAATGAGTTATGGCCACCTTAATGCCCAGCATTTAACTTTGTCAAGCTCAAACATAAATATAAAAAGTGTTTTTTGTCTTTTAATGACATATGGTTGTTGTCGGGTCTCTTGGTTTTTATCAGCCATTAATGATCGCCGGAGGAGAACGTGATGGGTCACCAAGGCGGGGTTGCCACCTAAAACTGTGTGTCGCTTGTCTGATATTTTTTCCAGTTATATTTTTTTAAATTATTTGTTTTTTTTTTTCGAATGGGAAACGGAGACTGTGAGACTACGTCGGCCATCAGCTGTCAACAGCTTTTGCCGCTGTCTGCGTAAATATTTGCCAGCTGCGTAATTGCAGCCGAAAACTAGAGAGGCAGTAAAAATGAGACACTGTCGAAGGGTGGAGAGGAATACATATTTAGCCTGTCGGCGAGATAAATAGTCAAATGAAGCCAGGTCCTAATGAGTGGCATTGTGTAGGCGTTGACGGCTCTGTCTGACACTTTTTACCAAAAAGGTCAGCTGGCTTTGAGCCCATTTCCGTTGTTAGCCGGCCAGCATCCATAATATCGTAGGCACATTCTAGAAATAATAAACCATTGCGTTTGCAAGAAACTTGTGAAAACTTATTAGCAGGCAACTTTGTTATTTTTTCTCGAAAGCGTGCGGCTTCCTGACCATCTACGAAGTTTTTGTGTAAAGGGGACAAACTTATAAACTTTTAGTTTTTTGCAATTTATGTAATAAGAGTAACAAAACTTTTTAAGAGCTAAAATCTTGTAGCAAGTTCCTGCCAAGATTAGAGATTACATTTTCTCGAGAAATCAGAAATAGTAATAGTAACTTGTGTTTACTCCAATACCTTAACTACAACTAATTAATCGATTTGGTTAGCCATGCATACAGTTTACAATAAGTTGCTACCTTTAACATTTTCAAGCAATCTTTCGATCGCCTTCGGCTGGGCGATTGTTTCCCACGCCTCTGTATAGTATTTTTGGTGGCACGAAACATTTCGACTTCATCATATCTTGGCGACTACTTTTGTGGCCACTAGAGTGCGACTTGTAAGCCGCAAACAGCAGCGGCACTCAAGAGGCCCGAAAGTCTGGTCTTTCGAGTGGTTTTGGCGCAGTTTAGATGCCTCGAGACACTTTCGGCCAGGCTAAGACTGCCTACAGAGCCCTCAGATTGGTGGCAACAATCTTTCATTGTTGCGGAGCCAGTCCGTTGGCTACGGACTTATTCGCCCATGTTACCCCCCACTTAAGACCTTGTCTAAATTCTTTTAATGAGTTTAAGCTCCATTTTTTGCCTCGTTGCAGTTGCAAGTCAAAACTTTTTCTCAATTCGCGTGTTTTTTGCTTGATATTCTGACGCCTGACTTAAAGGATTTGCACTTTCAAGGACTTTCTGTTGCTTAGATACCAGCTATAACGAAAAAAAAATTATAACACACACATCATATGTGTGGGCTTGGCTGGGGGCAACAAAAATAAACAATAAACAAATTCCGTTGACATAAAAAAAATATATAAAGAATCAACAAAAGCATAAAAAGCCCACAAATAACTACCACTGGGATGTTGGTTTAGCATAGAAAATGCGTATAAATACGAAAGCCGCTTGATCCTCTTCAGTGCCTTCCTGTCCTGCGACCTCTCAACCCCTGCCCTTCTTCGTACTCTTCCCCGCCCATTTTCCGCCCCGTTCCAAGGCCTCCAACTGAACAATAAACAAGCCATAAAATATTTGCCGTGTGCACTTGGCTTGGAAAGCGGTAATGGCAGCTTTTTATATGTCAAATAAATAGCAAAGAAATATAAATATGATTAGCCAACTTTGATATACTCTACTCAGTGATATATTACATTATTTATAGTTTTACAATCTGTTTAATATTATTTAAATTATGATAAATATATTTGGAAAACTTGTACATCTATTTGATGTACAAACTTTATCAAAAAGGTTGTTAGCCCGAAAAGAGCAATTGTAATCTAAATAGGATGCCAAACTCAACCCCAATTTATGACAAAGATACCTTATGGCCTGTCCAACCAAAGAACGTGCAAGAAACCCTTAATAGTAACCAAACAATATTCCATAATAACCGGGTTCGAATGCTTTCCTCCGATTGTGTGCCACACCTGTTCATCTCAAAGTCAAGTGACCCATAAAAAAAAAAAAATAAAGTGAAAATGGCTCAACTATTTCGGTTTTTGTTCAAGGGAAGGCAACCTTGCCCGAAGGCTTTTCCCTGCCATTTGTTTGGCACACAAAAAGGCGATAGAAGAATTTGCCAAAGCCCCAAGTGCATTGATTGATTTCTATTTCCATTCAGGCCAGAAAAACACCGAAATACCCGAGATTCTTTCACAACGTTAGGAGGTCCTGTGATTTCGGACAGAACCTCCAGGGAGTACCATAACCAGAGCAATTAACGTTTAACATTCGTTGGAACTCGTATACTATGTAGCCTATCTATCTGCACTTAAACCTCAAGGAGCAGCCCATAAAAGTCCATGCAAAGTCAGGGAGTCAGGGGAATGAAACTAAAATCAACGTCAACAGCAGAAAAGGAGCCGCAAAACGAAAAGAAGAGCCAGACGAGGCCATTAATTTTTATTGCGCACACGAAATATTCCCAAAAGCTGAGAAAGGAGCCTAAAAAACACACACACACATACACATTTATATACACACACACTTATACACTCGCACACTCAAATATATTTGAATAAAAATTAGCTAGCATACATTTAGGCAGAAGCGACGCCGCCGTAAATCTCATAAAATACCGAAATACCAAGCGGCAACTGTTACGGCGTCGGCATCGAACACCAAGGTAATCAGCTCTGGTGAGTGCCAAGGGGGCTGGTGGGGATGGGGATTGTCCTGCCGAGGGTGGGACGTACTACTCCCCGTATAGAGGATTGCGTGTGGCGTCGTAGTCTTCATGGGTATCGTCGTTAGGGGGTTGATTTTGGGGGGATTTTCCTTCTTTTTTTAGCTGGAAAATTTCCGCGACTTATAATTTGGCAGGGTCACACTGCTATCTTATGGATTTTATTTAAATATATTAATTTATTTATTTTGTATATGTATCACGGTACTACTTTAGTTTTTCCAATCTAGGTAATACCCACTAGTAAATTTTGTTTATATAGTTAGACCTTTGAGCCGATAATTTAACCTTTTTCAAAAGTTATTAAAAGATTAAGAATCTTTAATAATATTCCTTATAAAAACTCCAGCATATTTTCCATTCGATAGACGGATAAGAACTTCTGCTCATTTTCAATAGCTTTTTCTCTTGCCTACTTTAAGGAGCTCTAGCTTGATGACAACAACTCCACAAGCAAAAACAACCCGAAGAGCAAATAAATTTCCGTCTGCTCGAATGGAACACATCCCAGAAAGTGTGTCCAGACTTATTGGCGACGCAATTTCGTAACAGTTGTTGGCCGATGTGTTTTGAGCCATATTTGGGCATCATAACAACTCGTAAAATGGCATTCCAGTTGTTTGTCAGCTACACTTTTAGTGCTAGTTGCTGTCTGAGCTTTATGTACGGATATCGTTTTTGTTGATTCGTCTTTTGGCTTCTGCTAGTTTTCAGATTTTTGATTCCCAGGATTGCTTACCCAAGTCATTTCTTGTTTTTTTTTGGGTTATGGTTTTTTGTTTTCCGCACTTTTGAAAGAGTGAGAGCTTCTTGGGCATAAAAAGTTTCGCCTAAGCCGTCGAGTGGCATGAAGGCTTTTGTCTGGCTCTTCGATGTCAGCTGTATCTCGTTGGTCTTCAAACCGAATCTTTGGGGAAATTCTTATATAATAAGAGGAAAAACTCCCGTAGAGCTTAGTCACTATACGACAATGCACGGAGAAAAATAGCCCCAATACATTTCAAATTAAGATGAAAGCATATTTAGAATCAAGAAAACAAAAAACTTTCGAAAAAACAAAAACATTATTATCCAAACATGAAGTAAACTATCCTTAGTGCTGCATTGATTTTCTTTTAGTGTACCTATATATGTTCTGTTCTGCTTTTATGTATCAAGTATTATGTAGTACTTATGGTGTGCTTAAAGGGATTTGCCAAGTGCTACCTGAGCCAGGACTCCAGCCAGATGTCTGGCATGTCCTTGCTTCGGTTTCCCTTTGTTTCCTGAAATTTTTCCGCAGCATTTCTTATGCATCCTGGCAGGCTTATAATTAAAACTTATGTGTGTGTGTGGGTGCGTTACGGTGTCCCAAGGCGGCTTATCATACAAAAAGCTTCAGCTTTGCGTTGCGTATTTTGTGGGCCACCATCATCCGCGTCAGGCGGCAATCCCACTTCGGCCCTTTTCCCAATCGGCTTGATTGATTCGGTTATAAAATTAAAAATAAACACAAATGTTGGCATAAATTTTATAAAATGTACGCAATTTGCATTTGGAAACGGGCAGAAAACATTTATATCTGGAAATGGATGCCCTTGGGTTAAATTACATTGCTAATACGCCGCGTTGACTTACCTGTGGGCCGGAGTAAAGACTACTTCCTGTGAGCCATAAAAAAAAAGTATAAAGGGGTGGCATTGGGAGTGGGCTGAGTAACGTTTCCTGCGTGTGCTCACTCATTTTGCATGTGTTTTATCCCCTTGCCGCCTCAAACTCCCTCACTTCCGCTTCCCTTTTTTGCAGCTATGCGTTGTGCATTTAAATTTCAATGCCTTACGGCTTTTCAAGCCCCACACATACAGGAGCTTTATATATGTATAAGTATATGTTCGATGTATGCTTGTATATGTATAAATATTTATTGCCTTGTCGGCACGTAATAGGCGGAATTCGAGGAGGTGAAGCCATCATCCCGACATATCCACCTACCATGCAGGGAATTTTTTTCCTGTTGTTCATATTTTGTCGTTTTTGACAACACTTTGTTCAGTTTTTGGCGGCTTTATCTGGGTCCCTCCCGACCACCCCTTAAGGATTCAGACACATTGAAATATCTATATAAATTCACATGCCTGCCTGTTTGTTGCCTCCATCATGTTGTTTTGTTTTATATGATTTAATTTGGCATTTTTTTGTTTGTCGAGCAGATCGTCTGACATTTACTTATGTAAATTGTGTTTTCTTTACTTTATGATTAATGTTCTTTATACATTTAACAATTGAAAACTGTTTTGCTTTAAGATAACAGCCATAAATTCAATGAATAAAAATATTTTTGTTAATAAGCATATGCAACACTCGATACACATACGATTGAAAGATGATTGATTTCTCTCTTCCCATTGATTGGATAACAACCTTAAAAATAAATAAAAAATCCAATTGCTACTGTTTCCTCTTTTTGTAATGTTTGTGGTCGATGTTAACCCTTGACCCCATAAAGCAAACTAATTGGATTTTGGTTGTTCATCTTGTTGAATATTTTTTACTTTCTTTTTTGAAGCCATTTGAATTTATGAAAAAAGGAAATAAAATGTACAATCAATTATTGCATTGTACTCGATGCTTTTAATATTTATTTTTAATTCATGTTTTCAACTATTTATTTGGCAGTTAAACATTTGTGACGGCATTTCTTCTTTTTTTAGTTATTAATAATGTTTTCGTTTTATTGAAAAAATATAATCAGGCTTTTTTAAGTTTGCCTTCAGAATTTGTTAATGTTTATTTTTCGGTTTGTTTTATGTTTTTTGGCTTGATTGCTATCATTGTTTGTCTCGATTTCGGTAGAATCGGTTGTTCTACTTTTATAGTGTTTTATGTATCATTTAATTTGTATTTAATTTGCTAAGAAATGTGCGACTTTAGGTCCCTCATTAATAAATCAACTCTTGTCGGCTTTGTTATGTAAATTTTCAGCTTTGGCTAATTTGATGCGATGTCCATGAGAAAAAAGGGAAGAGGCAAAGAAAATATTTGTTGAGGATCAAACTGGAAAAAATGTTTTCATAAGCAATTATAGTCTTCTGCTTGAACGCATCGAATTGTATTTATTTATTCATTCATTTCCCATGGCTCTCGACACGTTTTCGGCGTTGACAGTTTGAAGTATTCGTTTATATCTATTTTTTTTCTACTTACTTTGTGGCCAGATTGGCAGCCGCCAAAGACTATGAATGCTGCAATCAAGGCTTGGCCTGGCTTGGCTTGGCAGTTTGGCATTTGGCTGCAATTGTGTGGAAAACGCTAAGCTTGCATTCAATTTGTTTGCACATTTATCAACCGAAGAATCAAGAGACGACAGCTTAAAAACATTGCAACCTGTAATTTCGGCTTCGTTCTCCACGCATCTGATGGACGGGCGAAGGAATTCAAAACTTGATACTTTATCTAGTAGCAGATGGTGCACATTTAGTTTTGTAATTCAAGTGGAAAGTTGTTCGCTCGTACTGTGGCGTGTAAGCTATGGCAGCGTATTAAATTTCACTTTTGTTTTCTTGCCGTGTGCCTTTTTCCCTATCCATGCGATTTATATGGAAATATGTAGTTTGGCCTGACTATTTTATGATATGTGACAGACACGCCATGGTCTTTGGGCATTTGCGAGAGTAACTCATACATAGGTCCAACTCACAGGGAGCTATGAGTTTCGCATTTCATCTGACAGTGGATTTGGCCACGTGAGAGCTTTTATTCTGCCAGTCAAAAAAGTGGGGGAATAGGGTATCTGTCAAATAGAAACGGTATGCAAGTGGGTTGACACAAAAATTAAACGAAATAAAAAAAATGTTCATGGCACACTTGATTGAATTTCATAATAAGAAGCCTTTTTCTATACTGAGTAGGCTGTGCTTTCAATAAACTAGGAATACAATTTTTGAATTAGTTGGCTTTGCCTTTCATAGAGGCATACGTTTTTACGAAAGTCCACATTTCCATTTGGGCTCTCCGCAAGCTGGGACGGCCTGGGGATCTAACACAAATAATATTTTATTCATTTAGTTTTATATTAATTTAAATATTTTTTTAATTTATTTTTTTCCTTTTCGGATTATGCGTTGACTTTCGAAAAAATAAATTCAATTGGGTAGGATCACAACTGGTGACTCCTCTTGTTTTTTATGTATATTTTTTTTAATGTTACATTCTTAACTATTTCACCAAACATGAGGACAGCTTCTTCTTTTTCTGCTTATTTATATTGATTAATTATAAAGAACTAACAATAGGGTTTTAGTCGCGACATTAACCCGAAAACATTGGGTTTAGAGCATTGGAATTATTTCGATATCAAACTTTAGCAGAGCCTTTTATTTTTATACTCATTTATAATCATAATTTAAACATAAAAAAACACAATTTGATTTTGTTGACATTAACCCGAAAGCTATGTGATGGTTGCAACTGGCGATTTTCTTATCTTTATTCGACCTATTTAATCTTACATTTTAATTTTTATTAATTAATCTCAAAAAATATTTGAGGGTTCTCTGAAAGTTTAAGAGATGGTAGCAAACACAATGTATTCTTGCAATGAAAAACCAATGCCAGTTTATACATTTAATTTTCTGATTTTCTTTATTAAACTTACTAATATTATTTAAAAATATTTGACAAAGTATGTGAATTTCTGTGAATTCTTATACTCCCCATTTTATATCCTTATATCACTTGGTATCTTGTCACTTACATTCCATGAAACTATCAATTTGTAACCCAAACCAATACAATTATTTCTATATTTGGTGTGAGGCAATTATAATGCCCCACACCACCTGGCAATCAAATACGGAACATGTTTCCACTACTAATGCCCGATATGAACATGTACTATTGTGATACCAAACAATAACTGTCCCGAAAAGTGACATCGAGTTAGACCCGGAGGCTCAGCCGTGGGGCGCAGCCGTAAATAATGCCAAATGATTTCAGCGGCACGATAAAACAGACACGCGCCCACGTAATTAGAACATTACCGAACCATTTAACCAAAAATACGAGTATGTGCCTGTAAAAAGGTAAACTATAAATTTGAAAATTATAAGGTTTCTGACAGCAGTTTTGACAGCAATGGGCCGACAAAAAAGTCGCGTGCAAGGTCCGGGTCTCTTCAACCAATTCAATTATTTAAGTCAATGAGAGAAGGCGATTGAGTGCGGGCTATAATGATTAATATTTATTATTTACGCATTCAATATTTAAAGCCCATCACAGACACCTCCAAGTGTGGATTGTTGTCAGCCACTTTTGTGAGGAGTTTTATTTGTCAATCAAACTGTCTAAGTTTGGAGGGGCTTATCTTTAGTGGTATGCAAACACCAAGATTATGGGCACTAAAAACGAAGGCAATCGGAGAAACTATTAAGGTTTTCCATAATGCGTAGGCTACCGAAGATAAGGCTGCATTTTATACTAAACTCATAAAAGTACTTTTCATTAATTTAATTTATAAATAATCTCCGGCGAACTATGTGTAAAATATAATCCCTATATAAGCTCAAAGTCAAACTGCACGATTGCCTTCAATTCGTTTGCTTGTCAAAAAATCCCCGCATTCATAAAAAATGTTCCAAATTTAATCTACTCTGATTCGGCTGATTGAGTTTGATAGTTTAATTTAAATGTGGTCTGTAGGGAAAATCCGTTTAATGACATTTATTACTTTTTTTTAATAAACAAACGAGTAGGGCAAACAATACAATTTCAATTAAAAATCGATTGCTCTTGTTGAGTGAAATAACAATTGAAATATTCATAATTTGATTGAAATTTTTGCAATGCTATCCTTTTTTTTATCACAAAGTGTCAGGGTGCTAAAGGTTAATCTGCTCTCGATTAAGTGTCATTAAATGTTTTGTTATTTCAATTAAACAGCATTGAAATCTGATCACCTAACTAAATTGCTTAATTTATTCAACTCTTGGAGTGTTTGTGTTTCGTTATTCTGCGTCACAAAAAGAGTCAAATTAGCGACTGTGTCTAGTCTCGTTTATGCATTATTTATATACCCGATCACTAAAGTTTTTATGGCCCATGCGAAAAGTTTATCAACTTGTTGTGGGTAACACCAGATACATAATACCCGCTAAATATAAATAAATATGCATATCAAGGTAATCAAATATGTGTATTGATCTTGAATTTCGATTCTTGAAGTCAAGATTTAGATTTTCGATATAATTATAAAAGTTTGAAGTTTTTTGACGTATTTAAAGAACAAATATTTTTTAGCCATTACACATGCTGTGTATTTATTGATCTTTAATGAAATGATTTTTTTATTTGTCTTTCCAATTAAAAAATCATATACTATTCCAAAAGCGGTTCGTCAACTTCGTAACCCAGTTTTCAGGCCATAAATATGTATCTTTAATGTATCTTTAATTGATCGTGAGTGGCTTAGAAACGTTCTTCTAGCGCTTTTCAATGCGACCACGCCCACAACTAGCTCTCTAGATGTTCGACGTCAGCGGCCATATTTGTGGTAGTGATTGGCATTGCCGATGTGTGAGTGTGTGGGCGAACCGCATGCTTGGACCGCCCATAAATATTCACACTGAGTTATGTGAGCAAATTTGCGCAGTCGTTTAGCACACACACACCCTTGTGTTTTGGCCATTTTATGCGAATATGTGTGAGTTCACGTTTATGGCCAAAATTAGCGCTAAATTTGTAATTAATGAGGTGCCCTAGCAGTTGACGTTTTAATTGAAAATACCACAGGAAAATTAATGTACAATTTATTGATGTGCAATTAGAGCCCTGGGGTTTCGCTTTAAAATCCTTTTTTTTTTTTGATATCTCAGTATTTTTTTGTCATTAAATGTCATTTAGCTTCATTAAATCGCTAGCAATCTAGTTTGAAAATTTAAATGCTTGAAAACAAAAAAGCTTTAATTTTAATCTAACGAAGAGATCAAAAGTTTGACGAGTTTGTTGTTCAGAGAATGACCAAATATTATAGGCAAGAAATTCACCCCTTAAGGTCACATTTTGACAATATCCATTTAATTAGTGGATTAGTTTTATTAAGGTTAAATTGAAAATAACCTAAGCATTTTTAAATACTTAGTAAATTGTTATAGTTTACCAGTTTTTTGTACTCCATACCTTATTTGCATATCTTTGATGCCATTTTAATGACCACTTTACTTATTAGATCAATTCTCTCTCTTTTGTTTCAGGTAAGCGATCCACATTCGTCAAAACTTGATTGAAGTCAAACTGGAATAAGCATAAAGTTTGGAGGAATATATAATAGTATATCTTAGATAAACCCATTAAAGAGGAATTAGAAAATCGAAAGTGTTTCGTACTCTGTCAGCATTTATTTTAGGTGATTTGGAATTAGATTAAGAAACCTCAATCTTTTGGCCAATGAATTTAATTGGACCGAACCGTAAGACCAACCTTGACTCACATTTACCAATTTCCGATCCAATTCCATGAAAGCCTTGACCCACGAAAATCACACATACGTAACTTAATTTCCCGAAATGTTTTTAGTAGTTTAAACCAAATAGAGTTTTATTAATGGCCAGAGTGAAAGTAAAATTGAAACAATAACCGAAACCCATATCGGTTCCCGTTTTCCCTGCTCCACGATATATCCAAGGTAAGCCGGTTGTGAATATTTTTTACTTTATGGGCCAAATACGGACGGCAGCCAACCGGGGCTCATACATATTCATAAGCTATTTATATTTGCTATTTGCCTGAGATTTATAACGAATTTTGAATTTTTCTGCTTCCTCTACACGACTGGCATGATTTTTATGTCTTCTTTGGCGAACAATTAAATGTCTGTCGGCCAGTTTTTTCTTTGGGGCTGTGATTTTGTGATTTTTCTTTCCAATTGATTGGACTGACAGACTTTCAATCAATCGAACCGAAAGAAATCAAATCACACACACTGACTGCCCCAACTGGGGGACTGAGAGTTCAGTGGCAAGTGTGGGCTGCCAGCCGTCTTCACTAAGCGGATTCCATTCGGTTTGGGAATTTGATTTCCGAAGGCTGGCCCGACTATATCAGAGTGTTAATGACGCCACGGCTACCAGAAATCGTTACCAAATTTAGTCGAAATGCCCCGAAAATCAATTTGCTGAACGCATTTAAATTAATTTGCCGTCGGCTGAGTTGAAAAATATGTTTCGCCGTTTTACATTTATCATGTTTCACTTTAAGTGTGTCATCTTAAAACCTCCCTCCAAAAACTCTTGTGACTGGAAGTTCATGCACTTGAGAATGCATTCACATGAGAACATACATATATCAGAGCATGTGGTGGGAAAGTTTTTTTTTTGAAAAACCAACTGAGCGCAAACACATTTATTTACTACTCATTTCGACATTAATTGGATTGCTTTGCTCGGAGGTTGTAAATTAATAGGCGGCCCATTTTGATTTATGGCCCGCAGTTCACATAGAACTCTTTTCAAATATTTATAAAACTTATTCATGTTAAGCACTTGCAGAAGGGTATTATATTTTTGGACCCTCTAATATAAACTCATGATCAGTATCACCTCTTCAGTCGATACAAGATTATCCGTCTATCGCATAGTTTAAACTTTAAAGCTGAGCATGGCAATACGGCCATCATTAAAAAAATGATAAAAATGGTATAGAAGGACAATATGGCTCCCAGCCATGGCTATATGTTGGCCAATTTCCATCCTTAATGTAAGGGTATATCAACTTCGGCTCATTTTCCTGCTCATTTGTTTGTTCCACTTTTTTCTCAATTTCTCTGCTTTCGCCCGTGGCTTACAATGACGTCTGTTTGTTGTTTCCATTGCATCCAATTGGTTTGCCTCCCAAGATGCTCGCCTTTAATTATAAACATTTCTCGATTGGTCACGTAATGCAAACGTTATGCGGAAACCATTTCAGGCATTCGGTTAATCATTTTCAATCGCCAAAATGATTAAAGCTCTTTCACTCGATCCGGAAATCATTGGAAAATATGTGTGCACCGGGCCATTTGGATTTATAAACTCTTTAATAAGCTTTTCTCGGAAACTCGGTAGATTCTCTCAATAGATTTACAAATTAATCATTTATGCTCTTTGTGATTAATGGTTTATGTGTTACATTCTGTAATCTTCTTAATTGCTTTGAATGAAGAAATGGGATTACTCACTCAATTTAGTTGAAAATTAGGCAACATCCACTTTCCCACTCCCTCGTTTTAATTCTCTGACCTTAGGTAATTAGTGAATTAAATTACTAGAAGATGTTAAAGAAGTTGTTTTTGATTTAATAGATTCCTATGGACACATGTTGGACTACCCTTGAGTTTGCAACTTTTTGTGTTTTTGGGGATTAAGTCCTCATTGGGTATTAAAATGTTTTTCCACTTTCAACTTGGCGCTTCTTAAATATTCTATTTGGCTATTTTAAGGTATTTCTGAAAGTGCGTGTCGTTTTTTGGGGCTTCGCAGGGGAAGTGTCTCAGTGACAGTTGACAGCTTTCGGACAACAATGAACTAATTTAAGCAGCCGAGTGTCATACATCAATGCACTAAAAAAACATTTATTTTAAGCTTCCTTCGCTTTGGTTATATTAAGCTTCATGTACGCAAAACGCGCTATTGAAGGCAGGGAGAAAAATTAATACACATAATGCTTCCGGCAAAACACGAAAATGAAAGACACATTAAAAAAAGGGGGACAGCGAATGTTGTGGAAAATAAGGAAAAGTATCTACAGCTGCTGGTCGCAATCAATTTTCATGGTTAACCGAGCGAGATCTTCTCGTATTTTCCCCCCATCCTCTCCTGTCTAATGACAAGTGGAATAAATCTTCGAAAAGTGCGAACAAAATTATTTTTCATCTGCTCTGGCTCGCTCTAAAATATTGAAAACAAGCACGAATTTTAATTTGTTTTCGGGCATTTTGTTAGTACAAATTTAAAGGGGTAGTTAGAAGAGGGACGGAGGTCAAAGGGGAAGGCTCGCACCCATAGTGTCATAAATCATGGATGCCAAAATTCCCACATCAGCTATAAGCAAATTGACCATCACCTAGCGGCCATTTTTCTATATTTTTTTTATTTGTTTATTTTTTGTTTGGCTGGCAACCCCTTTAAATGTTTTCTCTGCCAAATGCAGTTGAATATAAACTCACGAAAATATTGCAACTTCTGACCCAAAAAAAGTGGAACGAAACCTGTGTCAGAGCCACCGCAACCGCATTCAGGTACCACCCACTGGGGATGCATTTGTCAACGGTTGCAGAGCCAGCGACCCGAGGGCGCTTAGGCCACGCATAACTTCCATCACAACTGAGCTAAAAAAAAAAAAAATGAAGGAAAAACTATAAAATATTTGTAGTGGCAAGAGCTTGGATTTTTGTTCTTATTGCAGCTAGTGGGAGAGCTGGAAAAATGTTGTCAAGCGGGCATGGCGGCAAAGTGAAGTAGAAGCAATAAAGCGGATGCCAAACATACTCCTGGGAGCGGCAACATCATCATTTTCATTTTCATCATCCTCATCAGAAAAGCGACAGAGTAGTCGTCATCTGGAGCACCACCTGAAAGTTATGGGTCAAATATTTCTCTATCACAGCTGTGTGGGAAATTCTGCAAATGTCCTCCGGCAGGAGGTTGGGAGCTCAGAAAATGGTTTAATGGATTTTGCTAAACTCTAATTATTTCTCATTTTCCAAACAGACTCAAGACCAATGTCTGTGAAATAATATTATTAAACAAACTTAGAAGGTGTTCAGTTTTCTTTGCCAATTATCCATAAAGCTAAGTTCTTCTCCAAGTAAGTCGAGTAAACTTTGGCAACTGATACGCAAAACATTTGCCATAAAATCAATAGCTCTTCGAATGTAATTAGTTTTGTTTAAGCGACTTTCTAACACCAAGTTCGCCTCTAGTAGCACTTTAAAATAAGATAATTATAGCTAACAAGTTCATCTCACGAGATGACATTCATTTGCGTAATCTTTCAATCAAACTCAGAACCGCAGATCTCAAAGATGAAACCACCACAACTCAACTCCAAATTGGACGGAGACGTGTAAACTATCAGACACCAAATTAAACATTTGTCAGAGGCCGTATCATTAAAATCGCAGCCCAACACGCGCACCTGTCATAAATAAAATCATAGCATAATTTATGATAATCCAATGCAAATGATTGAAACTAAAAAACAAAATCAAACTTCAAGAAAAACTTCGAGTAATTTTAGGTAGTGCCAAAGGTAAACTCGTTCTGATGGTTGGTATACTCGGCAGGGTTAGCTTTTTGGTCCAAAAATTATATATGCATGCTGTGCATATATCAAGTTAATTGGGTTAATTGACGCCACCATATGCGGCCCTGTCCAAAGTTATTTTTCAAATTGTTTGCCGACTGAACTTTTGCTGGAAACTGATATAAATTTTTTATGAAAATTTCCATCTACATATATGTAGACAGGCCGTGCTTGGGTGACTGGCGAATATTTTATTTCGACACTTGCACTTTCTGCTTTAGTTATTTTTTGCCAATTTGGTTTTCTTATTAAAATGACTTAGTTCGCTTATCCCAAAGAAGAATCATCATTAACAAAAAGCGACAGCTTTTGGACCAAACATTCGGCTCACAAATATTAATGCGCTAATTTGCATAATTTTCAAATTTATTTTCCATTCACTCTCTAGCACAGAGTTTGGCGTATAAAGTAGCCGATGATATTTCTTTTTCTTTTATTTGACAAAGGGAATACCGAGAGTGAAAAATTTGATATCGAAGCGTGGAAAGAAAAATACACATAAAATCCATAATGAGAGGCAAATCGAATAAAATTCATATTTTTTCATCGGTTGCCTTTGCCCTATGGCTGCTAATTTGCCTAACAATGGCATTAAGCACGCTTATTAGTTATAATTCGGTTTTGTATTTGGCCAACAAGTTAATGTTGAGATAGGGCCCAACTCCGTTCGGGTTGATAAATGCCATGGTGATCCCAGGCCGCCCCCCAAAGCCCAATCATCGTTTTGTTCACACCATTTATCATCTTTGGGTATTTCATATAAAACGGATTTTTTCAGATTAAGTCATATTATGTGTAATGTGTAATTTATTGTTTGTCACTTTACAAATGGTAATGCACTTTCTTCACATTGTCTCCACTTGTTTTCCGCATCTGTTGTGCCGTTTTTTGTGGCAAGTGCATAAATTACCTCAAGGAAATGCTTGCAGCATTTTCACAGCTATGAAAAGCGTTTTTTAAACGTCTTTTATTGGCCATGCTTTTCACATGAAATGTGTCAAATGCATTTCTTTTTAGATTTTTACTTCTCAAGGAAGTGATAAATAAAAAAAGAGATAGAAAGATTTTATGAATTTGGCAAAAAGCATTTAGCTTTATTATATTTGGCGTGCACACATTTAATTTAAATTCCATGTGCTTAATTTCCTCTTGTCAGCAACTAAAAATAAATTTAAATACTTTGCAACACGAAAAAACCAACCATTGTTGAATCAATGGTGACGTCGTGTCAAAAGCCTTAAAAATCGTCTCTTTTTTGTCAATGCTTTGTAAATCAGAAATGAATGCACATTAAAAGTCTAAATAAAAATCAAAACACGACTCAAACCATTCAGTTTCAGGTTTACTCAGTTTCACCTTTTGCCGAGACTGACCAAAATAATATTAATGGGAATGACTCCCCCTCATCCCGCATTTTGGCCGCAATAAATTACAGTATAAACAAAAAATTCACAAAAAAATGGAAAACATAAAAAACATATTTATTGTATATGCATATAAATATGACACTGAGGCTTCAGTTTGTTCACAAATATTACGATTATCGTCGGAATGAATCATATTACGGATTTCGCTTTTGTTTTGGCTTTGGCATTCGCTGTTCATAGAGGTTAACGTACTACCAACAAAAACCAAATGTATAAAAAATACAAAGAATAAACACATACGTAACATGAGTTATTTTCGATTATGTAGGTTAATTGTTGTTTTGGAATTTCGTCATTATTCGACTTCGAAAACCCCGAAAGTCGCTTCCTTGACTGACCCCAATATCAAAAGTGGTAAGAGCGCAAAAAAAATCAGCTCTAACATCCATTAGACAAATTGACAGGCTGCAGTTCTTTGAGTCTGACAGTTCTGGAGCCTCTGACAACAATATTAAAAAACATTTGCATAATTAATGACTGGAAATAGTTTTTGTTGTCGAGACCAGCTCATCCTGTTCCTCCTCCTCCATTGCAATTATTTTTTGTGCGAAAAACAATGACAGTTGCAGGCAGTCGGAAATATTTAGAGGAATATAAAAGCGAAATATGCCAGGCAGTTTTTAATGACTTTTTCCAGGCTTTAAGCAAAATTAGATACTTGGCTGTACAAAAAATGTATGGCTGTAATGAATGATGATGGATATACACTGCAAAATAAAATTGTAAATTATTAAATAAAAAAAGTATTAAACTAGGAATCAACTACTTTCCTTTTCCTTTAAATATATTTTTTTCAGTACAATACTAATGCCGGATTTAAGCCAAGTTTATTGCTCCTGTAGGGTGCCTTGGATTTACTTTAGTTTCTCTTTCTGCTCGCCTGCTTTGGCCAAATAATTGTTATGCCAATTTCATTGTTATGTCGTGAGCCGAAATAAATGACTTCCGTTAGCTGGAGCTGACCCTTTCATAGGGCCTCCGGATTGTGGGTCGTTGTTTGCAGAAAGAAAAAAAAGCCATTTCATTGTTGCGGATATGAAGGTGGACCCCGCCAGGTGCGATGAAAGCAGCTTTTGATTGGATCACAAATCGATTTTTCGGCAGATGGACACCGATTTCTTACTTCACAGCATACTTCACAGCTTTTTCATTGAGCACTTGACAGACACACATTAATATCTTCAGTAAAAATGCATTCGCATTTGTTCTTTCCATGTCAAGAGTACTAAAATATATATATTTCGCTTCTATGCATGCAAGTTGAAAAAAATAAATGTTTGCCAGAGAAAATAGAAAAGTGGAAAAATGCATTAGGAAAACATTTTTCTTGCTACTGCGGCGGTTCTTGCTCTTGTGCCTTTTGTATTTTTTTTTTTTCATTTCAATGTATATAAATTTCCATTTGCACTGCAGATGTAGAATTCCCCCATACCCGCTCCCATACTCTCGTTATACGTCTATTGTTCATTTTGGGGGGCGGATGGGTGGTTGCTTTGGCTTTAGAGCGCCATAATTGAAACATGCATATTCCATTGTAAGCAAGGCAAGTAGCTAGGTGGCGGGTGGGGGTGGTGTGTTGAGCTGTGGTATGGTGTGGCATCATGATTGCAAAACAAACAATGCCAAGGCAGAAATCAGCATTCAGCAAAACAAAAGCGAATGGCGCCCCAAAGCTAAAAACAGCGCCAACAACAAACCAAAACCAAAACAGAAACCGAAACCCATTGGCAAGCATTTTTATTATCCATTGAATCAACAAACAACAATACCAAAATCTAGCCACTAAAACCAAAATCAAAGGCTGTCTTCTGCCACGGCTAATGTGTCGCCAATGTTTATTAGCCACAAGCACAACGAATGGCAGCTGCATATTCCGTTTGTGCAATGTAATTTCCTTAAAAGCCAAAAAACGATTTGCCAGCTAACGTCGCAAAAAGCCTGCCACAAGGCGGAACCATCCATTCATCGCTCCATTTTGGATCGTGCAACAGTTGCACATTTGATATCTGTATAAATAAATGTGGAGAGGTTTTGGGAGTAGCTGCCATATTTGGCCAATCATCATGATGTTTTTTTAACATTATGCAACAATTGTTGCAACTGGTTTTCCTTTTTCCTCGAACTCATAGCAGATACTCTTATTGTAGTTAAATATTGACAATTTTTAAAAAGAAATAAAGACAATTATGTTATGATTCCCAAGTGTCTTCCTTCCAAAGCACCCAAATGTAGGCAATAAAATGTTTCGAGTAGTGGATATCATTTAATCGGGAAAGTATAGCGCTCCTCTCTTATAATGATATTTAGCTTTGCAAAAACATACAGTATTAAACTCAAAAATGTAAAATCTTTATTTTAGTTCATCTGTATATTTTTTAGACTATTTTCTATCGTTTTCAATTGAACAAAAATCTTGCAGTTTGTGTCTCATAAATAATGCATTTTCATCGCCATGCATATTCGATGGTGGGAACTGAAAAATCAAAAAAATGCTCAATTTAATGTTACTCTTGTTTTCTTTGGTTAGGCTCAAAACACTATATCATATTGAAGTTGCATTTTAAGAACCTTGATTGAGTTTGCTTTACTGACTCAAGGCTGACGGATTTTACAAGCCTTCACGCCAAAAGCCATTTATCATTTTTTTGAAATTCAAGCCGCGATTGCAGCTTGCTCGCTGGGTTATTCAACTTCAGGTTCAGGCTGTTCATAATGAACTCGTAAATATTATTCATACTCCAATTCCGTAAATAAATATTCAAAAAAAAAAAAAAAAATAAATAAAAAACCCAGCAGTAACTGAAAATCGTTGCGTGAGCTTTTCGATATGAACAAATAAACTCATTTTGCATGCGGCTCCCCTAATTCAGGTCAACAAACTTCCACTAAGCCATGAAAAAACGAGTGAGCAAAAAACGGGTAACATCTGCTGTAAAACATTCTCAATATCAAGGGAATACATCACGGAGGGGGTTATCCCCCAAACGGGTTGACATTTTTTTTATGCGAAGGAGACAGCTGAAATCATCTTAAAGATGCCTGGCACGTTTTCAATTTGGCCGAAACCCTTTTGTGCAATCGTTTTATGGCAAATTAAATTGCAATTAGGTGCGGCCATTGATGAAGCCATAAAAACATTTAAAAACAAATTGAAATGGTCCCCCCGGGTGATGTGTTAACATGTCATCACTTCACCCAACCCGTTAAAATAAAAATATATAATGCATTATTATTTCGGTAAATTTTTTCCGCTCTCTGGAAGTCAATGGCTTTCGATTTCGATGACTGCCATAATTGTTAATTAAATTAATGGCTCTACTTTTTCGAGGCAATCAAAGGTCACTGCATAAATACACATATGAGTTTTCTCAAAAAGCACCAAGGCCGTTAACTGGGTCGTCACAGCAGCAGAAGTTCCTGCTTTCCCTCCCACTCCTTGGACTAACCTTGACGAGTGAAATCTAAAGGCCCACACATATGCGCTCACAATTTCCGCCAAAGTGGCTTTTACCAACTTTAAATGAAAACCTGTTAAAGGCAGCGAAAAAAACGCACAGTGCGAAAAGGAAACTGCCATCAGGCGAGGGGTTAAGTGCAGGGGGTGTGTTGCCATGAAGGAACCACGCAGAAAACTTTGAGTTGAAAAATGTTAAAAAAAACACCAACAAAAAGAAAGTGCTTTTTTGAAAGACGAACTTTATGGTACTCTTACCAAGTTCCTGTTTGATTCTTAAAGGAATCGTGGGAAAAGAAACTTGGGTCCTTAAGAATAAGGAAAAAACTAAAAAAATTGACAATTTTCTTTCTAAATATGATATAAATACTAAATACGTACAATACGAGTCTGGGTAGATGAAACTTATTTCAGCACTCCTTAAAAATAGGAAATTATAAATAAAGGTAAACTTTTTGGAAGAGTATTAAAGTTGAGTTAAAGGAAACGCTCCAAAAAGGCATAACTGCTTGCCAAGTCGACGTCCGTCAGCCAGGAAAGCGTACAAAGGCATGTGCGAGTGTAGAGCACTCAGTTACCTGTTACCTGTTCCTGCAAAAAAAACATGCACACACACACAGACTGGCACAAAACTCACTCAGTCAGGCACTACCTCTCCCTGTTCCGCCACACCCTCCTGATCTACTGCCCCGCTGATCCGCACTCCCTGCCATGCTCACCCAGTTATAACGCTCCAACGCCCCAACGAGTGGAGTGGCGTGGAGCCAGGCCAGGCTAGGCCGAGCTGAGCCGAAAGTGACTGAGAAGGCAAGACGGCGGAACTGGAATGAAGAAACGGAGAAGGAGCACTGGGGAGCCCAGACTCGATAAGTTCATTTTTTGAGTTCAAGGTGAATCGGCCACAACCACAGCCAGTTTCTTTGCCATCTTTTCTTCTTCTGTTGGTATTCCCATCCCCTGCTGGTTTTTATTCTTCTTTTTTTTTATATATATATATTTTGTGTGTGTCACTGCCTTTCGGGTCTCCATGTTTGTCCGTCTCTGTGGCTTCCTTTTTGTCTTACTCCTTATGTGCCTGGCCCCATTTGCTTCGTTGCCGTCCTTAGTGGCACATAATTACACGGCTCCCTTTCTGGCCCAAGTGCGAAAAAAGGAAAATGAAAAATTAATGCAACAAAAAGACAAATAAGAGAAAATAATTAATGTTTCATTACAACTTCAGACAGAATCCGATTTATTTTGGGGTTAATTGAGTTTTTTTCCTAGCAATGGAAAATGTAAGATGAATAAATGCAATGGCTTGAAAATTTAGTTGTAAGACTTTTTTAGACAATATCCTTCTAGTGTTACCAAATTGGTTAAAAAAGCTCCAAATAAACAATATTTCATTCCTTTTTTGACACAAAAAACCAAGTAACCTAAGACTTTTCATTCAAATTACTTCCGACAACCTGAAAAACATTTGTCATCAAAAAAATAATTGATATAAATTACCCTCGAACTCCATTAACACAGTTTCATCACAAGTGTCGAATAAATTAGAATCTTAAAGTGATTCATCTCATTCGTCATACAACTTACAATCAATTGTCGTTCCCAGAACTAGAGAACCCTATTTAATTATTCCAATGGAAATGTACGTATCGAGTGCACAATTTCGGTAAACACAATTCAAGTGAACTTGGCTTTTGTGCATCAAAGACTCATTCCTATGAGATCATATGTAGCGCCCAAGGGTATTATGCTCCATAAATCACAAGACTAAACTCTGCGAAGGCTTTGTCTAACTCTACCATCTAAACTCATCACTTGATTTATTTTGCAGACGACTTGAGTTTAAAGTTGAGTTCAGTGATGCGACTCGACCTACATATGTATGCTCACCTAAGCGTATTAACATAAAAATTTGTTCACAAAAGAAGTCGCAAATCAGTGAAGCTAAAAAATAACCTCTCTTGGCAAATAATTATGAAGTTTCATTGAAAAAAATATAATTACTTCAAAAATATATATCCTTAACAATGATTCTTATATATAGTAATAGCATCCTCCTGCACACTACAGGATGCGGTTTGTCCCTTACGATGTTGGCTTTTAATTTTCAATACTACATTCCCCACATTTTCTTTTTGGGCCCGTCATTCATCTTTAAATCATAACCATATTTTTGGCAGTCAACAGTGAAATTTCCTTGAATAACCAATTTTGATTTAAAGTCCATGGGAAAGTATTGCCATCAAACGGCAATCGAGCATCCAGCCAGTGGGTCTGGCTCATTCATATAAATCAATCAATCGTGCGCACAGCCAAATAATGGCATAAAATTTCAAGTGGCAACAGCCAAAGCCAACAACCAACAGCCAACACAAACCATATCGGAATCGAACGGGCCAAACAAAACAAATCAACAATTTGTTGTTTACGCTCAATTGGCTTGAGTTCGAGATGCCCTGGCTGGACGCCTTCTCCCAATGGCTCGGATCCCTCGGATCGCAATTGGTATCGGCTCCGGTATCAGATGTGGCACTCTCAGTTCCTTCGCACATGCTACGTATAATTAAATTTCAATTAAAGCTTTCAGCGCGCAGCAAACAGACTCCTGCACATCTGGATGTGCAGTTGTGTGTAACAATATTAATTAAAAGTGTTTAAAGCGAGTGCGAGACGGGCCCGTAAACTCGCTGGCTGTAACAACCACAAATAGGCAATTAAGTAGCAAAAGTGTTTGCCCATAGCTAACTGAGGCAACATTGTTATCTACTTATATACTTGCACATATTTATTGTCACGTTGTGTTGCCCCATAGCGAAGCCGAGCATAACGCCAGCTTGATGGGAAATGAATAAAAACTGTAATTCACATTGCATGGGAAGCGGTTGCAGTTGTGGCAGAAAAAAAATGAAAGTCACTTGACGAGAGGCAAGATAATTTAACTCGACAGTTGAGGAAATTATGTCGAATTTGAATGAAAACTTTACAAATTATATGGTTTATAAACTTAAAAGTCCTATTTTTTTTTTATAACAAGTAAGGCAAACTTATCTGAACTAAATATTGCTATTTATTTAATTTTCAATTGATTTGACTTTTTTCAATTGAATATATTCTGGCCAATATTTGGTTTGGCCCCGAAAAATATTCACCATGAGGAAAATAGTTTCCCACATTTTTTGTTTACTGAACTAACTGAATATGACAGCAGTCAAGGGCAATCCGAAATATACATATTTTCCCCTATAAATAGGGAAAATCAGTTTTCAAACATGCTCTGAATGAAAAATAAAACAACATGAATAATTTCATTCATAAATATAGCAAAAAATATTTCACTCAAAGAAAAAAGAAACTTAACAATATGAGAAATTTTTGAATAAAAGTTTACTAAGAATATTAAATTTTGATAATTGTTTTACGACACAAAAAAGTCTTCAAAGTAAAATAAAGAAATTGCATGTCTTATGAAACCTTTCAGTAGTTTGGAAACAAGTTGCAACTTTGTAATAAACAATTTTAATAAGCAAAGTTGTCTCTCAATGCAAAAGCTTATATTATTTTTCGTTTTATTTATGGAAGCATACACAAGAACAAGTACGAATGAATCCAACACTCGCCTGCAGTCATGAAGTCGCTTGTAATATGACGCGTTAAAATGATGCAAACACAATTTCAGTTTTTTTTTGGCACTGGGTTCGGGCAGGAAATGTAATAGTTATGAAATGTAGATGCAGTAGAAATATAACCATTAACATAGACACAACCCTTTCAAGCCACAAAATCCTCCGTGCACCCCCACACACGTGCCGCGTGCCGAGTCATGTGTTGGGGCTTTCTTTTGTGTGTTCACCCCATCATGAAAAGCAATTTCATGTTATGAATCCGTTTTCGGCCAAGGCAAAATAGCGCGCCATTTTGGCCTGGCTCGTTTTACTTAGCAGTTTGCTGGGTTGCCTCTCTTTTCCTTTTTTTTTATTTATTGTACAATAAAATATAATATTTACAGTGAACGAAATTGAGGCCTTATGCCTTGGTTGTGTGTGCCGGAGGAGCCTTTTCCTGACGTCTATGGACGCCTTATAAAAAGCTGGCTTCGGTTTTATAAGTTCTGTTGGGGTTAATGAGGGGTACTGCCAAATACTCGAAGGATACACATTACCTTTCTAATTTGTATGGACCTAAAAGTTAAATCAATATGTAATTGAAAATAGTGTTCTATGATTAGAAATTTTCAAAAGGATATTTTCGTAAAAGTCCTTTATTAATGAGTAAATAGAAATTCGCTCGTTTTTTGAGACCTTTACTTTTATTTACCATTTAGTCTCTGCCACTTCCCTTCCCTGCTGTTGGTGCTGCCAACTTTTCCGCTTGGGACTGCCATTTTTGTTATCCTCTTGCCGCAAATATAATGGCAATGCCGACACCAACACCAACAACGATAACAACGAACCGCAGCCAGTACCGCGGCTATTCGTTACGCCTCACATATCTGCAAGCCCAAAGCACCCAAGCCCACACACCCACAAGCACAGCAACTCACAGATACACACACACACACACACAGACAGCAAACGCTCTCCATTTCCGTTGTATTTTTTTGCGTCCTAAACCCAAGTTTTTGACCCTCAGCTCCCCTTTATGCCATTTTCTAGGTACTGGCAATGTGTGTGTGCGGGAGAAATGAAACTATTTTCGTATCTGGAAGATTTCAGCATTGGATAAAAATTTCCCGAGCTTCGACAATGTGAAAGCTTTGCCCGAAAGTAGACTTCACTTATTTGGCATTATGTTTCCACGGATTTGCTAGCGTGTGTGTGATAAGTTCGATATTTGTAAAGGCTTCAATTATTTTCCACTATTGTTGTTTGCAAGGATATGATCTTTAAATATCTAGTTTACTTCAAGTGCATATAAGAGTATTTTACTTACTTTTTGCGATTACTTTTAATACCCTATACTAATAGAATTTATTCACGAAAACTAACAGCGAAGCAATTTCCCGGACTTTTATGCAAAACTGGGTTAAACTTTTTCATGGGAGAAACGTGATAAAAAATGAATGAAACCTTTTAACGACAAACCGTTTACCCCATATGCCCCAAAGCCCAAAGAAAAGAGCCATAAATGGCATAATTAACGCATATTAAATGTCACCAATAAAATGGACAGCCTGTCGAGTGTCAGACCCCCCTGTCCTTGTTAAAATCGAGCAGAAAATTATATATGCGTTAGCCTGGAGCTCTCTCCGCCAGCTGGAGAATCATTAAAACATGGAAGTCAAGCGGGAAATCGAAACCCATCCAAAGCCACATCCACACCCAAAACCTCTTTTTATGCGCAATTATAAATATTTTTCCATGTCCATACACAGCAAACACACTCTATAATTTATAAGACGTATAAGACCGATGGTAGAGCAATATTTTATTATGCGTTTACTTTTTTATCCGTAAGCCAAGCCAAACCGCGAGTTAACCCTCAAGGTGAACCCAGGTGAGTGGGGGAAATGAAGAATTAAATAATAATTGGAAATAAAATGCACTTTTGGAAGATGAGGGGCGCAACTTGTGCCAGGTACCACTCACCGTACATCGATGAATCTTATTCCTCCATACAGGTACTAGTTGAATTCGAACTCGATTCACTGTTTCTCTGGCCGAGAGTGTCAGATTTATGAGTTAAGCTCTAGGGGATTTGCAACAAAAATTGAAAGCGAAAAATGTAATAGACCGATGGACCGGATCACTGACATTGGTAACGGCTTTTATATGGCCTGACAGAGTTGTCAAATGGGTCGATGGGATAAAGCGAAAGGCCGAGAAATACCCCATACCTGCTGTGTTCAAAATCTACCAAATCCGATTTGTGTCATGAAAAAAAGAGTGTGTAAAAGTGAAAAATAGTTTGTAACAAGCGAATCGAGGACTTCAAATTGGCTTACATGCATACATCATTGAAGCTGAAGCCAAAAACCCAGCAAAGTAATAAAGTAATTAACCAAGTGCAGCTGTAATTTTCTGAAAACTCCATTTATCAGGCGCTCCATGTGCCACTGTTGAATACCCGGGAAATTAAACTAAAGACCCTGCAGCTTGGAGTAACCCCTTGATTACTTAGCATTCAGTTACTTGCATTTATGCATATTTGATGCACAAGCCGGGGAAAACGTTTAAGTAACGCTTAGTAAAACACACGCTTACCCAGGACCACCTTTTCCTCTTTAGTCCTTAAAATGCACTCAGGTCGGGTTACGCTTAAATCGATTAAAAGGATTGCGTGTACATTTTTAATGCTAATTTGTTCGGTGGATGCCATGGGCTGTAATGGCGTTAAGCTCTTTAGAATATGCAAATGTGCGGAATACGCAGGATATGCAAAAAATCCCGACCCTGACTTCTTTCCATAATCATAGTTTATAAACCTATAGCAATAAACTTATATATATATTTTGTTTTTCTTTCAGGTAAGCTACAACTATTGACTCCTTCAGCATTAGAGCCAAACTCCATCAAAAAGGACAAAAATATTTAGTCTCTGTGTATGTGTGTGCGTGTAAGACTTAACTCCATGTAGAAAAAACTAATTAAATAATTATAAAAAAAATATGTATTTTCCATTTATATCCTAACCAAGCTCATTCGGGTATCGATTCATTATACAGTATTATTTTGGTAATTTGTAGTTTTAAAAAACAATCCCAAAAAGTTATCCACAAGCTTCCCGAATTAACATAGCTCTGGCAAAACAAAATTGAAAAACAACATTTTGTGGCTGAAAGTTTATCGGATAAAATCTATTCCATTTGCATACAATTTATAACAGGAAATTAAAAATGTTTTCCTCCTCGCTCCTGTTGTTTTGACAATTTGCCAAAGATTCTTTCCGGCCGATTGTTGCCGTCGATTTGAATATCAAGCTCCACTTGGGGACAAAAGAGGCAGCCGCGAAGTTAGCCTTTTAGCTGGCAGCTTATCAACTTTTAGATTAAAATTTCCATCTGAGTCTAATTTAATTAGATGGCCACGGAAAATGACTTAATTAGAAGCAGCCAGAAAATCTGCATTTCTCTCTATTAATTTTTCCAAACCACATACACTTTTCCTTCCTCAAATATATGCACTGTGTAGTCGTGGGAAGGCTGAGGCTGTGTTCTTAATTACAAATAAGTTCGCCCCTGAGGCCTTTCCGCCTGATGCGTTCCCTCATTAGCCTTTTCAGACGAGCTTCCATTCCTTCTCGGCTTGTTGACATTTTGGTGTCACATCTAGAGGAGCAAAACTTGCCATTCTGGCCTACATTTGAGAGCAAAAACGATGGCTGAAAAAAAAGCATATTGAAGTCAAAACCAAACCAAGGGAATGTGAGAAAAATATGCTCCTTCTATTGCAAAATTTCACCAGTTTTTTGCAGTCAGTAAACAAATATATAAATCTAAAACAAATATTTTGAATTTATTATTCCCTCGTATGGTTTTCATAATTATATTTTTCACTTCTTCACTTTCCATTTACAAATGTTGAAATAAATAAACGCCGGAGGCTTTTATGCTAATTAATTTAAACTACAAGAATTCCAACAAACAAGCACAGGAAGCGTAATTTTAAATAAATAATAAACATATCACATGTTTACATACGATTTTGTGTTTTTGTATTTTATTGTTTGTCTTCCGGTATGCGATTCGTAGTCCTCTGTAATTTATAATGTGTGTCTAGCGAAATAGTCGTACAATTTTTTAAACACTGTTTTCCCTGCCACCGCATAAATAAATAACCATAGAAGACCATTAATATTTAAAAATAATTTGCAAAATAGGACATGATTCCGTCTACATCATCGGAAGTATTGTGGCAGTTTATCCCACCCCTCATCACCGCTCCAACCCTTACCCTGTTTCTGTCCTAGTGTTGATGTTGTTGTTGTTGTTAGTCTGGCTTATATTGGTTTATAAATTCCATATGCATAAATTTATATTATTTTTTCCATTTATGGATTTTAACATGGTTTTCCAGATATTGTGTAAATAATTTTTCTAATTAAATGGTTTTGGTATGTAACCCAGAAAAAAACAAATTGTATTTTAAATTGGTTGCTTCTTGTCTCATAAAACGGAATAAATACATACAAAGTGTGGCATCATTTTGTTTAACCCATAGTTGCTCTTGGCAATGCGTTGTGTGTATTGTTTCTGGCCGGTCTGAGTGGACATTGAATAAATGAATTCATTATGCAATCAGTAGAGCGTTGAACTGATAAAATTCGGTGATGGTCCACTTGACAGGCCCCATGCCCCGGTAAATAGAAGTATTTATGTTGTCTGTCTCTAGCCCAAGTCACATGTAAAACTAATTCGAAACTAGTGACAAATGAAAATATTTTGTGCATTTTGTAAATATTTTACAAACACCCGAAAAAACATCCCAAAAACAACCCAGCCCCCCAAATACACCACCAAATAACGAACCATGCATTTTAATTGACAACACATACGCATCCCGACGTGGTCCGGCCATCAAAAACCAAACAAAATAATCCCAACATGTTGTCAGCTCGTTTATATTCGCATATATATGTATATCGATATATTCCCACATACATAGCATAGTTCCAAACTACATTTATTTGATGCAACCATTGTAGTAACAGAAAAGCATACAAACCCTAAAACAATAACCCGTCTTCACTCAATAACCAGCAAGGAAAAAACCAAAAAAAAAATATATAAAAAAAAAGTGCAGTTTAAGTGAGATCGAATTGAAAAATTGTTTTATCAGCGGAGAACTTTTCTTCTTTTCTTTTCCGGTTTTCTTTTTACATTGCAGGTTTCAGACACCAATTAAAGCGTTTGCCTGCCTGACAGCAGCCACAAGGTAAGCTCTAAACAGCTGATCACTCCCACCGTAACCAAAGTTAAAACCAATATGATAATAACAATCCTCAAAATAAACCCCCTAAGCTTAATTCAACTGTGTTTGTTGTTTTCAATTCTATGTGTGCTCTACCTATCCTCTACCAAAAAACGAAATCATCAATTTCTAATTGGCTGCCTATCGAACTATTGTGTAAAATTTGTAATTAGCAAGTGTTATAGCTGGTGTTTCACCTGTTTTTTCGTTTCACAAATTATTCCTCTCTGTACCTGACACCCATAGACTCATATTTTATATTACCTCTTGTGTTGCAAGTAAAATTGTTAGTGCCGTAGAGTATAGAGTAGATTATATTTTACAATTGTGTACATTAGACTCTTATCACTTTATTATCTTTTAAAGGATAAGTTATTTCGAGACAATGGGGAGTATTGGCCCAATCAATGGAACAGAATCCTGTGGTCCTTGTTAACCCAGATTTTGGTCGCTCGTTGCATTTCTCACAGCTTTGGATATCCTTGCAATTATCTTGTGGTCTTCATCATGTTTGTTATAATTTTATTGCCCAAATATATGTTATGGATTTGCTGAACAATTTGTTGAACATGAAGTGTGTGAGCAGAACCTTTAATGCCTCTAATGTTCCAGCAATGATGCGTACGTGTTTATGGCCTTTGTTTCTACAACAAACACATCCAAGACTGTCGGTTCACCCACAAAGCTGTTATTTTTAATCAAAAACGTGCCTACAGGTGTTTCAGTTTGGCAAGCGTATTATTCCAAATCTACAAAATTTTATGCTAATTGCTGCTCTAGTTCAGAAAAAATTATTATTTTATCAAGGACTTCTTTCAACTGGAAGAATAGAACATTACAATAATCGCAATTCCCACTAAGCGACAGGCGGCGGTTATTATATAATTGCAATCGTAATCGACGATAATGACAACACTTTAGCGCCAATATAACACATCATAAAAAGCAAAAAATAGAGTAGACGAGGAACTGCAAGCGGCGCACAACATCAATTACCACAGTCAGAAAAAAGAGCCATGTTCAGTAAGCCAGGCCAACAAATTGGTCAACACATACACACACGTACCAACAGTCGCACTGGCAACGGCTGCCAGCAACATGCAATATTTTATCTGCTAATGTGTAATTATAAACAATTTCGCTGTTTGTTATTTATAATAGCGTAGCGGGCAAGCAGGAAAAAAAAGGAAACTGGCCAAACTAAGCCATGTCTGTTGGTGTAATTGTGCAAGCATTATTTCAACTATTGTGTGTTGCATAGTGCGGGTGCAATTTTAACAAACGACTGACGATAACAATCGCCGGCAAATTGTCCCAAGCAAAGGATTAGGGGGCGTGGCGGGATTGGGGGTGGGGCACTCAAAAATGTTGGCGGAATGCGTGAGCCGGGCACATTTGCCACATTCCGAAACTGACAAACGAAACGCGAACGAAACAAGCCAGGGAAATACGGAGAAAGGTGCTAAAATTTCATGACATAAAAAAAGTTGTTCAACAATAGGAAAAAACAAACCCAAACAGAATGGCGTGAAACACGCAACAGCAACAACAAGAACTAAAGAAAATTAATTGCATTGAAATTTATGTTTAGAAATTAAATCTAGCGGCGGGACTCGTGTTATTTCTGTGGTTTTATTAAGTGGCGGGAAATGCAACTGCCGCCCTGAAAAGTATGCTACATAAAGTGCAAATGGCAAAAATGTGCCTTTGAATTTAATTAAATTACACTTTAGAGCTTCTGGGCTTAAAGGTTTTAACATGATTAATTATACAATTCTTTTTGAAATCCTTTAAAAGGACACCTTTCAAGTTTCTTTTAAATTGGAACACTATTTGACTGGAAGACAAAGCCAAACTCAAACCACAATCAATTAAAGTTGCACTGCGGCTGTCGGTTATTGTGGCACAACATCTGCCTCAGCTGTTGCCTTTGCTGTTTTACAGCGTTGTGGCTGCTATGTTGCAACACACATTGCGGCAACACACGCACACTCCGTTGCAAAGAGGCGACAAGATTCGACTGGATTCGTTCTACTGTTCCAATTATTGTCGTCCCTTCACCTGATTCGGTTCATGTTTCGATTTATTTCCTCTTTTTTTGCTGTTGTTGCTGTGGCACTTTTAATTTCCCAGTCGAATGAGCCACCCCTCTGCTACTCCCTATTGTTGGGTCGAGGGTCTAAATTTTTTCACCAACCATTTTTCTCTGTGTGTCGCCCTTTTTTTGTTTGGCAACTTCCGTCTGGACGCGGTCTTTAATTGCATCCGTGGGCAAGCTCCTTTTTTGAAAATTTTTTTTCTTCACATCCTGTGTTTTTTTGTGTGACTTTTTCGTTTGCACTCGACTTCACTTTGGGTCAAGTTGCGCTGGTTTTTGGGTAAACCAATTCCTTAGAATTGACAATTACAGTGACAAAGGAGGAATTTAACGCTCCGCTGGCACTATCAAAAAATGGGGAAATATGCAGGAAATTTTAAGTCTTCTTTCACGAACCCAGTCAACCTGAACGGACTTGACTAGACCACTTAATTTCCTACACTGCGTATACGCAATACAGGGAGTTAATTTCCTTGAATGGCAAACAGAATTTATGGCTCGCACTGAATCGGCAGCAGCATCAACAGCTGTCTTCATTAGAATTACATTGGCATTTTCCATTTTTGATTCTCTAGCCGATTGAATCGAAAACTCGAAACAAGCATACGCCCTGGTGTACATGCTCTGTGATGTGATGTTGTGCGTATTTTTGGGCCCTGATGATTTATGCATTCGACAACACCTTCCTTGCGGGATGAGGTTGGGGGCTTATGCAAATTTCGTTTGTAAATTCATACAAATCGCGTTTTCAATTTTAGCCTTTTGTTGCTCCTCACTGGTGGAAATTCGGATATGCAAATGAAGCTCATAATTTGCGTTAGCCAAAGGCGGGAAATAACCAAAAATGAACTACGATGGAACAATGGATAGTGGGAGATTTTAATGCGAGAATGTACAAAAATCTAAGGGGAATGGAGCCAAAAACTTTGTGCCACGGGGCAGTGAAACTTTCAGTGCGAAACTGTGAGCGCTTGCAGCAAGTTGTAAAAGATAGGATGCTGGTCCTTGCTCATTCGATGCTCTTTATTCTTGTTTTTGAACATCGTCTCTCCCACAAATCCTTCTTCATGCACTCGAAAAAAATATGTTGGTCTAAAAATCTTAAAATATGGGCTTTTTAAAAAATGACTTTGTGTTTAATTTACCTTACCTCTTAAATCGCTTTCAAGAAACTTCCAAATTAATTTTGAAGCTTTAAATAATTCCATTGAAATTCAAGAATTATGCAAATTTTGTTGTGACTCTTCCAATTATTCTGTGTGCCAGTCGAAAGGCCAAAAAAAAAACTTTGGCTTTGCACACATGACCCATTAATAAGCGCACGGCATTTGCTGGTTTGGTTTGGTTTCGTCCGGTCATTTCACCCGCCTTTCACGGCGGGGGTCTTGGCCCAAAAGAGCTGGTGGGGGGTACAGGGCTTACAGGGGTGGCCCAGCACGTTGTCAACATAAATTTTGGGCAGAAGCCATGAGCTGGTGGCACTGCTGCTGGCAAAGTTTGCGCTTCTCTGCAATTTAAATGCGTTTATCTAGACGAAAGTGCACAAACAGACCAAGTTGAAAAATAAATGCGCACCGCAGCGTTGGGTAAGCAAATTAAATGATTTAAACCTTTAAGCGATTTCGAATGGGGTAAATCAGTATCAATAATTCACGCTGACGTGGTCGTGTGAAGTTCATCGATGGCGGCTGAATTAAAAATTCAGCCACATCGATCGTAACTCACAGGTTCGCAACTCGCACTCAGATAGTCTGCCAATGATAATGAGTCAAAAAGCGGAAGCTATGAATATATTTCCATTCCATGCATACCCACACAGAGCCTTCGCTCAGATACAGATACAGATACAGATACAAAGGCGCAGATAGAGATACAGATACGGATATACGCACTCGCATGTCAAACGCTTAATATGCAGGCGTCGTTGCGAGGGCAGGAGAGGAACATAAAGGATAGATGGCGATGGCAAGGACATGCAAAGGGTAACGCAGGACCTCTTGTGCTCGACATATGATATCCCTAACGATATGACGGGAGTAATTTTACGGAAACGGTTAGAGGCTCATATTTGCAATCGACAGAGGGTCGAGAACTTAATATGAAGCTCAATTAACTTAACGTTACCATTAAGTACGTGGTGTGCAGCATTCCATTTAATGCGATTATATTATATTATAATTTATGATTGGAGGGGGCTGAAGTATTTCCGGCTGAATATTCGCGGTGTTGCCTTTGTGATTATGGGTCAATCGACCACGTCCTCTGAATATTGCATTTTGTATTAATTGGTTTATGGCCAATCGATTTTGTCTGGTTTTTAGTCCGGCCATTAACCGTTTATCTTTTTTGGTGGCCGCAGTTCATAATTTTATGGAATCTATCCCAAAATCCGATAGACTTCTTTAATAATTGAATTAGTTTTTAAAAGACACGACGTAGCCCCAATTATTTCTTGACACTACACTTTTCTTGGAAATTTTCCACCATTAAGTATGAACGACAGAGATGGATATAAAGAGAGACAGAGACAGAAAGCTGGTCCATTTGACGTCAGCGAGCCTTTGACCTGGTGAAGCAAATTCAATTAAACTTTTGTGGCATGGGGTATGTCCTTCGACATTGTCCAATCCGCCCGCCAGCCCGCATCATTGTATAATATTATAGAGGCATCTACTGGCCACAACCACCGGTCCTGGCTAGCCAGCCAACCAGCCAGCCAGGTTACACAAATAGCAAGTCACGTTATTCCATTTTGTATAGCTGCCGGTGGCAGGTCTTCCTTCACATGGCCACGTTTCACATTTGCAGCTTAGTCCACAATTCGGCTTTAAATAAATATTTAACCAACTATAATTGGAAACTCAAAAAGTGCAATTAGCAGTGTCCAATGAACAGCCGAAAAGGAAAAAACTTTCCGGAGTTTCAAGTTCTCGTTCTGGTCCGTCGGTAAAATGGTAATTTCTTTGTCCGAATTGAAGGAGCTGAGTGGCCAGGCGGCCCTCGAAGTTAATTAGGTTATGAAATTTTACTGGGCCACTGGCAGATGTTTCCACTTTGGCTGGCTTTAAGGCCAACTTTAAGCTCCTTCACCGAGCTGCGTTGCTATTTCTCGGTCAGTCCTGATGCGAGATGGCCAGGTGGATGGGCTAACGGGCACTTACATTTTTAATTTTAGCTAATTAAAAAAAATCATCAAAACGGAATGTAGAGCATGAACATACTCAAAGTGGCAACAGCAACATGTTAAAAAATATATTTTTAACTTTGTTTCACGAATTGGCAATACTCTTTTGGAACAAATATGTATCTATTATCTAGAGTTTTTTTCAAATTCCTAACAAAGTTGAAACTATTATTCAATCAGAAGCCTTTATTATTCCTCTTATATCTTGATGATAGTAGTTACAATAAGTTGTTCATTTAAATATATTTACCTATAGCTTTCTAGTTTAAATGTCTTTTTATTATTTGGAAGAGATATATACCCCATTTCCTGTTGAGGTTCTAGTGTTAGGGTGTTAGACATAAAAAAGGGAAGATAAATATTTAACAAGCTGCTCAAAACAGACGAATCAACGCACACACACACTTGTTGGCTCACATGCTAGAAAATACTTTGAAACATGGCTTTAACGAGAGAGATAGACGCAGAAACAGAAAGAGAGAGAAGGCCACTGCAAGCGAGAGGCCAAAAGGATACAGTCAACACTTGAACATTAAGCAAAAACCAGCCACAGAAACTTAACGTGATACATTTTTCACCCCTGGAAAGAAATGAAAATACATTTTTTATCAAAACCCAAAACTTTTGCACTTTTGGGGTCTAGGATATATAAATAACGAAGGGATGTTGGAAAAAACCGAAACAGCATTTTTAAGCAAATGCCGGATGGTCATTGTACATAAGAGCGAAACTAAATTCAATGTGGTCCATTACATTTTTAGTTATAAGCCCTTAAGCTTATTAGGGTTATGGGTTATAAACTCATTTTAACACATCATAACATGATAATAATTATCTCATTTTCTACTTGTTTATTAATTTGAAAAGCTCCGCTCATAATGGAATTATTTTGTTTGTTTCACTGTATTTGAGTGCCGAATGCAACTCAAGACTGGACTGTGGGTATTTTTTGGGCATAAACGAGCCTCCTGTCCACAATCTGTCAGTTTTGCTTGTATCCTGGTGTCTGGACTCGTCCGCCCACGCCCTCCTCTGCATTATCCTGCCTGTCGGCTTTTCATGCTTATCAGACGGCCTGCTTTGTTCTTGCAGTTTGGTGCATACTTTTAGGCGCAAGCCACGCCATGTTTAAAACTTTTCCGTACTGGTGTCTCTCCGAGCCTCCGGTTCATTGCACTGTGCTTTGCTCCGTAGTGCAATGAAAATTGCAACGCGCCAGAGTTTTATTGCCCGGAAATGCCCTTTTTGGGGCTAGACGTCTAAAGTTTCGACTGCGAATGATCGTTCGAGGGGGCCATGGGGTAAAGGATAAGTGCAGTAGCGTAATTCTATGTACAATTGCAGATTGCGAATGTCGCATGTTTGGTTGCAGTCAGCAAACACATGGAAACTTCGAAAGCCCAACTTCGATTATGGCGGCTAATAAAAACGAAGAATATTGGGCTGCGGCCTATCCGCTTTCCAAAATTTGGATTTATGGCCATTTTATGGCTGCCTGGTTTATTGTTCTTACTTTTTCTTTTCCTCGGCTTGTCGCCTCGGTCATAAAAATTCAATTATGTGAAGGAGGCGTGCCGGCACAAGGAGTAAAAAAAGGGGGTCGGCCGTAAAAATGAATGAATGCTGATTTAAAAGAAGTGGGTGTCTGAGTGCGTCCCTAAAAAAAAATTGTGCCACCATTTTTCTTCACACGGCTTTGACACACATGCATATTTAAGCAGAAATACCCACACAGGATCCAGGATGCAAGAGCTGAAGGAGGAATACAAAAATAGGAGACTAGAATTGCCAAAATGCAGGAAACCTCTTAAGCGCTACAGAGTGTATCTGAAAGAATGCTTTAAAAACATTTTCACTTGCAAAGCGGATGCTAGGATACAAGGAAATGCTGGGAAAAAATGCAAAGCATCATTCTGCACCGTCAAGGGTGCCACGGCTTGTTGGCCAAATAAAAACGCCAAGAGAGTGGCAACAGACGCCCACTTTTGTACCGGCATACTCTTATGAAAATGAAGCCAAAAGTTGACTAAAGGGAAAAGTTCACGTTTTTAAGATGCCTCGAAAGTAGAAAACAAACAAATCACTTAAAATGAAGCATGGAAAACTTTCATTTTTCATCCTGAAAACCCGCAATTAATAACCACTTAACTTTAGGAATAAAATAAAATCTACGATACACCACTTAGCCTCTGACATGCAGTGTATAGTATATTTAAATATTTGCTCCTACATCAATTGAGTGAAAGCCAATCATCTGATGGATGGCCCTGCTTAGGAGAGGTTAAATGCCTGCTTAGACGCACATATCCTTTTAGGCCACTAGTCCTGCCGGCTGCCTTTGTTCAAACATTATCACAAACTTTGCATTATCCTGCTGTAAGGAGGAGTACACAAAAATCGGTATCTCGTTGGCTCTTGTCTTTGGTTTGCCTTCCTTCCGTCCTTCTATTCCTTTCATGTGTGTTTTATGTTCGGGTGGTTATTAACCTCTTTCCGCCTTTCTTAGTCCTGTTTGCCTGATGAACTATATAAGCATCTCAGCCATGTATTTTTTGTGTATGGCAATGTATACGGTACGTATACGGTACAGGATTTTAGTAGGCTAAATAAAGCATTCTTACTCTTTGGAATAAGTTGGAAAGTAAGGACATTTTAGTGAAAATTTTCTCAGTGTGTGGTTATTTGTTTTCGCTTGACTGCAGATAATTGGCCTCCGGAAGTGCGGAACCAAACGATCATTGTCGTCCTCATGATTGACAGCTCTAACACGATGTGTTTGCCAGCAATCTGAGCCCACAAGTCGATTTCCTTCTCCATGAAAGAAGTACCCAAACTTGCCCATATATTCCACTTTCCGGAATCCAGTCGCATGACATGTCTTGATAAATTGTTTGATTAATGGACGCATGTGCGTAAATACTGTTTAAGTGCTTTTCCGAAGGGTTTACGTATCAATATCGCGATGGATCTGTCGCATTTTTAGGAGGAAGGACGAGTGGATAAAACGGAGGACACTTCATGGCTGTGACCATTAAAAATAATTTTCTTTTGCATTCGGCTAAAAGCGCACTCCACCACAAAGGACGCAAGCTGAAAATGACAAAATCTGTCGGATGGCAGGCCGATGTTCATAAATCAAAGTGACACCCGCCTGACAGAAACACACTCGCTGACACTCACACGCTCAGAGGCGCAGCCTACACGCTCTCACACTGAATCGCAGACATTTTCCACATTTCCGCCGCGCTCATTAAAAAATTGAGCGTCATTTGCCAAATGCAAAGAGGGAAGGGAGACGATGGGGAGGGTAAAACAGTGGAAAACAGAAATTGCATGTCCTCCCGACGGCTCAAGCATATGCATATGCATGTTGTGCAAAAAACTCCACTCGAAAAAACTAACACATCATAAATCTTGCACAAGTATCCTCAAGCGATGCCACGCCCGCGGTGCTGCACCCATCAAAATGCAAAAACTCATCAGCATTCAAGCAGTCACAGTAGAAGCTCCTCTCTAATTGAAACTGCTTTTAAAATTTTTGAAATTTATGCTTTGAAGTTCTTTCTTAGCCAACAATTTAGATTTTTTAGGAGCTTTAAGTCCTTACCAGATATTATAAATAGGTCAAAGGGTTCAATGTGTGCCTTAAAGTGACATCTAACATATATTTCGTGTGGTAATAGAGATCAATAGACGACATACATAGTAAACCATTTTCACTCTCGTTTTAATTACAAAAGTCCTGTTTTGTGTGGATGCGCACATAAATATGCAACACTATTTGTCGTTACCGGCCCAATCCTTTTTGCCCTCTACGTTTTGTTCCTGGCCAGTATTTTTTTAGCTGCCACATGCATGCAATAAGAAAATTGCCAAAGGCCAAGCCACCGCTCACGTCGCGTTCTGCCATGACAAGCCCAAGCTGTCGTCATCTCTGTGTGCTCATCCCAACCCAGTCTCAGTTTTTCCTCAATTTTCCGGCTGCCACCTCGTCCTTCATGCCCTTCCTGCCAGTCGCAGTCCCCCGTCCTTCGTTACACTTTTGCTAAAAGCGCCCGGAGCAAATTTTTTGCGAGTAGCCACAGCAACAGCTAAACTTGAGACTTTTGGCACGTGCATCTCCTCACTTTTTGCCACTTGCTCCTTGCTCATCTTGACTCAGTGGGGGAAAAGGAGCAGTCCTTCCTTCCAAGGTTCAATATGTTCTCTAATGAAACTTGTGTCAAAAGACGATATTGATTGCAGGAGCAAAAAAAAAAATATTACACTGATTTTACACACGGAATTTGGCAGAGATTTGGCTGTCATACATGTCTTAGTCATATATTATTTTTATGATACGATTTTAAAAGTTTCCAAGTAAGTATCTTATATTCGTTTAAATAATGATTATTTTCGTGTTATATTATACTTACTTCAGAGGCAGCTGAGATTAGGTCGGTCAATTGTTCTTATTCATATTTTTTTGCGCAAAAAACCTCTGAATCGACTTTAGGGGATTCTTTTTCCAATGACCCTAAAATTTGTATTATCACGGAAAGCAGAACATTTTATTTATTATTGACGTTATTAAGCAAAATAAATTTGTGAATCCTGCAAAGGATTTTCTCTTCTATTTACTCAAAAGCTTCTCACCATTTTTTCCCGGCGTTTGATAGATGAAATTTTCCCACCTTGGAGATTACTTAATCCTGGACTTCCGTCAGAAATGCCATCCTTAACTTCCTCCAAGTCTCATCTATCAAAACAAAAAATACTTTGACTTCCGCTTATGCATTTAACGCTGCGCTTTCCCCATAAAATTGACAGATTTTCCTGCTCCACCTCTCCATCAAACGCCATCCGTCTATTTTTCTGAAACCCCGGGGATATTGTCTAACCCCTGAAGGGAAATGCAATTTACAGCATTACTGGGGAAAAAAGAAATTTTAGTCTTCCCGTAAGCTGTTGATGTTTGAGTCTCTCTTTTGCTTATAGGAAAAAACAAAATAAATAAACAGACAATTCAATTTCCTAGCTAAAAGTAGTTTAAGTTATTGTTCGTGTTGCTGTTGTTGATTTTCGTCGTTATCCTTAGCTTCTTTGTAATAAACTTTAGATGATCGGAGAATGCATAATATACCTCATTATAATCATATTTTCCTATCCGTTTTCCTCTCTGTCCATTGCAGGTCAGTATCAGAGATGAATGGCACTTCTTTATACGTTGGGTAAGCCATAAGACTTCGTTAAGGAGATTCTTTTTACCATTAATTATAAATGTATATATTTATTAAGTAGACGTAAGCATAAAGGCTATGTGGAGCTACCAACAATGAGATTTAAGCTTCGATTGAGTTATTTATTCATTTTGCTTAAAACCTCCCCTACCTGCCCGGATTAAATTCATTTTTGTTTCGTTAGCCCTCACCACAGAGAGGGCAAATGTGGGAAAAAAAGGGAAAATGTGAAAGCAAAAATTCAAATAAAAATGTAATCAAACTTTCTGGAGGGCCGGATGGTGGAGTTAAGTGTATCCAGACCCCAGCGTTCGGATAAAAGCCAACTTGAACTTGGTTTTCGCTTTTGGCAGCTCATGCGGCTTTTATAATTGGCATGCAAAATAAAAACAAAAGCAAACTTTAACTGAAAAGTGCCAGTTGAGCTTAGATATACTTAAAGTTTGAGAGCCTAATCTGAATAAATTACTCGTTATCAGCTCCTGGTATTCTCCATTAATTCAAGAGTAATTAGCCCCCTGAAAAGAACAGAACTACGAGATAGAAATTCACATAAAGTTCCATGCAGAAAACAATCAAACAATTAATATTAATCGATGGGTTTATTCGTTTATATCGCAACTATATTCTGTTATAAATTGTTTAATTTTTTCCCAAGTGCTTCTTGCATTTGCGTACGACACGAAATGAAATACAAACTCATATGTTACAATCTGAGCAAATAAAAAAAATATATATAGTATACGAAAATAAAATGCCAGAGCCAGGGAAACAGTGGAATGTGAAAAAGAATGGGGGGAAAGGGTAGATGTCACGGCGCTGGGGCAGTGGACGGGGAAGGAGAAAAGGGCAAGTGAAGTGGCAACAAACGACAAAAATTGTGGTGGGGAAAAGTTGCCGGAACTCGGACGTACATATTGCCCCATGGCATATGCAGTTTTTACAGTATTTGCCATACGGAATTCATTGGTATGAGAGGGGTATTACGGGGTCACCGAATGTCATTGTTAAAAGTTGTGGGGGAGAAGGGTACCTATGGTTGCGTATTCCACCCCCTGGTAGCCATTCCCACCATCCGCTTTCTAGGGAATTGCATCGCAGTTAAGGAATGCCAAAAATCGCATTGCTCATACAATGAATTATAATGTCGAACCGTTCAATTTGTATTGTGCTGGTCGATGGTTGCAGATTTTCTGCACATTCAGCTGCGAAGTAAAAGGCAGGATCTTTGCATGGCATAACAAAAAACGAAAAAAAAGATCCAAGGGATATCCTAGGAAATCGGGCGTATATGTATATCCTTTTGTGTGTGCTTCTGCTTGGGTGCATGAGTGTCCAGGGATGACTGTCAAGCTTAATGGTAAGTAAAGTTACTTTTTGGTCAATTGTTGTGGACAGACTTCGTAATGGAGTTCCTTGGCGGTCTTTGAGAGTATTTAAAGTTAAGAAAGCTTTTTCTTTTATTTATTATTCAGTCAAACCCGATTAACTTCTTATTTTGCCGCAGATGACCATTGCCTGCCCACCACCACCAGCGCTGTCCCACATGGCGTATGCGTAATTAATTTCCATCACCTCGACAGCTAAACAATTGAAAACGGCTGGGGCGGGGAAACTGCACAGCAATGAACTAAAATATAAACAAAAGGCCTAATTTAATTATCCAAGTTACTTGGCAAAGGCCATTCAAGTTTGCTCAAGTTTTGAGGCGTTTTCGGGCTAAGGTTGAGCTTTCGTTAAATTCACCGAAGTAAACTTTTTATAGCCATCTTCAAGGCGTCGGCTGGGCCAATTAAAAAGCCAACATTTCAGCTGACTTGGCTTTTTCTGTACCCAAGTGTGTGTGTAGGTTAATTTATTTGGCTACCAATTGGCACGTAAGGGGTTAATTATGTGCCAGTCAGCAAAATACACTCGACTTGCTATATCGATTAAGCATAACTTGCACATGTTGTTTTTAACCCCAAAGGGTCCTAAGCCCTTTGAACTTTACACTTTACTTTAACGCCCTTCTAGTCTTGTTGCCTAAAATTGTTTAGCTCCAGGCTGCCTTAAGATTTGTTTTATAAAACAAACAGGGCCTCTGCTTATCCATAGAATCAATTTTAAATTAAAAATCACTCATACGCACCGTTTGACAAAAACACTGACAGCTGCGGGTCTGCCGCTCAATTCCAGCAAAGTAAATAAAAGCTCTTCTCTCAGAATTTATTGCACCAATGTCAAACACCTGGCCAAAGCCACCATATAAACTCATTTTAAAAAGCAAGCAATCAAAGTGTCTAGAACATCGCCCATCTCTCTGGCCGCCCAGGACTCTCCCCCGATTTTGGTTCTGGTTCCGACAAGGGCTTAAAAAAGAGAAGAGCAGAATGTTAAAAGCCCCGTCCAACCACTGGCCAACAATTAAGCCAGTTTGTAACAATAAATTTTAGTTGCTGGCATCAGCTTGAGGTGTTTGCCAACTATTCTCTATATTGACTTTCAATTTGTGCGTCGGTCGTTTGATGGATTTAATTTTTCGAGTTCTTCAAAGAGGAGAAACTGCTCCAATTTAAAATTGGTAATGGAGCATATTTTATAAAGTATTGCTTACAGTCAGGACTAAAATTTAAACCAATTATTCCCACACTTGAAGCTATATTTGGACGAGGTATATCTATAACAGAAGTTTTTAATATTAAACTTTAAATTTTTTTTATCGGCAGATATCTATAATGGATAATATTCCTGTTCTCTATGGATTTGCAAACATTTGCCAATTGGCAAACAAATGCCAAATAAATCAAAATCAAACAAGAGAAACTGCAACCCCTATAAAATGCAAAAAAAAAATGAAACCAAACCCCTGTGGTGCCCTTAAAACTTGTTTCCTTGGCCGCTTTACAAGCCAACCTCAGACTCACCCTGCCCCACCTGCAACTCACCTGATTTTCCAGCACTCCACCCCGGTCGGCCCGCCTTCCCCTTGGTCGCACAATGCGCTTGTACAAACACGTAATCGAATAATCCAATTTGTTTGCGCAAAAACTGAAACTTTTTCATAGGGCTTCAGTTGTCGACGACGCGCTCTTTGAATCATTCCGAGCCCCAAAAACCCCCAACCTTTTGAGCTAATTGTTCCAGCGAGTTTTGGGCACAAGAGCAGCGTCCCCAGGAGCCATCATTCCCCCGTCCAAAAAGAGCTTGTTCAATTTCGTTCTGTCTATGAAATGATGTAATTGTTACCAATAGTTGGATTCGATAGTTCTACCAACTTTGACGCTGAGTGGTTTTAGGTATTTTCCATTGCAATGAATGTTACAATTTTTGATTCAAGGTATTGGCCAACAAATTACATTCAGACACTGGAATTTGTGCTTTGTTCTTCCAAATTGAGTTTTATTTTTTGAATAGTTTATGTAGGTTTACTAGATTATCCTTTTTCATATCCTTTTGTATTTTCCCTTTAATCAACATTCTGGTCTCTGCCAAGCCGAGCAATTTCGGAAACTGTATGCTGCAGACTGACCTTTCAATTAAATAAACTGAGTGCTGGTCACCTAACCAAAGACCTCTGACTGCGTGTGAACAGTCGAGTCGAGAATGCCACCCCAAAAAAGGGGGGAAAAAAGGCAACCCCTCCAAGGCCACCTGCTATTTGGGTTGTCCAGCTTCTCTTTGCACCCACATGAAGGCATCCTTTTGTTTTTCACCACATTTCTGTCAACCATTGGTTTCTTTCCTCGGTAGCATTCTCTTTATATTTTCCTCGAATAAGCAATCCTGTATTTTATAAATTTGAGGTAATTTGGATTTTATTTGAATTTCAAACACGATTTGGAGAATAGTCCTGTTAAGTCCTAGGTCTCTGGAAACTATACCTTTTCTAAGATCAATAACTCTTGGATCTAACTTAATATGGCAAATCACTTTAAAATTTTCAGTATTATACCAATTTTCTATTAATAATTTCTTTCAGTGACTGAAAAGCTATTCCCCTTGGTTCCAGCAGCAGTTTTGTGGGCCAGACACTGTCAATGGTTTTGCCACAGGACACAGTACCTTCCAGGGATGAGACGATGAGCAGATGAACAGATGAATAGCCGGCTAATCCTGCCGCTTACTGTTGCAACAAGAGCTGCTTGTGGGCAAAGTAATATGCGCTTTGAGTCAGATACAAACAGCTGGCAAACTTACCGGGCATACCCCTGTATCCTGGTATCCTTGCATCCGTATCGTGCTGTCGTGTGACCATGGTGTGCGTGCGCCGGAAGCCATTGTGGGCTAAGGCGGATACCACCAGGTGGCAGGTGCAAGGAAGAGTAACGTAACGGAAGCACGAGGCGCGACACTTTATGACTGCTTCCCAGGGACTTGTTCCGAGTTTGGTTTGATGGGCTGTCAGTTCGGAAAAAGCAACAAAAAAGTAGCTGAAACAGCAAAAGGCAAGCATTTTAGGGGTGGCATGCCACACACCCTTAACCCCCAACTGCTCCCCAAAAACAGGAATTAGGAATGCATTGTCTGAGGGCTCAGTTCGGCTCAGTGTTCAGTTTTCAGTTTCCAGTGCCACTCAGTTCGGCTTTCTGTTCACTTTGCCGTTGTGCAGTTTGGTGCGTCAACTCTTTGGCTCAAGTGCGGGCCACACTTCATAGGCTTCCCATTTGCCGCCCCCACGATCCCTCCCAAAACCCACAACCCTCTCAGCTGCGCTCCGCCATCCCTTTAGCCCCCTTGGCTGGAAGACGCGACACAAATTAGCCATCTTTTTGCTATTTTTTTTAGCCGTCTTTCCATTTGGCTGAGAACAAGTTCAGTTTGCTTTGCAGTGCACAACTGGCAACAGTCGGCGGGACTTGTTCGATTCACTTCTCAGCGTGGTTCTTTTTGTCTAACAAGTTAACCAAGAATCAAAATTAAATTTTCCAATCCCAAAGTGAGTTTTTCAGCTCGTCTCAAGCTAATTGAATTGTTGCTGCTGCTGTTGCAGTTGCTGCAGAAAGTGAGAAAGAAGAATCAAATCATTTCTAATTAATAATTCGGTTTGTGTGGAAAGTGCAAGAGGAAATATTAAGTGAAAATATAAGCAATTCAGATAAAACTCAATTTTTCAATTTCCGGATTCATGAATTACCTAGAGACCATGTTATGGTAAGAAATATTCAATTAACTGAGAAAGAAACTGAGCTTTGAAAACAAAATCAATATAAATACTTGTAAAAGACTCACAAGAAAAATATACATATGTGATAACTTTTTTTAATTTATTTCAAAACTTTTAAAATCCTTTGAGACATGTTCAAACAACAAGTCATAAAAGGATGCATATTTTTTAAGCTATGCCAAATATAAAAATGTGTCCCGCCCTTACTATTCTTTTTATAAATTCAGGGCTATGTTGATAGCAATATTTGCTCTGCTTTTGCCAATATTTGTTCACGTAATTTCCCATTGAAGCCATCCGCAGCTGCCAACTTTTCCCGCCGTATTTTTTTATTATTGTTTTTCCTTGTTGTTGTGTCCTTTGGCCAATTGCTGGCTGCTCACTCAAATGATGCGTAAAACTCACATTAGCGGCAGCCGTGCGACGTTTTGGCCGGGTCCAAGGCCCTCAAGTATCTCATAGAATAGGTGTATGCGGTGCGGGATGTGTGTGTTTGTCCTTGACCAATTAAAGCCAGAATTGAGCTAAGCCAAGTTTTTTTAATTTATGAGCTTTGCACACAAAAACGCCAGCTAAATATTTTAATGGGTCTCTGGAGAAGAAGAAGTGGCGGTGAATTTTCTTTTTTCCAGTCTTTTTCTAAAAACTTTCTTTCAAGTTTGGCCTATAAATTAAGCAAGTTGTATGCATAGCTCCTTGCAGAGAGCAAGAGGGCTCCTAGAGGGCAAGGATATTTGCCAGGACATATTTAAACAGAATGCATATTTCGTGTAAATCAAAAGCCTAAAAGCCTATTATTTTTCATTTCATGTGAATAAAATCTGCTTTAAACTAGGAATAAATATTATTTTAAGGGATGCTGCAAACTAGAGATCAATTTTCTTTTTATTCTTTTGTTAAAACTCACAAGTTTTTGGTTTTTATTTCTTTTTTTGGAGGGAACATCCATTTCTACATGATTTTTCAGACCGAAATAGAGCCGGGTTTTGTGTTTGTACTTATATTTTCCTGCATGGACGTTTTCACAAATTTTTTCCCCATTTCCTGCAGATGCCTGTGACTGGCATGAAAAGCATTTTACACATGGCAGCGTTTTTTAATTTTGCCAGCCAGCTTTTAGAAATGGAACACATACACACTCACACACCAATACAAACACACCAACGCAAGCACAAATACCAATCCACATGTGTGTAATACAACGTGCACTTACTAATTAGAAATAAAAACGCGAACAGCACCCGGCATTTCGCTCATTACGTTCTCTTTGCCATTTCTCTGTGTGTGTTTATTTATTTGTGCCACCCTTTGGGCCAACATTTTGTGTTGCCACTGCAACTGCAACAGCAATAGCATAGGGCGGCTGGTCATTTGTTGGAAAATAATAGACACCGCGCCGTCTGGCCAAGAACTCTGCAGTAGCATTGGCCAAATCCCCGCCCATGGTCTCGTTAGCCCCCTCGCCTTGGGAGCAACGGTGTAAGCGGGTCAGCTGTTGCCATTCAGAGGTTGGGCATCCACGCGCCAGGAAAACTGAGTCCTGAAGTCCCGTTAACTGAAGGCTTTCGGCAAAGAGCATGAAAGCCCGCCAATGGCTACATTCTAGCCAGAAGCATCCCGGCTGCTGGCTGCCCCAGTTCGCATAGAAATCCACATGCCCCAGAGGTCGATCGAAGCCATAGCTGCCCACACTCGTGTGCAGGACTTCCACGTAGTCGGCATCCTGCGAGGTGAGCCGTTCCTTTTCCTGGGCGTAGCGGAAGAAGGGCAAAGCTGGATCCAAGGCCCGGATCATCCGAAGGCGTCCGGTTTGGACATTCTTACCCGCCAGTCCAGCCACATGGGCTCCCATGCTAAATCCAATCAGCTGGAGATCCTCGAAGCGAAGTCCCGCCTCCTGGCTCAAAAAGTCCACAAACTTGGCCACAACCTGACCCACTGGCTTCACACGATAACTGGCCGTGATGTAGTCGGCTATGGCCCCGCGTCCCCAGTCCACGGTGAAGATGTTGTAGTTACCATTCTGGAGATTAAAGTAAGCGGGCAGCAAGGCGCTGTACATATTGGCATTCTCGTTTCCCAGCCAGCCATGAATAAGGATTCTGTGGAGGTTACAAAGAAAAGCCGGATTAACTTTTGTTTTCTCTAATCCGTAAATGAAAGAGAGATGGATATTATTTTATTTCTGTAATTTAGCTAATAGATTAGCTAATATTTAATAAACTTGAGCAGGAAAAGGATTTGTTTTACACACTTTGTTTAATTTAACCAAGATATAGCCATCGCTGGGGGGCGGAATACACTTTTCACACTTATGAAGGGGATCCCCCAGAAAATTGTACAAAAAATCTCAAAAATATTTTATTCTCGGATTTTGATGCAGAATGATGGGGAATCGATAAACAAATCGTTTGAGGTATTTCGCTCAAGAATCCGATGAAAATTGACCAATATATAGCCATCGCTGGGGGCCGTATTGTCCTTCCATGCACTTTTCACACTTATGAAGGGGATCCACCAAAAAATTTTTAAAAAAATCTAAAAAATATTATGTTCTTGGATTTTGGTGCAGAATGGTGGCGAATCGATATACAAATCGTTTGAGGTAATCCGTTCAAGAATCGGATTGAAATTGGCCATGATATAGCCATCCCTGGGGGAAGTGTTCCAAAGTTCAAAAGCGACTGCATTTTTTTAAAATAAAGCACTCACCTAGTGGGATTGAAAGGATTAAAGCGGGACCTTCGTAGGGAAGCGGCATCGTAGAGATTCACCTTTTCGGTGATGACCTCGCCCGCTTCCGTCTCCCCTTTCCTCATAACATTTAGGCCAAAGGCAGCGGTCAGTGTGTTGCCCACAACCTGCTGGAAAAGTCGTCGATGCGGAGCCTGCTCCTCCTTCTCCTTTTTCTGAAGGAGGTGCGCCTTCGGGTCCAGGGTGTGCAGGTGGAAGTAGGTATGATGGTCGGCATTGTAGAGCAATTTGTAGTCCGGCTGTAGGCGGAGTAATTGCTCGGCCGTGCTGGGATTGTTGGCCAGGTTATGCCCATCCCACATTGGCAGCCGATCGGGTTGCTGTCTGCTCATTAGGTGGGACAGTCGTGCCATTTGTGTGTCAAAGTAGTCAGCCTTCTCCCGCGCGGCGCCCCGATTTCTCATCCTTGCCCCTGCCACCAGTGCAGTCATCATCGTTCTCATTCCGATGGCACTTTCCACTTCATTTGTCACTTTTACTTGCACTGCGGGTCTTTCAGTTGCCGTTGCCTTCGCCAGTATACCTTCGCCAGCATCATCATCCTTCAGCATCAATTGATTGTTTTCTGCAACGGCAACGGCAGCAGCGGCATTGTCCTCAAACCCGGGCCTATAATCAGAATCTTTCAGTTTTGCAGCAGCGAGCCACAAACAAACTGATGTCAACGAAATGAAAGTGCATTAGGCTTGAAACTGTGCAACTAGACCAATTCGCAAATGAGCCATGTACACAGGGGAAAAATAATAGAGGTTCTATCATGAAATAAAAGGAATATGAACTAAAACTTATTATAGGTATTTCAGGATTTTGTATCTCAAAAACAGAGCAACTTGAAATCAAGATTAGTTATTGAATGTTTCTTTTAAATAAAATTGTCTGTGAAATAAGGAAATCTTTTCATTTTTCATTTCAATATTTTATAACATCATTATAATTAAACCAAAAACTCTACTTTCCGGAGTTTTAATATTTGTGTTCATATTTATCACTTCTTAATATAACCACTATTTCACTTTTTCGCTTCACATGATTCTACTAAATTGTTCCACTTTTTAAAGAGACTCGAAAAATAAAGACTATTTTCTTATATTCTCATAAAAATGCACTATTTTTCCCTTGTGTAAAAGCCAACGCTGTCGCAATCTATAATGATGATAATCACCTGCCTGGCAAACGAGCAGTAAACGTAGGAAACTTTCCATCTCTCATATATTCCGATATTCCGAGGAATACGTTCTTTTCACGGCGATACGAAATTTACAACTGAACGTAAATTAACGAAGATGAAGATTTTGGCACACATCTTCTTCAGCTGCATTGCTTTAAAGCTTTTTACTTTTTATGGTTTTTGGATGTTTATTATGCAGAACTTTTCTCACTTTTTCTTACTCTCGACTTCATTGATTTCTTCTTAACAAGCGGCGGTAATTGTTAACGGCTCAGTTGGCTGGAATTACTGTGTGAGTGCCTGCCATTAGCCGTTAATCTGTTGGGTCAACAAAGCCGTTGGCCAAGAGTGGAGCCGTCGAGCCGGGAAGTGGGAGAGATATTTGTGTCAGTGACCAAGTTTTAGGCCATTTAGCACTCACAAGCTTTTTTTGGGATAGGTCAATAAACGGAAATAGACTAATTACATTAATTTTAAATATTTTAAGTGTACAGGAAGTTAAGTACTTATTTTTAACATAGGCTCAGTGGAATATACACTTTAAATCGGATCTGTATCTCTATTTTTCATACGCCTATGCCTTTGCTTAAATGATGATAACTAATTTGCAATTTTTGTTTACATTTCAGGTAAGTTGGCATATTTTGATTAACCAATACCACTTGGCTCACCGGAAGTAGCGGCCGCCATTTTAACGACATCCGGCGCGTGCATTTCTGGCTGGAAACTCAAATAACGAAGAAGGACCTGCTGAAGCTGCTTTCCTTTGGGTTTATCGCCGATCGCAGAACGTGACGAAAACAACGAAAATAAAAATGGGTTTAGGGTAAAAAAGAGAAACAGACGCAACACAACCCGCAGGCAGGGACCGATAAACGAAGGTAACCAACCATATCTGAGACCGTTTCCTCTTATCGGGATTATGTATATTGAATATGATGTCACAGGGCATACGAGGACATTTCAATCCCCCCATAAGACCATTCCTTCCGGGAGATGATGATGATACAGCACAAGTTCAATGTACAATCTTTTGTCGCCTCTGTTCAGATTTCTGCATTTGCATTTTTTGCAGCGCCCCATTGTTGTTGCAATGCGACGACACTCAGACAGGATTTGTTTTTTAACACGCTCCGGGAATGGGAGGGGGAATTGAAGAGGGAGAGGCGGCTGGATGGGGGGAGGAACGGAAAACAATAACGCGACAATAATCGATTAAAAAACAGCGACTGGAAAAGGAACTCCGGCACAGTCTGAGCTTTGTTTGCCTTTTACTTTATGGCCGCAAGCTCAAAAATGTCACTCGAGTGACTTTTATTACGAGGATATTCAGAGTGGTTAAGGATGTTGCGGATGGTGGATGAGGGAGTGGGTTTTCGGTTGCACAGACCATGGATGTGGAGCTCTGGACTATTTGCCCGCAAAATACTTGAGTCTGTCTTTGGTGTCAGCGTTTAGCAGACGAGTGTCCCAACCCCATCTCCGGCCTCATATGCGGGCATCAACGTTCATAAATATGTGTACAAGTATCTCCCCCCTTAGGATCGCAAAGAAGCATTTTCTCAAGTGGCACTTCTCCGGCTGCATCCTGCGAACATAAGCAGGATGCGCTGCTCCAAAGCCGCTGACTCAGCCGTACACATATATTCCTTTTGAGGAGCCCTGTTGTTGTGTGTAAACAATGAGCCGAATAAACGAATTTGTTACATCAGTTAAGGTTAAGTGAAATGGTTGACATCAAATTTTATGGCTAGGCTTTACCTCTTGAGGAAGCAAATGAGAGTGTCAAACATGGCTAAGAACTTATTAGGAACTACTATTAGTAGTGGGCTTGGTTTTTAAGGGAAAAGTGAATGTATTTATTTGTTCTGAACTTTGAATAAATCAAAGTTGAATCTCAGATAATATTTATAGGGAATCGTATAGAAATTTGAATCAAAAGGCTCAGATAATTAAGTTAAGACATTTCCTTTCATTTTATGATTTAAAGAATCATTTCAGTGGAAAGTTGTACTTTATTTTTAAAACTATGCATTTCGTCCTTTAACAGAGCTTAGCTTTTACCTCTGTTATAGCTCTGTTAGCTTGTTTCCAGTTTTATCCTGACAGTTGCCAGAAAAAGCTTTTATGTGTAAGCTCTAACGAGTTTCAAAGCCTTGACATAACAAGCTTGATAAAAGTTTTAGGATAAAAGCTGAAACGAAGGATTCTTTTCCAACCATTTTAAGCTTTCCCAGAACGAAAGCTTTTTGAGGTTTGTGTGTATTTGAAAATATATATTTTTTTAAATTAGTTTAAAAAGTCATATTTATTAAATTAATCTATAATGCATCTTACCATACTTCTTCATGAATTTAATATTTATATCAATAAGTCGCCTTCGTAAGAAGCGTAGAAGCCTTCTGCTATTATGAGATTAAGTATCAATTTACTTTTAATTGCTTCCGTTTATAGGCGCTGGTTGGCCAATATTCCAGAGAGGCAGACAAGCGACCTGGCGGACTCCTTCACACCCCAAAGTGGCCACTGCATCGTCTGGTTTGTCTAACAACCTCAAGTGGCGTCTTCAGTGATTCACCCGACCACCCTGCTCTTCTCACTTCGTGCCCCAGAGGATTTGCTATGCAAATGTGCAACCTGACCAACTGTCCTTGCCACATATTTGTTTAAGGATGCTACGTAGCTTTCTGTAATTTGAAACTCTTTCAACAGGGCGCTGGCTAATGTCACACCTTTTAATTAACAAAATTAGAAAAAAATGAGTCACCATCACAATTTTGAATTGTTTATTTTAAGCTTTTATTATTCTTATTTTTTCTATACAAGAAAGAGTATGTTTTCGGTATTTTTCTCACAGTGTCCTTGTTCATTTCGATGCTGTCATTCTTCAAAACGAGTGGGAAAGGGGAGCAGTCGTTGTCGGTTTTCCATTTCCGAGTGGGTTGACTTGAAAGCATATTTCAGACTGCAGGTCCTTGCACCTCCTTTCCCGTTCCACCTATATTTTTTTAATGCACTTTCAAGCACTTAATAAGCTCACAAAAGCGCCGACAATTTGCATGAAACATGGGCGGGGAAACGGAGAGCAGTCTCTTGTTCGCATGGGGTACCACTTGCCTTAACCCTTGAGTTTTTCCGGGCATTTACATGCACAGCCACCCTCGAAGCGGCTCTTACCTGTCCTTATCCTTCTTATCCTGTCGAAACCTCATCCGCTATCATTTGCGTGTTGTTTTTTTCTGTTCCCCAAGTATCTATGTGTGTGTATAACGATTACCCTTTCATCATATTTGAAGTGCACGAGTGCAAGTGCGTGTCTGACTCTCTCTCTTTCCCTTTTCGACTTCCTGTCTCTTTCTCACCGTGTGTGTTTAGCTGGAAAAGCCGGCAAACTTGGCAATTTTATTTTTAGGTCAACGTAATTTTCGCACTTTTTATAACAGGAGCTTTCCTTTCTCTTATTGTAGATTGGGGGTGCTCCTTTTTTGTGTCATTTATGTTTTATTTAACTGGGAAATTAAGGCCTTAATTTACAATATTATTTTCTAAATATGTTTTTTCTAAACTTTTGTGACATTTTTAATTGACAATGAGAAGGGAACTTTTAATATATAGTTTAATATTCCATATAATAAAGGGTAAAGGATAAAAGGGTAGGACAAGCTTAATTGAAAAAGTTTTTTACACAAGTTGTTAAAATGATTATATTATTCCATTTGATTAGGTTTAAATTAGGCCTTAAAATAAAATAAAATAGACATGATAGGTGATGAAAGTAAGGAATGATATCAGAAACTTCTATAAAATATAATCTCATCTCATTTAGTGAGTAATCATATTACAGTATAAAAAAAAAGATCCTTTGAAATATAACTCTCTTTATATGGAACAACTGCAATACCTTTATTGCATATTTAAAGGCAGCAACCCCTAATCCTGGCAAGGATGCAACGAGGTCCTGTTGTAGATTTATCTTGGCTACCTCAAGCACAGCTTAGCATTGTCAATTTGGTAATCACAACAAACGCTTAGCCAATTTCGAAGTATTTAGGCAGACTCTCATCACACACACAAACACACGGATAGGCCCACAAAGAGATACGCCCATCAAGGCTTTGATCCTTGCTGACAGTTAACAGAAATAGCAACAGCATGTGCATCATGGGCCGGCAAATCACCAGCCTGAAATGGAAATCTCCCCCCACCCACCCTTCCTAAGTCTGCTTTGTAGGCTAAAACCATTATCGTCATCAATCGCAGGAGGGAGACACATACCAAGAGCAGGAGTAAGAGGATGAGGAAGAGGAAGAGAGCAACCCTTAGTGAAAAAATATCCCCCTCGGGGCTGCTGCATTTAAATCGCATTTTTCAGCTGTCCCTGCTCTGCTCCCGATCCGTCATCTTCCCTTTGTTGTTTTTGCCCCGAAATCTTTGTCATCTCTTGGATTTCTTTTCCATTTTTTTTGTGTTCCTATGCAGTCCCCTAACACTCCCCACCCCCCACACTCCCCTCACGCCTTTGAAGTATGCTTAGGGGTTGATGACGAGGACGATGACGATGACGAGGACGAGGAAGCTACCAATTCTGGTGCAACTTTTTGGCAGCATCTCCCAGAAAATTATCCGGCTGGCAACAATTTTTTTTGGGCAAAAAGTGCACCCCTTGCCACCCCCTAAATGCGTTTTCCACCCCCACGTCCGCCCACAAATGCGAGAAAAAATTCAGGGAGTGGTCGCCTTGCCCTTTTTTGAGGCTTTTGTCCTCACTTTTCCCCATCAATATGGTGTTGAATCAAAAAATTATAGCATAGCTGTTGAGTGTATTGTGTGGTAGCATATTTCAGAAATTCGGTAATATGTATGTTCTATAACTTTGTTCATTTTCTGCGTCGGATTCTGATTGATTCTCTCAGCTTTTGTCTACACACAATCCCATTGCTCGCTCCCTCCCTCGCCTAGGAGGACGCGACGCTCTCTCGCGGAGAGCGCTCTTTCCCACGCTAGCCATCCCTTTCCCTCTCGCTCTCCCTGTCCCGCTCTTTTGCCAGATTCTGCAGCATCCTGCTTATCCCTTTTCGGCCTGATACACACACACATACAAACACACGCACACTAATGCACGTGCGTCGCTGTGTGGCTGTGTGCGAGTGTCCTGTGAGCTTTGAATTAAAAATGGAAAATTGATTTTTCCGGTTGCTCATATACACACACAATCACATCTAGTGCGTGTGTGCGTTTTTCGTGTGTGTGTGTGTGTGTTCGAGTGTAAATTGATGAAGGATTCCTGAAAAGCCGGAAAATAAAGTCCTGCTCGGTGCGTTTTCCTTGACTTTTCCTCCTCGTTGCTAATGACGCTCAACAATGTTAATGCCCCGACCCAGCAGTAAGCTATATAGTATAGAATTACAATACTGCTGTGACAGGACAATATCATCGGCAAGCGTCTATATGACACCATATATCCTTTATAGTCCTGTTTTTCTTATTTTTTTCGTCGGAGACACTTTTCATTTTCGACAGAATGGAGACACTGCATTTCTAATTTACATTTTATTTCATGAGAATCCATTTGAGGACTCTCCCAGAATGTTTAAATCCCAGGATTCTGATTGTGACTTTTGGCCCGCTTTCGAGACCGTGATCCGTCATCGAGCCGGGAGAAATTGCACGTACGGAAACCAAAAGTTGACTGAAAGGCAGCCCAGGGTAGCGGCCACCATCGTCTCCGTTTTCGTCATCGTCATCGGCATCGTTCCGTCCATCTTTCGGGCGGACGGGCTGTCGGGCTGTCGGGTATTCTGGTTTCGAGTTTCGGGGCTTCGGTCTTGGAGGGTTGCGCGCGCACACCGAATCGCAAAATATATTCTCGTATCTCCCCCGATTTCAGGGGGTTGGTTTTGCCCGCACCCTCTCCCTCCCATCGCTGGGGTTGCCCGGACTGTGTGCCGTATCCCGCCGATGGTAATATTCCTTTTGTAATGCATAATTTTCTGCCGTGTACGGATCTGAGCTTCCAACTTGAGGGTGGTTCCTTCCAGTCGACTTTGCTTATTCCAGGCCTGAAAGCCGAGCACCGAGCACTGAGCGCCGCTAAAGCCACCCCCCTGCCAGCACATAGAGGCTTTATATGATATATAGACCTTTCCAGGCGACGCACACTCTCCGAGCAGAATTCATGCGGCGTTTTCCTGGCCCTCTGCACTTTGCCCGGTGCAAGTGGTCCGCCCTATCCGCCCCCCAACAAAAAATCAAATGTAAAAACAATAAAGTTACACCATATGCTTTTAGCCAGGCTCAGACCCGGAGCACCCAGAGACCGAAGACCGGAGAAGGGTTGCCATCCGTCCATCCATCTATGGTATTTCCATTTCGTGGCATTTTTCTCAATGAAAATACCCCTCACAGACGCTACTGGTGCTGCTCTCTCTCACCTTTTTCGTCGAACTGCAATTTTGTATCTACATAAATTTTTTGGCAGGTTGGCGAATGCAGGGCAGAGGGCAAGTGGCCCGGGAATCGGAATGGGGATGCGGATACGGGTGAGGAGGTCGTAAAGGAGGAGAAAGTTCTCCTGCACGGAGAGGCTTTTGAAGCGCAAATCCATGCAATTTGTTGCTGGCATTTCTCGAGTGTTTTGCTGGCATGTTGCAGTTGATTTTGTTGTTTGTCGGATTGTTGATTTCAGAGACACGAAATCCGGCTTAGTGGACACGGAAAATTGTATTGCAATTTTGCTCAGTGGCTTGGGGAGTCATCCGGTCTTTGGGTAGATTTCTGATTGCACTCTGTCATTCAATTGACGTTGTGGTCTTGGGAAGTATTTAGGAGATTTTTGTCTTCTCTGAATATTTGTTGAGAGAAGAATTAACAAACTAACTTGAGAAGGACAAAAGGGAAGAGCCTTGAAGTATGCAACAGATGTAAAGACAAGTTGTATGAAGGATAATTTGATTACTTTTGAAATAATTCTTATTTCTATGGATATGAAGGATATGGATATGAAGTATATAATATATCTTATATTTATGGACAAAATGTCCTTCAAATTTTATTAGCCATATATGTATGAAGCTGCCTTTTAGGCCTATTACTTATAGCCACCTTTAAGTGCTCAATTACGCCGTATCCCATCCCAGTCCTAGGGAGGCCATAAAAAATTGAGTAACGCCTCGTGGCTAAGCACCTTCCCTGCTGTTTATTTGACGCAATTAAAAGTGCGTAGGAGGTGGTCCTTCGTGGGGATATGAAAGTTTGGCGAGCAACCGAGCTTAATCGAATTACATATCGCGTTGACGAACGCTGATGTCATCATTTTCGGCATTTCCTGCACAAGTTTTGCCAAATCCTTTTGGGGTGTGCATGAGACTCCCCCAAATAAAAGGATTCTTTAACAATTCATTTTTCTGGGTCAGTAGCCATAAAATTGACAGACGTCTTTCGCACGACAAAAAATCCTGCAGACGACGCGCCCCGAATTCCGCCCCCGCCACTTCGGGAAAAGTTCAACAACCGGCGGTGAAAAACTCAAACACCCACATACACACACCCTCACACACACACTCACATGCTGGAAGAAACCCCCAGAGCTACCCCCAGACTATTTGCTCTTTCAACTCGCCTTTCAACATCTTCATTGAATTATTTTGCAATCTATTTTAATAAATTTCATATCCGTTGGCATTATTTCCCATTTCCTGGGCCAAAAATCAATAACGCACTTAACTCAGCCACGATTTTGTTTTGCCCTCACACACATGCGTCCAATTTAGCACACAGTTGCGCATTTACACACACACTCACACACAGTCACAGACACAGACACCCACGCGGAGAGGAGAAAAAAAAACCTGGTCTCAATTTAAGACCGAAAATTGTCCAACGCAGCGACGAATTCTTTTTTTCGAGGGATATTATTTTTTTGTTTGGCTCATTCTCCCCTGTATGATATTGTTTAGGGCGCAGGCGCCCTGGAAGTGAGATTTTGCCAGGACGAGCATAACGGGTGGGCGGGAACAGGAGGTCCTTACAAAAGGTACAGCAATTTGCTCACGGCATTAACAAAACATATTCATATCTAAGTAAGTTATTTATTTTGTCTTACTTGGTTACAACTGCTAGACGTAGAGTTGCAGGACATATTTTATTTAGGGAAACATGACTTCCATGCCAGAGGAGGAGAGGGTTTGGAGCTTTTTCAAAATGGGCGGGTAATAAAAGTACTTCTTTACTTACATTTCTTTAAAATACAATTTTTCTATGTAAACAATAGTATTTTTTGTTTTAGAGCAAATAAAATTGTTCTTTATACTTTTTATTATAAATTTTATTTAAAAATGTTTTAAAAATAATGATCAAAGGCACTGGAAAAATCACAAGAACTCGGCCAAAATCATTTTTACATCCACCTTTAGCGCCAAATAAATATCTACATAGTAGATAACTTGAAACCTAGGTGGCGCCACTTGGAATATGACATTCGTACCACGTAAAGAACGTGTTTTCAGAGTAAGAAGATATAGACCACAAAAGTTTTTTTTATAGACTAATATATTCCAAAATACCAAATTACAAAAGTTAAAAAACGACCAACGAGTTTCTAGCTAAACAAATAACTAGTTTCCAATTTAGAATTTAGGCACATCTCCAGCCCCTCCAGTTCAGAGTTTAAATCCATCGCTAAAAGATCCATCCAAAGGTATATCCGGTAAAAATAATTTTCTTCCGGCACTTTGGTTGCCAGGACTTCAAACCTCAAATCCAGTTGATAAGTTGTCATCCGTAAGGTAAAAATTCTTGAGTCGACTTTTAAAATTTTCTTTAAAGTCCTTCATTCTGGATTTTGATATTATTTTTTGCCATTCTTCTGAACTGTGGGTGATAAGACAAAAAGAAAGTCTTTTGGAAAGTACTAGCTAATTGCTAATATTGGAAACTAGTATCCGAAAACAATGTGCTCTATGCTATTGCTGCAGCCAAGCCAAGGAAGCCAGCAGTGACCACCGCATGTCCTGCAACTACTGCAGCGCTCGCTGGCTCAACCGATGATGAAGATGAGCCTTTTTCTTTGTCTGATTTCTCTGAAACTGGAAAGCGTGGAAAATTTTTAAATACATCAGCTATGGCTCATCCATATGCTAGAATGTGTAAAAAATTGTCAACGCCTCCCAGCTAAACAGATAAATTGGATTATTGGTGCTAATTAAATTGAAACTGACTAGGAAGCGCTGAAAAACTTTTCACAAATAACAAAAACCCCTTGTTTTTTAAAGATTTTTTAAAATTTCTCTATAAAATGAATGTCATACTTACATTCCGGTCCTGCGGTATCGCCTTGCTTAGCCCGGATTAATCCGGGTGGCATCTCCCACTTCTGGTTATAGGTGTTCCACTGCGAAAAGGATTAATTTATTTAGAAAACTTTTTAAATTTCAATATTAAGAACTAACTTTCATCGAGGGTTGTTTATACCAAACTCCGTGCCGTGTCTCAAAGCAATCCTGGAGAGCGGCATCTTTGGCATAGTAGACGTCGGTTCTGGTTTGGGAGAGTACTATCCAGGCGATTACTTCCGCCACCACCCCCAACACCATAATAGAAATCATGGGGATTGCCTGTGGAGGATTTTAGTTGAATTTTAGTTGAAAAAAAAGGTATACAAAATTCTAAAAATATCCTAAAGACCAATCACAAAATTTATTGATAGTTTAAAACGCTATCTTTTTTTCACTCTACAATTTTATTCGTTTGATTTATTTATTTCTATGTATACAGATAACTTTCTCTAAACGGTTCTATCACACTATTTGATTAAGACTATCGCTTGCTGGCACATCCACTGCAGAATAGAGATATTATTAAAGATGAAAGTTCAATTTTAGCGTAATTAGGATGTTTTTTTTTTACCAGTTCACTGATCATTCACTTTTTCCGCAGGGTTTCAGCCTGAGTTTGTCGTCACAGGAGTGGGTTCACTTCCCTAAAGTCCATACCGACGGGAAGTATGATGGTCATATGCGCATTGGTATTGTTGACGTTTGCTATTCATATGGATTGGAGATCCCGGGCAAGACTAAGCTGATCCGAATTCTCACGAATCCATACCAAGCAACCGCAGTAGGTTTAGCTGAAAGGATATAGGGTTCAACCTAATATCCGACCTCCAAAGCATATGAACGCACGCTACTAGACCTCGTCTTATGATGATTGATTTCCCAATGGAACATTCCCAGAAAACAAAATGTACATTGCACAGGCTCATAGGGCGGCAGCCAGACCAAGAGCAGCTCCAGTTAAAACTGCATGACCGGCCAACTTCTTTCCGCTAAACTCAGTTTCCTCCCCCGACTTTTTCTTCTTTCCATCACTGTCCTCAGCGACTGAAAAAAAATACAATTTCCATCGCAATAAGATTTGGTTTTTTGGTAAAAATATTTCGTAAATTTTGACATAAAACTTACAATCTGGCCCGGCGGTATCACCTTGATTGGCGCGAATTAAATCTTTGGGAGTTTTGCATTCCTGATGGAACCGTATGAACTGCCCCACAAAAGTTTCATTGATCGAGGTTAGTTCATTGACGTGAAAATGTACTTACCTTTCGGTATTCAGCCGGATAATATACTCCCTGACGGGTCTCGAGGGCTTTCCAATGCGCCGAGTTCCTCGTGTATTCGACGTCGTGCCTGGTCAGGGCGATCAGGATCCAGAATATCACTTCGGTGGTGAAGGCCAAAAGTGAAATCACGATGATGGGAACGGCCTGTGGGATGGAACCCAGAAGATATTGGAATACCATTTATGAATCGGAGAGCTTTTCCACTTCGATCTGCATAAAAATATCGGAAAAATGAAACGAAAAAAATTTGGACCATTTTTTGGCCAAAATCATGATGGTACCCCTTTAAAAAATTTCGAAAAATGGGGTACAAATTTTGTTGTCATGTTTTGATTGAAAACGGCCTGTGGGATGGAACCCAGAAGATATTGGAATACCATTTATGAATCGGAGAGCTTTTCCACTTCGATCTGCATAAAAATATCGGAAAAATGAAACGAAAAAAATTTGGACCATTTTTTGGCCAAAATCATGATGGTACCCCTTTAAAAAATTTCGAAAAATGGGGTACAAATTTTGTTGTCATGTTTTGATTGAAAACGGCCTGTGGGATGGAACCCAGAAGATATTGGAATACCATTTATGAATCGGAGAGCTTTTCCACTTCGATCTGCATAAAAATATCGGAAAAATGAAACGAAAAAAATTTGGACCATTTTTTGGCCAAAATCATGATGGTACCCCTTTAAAAAATTTCGAAAAATGGGGTACAAATTTTGTTGTCATGTTTTGATTGAAAACGGCCTGTGGGATGGAACCCAGAAGATATTGGAATACCATTTATGAATCGGAGAGCTTTTCCACTTCGATCTGCATAAAAATATCGGAAAAATGAAACGAAAAAAATTTGGACCATTTTTTGGCCAAAATCATGATGGTACCCCTTTAAAAAATTTCGAAAAATGGGGTACAAATTTTGTTGTCATGTTTTGATTGAAAACGGCCTGTGGGATGGAACCCAGAAGATATTGGAATACCATTTATGAATCGGAGAGCTTTTCCACTTCGATCTGCATAAAAATATCGGAAAAATGAAACGAAAAAAATTTGGACCATTTTTTGGCCAAAATCATGATGGTACCCCTTTAAAAAATTTCGAAAAATGGGGTACAAATTTTGTTGTCATGTTTTGATTGAAAACGGCCTGTGGGATGGAACCCAGAAGATATTGGAATACCATTTATGAATCGGAGAGCTTTTCCACTTCGATCTGCATAAAAATATCGGAAAAATGAAACGAAAAAAATTTGGACCATTTTTTGGCCAAAATCATGATGGTACCCCTTTAAAAAATTTCGAAAAATGGGGTACAAATTTTGTTGTCATGTTTTGATTGAAAACGGCCTGTGGGATGGAACCCAGAAGATATTGGAATACCATTTATGAATCGGAGAGCTTTTCCACTTCGATCTGCATAAAAATATCGGAAAAATGAAACGAAAAAAATTTGGACCATTTTTTGGCCAAAATCATGATGGTACCCCTTTAAAAAATTTCGAAAAATGGGGTACAAATTTTGTTGTCATGTTTTGATTGAAAACGGCCTGTGGGATGGAACCCAGAAGATATTGGAATACCATTTATGAATCGGAGAGCTTTTCCACTTCGATCTGCATAAAAATATCGGAAAAATGAAACGAAAAAATTTGGACCATTTTTTGGCCAAAATCATGATGGTACCCCTTTAAAAAATTTCGAAAAATGGGGTACAAATTTTGTTGTCATGTTTTGATTGAAAACGGCCTGTGGGATGGAACCCAGAAGATATTGGAATACCATTTATGAATCGGAGAGCTTTTCCACTTCGATCTGCATAAAAATATCGGAAAAATGAAACGAAAAAAATTTGGACCATTTTTTGGCCAAAATCATGATGGTACCCCTTTAAAAAATTTCGAAAAATGGGGTACAAATTTTGTTGTCATGTTTTGATTGAAAACGTCGCTACTCGGAGTCCTGAAATCGAGCAGGTCCGTCTGTATTGGCCAATTTATACATATTGTTCCATAACGAAAATTAACAAAGTTGAAGCAACAAATTTTATGATGTTTTCTCAAAATACAATTGGTGTAAGTTTATAATTTTAATTTACATTTCCGATATATATATATATCCGATCCGATATATATATGTATATAATAATATAAGCTGCCACTGCAAGGGTATGTACATATATCAACTTCAGCTCCCGAAGTTAGCTGCATAACAATTTTTTGGAAGCTTTCACATAATCCTGCCCAGCTTCGACATTAATCTTGTCCAGCTTCGACATTAATCTTGTCCAGCTTCGACATAATCTTGTCCAGCTTACAACAACTATTTTACAGAATTTCCCTGGTTATTATTATCTGCATATACATACATATATTATCTGTACATATATATATATATATATATATTTTGATTTTCGTTTTAGTGTTGAAAATTTCTCAAATTAAGCTGCTGGAAAAATAAATTTTTTTTCAATTTTTTTATTTCAATTTTTTACAACTGATAACAGACGACACCTACTGGCGATTTTTGAAACCTCCTCCAAATAACACGCGAGTTGGCAGCGCCAATGAATCGGTTGGCCATGTTTGAAATGATTGGCCGGTTCACGAACCGGGTACGAACCAAACAGCTGCGAACGAACTCGAACACGTTGGACGTTGGCCCTTTTCGGTATTTAGGCAACCCTAATGTCCTTCTTTCTCCCTCCATTCCCACCTGAACCGAGCCGCAATCCTTCATCCTTCAGACATAACTCACCTCTCGAACTGCGCAGTCGCAGCCGCGTACCATACCAGAATTAGGACTAAATACTTCGAGTGCCCGTGCTTCGTGTTGACAGAACATTTTTGCAGACATTTCCGCCGAAAGAACATAAAAAACACACGTTAGGCATTGCCATTGGCAACAAAAACAACTAGCCAGACCAAGAGGGAAGCGTCGTAGTCAAAGCAAGTGCCGAAAAAAAGGGGAAAACCAAACGAGACGGCAGACGACAGGCAGAAACATTGTAGAAGACGAAATCGGCAAACATTTTTTTCCAGCCAACCGAACGGCGAGAACCCTAAACCCAAAGGAAGGAAGCAACTGCGAGGCCAAGAAACCTTTTGCTTTCCGTGTGCTCTTTGGAAAGATATCAAAATTCAAATAAAAGGCGAAATGCACGCGCTGACGGAGGGCGCCACCATGCTGCACCACCAGCCACCACCGCCTCCGACCACGGCCGGGGATCACCTGCCCCTCACCGCTGACAATTTTTTCTATGCCCGCAGCAACCCGATGGAGAACGCAGCAGCCGCTGCCGCCGCCGCTGCAGCGGGCCTCATCGACCCGCGCCACAATCGCGACTTGCACCAGGCTCTGGTGGCCTCCATGGCCAACAATGGTGTGGCCACCATCGGCAGTGGACTGACCACAGCTGCGGTCCTCAAAAGCGCCGCCCAACAGTCACAGGCGGTGGTGACTCAGCAGACACAGAATCCCGGCACGGCCGTTGCCGCTGGCCAGGAGCAGCAGCCGGGCGCCGGTCAGGAGCTCAAGCAGGATCTGGCCATGATCAAGGAGGAGAGCATGAATGCCGTTGTAGTGGCTGGCCAGAACGGTGGCCAACAGAGTGGCAGTAACAACAGCGGCTCCTCGGGCCGCTCCACACCCAGCCTGACCGGGGGCAGTGGCTCCGATCCGGCACCCGGAAAACTCTTCGTCGGCGGCCTCAGCTGGCAGACATCCTCCGACAAGCTGAAGGAGTACTTCAACATGTTCGGCACTGTCACCGATGTGCTCATCATGAAGGATCCGGTCACCCAGGTAAGCAGCAGACATCCTATATTCCCATTATGTTGTATTCTTTGGCAGAGCAGCGCAGCCGCCGTACCGTACCTCCTCCGCCACCATTATTATTCTCCATAATCCCCCTGACAAGGCTCGGAGTTTTTCGGGTTTACAGCTACTATGATGTTGGTCCGTCCTCTTTGTGATTTACCTTTGGCACAGCTGCTATCTGCATGCCGTCTCTTTCTCTTTCGCCACTTTCCTTTTGCACCGGGTCTAGAATTACGGTTCCTTTTCAGCTACGTGCCAAAAACAAAAGCCAGGCAAGAGAAGAGAGAAGCGAGAGAAAGAGGCTGAAGAACGAGGCAAAATTTAATGTAATCAGGTTTTAATATAATATAATTTATGTGGAGCAGGAGCAGGTCGCCGGGGCAGGGGATAATCTACGGTGCGAACTCAACACCACTTTCCTTGTTAAAACTTGTATGCTGGGTGTATCGGTTTTCCTTCCTTCCTTCCCCACATGCTGGTTGCACTCTCCAGGATACATCATAGCAGGACAATTAATTAATTAAGTGTTTTTGGTATTTAAATCATTACTTTTTTACCTAGAATATGTTGTAAGGTTTCTTTATACTTTGTGTTTTTTAGGAAGCCCCATACTTCCACCTTTCCACACATATCCTGTTGACAAATTTCTGTGGCTTCCCTTCAGTTATTGCAACGGAAATTGAGTTTTTGGGAATTCTTGAATGCAATCAGCAATTTGTCCGTTTGATAAGCGCATACTATCCGTATATCCTGTTTGAATTAAGTACCTACAGCCATGTGGCAGGACAGCCATAGGCTCCCCAATCGAAAAAGAGCGCGCGCGCTGCCACCGCCGCCTTGGGTAATAAAACGGCAGCTGCCTTGCCGGTCTTTGGCTCCTGCGCAGCAGCTGTTCGCCGTAGTTGGCGCAGGACAACAGGACAGCCCATTGTGCGCCCGAGAGACCTCGGACTGGGCCTGGACTGGGGTTGTTTTGCTGCCTTGCCGTCGAGCCAATTGCGCAATTGCGGCATGAGTGGCATGATAGGGCAGTTATTCCTCGTCAGATCCGATCCTTGTTGACGATGTTCGAGTAACGGGGTTGTCCTCCGGTGTTGTCCCCTCCACCAAACACACTCACTCACACACAGATACAACACAGAAAGCAAACACCTTTTGTTCTCCCCTCCCAAAAGACTGAAAATACAAGAGTACAAAATACAAGAAGCAAACAAAAGAACGAAGAAAACTGGTTTACCAACTGTCTTCTCGGATCGGTCTCGGATCGTTTGGGAAGACGATCCGTGCGATAGTACTACTGGGGAGTACTGTATACCGTAGTCTATAAGCAGAATATCAATCAAACATGCAGCTAGCTATACGTAGAGAAACTGTATGATCTACTAAACCAAACATAATTTTAATAATAAACGAAAACCACAACGACCGAAAGTGAGGAGTCTCGAGTCAAGGACAAGGCTGGCTGGCTGGATGCCCAGAGAGGAGTCTCCTATCGAATACCTGACGCAGGTAACCGCAGATGTCAACCGCAGGCAGGATGATGAACGAACCTCGGCTTAGGTACATTTTCACCAACCAAAAAAATAAACAAAAAATAAATACAAATTAATAAGAAATCGCCAAGTACTTTGACAAAAAAAAACAAAAAAAACTGTATAAAAAGCGAACGTTTAGAATTAAAGTGGCGCATCGTAACTCTTGTATTTCGTATGATTCTGAGCAATAAATATAACCGCATAATTGTACTCGTATCTCTAATTGAATGTACTCGTTCTTGTACTTCTAATCGTACTCGTATTGTGTACTTGGTTTACTTTAGCGTTTCTCACCCAAAATCCACGCATTCAGCTTTAATTAAGCAAGCCTCGAAAGCAAAAACTAACGAACAAATCAATCACCTACTATTCGAACCTAGAAATCAATTCAAATCTCACTCTGTTGAGAGGCGTGCTCAACTCCAATAATAATACTATCCACCACCACTTAATCCCCACTTTAGTGTAAGACGAGAGAGCGTCGTAACCTCGGTCGAGAATCGTCCTGGCAACTCGTCCTGGTTGAATTGATTGTATAACATAAATAAGAACCCTACCTAGCGTTAGCATTATGAGCATACTATACATATATTTATTTACATATTTTAATATCAGCCCCCCGTAAATGTTAGTCTTATATAATAACCAATATGCTATAATACTTTGTTTTGTGTGTTTAGTTGCTGCTTTATCATTTTTTTAACCAACCAAATAGGTAAAATATACATTTTAAGTTGTGTAGTTCGAATATTTGTGGAGATAATTGGTTTTAGTTTTGCTTTATTCATTTTTTCCCCCAAAGGATGACTCTTTTTTTATATAACGATTCTCAAATAAAGCTTTTTTTTTACATCCGTCTAAGGACTCGAATAATACGAATAGAATATGTATCACTAGGTAGGTAGTCCCATAGCTTTAAACTACTTCCCCCAAAGTTATTTTCTGTAAATTGTATTTCGACTATGCCCTAGGCTTAAGCAAGAACTGTGTACCCCGTTTCTCTGTAACATATGTAACCAATAATAGGTTTAAGATACAATAATATCAAGCATTCCGAGACTCATTCTTTGTACAAATTATTAAGTAGCTATTAAGAAAGAATTAATTGTACGGCAAGAGGGTTCTAAAACTAAACATAGATCGTTATTAGAGCATTATCTAGAGCGTATATACCTTTTCTACTTTATCTATCCTAAACACAGTGCGTTTTTGTATCACTAAATATTTAATATTAAATATTGAATTATTATTTGGCCTTTTTGATTTGCTAAATACAGAACTGAAACGCACTGTACTGTACGTAACTATTATTAATTAATCAGAAAGTCTTTCCATCACACATGTGTAATTGCCGCATTTGTATACTCCAGTCGAGTTCATTCACACAAAGATGCGAGGTATACTCCAGTTATCGTGTATATACATACTATATATATATATATATCTCTGCCTCCTTATATCCGGGGATCTAGAGGGTTGCGCCATTCCAGTATGCAGGATACGTTGAATGCCTATATTCCGTAATGTTTCAATAGCAAATGAGAGTGTATCGACAGTAACCGAACTACATACTTGCGTATACATATTGGTATTCTGTTAACAAAGCAATCGTATACTTAGATAAACCTTAGTTTTTAGTTAAAATATTTTGTCTTCTTTGGATTTGAATTTGAATTTGAACTTGAACCGTTTATGTTTACTTCACCGAACCGAACCCCCAATAGAAATGCGGATAGCATTTCGAGAATTGGACGAGCAAACAGCGTAAGAGGCCACGCTCAAATCAGTCGATTAATTCCATCTACATACACGCATATAAACTGTATACCGTATCTGTGTTTAAATATATAAATCTATATATACTTTTTATATACTTGTGGATGATCGAGTTCCGATCGGATTGGTTCTTACTTTGTTGGACTTTTGCTAACGTTTCGTAGGACATTTTACGATTATTAATCTTAGTTTTATAATTCAACATTTGCAACTTAGCATTAGCAACCTCTAACCGAAAGATATCTTGTCAGCCACTGATCCTTTACTAATCAACTCGTGTCTTCTTATCTTTCTTCCCCAACAAAAATAACTCTCATGAAACACCTATAGCGCAGTCGCGGCTTCGGGTTTATCACATTCCAAGAACCCTGCACCGTGCAGAAGGTTCTCAAGGTGCCCATCCACACCCTCGACGGCAAGAAGATCGATCCAAAACACGCCACCCCAAAGAACCGACCGCGCCAGGCCAACAAGACCAAGAAAATCTTTGTCGGCGGCGTTTCCCAGGACACCTCCGCCGAGGAGGTGAAGGCCTACTTCAGCCAGTTCGGCCCCGTCGAAGAGACCGTGATGCTGATGGACCAGCAGACGAAACGCCATCGCGGCTTCGGCTTTGTCACCTTCGAGAACGAGGACGTGGTGGACCGCGTCTGCGAGATTCACTTCCACACCATCAAGAACAAGAAGGTCGAGTGTAAGAAGGCCCAGCCCAAAGAGGCGGTCACCCCGGCCGCCCAGCTCCTGCAGAAGCGCATCATGTTGGGCACTTTGGGCGTTCAGCTGCCCACAGCTACCGGACAGCTGATAGGTGCTCGTGGCACTGGCGTCGCCGCCATGAATCCCCTGGCCATGCTGCAGACTCCCACACAGCTGTTGCAATCGCCGGCAGCCGCCGCCGCCGCCCAACAGGCCGCTCTCATATCACAGAATCCGTTTCAAGTACAAAACGCAGCCGCTGCCGCCACGATGGCAGCCAACCAGACTGGTTTTGGAAAACTGCTGACCACATATCCACAGACAGCCCTGCATAGTGTCAGGTGAGCTATTCTACGAATATCGTAGGCTCTACAAAATCTTTAAAAATATATCTCCGTATTAATGCTTTGAATATTTTTCTACAGGTATGCTCCTTATTCGATCCCCGCCACCGCCGCCACTGCCAATGCTGCCCTGATGCAGGCTCATCAGGCGCAGAGCGTGGCCGCCGCTGCCCACCAACAGCAGCAACACCATCACCAGCAGACCCATGCCGTGGCCGCCGCCCAGACCCACCAGCAGCCGCAGAGCCATCACTCCGCCGTAGCCGCCTCGAATCCCGCTTCGCAGGCCCATTCGGCAGCCGCTGCCGCTGCCCTGGCGGCCAATGCAGCAAATGGAGCCGCCGGAGGTGCCAGTGCCCACAGCCTGGCCGCTGCCGCTCAACAGGCTGCCCTGGTTGCCGGAAATCCGCTGAACGCTGCTGCTGCCGCCGCCGTCGCTGCTGCCAATCCCGCGGCCGCCTACTCCAACTATGCTCTGGCCAATGTGGACATGTCCAGCTTCCAGGGCGTCGACTGGAGCACCATGTACGGCATGGGCATGTACGTCTAAGGCGGGGGTTCTGTTTGGTAATTTGAATGAAACACTCAACTCACAACACACACACACACAACACCCACAACCCCAAGTCAATGGGGGGAACACCAGCTCCCTTGGCGTAGACTCATGGCCCCCATTTAACACACCCACTCAGAAACGCTCATCCGAAGTTGGTTTTCCTTTGAGTTCTACTTGGTTAGTAGTCCGACACACGGAAGGCGAATTAAGTATTATATTTAAGGCGCTCTCGGGGCGCGATCAAGAAAACTAAAAATATATATAATATAAATATAAAACAAATCATAAGCAATATAAGCAAGAAAACAATTTAGAGGAAGGCGAATCGAAAACGAGGAGAAACAAAATTCAAACCAAAAAGAATAAATTACGAAGCGATATAGAAGCAAAAAGGAAAACATTAAAAAACCACCGATTGTGATTGCGTTTAAATGTAGCCGTTAATATATAATTTTTAGTGCATAAAAAAAAAAAACATTAAACGTAAAACATAAATTATAATACTAAAGAATAAAATTATAACAAAAATTATTATATCTAACTATTGAAAGAAAATCAAAGAGAGCAAAGCAAAGCAAAGAATCTGAAAACTTTTCGCAGTCTCGAAAAACTAACCCAAAAAAATAAAGAAAGATCAATTGAAATGAGAGATGAAGAAATCCAGCAGTGCAGTATTAAGCAATTGAATCAAACTGCAAGAGACAACATTTTGCTCAATCAAAGAGTTGATTAAATATTATTCACACACACCACAAGTTAATCAAAAAAAAAAAACGATGAAAACTGATCGAAACTATAATTTTAGTGGTTTAGTTGAGTTCGAATTTAATTCACCCCCAGCGTAGGAGAACCTCATTTATCAACAAGCTAACAAAACATCACCAAATCAACACCCCCAACACACACTTGCACAGATCTTTCTCACTTCTGTCACTCTAATCTGTTTATTCTAATACTCTATTCTTTGTACTTAATAATATAAAATACAAAAGCAACGAACAACTCACTCTTTCGTTGGTGATTTGTGTGTGTTTGACCATCTGATTTTGACTTAGTTTTAGAATTAGTTTACTCTCCACCCAATCTCAACCATTATGTAGCTACTAGCTAGTAACATTTATCATTTTGCATTTGCATATTATGATTTCGAAGGACAGAAAGTAATTTAGATTAACGTAGGTATGCTCGAACGGCCTACGAGTCTCCAGGTCGATACTAATCCCATGGAACTCTTACTTTTTACCAATTTGTGTTTCATTTCCATAACCATCCAACCACTCATGAACCAGGTAACATTTCTTTACTGTAGTTTATTGTTTTAAATGGCACAATCTTAGTTTTTAATATTATTTTGTAATTATCTTTAGCTGTAGTGTTTGCATTTGAGTTTGCATTCGAAAAATACTTCATCCTTGGAAAAAAGAAAAAACGACAAATCGAATTATGGAATCCAGAGCATTAGCTTCTGGATAATTACGTTGTTTCATTTGAATCGCTTGCATGTTTTACAGTCTAATTTTAGTTCTTAATTATGATTTTGAAAGTAACTTTTGCGTATGTACATATATAGTTTGTATAATTTACTCTTGTACACACTTATGGAAAAACATTGAAACATTTGAAGTAATTTGTATGTTTAATAAAAATCAACGAAAAAGAACAAAAACTTTGCTAATGAATCGAGCAAAACCATTCGTGTTTTCTTAATTTTATGTGTATATAGTTGGCCATATACTATCTTATTGTATTATTTGACTATACCTCGTAATCCACACTCTTGTATCTGTTGTGTTGTGCTGTGACCTCTCTTCTGTTTCCTAATCTGCCTCCTCACCCATGTGTAGATTTTATTATTACATTTGGATGCATTTGCCAGTACCAAAAAAAAAAACGAAAGATTTTGTGGAGAATTTATTTGTAGTTTCTTGTCTTGCCTGGAGGGGTGAGTATGACGTATGATTGTGTTTTTCTTTTATATACCAAAGATATCGAATATTAACCAAAATTCATTTCGAAAATTGCTGGGCTGAATTCGCGACTCGTTCGTTCCATTTCCATATGCAGAAACTAATTTATTTATTTATTGTTTACGCTTAAGACTTTAACCACATTCCACACGTGTTATGGTGCCATTTACTTATCAATATTAATATTTATAATTTTCCAAAACTCCTTTAGCAGATCTCAATCTCAGAACAACTGCTTTTAGCTTAAGATTGATACGTATTTCCCTGCCGACCCCCCAAAAGTAATATAAATTCCTTTTTTTTTACACAAACTTTGTTCTATATACAAATATATTTTATAAATGAAAAACCAAATAAATTTATTTACATTTGATTAATGCATTTTCCATTTATTTTTATTTAGCTGATAACGCAAGAAGTCAAAAAATGCTCTTATGATGTAGTTATACTGTAAACTATTGAAAATATTTACAAAATATTATTTTAAAACTTTTGTATGCTTTTCAAATTACAACATTTACTCAGAGCGAACAAAAACCGAAAAATTATTTACTCCATGTACTTGTAATAGTCTGAATTCGTTATACAAACAATATACTATATTATACCCATACTCCATGAAATGTTCTGTTTTCGATAATAGTACCAAAAATATATACCCAAAGTAGTAGCTTGCTAATTTTGATGTATAGTAACCAGATCAATCATATTTATACAGCGCGCTCTATAAATATATACATATACATATATATATTTTTTTTATTATTCAACAATAATTGAATTGAATTGAAGTCCTTAGTTAGAAGAGTTGGCTGATAAATAAAATCTTGTTTTCAGCCAGCTTCTGACCAACCAAGAAAACCAAAAACGGAATCAAAACTTGTGTTTGTGTCTCGTAGTGTTATCCAGATTTTCTATATTCCGCGCCAAAAGTAATAGTTGATTTTCTTATTTATTTATCATCGGGCCAAAATCTACAAAACGAACTTGCTGTAATATAATAACAACAACATTTTACACTGCGAATCGAAAGTTGTAACCTTTTGTTTTTAATCGTAGGTTTACTATCAACTTATTGACATATATTTAGATACAAATAGATTTATATTCCTATATAGATATACACATTTATGGAAATAAACGCATGACGAAACATGTAAAGTAGTCAATTGAGTAAAAATCCTTTACACTTTATACAATCGCATTCCCTTAGATCATGCAGAGAACTTCAGATCATAGTACATGTCTCATGCGGACATGTCGCCCGATGTCCTCCATTGGCAAGGCATTAGCATTAGCATTAACTATAAAACATTGCTCATGCACACCTTGCGTATACTTAATACCTACATACATACATAACATCTAATCATACACACACACACATACATCATATGACAATAAGATCAACTGTGTTTCAGCATTCAAGTGTCAGTATTCGTAAACCAAATTACCTAAAAAACTGAAAAAATGTACTTATACTTATACTACTTAATCGCGAATGAACTCGGATCCGATGGAACCTTTTGGATTTTGATTAGGCTCGGACGGAGGTTTTAGCAACTCGAATATAGTTGGGTTAGATAGCGTTTAAATGTTCTTCGGGCAACTCAAGTGGCGAAAACTTTATAGATATTTACATGCATATATACAGATACATATATATACATACGATGATATTTAGCAAGACCGTGATATATTCAATTAGTAAACAAAAAACAAAACCAAACAAAAAAATTATATATGTATATATCAATTATATGTGGAGGCGTCTCAAAATGTGTCAAATTGCATACTATGAGTAGAATTTTTGGTATACACTAAGAAAAACAAGCTGAGAGGCGAAAGAAAACATTTCATTAACTGTTGTTGTGAAGGCTACAAAACAACGCATATCACTTTGATGGTGTCACAACCCAGAGTTTTCGAGTTTTACCTAAAAACAAAAACACAAAAGATAAAGAATCCAACTCGCATAAAGAGGTTTGCTCCAGGGAATATTTTAAAACAACAAACTAGCAAAATGAAGGCACGGTGGCTAACTAGTTTTCATTTTGAGTATCGTTTTTAGGATGTCGAACTAAAAGTACATCTGATAATGTAGTGTTGTTTTGAGTGACCAATGAGGACCAAATTTTTAGCAAAATTCACAAATCAGGTCACTAGAACCTTAACAATTCAAAATCGAAATGGAACTAGTTTAGTTAGAGCATTTTATTTTTATCCTGGCATTTTTTGGCTTCTTGTTTATTGTTTGGCGTTGTTATTTTTTAATTATGAACCAACTGCTAAATAAAAAAAACGAACACTAACACTTCAAAAAACACAAAACTCTCAAAATGCTAGTCAATTTACAATGTGCTCTCATGCACGAAAAGATTCTGCAAAAATGGTAAGTAAAACATGAAAAATAAAAGCATTGTGAAAATTGTAACAAAATTCAACAAGGAAAACAAAATATACAATAAAATCTGAAAGCAATTATTTTCCTCGGACCTGGGATCCTGGGAAAATAAAAAAAAAACACATAAATCACATTATAAATGCTCGAAGTAATATTTAATTTATGGTATTGAGAATTAGTTGGTAAGCTTATCCTTAAGTCAACGTGTTAAATAATTTTGAAGCAATGCAGAAAAGTATTCGGGAAGTAAATACTTGAAAAACAAGCTATATATTTATCAATTGCTAAAAATTATATATAAACGCATAATATATTATGAGAAGAGGAAGTGAATGGCTATCTTTGCTTATTGAGATGCTTAACGAAATGCTAAAATCAAAGCCAACAAAACGGCGTACTCAAACCTAATTTAAGTGTTAAGAAAAACAACATTAAATATACTACAGAATCGAAACAAAACAAAAATATATATATATACATTTAAAAAGTAATGTTTTCTTATATAGCAAGGAGGATGATTACTTTTGCCGGCTCGTAACATATCAATTATATTGAGCTCTAACATATTTTGAAATGGAAAGCAAATTGAAACGAACGAATTCAACACCAAGTTCAATTTTTATGCATTCATGCAACCGAAGATTTTTTGATTAGGGGTAAAATAAAAGTAAAAGTAACAAGTAAAAATGTGTAAATCGAAGGTGAGTAAATCGCAAAGGAAATTATTGTAGAAAGCCTTGCTAAGACTTTCCTAAATTGAAAACATAACTTAGACTCGTCTTCCAGCAACTATTTGACATGGCAAAACTCCTTTACACCAATAGTGACAAGGAAAAGTGAAATTTAGGAAAAAAAATTTCAGTTACATGGAGGTCTTTTGTTCTATTTTTTTTTATCCAGCACCCTGATGGCTTCGGGACAATTTTAAAGTGGAGAAGAGCTCAGCTTTTGGCAAAACTTGTTAGACGTAATTAATCAGTACAATGTTAGCAACGAGGAATTTTAAATCGAGAGAACGCCTTCTTAACGAAAGTGTTACACTGAGAATCTGATTTTTATTTCAGTTCCCACAAAAAAAATGAATCCTTTTGAGCTCTCACTAAGAACAAATATTGGAAGAGTGTTTGAAAGCTCCTCTTACAAACTGTTGTAAATTTGTTTCTCTGAGAAAGTGAATAAAAATATAACAAAAAAAAATAAAAAAACTATATAAACGATAAGCAAGTGCATTATATTGAACGATTTGGAAACAATTTGAAGGCTAGCAATAAGTTTTCACATATACATTATATAAATATATATATAAACTTCTAGGCCATAAGCAATCCAGTATGAAACCCGTTTGAATTTGAATTGAGTTTGGCTCGGACCGAGAATTGTAACCATAGATCAGAAAGTATTTGGCAAACATATATACATTTGTTTATGAGATATAGTTATCATTTGTTTAGCCTGTAACGAGAATCAGAAATTATATACAACGCTCTGTATCTTGTAACCGTAACTGTCGCTTTATTTCTCGCTCTATACGTGTAGCGATGTTTAGACACTCATATATACTGATCACACAATATATAACTCTTGCGATATATTGCAATGAACATGTAAACGGTATTTAATCTTTTTAGCTTAAAACCCCCGAATCTCAAAACTAAGAAAAATGAAACCAATTGCTGACAAAACAACTATATGTGAACCCTTTGTGTCATTTTCCTCTTGATGAACTTCTTGGCATAATCCCTTTTTGAATTGAATTGAAATGAATAAATGAAATGTGAAAGAAAATTTTGCAGATAAAATCCCTGTATTTGATTAAAAATTTAATGGAGAACAATTAATAGAATGTGTGTAAGAACCCTGTAATTAAAAAGTAGATTGCACGAAATTATTTTTTCTGTATAATGCACACGAAACAAAAAAAAAGTTGAAATGTCTGTATAACATATTGTACTGTTAATGTTTAGTCTAAGCTTAGATTTAATTATATATTTATATAAAAATATATATTGGTATGGTACTCAATTAGTTCATAGTTGAATTAGAAACCACCGTCATATTAGAATTTGTAAAATGTACTCGTATAACGTACTCTCCGTTTCAAACTTAATACCACATAACCGTAATCGTAAACAGTAATCACAATAGTAACATTACAAATTGCCTCATTTTCAACATTACTTATTTTCAAATTTATTTAATGTAGAGATATTTTTATTTTCTATCGTACACTGAAGAAGAACAAGCTCAATTTTCGTTTAACATATTTTTGAAAAGGACTAGTAACGTATGTCGTTATTATCAGCCTTTTCTCCCATTTCAAATTGTATATAGTTTATTGCGTATTGATTCCAATTAAGTCAGAGTAGATTATTTGACCAAATCTTTTGTTTTAGTAAATTGATTTAATTTTTAACTACTGTACCATAAAATGCTTCTAGTACAAAACTTTGCAGTATTCTAATTTGTACATACATGCATACACAGGTGGTATCACTTTATTTAAATAGTATTGCTTTCCAATTAAAAAATAAACACACAAAAGGCAGTGCATGGTCTACATTTTGCAAAAGATACCGATGTTCTGAAAACGAAATGCTAAGAACATTCTATGTAAGAAAATACATATGCGACAATACCCTTTTCGTGTGAATTTAAAGTTTATTAGAGAATAATCTCGAAGCGAAAGGTACGATTATGAACTAAATGAATCAACAATTATCGAGTCAGATGTTATAATTCAAGAGAAGCGAGCGAGAAAAATTTAAAAGCAATATATATATACACGTGCGCATATATAACTTTGATAATGCTGTGTTAACGTTGAGGTAAACTCAAAAAATAAAATATAAATATATGAATTATATATTTGTATTCGAAGGTCGTCTTGAAGAAGCTAACATTAGACCTTAAGCCCCGAGTTGAAGATGAACCAATTTAATGATAAAGCCACCTGCTAAAAATGCAGTTGCTTCGAATAAGAAATAATCGGATTAAAACATTTAGTCGTTATGTTGCAGGTGTTTATGCAATACAGAGTTCTATCGCAAAATCAACAAAATATTAGATTGAAATTCCGAGAGAACTTCGAAACTGTTTTCAATGTTGGTTGCTCCTTAGCTTCTTATGCAGTATAAATACTATATTAATATATATTATAAAACGTATTCATAGACAACGTATAGATTTGATTAGATCGTAGTACATACATACACACACCACACCCCCAGACACTCATCCATTGACACACACACAGTAACACCCGCAGAAGACATCCGTTGGTATTGTGTAAACTTCAATTTGCGTATAAATTTGCTGTTTGAAACCACAAAGCAAACTCATCTTAAATGTTGCAGCGTAATAATATAATAAATTATATATATATATATAAATAACATATATACTACAATAAATGTTTCGCATAAAATATTTCGCTCTGTAGTTTCAACCAATTTTCTTTAGTATCTTTCACACCCAACACTCCAATCAGTTTGATTTTGTATCTACTTGCGCGTAGTTAGTCTGGTAAATGACACATTTTTCGTTGGAAACTCACACTAAGCAGAATCCAAACATTTAAACAGAACTTATTTTTTGGCACTCAGTAAACAATGAAATTTTTCTTTGACCATTAGGCATACATATTTAGAAATTGCTCTGAACATCTCTATTAGAGGCACGTATTGTAAGCTTAGAAAAGTATTTAAAAACTCACTAGCCACAATTCAAAAACATTATTCACGGTTTCAGAAATGACAATTGATTTTTGCGTAAATATGGTAAGTTAAGGATTAGGCAACTTACCCCCCAGTGATGCGCTATAGCTTTCTTCGAGAAAGTGGTGCCGTCCCAAAACGGCGTAAGATTCTCTGGGGAAGGAATGATTTACTTTCAGCTCGCCTTTAGAATCGGCTCAAGCCCGTACTCACTTCTTTCAAAATATGTGCGGACAATTGGCGACGGTACTGCAGGAGTCAATATCTATTGAAGGTATCAGGATAAGAGCCAGGCTTTTAACCGGTTCAAGGATTTAATCCTATTCTCTTACCCTTGGCGCAGATAGTAGGGGAGCACGTTTTCGGATAGCTACAGTCATAAGACGAAACGCCATTTTATTTTATTTACTTAAAGTAAATATGTTTCTATTATTGAAATTAGCGGTGTACAAATAATGACGAAATTTTTTTTTATTACAGCCAAATCTGGAGAGTCGGATGTGATTCACGTAAAATTTTGTTATAGACTAACGTTTGGATGATTTCACATTTTTGACATTGCCTTTGGAGCTTGCAAAAGGTTCCTTTGCATTAAAAAATCTGTACAAAAGTATTATAAGGCTAAAGCTAAAAAATAAATAAAAAACTAATTAGCAAAATAAAAACAAAAAAGCGACTGCTCAACAATTGAAATTTATTTAAAAATAAATTAAATTTTTTCTTCCATGTTTTTTTTTGTATTTTATTTTATAAAATTCTTACACGTACATGTTTACACATATGTATATAGAGAGTGCGAGACATTCGCACAAAGTTCTGCGTTTATTTAGTATCCTTTTACACGGTTTTGAGTTTTTGTTGCGTGTGTGTGTGTGTGTGTGGGAAGGGGGTGGAGGGCTTGGTGTGTTTGTGTGTGTATTTGAAAGGGATACTGCATGTCTTCCAACTGCTGCTATTAGTAAGTATGATTGAATCTTTAGTTTGTTTTTACGCCAGAATTTTGAAATTTTTATTCCGGCTGCACAACGCGGAATATGTAATTATGGGAATCCTTATCTTGGTAGAGAGCAGATTTCACAGGATGTAAGCTCGCCACGATTGATAAAGGTGCAATGGTTGCATGTCCAGGTGTTGGCGTCTAGGTCCATGGCGTCCGATCCTGCGGCACCAGTGCTTGCCGCTGCCCCACCGCTGGGATAGCTGGTGGTGCCGCTGAAATTTAAAAGAAAAACAAATGTTTGATTTTAGAAATGACCCAGCATAATGGTCATATTGATACTCACCCACTGCCTCCGGAGCTGGCCTGGATGAGCGACTCTAGCAGCTTCCACACCTCCTCGTCCTTGAAATGGGCGGCCTGGTTGGGGTTCTTTGTGCGCACCGCCTCAAGGAGGAGGCCCATGTGCTGGCGCAGCGGCAGCATGTCCATCTTGTAGAGGTAGACCAGCAGGTGGAAGTCGGAGACGGCTTCGAGGAACTCCTCCTCGCCCCAGGCGGAGAGGTAGCAGCTCAGCGCATTAAAGTCCTGCAGATGACCATCGATGTAGCGGTTCTCGATGGGGAACGGCTGGCGTTTGTCGTACTCGGTGAAGGTGTACTGCGGCTGCAGGGGCGTAGAGGCGGGCACATCCACCAGCAGATACTCCACGGGCAGGGGTCGTGCCAGCCGTTGCACTTCATTGCCGTACTGGTCCTTTTCCTGAGCGAGGCAAAAACGAGAAAAAAAAGCATCGATGTGTACGTATTAGTTGTGGGGCAGTAACAGCATGGCCCAGTGACCTACATAAGATTTGGGCCAGAATTTTAACAAAAACGTTGCTGACGCGCGACACTTTTTCTCTGTTCCCATCCGAGCCCACAAATATTCCGCTCTCTGAGAAAAGCTTTTCGCCAGGCAACCTGTTAGCTCGGCAATGACCTTGCCTAAGCCGACTGCTCATCTAATATCTAGGCTAAGAGCGGAAGAAAGTAACTCAAGTAACTGACACTGTGAATGGTGTTTGCATTTTTTTTGTTAATTTTAAAACTTAAGAGATTTAGAGACTACCTATTTGCTGTCAGAAAATATTTAAAAAAAAGTAGCATACTTTAATGGGTGCTCCACAAAACGTTATTGTAATAAAGAGCATGCATCAGTTACTCTTGAAAAAGTTAATTAACAACCATTGAAAATACGCTTGGAGCTCATTAAAGGTAGAAACAAAAGCTTTTAAAACAATTTCTGAACAGGATGTGCATCCTGTTGACATAAACATGTTAGAAGTTGAATGCCAGCCAAGAATTTGCATTTAAAGCAAACTTTACTTCGAAAGCGAATCAAGTTGGTAGCAGCCTTAATCTAATTGCAATAGTTGGCCAAATTTGACAAGAGATGGGACAGTCATTGGTTGAGATGGAAGCTACTTCTATCAGATCACCAGAGCCCAGGGTACACGAATAAAAATTTAAGAAACTATTTTGTTTGCCATCAACGAGTGTGGGAACCAAATGAAAACAATTGAACAAATAAGCTGGGCATAAATCAATTACTTATTAAGTTATTTGGACGCGGTTCGAAAAAAATAATTTTTGTGAAAAATACAATTTAATTGGCCAGCGAGAAAAGGTTGTTCGTGACAGTCAACAATTATCACTTCAAACAATGCATTCGCTGACAAAGTTAATTATCAGCCCACTCCGAAAGTTAAAACCCGTAGGCCGGGATACGGAAAGTCGGCACTCAGGCCAAGTTGATTTTATTAAATCAACGGATTTTCAGCAGGAAATGGCCGGTCAAAAGTGCCACTATTCGAATTGTAACTAAAATCCTATACAATTTCAAATAATTTTCGGTGAGCCGCCTTCAGAGCCATGCATGGCCGTGCAGGAAAATTGAATTCACACTGCTTTGGTTAATATGAATTGAAAGTATGAGCCTTCAATGCATAGCAGTTGACCAGGACGACGTAGGGGGGTCCAACAACGGCCAATCTTGGCAGCCAGGTGAACCAAATTCCAGGATTAGGGTCCTTGTTAATTAACCCACTGGACAATGCGGGAACCCAAAACACCTTTCACACAATGCACCTGCATTCGGAAGGGCTTCACTTATCAGTATCTCTGCATTCGGATATGCTTGATTGATTAGGTTTGGAAATCAATCTCAAACCCATTTGTATTTTAAACAAAGCATAGAGGAAGCTACTAGTCTTAAACCCATACTGATTTATTTTCAATAAGCTAAACATGAAAGGCAGGAGCACTTATTCATTTGGCTTCCACATTTAGTGAACCTTTTAAAAGTACAAACCACGATCAATTTTCGCATACTATGGCATGGAATTTTGCTTCTTATCTCCGAATATTTAAAAGGGTAAATTATGCCTATTGCATAGTTTCTATTCCGCAAAATTGCAACAGTTAATCCTGTTATTTTGTGGCAAGTGCACAACCGAAAGGACCAAAGGAACAGCAAAAAGCTTGACATTGACATTGGCTGGTGTGCTCGGCGAGAGAGCATCGAAGGCGTTTGGGAAAGCTTTTCAAGCTCTTTCCTCGTGTCTATAAAGGGCACATCCTGTCAAAACGAGGCTGCATTTGGCCAACGACTCGAACAGGGCAGGACGAGCCCATTGGGATAGCTGAACTTCAAAACGCGCCAATAGTTTGGTTTAACCGCAGCTATTTTTTTTTTTTTAACTCAAAGTTGGAACAATTTTGGTTGCAAGTGTTTTTATTTTGGCGTAAGATGTTCGGGAAGAGGAACATGTTTTCAATATGTGGCATCAGCAATAATCAGCGAATTAATTATGTTTTGGACGGCAGTCGCCTCGTCCACGCTGTCGACCACCCCGGAGAGCTCGGCGGGATTGGCCAGTGCAGCGCCCAGCTATCAGCAGCAGCACACAAAGCCAGTTGCTTTGCGATCCCTGCCCAGCAGCTGGCAGCTCAGCAATGCTGCATTTAAATCACGCCAGCACCACCATCAGCAACAGAAAGCCCACCTACAGGAGATATCTCAGCCACTGTCGCCCCACAAACCGATCCAAACGGGACACAAGGCGCTGGAGGTCGAGCAGGAAACAGAAAATCATCAGACAGCTGCTCCCAGTCGTAAGAAGAAAATCAGTCCAAAAAGTGAAAGTAAAATATTCAAAGCTTTCACCTTGTGCAAGTGCACAAAAAAGGATAAAAAATAGTTTCAACAAATACGAGTACAGCTCATGTGCGCCAGCCAGTACAATTCAATAACAATAATCGAAACTGAACAAGCTACATATTTTTTATGCATTTAAAAGGTGAAATTTAAATGGACCGATTAATACAAGCAAACAATCAAGTTCCTGTGCATTTTAAACAAAACCAAAAAAAAATAATCAAAATGAATTAACACTAGTATTTGTATTTAATGAGTGAGTTTTGTGAAGCCAAAACAATTGAAAGGTAAGCATTGGTAAACGAGTGCTATTTAATAAAGTGCCATTAATATAATTGCAAAGTCAATAAACAGAAAAATGTGAAAAAATTAATAATAAAAAAAAATAATAAAAAATCACTTAAGTAGACCATGAAGTTCTTCAAGTTCATCGTATTTTTAACACAATCTGTCCAAAAGCAAACTTCTGTTTATTTTCTTTGATATTTTCATATCAAGGACTCATTATCATATTTCAACGGATGCAGACCTTCGCCCCGACTGCTTTGGGCAAACACATGCACATTCGTGGCAGAGAGACTGGTAGCATTCCATTTCGCATCCATCAAAGTTTGGCTTTGATTAGTACGGAATTTGACAAGCTGAAGGTTAATTTGCATGATTGAAGTCTGGCAGTGGAGCAGAGCAGAACAGAGCAGAGCGCACGGAACAGAATTTCCGCCGGGCCATGTCCCATCCCATAGCCCATCCATCAAAAAAAGGGCGGTTGCCCTTAAAAGTATGCTAATTATTTGTCAGCTCATTGGATAGCCTCAGAAGTACGAGTGTGGGGTCGGTCTAGTCCTTCTGGAACTACAAATTCCTTCATTTTTGCATTCTATTTCCGGTTCGCACTAGGCTTTGATGTTTAGTTTTCAAAACTTGCCACTTCCAAAGAGACCCAATCTTTCAGATGCAATAGGATTTAATAGTAATATAAAACTCTCTATCTTGACCATATGGCTAAAAAATATTCCCAGCACGTTTGCAGTGTCATTAAAATGAAGGGAACCAATTATAGCCATGGCCCAAGTCCGCTTATGGCAATTAGCGAAGGGTCATTTACGTACGCTAGAGTCCTTCCATAAAGGAGAACGAAGGAACAGGAGTAGTGGTAGAAGAAGGCTAACCGTACAAGGTGACACACAAACACGCGCTACATTTTTATTGTCCACCACAAGGCGCAGACATAAAACCACAAGCCGGGAAGTCAGTAAGCCAGGCCAATCGCCAACAGGCACTGACAATGAGCCGCAAACCAGGCCACCTATTGCTTATCGATTTGCAGATTGCCCTTGTCACTTTTTCCTCTATGATTTAAATCCAGACACGTTCAAAAATTGATTTAGCAGAAAACTTCAGGCGAAATTTCAGTCATTAAAAGTTGCGAGTAATTTCCTGAGGGCTGCAACGGAATTTTCCGTGAATTTAATGTGGTATGCGAGCGTATGTAGGTGCACACTTAACATTGAAATCTGAAAGGAAGAGACCCCTAGAAATCCTTTTAAATTGTTATGTACACAATTTATTAATTAAAATCCGTATACCACAAACATTTGCCTTTGCATACCAGAACTCGGAACCCAGTAGCCGTCGAGGTCCAAAAACTTTTAATTTCGTTTGGGAATTGCAAGAGTTAAAGCAAAACGTTTTGACATTAGCCATAAATAAGTAGGCAGACCTACGTTCGCCCCGGGGGATTCCCAGCAGAGGTGAAAATATGTACATGCAACAGGCGAATTAAAAATTTATAAGCACACGTTTCAACAATTGCTGGCAAGCAATCTTAACCAGAAACCCCATCAAAACCAGTTGCTAGGATGCGCCAGCAATTTATCAAAATGAAAAGCACAAATAATATATAAAAACAATGAAGAAAAGGAAAATATTTCCTGAGAGCAGAATGCAAATCAATAGCTTTTGTCAGAGACAATAATAAAGAAAATCTGAAGTATAGAGGCAAATATTAAATTCCTGTCTTATGAAAAATAAACAAAAATTGCTTTACACTCTCAGGGTATTAAGTTGAAATTTAGTTTCCGAGCAAAGGTAATTCAATAGCTTTTGTTAGTGCTCTGTGATTAAAGGAGAACAATGTGAATAGACATTAAGGAGTTGAGTTTCGTTTAAAATGGGGATTCTTGTTAAGCAAAAACATGACTAATTAAAAGATAACTTTCAAATAAGTGATGTGTGAATTTCACAGAAATTTCTCATTTAATGAAAATTTAAGAATATGTACCTGGAAAATGAAACAATAGCCCAGTTTCTGTGGTTTCTCCACCCGAGGAGAATATTACACATTTCGCAGTAGCACGTATACTAATTTGGGAATTGTTGGAGCGGCAAGGCAAGTTAATCCTGAATAACGTTGACAGACGTCGGGCGGTTAATTTATAGTGGAAGACATGGTGGCAGCTACAAGTTAAACAAGCCACCAGAAGCCATCAAAATCTGTCACTGTCCTCTGGCGCTGGCCGTTCCATTTTGTTCCTACTAAGTAATGGCAAGAGAGTGCCAGCTTGTTGCCAATTCGAGCAATTGTCATGAGAGTTTCGCTCAAAGGACATGAACCTTTTGCCGACTTTATTTTCTGACATGTAAACAATTACCAGAATCAAAAAAAAAACAGAATTATATTCTAAACACATCTCTTCGGGGTGACAAAACAAATTGCCATAAATATGAATTTATGTCAAGGATACACGAACACGAGGAATTCCTTTTTTATTTCAATTCACACATCGTACACTCTGGGGTGAGCCACAGAGAGGAGAATGGAAGGAGGTGGGTCCTATTTTTTATTTTCCGAATGCAAGGAGGACTCCACACGATAATTGCTGAAGCTGCAGACGGCTTAGGACATTTGCATAATTGCAAAAAAAAAAAGAAAAGAAAAACGCAGGGAAAGTACAAGGGAAAAGTGAATACTAAACAGAAGCGAAAATACCCGTAAGAAATGCGACAAACGTGGTCCTTGTACTCCAATGGCATGGAAAGGAATTTGTAGGCCGGAAAACCGAGAGCACCCTAGAAGGTAGCAAAAATAAACAAGGTGATTGAAGCCTTCCTTGTGACAGGTGTATTATGGCATAAGGGCAAATAAAAGGGAAAATCACACAGCAGGCGCTGCTTTAAGTAAGCCTACTGTTCTCGGAACCTTGTGTCTTTATTTAAATTTTGAAGTGTGCATTTTTCCCACCATAGAGTGTATTGAAATCAGGAAGAACAAGGATAAGGGCCAACGTATATTTCTTTCCCTATACTTGTGCTGAATGGAATATTAATTAATATCCTTAACCTAGTTCGGTGTTTGGTGCAAAAATTAAGCCACAAAAATAGAACACGCATGTTGCTTATCCGAAAAAGTTTTCGATTTGATCAACAATTTGTCCAGCTGCGACCATCCAGTTTTTTTCCTCCGTATTTAGCCAAGCTTTGTTCATCTTCTTGACCCCCAAAAACACATCCTTCCAATTTCGGGTGTCTTTGGCCAAAGGAAACTTTGATTACACGGCTTAGAACAAAGTCTCAATAACTGCCACACGGCGGAAAAGTTTCCCAAGGGTTCCCCGCCGGGCGAGGAATTAGGGCGCAGACTCTCAACTAACTAGCAGGAAGTGCTCCTTTCGTCTGGAAGGAGCCGAAAGTTAATCGCACAAACAAGCCCAAGTTGAAAGAATTTTGAAATTCAAAAAACTTTTCAGGATTCACAATCAGAAATCTGGGGAAACTCATTTTAAAGCCAATCCTGAAGCCTTTCTGTAATTAAAAATGGCTTTTATTGAATTCCATACCCATTTAAGGTTTAATTTCCTCAGCAATCAAAAAAGAAGACATCTGCTGATGGTTTGATTGAAACCGCAAATGATCCCTAGCCCTAATAGTTTATGGTTTTGTGTGTTTGGGGCAACCCATTTTCCCAAATTCCAATTTCAAAATAACTTGCAACAAGCAATCCATGCTTTCTATTTCTATGGGAGCTGTAGAGAAATCTCTGGGGATTGTTTCATTCGTACCGAGAACCTCATTCGAATAGGAGCTAAAAAGCCGCAGTGAAATCAAATAATTAAAATCTATATTTTTTATTATTAATTGTAGAGATTTTGAAAGTGAGAAACGAAATGGAAATTCCGCAAGATCTTGTGCCACTTATGAGCTGTGGGCAGTGCCGTCGACGCTACGACATCGGTGCTGGAATAGTGCCGAAGGAGATGTCGTGCAAGCACATTATCTGCGGCGAGTGCGTGATCTCCAACCAGTTTGGCGCCACCCAGGAGATAGTGTGTCTCTTGTGCGGAGTTTGCACCCGTATGCCACTCCAGGGGATGCCGGAGCCACGTCACATTATGTTCCTTCTTCGTGAGATGCCGGCTTTGCTTTTGGGCCGCGCCATTATGGGCTTCTCGGGCGGACGCGGCGACACCCTAGTGAACGAGATGGATACCCCAACACCCCAAGAAGAAGGCGATGGCGGCAACTGGCTGAGGGCAATCGATGTGGAGAACTTTTTAGCGACCAACAGCGAGAATTGCATACTGCACTCGGTGCCTAATAGTATTTGGTGCCACAACTGCAATCGACTATTGTGCCGCGCCTGCTCCGAGGGGCTGCTGCACGTGGAGCACCGTATGACCCGTCAGCTGGACTACAACCATCTGCTGCGCCAGCTACTTGACATCGAACTGGGCAAGATCAGGAATCTCGCCGTAAAGGCTGACGAATATTCTGTGCGCGAAATGACCCTCTTGCGGCAGGTCTGCGAGGCGTGCTACCACGTCCAGTTGCATGTCAAGCGCGGCATGTTGGAGCACAAGCCGTCGATGATTGCTTGCCAGATGCGGGGCTGGTGCCTCCGCTCCCAGAGGGACATCAACCGATCTTCCGGACAGCTTTCCGGAGCCGACATGGTCCAGTTGCTATACAAGCTGTGTGAGCAGCACCAGCGCTACAAAACTCAGCTGTTGGAGGTGAACTTCCAGTGCCGGATGCGGGCAGCCATCAACGAGAATGGCATGCAGGTCCTGGACTTTGAGAAGCTCAACGAGAGGCTCATGAAGCTACGCAGCTTCACCAGTCCAGGCCCCATTCCGCATAACGTGGATCCGCCACCGGCTCTGATCCTAACCAACTACTGCGTGTTGGCCTACTGGAGTGAGTTGCAGCAGAACACGCTCCCGGTGCTGTGCCGTACTCCGCCACCGGTTCCCGAGCTGTTGCCTCAGTCGCGACGAGCGGTGGTGCCACCGAATTTCAATCGGCAGCGCCGGGACTTCGACGTTGTGGACCATCTGGCTTATCTAGACATGATGCAGGACCGTGTGCTGCAGCAACATCCGCGGTATTATTCCCGGTATGACGACTATACTCCAGACCGTTCGGGCTCTGTGGAATCCTCGGGTTCGGCAAGTAGCAATTCTTCGCACCGCAGCAATCCGGCGGCTCAGTTATTTGAACAGAATTATAATCGCCTGAGTTTGGAGTTGCAGGTTCCGCAGAGGGAGCCACAGCCGCAGATGCCGGCAGGGCCAGCCCCGGAGCCTGAGAAAGAAGCCCCAGAACAAAGCCAGGCTCGATTGGACCAGCAATTCGAGCTGGCAATGGAAAACTTTTCAAACATCCATTCCAGTCAGCAGCAACATGCTTCCATGAACGATAGATTGCGCGACTTGCGGATACAGCAGGATCCGGGCTTCAGGGCTCAGGTGCAGCAACAGGAGCAGTTGCAAGAGGCGCACGCCCATGAGCGACGGCAACAAGAAGAGCAACAGCAACAGCAGCAGCAGGGGCAGAATCTAGGGCCATCAGCTCAGGAATCAAGCTTTCAAGAACAGTTCATGGGAGAGAGCCATGATTACCAGCATCTTCCGCACTATCAGTACTTATCGGCCCAATCCTGGAATCCTTACTGGGCCATGGAAGTAGAGCAGCAATTGCACCAATCGAACGGAAGGCGCTCCAACAGCAACACCACCACCACCAACACTAACACAAACGAGAACAACAACACTAACAACAATAACAACAACAATAACCATTCCCCAGAAGAGCAGGAACCTGAACAGGAACCGGATCAGGAGCCAGAAGAGGAAGAGGATGAGGACACCATCTCCGAGCCAGTACCTTTGGTAAGCATTGTCCGTCTGCCGTCCGTTCACTGTTATCCCATCTATTATATGGAACTGGAAACAGCAGGAAGACTGGCCGGAAGAATACTAATCGAAGTACGACCAGATGCTGCTCCCCGGATGGCGGAGAACTTTGGGGCCCTCATCCGACACGACTTTGGCTTCGGTTATCGGGGATGCAGAATATTTCAAGCCTGGGAGGATGAGAGCATAATCAGTGGCGATTTCGAAACAAATAACGGACGGGGTGGACATTCGGCATTCGTCCAGCGATACTTTATGCCGGAGGACACTGGCCTGGTGGCCTTCCGGGGCACCGTTGGCATGCGACGTGGCCAGAAACGACAGGACAACTGCGGCTACGTGGGCAGCCAGTTTCGGTTGGTGCTCAACGAGATGCGCTCCTTTACGGCCATTTTCGGATACATCATCCAGGGCATTGAGGTGGTCGAGAGAATAGCAGCAACCGGCGATTTCATTGGACGTCCAGCCGTTAGGACAGTGATCCGGAATTGTAGCGAGTATCGACTGAACGGCAAAAACTATTATACAACACAGCATAGAAGTAACTTTTCGAAATCCCCAAAGAACACAATTATATTTTAACCATCTTCAGTGAACACACACACACACACACACCCACCCACAACTTTTTGGCATCTGTCGGTTAAGGTACGAATTTTTGTAAACAAATTTGCACGCTTTATAATCACGTCCGAAAATAGAAATTTTAAAAGCAAATACAGAAGAAAACAAAAGCCAATTTTTGAGACAGACTAATGAAATTTTTATAAGCCGTTTACAAGACAAGTATTAAGTCTTTTGGATGCTATTTAAAACACACCACACCAAAGAATAACGATGTATATCGAAATAGGTATATGAAACTCGTCATTTCACCCGAAGCTCCTTCAAAAACACATACTATATTTAAGGAAAGACAAGCACTTGTTGCTGTCTGAGCGCTACAACGTTACCTGGACATAGAAAGTTAGCTACAATAATGTTAAGATAAGTGTGAAATTATAATGGAAAGATACTTTAGGCAGGACACAGAGCAGAGTACCTACGAAGGCAGTTTCGAAACTCTAATCATGAAAAAGGTGAAAAAAACAATTATCTGTCATACAAAATATATAAATGTTTATTAAAATATATATCTGATGTTCAATGTCTAAATACATATATCTATATGTGCATTTGGTGTGGCCACAATCGAGGCTCTATATGTGATTTCATGAAAACTAACGACCTATAAGAAACCGCTTACAACTCTCGGAACTATTGAACTTTATCAAAACGAAATTATACGAAATATGCAATAACTATTATATGTTTTAAGAATATATCGTCGAGAGGATATTGTTCCAACAAAATGTAGTTAAAAAATTGTAACAGAAAAGAACAGACAACCTTTAAGGTTCGTTCGGGAAGGGAAAGGATTAGCTAGCGTGTATTGGAGGTTTTAGGAAACGACTTTAAGATTGTGATCGGTAGGATGCTCAAACGGCTTTAGGTTTAGGTTTAATTTATAAAATATCCAATAATCATTAATGTATACCGGTGTGAACCATCGCCAAGAAATGGGAATGGAATGCTGGATATCTCGGAGCAATGATGCGTAGTACAAACCCAGATGAAACGGAGGCAGAGTAGAGTGTTTAATTGGTATTTATAGGAAATGATTGTCATTGGTAGTATAGATAAGCAAGCCCATTATTCATTGATGTCTAAATATGCAAATTATTGGTGTGTTTATGTGTGATGGATATTAATTCAATAAACGTTGCCAAAAACTGATTCTTTTCTTGGTGGGGGAATCGGGGGATTTCAGGTCAAGAATCGAGGAAGTTGCACTCCAATGGAATACTCCAAAACTCACCTTATAGAAGACATCTGGAACATATTGTTTGTCCGTCGATTCACGCACATAGCCAAGCTCGGGCGCATCCTTGGTTGGTATTAGACAATTATCACGCACCAATGCCATGCACTGGGCCGATACAGCATATCCTTCCATGTGCACTTGTTTGGTATTATCTCCTAAAATTAACGAAAAGATAAAGTAATTTCCATTAGGTCTAGGAAGAGTAGAGATCCCACTTACCCGTCACACAAATAGTCACGAATTTTGAGCCGAATACACCGTTCGAGGCATATTTACATGGATTCGGATGACGATTCTGCAGTTCGCCAGCTGTAATGCACTCCTGGGCCGTGAGGAAGTGCGTCTCGATGCCACGGATCTGTTTGACAGTGCCCACACTAGCATCCTCTGTGATGAGATCAGTAAAAATCCAGCCAATCTGTGGGACAAGTTGAAAGTGATAAGCAACTCACGAATGCCTTTTAAATCCCAACTCACCTTCTTTAGTCCCAAAGCCGCAGCAACAGCCTCCACTTCGTCGGCGCCCTCGTCTGGCTGTATGTTAATTGAATCTCGAGTGGATTCCTGTGGCGGCTCATAAATGGCCGCTACCTTGGCTCGAATACCCAGTGGTACGTCAGCGTGCTGCTCGTAAGTTCCATAAAGATACCCCATGCGCTGGTGGCCTGTGGTGCGCCAGTAGTTGAGGAATCGTTCCACGATTTTGGTGTTTTCGAACATGACGTTGTCCACGTGACGGTATGTCTGACGGTTAAGTGTAATAGCCGAGGGTTGGCATTTGGAACAGATGCCTTTCGGCCATGGCGGATGCTCACGACAGCCGGGCTTGATGCGACAGTTGATATCGTCGAAGACAAAGTATTTGCCTTGGCCCATGCCCGAGGTCTGCTTTCGGATGTACGAGTGGAAGGACAAGTGCTTGATGTTCTGCTCCTTCAGGTAGGACTCGTCATAGGGCTCCAGGGCGGAGCAGTGGACACAACGACCGTTCGCGTTGTGGTGGCAGCTGAAAGATAAGATTTTTAAATAAAATAATGATCCTCAACCGCAGGATAAGACTAACAGTTTGCTATCGCGTTCCCGCTTGATGGTGCCATCCACCTTGCTCAGAAGTTGGTCCACCTCATCCTCGACCACACTGATGGAAGGACGTGTGGTGGTGTTACTGTTGCTCAGCTTTTCGGCGGGGACACTGTTCTTGAACGCCTGGCTATCCAAGACCGTGGTGCTAGTGCGCTACAAAAAGGATACAACTGATTAGAGTTCATTGGTTGGAATAGAAAGCAATTAACTTACCCGCGACGAGGTGCCGGCCATCTGTTTCAGGTAGACCATGTCGCCATGCTTGAGGGAATTACCAACCAGCTGAGTGCCACTGGCGTGGAGCTCTGTGATGCAGTTGCGCTCCTTGAAGAGCCCAAACCCGTCGACCTTTAGGGCATTCTGGACGCTGTCATAGAGTTGCTTCAGATTGGACTTGGGCGAGATCTCGATGCGCTTGATGCCCTCCGCAGACTGAACGCGTATAAGCTGTAAAATGTCGATTAACAATATTAGTTTTGTGATTAGAGATATTGTAATTGGTAGCCCCACCGATTGTTTGCATAACACAAATAAACGATGGCGCACAAAGGCGTAGACGAAATTGCGCTTCTTGTAGATAAAGTGTTCGAGCAGCAAAGGTGCACTTGCCATGGCTATTGGGTGGATGTCTTGGGGGGTTAAGGGATCGGTTCAGGGAGTAATCGGTTCAGGGGAAGTGGGTGGTTCGGGAGACTGGTTTTCCGGGGTGTAGAGTGTAGCTTAAGAGCTACGAAAGCCTGAAAAGGCTTATTCTTTAGTGATTTCGACTGTACGTCATGAAGGCGCGAAATGGACTGAACACTTGGCAACGCTTTCAAAACAAAATCCAAACCATTGCCAAAATGAGTGCATTGTTAGAAAGAGATTTTGTTTTGATAATAGAGACATTTCTTTGGTTCTTATTTCCGCATAAGTCAAAAACTCAATTGGTTTGGTAGCTTATATTACTCGTGAGTGGTTTGTTTCCATTCCAACTGGAGGAAATGGAAACATCTAAGTTCAGTTTACATAAACATATCATTCCTTGTTTCTCAGGAACATTGTAGCCTCAATATACAGCTGCCAGGTGCAAGCATAGCCTTTATTTAATAGAAAAAAATACAGAATCTGTGGACTATGTCCTTAATCTTATATGAGAAGTTTATTTTATACTCCATGACTATGTCAGTGTTAAAAAGATATACATAGGAGATATATGTATTATGTAGCTATGGCTATAACTATCCATTTAAGCTTCCAATCTGGAAAGAGTCATAGGAATCAGATGACTGTATCCTAGATACTATATGCACAATCTGATTGAAAAATCAACCACGTAAGCCTTTGTTCATATAATATTTATATTATAAATGTAAGTGATATGTGTCTAATCCTCCTGTTTAATTATTAATCTATTTGGGTTTTGCTCCCCAATTGAGACTCCCCCTTCCCACCCCTGGCTACTCTTTCGGCCAGACTGCACTTTTACTTCAAAAATCTACAAGTCATGGTGTAGCTTATTTCTCCTTTCGCCAACTTTCGTCCAAACGGTGGACTGAGCATTTTTGCATATACTTGAAGACTACCTCAATTTGTTGGGGGCACATTTGCGCCTGCACTTGTCAAGGCTAAGAATCAGGGAAATTAATTTTTTTTTCATTTTCTGGCCAACGACTGCGGCGGCCAAAAGCAACAACAACAAACACAAATCACAGCGGCCTATTTTGTTTGCCGGTTTTCCGGGTTTCGTGTATGCTTGCCATTCTTGAAGGACATCTTGTGGAATGCACTGTCGAGCACTAATTCTGGGAGGCCAGAATTAACCAATTTTTATTTGTTATCAACAATTTACTTACAATTTTGTCAGACATTAGTATTGCGGCTATTGTAATTTTGTCTCTGTCTCTCTCGCACTGCAATGATGTGTGACCAAGACCGCGGAAGACACATTGGCGGTCTCAACAGCTGGCGAGTATTTAAACCGATAACAGAAAATACCAAACAATCGGTGGTCTGACGCGCGAGAATTTAATTTATTTTTGATTCATATTCTTATTCGTTTTTTTATTATAATCTTAAAATATTATAAATTAAAAATTAATATAAATAAACACTTTCATTGCTCTTAATACTAACACAATACTATACTCGTTTTAGTTAGAAATGTTCCTTATCCTTAAAATATAGTTTTGTATTTTTGTGCACATTTATTTAAATAGCGGCGTGTTTTTTTTACAACATTCAACAAATCTCATTTAGTTCTAATGGAAGACAGCAAACGAAAGCAATGGCTTGAGGCATTTTGGACTTCAGTTGTACTTGAGGTTGCCCATGCAGATGTACTTGATATCCACGTAGTCGTCGATACCGTGCTTGGATCCTTCCCGACCCACTCCAGACTCCTTGACTCCACCGAAGGGTGCTTCGGCGGCAGAGATGATGCCCTCGTTGACACCCACCATGCCCACCTCCAGTCGCTTGGCCACCCGGAACACCTGTTGCAGATTCTCGCTGTAGAAGTAACCAGCCAGTCCGCGCCTAGTGTCGTTGGCCTTTTGCACGGCCTCCTCCTCGTCGCGGAATCGAATGATAGAGACAACAGGACCGAAGACCTCCTCCGTGTAAAGCTTAGCCGTGCTAGGAACGTCTGTGATTATGGTAGGAGCGTAGAAAAGTGATCCTACTTCGGTTAGAGGCTTTCCACCGGACAGAACAGTGGCTTTTTTGTCCTTGGCATCCTCCACGAAGCCACTGACCTTCTTGAACTGCATTTCATTGATTAGTGGTCCAATTTGGACATCGCATCCCTCGCCATTTCCAATCTTTAATGCCTCCACGCGCTTCTTCAGCTGTTCCACAAACTTATCGTAGATGCCATCCTGGACAAAGAATCGATTGGCAGACACACAGGTCTGGCCACAGTTCCTGAACTTGGAGGCCATGGCTCCGTCCACGGCTTTCTCGACATCGGCCGAATCGAAAACAATAAACGGAGCATTGCCCCCCAGTTCCAGGCAAACCCTCTTGATGCCATCTGCGCAGTTGCGGAACAGCAGCTTTCCCACTTCCGTGGAGCCCGTGAAGGATATGCCACGAACGTCAGGACTCTTGCAAAAGAGTTCGCCCATTGGAGCTGCCTTTTTAGTGGTCACCACATTGATGACGCCTTTCGGGATGCCAGCATCCTCAGCCAATTTGGCCACTGCCAGGGCGGTAAGTGGAGTATCCTCTGAGGGCTTGACCACCACAGTGCAACCAGCAGCCAGGGCGGCTCCTGCTTTCCGGGTAATCATTGCCATTGGAAAGTTCCAGGGCGTAATAAGAGCGGCCACACCAATGGGCTGTTTCATAACTATGATCTCCCGGTTGGGTGCAGCACTGGGGATGATCTCGCCGTAGATGCGACGCGCCTCCTCCGCAAACCATTCAACGAAAGAGTTGCCATAGGCCACTTCTCCTTTGGACTCGTTAATGGGCTTGCCCGACTCGGCCGTCATTATCTCGGCTATCTCCTGACTGTTCTGCTCTATAAGCTTGTGCCACTTCTGCAAAGGGAGATAACATTATCACAGTTTCTGAATAAAAAACTTTGGGATTTGGGAAAGCAATATATAAACTAGTTTAGGATGGAGTCTATGTTAATTTAAGAAAATATATATGTAGTTTTTCGGTGAATTACAAACACATTACCGAAGAGTGTTTACAATCTTTGTTTTCAATTTCTTCGCGCTTATCTCCTCTTATCAGAAACTCACTTTCAGCAGATTGGAGCGATCCTTGGCAGTGAGGGAACGCCATTCCTTGGACTCGTAGGCCTTCTTGGCAGCATCTATGGCCTTTTGGGCATCCGCCACGGTCATGTTCGGCACAGTTCCAATCACCGCTCCATTAGCAGGATTCAGAACCTCGAAGGTGTCGCAATCACTGGATTCCACCCAGGCGCCGTCCACCAAGGCCTTGCTTTGTACTAGAGCTGAATAATTGCGCATCCTGCCGAAACTGAGTAATCTTCGTAGTGCGATGCCACCGAATTGTCGCAACATTCTGCCGGCTGAAAAAAATGATAAGCAAATGTATTAACGGTTGGCAACTAATCGATTCTCCCCAAACCGGTTGCTTCGCGGCTTTTCGCACCTTTTTGTCAGCTGTCCGGGGGTTAAATGGTCTATCAGGTATCAGTTGGTTTCCTTGCAGTTTTCAACTGCTCGCAGATTACTATTTTTTATCTCTATTTGTTCTCTGATTGAGTTTAATTGATTTTAATTTATATCTCTAGGTGCTGGTCAGCTGTGAGAGGGAGAGAAATAATAAAAACGGTAGCGCCATCGGTGGCCAAAAGTGGAAACAATGTTATCGATTAGGGAAATGGTTGAGGGAAATTTTCGGTATTTTAATACTAAGACCAAATTCCCGCTCAAGGAAACTTTAAAATGTGGATTTGATAAGAACTATCCTTCAACGTTTTATAAATGTTTTGTCACAATGGCTGGCACACCATCGGGAAGGATTACTATAGACAACTGTATAAATACTTTTTGAGGAAAATCAATATTATAAATTTCCTTATAATCTCAAAAAGACAATAGTGTACTGCTGAAAAATAAACTTTAAAGTTGCCTTTTATTCTTAAAAAAAAATCTTTTAAAATCCTTCATTTTGTACAGTCTAGCGTACTTTCAACCAAAATACAAATGCCAATTCAAAAATAAAGAAAAATAGAAAGTCCAGGTCAGCTTCCTGATTCCCATTTTTAGCCGTTGGTTTACAACGATTTTAAGGCAGCGCCACTTGTCCCAGCAATCTCTGGACAATCGGAGCTGCCTTTCGCCCGATCCGCCCGATCTTTTTTGCATGCGCCGCCAACGTGGAGCGGAGTGCTCCATTTATTATGAGTTTGCAGTCAGCCAGGCAGACATCACGACCATAGATTTCACATGTGCCGGCAGCCGAGCTGGCAGAAGACCGCCCTCCCATCCCATTCTATGCACTTGAAAGAACTATTTTTGTTAGGAATTCCAAGTCAAAGATAACTATTAAATAACTATTTTATATTACAACATTAAGTCATATTCATAGATACTTTCAAGAATGGTGATGCTATTTTTTAACACAAAAGGACTTCAAAGTTTAGGGGTAATTTTGTTAACTTTTTTTAGAAAGAAATTTCAGGACTACTTTTAATATTTTAAGACGGTTCGTGAAAGTATATTTTCCATAGACTTGTTGGGAAGCTATTTTTACTTTGAATAGAATTTTATTCGAGTGCATCTTCAGCATTAGACAGCGGCAGGTTCTGCCTACTGGGCTACTGGTCATGCAGCTTCCTCCTCTTTCGACTCACGCGGTTATGGCTACCCTTCGGATGGTAAACCCGGCAATCTGTGTTGCAAATTTTGTCAATAAATTTTGGCTAAGAATGCCAAAACAGGCGGCCGGTCGGCCGATCGCCACATGGACATCATAACTGTTAAGATAAGATTGGCCAGAGATGGCCAGGAGATCGCGATCTAGACTCGGGCTCTGAAATGAATTCAATTAGTTGTGATTTAAAACTAATTGAAAATGCGTCTAGCTCGGAAGCAGTTCGTGCCTGCTGCCGGCTGCTGTCGATAGGTGTTTAAGTTATTTGTCTTAAGTGCTGCCGGGAGGTGTGTGCCCCAGCCCCAGCTCCAGACTCCCATTTCAAGCTGATCGAGATCCAGCTTCACTCGGAAAAACTCGTTTAATCTTAAAGTGAATCAGGAATTACTCTTCACAGAACCGCATTAGCACAACTAATCGAATTGAAAATATTTTCGTGAGTTTCTCAAATGAAATAAACACTTGCCTACGAGGGGGAACCTATCGCAGGATGATGGTCCTTGAAAGGAGACAAAAATATTTATTGATTCGGTCCCTTTGAGGTTAAATAAAGTGATCATTCAACACACAAATCTAATGCCTACTTAACTGCACAATTTTGACAAGTTTAATGCGCTGGCATGGTCTTGCAATTTATGAGGGATTCTGTTTAATAGGCAGTCTGGCCGAGGCGACCCGGAATGGAGAAGGAGACAATTGTCAACTCAAAATAGGCAGCCGTGTGCCTTTTGTGCTGGCTAATTGTAATACGAAATCATAACACGCCATAAAAACGACACAAAAAGCAGAAGATATGGGATCGTATCGTCTTGGACCGGTTCTGATAATGTTTTCTTTTGGGCAGAGGGCCTCCAGAAGCCCAATACCTTGTCCCGGCAGCTGGTCAATGGAAACAATGCTATCCCCTCTCCTTATACATGTTTGGTGTATTTGTACATGCCTATATATCTACATCTTTCGAGAGGATTCCATTCCACTCTCTAACGCGATGCGACCGATCCATAAATCATGTTTGGAAACACGTTCCTTAAAGCGAAAATAAAACATCTGTTGCTCGCTTTCGGTAGGGCTCTGGGTCTCGGCTCTCGGCTCTCGGCTCTGATCTGGTTACCTGACAGCTTTCTTGAAAGGACAAAGGACTCGGCGAAGCTTAGGGCGAAAACTGGTTGCCAATTGTCCTGGCAATATGGCAAATAGCAGCAGCAGCAGCAGCAGCCGCCGCCGAACAGATAAATGTCGTGATCGACACACGCAACAACAGCAGCTGCTGTTTTGGAATTAACTATCTTCGGCCAGGCTTCAAAATTAACCCATTGACAACATCCCAACCGGCTTCCAAGATGGATGAGCCTTGGTCCCTAAGGATAATTTTGTACATGGAAAAAATAAACAGATTTTTAAGAGCATGACACCAATAAATTAACCATAAATTTGCATATTTTTTAAGAAATAGGAAAGAAATTGAAAAAGTTCAATATAATAGAGCTTCTAAGAAGACTTGAAACTTTAATGGGTTAACTTTTCAAAATGGCTACGGTTGTGCTAATAGTTTTGTCGATATAACCGCTGCTGCTCCAGTTTCGAGCTTCACTGATCCTGATCCAGGTCCTGGTCCCTATCCTGCTCCTGCTGACTCACCTTGGCACGTGTGCTTAACGATCGCTCCTGCAGCAGCTGCTTCCAAGTCAAGTCACAACGCTATCGAATAAGGACTTCAATGAAGATGAACACAAAGACGGAGCCGAGAGCAGCTGCCAGCAATTTTGAATTTTCAATGTCCCAGCCGAAGGCGTCCTGAATGCGTCAGCAGATTAGCTCTGTCCGGGTGGAAGCAACACGTGTGTGATTCTGGTTATGATCCAGGATCCAGAATACATATCCCTTCCCTCCTGCGGGTCTATTTTTTCCATCCCATATCGCCTGCCTTAATTATTGTTTACCTTTGCATCAAGGTTACGGCATTATGATTATGCCCTACTTGATTATTATTTCATAATTTAGCCGCCCATTGTGTGAAATGTGCGCGCTGTACTTCGCTACTTTCCCCTGGAGGCTGGGGAATGTCCTAGCATGCATTGGAACTCAATCCCGTTGTCCTTGAGTCACTAGAACGATCCCTCATCCACATTCTTTTGTTGTCCTAGCTGCCCGACCGCACCAACCCCAATATTTCGAACAAGAAATCACCCGAAAAGAAGTAATCTAAGACAAGGCGCAAAATACCCTTAGAAATGAAAGAAAAACTTTTTTTCCCAATAATTGCAATTGAAATAATGACATACAATCCAAAATTACTTTTGAAATCTAAAGTCAGTGAGTTTTCCTTACAATTAAATGGTAACTCAGCTGGAGATTGAAATTATATTCCTATATTAAAACAAAACTTTTATAAAAATCTCTTGTCAGATTAAGAAAAATTTGTATATTTTTACTAGGGCTACTAGAATAATCCTTTTTCCCAGGACACTCCGCTGCCCGCTTTTAAGCTGACATATCAATAATGCGCATTCCTTTCCTTTGAAGAGGATGCCTCACACCATAACCTTTCCAAACTCAAAATTTGGTACATTTATTGCGACTTACTGTTGCAAAACTTATCTCGTAACCTGATTCTGGTATGCCAAAATTTTGGGGTGGATTTTCTAGTCTATACACTGAAAATTAGAGACATACAGTTATTTTTTAAAAATATAAAATATGAGATAAACTTCCACACATTTTCTAAACAAAAGAAAGTATCTATGTTTTTTCTGAAGTGCATCAGATACCCACCGAAGGACATCGCCTCTCCACCAACTGCTCAAATCGAAGGAACTGTACCGAATACTTATTATAAACGCGTGAGGCAATATAGTTTGAAAAGCAATCGAACAAACTACGCAATACGATTTGATCCTTGCCAGAATCATATAAGAGCATTGTTTTGTATAATTTATGCAACCCCAACGTATAAGGACAGGACTGTGCCGGAAATGGGGTGGCTCTGCGCCTCCTTCTCCCCAAACTCCCTTTTCCTGTTCTGGGGTAGTTCGTAGGCAGGATGGTATTACATGGAAAAAAAATTCATATCAATAATAATAGCATTAGGTTAAGTGCTTATGCATTTTATTAAGATCTTAAAAATTTTCAAAATTAAGAAAAAATTATCAAATTTTATATTTATTTTCCTTAATTGAAATTTTTTAATTTAGTTTTTCTCAGTACGATGATGTCATGATGCTGTTTTTCTTGGATACCAGAGAAATCTGTTGCGTAGTCCTGATCCCTGATTCAACTGCGTCGTTGAAGGATTCTCACGCTGGATTTTCCCAGTTCTTGTCCTTGGCCCTGCCCTTGTCCTTGCTGCTGCTGCTGCTGCTGTACCTTTTTCTGCGCCGATTTCATTCCGCCTTGCCGTTTGTTGTGTTTTTTGATTTGGGTAGGCCTGGGTTGGTTTGCGCCTTTGTGGGCATAATTATCCTTGGGTTCTTGGCCTGGAACCACCGATTGCATTCACATTCAAATTCAATGCAGTGCAACATTTCTCATATCGCATTTCCGCTTAATTGTCTCTGATTGTAACAGGCCAAGAAGAAAAACGAAAGGGAGGAAGTTGAAAGGAAGAGATGATCGCGATCATCCCATCCCAGAAAGCTCCCGCAGCTGTTGCCTCGCATTTTATTTTATTTTATTTTATTTTATATACTTTTTGTTTTGTTTTTACCAAAAAATTTATGCGATGCGCCCGAAACGCATAAACATATCAAGTTACGACGATCGAAAATGGTTCATTTTATTTGTAAAAACCGGAAGTTTTTAAATCTCGTCCCAGGAGACAAAAGCTAAGATCATCGGCGGCATTTTCGCTTTTCGCCTCTTTAATTCCCCGGCAAATCTTCATAAATTTCGACATTTTAGCTTAATGATGATGCACTGGCAAAGTATTTCAGTCCTTGAGTGTCAAAAAAAAACAGAAAAAGTAAAGGATTTCACCGGACATCTCGCATCTCCAGCTCACTTCGATCGCTTGATTTGTTTTTAAAGCGGCTGCAAATATAATTTCTGTAACATTTTAAGTTAAAGTTGTGTTTTTGTTGAACAAACAGCGACGGTGGCAGAACAAACACCGAGATCAACAGACACAAAAACAACGGTGATCATGGGGGGGTTCATGGAACGATTCACAGAGATCAGTGGAGCCTGCGATGGGATCTTTATTTAGGACGGAGAACCATTTCACCTTAGCACATGGGCCAAGTTCATTGCCTTATTGATTATTGCAATAAAACCAAGAAGGCTTAGAAACAATGATTCTTGAGCTTAATCCCCCTTAGGGTTCTTGGCTTACTATGGGATTATATCCCTCACCAATCTGACTCATTATAAGCTCATTGTACTTATCTGATACAGTTCTTCCAAGCTCAACACTTGGCTAATCTCACTCCCGATTCTTAATCCGCGCCGTGAAGTTCAAGTAGCTGCTGATCTTGCCAATTTGTAGCTGCCCCCCACCCTCGAATGCAAATCCATCAAAATTTAATGTCTGATGCATGCTTACCAGGTTCACTACTGGAAGATTTTTCGCTTAGATCATGCCACATTTGCACACCATCCACGGATGGATCGATGGATGGATGGATGGATGCTGCCCGAGGAGGGATATTCGCGCTAACAACTTCATTGCACCACCCCGAACAAGATCGCAAATTGCAACAGATCGATCAAAAATACTTTCACCTTGGCTCAAATGAGTCGTGAAATGCAGTTTTGCGCAAGATTTCAAAATGGGATACCATGGAAGGGATCTTCCTTGCCTATTTTACGGTTGCTCCTTTGTCCCTTTTTCGGCTAAGCCGCAAGCAAATTTGTTCTCTGCTCGAGATCGATCATTTTAAGCCCGTAAATCACCAGCCCGGTGTCCTGGCAGGATGTCCACGACCAGAGTCCTTTTGTCTCTGGCTTGTCTTTGTGCATAAAATGCTGTTTTTCTTTCTGTTTGGATCGGTTCGGTTTGTTTTATTTTATTTATTTTTTTTCCTCACCCGGTCGTTTGCATTTTGAAATGCAAAATATGAGCAAGAAGCAGACTGAGAGGAGGACGGTGGTAGGGGGTTTGGAAGAAATGCTGACCGATCTTCTGGCGATATGCAAACATCTGCCTTTGGCCCTGTTTACTTGTTTTTCGGCCACTCCACCGCACTCAACTGTACCTCGAAGATCGATTTCATCGGTGGGAGCGTTTTGGGTTTTGGATGGAACTCATTCTTCATCGATTCGCTACGTGCTGTGGTGGTCCTGGCTCTACCAGGAATCACTGCAAGGATCATAGTGAAACCGATCACTCCACACCTGTTATTTAGCCCACCATTAGCTACGTGAGCGCGCCTTACGATCAGCGATCGCCGCCGCCGCGTTCCCAAAAACAGTAGTACACTATGGCATTCGGTATACAGACCTGAAAAGGTTTAGGAGCCCTTCTAATGCCACACATTTATTCAATAGGCCTCGCCGAAGATTGCGGGCTCGCCGATGCATGTAGATCACCACAACGGATCAAAATAAATAACGAAAAATAAGCCGAAAAACAGGCTCAGAACAGGTACACACAGGTAGGCAGTCCTTGTGTCTGCGGCTCGTCTGCCGGATTAGTGTTAGAAAAAAGGATCGATGAATGCGACCAGGATTTTGTCGATCTCCGATCGCCAGTTTGAAGTGGAACCCCTTATAGGAGTCCAGGACCAGGTCCACTTCACTCAAGCGGAAGTAACAGCTGCTTCGGCGTCGGGATCTGCATCTTTGAGGTCCATGTAAGGCGGTCTGGCAATTATCGATGGCGCAGCTGTAAAATCCCCAAAAAACAACAGGCCCCATACATAAAACTAAAATCACATCGAAAGCTTCGCTCCCACACAAAAAGCTCTCCTGCGGGTTTTGGGATAATGTTTTCCCACTGAAATAAAAACTTAAAAATTTTAAAAGTTAACTATATTTTCTCTGATATCATTATTTATTTTCTGTTAAAAAAAAACAGAAGCATTTTATGGAAATTAAGAAACTTACGATCCTTGAAATGTAAAATTTATATTTTAATTAATTTTTTTTAATTTTCTAAGTGTCCCCCACTCTCAGCTCTCCGTGCTGAATGCATCTTTGGTTGCACTCGTTCTTTGGGTTCGACTTCGGCTGCTGTTGTTGTCGCACCTGTCGCACAATTTATTTTGCGCCCAAGAAGTTAAAAAAGCCCAAAAAGCAAAGCAATAACCACCAAAAAAAAATAAAAAACAAAAGGTAAAAAATACCCAGGGAATGAAAATAAAAAACAGTTGCTTGATGTGCAGCGCATATCCGTTTGTCTTTAGCTTCCTTTTCGTAATGACGACAGAGCCGAAAGAAGCAGCTGCCGTTCCAAAAACATGGCCAATACAACAGCCCAGCCTGGTCCTGATCTTGAGATACTTTTACGTATCCGTGGACCGCAAAAGACGCTTCCCAAGCCAGCCCAAGCTCAGTCTGGTCCCTGTTTTCTTGTAATTTGCAATCGTTCACATGCTGTTCGGGTCCGATTTTATTTGCTTTGTTTTATTTTAGATGCACTTTTGCGATCATAAAGTTTATCTGCCTGCCTGAACGATCCATAACCGAAAAAAAAACACGATTGCCAAAAAGTAACTTGCCAAGCCATGTTGTGTTCTTTTGGTGAGAAAACCGAAAAAAGGCCCCAACAGCCGTCGTCTTTCAGCGGTTGTAGATCAATGTCACATTTATGTTTTGATTTCAGATTTATAACTTTATTAAAAATAATAAAGGGGGCATACGTTTATGCTCATCTTACTGACACGTCGATAAGAAATGAAGAATGTTAAAAGACATCCTTCTAAAGGTTTATCAAGAAAACGTGTAAATACATCTTTTTTCTTTCAAAATCTTTTTTGATGTCAAAATTGCATAGAAAGGACCATATGGCTCCCAGAGAAGGGTGTATCTGGGCTAATTTTCATCTGATTCCTGAATTTCTTAAACTATTTGTACATCGAATCTGCATCATTCTGCATCAAAATCCAAGAACAAAATATTTTTTATTTTTTTTGTAAAATTTTCTTGGGGATCCCCTTCATAAGTGTGAAAAGTGCATGGAAGGACAATACGGCCTCCAACGATGGCTATATCTTGGTTAATTTTCATCGGATTCTTGAGCGGAATACCTTAAACGATTTTTGTATCGATTCTCCATCATTCTGCATCAAAATCCAACAATAAAATAATTTTGAGATTTTTTGTCAAATTTTCTGGGCGATCCCCTTCATAAGTGTGAAAAGTGCATGGGAGGACAATACGGCCTCCAGCGATGGCTATATCTTTGCCAATTTCCACCCGATTCCTGAGAGGAGTACCTTAAACGAGTTGTAGATCGATTCTCTATCAACTTTCGTCAAAATCTAGAAACAAATTATTTTTTTAATATTTTCTGGGCCCATCCCTAAGGATTTGTCTCTTGGTCCTTTGCGTCAATTGCCTGTAAAAAAACAAATTGCTCAGGAAACATAAACAAATTACAACAAATTAATAAAGCTGTACGTCGGCTATTTAATGGGCCAGAGGCCAAGCCCCGGAACAGGGAATCA